>NC_085141.1:327493834-328836413 GCF_024139115.2 Armigeres subalbatus | reverse complement strand
TAATAATACAAGTACTAATATTATTAGTTGGCGAATAACTTTTATGCAACACAAATTACAAGCACTTGTAATTTTTGACTTGTAACTTGTAACTTGTAGCTAATATTATTAGTCTGATTATGCTACAGGGCCCAGAACGTCGGCTCCAGGGGCACGTTCACCTCAATCAAACTCAGAACCTAGCGAGAAAATTTCACTGGTCATGAATTTGCTACAGTCACAGTACAGCCTTTTACTTTCTTCCGAATAATGGTGGTTCTGACAAAAAATAACTCCAGTCACTATCAACTCAATAGTTCAAATCCTGCGAGATAAATCTGACTTGGGAACTGCTTCCCGACCAGTTAAATCAGCAAACATCCCTTGATGCGAAAAAATTTCGCCGCTAAACGGCAAGACTACCGGAGCGCTCCCACGCCATCGTCACACCGATGGGGCAGCTCTCAGCAAAATCTCGAACAAAATTAAACGCGCGCGCAAAATAACAGCTTTCTTGTATCTAATGAAGTAACACCATAAGCCCCGCCCCTTTGGTAAACGATATGAGTGCGGAAGCCTAGCCTACTCCGATAACCGATTTGCAATCCACTTGAGCCATTCACCTACCAACTTAGCCGTTGAACCATTCAGCTCCCGCCTCGATCCGCCCCCGAGTGTTACCAGATTCGGCTTGACTAAAAAGAGTACATTCACAAAAAGTAAAAATAGAGTACAAAAGAGTACAACCCATGTTTTTTTTAATTTACCATTCAAGTTCGATATTGTACCGTTCTGATTCAAATCATGAACATGACTCGAATTCCGAACACCTGCATTTAAATTAAAATTTGTAACTCGCTAGCTCAATGGGTGGGGTAATCTGAGGGTCGTTGAATGACTGTTCTTCCACATACAAACCTGGAAATGAAAGAGATTGAGCTATATACAGGACGTAAGGTACTGAAACATCTACCCATAGAAATTGCATTGTTGAAGCGGGAGTGTGCAAACTTCAACCCAAAGGGGTAATTAACTAAATACACGAAAATCACACGAATGACGAGGCCTGAACGGTTCCTTTGTGAACCCGAGTAGAGACGAACAAGAAAGGTGGGAAAATCTTATAATTCAGGGTTTCGTGGTGACCGTGACCACAAGGTCCCGGTCGGAAATCGGATGAATGTTTCGATACAGCGTGTCTATCTTGGCTCGATGGATCGCCGTTGGAACGATTCTTGTCCGTGAACTCGATCGGGAAACGGATTGTCAATCAAAGCTCTCGACATTCCAAGATGGCGACTACTCCAAGGCCAGATGCGAGGCTGAATAACAACGGAGCGCCGGTGGCACGATCCTCGGCCATCAACTCGCTGGATTGTCCCTCAAACGACCCTCACACACGTTCACTTTTCCGGCCTGACCTGTTGCACTTGGATAAACAATACAAAAGAAAAAGGTCCTTGGACCTATTCACCAGGAATTAGTACCAGTGACGTCTCAAACCTAACCTCACTTCGTCTTCTCCTTTAATCACTTTATATTTACCTTTTTCGTAATGTTAACTCGTTTTTTCACAATTATTTTAACATGAATCGTGGCATAATGATTTTCTAGGGTATATAATCTTAACGTTTTAATTTGTACATTTTCTTTTAGTTTACTTTTAACACACTAACCAGATAATATTATTCTTCACATTAATTACTAACATTCGATTTTAACAAATTTATGCGAACTTGATCCTGAATTTAAAGAAAGAACACAAAATTATAAAAATTATCACCACCATGAGGTTAAACTTTCACAACCTCGAATTGCTAATATTAGTCACGCGCGCACTTCTAGGTCTTTCGAGGATTTTGTGAACAAAGAAGTCCTTGATCGGTCGGAACCCCTTTTTTTTATAGAAAATCGCTGTCCCATCATAGTGATGACAGATATGTTTTTTTTCATGCTTTTCGTTTGCACACCTTGATATCTACTCCAAACTAGCGACATCTGTGGACTAGCGTTGATTAGTCAGGGCTGTGTAAATATGTTTTGCCCATCGTTCTAACTGCTCGATTTTGGTCTGACATTCATGTGCCCAGTTCCTGTGAAAGTGGAACAGCTCACACACTTGCAGAACAACAGTGAGTGCCACTGTTTAAATATTTTCAGGGATGTATTCGGTATGGGAATGTAAAAGGAACTTGTGGTGGAGCCAACAAGCATTTATGGAACCGAACGGTTACAAATTTCACCATTGTTTTTTTCATGGGATGGATGTTGCATTTGGTTGTAATCTTGATTCTCCGTACGGAAAACCGATGGAAATATGAACTGTAGAATATCAGAACGACAGTGTTTGGAATATGAGTCATGTTCGTAATTTGAGTCAAAACCGGTTTGTTTTTCGTTCGTATTTGTAGGATGGAATTGTGTTTGCTACCGTCTGATATCTGAGGCTGAAGAATAGGTTTACCAGCTTGAATGAACGCAATCTGTAGTATCAGAACGAACGTTTAAATAATGTACCCAATTCCAACGCATGGTTGTAACCATGTTTCCGGTCCAGCATGCAGTTTGTAATTAGGATTTGTAGTTTGTGTCATATTTAATTTGATTGTGCTTCTTAAATTTTTGATATCTAAATTTCTCGAATTAAAACTGGCGGCCTATCTTAAATTTCGCCATTTCAAAAGGGATAGTTAAACAAATTTAATATGATGAAAATAATAAATACGTTCAATTCAAATCATGACTAACACAATCTTAGCGTATTTTATTTGTACATACTGAGGAACTTGATTCACTCTGCAATGTTAAGTTAGAAAATCAAATTTGTACTAACAATATTTAAAAAGAGTACGTATAACCCTTTTCTCGGAAAAAGAAGAGTACAGTATTTTTCTGTCTCAAAAAGAGTACATGTACTCTTAAAAGAGTACGTCTGGTAACACTACACCCAACCGGCGGTTGTTAGATTTTCCAACAATTATGTATAAGAATCTACCAAAACTTGTATAAGAACTGGGCATATGCGAAATTGCTAGATTTTTATACAAATATTGTATAAGAATCTAACAATTGTGTAACCCGAGCAACACACAGGTAATGCTACTCATACATGACCAAATTTGGTCATATATGAGTTATTGCAACCAAATCAACGTGAATTGTGCTGCTAGGGTAAGCTTTTCCTACATTTTTTGTATAAGAATCTAACAATTTCGCATATGCCTAGTTTTCATACAGGTTTTGGTAGATTCTTATACAAAATTGTTAGAAAATCTAACAACCGCCGGTTGGGTGTAGTCCCTGACGGCTGATCTATTCTACTCCGACTAGAAGTTCTCCGACAGCGGGAGCTTTCCCACAATCGGCCGTGACGCCAATATCTGCAACTATGGCCATGATCATGATGATCCGCTTTCTTCAATGGCTGCCTGCTGCTGCTTCGTGCGCCAACCTCATTGTAGGATGTCGGCTATCCGGTCATCACTCTTGCGACAGCACTCCACAGTTCTGCAGTGTTAGAACCCAAGTAGCACACGCAACATCTTCCTAAAAGCACCTGGTTTCTATTCAGTTTCATTAAAGGCATGTCAAAAACGTTCGAATTGTGATCAATGTTTCATTAAAATGCAATGCAGTACGTGTTTGACATTTGGAAACAAAAAACCAAAGAAGTGCAGTTCATGTTGCGGACACGAAACAGAGTCATTAAGTAGCATATTTTTTACCATGTAACTTCAATGCGTCTTCCAAAATTTAATTGTTTGTTTAAATTAAGTTGCAGATAAGTTGAGTGTGTCTAATTTAGCATCGTTCAACGTTTTGACAACTCACTTTTTTTTCTGTGATGGTGCAATCAAGTAACAGGAAACCCGAGTACAAAACTTCATAATCATATGGTTTTTATGGTGAGTCAACATGCACTCCTTCGAAGTGTTGAATGGTGCTGTGATAGAGTGAAAGACTATCAATCACAAAATCCATAAATCAAATCCAGTTTTATATTTTTATTTTATTTTTTTCCGCTATAGTATTTTGCAACATTGTTGCAATTTTCCTGCAATCGAAGGATGTTTCCGTAGGCTCCACCTCTTGTGATTTTTAGATTTCAAGAGAGTTATATTTGATGGCACATACGCAAAGATTGTTTCTTTCCGAATAATTGCAACACAGTGAAATGCTCAGTTGTGAAACAATTTGTGCTGCTTGGGAAACGGAGACATGGTAACAAAATATGCTCAGTCGTTTTTGTCATGCATGGACATCGTGGACTGGCAAGAAAAGCCGCATGTCGGAATCTGCACAGGTACCACCCAAAATATCTGTGGCCTTTCAAGAACTGAGTCGAGCCGAAGTGTAGCTCTCCATGAGGTCTGTTGATCCAGGCCGACACACTTGTGACTGGGCGCTGGGTCCTCCTGCCCTTATTAGAGTTGTCCCATTGCCTCTGCCATTACCGTTGCTGCCTTCCGATATTCCTTCAGGCATTACCGGTGCCCCTGAGGGCGTAGTACTTCTCGTTTTTCTTGACCAGCAATTCGATGCTCGCGAGTACGCAGACCGCCTTGCAAGAAACGGTATGCACTAGACTGGCCCAGGATACAAAAAGTTGTCCAATTCTAAGGGGCACCCCCCAGGATTTTGCCTTTAGGTAAGAAAATCATTCTCTGAAAATTTCAGCCTGATCGCTAATTGCATAAGCTGGCGCAATTGATTTGAAGTTAATATGGGGGTTTCAGCCGAAATATATGGGAAAATACACCTCTGTTACTATTTCGTACAGGAAATTGGATGGAAAAGCCCGATTGAGCCCAGATTTGCAGGAAATGAAGTTAACATGCCAATAAACAATTCGACATAAAATTCTTTTATGATTAAATAAACTTTAAATTAGTTTTTAGCTGATTTATTTGGAGTTTGGTTGAGCACTTTGAAATTCATTAATTGCCTTGAAAACAAGCGCATGTAATCGAAGATAGCTGCGATATGTGTTGTGGCGCGCGTGCAGTTATGTTTCAGTGCGCGCGAAATCACGCATCGCAGGCACCTTTGATTGCATGCGTATGTTTTCGTGGCAATTAATGAATTTCAAAGTGCTAAACCAAACTCCAAATAAATCAGCCAAAACTGATTTAAAGTTTATTTAGTAATAGTAGAATTTTATGTCGAATTGTTCATGGGCATGTTAACTTCATTTCCTGCAAATCTGGGCTCAATCGGGCTTTTCCATCCAATTTCCTGTACGAAATAGTAACAGAGGTGTATTTTCCCATATATTTCGGCTGAAACCCCCATATTAACTTCAAATCAATTGCGCCAGCTTATGCAATAACCGATCAGGCTGAGATTTTCAGAGAATGATTTTTTTACCTAAAGGCAAAATCCTGGAGGGTGCCCCGTAGAATCCGACGACTTTTTTTTCTCCCCATACTAGGCTGGGCCACTCTAGTATGCACTGATGACTCTAAGGCATCAGGAGTACTTTCCCGTTTTCGGGCGTTCCAGTTTGCGCTAACACCCAGACTGGCCCTCCGTACCGCAGTATTGAAACCACCACGCTTACCAGCAGCCTGCGCTTGCTGGAGCACACCTTGGAACCATCTAGAACTGTGCGCCATCATTGTCGATAGTTCCGTTATCGCCGTCGACGCGCTCTTGCAGACGTAGTCGACATGACCGTTGAAGCGCAGCTTATCGTCGAGCATCACCCCAATTGGTTAATAGATCTCTTGGAGGTGATTTCGAAGCCGCTGACTCTAATTGACGAGTCCTGCACCGATTTTCAGTTGTTGACTGCAGCTTCTTTGGAAGTAGCTTTCGAGGAGCTCGTACAGCCTTACCGATACTTTCAGCCGAAGCAACGAGTTTGCAAACTACACCAAACAGACACTGTTGCACACATTCCGCCCGTTGAGTGTTATCAATGCGCAGTAATAGATACCGCATCGCTTGCATTCTGGCAACCAACGATTTAATGGCGCCAAATGTAGACCGTTCTCTCCTAAAGCTGATTTACTCGCTCGACAATCTTTCCCGCTCCCCCAAGTACGGCATCGGTCTGTTCAGGATGTACTTCTCTAGTTAGCTTCCCTACATCCCTACAGACCTACAGTCTGTACACTGAGGGGTCTCCTGGTGACTTGCCAGGTTTGGGCAACAGAACCAAACGCTGTCGCTTCCATATATCCGAAAATTTTCGCTCGTCCAAGTACCTCCGCATGACAGACCTTAACATGTCCTGATTTGTCATTACGGCTGCCTTTAACGCTATGTTCGGGATCCCGTCTGGACAAGATGCTTTGCTCGGATCTAGGGACTTCATGTAGGGACCATCATCAGTAGCTCCTTTACCGTCACCCACGCCACTTCTTCGTCGGCTGCTCTTACCCTTGCTGCTGGCAGCCAATGATTTGGGTTGTGGTGCGCCACCACTCCACATTGGTCCTTGGTGGCTTCTCCAGCTACTTAGAATGGAGGGTCATCCGCCGTGAGGAGCCCTCACTTCTACACCATCACCTAGCTCCATATAAGATACTGCCCGCCTGTGAGCCCTTCCTTAGGACAAGAATTTTCACGCCCGCTTTCGTCCGCCTTAGGCTACGATCCTCTTTACGAAGGTACGCCAGGTTCAGCGCTGCGCACTGCCTTGAGCACGTCGGCGTAACGATCTTGTTCCGATTTAAAAAGCAGCCTTCTTCTGGCTCTCGTTGGGTGCGTGGTGGCCACTTTTTCCTTTTTCGATTTGCTGGGCGAGTCCCTGGCACGCCTGCCTGTGCTCCTCTTTGCCGCTATATCGCTGAGTGCAAACAGGGTATCTACTCATCTGTAAAAATAAAATTTTCTGATTTTCCTGGTTTTTTCATTACTTTCCAGGTAAAAAGAAACCTGCCATATATAGATTTTTTGGGTTAGGGACAAAAGGTCGAAAGACAAAAGGTCGAAAGGACAAAAGGTCGAAAGACAAAACGTCGAAAGACAAAAGGTCGAAGGGACAAATGGTCGAAAAGGACAAAAGGTCGAAAGGACAAAACGTCGAACGGGACAAAAGGTCGAAAAGGACAGAACGTCGAACGGGACAAAAGGTCGAAAGAAACTAAAGATCAATAAGATCAAAAGATCGAAAGGGACAAAAGGTCGAAATGGACAAGGAACTGAAACGGAGAGACATAATCCAGAGTAGCCCTACACAGTTAGCAAATACTCTGCTGTTTCATTTTTAACAATTTTTAACAATTAAATAAAATTCATTCAGTGAGTACAACTAATAGATGGATGTTGAGTTTTCTAAATGTCACTTCAATCTGCCAAAATGGTGCACGCCGCACATCAAATACACCGGCGTATATTACACGCCGAAGTATTTTCAATGCGTGCACCTGCGTGGCTGCGGAGTACACTATTTTGACAGATCGAAGTGACATTCAGAAACCTAGATATGCATCTATTATTTCCACTCATTGAATGAATTTTATCTAATTGTTCAACATAATTTAAAATAAGAGAGCAACTTTTTTGCCAACTGTATAGGACAACTCTGTCTCGCGCAATACAAGTTATATTCATTTCCTAAATCAACAATCTTTTTTATCTCTAACAGAACTATCTAGATATTCAGAATATTGTTTCATTGTAATTACTCCTTCTTTGAAAATTGCTCATTCTTCAACTTTGATTGATGTGATGAGTGTGTTATTTCTGCCTGAAGTTAAATACATTTCATAAATTCTTTTGGAATACACCCAACTTGCGATCAACTTGTTATTGATCGACCTTTTGTCCCTTTCGACCTTTTGTCCTTTTCGACCTTTTGTCCTTTTCGACCTTTTGTCCCGTTCGACCTTTTGTCCCGTTCGACCTTCTGTGCCTTTCGACCTTTTGTCCTTTCGACCTTCTGTCCCTTTCGACGTTTTGTCTTTTCGACCTTTTGTCCTTTCGACCTTTTGTCTTTTCGACCTTTTGTCTTTTCGACCTTTTGTCTTTCGACCTTTTGTCTTTCGACCTTTTGTCATAGATTCAGATTTTTTATAGCAAAATAACCAATTCAAGTAAAGTGGATATTGCGAAAAACCTTTTCAAAAGAATTTGTTGGCGATCTCGCATTTTTTTCTCGTAAATTACTAAATTCTTTAGGAAATATGTACATTCAGGATTTCCTTAGCAAGTACATACATCTGGAAATTGCTTCAGCCATTCAATCAAAACTTCCTTCAGTAACTCCGTCGGAAATTCCTCCAGGTATTCCTTCAAAAATCCCTCGAAAATACTTTGGTTATTTCTTCATGTATTCTTTTAGAATATCTTCGAGATTAATTCTTATTTCTTTGGATATTCATTAAATAAGAATTATTTTGGAAATTTCCTTAGAAATTCCTTCAAAGTAATTCGGTTATTTCTTTAAAAATACTTTCCAGAAAATTATTTGGAAATTTCTTCGGAAATTCCTTCAAATCTTCAATTCTTCATGAAAACATTTGGGGATTTCTTTACGAGTTCTTTCAGAAAAACTTTTAGCAATTTCCCCGGAAATGTTTCGAGGAATACCTTTGAAAACTCTTACAGGAGATCCTTTGAAAATTTATTAAGAAACTTGGTCGAAAATACAGTTGATGCAAAAGTATAAGATTGCGTGACCAACATCTAGTTTGGTTGGACCTAGTAGCCATGTTTTTTGCCAGAATACGTGTTTTTGGACGAGGATTCAGAATATATAAAAATCTCATGTTGGCCAAAAATGTTACATATGCAGTTTCTCAAACAAACGGTTCAACTGGTGCACCTGAGTGGCACAATGTTCCGATGTTTCCATAACGGTAATTTAGTATTTTTAAACCTCCCTTGGAAAGTGTGTAAAATTTCGTGTATAAAATAATTTGAAAAATTTATGAATTATGACATAAAATGTATGGTATTTGAAACAAATTCACTTTTATATTCAAGATAGAACTATTACATAGAACTATACCATATAAGAAAATGTACTTATTTTCTGATTTGTACCAAAAAATCTCCTCAGAAAAGCAAAAACGTAAAAATTACAAGGGATTCTAAAAATTCCTTCGGCGGCGATAGGAGGGCATTATTATTATTGTCTTTAATAGCGAGGTTGTTGGCCCTAGATCGGTTCACCTCGAGTTGGAAAGCTAATGTGAGCATGTTTTGAAACACTAATCGGCCACAATCCACATGTATGTGAGCGTTTGAGTGCGAATTCTGAAATATATTATCATATAAATATCATTCATTTTTAAGGTTTTAAACAAGATTACTTTTTCTAAATTAGGCATCCATAAGGCCAAATTTAAATATGTTATTTGAGTTTCATTCAAATCAATAGAAACATTTATCTAGGTCAATATTTATATTATTAGAGCAGAAGAAAAAATATTCCACTCGTTTCTTGTTAAATTGCTACCAATATCCTCGCCCAATTAACAATGATGGTCATTTTTGATCTGATCTCATCGAACAAAACTAACTCCCATTAGTCAACTGCACAGTGCAATGTCAGATCGCACAGACCGATCACCACAGTGAGACACTTTGAACCCCATTATCTCGGTTGAGATATCGCGAAAAAAAAAACGACAGACTATGGGACACTGGCCAAGATCAAATCCGCTGCGATAAATCGCACCAGCAATGAATTAATATTGCCGCGCTGAAACACCAATCATAATAACGATCTCTGGGTAAGATCATTTGGTCCGCCAACTACCACCAGCATCCACACCCGTCGTCGTCGTCGTGTCTTACGGGTGGTATTGCTACGCTCGCGTTTATGTTTATGCCACTACGCCGCGCGAGGCTACCTACACGGGCTAACAAAGCAAGCAAATTGATTCAAGCGGTCAAGATTATGATCTTAAATTGCATTTGAATGGCGTTTTCACCGCGAGGTGCCTTTCTTGGGCCTTATTCGGGCAGCACGTTCTGCGATCGGTCGGTCTGGCCCAACTGCGTGTGCTAATTGGGCTCAAGGTTGCATTCCATCCGGGCGAGTTTAGTAGCTGGTGGCGCTGCCCAAATTTTCCACACTAAATGAACACCGGAACAAATCCTAGAGCACGAAACCTGATCGAAATCGCATTGGGCGGAAGTAGTTACAAATTCCTGCGCGTCAGAACGATTGAATTGCTGGCGCCCGGGTCCATCATCATTGAACTGCCACCGAGCGGCCGGCTCATGCCGGTGCGGAGTCGCCACGCTCGCGCTTTACAAACTGATTATGAATGACCGTTGCATGACCCCCGTCGTGTACTGTAGGTTTTTTTTATCTATACGGATGCCCAAAAAATATGATTGAAAACCTAAATAATTTGACGTTAATTAAATTCTGATTCAGTTCTTTTTATCCTTCCTGAATTACAAGTTAATAAGCTTAGAACTGCTGACAGTTTCATTCAAACGTAGCATTAGTAATTTCCGCTAAGCATCTAATTAGCTACTGCCGCGCGGTTACCTTGATTCTTGATTCTTGACATAATTGTAGCACCTAAATTAATTCTCAATTGTTGTCCACCATTGTCGCCACAGTGCCATCGTCGAAACCCAATCGAATAACAACCTACATATCCCATCAGTAGGTTTTCGTGATGGTAGGAAACCAGTTTCGCGTCTACCCCAACTTCCTCCACGCGGATTGCGGCTGTCAATCAGAAAGCAAGGAAACTCCCTGCGCTTGATACGGTTGGCCTAAATAAGAGCACGTGCTTCTTTTTTTCTTCTGTTGTGCGCCTGCCTGATACCGCGCCCTCGCGCGGCACCATTTCGCGCCACAGCGGACTGTTGGTAGGTAGGTATGCATCGTATAACCACCACCGGCACCGGTCCATCGGCCACCAGCTAGGGTGCAGTGACTTGAACGCTGGATAAAGTGAGGTAATAATAAATTCGCTATTAATTGATTCAAGTTTTGCTGCTTTGCAATAAAATCTGTGACAGATAAGCTTGAATTACCTACAACTTGAGTAGAACCGGTGAATAGCGGGCATTGCTTGACCCATCATGCACAGTAGACGAATTCAATAGCAAAGCACGTTTAAATATCGCTGTATCTGTTATGAATTTTGTGTAATAAAATGCGATTCCCTCTGGTTCGGGAATGCATTGAATATGGTTTGTATCATGCGATAATCATAGATATAGGGTAAATCACTACTTGGGCCTATGGACCCCATTCCCGGCTCACTGCACAGAAAGCTAATGATTTATACTGTTTAGTAGCCGTAGGTTTATGATTGATCATTTTAAAAAAGTCTCCTGTTTATCTCGCACAATACTCAATTTTTTTCAACCATTTATTTCACTCCTAATCGATCCAATTATACACTCAAATTATTCTGATGATATAATGTATGTGCGAGACCCACATAGAACTCGATACTCGAGCTGATTTTTACTTCTATGTGCGCATTATGAAATACATTTTTATCCCTATTGAAAACATAGTCAATCAAAATAAATTGTATGTGCAGTTTCGCATAAAATGAAACTATGATCATACGCACATATAATTTATAACACTCTATTGATTAAAAAAAACTGGCGGCAAACTCAAACAAAACAGAAGCCGAGACAAAAACGTATAGGGAACTGGAAATATTTATATAAGTGATTGGTAAAAAAAATCATCTGCCTAACTTTTTCCTGCAATATTCGGATCGTTAATAAAAGTAAAGGTGAGTTTACGTAAATTATAATGATGTGCATTGTCAAAACAAAGTGATTTTTCGGTTTCAGGCTTGGTTTCAGGAGGCTACCACACCTGTTTGATTTCCACATCTTGTGTGAGGACCATGTCCGATACGACCGAAGTCGAGGGAGTTAAAAAGTGTGAGTTTTAGAAATTCATTTCCCGCGGGGTGGATCTGGATCAGTTGCTGGATCAGTTGCTGCAGAATCTCTTGATGCACAGCGGCCCCGACCACCGACTAAATTGTGGTATCCGTATATAGGATGGCCGTAGTCAATAATCTATGAAATGCCAGGTAGAACGCCCCACCGAATGAGAAACCATCCATCGTCAAGACTCAATTGCGGAACATGGTCATCGTCCCGGAGATGGTTGGATCAATTGTGGGAATCTACACCACCGAGCCACCGACAGTTCCCGATTCGTTCAATTGAAGCAAAGCGGACTGTGTTTGAGTTGTTTAATTATCTTTTGTTTTTTTTTATAACGTGGAGAAACCAAGGCATATCATTTTTCATGTACATAGTACTTATATTTTCTTTACGGTTCCGTAATAATTTACCATGAATAAAGATATCAATATTCTATATGTATTTCTTTCTTTCACACAAAAAATATCAATATTATTAAATATGTGCGAAGCTAATGAACATATCCACTATTGAACCATTATAAATTATATGTGTATACCTAATGATAAAATTATCAGTTTCGCACATGAAATTCACAATGATTGAATCGATAATTATCTATGCAGCTTGCACATATTTTATAAATGCAAAACCAACTGGTCATAAATTATGTGCAGGGCACATATTACCAATATGCATATTATCCTCAGTGTAGAAAATAAAAATGTAGATTTCAAACTTTTGCTCTTCGTTGCAACACCACTGAGCCGGAGTGATTCTTTCCACTTTTACAAAACGGTATCATCAAATAAACACCTACCTGAAAATCGTCACAGTGCTCGATACAACCATTGCTTCAGGCTGTTTATCACCACACAATAATGCTAAACTCACGCACTTCAATCTTTTGTAATTGTTCGTATCACTAGATTTTATATAAACATATTGGAATACATTTAAAATGTATCCTCAAACCGAACAAAAATCACCTCGGCCCAAGAACTTCTAGCTGTACAGTGCTGCCAAAAGGCCATAAGTCTTATTTTAGTATGAAGATAATCCTTCATCGTTAATAGGAAAACTGTCTAATACGTTGACGCTATCATGTTATTTATAATTCTCTCGATTTCAAAAGGTGGAAGATATTGTTTTTAAGTGTTTGGAAGAAATTTGGATGAGTAAATATATCTTCTCAACCAAATAAAAATGATTATGAATAACACCATCTGGCATCTTGTTGTCGTGGAACGTGCATATTTTTGTTTACGTCGCATTTTCTACCGTCCCGAGAGAGAGGATGAGAGTAAGATGTTGAGAGATTGAGTAAAATATTGCGTATTGCGAGAACAGAGAAAACTTCTATTTTTGCGGTGCAAAGAAGAAGAAGAATACTGAGTGTCGGAAACTTCAAATGACATGCACTGTGCGAAAAGTGTTGATATTCCTTGATATCAAGAATATTCGAGAAGTCTAAAATGTTTCAAAATCGCATAAAAACGTTCCGAAATGACTTGAAAGTATCATAAAACTAATTTAAAATATATAGCGGCCCGTAACACTCGTTTAAAGTTACATATTTTCTTTGATTTCAATAATCAACATTCACACCGAAAAAATCAACCAACATTGTTTTCCGTGCATCAAGTGATTTGACGTTTGCGGAACAACATTCCGACGGTCGACCGTCGGACCCTCGTTCGAATTTTTCTATCTTCTCGCAATATGCCGAGGAGATTTGGGGTATGCCGGATAAGCAATCGCCTATGACTGAAATGAGTGCTGCACCATGTTAATTTAAATCAAATAAAAGCTTTTTCAAGCGGTGTTTAGCAAGAATAACTATTTTTGAAGCAGAGGTGAACCCCATCGCAATATTACACGGCCCACAAAATTCAGAAAAGTTGCCCCTAGTCATAAATATCAATTAAATAATGCAGTCGTGCGCATGTTAGGCCGGGAATGGGGTGAGAAACCCTAGTACGTAGTTGCTTCGAAGGTCAAAGTTTGAGCTTACAGAACTTCAAAATCTCAACTCCAGCATGTGTGGGGTTTTTTTTTTAATCTTGCGTTTATTTAGAAGGCTCATTTGCCATTTGGCGTTACGGAGCCGGAGATATGTTTTTTTTTTGTACAATTTATTTTACAATTCTTGTGATTCTTACAACTAGAGTTAGTTTGGGTAGCCGACGTACACGCGACTGACTCGAGGTTAGGGATCACAAATACACAATAGGAATAGGAGGGGGTAGTGTTTTAAAATTATTGATTGCGATGTTGTTGCTTTGGTTTGATGGTGGTTTTTGCATTGATCTGTAATGGAAGAGAAACAAAAAAAAAGGAAAAAAGAGACAACGAAAAGAAGAGGACACTTTTAAGGGTAAATGCTACATACAGGGGACTCACAAAGATTCAAATTCTAACATCAATCTTTTTCAAAAACAGATAGATAAGGTTCATATACTCTAAATCAAGGCCCGCCAACACTTCCCTAACGGGTTTTATTTGTTTTCCTCGGACCCGGACAGTTTCAGTCAGCTCAGACCTGGTTTCACGATGCTCGACGCACCCCCATTACCGACGTGCTCGATATCCTGATAGTTGCCACAGATACAGAGATTGCTTCCAGAAAGCCCAATTCGAAACGTATGTGCATTTAGCGAGTAGTGATTGGACATTAGTCTACACATGGTTCGAATAAAATCACGTCCCACATTCAACCCTTTGAACCATGGTCTCTTCGATACCTGAGGGAGAATAGAATGCAGCCATCTACCCATGTCTCCACTTTTCCATTTCCGCTGCCAACTGATCAAGGTCTCCTGATGAGCTATTGCAAAAAATTCATCAAAGGCGATTTGCCGCTCGTAAATATCGCTCTTCCATAGCGCCCACCATAGCCAGGGAGTCCGCTTTCTCATTGCCCGGAATCGAGCAATGAGAAGGGACCCATGCCATGGTGATGGTATAGGAGCGTTTCGATAAATCACTCAATGCTTTTCGTATCCCTCTTAAGAGATACGCTGAGTGCTTAACCGGCTTCATCGTACGAACAGCCTCCAGAGAACTTAGACTGTCGGTGAAGATGAAGAAGTGCTCAGCAGGAAGTGTTGCAATAGTATATAGCTGATAGTTCAGCAATGTATACTGAACATGGCTTCTGCAATTTGTAGGAGGCGCTATGTAAATTATTGTACACACCGAAACCAGTGGAATCTTCAAATTTTGATCCGTCTGTGAAAAACCTTCTGTTTGCGCTGACATGCCCGTACTTGTTTGCAAATAATCTAGGTATCACCATCGAATGATGGGAACCGGATATTTCATGAATCTCTTGTTTCATGGTTGTATCAAAAACTACAGCGGAACTGTGGAAATAGGAGAAGTTATCACGATTGGTGTTAACCGAAGAGGGGGCTACTTGTGTGGGGTTTGAGCGTGTGTTTATAGATTCACACCTCAGCGTGTCAATCGGTGACCGGTGAACACCAGGCTATGAGTTGGGATTTTGTGCTCAGATCTCCGAAACGTGCACACACGCTTAAAATGAATTACAGTATCCCCCCGCTTATCCGGACCTCGCTAGTCCGACGACTCGTTAGTCCGGATCTCGCTAGTTCGGAATTTTCCGGATTAAAAAATATCAACACCCATTTAAACACATTATGCTGTCAGTTTTCAAATTTGTGCTGTGATTTTGTTTTGGTTCATTTGTATGGATTTGACAGTCGGGTTAACGAGAGAAACCCCGATAGTCCGGCCATACATTTGTCGGAGCAGCGGGGGTATACTGTACATATTTTTCTGTTCCGTTTACACAAAACGGGCCTCTCCTGGAACAACTCATATTATAAGTGACGTCATTATTGCTTTCTTGTTATAGACAAAGAGGTAAAAAATGCATCAACATACCAGCTGCTGACTGCACACATCGTATTGCCCACCTTTGACATATGAATTAGAAAAAAGCAAAACATAAAATTTCATGACCAGTTCGTCTATTTTGGCACAAATCTTCCAAGTTATAATTATTTTCCGCATAGGGTGGCTGAAATAGGGTGAAATTATTGAATCTTTCGAGTTTAACGGAAGCTATGGGTGTATTAGTGACGAAGCCATATATACTCCCATTACTGGATCCCGTCCTAAGTGCCCTTAAAGGTAACAAACTTTTCCATATTTATTCGGAGGCTTCTTCAATCCTTTCGATCAACAAAACACAGTGCAATGATTGTATTCGCACATTTTGTTGTTTCGCCATCGAAGCAGAAGGAAAAACATCCGAAAAAGTACGAATCCTTGCGGTACATTTTGCACACGTTCGCAATCATAGCGACCCGAAGGGACTTTGACAGTTCGAGGCAAACTCACTTACCCATATCATGCGTATGTGAGACAGTACACAGCGACTGCTCGTGTTTCACCCAAATTATTAAATCATTGTGAGAGTCGGTCAAGCGTCACCGTGATGTGTGAAAATTATTCATGCGATGTGTACTTGACTTTAAGCGTGTATACACTCTCGCATACGGTGAGAGACGTTTTTCGGTAGCTGTTACGATAATGGACTGATTCGGGGGGCTACAACCCATGATAAATTTCTTTTAATAAGCCCCAATTGCGGGGGGCACCGGTTCTGATGATGCATTTACACTTGTTTTACATACGGGACTGATACTTGCATTCCTCCGCCACAGTTTGTTTCGTACACGGAAGAAAAAAAGTACCCAGCGTTGAGTTTTTTTAAACTTATTTTTGAGTTATTTTTTCTCTTCTCTTTCATCCACTCTTTCTTCTGTTGTCAAAAACAAAAGAGCCAAACAATCCAACGACGCCAGTTCAATACGGGTAGCCAATTTTGAGATTTATTACCTGAGGTCGAAATTGAGTGAATTAAACTTACATTCGGGTAAATAAATTTTCCATTGGGTACTTTTTGACAATGGGAGTAAAGGCACACTTCTTCGACCCTACTTACTCAATTTTGGCTACCCGTACGGATGTTCGATGTTGGGTGAATTAATCTCACTATTGGGTAGTTTATTTCTTCCGTGTAGCCAACATTGGAAATTCCGCACTGACAGCCATAAGGATAATCACAGGAAGGAAAGAGATAGGTGCGGTCCACACTGACAGTTCCATAAACGAAAAGCAGAAGAAAAGAGAATACATCTGTATTACGAAAACACAACCAAAACATCAGACCGCCGGTTTTACACAGCTGTGCTGAAAAAATATGGTCCCCAACATAAAATGAGCGAGAAAAACGTGAATTATTAAACCCCCTCGGTGGGGCCGCTTATCCGAATTAGTTTTACTCCAACTTGTATACCGCCCACGATCACATAATTGTAACACTCGCATTTTTGAGCATTTTGTAAAAAGCCTGTGAATCGTTCAAAAGCTCAATTTACTGCATCCAATCCCACAACAATAAAATAGGCTTTACTATCTTGCTTATCAGTGGTAAGCTGAAAAGGATTGAGTTTGTGGGGAGAATTCTCGCTTAACTTTTCAAAAGGACCTAAGTAACATTTTTTTCATGAATTAATTTGAATAGCGCAATCAACAGAAAAACATGAAAGCATTCGAATGCAGTACTCAAATTAATTCATGAAAAAAATGTTACTTAGGTCCTTTTGAAAAGTTAAGCGAGAATTGACAAACGAATTACAAAATCAACCAGAATGCAAATGTTATACAAATATGCGATCATGGGCAGTATAGGGCACTGCACGAAAACATCTCTTTCTCTTTCGTTCCTCATAAATTTTGACGTTTACTGGCCTTCTTGTTTTCTAATTTCTATGCAGCGAGAAAGAGACAAAGCAGTCCGTGCAGTGCCCTATAGTTGTGCGATAGTTTTGTTTTCATGGCTTGTTATGATTCGAAGTGGTTTTTTTTGCCTCCTTTTTATCGTTGTTCGTTATCTATCAAGACTCAAGAGCGATTTCTGCAAACCCTGCGACTAATACAACAGACATAGAAGACTTTGGCCCACACCTTTACTGAAGCACATCGGATATATCCTCTGTCTCCAAACGAACTGCCAAACGTGCCTTCAAACGAGCATGACGTCACGATTTCATATTTATTTATTTGCTCAGACTAAGGTCGGAGTGGCCTGTGCAGTACATAAAAATCGGCCATTCGACTCGGTTCATGGATGCACGTCGCCAACCACGCAGTCTACGGAGGGTCAGCAAATCGTCCTCCACCTGATCGATCCACCTTGCTCGCTACGTACCTCGCCTTCTTGTGCGCATCGGATCATTGTCGATAACCATTTTCACCGGATTACTATCCGACATTCTGGCTACGTGCCGTCCGATTTTCGCGATGTGCACGATGGATAGTTCTCCCAACAGCTGATGCAACTAGTGGGTCATTCGCCTCCTCCACGTACCGTCCGCCATCTGCACCCCACCATAGATCGTACGCAGTTCTTTCTTTCCAAGTGTGCGTTGGTCCTCCACGAGCATCGTCCATGTCTCGTGCTCGTAGAGGACTACCCGTCTATAATGAGCGTTTTCTAGATAGTCAGTTTGGTACGGCGGTGAACTCTATTCGAGCGTCTTGCGGAGTCCAAATTATGTACGGTTTCCATGCACGGTGCGTCTGCGAATTTCTCTGCTGGTATCAGTTTCAAAAGTCACCAGCCGAGGTACACGAATTCTTCGATCACCTCGATTTTGTCACCTCCGATACAAACTCGTGGTGGGTGGCCCCCGTAGTCTTGCCTAGATCTTTTTTCTATCATGTAGTTTGTCTTCGACGTGTTGATGACTAGTCCAATCCGTTTAGCTCCGCTTTTCAGTCTGATGTAGGCTTCCTCCATCTTCTCAAAGTTACGTGCCATAATATTGGCGAAACCAAATAACTGGACGGACTAAATGAATTCGTACCACTCGTGTCGATCCTTGACCTTCGTATTACTCCCTCCAAAGCGATATTGAATAGTAGACACGAAAGACCATCACATTGCCGTAAACCTCTGTGCTTTTCAAAGGGACTCGAGAATGCCCCTGAAACTCGAAATACGCACATCACCTGATCCATCGTCGCCTTGATCAACCGTATCAGTGTATCCGAAAATCCGTGTTCGTGCATTAGCTGCCATAGCTGGTCTCGATCGATTATATTATATATGGCTTTGAAGTCGATGAATAGACGATGTGTAAGTACGTTGTATTTGCGGAATTTCTGCAATACCTGACGTACAGCGAACACCTGATCTGTGGTAGAGCGTTCACACATAAATCTCTGTCCCACGAACTCTCTTGCGATTGATGTTAGTCGGCGGCAAATTTGGGAGAGTTCCTTGTAGGCGGCGTTCAGCAATGTGATTGCGCGGTAGTTGCTACAATACAGCTTATCGCCATTTTTGTAGACGGGACACACGACACCTTCCATTCACTCCTGCGACAGAGCCTCATCCTCCTAAACGTTGGTAATTACCCAGGGCAGCGCTCTAGTCAGTACCTCAGATATTTCTCCTGGGATCATTCAAAAACCACGAAAATGCTATAAAGCTAATAAGTTGTAAAGAAATGTAAAGGGATCGTACATAAACCGATCAAAAGTGCGGCGCTATAAAAAATTACATTTAAAAGTAAAGGTTACGAATCCGAGCAACGCAGAGTACGTTCTGCTATCCCTCAACCCCATAACTGAGGATATCTTACAATGAATGTAGGTATGAATTAATAAGAAATGTTTTCCGTATTCCTTTTACGAACAAAATAACTTAACTGTGGTCACCTCGGGCTGTACCTAATGGCATGGCAAAGCCAGAATGTTTTTAGCTAGTTCTCCTACGTTGAAATAGTTTTTCACGGCCCACCATTCCGGGATCTTTGATGTCCAGAAATCAGGGGGTTGTCTAAATCAGGGGGCCAAAGCGGAGCAGTGAAGCCCTACACGCAAAAAAAAAGCGTTCATGAATTCGTGAACTAACGAGTTCACGGTGTATTTTTTCGGGAACAACAGTCACGGATTCGGGAATATAGTCACGTTTTCTGGAACGTTCTGGAAAACGTGACTGGTGTTCCCGAATTCATGAATTAAATCACGGTGTATTTTTGCTTCTTCACGAATTCGGGAACGCTTTTTTTTTTTGCGTGTACCCTGACATGTGCGACATCTGGATTTGGTTCTAAATGTAAACAACATTATTAATTCTCTACCACGTTTTTGTTATGGCGAGGCATTTTTTATACACACTCTTTATTTCGATGTTTTATCAAATCCAAACACTCAATCATGCAACAATGTAACAATGTGATATGCTTGAGATATACCTGATTATAGCGACTCTTAAATGAAATCATTTGTAATCTATGTATGTATGTATATAAGTATGATCGCTAACCTCTTTACCGATTGCAACCAAATTTGGTACACATGTTCACTATGAGGAGTCGAATATATTGGAGAGTAATTCGAGAAAGGGGGACTATTGGGAGGTGTATTGTTCAGAAAACGGACAACTCAGTGTAACTTCTGAGCCTCTGGACCGATTTCAACCAAATTTTGACTAAAGGCTTAAGACAAATGGAAGTAGAAAAAAAGAGAGTTGAATAGAGAACGATGGAAGAAGAAATAATGGAGAAATAATAAGGGAGATAGAATAAGGAAGAGTTAGCAAGAAGCCAAAACGTATCCATTGTGTTTGGCTCATAAAAGTTACATGTTCAACTAGCTTCTCCTATGAATCCAGCAGATCTAAAAAAATGGCAAGTCTAAGCTTCTCCTATTCAACAATCTAATAGGATAAAAAGAAATTGAATAGCGAAAAATAACAATCCCAAAAGCAAAAAAACTTAGCGAAATTTGCGTAAATAAACTAGTTTTTACCACTTTTTACTTCATCCTTTATATTGAGTCAATATCAGTGGTGGAAATACTCGCTTCACGAGTAAGAAAAGAGTGTAATTGGGCCTACAAAAAATGCCACACTCGCGCGAACCTACTGCCTGCATTTTTCTGGTGCTTGCTTTGTTCGCGAGTACGGGCAGAGCAAAGTAAAAAACCAGGGCAGTATTTTGTTCGGGAGTAAAAATCACGGTCGCGATTATTTGTGGTTATTTCGAATACAATGGGTAAATTTCACTTCTGATAAACACAATAACTATAAACAAAGGTATTCTTGCTCGAACACCTCGAACATCTGTGATAAACATGTTCCGAAGTTGTTTTATGACATTTTGCAAATTAACCCGAATGACTCGCGAAGCTTCACGAACATTTTACGGGGTTCGTTTTTCTGTTTTCTCTGCGAGCAGTAGGTAGGCAAGAAAAAGGCAAAACAAGTGTTCGCGAGTATTTTGCATTGCCTACTTCTCTTTTTGTGAGCAATGTTCACAGATTTCCACCACTGGTCAATATTTATTACAATTTTACTGATATTTGCAATAATAATGAATATTTTAATGAGAAATACGAGATAACGATACTGTTCCTAATGGAGCTGTTGCTGTTTTGGCGCATACATTGGCATGTTGAAAGGTTCATAGTAACAATAGTAGAAATAAGCCTTCAGAAAAAAAAAAATCAGATGAATGCTCTTGCGAGAGCTTTGTTAGGTATTTCTTTGTTCAATGTGTACATTGGAATAGCCTTAAAGTTATTTATTTCTATTAAACAATAATAATGCAAAAAAATCATAATTGAGTAGATTTTATTAATTTGTTTTTTGACTCCTTACTGGAAACATAACAAAAGCGCATTTTCTTAAAAAAAACCTAAAAAATATTATTGATCTTACACATACTGGAGAGCAAAAATATTATTGATCTTACACATACTGGAGAGCAATCATGGAACACTGTCTGTCCTTGCATTTTCTTCGAAGTTATGTAAAATTGTCAGCGCCGTAGCGGGTGGTTGGCCGGGTTGCGGTAAGAGAAATAGAACAATTTTGACAATTAATTAATAATAAACCAATTACAAAGTGAGGATATTTTAAGTGATCTAGAGAAAACAAGGAATATTTCTTTAATCTCAAATCAACATGTCAAATAATTTGGTCTTAGTTTTGCCCCCAAATTTCGAAGGGCCCTTTTGCTTTAATGATCTATTGAGAAAAACTCCATGTAGTTCGAAAAATGATCTGTATGGCGACATTACCGATGCCAGCAAACCAGAAACTTAAAAGGTGTAGTTCAATAGGGAAAATTGCGAAACTGATTAATATACGATGGGCAGTGATAACTTATAATGTATCTTGCTAAAATGACTACTTTGATTAACATTTCTCAAGGATAGATTAGATTAGTATTAGCAATATGTACAAACAGCACGTGCTGTCAAATCATTTATAGCCCAATGTCACCATGAAGCTGTCTTGCCTCCCATTGCGATTTTGACTACTAAAATCGATTTTTTTTTCAATCAAAGAAGTTCAACAGTGTCTCCTAACCACTGACAGACCCATTCCGTTTTTTATCTGAATGGTTGCGATAGCGATTTCCACCTTTGAGAGTTACATTTTCTTGACCCAACCATAAGAAATTTATATATTCTCGCTGTTAGAATCTTGGGGGCGTGACTGCATGTATCGATTTCTCTTTGTCGATTTTTTTTATGTAGCGAATTATGGTAGTTTGCCGAAGATTTAACCCTCTCCCGCCCATGGTGTCTGTGAAGCACCATCAATCTGAAAATTGTACATATATATACAGAGCCTCAAACAAATGGTTCGAATATGGGAGATAGATATTTATTAAAGCAACTCAGCCGGTGAAGCAACTCCTTTAGTTTGAACTTCTTATAATGATTAATGATTAATATTTGCCAACATTTTAACCACGATCTTCCATACAGCGCCCACTATGCATTGTTGGTCAACTTTTTTTTCCACCGGCCCATTCACCGCCTTTGAAGTTCACTTTCATTCACTGACTAGAGGTACCCATTCGGGGTGGTGTGACCACGGCGGAATCGACATTCAGCATCGTTATATACAGAAAGGAAGGTATCTTGTGATGTCCATTTCTGGAGCATGGACGCCGCCACGGTTGTTGGCTGTGGTGACCACCGCAAACGGCAGCGGCGTAAATCGTCACACAGCCCTTTCTAGCTGTGTGGTGGCACTGCGCGTGATCCAAGGTAGTGCAAGGTCGCTTCTCGCCTCCAGCCAGGTACAAACTCTTTCACGCCATTTACATCATTGTTACCCTCGCGGTTTCAGCTGGACTATGATGTTGATGTTGATCTGGTTTAAGTTGTTTTTTGTGTTTTTGTTTGCCCTGTTCTAAACATTCTAAACTACTAATGGGTGGTTATTACTTAAGGTTCAAACCTAAGCGGGTAGTTTCTCATCGTCTTTGAAGAAGATGTGGATCTCGTCGACCTAGGTTCTCTGGTGGTTTCGAGTGCACGCGTCAACCAGAATCGTGATCGCGTCCGTCGGTCGCCGTAAAAGCTACCCCCGAAGATTCAGATCACAGTTTGATTCTTGTTTAAAGAGAGTTTCGACATTATGCGACCTCCTCACGATGGCAGCAGAAGAAGGCATTAACATGGTGGTGATGGACAATCTGATTTGAAAATCGACGACGTCGTATTATTGAATGGAACGAGAATAAAGCAAACTGTTTATTGAAACGGCTTTAGGCTTAGATTCATAAAATTATCTTGGCGATGGTAGCTACGTTGTTGCGAAATTGGTTCATGATTCGACCAGGTTCGACCTAAAATGGTTCGACAAGCGATTCCCCGACTACTACGACGGTACTGATTACTACGATGATGAATATGTTTATTGCCTGCCGAAAGCGGCACGTGGGTCTTACTACAATATGTCTTTTGAATATAATAAAAATTAAAAAATACTGTTTAGTTTCATTATAAATCCCGATGAACACGAATATGTTTTCTACGATTGCAACGTCCGAACTCCCACTCTCAAGTAAATCCCAATGGGAGTTCGCGTCTTAGGCAAAACCGAGAACTTAGCATTTATTTCAACGGCGACGAAAACATATCTTACCTACTTGATCATTATGTAACGACAAACTAAAGCATTGAGCATTTGTACTGTAAGAGCAAGTACGTTACCATCCAATGTGCTCCCTTTTAGCACACGGACAATAGAAATCCATTGCATTCTAAATCAACTAACTTTAAAATTGCTTTATTATTGGAAGATCACGACCGCTGCCGTCAGTCTGGTGTCTCTTAGACCAATGCTCCACCGGGTACCCACAGCAGTATTGATGTAAAATATGCAAACTAGCTATACGTGACCATAAATCTGTATAACACATCCATGGACCTCGTGCAGCAGCAGCAGCGGCAGCAGCGCACTGCTCCGCTTCCCAAGCCATTCATTTCAATATAAAATTAATTCACCCTTTCCGCAGTCCATAAATCGAAACCGGACCGTTTAGTTCTTCACATACCAGCAACAACCAGGCTCGGTACCAACTTTGTTCTTCATATAGTTCAGTTGATTGGGGGACTGTCATAAACCACGTAGACATTAAGATGGACTTGTTGTTCAAGATATTAGCTTCTAAATAACTAGGATTAGGAATTTTAGTTTAAAAAAATAAATCTCACAGAAAAATCTATGTTCATATTTTATGAACCTCACCTTAACCCTTTCAGGCCGACGGGGTCATATATTACCCCAACAGAAAAATCAATGCAGTGGGCGATCAAGTCCTTACGACAACCTAAAACGTCATAAACACGGTTCAGTTAGGAAAAAGAAAAGATATATTAGCAGCGGATTGTACTGTTTCAAAATAAGATTTTTTTCAAACCTATCCGAGGAGTTACCGTGATAGACAATAAATTATTTTTAATCTTCCTTGGACGTCCTAGAGGCCATCCAAACTATCCTTGAGTTCAGGACTTGTAATCTACAGCTGCAAAAAAAAGCTTTTTCATTCCTCAAAGTTTGTTTGAGTATTCAACCATGCTCATTACATCTTATAGAATGTGAGAAAACTACCGCAAGGCAGTTCTGGGATATTCTGAGTCTTCCAAACTGGGGCCTCATTGCGCATCTCCTTTCGACAGCTCTTTCGTATGACTTGTTGCATGGTTTGCTCGTTTCGAGTCGAGATGCGCAATGCCACTTCTGTCCTTGAGTTCGAGACTTGAAACCTACAGCTGCTTAGAAGCTCTTTTCAGTACTCAAAGCTTCCCATATGCAGTCAATTATATCCATTACACCTCCTTGGAAGTCAACGTGTAACGTAAGATAGTTTTAAGTTATTCTTGGTAATCCAATATGTCCTTGAGTTCAGGACTTGAGATCTACAGCTGAGAGAAAATCTTTTCTTAGTATTCAAAGCTTACATTACATCTCGTGGGAGGTCAACGGATATCATAAGATAGTTTTGAGATATTCTAGGTGATCCAAAATGTCCATGAGTTGGGCCTAAGATTTGTTTTATATGCGACAAGAATAAACATCTGGTCCGTTTTTGATCGTTCTTCTCGAAAACCGCTTTCATATTCGCCGTCAAAGGTCTCCGCAAACGGATGCAGTCTGGTAAACAGAATTCGGGAGATTGTATCTTGTTATATTTCGATAATTAGCACAATCGAGTCTTTGCCCTTTCTTGTACATAGATAAGATACATGAGGCCTTCATGCCAGATCGAAGGCATTTCTTCTCTCTCCAAAATGATTTCAATCACCTTTTTGGTGGATTTTTTCGCTCAGCCGGTCACTCCCAACTTTTAGAAGCTCGGCCGGGATTCCGTTCTTCCCAGCGGCCTTACCGTTCTTTAGCTCTCGAACTGCTTTTCTCACTTCGTCTGTCGTTGGTGGTTCCACTGCTTGACCATCATTCCCAATCCTGATTCTGTTTATGCCCTCTCTGCCCTCATTGTTCATTCAACAATAACTCAAAGTGCTCCTTCCACCTAGAAGTCACCCTTGCTCGGTCGGTCAACATATTTCCGGAGCTGTCATTGATCATGACGTTTGTAGGAGCTCCGTGCGTCGTTTCTGGCACAACTTCCCTCTGCCCCGAAGAGTACTTTTTCGTCGTACCCCCCGTTTCTTACGCCGGTGGAGTTTTTGCTCAACTGCCCTTAGCTCTTTATATCGTTCTCTCTTTTGGCGTGTAGCCCACACCAGCATGCGGCTTAGAGTGGCCCAAGCTTATATGGAAAAAGTGAAAAGTCTGGAATTTCAAACCTTGCACCCTTAAATGACAGTTTGGGGGTCCCAGAAGCTCCCCACATGTCTCCCCTTAAAAACATTTTTTCTCCCCTTTGACATTTTGACAAAAGACAAAAGACATTTTTGTCTCCCCTTAAAAACTTCAGCTCGTTGGCTTCAGTGGTAAGTCACCCCCTCCCTCTCTAGCTACACTACTGTACAGAGTACGGAAAGTATTTACCAATCGGATGAAAATTCGCGAGATTGCGTGATAATCATGCATTTAATTTCGCACAATGGTCGGTGATACGTTGCTCTCATTTTAAACACCCCTGGGGGACACGCTCGAAACCTTCGACTTTGGATGCTTATAACTTGGCGAATTTCAAAGGGATTTACATCCGGTCTTCACCAGTCGCTTCCTTATATAAAAAAGGTTCTACATTTTGTCCACAACAGGAATCCGTCGACTACAGCGCCACCTAGAAGCAAAAAACTGAAACGGTTGCGTTTCCGCATACATTTGGATCACTTTTCCCATACAAACTTTGAGCCATTTGCGCACGCCAACCACTGGACCGAATGAGCTGGAATTTTCAGGGGAGCTTCTGGGACCCCCAAACTGTCATTTAAGGGTGCAAGGTTTGAAATTCAGGATTTCATGCATTTTGGGCCAGTCTAATGCGGCTCCTGGCCTGATTTTGCTCATGTGTCGCTCTTTGGCACTCCACATCAAACCAACTTTTCCGTTGGTTTCCTTGTGTGGTACCAAGTACCTCTGTGGCTGTTGAATTGACCGTCTAGTGCAGCGGTTCTCAACCTGGGGTACATGTACCTTCGCTGGCCTCAGGGGGTACCTCGGACAAGAATGCGTAATGGCGGATTCCTATCAAAACTTATTTATTTTATTTTTTATTTCAAAACATTGTCTTGTACATAATATGAATGGCGATTAGTAAATCAAAGCCTATCTAATTCTGCCCTCAAAAACTAGCATAGTTAATGAAGGGCTGTGTGACAAATGATCAAAAGGATAAAACGTTGAATGAACAATTATAAATTAATAATTATAAAAATCTTCAATGCAATCTACCAATCCGAAACAAAATATTGATTAATATATTAACAACATACTTCTGAACTACAATCTAAAGTCTAAAGGTACGGAAGCCTCCATTTGAGAGGCATAAAGGCTTTTTTATAAGCTCAGTTGCTTCGTTGCAAGAGAATTGGAAGCATCCTTCTACGCTTCTCGGAAGCCTCCATCCAAGCAGCTCGAAGCCTCCTTTATAGAGGCTCGGAAGCCTCTTTTCAAGAGGTTCGGAAGCCTCATTTCAAGAGGCTCTGAAGCCTCCCTTCGAGATACTCGGAGGATCGGTAGCCTTCCTTCGAGAGGCTCGGAAGAATCTCTTCCCTTCAAGAGGCTCGGAAGATTCCCTTTAAAAGGCACGAAATTCTTCTTCCAAGAGGCATGGAAGTGTACTTTCAAGATACTGGGTGGCTCGAAAGCCGCTTCGAAAATGCTGTGAAGCCTTCCTTCAAGAAGATAGGAAGCTGCCCTTGACGTCCCTCGGAATTCTTCTCTCAAGAGGCTTTGAAGCATACATTCAAAATGCTGAGGCTCGGAATTATGTTTTCAAGAGGCTTAGAAGCGTTCTTTCAAGAGGCTCTGAAGCCTCCCTTTAAGGGCTCGAAAGCCGTCTTTCAAGAGGCTCGTAAGCTTCCCTTGAAGAGGCACGAAATTCTTCCTCCAAGAGGCCTGAAAGCGTACTTTCAAGAACCTCAGAAGCCTCCTTTCAAGTGGCTCGAAAGCTGTTGTCAAGAGGCTCTGAAGCCTACCTTCAGGATATTCGGAAGCTTCCCTTCAAAAGGATAGGAAGCCTCCTCTCAAGAGGCTCTGGAGCCTCCTTTCAAAGGCTCGAAAGTTGCCTTTCAATTGGCTCGGAGAAGCCTCCATTCAAGAAGTTGGGAAGCTTCTTTTGAAGAGGCTGAGAATTCTTCTTTAAAGGGGCTTAGAAGCATACTTTCAAAAAGCTCAGAAGCCTCCTTTCAAGAGGCCCTGAAGCTTCCCTTCAAGATTCTCGAAAGCCTTCCTACAAGAGACTCGAAAGCCTCTCTATTTTAGGCTTGGAAGCTTCCCCTCAAAAGGCTCGAAAACCAACAATAGTCAAATAAGCCCTGTAGGAAGCTTGATGTATAAATTTTCTTTCAATTGGATTTTTTCACGGTATGATGCAAATTTCAGCCAACTTCATGGAAAGCTATACATTTTATTTTCAGGTCCATTTTTCATATATCTTATTTACGCTTATTTTTATTTAAGTACAGCAGACAAAAATAGGGGGTACCTCAATTAATGCAAAAGTTCGAAGGGGTACCTCTCAGGAAAAAAGTTGAGAACCGCTGGTCTAGTGGACTTGTTGCTAAAATGCGTTAAAATTTTCTTCAGTTGGATGTCCTTGGATTCCACCATATTACCAGATAGTGGTCAGAGTCAATATTTGGGCATCGGAAGGTGCTCACATCTATGACATCTGAGAAATGCCGACCGCCCACCAAAACATGATCGATTTGAGAACACGTATCACCATTTGGGTGTCTCCAGGTGTGCTTTCGAATATTCTTGCATGCAAAATAGGTGCTACAAATGGCCATTCCTCTGGCTGCGGCAAAGTTGGCTAGCCCAAGGCCGTTCTCATTGGTAGTTGCGTGGAGGCTTTCCTTTCCAATGACCTTTCCAATGGTGGAGGAGTTTTTTGGGCATTCTCCGTAGGTTTTGTCTAGACGCTCATAGAACTCACACTTCACATCATTGGGTTTGTCGTCGGTTGGTGCGTATGCATTGATGAAGCAGTAGTTGAAGAACTTGCTCTCAATTCTCAATACGCAGATGCGATCATCTAATGATTCGATGCTGCTGCTAGCCAAGCACTACGAAACCAACTCCATGCTCCGCTTTCTCGCCACCACTTTAACAGATGTGATACTTGAATGAGGTAACCGAAATTGGGTCACGGAATTCCCGTTCTCCTGTTCCTAATCATCGGACCTCTTGAAGTACTGCAATATTCACCTTTTCCAGCTCTCGAGTAAGAAGGGCAATCCGTGCAGTTTCCAGCAGGGTCCTAATGTTTCAAGTCGCAAGTACGGCTTTTTTTAATGCTTACGGTTACCTGGGAAATCTACTGCTGTGGCTGCAGATTGCAGGTTCTGGACTCAAGGACGGTTTGGATGACTATAAATTTGGATATTTGGATGTCTATAAACCATATTACCATGTCTCTCGATCTTCACGAATATGTTATGAACACAGTTGAATACATATCCAAGCTTGGAATGATGAAAAAGCCGCTGTCGAGGCTGTAGACCACAAGTTCTGGACACAAGGACGGTTTGGATGACCCTCGATATCCCAAAACCAAATTACCCCCTTTCAGGAGAGTTGCCCCCTCTCAGGAGAGTTGGAACTCCCTTTTCAAGTGGCTCGGAAACTGTCTTTCGAGGGCTCAGAATTCTTCCTTCGAAAAGCTTGGAAGCCTATTGTCAAAAGGCTCAGAAACGTCATTTCAAGAGGCTCAAAAAACCCCTTTCATTAGTTCGAGCCTCCTTTTGAAAGGCACGGAAACCTCTTTTTGAGAGCCTCGGAATTCTTTCAGCCAAACGCCACAAGTACCTCGAAAACTAATCTTCAAAAGGGTGGGAAGCCCAGTTTCAAGAGGCTCGAAAGCTCCATTTTCAAGAGGGTTGGAAGCCCCCTTCCAAGAGACTCGGAAGCCCATCTTCAAGAGGCTCGGAAGCCTCCTTTCAATGGCTAGGAAAATTTCCTTCGAGTGGTTCGGAATTCTTCAAAGAAGCTTGGAAGCCTACTTTCAAACGGCTCAGCAACGTCATTTATAGATGATCAATGCCTCCTTCAAGAGGCTCGTAAGAACCCTTCCATGCGGCTCGGAAGCACCCTTTTGAGAGGCTCGGAATTCTTCTCTCAGCCAGCCCCCTTTCAAGAGATTCGGAAGCCCGCTTTCGAAAAGATAAGAAGCTCTTATTCAAGAGGCTCATATGCCCCTTTTTCAAGAGGGTCACATGCTCCCTTTTCAAAAGGGTTGGAAGCCCCTTTTTCAAGTGGCTCGGAAACCCAATCGAGGGGCTCGGAATTCTTCTTTCAAGAAGCTTGGAAGTCTACTTTCAAAAAGCTCAGCAACGTCATTTTAAGATAGTCAAAGCTTCCTTTCAAGAGGCTCTGAAACTTCCTTTCGAGTGGCTCGGAATTCTTCTTTCAAGAAGCTTGGAAGCCTACTTTCAAAATGTTCCGAAACGTCATTTCAAGATGCTCAATAATCTCTTTTCAATAGGAAAAAGGTTAAGAACCGCTGATCTAGCACATCCCATCAAAATATGTTTCAACTTGATTTGTCATTTCTTCATTATTAATCACGAAAACAAATGAGGGGTGTCGTGTCTGGCGGGGACGGCTGAACGAATCAGCCATCTCCAGCTGCTGCTCGGTTCGCAGCAGCTCGGTAGCCAACTCGATCCTGCAAAATACATCACAAAAACTGAAGGATGATATCGTTCATCTGTCACTCTCGCATCTGGTACTCATAGCTAATGTATATGCCCTCTTATTCAATCAACATATCTTGTCACACCCGTCTCAATCCCTACAAGGGGGTTAGAAGCAGAGGGGTGTAAGTGACATTTTGGTCAAAATTGAGATGAGTACAGCAAAAAATGATTTGATTCTCGTGCTTTGCGGCATTATGTTGATATAGTTTGTGCGATGTTTATAAAAAATGTGAAAATTCATAGAAAATTATATATTTTTTTAACTTTCATACAATTTATATGAAGCGAAAATTTTTTGCCACTTACACCCCTTTGCGTTTGACCCCCTCAAATTGAACATATCATTATATCAAATTTATTGGGTAACAACGCTTAAAAACATGGGCCTGAAAGGGTTAACGTGTTTAATCAATGAAATAATGTGCAATACCAAGCCTGGTATCTAGCACTTCCAACAATGAATGGCAGCTTCGTGATTTGACGCCTTCTCGCATAAACCAGGCGACCTACTCTATTCAGCGCTCGTTACTGAAACAATTGTCGATGGAATTCCGTCAGATTATCGTATCGATAGTCGGGAATAATTAGATTAACTGCGGAGGGACGGTGAGGTCAAAACTAAGTTGAATAAAGATCCTGGTTTGTAATGAGTTCAACACTCATAGCGTGCTCTCAATCATTGCGGTCTTGGAAAAAGTAGCGCACCCATATTGATTGGATCAAACCCGAACGGTATGCGAATCGGTGTAGTACTAGAATGACAAGTGCAAGCAGACATCCAAGTAGGTCGTGATCTATCGTTTTAGATAGGAGCGTTTCCAAGGTCCAATACGATGCGGCTATAGTAATCCAATCTTGATAGTGTTATGCGCGGTGTAGGATTCAAATGAATGGCTTGATCGGATCAATAAAATAACCTGAGCTTGTCAAACGTCAGACATATCTATCAATTGATATCGAATCATCTCATATGTTGAATTGAAAGGGCAGTTATGCTACGTTTAGACAAGGCAAGTGAATTGAGCAAGTCGCTTGAATCGAACGCGAACTGAACGTGTAAACACCTTGATTCAATTCACTTGAACGAAAAGAAAGTTGAACATGTTCAACTTTTGGCAAGTCAATTGAATTCAACTGAGTTGTTCAATTCACTTGCCCTGTCAAAACGTAGCATTAAGCTACCAATTTGGAACGATCACTATGTACTATTTTTTCTTGCCTGAAATAGCTGATGCCATTGATGAAAATTGAAAAATAACCGAATGGATAACTTGTCAACTATGAGACAGTTTACTGTGCTATTCCTGAACAGTACATGAAACAAACATCTTGTTTCCACTATTGATAAGGTCGTACTGTGCTTGATATTATGAAAAGTTATCCTTTCAGGTCCGTAAACTCCGGACGAGATCATAATTCAATCTTTGCAATTCCAAACAAAATCCATACTTGAATAAACATGACCAACCGCGCAAAGATACAAACCAGCGGCAAGACCGCAAGCAAAAATGCGATCGCGTTTGTCTTATATTCTCCTTGCCCTCTGCCGTCTGTTGTTAGGGTTTTTTTTTCTCAGATGCTAGAATGAATTATGAATCAAAACAAACCCCACGGTGCCCGCCAAAAGGTGCATAAATCGATCCGCCAACTGCATTCACGTTAGACACGTTGACGGCCTTTAGGTCCCGACTACACCCCCTACTTCTACGCCCCCCTACACCCAAGCTCCATGTTCTACAATTTACATTAGATTAACGTTGCGCTCCAAGCGCCTATGCCCCTACCCCCTGGTGTCGCGCTAAGACGCAAAGCCAGAGAATAGCAGAATCTGAGCCGGCAAATTGTTAACCATGCCTCTGTATGGTGCCGGAACGGAGGCACAGCTCGCCGTCTGGCTTTCAATTTGAATTTATCTACTGAGGTAGCGCATTTCATCAACTGTATGCATTGTATTTACCCAATCCGGAGGGGTGATCTTGGCCGAAACATGTGGAGTACAGAGTTCAGCGGGGTCAGGCAAATTCGTTCGTTCGATCGAAGGTGCGTTGTTAGTTTTAACGAACTTGGCGCTAATTGAAGTCGGTTCTAGTACTACACCACAACTGTCAAAAAGTATTGCTGATTTATAATGCCAATTGTACCGGGAAGCATGCAAAATTCCATTCTCACAAACTGTTCCATCTAATAAATTATTTGAATTTCAAATATGCACCCATTCACCTCAAGTTTTTACATTCTTCATTTCTTACAGATGATGCTGTTCGTAATAGCATCAGCGCTGGTTGTGCTAGCGCAAACCGACGCCGGCAATGTGGCCACCTCATACAGCGTGATCCACCATGGAGAATCACAGGATCGCGTCCTCCACAAACCGCATATATTTGCCCCATCCTCACACGTTGTCCACAATGCCCCACACTTTGCGTAAGTGTTTTGTCTCGTCGTAGTTACACAATTCCACCATAATTCTATAACCAATTGACGATCTCTCCGCTACAGGCCTCTAATCAGTGCCCAGACCACCAAGTACACTGTACCATTCCTGAGCGCGTACAACCCAGTCGCCCAGTGCCCTGCCCCACCACTGTGCCAGAAGTCCCGCTACCGCACCCTGGACGGATCGTGCAACAATCTGCAGAACCCAACTTGGGGTACCCCGAACCGACCCTACGGCCGTCTGCTGACTCCAAAGTACGGTGATGGCATTTCAACCCCAACCTCCTCGATCACTGGCCAGGATCTGCCAAACTCTCGTCTTGTTTCGCTTGTTGTTTTCGGCGACGAAGATGTCCCTGATCCACAGTTCACTATTGCCAACATGCAGTGGGGTCAGATCATGACGCACGATATGAGTCTGCAGGCCGGCGGTACCCAATCCAGTAAGTATCCCTGCGAAAATAGAGTTTACAAGCGAAGGCATGCCTAACGCTATTTTACTTTGCAGAGAAACACTCCACCAGATGTTGCACAGACGATGGTAAGCTGATCGGCAAGGACTCCTCACCAGCAACCTGTTATCCAATCATTGTTCCGGAGAATGACCCCGCGCACTCCCAAACCGGAACCGAATGTATCAACTTTGTCCGAACCCTCACCAATCGCGAAGATGCCTGCACCCGAACGCACCCAACCGAACCTGCCGAACAGCTTACCACCGTCACCTCGTGGTTGGATTTGTCCATGGTCTACGGAAACTCTGACCAGCAAAATGCTGGAATCCGTGCCTTTACCGGAGGTCGCCTCACTACCGTCCAGCGAAACGGTTACGAGTGGCCACCAAATAACCCCAACGCCACCACCGATTGCGATCTTGTTCAACGTGACGAAGTCTGCTATCTGGCCGGAGATGCCCGAGTTAACCAAAACACTGGACTGACCATCATGCAGATCATGCTGCTCCGTGAGCACAACCGCATCGCCGACAATCTCCAGAAGCACAACCCCCATTGGGATGATGAGCTACTGTTCCAGGAAGCCCGCCGTATCAACACCGCCCAGTACAACCAAATCAACTACTACGAATGGCTGCCAATCTTCCTCGGAAAGGAAAACATGCTCAAGAACCGTCTGATCTACAACGTCAAGGGAGGCGACTACATCAACGACTACGACCCAGCCCAGGATCCCTCAGTGCTGAACTCCCACGCCACCGCCGCCTTCCGTTACTTCCACTCGCAAATTGAAGGACGTCTGGAGTAAGTTGGTCAAAATTTTCATCAAACCAACAGTCTCTAATAATTATTTCCCTATTTTTTCCAAACAGCCTGGTCTCCGAAGCCCGTAAGCCAACCGGATCTATCCGCCTCAGCGACTGGTTCAACCGTCCATCGATCATCGAAGCCGGCGACAACTATGACTTCCTGGCCCGCGGTATGGCTACCCAGCCCGAAGAACTGACCGATGTGAACTTCGATGCCGAAATCAAACACTTCCTGTTCCGCCGCGGACGTCCCTTCGGATCGGATCTGCGTGCCTTCGACATCCAACGTAACCGTGACCACGGTCTGGCCGGATACAACGATTACCGCGAGTTCTGTGGCTTCAAGCGTGCCCACTCCTGGGAAGACTTCATGGATCTCATCTCGGCTCAGGTACTTTATCAAGCTAACCTTAATAAGTTTCTCAACCTAACCTCGGTCTTCACCCTCAGGACGTCGCCAAATTGCAATCCCTGTACTCCAACATCGACGATGTGGATCTAACCGTCGGTGGTGCCCTCGAATCGCACGTCAACGGAGCCCTGGCCGGTCCCACCTTCCTGTGCATCCTGACCGAGCAGTTCTACCGCACCCGTGTGGCCGATCGTCACTTCTACGAACGTGGCGATAAGGAAACGGCCTTCACCCGGGAACAACTGGCCGAGATCCGCAAGGCCAGCATGGCTCGTATCTTCTGCGACAACGGAAACCACGTGACCGCAATGCAGCCGAAGGCCTTCTGGCGGCCATCGGCCCACAATCAAGTCGTTTCCTGCTCACAGATCCCCGAGATCGATCTGAGCCTCTGGAAAGATCTGTCCTACGACAACAGCCTGCACTCGTTCCACTACTTCCACGACTTCAAGAAATAAGGCACAGTACTGAAACAAAGAGAGATATTACCACGTGCATTCTGCACCTACATTACCAGTTAGCGAAACAAGCTCAAAGTTATGTAGTTTATTCCTATGTTGCCAGATTGTTTGTTAGTTGATCAGCTTGTTCCCGAGTTTCCCAAATTTCCTCAATCAAACTTCCTCAGAATAATCCTTGGAAAAGATTCTAAATTTTGTGTTTTATATTGTTTATAACCGTGTGCGAATCAAAATCTACTAGTTTGCGTAAATAGTAATACGAGAAAGTACTACGAAAAAAGTCCGCCTTTATTAGAACCTATTGTTTGCCATACAATGAAATTGCGACAGCAATTGTGAAACCGAAACAAAAACACAGTCATCGGTAAAACCTTATAAAAAAAAGTCCACAAAAATGTAGAAACCATTCGCTTTTAGAATCAAGTTACTGCTACAGCTGAAACTCAAAAAAATATAAAAGCAAAAAATAGTTCTTTCGTGTTCAATGTGATACATAATTTCGAAGGGGTTTTAGCTGTGGCGCTAATAGACCATTCTAAATGTGGTACCAAACAACGAACAATACAACATGAGACCCCGCCTGATCCGTATTAATGCATGTAGTGCAGAGTTACTACTCAATGCGAGCTATATAGATAATTTAGTAGTGCTATGTTTTTGTTTAGACTTATTTAATGTATAGATGATGACGAAAACGAAGAGTGGAAAAAGTGTACATGTTGAAATGTAACGCATGTTTTGTAGTGAATAAATAATTTAAGAAAAATAAACTGGTGTGATTATTTCAATTCAAAAGAATTTCCGGTAAAAAACTGCAACATTTCCTGTAGTATAGAGTTAAAAAAAATCCCTTGAAAATTCAGTAGCCTAGTTGTCATTCGTTATAAAATTTTCATCACCGATCTCGTCACAAATTTTCGCCTCGCTCCTGCTTCACTCGAAGGGTACATCGATTGATTTTACCATTCGTAGATATTCCCGTCCGCCCTGAAATATTTCTGAAAGTATACAAAAGAAAAGAAACCTCTCGTGCACATGTGGACAGTCGACTGTTCCACTATTGGTTCTTCGCATCATTCTGAGCGGATGATGAAAGGATACACAACTTCCCAATGGGTCTATCCAAAGTTCCCGTTGCTGCCCTGTCTTCACAAATGACGATTCGTTGGCCTATTGATATTGTCTATCCAGAACAAAGTTAGTACGCTTTTTATACCGAAGTTGGATTGTTCTCCTGATACAAGCAATTTACCCTACTTCGGAAGTAGTGCGCTAGGTTCGCCTAAAGATGCGGTAAACAACGCGCATCAATTAGTTTAAAAGATAAAACTTTGGAAGAAAGTTCGGTTCGGAAGTCCCGACTTTCCAATTCTAATTTGGTGCTACGCCGACAATATTAGGACCAGTGTTGTCCTACATTCAGTGCAAAAAATTCTGCTTTTTGATTTTACTCCATCTGAACGATTTTATAATCTCAACTGAATAAATACAACTAATAGAGGGATTTTTAAATTTTCTAAATGTCATGGAAAACTGTCAAAAAAATACACTTCAGAGCCACAGGAGCGCGTGCTTTGAAAATACACTGAAGTGTTTTCACTGGAGTGTATTTTCAGCGCGCGCGCTCCTGTGGCACTGGTGTGCATTTTTTTGACAGTTTGCCATGATATTTAGAAAATTCAAATATCCTTCTATTAGTTGAACTTACTTAGTTGAGACTATAAATCGTTTAGATGGAGTAAAATCAAAGAGCAGTTTTTTTTTTGCCTTGAGTGTAGGACAACACTGATTAGGACTGCTGGACGCCAACGCTTCGTTCTACCTTGTAATCGCGACAAATACTCTAGCCGCCATCTTTCCCAGAACTCCTGCAATTGGGTTGTTTAGGGGTATATACACACAAAAAAAAATCGTTGGTAAAATTAAAAGAAACGTTGGTAAAATTAAGAAAATTAGTTAGTGATTTTCAGTAGAAAGTATAAGATTGTTAAATCTACAATTGCAAAAATGTCACTTCGAAGAGAACTTTGACAAGAGCCAACTTTTCAAAATAACATTTTCTTCTCAAAACTAAATATGTTTTTACATTTCAGAATAACATTTTCCTCTTAAAACTAAATGTATGTTTTTGCATTAAAGTTAACTGTTATACTTTCAGAGCAACAATTATTGTGCACATTCAATTTAAATCAAACGCAAATATTTTTTTACACTATTGATATTTATTTATTTTCTACAAAGATAGCGCCTTGGATAGCGTACTGGATGGCCGTGATCGCGGCTCAGTGTTTCACTGTTTTTGGTTAGTCAAAGAAAAAATCTCCCAGGAATCCATTACTTTGGACAGCAGATCCGAACCGGGTACGGGTGGCCGTAGGGTCCACCTCGAGCTCCACGTCCAAACCTTCGTCGAAAAGTACGTGATTCGCTTTGCAATCGCATAGATGACATTGGCCAGTCCACTTGGCGTTTTCACTGCCAAATTTCCTATGAACTTCCTGCAGGAAATGCCTCTAATTCGCTTGCCTTGCGTCATCTCTCCTCGGCGGCTGTTACAGCACATGATTATTGGGTGTTTGCGGAAGCTTTCTCAGATCCGTTTAGTCTTGGTGCCGTCTGAAAAAAACATGATTGTCCATGATAATTATATCGAAAATTGTTTTATTTTATTAAAAACACATGCAAATTAGAACTTACTTGCCAATCAATGCCAATAGATCGCAATTTACTAAAAATCTCTTCTTTTGTTTTCAAGTTTTAGTTTTGATAGAACTTCGAGAGCTGCCAGTTACATTATTTTATATTGTCTGTGTTGCCAGAACAACGAAATGTAAAATAAAGATTAATAGTTTCATAAGTTTTATTTTGAGTGCTCTCACTGTAAAAACAACAATTTTACACTGAGAAAGAAAACATCAAATCAAAAAATTTACTTTTAAATTAAACATTTCAGCATTCAGATTTACCAAATTTTCCTAACTTTCAAAATAAAACTAGAAAATGTTGGAATCCCAACTGTATGTATGTATGTATGTTTCTACATATTCTGAATCTGCATAAAAAACTGAGCCTAACCCCAAATTTTCAGAGTTTTTGGAGCCCCGGAACTACCCGCATAATTACAAACTGTACATGGACATTTTCCCGTGCGGTCGGCAACAGTATCCTTTACTGTTGACAACTGTATATGAACAATGTCATATAAAGTTTCAACAGTTTGTGGTACGGTTATTTGACAAATAACAATATGTTGAATGGGTTGTTAAGTTATGTCACCATAAAAAATCGGCCGTTTTCGCCTGCAAAATTTTCGCTCAACAGTATGATAAAATGTTGACATATAATGCAGGAAATATAAAACATTTTCGGGACAGCATGTCATACATTGACATTTAGCGTTGATGTCGAGCAGTTATGGTTGAATCGCCGAAAAGTATTTGATAACCGCAACGTAAACTGTGAAGCTATATCTTACATCGTAATAATGATTCTGACCATATAACATGTTGTTTTTTATTATGCGGGTATTTTTAATTTGCATTTTAAATTTATATGAGACTCAAAATTTGTTCTTATGCTGCATGGGCCAACTGTCATTCTATGAATGTAAGTGTCATTCTATCGATTGAAATGGCTTATTGTTTGCTGTACAAAAATGTAAATAAAAGGTTTTCAAACAAAATAAAATATGTTGAAGATCAGGAAAGCATGCTCTTTATGTTAAACTATAAAAAACCTCATATTTTTGTTTGCTAAACAACACAATTTCTTTTGTGCCGCCTGCATTAAAGACACTATATACAAAGACGCGAAATCTGATCCCTGAGCAAATAATTCGACAGGCAACCCTGAATGCGCAACACTGCTCATATTGCATAAAGTTTTCAAATTGGTGTAAGTGATTTTCCTAATTTCAAAAAAATGATTAGTAACGCTTATACCCACGCAAATCAGATAGCAAATACAATATAAACAAGTTGAGAGTCATTTTCTACCATTTGTAGGGGTTTATTAGGCTACATTGATCCAAAAATATTACAACAATAATTTAAACATGTTTATTTGCGGAAGTTAAATTAGCCCTTACCAAATGTTCTGCGTGATTTTTTGGAATGACAGGTCTTCTGCTCGATTGGAATAGCACTGACAGTAAATTTGGAATTCCAATTGGAACATTTCCCGTCTTTGTTTATAGTGTCTTTAGCCTGCATCTGTGAAAGCCTATTTATTGGAACTGATGACAAAACCTGGTCCGTATACGATCCAGCAAGGAATAAACCAGAAGAAGTTCCGACTATTAGGAACCAAACATTAGGGAGAAACTTTCTTTATGTTGTTTAGAAATAGAGAACACTTGTACCACAGATAAACAGACGTAACAGATTGAACGTTTTTCTGAAAAATCCATCGCTCAACTCCTCTACCACCATCTTGCGAGCATGTTACACGAAACAATGTCGTATGACATTGTTACCAGAAGGCGCTACACAGAGAAAAAATAAATTGTGTTTTTGAAAATTTAGTGCTTTTAGTTTGACATTCTAGTGTTTTTGGTAAATTTAAATAATGAAACTCTTAATGCGAGACAAAAACTTTCAATTCAATAAATAATCTATAAATAAAAATATGTAGTTTTAAGAGTTGAAATTTTTCTTTTGAAAGGCTGAAAGATTTCAAGAAAGCTTGTTATTTTCTTGAAATTTGGCAACGCTGACTAAAAAAATAACTGGGAACTGACTCTGAACTGTCATTCGCTTTGACGCAGCCGCGCTGTTGCCATCTAGCGGCGACGGACGTGTGCGTGAAATCACTGTTTTTCAACATAGTGAAGTATAGGAAGTATATTTTAAAATGCTTTTAAAATGTTATTAACAGTGATATGTTGAAAACTTTTAAATACGTAGGGTTAGAATTTTGAAAAATTACATGTTAGGTTCCTCATCTACACATGTTTTTTTAATCAAAATAATTCAACTTTCGTGTTACCTATATGAAAGTAAATTAAATTTCTAACCCAAAAAAGTGAACAATTTTAGGCTAAAATGTGTTTTAACGCTTTAATAATCATTTTAAAATTGACGTCCTATATCCCTTGCTGGGTGAAATAAAAAGGCATCAGCCGGCCCCCATTTTGTTTTCTCGCTTTCGTCAGGGCCAATTAAGTTTTGTTTTGTCTTTTGCTGGCGGGAAAAAGTCGTAACCAAATACATGAAAGAAAAGTTCAGTCGCCTGAACTTTGCCTCTTCTGATGGCTCCGGAATTGGTCGATTAAAGGAAAGTAATAAGGTGGGTATTGTAAAATACATTTCGAATCAATGCATTAATTGTTTTTGCTTCATATAGGAAAAAGACAACGACGGATGTTACCCGTGATGCTGCCAATATGAAGAGATACCGATAACCGTAGCGATTGATCTTGCGATGCTCTGAATCATCCGCACCGTCTATAAAGGTTATATTTCTATATGTGGAACATCACCATGCCAGATGGAACCGGAAGATTGACACCGCCACCGTTAAGCTACAGTAGATTTTTTTTAAGTGCGTCTCAAATCCATCAGGCATAGGCTGACCATACGTACCGTATTTAACGGGACAGTCCCGTTTTTTAGACCTTATTTGGCTGTCCCGTCGTAATCTAAAAAATCCTCAATTTGTCCCGTTTTTTCATTGATTCGTCCAAAGAGCTCCAAAATAATATTCAAACAAATCCATATTTTGGGCAGGAATTTAAAACCAAATACAAGGAAAATGGACGAAATCTATCAAAAAAGTTTGAGATCTTATGTTATTAGTGTTGATTTAAAAGGATTCTATCTATGTCGTTTTGGATTTTGCATGGATCAGCTTTTCTTAAGGTTTTAAACAGCTAATGACAACGGGAGATTTTTTGTACACTTCCATATTTCAATGACTTTTTTCCTGCTTTTTTTCGAAATTTGAAAAAAAAATATAGAATACTTCGCAAGAAAAGAAAATCGAAAATTAACTTAATCTGGAAATTAGAATGTCTGTCTCTGCGCTTCATTTTATTGACGTTGAGGCGTTACCTGATTTTCAGGATATACTTGCCTTCAAAGTTACCGGCCAGATTTTAATGCCTCCCTGACTTTTCAAATTCCGCTGATTTCATATGTGTGCGCGGGATCTTTGGGATTCCGTTGTTGAAAATTAGAATTTCGGCCCGATTTATCCGGCGGAAATCTCTGAGAGTCCGAGCTGGATACCAGCCTACAAATTAGCCAGGATTTATTTTATTGCATGAGTCCCGCCTTTTTGGAAGCAATGGACATCGCCAACCATATTTATGGAAACAATTAAAATTCAATTTTATTATTGTTCTTTCCTTGTCGAGATTTAGATTCTTATCCGCAGATTTTCCCTCACTTATATTCATTACAAAGGGGGTTATCACGGGTACTTTGACTATTTTTTGTTGTAAAATATCTTGGCTGTGCATATGCATATGCACAGCCAAGATATTTAACAAAAAATGGTTTTCGTACAATTAATGCAATTAATTTTTTTTTGTTATTTTCAATTGATCAGGATTGGAAAAGTTTCTGATATTAGTCAGTGTTCCTTTGTGTCTTTGACCGCGCCCATTGAAGAATGAAATGTTTGTAGTTTAATATTTTTCCACAACTAACTTAATACAGTAGAAGGTTATGGTACACCATGGTGAATGATCCACTCTCAAGTCTCAAAATTTTCTCTCACACGAAAAATTAAAATTAAGCGCATAAATTTTGAAATTTTTACAGCTCTTGAATTTTATCACGAGATTTTTGACATGTCCCGTTTTGCGAGTGCGTTTGTCCCGTTTTTTCTATCGAAATAATCTGGTCAGCCTACAGGCACCGTTTAAATTTAATAATAATTCGTTTCATCCTTACCAGGAGACAAAAGTATTACCTGGCAGAAAGTTGGCCCAGCTCATGACCCCGAATAATCCTCGGAATGATCCTCCAGCATAATCAACGAGCTCATTTACACTAGTCTTCATGCACTCTAAGCGTTGCGTTGCGTTGCGTTGCGTTGTAACGGAGTATTTCGTAGATTGCATACTGATAGTTGTCATGTATATTCTTTACCTTTCTTACCCCAATTGCTTATGGATTTCCATTTGGGATTCAATGGAAATCCAATTGGGGGTCCAAAATGATAAAACATGAAAGCTATCATTGCCGGCCACGCCCATCTTCTCCGTTACTAGGAAAGGGAAGGAAATGATGATATGACATCTACTTAACGAGAGGCCAGCGACTCACCGACGCCCTCATAGATGTCAAGGAATTGGATGGTGGGTAGGGTATGTGGTTTAGGAGTATCATTATAAGCAAATGATAGAAAATTTGTGGAAATACGTTGGGAGTGACTTTGCTAAGAAATTTATGTCACTCCATTATCCTTGCCGATGATTTTCCTTGGATGGGGCGAAGGTATTAGCCTTGCCCTGGCTAATAGCCTAGGTTTAAGCGCCTTTGCTCGCTCTCTCGAAAAAAGAGCAAAAAGAAATTAAATTCCCCTTCCCCCCTGATATGATAATGATTTTGATCAACAAATGAATTCTAAGTGGATGGATAAATGATCAAACGGCTGCAAACAAGCCTCTATTGTCGTAGCAGAAGCAAACCCGCCTCAATACGACAGGCAGAAGCACATGTTTGTGATTCAAACGCGATCGACTGTTGTTCAATTTCAATACACATAGTTGGGTAGAGAGAAAAGATGTGAAATATTGCTAAAGTAGGATTCAATGGATACGGGGAATTGACTCCTATGCCACCGTTATTAGCTGGTTATGGGACAGCTTTCTCGCAAGGGCAGCTGTTGTATAATTGGTAATACGTCCGTGTTCTTAATAAAATAGTGCGGGTTCAAGTCCCACCGGTAGCCGAACTCTCCCTCGCACACCTCATAATAAACACCCTCCAATGGCAAAACCAACTATGTGCATCAAAACCAACATCCCTTTCAAAAAAGAAAAAATCCGACCTCCCTTCCAATTGTTGTAAAAGCAAAAAAGTAAAAAATAAAAAATATATGTGTAACAAAAAAATAAAAACACAGTAAAAAGAGTATATTTACATTCTTACACATAAAAACTAACGCAAAGTGTATGATGCTGTCACATTTTCATATGATGCATAAACAAATTTATAAAATATGAGATTTTTCTGTCGTACTTAAAAACATTAAAACATAATTGGTAAAAATTGAGCTATATCAATTTGAGAGAAGGTATACAAGTTTACATTTTATGAATCACCTACTTCGGGTGCGCTATTTGCATTAACGGAACCATACACTACTACCGAAACAAATTTATTATGGCTTATACCTAAGATGTGAACATCAATGTAAATATATAAACGCAGAAATATCCTCACCCGATTTTGTGAGATTTTGTTTGAATTGGCATATGCTGCACTGCATAAAATGGTAAGACAGAAGGTGTACTCACCATTTCCGTGTTTCCCAAAAATACTTACCTCACACTGACATGAATTGACCTACCGTCAGCTCACATGTATGGTTATCAAATCTGATATCCGAGGACACGCCAACCCACGTCATTGGATACCCACGATCCTTGGATCCATCTGTATGTTGGTCCTCTGTGGCACCGCCTAGCCATACCTAGCAACGCCATCATGCTTCTATATGCTTGAACGTTGTTCTGCTATCGGGGCTAATGGGACATCAAACTTTGCATACTCCTTTGAGACTTCGAGAAAGACTTCACGAAAAGGCCTTCCTTTATTCTTCGGATTGACGCCGGTAACCTCCTCCTCCCTGAAACTGCGCCGAAAGCCACCTTTACATTACTTTACACTCTTTCACTTTACAAGCTTTTCAAATCAATTTTTTTTTTAAATCCGATGGAAAAATTGACGGAAGTAAGGGAGCAAACAAAATTTGCATCCTTGCATCGCGGCCCACTTCGATCCCTTCACTAGTCTTCATGCACTCTAAGGACCATTATCTTCGCTACGCACCAACGCACTACATGGAACGGATTCAGTTCCACCTGCAGAAGAAATGTTAGTTGTTCTGGCGGAACTCCAGTCATTTCGAATAAAAAAAAGGTTATCCACCATCAATGGAACATGTGAACCTCTTCGACAGAACCGGTTGTCTACGCACAAATTTGTCTACAGAAGCATATTCCAAAATTTGAGATAATATAAGTCCAATAAAACAAATATAAATAAAATGAGAAAATAAAGTGGAATCGATAAATATAATTAATTATGAATGCATGTAAAATGTTATTTTTATTTACTTTTCTGAAGTTGAAAGCACACGTCCACATAACATATAGGCATCTTTGCCATGAAATGTGGTCCTTCCATGATTTTGAAACGCTAGCGAACCTAGCGGTGGAAGTCAAGCTTTACTGAACAACGCACATAAGACAGAGCAGCATCGCATGTTTTGCTGCCTCTTTCTTTCGCCTTGGATATACGGGAGTGCCGTTCGTCGATTGTTGATACACAAAGAGCCTACTTTGAAACTTGCAGTTTGTTCTATGATGACTATCTGTTTTGTGACACGTCCCTTGTTGTTTTGAAAGAATAATTAGTGAATTCTAAAGTAAAATTCACATTTAATTTCAATAGGATAATGTTATTTTGAAAACTCAGCTATATTGTCAAAGTGCTTACCGAAGTGACATTTTTTTGCATTGGTAAATTTAACAACCTTATACTTTCTACTGAAAATCACTAACTAATTTTCTTAATTTTACCAACGTTTCTTTTACTTTTACCAACGATTTTTTTTGTGTGTAGAGTGAAATGTCAAACTCGAAGGATTCCGATGCTAGCGCCTCTAGTTGTGAAACGCACAATCAATGAAATTCAAATTGCTCGTTAAAGTCATGGTCGATAGTATTTTATCTAGTGTTACGTCTGTTTGTCTGTGCTTGTACAGTAGACGTTCGATAACTGCAAGTCATTTAACTGCAATTCGATAGTTGCAACAGTTTTGCAGTGATCGGACCGCTAAACTTCAAACTGATGTATGTTTCAATGACAAATTTCAGCTCATTCGGTCCAGTGGTTGGCGTGCGCAAATAGCTCAAAGTTTGTATGGGAAAAGTGATCCAAATGTATGAGGAAATGCAACCGTTTCAGTTTTTTGCTTCTAGGTGGCGCTGTAGTCGACGGATTCCTGTTGTGGACAAAATGTAGAACCTTTTTTATATAAGAAAGCGACTGGTGAAGACCGGATGTAAATCCCTTTGAAATTGGCCAAGTTATAAGCATCCAAAGTCGAGGGTTTTGAGCGTGTCCCCTACACTCAGGCAAATGAACATACGAAATTCATAAGGTCAAAGTTAAGAATCTATAAAATTGTTGAAAATGGTTGATACATAAGTCCCTCATGTTTTTCATTTTGAGCTCTTCAAATTTCATTTTTGGGACGTATGTTGTTCATTCGTTGCACATAAAGAATTTCATAAGACACATTTTGGTATTTCGTTCAAAGCTAATTTGAAGTAAATTACAAGACACCTTATGAAAGACATCATGCTCATTATAAAGATACATTAATCAGAAAGAATGTGTTTCCGTCCAGAGAATCATGTTCTCACATATTCTAAAAGATTTTCAAGTCGTCTGGTTGTAAATTCATCGAGGAGGTTTCCGGAAAAGATTAAGTTGAAGTGTCTAATTGGTACTAAGTTGAAGTGTGACACATAGTGAAATAAATAGTGCTTAACGTTAAATAAAATAACAGCAACAAAACACATGCAGTGAAATAGCTTTGATTCAAGTTACATTAAAACATGCAAATAACGAAGCCCCTAAGGAACGCGTTAAACAGAGCTTATTTCTCGATACCCCCTCGATGTCCTTACATTTGAAAGATGTTTTGAAACCACATGTATGCTTAACAATGAATGAACCATATTTTTATATCTTACTTCTTGACATTGAGCACATGCTCATGATTCGAGAAAATTTTCATTATATGCGGATTAGGAATTCATAATACAGCATTATGAATTGATTATTATATGGTTGAATGCAATAATAAATTCATAAATCTACATTATGAAATAATTAAAAAGCTTTATAGAAATTAGGAATTCCATAAGGCGTGATTATGGCCTCTAAATGCTACTTCTGTACTTCATAAGGTTATGTTATGGATATATTCATGTCCACCGTACAGCGTTCATAAGTCCTCATAGTGAATTCATAAATGTGCCTTAAGAAAATATTATGTTTTGTATCGACCATTAAAATTTATTTCATAATGAATCCTTTTGAATTTCACAGCAATAACTTGTGGCAAATTTCCAAAAGGCAGAATTATGATATTCGGAAGAGAATTTGCCTGAGTGTAGGGGTGTTTAGAATAAGAGCAACGTACCACCGACCATTGCGGTGGCGATGCAGGCGTATTCGGTGCCGTGCGAAATTAAATGCATGATTATCACGCAATCTCGCAAATTTTTATCCGATTGGTAAATACTTTCCGTGCTCTGTATCTACAGTAGTGTAGCTTGAGGGGGTGGGGGTGACTTACCACTGAAGCCAACGAGCTGAAGTTTTTAAGGGGAGACAAAATTCATGAAATATTTGTAACGAGTTGTTTTCGGACATCGTGATGCCCGTTGCATCAATTTTAGAACGATATGATATAATCGTTACAGACACAGGGACAGAAAGACAGAGAGACCTGGGATATTATATAAGTTATATATTTTTCAAACAACAGTTTTAATGTTTATAGCATAATTTATTAACTGTATAAAACTACAAAGTCATCAACAAACAACACTTATACCTATATTAATTATTTATTTCAACTGCTAGGCCTTCCTTTATAACAGAGCGAGTGCAACTTGGAAAATTTTGCCTATGCTGTTGAACAACTTTGAGAAGATATTGAAGCTGTTGCTGATGAGGGTAAAGGAGCTTTAAACCAAGACCAAATGTAAACTCGTAAAATAAAAGCACACATTACTGGAATTGTTCGCCTTTCATCATCGGTCATGACAAATTGGCCTCTATACAGCCATATTTTAAGACAATATATTGCTTTCGCCATCCATCTGGCATTGCTATGTGCTCCTGGTGGCGAAAATTTAATTCTTTTCACACCAAGAAATGCTAAAGTTAAATTTAGCAACTCTTTATAGTCTTGTCGTTGTTGTTGAATATTGAGTTGGTTTTTCAAAAATTCAATCAAATTTTGTGTTTCATCACCAAGGATCTCAATAATGTTTTCGTCTACCATATTTTCATCAAAGGATTGATCAATGGTAGGCCATGTCGATTTAAATTTTATAAAAATACTTGAAAAAGGGCCTTTTGAAGGAAATAGTTTTTTCCCAAGCTGCTGTCATCAAAACTTCGGCAATATGATGCCTACACGTCAGCCATAAAAGATCTCTGCCAATCCGCTTCTCGATTAGGGTGCAAGCGCTTTTTTTGATTCCTGTATTTGCTGCTGTTGTATCAAATCCCATTGCACAGATGCGATCGCTTAGTTCCCATGCATTCATCAATTTGCAAACTTCGTTTGCCTGTCTTTCACCAGTTTCAGAAGACAATTTTGGGACTTCAAGCAGCTGAACATTTGCTCCACAAGATACTAAAACTGGCAATCTTTCTACTTTGTCAGTACCTGAAAAGAAAAAAAAATCAGATAGATTCTTTAAAAAAAAAAGTTAAAAATATGTTACAAACAGCTTCTTTTAAAAAAAAAACAAATATTACCAAATGTAATCTAAAATTGTGGGAAAGAAATTTCAAATAACAAAAAAACCTATCGATTACTTCAAATCATGCTTAGTTAGAAGATATCCAAAAATCATAACACAGAATAACACATTTCAATGCTATAAAAAATACTCAAATATATTACCTGTGAGATCTTGAAGCAGCTTGTCATCCCAATGTTCATGAGATCTTGAAGCAGTTTTTCATCCCCAGTGGTCCATTTAGATCAAAATTGCTTTGGATATTTTGAGCAATCTCTTCGCGATATTCTGCACGGGCCCTTGAGATTGTTTGTCTGCTAACGGTAAAATCGTCTGAAAAATAGATAAAGTTGGTAAAGATTTTGTTTTAGTTACAAGATACTATCAATATAATAAAATTAAACTCAAGGAGAAAGAACAATACAATAAAAGTACTGTTAAGGAGAACTTACCTAAGTTTAGTCCAGCACTTGTTAAAACCGAAGAAATAACATACATTGCATTTCGGTCGCTTAGTCCAATACGGTCTAGGGTGGCAGCTAGTATAGGAGTCATTATTTTTTATTTACTTCGCTCGGAAAACGCTCTACTAGTGGAGGGTTTCTCATCTGGAAGCAAGACATAAAAATATTGACATATAGTAGAAGTTACCATCTTATTTGATTATATTCTTACCTCCTTCATCAATAGTAAAAACGCTGGTAGCTGATTGAGATTCCAAGGAAGGCTCTGGTTCCGTTGTTGGTTCTTCTTCGATTTTGCCTTTTTTAACTCTCGCAAAGGCAGATCCAGGCCTTCCAACTTCCCTTTGCAGAATAAGGAACTGCTTATCCTTATCGTTTTTAATCAAATTTAATGCAATCGATCCAAATTATTAATGAAACTAGACTCTTGCTCTTTCTGTTTATCTCCCGCGTGAGAAGATTTTTTGATAATTGCTCGCATTTTGTTAAATAATTTTAGGAGCTTAACAACAGCATTGTAGTGTTGCATTAGAGGAATTCTATATTTCTCCCAAAAAAATGAAGTTCAGTTACTACAGTTTTAGCAGCTGGTTTTATACTCAAGTGTTGATTTTTCATTATAAAACGCATCCGACCAAGCACATCACCGTTTGAAGGTAACTTTACACCTTTAAAACTTTCAATTGGAACAACAAGTTCCATACTTAATTATTCCTTAGATTTTGAATCCATTTTATGTATTCCACTTGCACGATCAAATATCACTTCACAAAAGCAAGAAGCACATTTTTTTTTGCAGGACCAGTGGTTCTGGAGATACAACGATTTGAAGAGTGAAAAATTAGTTACGTTATATCGAGGTATACCTGTAAAAATAAAGAGCTTTTATTTGATTTGTTAATACAACAAATAGGCCTAATGATTTGGGAGTTACAATTTTATTAAAAATTAAAATTCCTGAAATGATAGATTTTTCTAAATACCCTATATTGAAATTGGTCACCATAAAGGGGAAATAATAAAATGGGTCCAATATTGTTCTATAAGGAACGATCCTACCAAATATAAGGTAATTTTGAGGGATCATATCAATAATGTTGGAACTGGATGGCTGTTTATTTTTATTTGAGGCAAAAAAAAAAAATGGAAGTACCGTGGAGGCACCATATTTGACGCAGTTAAGAAAATTTTAAAAAGAATCATTATTTGAAAAATAATTGCAAAATGGATTCGCCTAATATTCTGCATAACAAGCATTCTACTATTATAGAATGTGTACAAATAATGAAACTTCGAAATATAAGTTTATTTCTTAGTTTTTTAATGTGTTTTTATGTGGTACTTGAGGTGCCCAACTTGACGCACTAATTTTACCATGCTCCTTATTTGACGCAAAGTTGTGCCTAATTTGACGCACTTTGAAATTATGTTAAAACTCAATCAAATAAACGCCTTATTTTTTTATTATGTAATGACAGTGCAAAAGAACTTTGCACGGTATAAAATAACAAGTTAATTCATTTTACGAAGCAGCATTTCATTTATTTTTGTTCAGTTGTTCTGCAAGTTATATGCTTTGTGGCATGTAAGTGTTTTGTTAGTTTCATGTACTCTACACATCAATCAAAATGCTTCTCAATTAGGTGTAAGAGTCATGGCAAAACATATATTCACGGGAGAACTAACTTTGACATCTCATTGCTTAACCAGCCTATCATGGTCTGTTACATTTGTAATAAAAACCACTTTCTTTGGTAATCTGCAATTTTAAATCTATAAACTAAGACGGATACAAGGAACGCAACCTGTATATGATCCCTTTTAGAACAACGTTGAAGCTACCAATATGCAAATGCTACTTGACCGGCAGATATTGTCGGCGTAGCACCAACTTAGAATTCGGAAGTCGGGACTTCCGAACCGAACTTTCTTCCGAAGTTTTATCTGTCAAACTAATTGATGTGTTGTTTAGCGCATCTTTAGGCGAAGCCAGCGCACTACCTCCGAAGTTGGGAAAGTTGCCTGTATATGGAGAAAAATCCAACTTCGGTATCCGTCTATATATAGCTTGTATAGAAAAGCCAGGCATATTTTTGTTTGATTTTTATTCAGGGTTGCCTGACTGATAGCTTGCATACCAATAGAGTAATTAATTGAAAGTGTGTTCATTTTTTGGCCTGTTAGAATTTTGTACAGAGAAAGTAAATTGAATTGTATGATGCTTATTTATTATACAATATTATTTTCTCGCGAGAATCTCAAAACCAGCAAAGAAAAACTGCATAATTACCAAATACCGTGTAAAAAAACACATCAAAATCGAAGACAGCATAAGGCATACTACCATGGGTTGGACATTTAGTGAAATAATCCAATGTATTAGTAGAGTTTTAGTTAAAATAAAATGAATACATATTGCTTTTCCTAAGAGTATTATTGATGTTTCTATGCACTGCATATTATATTCGTCTGATAAGGTTAATTAGGAACATCAAAATGAATTGTAGGCCTAATTTGACGCAGGACATTTTGGGTTGAAAAATGCGTTCGAATTTGCTATTTTCGTCATAAAAGGAAAAGCTTACTCATAATGCTCAGTTGTTTGTAGGTAGGGGTCGAAAATTCTCACAAAAGTTATTTTGCGAGCAAAAAATGATCATTCGATCCTTAGCATTGTGGCTAAGAAAGCGAAAAATTGACGCATTATAAGTATGACCTCCATATATTTTATTCGGATAAGTTAATTCTTCATCGATAATATGCTTTTTCTGCCATATATGCAAGAAGAAGAGCAAATAAAGCCATCTAGCTTGATCCTTTGATAGATTTTTGGCGAAAATAAGTTTTATGAATCATTTGATATGAGAGTGCGCCAAGTTTGGACCTGCGTCAAATATGGTACTTCCACGGTACTTAATTTATTTACTCAATTTATTTCGTGTATTTACATTCACGCTTCGAAAATTGAACTCTAAACTATGGCATAAACCAAACTTGACAAAATTTTGAGTTCTTCAATTTATATCAATTTTGAGTAATTTTTTTAGCGTGTTAGCTCGAAGATAAAACGACGCCAGAAAATTGCGAGATTAAACATCGAACAATATCCCGGATGTGTTTTTCCACAAAAAAAAAAGATCCACCCCCCATGCCCCCCCTTATTCACCTGCTCCCTCTCTAGCTACACTACTGTACAGAGTACGGAAAGTATTTACCAATCGGATAAAAATTCGCGAGATTGCGTGATAATCATGCATTTAATTTCGCATGTCGGTGGTACGTTGCTCTCATTTTAAACACCCCTGGGGGACACGCTCGAAACCCTCGACTTTGGATGCTTATAACTTGGCCAATTTCAAAGGGATTTGCATCCGGTCTTCACCAGTCGCTTCCTTATATAAAAAAGGTTCTACATTTTGTCCACAACAGGAATCCGTCGACTACAGCGCCACCTAGAAGCAAAAAACTGAAACGGTTGCATTTCTCCGTACATTTGGATCACTTTTCCCATACAAACTTTGAGCCATTTGCGCACGCCAACCACTGGACCGAATGAGCTGAAATTTTCAGGGGAGCTTCTAGGACCCCCAAACTGTCATTTAAGGGTGCAAGGTTTGAAATTCAGGATTTCATGCATTTTGGGCCAGTCTAAATTGTTACAGCATATGTTTTGGCACGAAGAGAGCTGGGCAGTGAATCCTTCCGGGTGAAGGATGCCGGGATGATGGCCAGAACCTTCGGTTAAAGGAACGCCGGGACACGACCGGTAGCTCGACGACCGGCCTGGTTTTCTGGCTTCCCTTGGTGAATTGAAAGACAGGTTATTTATTATTCAAACTATATTTTCTTCTTGGTGTGGACTGTATAATGGTCGAAAACTAAATGAATGAAATTCTTTTTTTTTTTTTGTTTATTTGAATTCGTTTATTTTTCAATTTTTGTATAGTACAGTGTTCTTAACAATTCAAGTGGTTGGCCACATGGCCCTTCAACTTTAGTTTCTTTTTCAAGGTTATTTTCAATGAAATTTAAAAAAGTTTATCTAGCTTGATTTATCATAGCATCCTTTAGGAGGAATTGATTATTTCAGAAATTTTATAACCTAACTACTATGGTATGATACATCAAATGACAACAGGTATATTCTATGATTTCGTCGCATCTCTTTGCTAACATGCGTGCCGCAGAAAAAAAAATCACAAAAAATAAGAAACAAATCAAATTTTTTTTCATTGCTTTGTTTTTCATGGGATGAATATCGGAGCTATAAGATGAAGTCCAGGAGTAGTACTTTGGTTTCCGCAAAACACTTTGATCGAATAGAACTCACCGTCGTACTGTTGAACATATACAAAACGCTCATCAGACCGGTAGTCATCTAGGGACATGAGACATGGACTACACGCGCTTGGAGTCTTAAAAGAAAAAAGTTGTGAATGGTGGGATTCTGACGGTAAATGGAAAAGATGAATGGACGATACATTTCAACAGCTGTTGGGATAATCATCCATAGCTCTTAAATATCGGACAATAACTTGTTGTAAAATATTGTTGGCGTAGCACCAACTTAGAATTCGGAAGTCCGGACTTCCGAACCGAACTTTCTTCCGAAGTTTTATCTGTCAAACTAATGGATGCGTTGTTTAGCGCATCTTTAGGGGAATCCAGCGCACTACTTCCGAAGTTGGGAAAATTGCCTGTATCTGGAGAAAAATCCAACTTCGGTATAAAAAGCGGTATAAATTTATTCCGGATACACAATAATTCTCAATAGCGATCCGAAGGGTAAAAGAAAATAAGATTACGCAGCGAGCCAGGTGGATCAATCAACCGAGAGATGATATAGGGACCCTCCGTAATTGTAATGTGTAAGCACTTTGCATATTTAGCTGAAGAAAGGCTCGTTTCGAATAAAAAAGTATGAACACTATACAATAATAATTTATTATTATTCTTTATTTCATTTTTATTATTTATTCCATCTGTTAACGCTCCTGACTTTTTTTTCGTTCGCAATGTTTTCTCTTAGAGTAACATTTTCATAAGATAACTAAATAAATACTACATGAACGGGATCTTACTGTTACCTAACTAGCGGGAATAACTATACGTACACACAAACAAGAAATTATACGAGGTTCACCTAGAAAGTAACGATAACAAATTTGAGTTTTCCTATAAGCGTATATTTCGACTGCTGCTAATCTTAACTCAGCCTTCAGTCTGAATAGTGTATCCAGCGCTAAGATGTGTCTCACTTCCGGTAGTGACGATAAGCTGGGAGGCGTAAGAGGCGTAAAACGCACGACAAAGGACAGTAGGACTAGCAGTTGATTTCAATATCTTTGAATTCATTCTATGAATACATACACCCTACAAGCTTGTAACAATGTTGAATGTCTTTTAGCATAAGTGCTGTAATAGGTACTAATTCCTTTATAAAACGAGTTTATCACAATTCCCGTTGCAATTGATATTAATGGTTTATATTATTCTGTTTTTTGCATCTTTTAGTTTTGATTTTTGTTTTCCGAATATTGACTAATGTGCGTTTGTCATTCATTAGTATCAAATAAATACACCTACGATGGGATTTTCATATATACTTTGGTGAATGGTGTAGAAGAGTGATTTCAGCAAATTAGAATTAGGAATATGCGGTTCAAAATTCACACATTAATAGGGGAGGTTTAACGTGGTTTCACGTTGATAAACGCCTTCTACATTCTAGAATGGATTGTCAACTAAGAACGTATGTAGCTTAATACGCAATGGATCAATAAAGTAAACCAGAGCTTCTTTTGGTAATTGTTACAGTGTTATTCTATTGAATATGGTGGGTAGGTTTGCTTTTATGGCTAGCTTATGTTATTTGTTCGGTATAAGTCACACAAAGCGTAACAGTGCATATTAGGATCTTGATTAGAAGTTATTTATTTGCAGCAATTTTTTTTTATTCTATTCAGGAAACAAAACATAACTACAGTTCTTTTTCATCAACACTCGATAAATGGATTTCTGACGAATCAGTTATTAAAATTTGAAAGCTAAAATGTTTGAAGAACCCGTATTTTATATCGCCTTCAAAGCCGATACATTTTTCAAATTATGCATCAAACCCTTTCCAGCCGCCTCCCACCCTTCTTATTTTTAATAAAAATTTAAAATAATAAGAAAGCAATAAATGAATTTAACAAAAAAAAAACAGATTAATTCACCTAGCGGTGATGATGCCTTCCTGGTTCGCTTTAAAGGGTTGGGAAGCATATAAGCAGGGAAAGAGAAAGAGGATTAAACGCCAGCAATCCTTAGTCATTCGCACATTCAAATTTGTAAAGGACTGGTGACTTGATTGTGTGTTAGATGTCAACTGTTTGAGTGTAGTCGAAGTGACTTTTTCTGTCCCTGCACTTTATAATCACCGCTAGGCGATTTCGATCTCGTAAACTGACTCAGTGTACGAGAAAGACAAAACAGATTAATCCGCCTAGTGTTGATTATAAAATGTATAGACGAATTTCGCGCCAACCCTTCTATGGGGCTGGCAGCACCATCTCAGAATCGAATGAAACTTGGTGGGCATAAAGATATGGTATTTCTAAGCCTCTCTGCATACTTAGTTTTTCAAAAATTGTCAAGAGTAACATTTGATAAGGGCCTAATTTTGACGTAGGACTTACGTCTCTCTTTACTATACCGGGTGTCATTTCAAAATTTCTAAATCGGCCGCGTTACGCTGCACTGTTCGAACGAATCATGTACATTTACATGAAATATCATGCACATAATTGGAGCATGATAAACGATAAAAATTTACATTTCATTTTATTTTTACATCACTTATCATCTCAATTCTTCGTGTTGTTTTAAGTTTACATGTTCTATTTTATGCTATAAAAATAAAAAACGATTAACATGAGAATCGAACTCAGGTCCGCAGAGTGATAGCCCGCTCTGATACCACTCTACCGTCTTCACTTCTTGAAACTAATGTTGCCCAAAGAGTAACAGGCTCTGAGATATGGCGATTCAAATATACAGTATCGAACCCGTCGTGATCGGGTCCTCTGTTTAGGTAATGTAAATTTACATGCTCTGAGTAGCATCGTCAAGTGGAAATATCTGACTGGATGAAGTGCAAGAATTTGAAGTTTTTCCATCAATTCAAATAAACGCCCGATGAAGTACACCGGTGAAATGCAGCATTATGGATGCTGCTTTGTAGTCGTAATGGAAAATCTTTACTTTAGTATGACCGTGGTCGAAAACGAAGGTTTCCCGCTGCAATTGTAGCTGCCGTGGTGGAATTGTTTGTTTTGTTTACATACACCGAGATCGCCGCAAGCGTGGCCATCTTTTGTTTCGGTTCACATAATATCATGCAAACTTAATGGTTTATAAATGAATTTTCAGAGTGAATAAAGTATTGTTGTCAACAGAGTGTAGTAATAATGGTAAGGTAATGTATTTATACGGTTTAATTCATGCTCTGTTTATGTGCATGATTTTCAATGCATAATTACATTGAGAAAACGATTACATGATCTGCATTTACATTAGTTTCATGGATTACATTACCAGTAGAAGTCAAATTTTTTTGCAGTGGTGTTGAAAGATTTCAAACGTTAATAGCTTTTACCCTAGTGAACAGATTTCTGCAGTTAACCCCTCAATCGACAGATTTCAAGTATGCCTTTCATATTAATGCTTGATAATATCCGAAAACTTGTTTCAATAGGCCTAAAACTGTTTTCAAAGCAAAGCATTGAATTCACGAAAACCTATAAATATGGGTACCGCATCATTCTTGCATCATTCCATTACCACGTTCTGATTGGTGCAGACGTCAACGAATGAGCTCACGCTAGGTCTGCTAAGAAGGCATAAAATAGCGCAGCGCGATTTTTTCCTCTCAATCTGACCGAAACAGGCAAAGCAATAACAGCATCGCATCGCCGGATTTTTTGAACGGTTGCATCATCGTCTCAGCCACGCATTCGCAAACCTAAAGCCTTTTTAGGAGCAAGGCAGAATCGTCAGCATTCTCAGGTCAGCATCATCGGCATTTTCAGCCCGGCATTGTCGAGAAGCCAACAGTAAGCGCGGCACGGCGGTGTGTGACGATAGAGTGTCGGCGACAACACAACTGATCAAGTTTTCTCGGCCGATGACAGCAGCGGTTAAGCGTTTGGTATTCCTGCAGACATCGATTCATAATGTTTTAAACACTCATAAGCTCCCAGTTGAACCGCTCAAGAGGAAATTTACATCTAACATTGTGAATGGATCTTTTCAGAACCACTAATATACTAAAGAGTTTTTCGCAATAGAATCATTTTGAAAATGTAGTACAATCAACTAATTAGAGAGCGTTTGCGTGACAATTTTATTATTTCGCGTTCATGGCGATGAATTGTTACAAAATTTTGTCTTTCACGCTCACGACAAAAGAAAATGCGTTTCTTATTCTAAGATCTCAACGGAAATTTTTGAAATTTCTATATTAGAATTCCAAAAATTGTCACTGTTTCGAGTCTAAATATTTCAATTTAAAATCTGATTTATTTGTTGATGTAAATAGGTAAATAGCTTCTGAATTTCGTAAAACTTTCAAACGTTGGTATAAAGCTTTTGAATATTCTTGGTTAACGTGATTTTGTGTTTCAGCAAATATACTCTATTACCACTATCACCACTCTAGCTAATTTGAAGAGTTAACGCAGTAGCGTCGCGGTATCACAAAAGACAAGCAATGTAGTGAAGAGACATTGCGAGGGGTGCTTAAACGTATAATTCAATGTGCAGCATAACATGTCGAAATAATGCGCTAGAAATCATCACATGATCCCATTTTATAATTTCAGTTTAAAAATGAAATGTTGAAAAACGTAATTAAAATTTTCAAAAATTTGTAAAATTAGTGTAATATTTGCAATTATCGCACCCCTGGCAATCATTTTTAGGCGTTAGTCATCTTTGGTAACCCAAGATGGTGTGAATGTGCTGTCTGTTGCCCAATATATGGGGATTCTCGAAGTGGACCATGTTGTTAATATACTATACTATATACTATATATGTGACAAATCATTTTTGCTTGGTTGGTCAACGTAAAGGTAGAACCAATAAATGTTTTGCGATGTATTCATCAAAGAGGTGGAACATCGGTTTAAGTTGCAATGCTATAATGAAGAAATCATTCGCTTTATTGATCAATGTAAAGGTGTAGCCATCAGCTGATTTACAATGGTATTATCCATCAGAAAGGCGGAGCTTCGGCGGATTTCCTATGCGATAGTTCATCTTTTTTTGGCAATTATGGCATTGAAAATACTTCGAATGTCCCATATATAATTAGTTTGATAGTGAACTCTTTTATTCATTAGTTATTATTTAGAAAATAATAATTTTGAAATGTTTTGTCACTTTAATTACCCGCGACTAGCAGTGAACAAACGATGTTCAATGGTCTTATTTATCAAAGGGGCGGAGCTTTGGCTAGAGTTCTGATATAATGATAAAATCATGGCTCACGCGAGTTTAGTTCCTGCTCAAATTTTATCTTGAGCGGTCGGTAAAGAACCAACATCCAGCGACAGGGACAGGCCTGACATTAGTCATCGTCGCAGCATGAAAAACCGCAGTAGCGACGAGATTTATTGTCTTCATTGCTACTCGACGCATCGTCAATGACGCGCGCAACGTTAGCTTTCGTCGTGCAACCAAATCGTCATGACGACAGCGAAGAACGAAAACTTCATACCATTATTCTTCAAGTGGCAGCTGCCCTGCGAAGATTTTTATTATTTCTTTGTGAAAATGAATTTGAAATAACGTATGAAGATGTTATAAATGCTATCGAAACATTTATGTTACCAAAGTTCGTACTATTTCTTTATTCTAGACGTCATTATGTTTTTAACTACTCCGTCTATAATGACGTGCAATCGATTATGTTAAGAAGTGACGATGGAAATCGTCATAACTTTTGGCTGCACGATTATCTTAGAAAAGAAACGACTATCTTCGAAAAGAAACCGAATAGGTGTCGCGTCGGGCAATGTTATGACGAAGACTATATTATTTTCGCTTTCTTCGTACGACGAGAATGACTATTGTCAGCCCGGCCAGGGATGATGATATTGCCGTCTCTAGAAATCAAAGAATTATCTTTTTACATACTTTCATCAATGAAAAAAAAAAATCAACATTAGATGAAACATCGATTGATAGCTTTCCATTTTGATATTTTTTTTCTAGATTGGTAACGAAACGTGTAATAATGCTTATGAATAATGCTGAGCAAAATATGTATTTTTACATGCATGGTCAAGCCAAGTCCTACGTCCACTTCCGGTTATGTCACAGACATTACCCACTGTTAGTTTTTTCTCATTGATTTTTAAAAAATCGATGTAACTCTAAAATGACAAGACCTACAAAAAAGTGTTGTATGGCGGACTGTCGTGAAATTCCCTGGAGTTTTTTTTGGAAAAATATCCAAAAAATAAAAAAACGATTTCTACACTGAAAAAAATTAGTTTCAAAAATTAAAATCGATATTACAAAAAAAACCTCATCTCAGAAATCGATGATTTTTTTTTCTGCAGATAGGTATTTCAATTATCTAACTTTTCTGGGAATAATGTTCCTGTGACATATTTAAGGAAAAAAAAGTTTTTCTAACAAAAACTTTTTCCATGTCCATATTGAGTGAAAATTTATCAGCGTGTTTTATGCCTACAGCGCCAAATATAGGTTCAGCAGCCTATCATAAACCAACGACACATTTTGGACGTATAAAAATTTGTTTAGGAAGCAATTAAGCATAATCTAACATATTTGTGGACCAACATTTGAAAAGGGTTTACATTTTCTTTGACTTTTTGTATCGAAGTAGTTTAAAAACAATTGAGTTTACAAAAAAAACGAATAATTGCTTTGAAAACAGGCTAATGTTGCCGAAACGAAATATAAGTGATATTTAATTGTAATACAGGTCGGACTCGATTATCCGGAGTATCCATTTTATTTTCACTCCGGATAATCGAATCACCACAAAAAAATCAAATTTGCAATTTAATCACACAAAAAACATATGTTTTATTTTATTTGCTGTGGTGTAGTCAGAATTTATTTGAGAAAAACATTGATTAATCCACCTAGCGGTATCGGTGACTTTCTGGTGTAATATGGAAAAATAGTATTCTTGCCAAAACTTTTGAGTCTATAGTCCGATTCAGTCTTGATGCATTGCAACTTGATGGTTGAGAATAGGTGCCAATAAAATAGCTAGACTATTTAAGTTTTTTGTACAAAAAATAGTATGTTTGCCTTTATTTCTTTTGAGTCCATTGTCCGATAAATGAAATTATCAATACAAAACAATATGCTTCAATAGGAAACAGGATTTCCCATTAAATGCAACCAGTTGGAAGCAAATAAGGATAAGGATAAGTACCGCAAAATTGGTTAGATTTTTTGCACTCAAAAACACAGACATCACCTCAATTCGCCGATCATAGACGGTCGGTATGTAATACTATGCATCTTAAAATTATCTGAATGTTAAAAATTTAAAGATAATTTGGGAAATTTCCTCTGAAAGCTAGAAGGGGTCGCCGTGGTCACTACTAACAATTTAGTTTTGCTGAAGTTGTTAACTGAATCTAAACTCTGCTTACCTAAATGAACATCCATGAATTACATAAGTGTGACAATCCATACACATTTTAAAATGATTGATATTAAAAGCACAGAGAACAGACATGGATCCTCGAACAAAATTTCTGTAAAAACGTGTGTAAAGATTTAAATCGCTCCTCAGCGCCGCCAACGCAGGCTGCCCGACATAAAAACTCAATCTCACTAAGTGATGGCGTTGGCATACACTTCATAAACAATGTAGTGCTGCCACCTAGGAGCGAGCCTAGGAGCGATTTAGAATGAACACTAGCGCTAAAAAGTAAAACACGGCAAATTTTAACCATATTCATCAGCACACTAGCACCGCGCAACGGGGGCATACGACATACTTCAAAATTACCAGTACAAAGTTTTACACAAGTACGCGAATGAAGATGAACGTCTGTTCTCTGTGTTAAAAGTTTGAAGAAGGGTTGGAAGAGAGGGTTGAAAATGGTCGATTTTGCAACATCGCACGAAAAAGACCCTTGCGAAGCTATAATAGCCACCAATAATTGGTGGCTCTCTCAAACGAATGGCAAAACGAGCAAGTCTTGCCAAAGATTATGGAAATACTATTAAGACTCCTCGGGAGTTGTACGAATGGGCAGTTACACAATCAGACAAAAATATATCTATAAATTACATTTCTGTTATATCTCGTATGAGCAATACTCAATAGTCCATCAAACAACACAATTTTGTAAATCTGGTCGTTTGTGTGTAACATTGATATAAGAAATCTAGGAAAATATACGTCCTTTTCAAATGTTGGTCCACATTAATGTTAGAAATTGCTTCCTAAACAAATTTGTATACGTCCAAAATGTGTCGTTGGTTGATGATAGGCTGCTGAACCTATATTTGGCGTTGTATGCATGAAACACGCTGATAAATTTTCACTCAATATGGACATGAAACAAGTTTTTGTTAGAAAAACTTTTTTTCCTTAAATATGTCACAGGAACATTATTCCCAGAAAAATTAGACAATTTAAATACCTATCTGCAGAAAAAATTTCATCGATTTCCGAGATGAGGTTTTTTTGTAATACCGATTTTAATTTTTAAAACTTATTTTTTTTCAGTGTAGAAATCAGTTTTTAATTTTTTGGATATTTTTCCAAAAAACTTCAGGGAATTTCAGGACAGTCCGCCATACAACACTTTTTTGTAGGTCTTGTCATTTTAGAGTTACACCGATTTTTTAGAAATCAATGAAAAAAATTAGGCCCTCATCAAATGTTACTCTTGACAATTTTTGAAAAACTAAGTATGCAGAGTGGCTTAGAAATACCATATCTTTATGCCCACCAAGTTTCATTCGATTCTGAGATGGTGCTGCCAACCGCTGGTCGAGTTGGCGGGAAATTCGTCTATAGAGAAAAATTCTTTAGAGAGGTCAAATAGAAAATATAGTTACGGGAGACAAATTTAGCATAGAATAATATGTTGGCTTATTACGCAAACAAATCAATAATTAAGCAAAATACATCGTTAAGTAGGGAAATATTTACCACCACTGCATTTTAGTTACATTACGCTAGAATCCTGCACTTTTCAACTGATAAACGCAATAAACTTGCGTGAAAAATCACTTTGACGATGTTTTTTTAGCAGTCATGTTTAATCGACAGGCTGTTCATGATTTTTTTTCTACTTAAAAAAAAAGACAGGAACACCGTTTTCGACCATAAGTCGTACAGGCCGACCACTTAACACCTAGACAACGGACAGGACATATAGCACCCAGTGGACCAGTGGAGAATTTTTCGATCACGAAAAGTTTCCTCCTTACCGTGGCAGGAATCGAACCCACATTCCATAGCACATGCGTCTAGACGATTGACGTCACTATCCGCAAGACCACGAAGCCCACTTCTGCCTAATAGAGGAGTATTCATAAATTACGTAACGCTCAGAGGGACAGGGGGGGTTGACCGAAGTGTGACAATCCTTACAATAATTTAAATGATTCATACGAAAAGCGTGACATAGGGGGAGGGGGGATGAAAATGGACAATTTTTGCGTTACGTAATTAATGGATCTTCCCTAAAGGAGTTTTCTAAATGAACTTAACATTTTCGCACATCAGATGAACGGGTAACAATCACACTATGACTATGTCAGCTAACATAATTATTTCACAATTTACATTAGTATAGCGAAACGATTGACCAAAACTTTTTGGATGATATTCGGGGCATCCGTTGCCGACTAACGGCTTGCGATTTTGATTCATAGCAGCACGTTAGTTTTGGAGAAAATCAAAAATCAAAATTTTCCTAACGATTATTCGACGAAAATAACTGGATTATATTGAACTTACGATAAGTCTGGATTAAGTATATACAAACTTCTAGAAAAAACCAGTCATTATGAAGAAAACCAAATATCTGAACGATGACAATAATTATTTGTAAAGGAATTGTGGAATGCGAAAGTCAACGAAATATAAATATGTAGGATACAAATAATGAACAAAAGCCAGTGATAGTGGTATTATTTTGTCAAAACTCTACCGTAATCAGTTGTGCTCACTTGAAAATTAAAGATAGTCTAATCTTAATTTACGGGAAATTTATGGCGATTATGGTTTCACGAACTTTTCTTCTGAACAAATGACAATAAACATCTTTCTAGCACAACAATATTAACTCTGAATGTCCACTGCATGATTTTCCGTATGACGAGGATTTAACGATGTATCATGCTGTTCGTGAATGATATTTGTTATGGGATGAGTGTGGATGGAAACAGGGTTATTATTTGTCAAATCTTCATTTACTGTACTAACATAGATCAAGTTCAACTAAAAATTCAACCGAATAGATAGGGGAACGGTTCGCCACTTCATCTCATAGCTCCTATTTCCATCCTATCAAAAACAAAGCAATGGAAAGGAATTTGGTTTGTTTATTATTTTTGTGATTTTTTTCAGCAGTGAGCACGCATGGTGACAAAAAGAATCGAAGAATTTGGTGCCATATTTCTTTGTTTAGCGATGAGATGGATATATGTACAGTGAGATGGAGATCGGAACAGTTCCCCTATATCATTCAATATACGGAAAACGGAGACGAGCCAGCCTCGGGCTGAAAGTCTACTTAATAAAGACAAAAAAAAATACGGAAAAAACATTTTTGGTACATGGTATATGGATTAGGGTGGCTCAAAAAACACTTTTTTACTTTTATCGATGGGCCGCCCTGTTATTCTGTTCTATTTGATGCCCTGATGCTCTGGACAAAATTTCAGCCAAATCGGTCAACGTTTGGGCGGTGCTAAACAAGTTGGAAGCTTATATGAAAAAATGTATGCAGAAACATCGAGAAACAGTGATTTTTTTTTTCATACTAATTAGAGCCACCCTAATATGGATATATGGTTTTATGGTTCTATGGACTGGGATAGCGAGTCAATTTAAGATCAGTAGGAGGTAAGTACATTTAGGGAGCTCGGAATGTTAAGTGGGCTGCGAAATGGTGAGTTGACATCCGGGAAGGGGCGCCTAACATAGCTCTGGTCCTCACAAGTTCCAATACTCACGCTTCCACGGGACTTCCGATGACAATTGACCGCCAGCTAAGGGTTGCGTACTTAGCTGGTAGTGTAGCCTGGGCACTGTTGTCCTTCTGTCATCAGCTAGAGCGAGAGGGTGCGTCCTGTGGGGTCTGCCTAGGATGTGGTGGGGTTCGACAGTGGGCTCTGTTGAACTTCTATAAAAAGCTGCATGTGTCCCCAAGCAGGCCCTATCAAAGCGACCGTGTGCCGCTCAAAGCGCACTAGCCTAGTCCTGGTGTTGGATGGGACTTTAAACAAATTTGACCCGACTGATCGAGCGTTTGTTCACCAAGGAGGTGCGGCTCCAACAGCGTCTGTTCTGGCATCCAGCGGCTGAGTATGAAATGCTATTCCCCGGAAGCTATATCTAAGATGGCAGCCCCATCCCGGTGGATAGGGAACCTTGGGCCAACAACCTACTGTTCCCGAAACATCAATTTGTTCGAGAATCCGATAATGAAAGAATACGGACTGATTTTACGGCGACGACTCTTAGCGCGAAACAACGGACCCGAATAGGAACATGGGACGTTTTAACCCTAGCCCAGCAGGGTAAATTGGCACAACTTGCCAATGAGGCACGCCGCATGAAGTATGAGGTCCTGGGACTGAGTGAAGTCCGTTGGTCAAACTTTGGAGAACACAGAACGCCATCAGGACAAGTTCTGCTATACTCTGGTTTTACGAGGTGAACACGCTCCTCGGTATCGCGGGGTTGGCTTCCTACTAAGCGCTCAGGCACACTCTGCGCTTATGAAGTGGGAACCTATAAGTGAAAGGATAATCGTTGCCAGATTTAGAACACGGGTCCGAAACCTTACTATAATCCAATGTTATGCGCCAACCGATGCTGCCGATCTGCAAGACAAAGAGAACTTCTACAGTCAACATTATGGGACACCATGGTCTCGGAGAAATGAGCGAAAACGGAGAGCTGTTTGCAGAATTTTGTGGTAATAACGACATGTTGATCGGCGAATCGCTCTTCCATCATCGACCGGTTCACAAGGTCACGTGGGTCTCCCGTGACGGCTTTACAGAAAATCAAATCGACCATATCTGCATCAGCCGAAAATGGAAACGGAGCCTTGTACGGAATGTACGGAATAAACGTATCGCCGATATCGCGTCTGATCATCACCTCCTCGTCGACGAAATACGGCTGCGCATTGCGCGGATTCGTCGGCAGGAGGAAAGTGTTGGACGACGATTCAACACACGCCAACTGGAAGATGCCACGGTGAAACGGTCCTTCGTAGAAGAACTGGAGACGCGTGCTGCAGATATTCCGGAAGGTGGCAGCGTGGAAGACCAATGGACCGCCATCAAGAATGCCTTCGTCGCCATCAGCGAGAACAATCTGGGCGAACTGCGCACCCAGAGAAAACAATGGATCTCCGATGAAACCGGGAGGAAGATAGAGGAGCGAAGAGAAGCCAAAGCCGCGATAGAGCGATCAAAAACCAGAGGAGCCAAAGTCTTAGCCCGTCAACGATACTCGGCTCTTGAGAAGGAAGTGAAACGCTCATGTCGACGGGACAAGCGAGCGTGGGCAGACTCTGGCCGACTCTCTGCAAAATTATCCTAGCCCGGATTCAGGAGAAGATCGATGCGACTCTCCGGCTGTGTGGACCATATTGTCACGCTCCGCATCATTCTGGAGCAGGTCAACGAATTCCAAGAGTCCCTTTACTTGGTATTCATTGACTACGAAAAAGCTTTCGACCGTCTCAATCACGAGAATATGTGGGGCGCCCTGAAGCGCAAGGGGGTTCCTGAGAAAATCATCGGCCTCATCGAAGCACAGTACGAAGCCTTTTCGTGTAGAGTGCTGCACAATGGGGTCTTGTCCAACCCTATCCGGTCGTAACTGGTCACTGGTGTGAGGCAAGGATGTATTCTATCACCGTTACTGTTCCTCATCGTAATCGATGAGATTCTGGTAGATGCGATTGACCGTGAACCAAACCGCGGGCTGTTATGGCAGCCTATAACCACAGAGAACAGACATGGATCCTCGAACAAAATTTCTGTAAAAACGTGTGTAAAGATTTAAATCGCTCCTCAGCGCCGCCAACGCAGGCTGCCCGACATAAAAACTCAATCTCACTAAGTGATGGCGTTGGCATACAATACATAAACAATGTAGTGCTGCCACCTAGGAGCGAGCCTAGGAGCGATTCGGAATGAACACTAGCGCTAAAAAGTAAAACACGGCAAATTTTAACCATATTCATCAGCACACTAGCACCGCGCAACGGGGGCATAACGACATACTTCAAAATGACCAGTACAAAGTTTTACACAAGTACGCGAATGAAGATGAACGTCTGTTCTCTGTGCTATAACCATGGAGCATCTAAACGACTTCGAATTTGCTGATGACGTTGCACTCCTCGCGCAACGGCGCTCTGATATGCAGGGTAAGCTCAACGACCTTGCCGAGCGCTCCTCTTCGGCAGGTTTAGTCATCAAAGTCCACAAAACCAATTCGTTGGATGTAAAAACGGTGACTCCTTCCAGTTTCACAGTAGCCGGGCACCCAGTGGAGAATGTTTAAAGTTTCCAATATCTTGGTAGCCAAATGGCGTCAGACGGCGGTACCAAGATCGACATAGGCGCACGGATCAAGAAAGCAAGGGCTGCCTTTGCGAGTTTAAGAAATATTTGGAAAAACAGGCAGATAAGTGAACGCACCAAAATACGAATTTTCAACTCTAACGTGAAATTTGTGCTGTATACGCTAGCGAAACATGGTGTGTATCAGTGGAGAACACTCAACGGCTGCAGGTGTTCATTAACAGATGCCTGCGGTATATAATTCGGGCCTGGTGGCCTCACAACTGGATCTCAAACAACGAGCTCCATCGTCGTTGTCACCAGAGGCCGATAGCAACAGAAATTCGGGATCGGAAGTGGGGCTGGGTCGGCCACACTCTACGTAGGGGCGGAAACGAAATCTGTAAACAAGCATTAGACTGGAACCCAGTGGGACATCGCAGCAGAGGCAGACCCAGAGGCTCATGGCGGTGAAGCCTCAATAAAGAAATAAAAGAAGTCGACCGAAATCTAACCTGGCAACAGGTTAAAGCGATAGCCGGGCAACGCTCAGGATAGAGATCTTTCAAGTCGGCCCTTTGCACCACCAGAGGTGTACAGGATCCATAAGTAAGCAAGTACCACTGTACTGCCCATGATCGCATATTTGTAACATTTGCATTTTTGTCGATTTTGAGATAAGCTCATGAATCATCTCCAAATTGGTAGTTCTTCCAGCTGACCAGGTGAAATAAGAAAGTTTGTTCCAAAAATCTCGAAAAAACTACCAGGTTGTTTTGTAACATTAAGCAAAGTGACCGCATAACCGTAACACTGCAAAACTTTATTGCCGGTACGCCATGCGCTTTGTACAAAAATTTTCTAAAATAGATGGCATTCAAATACACTCAACCCTCTTTTTACGTCACTTATTGGGGGGACGTAAATCGAATGTGACGTAAAAAGAATTTTTTGCTAAAATTTCTAGTATTTCACTTAATTTATTGATAGTTAGGATACATTCAAATACATTCACTTGTGTTTTACATGAGGCATTGTAAGATCTCTCCGAATCCAGCAGATGTTATAAGATCTCCAAATTGTCCTGGAGTTTGAATCAAATGGTCTACCGAATCAACCAAAGCCTTCATGATATCCCAAGTCGTGGTATCAACTCAATTATGTCCTCCGAGTATTTGTCTTTCACTTGCGTCTCAAAACAAGACATATGAGGTGTTGTAAGATCTCCAAATTGTCCTGAAGTTTGAATCAAATGGTCCACCGAATCAACCAAGGCTTCCATGATGTCTCCAGTCTCGGTGTCAATCAAATTTTGTCCTCCGATTATTTGCCTTTCACATCCGTCTTCATTTCTTGCATGTATGAAGTTGTAAGATCTCCAAATCGTCCTGGAGTTTGAATCAAACGGTCGCGGTATAATCTCAGTCATGCCTTCCGAGTATTTGTCTTTCACCTGCGTCTCAAGTCCAGGTATATGAGATGTTTTAAAATCTGCAAATTGTCCTGGAGTTTGAATCAAATGGTCTACAGAATCAAACAAGGCTTCCACGATGTCCCCAGCCTCGGTGTCAACCCAATTTTGTCTTCTGAGTATTGGTCTTTTACTAACGTCTCAAATACAGGCATATTCGATATTGTAAGATCTCCAAATTGTCCTGGAGTTTAAATCAAATGGTGAAATGAATCAACCAAGGCTTCCATGGTGCCCTCGGCCACGGTATCATCCCAATCATGCCCATGAGTATTTGACTTTTACTTGCGTTTCAAGTCCAGGTATATGAGATGTTTTAAGATCTCCAAATTGTTCTGGAGTTAGAATCGAATGGTCTACCAAATCTACTGAGGCTTGCACGATGTCCTCTGCTGCGGTATCATCCCACTCATACCCTCCGAGTATTTGTCTTTCACTTGCGTCTCAAGTCCATGTATATGAGATGTTTCAAGATCTGCAAATTGTCCTGGAGTTTGAATCAGATGGTCTACAGAATCAAACAAGGCTTCCACGATGTCCCCAGCCTCGGTGTCAACCCAATTGTGTCTTCTGAGTGTTGGTCTTTTACTAACGTTTCAAATACAGGCATATTCGATATTGTAAGATCTCCAAATTGTCCTGGAATTTAAATCAAATGGTCTATCAAATCAACCAAAGCCTTTATGATGTCCTAAGCCGTGGTATTAACTCAATAATGTTCTCTGAGTATTTGTCTTTCACTTGCGTCTCAAAACAAGACATATGAGGTGTTGTAAGATCTCCTAATTGTCATGGAGTTTGAATCAAATTTTGTAATGAATCAACCAAGAATTCCATGGTGCCCTCAGCTGCGATATCAAACCAATTCTGTCCTCCGATTATTTGTCTTTCACTTACGTCTCAAATACAGGCATACGATACGTTTTAAGATCTCCAAATTGTTCTGGAGTTTGAATCAAATGTTCTGCCGAATCAAACAAGGCTTTTACGATGTCCCCAGCCGCGGTGTCAACCCAATTTTGTCTTCTGAGCATTGGTCTTTTACTAACGTCTCAAATACAGGTATATGAGATGTTCTAAGATCTCCAAATTGTCCTGGAGCTTAAATCAAATGATCTATCGAATCAACCAATGATTTCATGATATCCTAAGCCGTGGCATCAACTCCAATTTGTTCTCTAAATATTTTTATTTCACTTGTATCTCAAAACAAGCCATATGAGGTGTTGTAAGATCTCCGAATTGTCCTGAAGTTTGAATCGAATGGTCTAATGAATCAACCAAGGCTACCATGGTTCCTCCAACCGCAGTGTCAACCCAATTTTGTCTTCTGAGTATTAGTCTTTCACTTGAGTCACAAATTTTCGCATGTAAGATGTTGTAAGATCTTCAAATTGTCCTGGAGTTTGAATCAACTCAATTATATTCCCCAAGTGTTTGTCTTTCACTCGTCTTAAATCAAGGCATATGAGGTGTTGTAAGATCTCAAAGTTTTCCTGGAATTTGGATTGTTTGCGAATTGCGTCTCAAATTCTGACATGTAACATGTTGTAAGATCTCCCAATTGTTCTAGAGATTGAATCAAATGGTCTACCGAATCAATCAATGCTTCCATTATGTCCCCGGCCACGAAGACTTCAGATATTTCTTCGATGACCTGGAGTGGAATAATTGTTAAATGCGTATCTAATATGGATATATGGATCAAAAGGGGATTAACCATTTAAAAATAATAATCCTGTAGACCTAAAGACCAGTACTCCATGACTTTCTTCAATTACCTGGAATGGAACAATATTTAAGAGGTATCCAATTTAGTCCTATGGATCAAAACGGGTATGAGCAAGTTTTTTTTCAAGAGATAACAGCCTTTTGGTTACGCGTGTTGACCGTAAAGCTTATATTTCAGGGATGGATGATATTCATGGATAATCTGCAATGGAACAATAGTTGAAGCAGTATTCACTTTAGTTCTATGAATCAAAAAGGGCATGGCCCATATGAATAGCCGAATTTAGCTAGAACCAAATTGCTAGAACCATCCCTACAAACATTTTAGTTTTATGCTGATTTTACCGAAATCATGTAGAGCAAATATTGGTTTTCATGACCGTTATAGAACTAAAAATGTTCCTTGGGAATAAAATATTCGGAGGACATAATTGGGTTGATACCGCAGTTATGGACATTATAGAAGCCTTGGTTGATTCGGCAGACCATTTGATTCAAACTCCAGAAAGATTTGGAGATCTTACTGCATTTCATATGTCTGGATGTGAGACGCAAGTGAAAGAAAATTATTCGTAGGACATAACTGGGTTGATACCGCAGCTATGGACATCATGGAAGCCTTGGTTGATTCGGCAGACCATTTGATTCAAACTCCAGGACGATTTGGAGATCTTACTACATCTCATATGTCTGGATTTGAGACGCAAGTGAAAGAAAATTACTCGGAGGACAATATTGGGTTGATACCGCAGCTATGAACATCATGAAAGCCTTGGTTGATTCGGCAGACCATTTGATTCAAACTCCAGAACGATTTGGAGATCTTACTACATCTCATATGTCTGGATTTGAGACGCAAGTGAAAGAAAATTATTCGGAGGACATTATTGGGTTGATACCACAGCTATGGACATCATGGAAGCCTTGGTTGATTCGGCAGACCATTTGATTCAAACTCCAGGACGATTTGGAGATCTTACTACATCTCATATGTCTGGATTTGAGACGCAAGTGAAAGAAAATTATTCGGAGGACATTATTGGGTTGATACCACAGCTATGGACATCATGGAAGCCTTGGTTGATTCGACAGACCATTTGATTCAAACTCCAGGACGATTTGGAGATCTTACTACATCTTATATGTCTGGATTTGAGACCCAAGTGAAAGACAAATGATCGGAAGACATAATTGGGTCGATACCGCGGCTGAGGACATCATGGAAGCCTCGGTTGATTCGGCACACCACTTGATTCAAACTCCAGGACGATTTGGAGATCTTACTACATCTCATATGTCTGGATTTGAGACGCAAGTGAAAGAAAGTTATTCGGAGGACTTTATTGGGTTGATACCGCAGCTATGAACATCATGAAAGCCTTGGTTGATTCGGCAGACCATTTGATTCAAACTCCAGGACGATTTGGAGATCTTACAACATCTCATATGTCTGGATTTGAGACCCAAGTGAAAGACAAATGATCGGAGGACATAATTGGGTCGATACCGCGGCTGAGGACATCATGGAAGCCTCGGTTGATTCGGCACACCACTTGATTCAAACTCCAGGACGATTTGGAGATCTTACTACATCTCATATGTCTGGCTCTGAGACGCAAGTGAAAGTAAAATACTCGGAGGACATAATTGGGCTATTACCGCAGCTATGGACATCATGGAAGCCTTGGTTGATTCTTCAGAACATTTGATTCAAACTCCAAGTGGATTTGGAGATCTTACTACATCTCATATGTCTCATATATGAATTGCCGAATTTAGTCACAATCAAATTGCTAATAATTGGGTCATTGCCGGAGCTACGGACATCATGGAAGCCTTGGTTGATTCGGCAGACCATTTGATTCAAACTCCAGGGCGATTTGGAGGTCTTACTACATCTCATATGTCTGGATTTAAGCACAAGTGAAAGAAAATTATTCGGAGGACATAATTGGGGTGATACCGCAGCTATGGACATCATGGAAGTCTTGGTTGATCCGGCAGACCATTTGATTTAAACTCCAGAACGATTTGGAGATCTGACCACATCTCATATGTCTGGATTTGAGACGCAAGTGAAAGAAAATTACTCGGAGGACATAATTGGGTTGATACCGCAGCTATGGACATCATGGAAGCCTTGGTTGATTCGGCAGACCATTTGATTCAAACTCCAGGACGATTTGGAGATCTTACTACATCTCATATGTCTGGATTTGAGACGCAAATGAAAGAAAATTACTAGGAGGACATATGTAATTGGGTTGATACCGCAGCTATGGACATCATGGAAGCCTTGGTGGATTCGGCAGACCATTTGATTCAAACTCCAGGACGATTTGGAGATCTTACTACATCTTGTATGTCTGGATTTGAGACGCAAGTGAAAGACAAATACTCGGAGGACATTATTGAGTTGATACCGCGCCTGGGGACATCATGGAAGCCTCGGTGGATTCGGCAGACCATTTGATTCAAACTCCAGAACGATTTGAAGATCTTACTACATCTCATATGTCTGGATTTGAGACGCAAGTGAAAGACAAATACTCGGAGGACATTATTGGGTTGATACCGTGGCTGAGGACATCATGGAAGCCTCGGTTGATTCGGCAGACCATTTGATTCAAACTCCAGGACGATTTGGAGATCTTACTACATCTCATATGTCTGGATTTGAGACGCAAGTAAAAGTTAAATACTCAGAGGACATAATTGGGTCATTGCCGGAGCTATGGACATCATGGAAGCCTTGGTTGATTCTTCAGACCATTTGATTCAAACTCCAGGAGGATTTGGAGATCTTACTACATCTCATATGTCTGGATTTGAGACCCATGTGAAAGACAAATGATCGGAGGACATTATTGGGTTGATACCGCGGCTGGGGACATCATGAAAGCCTTGGTTGATTCGGCAGACCATTTGATTCAAACTCAAGGGCAATTTGGAGATCTTAGAACAACTCATATGCCTACATTTGAGACGCAAGTTAAAGACAAATACTCGGAGGACATATTTGGGATGAATCCGCGGCTGAGGAGTCTAAGGAATTCTTGGATGACCAGGAAAGGAACGGCTGCTTAAGGCATATTGAGTTTGGTTCAATAGATCATACAGAGCATGAACCATTTAAGAAAAGAGATATCAGCCCTTCGGTATCGCGGGTAGACCTTAAGACCTATAATCCAGGGAGTTCTTGTATGACCTGGAACGGAATTTGGTTCAATATATCAAATTGGGCATAAACCATCTTTTACAATAGATAACAGCTCTTTCGCCACGCTTGTAGACCTTAGGTCCACGGTTACGCGTGTAGACTCCAGGAAATTCTTGAATGACCTGGAACGGAACAATTGTTGAAGGCAAATGGTGTGTATACAAAGCATCTACTTTGTTCTTTGGGTTTCTAAGAGTGCTTACTTTTGGATGTCAATAATATTTCAAATTCTTTTTACGTCACGTGCCGTAAAAAGGAGGCCGTAAAACGAAGTGACGTAAAAAAAACTGCCGTAAAAAGAGGGTTGAGTGTACCAAGTAATGAAAATGTTTCTACCGAATATTCCAACTGGATAAAGTGTTTATGCATTTTTTGTGAATTTTCAGAAAATCATTGAGATTTGCATACTTATGCATTTTACAAACTTCATCGTTTCATTTCTCCCATGCCTACTTTTGTCGATTGTTACAAATATGCGATCATAGGCAGTGTACAACTACAAAAATTTCTTCGGACGGAGGGGAGAACTTCAACAAAAATATGACGCAATTTTTAGTGATGAACTTGGACTTTGCAAAAAGAAAAAGGTATCGTTCGCAGTCAAATCTGGTATCAAACCCATATTCCGTCTGAAACGACCAGTTCCTTATGCATCTGCAAGCAAGATTGAAGTTGAATTGGATCGTCTTCAAAAACTCGGAATTATTATACCTGTATCGTATTCAGAGTGGGCTGCTCCGATAGTAGCTGTGACAAAACCAAATGGACGTGTCTGATATGTGCCGACTACTCAACATGATTAAATTCTGCATTGGAGCCACATCAGCATCCGTTACCTCTACCTCAAGACATCTTTGCCAAGCTGGCCAACAAGAAGGTGTTCAGTCAAATTGACCTATCAGACCCCTATTTACAGCTACAGATCACGCAGAAAAAACTACGTTAAAAACAAACATATTCTAGGTAAATCCAAAGGTAAATTCAGTTTGTTCTGGCATCAAACATAAATATGTTTGAATCAAACATATTGTTGCATTTGAAGCGAACGAAAACTTTTTTTTTTAATCAAATGTGCGTTTCAAGTTGTTTCAACCAGCTAAATGTTTGAAGCAAACATAGATATTATTGTTTTGGTTCGACCGCTCATAATATTTTCTTATCAATTCTACCAATTTTAATATTCTGGTAGCATTTGACTACCAGATTTCACAATTCCAAACATCCATATTTCATTTACTTACCTTTTTGTACCTGAAAAATATCCTCATCATCAATTTGGAAGCAAGAAAACATATGATTCACTCTTGCTCCTGCTCCTCTGTTGACTTCCGATCGGATCCGATCCGAACTCGAGTTTTTGTTTACTTTTGCAAGAGCAAGCGAGGGGCTGCCCACTAGTGTATGTATAAAACAAACAGAGATTTAATTTGGTTTTAAAAATAAATATGTTTGATTCAAACATATTATCATTTTGGAAATAAACATGTACATTTTTGAAGCAAATGGATGAAATTTGTATCCGTGATCGAGATTGATCAAGATTCACGAAAGCTGCTCACAATCAATACTCACAAGGGACTTTTTGAATTTATACGACTTTCTCCTGGTGTCAAGACAGCTCCAGGTGTTTTTCAAGAAATTGTAGACAACATGATCGCTGGTTTGGACGGAGTAAGTGGCTATTTAGATGATATTGTCGTGGCAAGTGATTCAGTGGAAGAACTCATTATTCATTTAGAGCGTCTATTTGCACGCTGGGACGGGACTTGCAAAGAGGAAAAAATGTAACTTCATCTGCAACCAGCAAGCGCTGTCACGAATTGTCAGATGCAACCAGCACCTTTTGTGTAAAAGTATTGGTATCCCTCAAAAAGTATTCCGAATGATTTTGTTTTACGAGTACTTTTTCACTTTGAAAAGTATTCTAGAAAAGCCGGACAGCTTAATATTTAACTGCTATGAATACGTGTTTTATTTCCGATAGGAAAATCTTTATAAAAATAAGTTTACAAAACCGTAAATCACAAACACTTTTATTGTGCTCAGAAGATTCTACACGCAAAAAAATGTTGCGGTCGAAACTACCATTCCGAGGGTTAATTTAAGAATACGCACCGACGATTTTCAGCAGACAACAAACCCGTTTGATTTTACCGTGCGCGCAGTAAAAATCAACTGTGGTCCTGGTGGAATGTTGTTAGTTGTTACATGAACTGAATCAGTGGTGAATTTGTCCGAATGCATGGTTAATTTAAGGTGGTTATACAACAAAGCCACAAATCGGCCATCTTGGAAACCACGTGCTTTTTCCTCATAATTTTCAAGAGCACGAATTAGGAGAACCATACGGCACATAGTGGTGATACAATCGAAGAATCATTTACTTACTTATGCTTTACAATCGACTTTAGTTTCAGCACTGTATGAAAAGTATAATGTCGTATTTTACCAGTTGAAGATGGGAGTGGAAAAACATGTGGTGAATTTGAAATTCACCACTGGACTGATTGTATAATCACCTTAACTGAAAATTTGTGGTTGTTTTAAAAACATGGCGTAGTCTACAAAATAGTAACCGTTACCATGGAATTTTTCTCAGTGTACCCGGGATTTAGGTGAAACACTCAAGGAAACAGTTGAGAATCGATGATCAACTGTGATGAAAAGAAGAACAAGTGTCAAAACAAGGAAAAAGAAGCCGTCTTTGCAGGTCTCGTCTCAGTTTGCACGTATTCGCGAATATGGTTTTACTCTTAAGATTGAGAAAAGAAATGAAGAAATTATGAGTGAAATTAAGTATCTGGGGTTAATCGTTGATTCTCAAGGTATACGTTCAGATCCAGAGAAGGTTCGAGCCATTAGTGAGATGCCGGCACCGCATGATGTCCACTACCTTACGATCATTTTTGGGTGCGGTGAATTACCTATTATAGCAAATTTGTGCGTGGTATGCATAAACTACGTGAACCGATGGATGCATTACTAGCTGGATGCATAGCTTGTCAACAATCTTTCAACCAATTCAAACGGGTTTTGCAGTCAAACTTGTTACTCACACATTATGACCCAAGGCTCGAGATTATTGTTGCCGCTGATGCTTCCATGAGTGTAGTTGGAGCGGTTCTGCTACATCGTTTTCCAGACGGCACAATTAAGGCGGTTTGTCACGTTTCCAGAATCATGACTCAAGCAGAAAAAGGATACAGTCAAGGCGAGAAAGAAGCATTGGCGCTAATTTTTGCCGTTACCAAATTTCAACGAATGTTGTTTGGACGTCCATTTACATTGCAGACAGCCTTTGGTTTCCATTTTCGGATCGAAGAAAGGAATTCCGGTTCACACCGCTAATCGGCTTCAACGGTGGGCGTTAACTATGTTTTTGTATAATTTCAAAATCGAATTCAAATCAACGGAAACCTTTGGATACGCCGACTTTCTATCAAGACTCATAAATTAGCATGCTAAACCTGAAGAGGAATATGTTATCGCAAGTACTCGAATGGAGACAAGCATTAGAATAATCCAAACCGAATCACTACTAAGGAAGATAAAACACTCCTGAATGTACTTCAACAAATCAAAACTGGATGGTCAACAACCAATATGGCACCTGATGTGAAACCGTATCGTGCACGACAAGAATCGTTATACTACAGGGCCGGATTTATAGGGGGGCGGGGGGCCGTGGCCCCGGGCCCCCACAAATCTTATGTACCAAAACCAACTTTTTTTGTACATTTTGGGGCCCCCACATACCGTCGGCCCCGGGGCCCCCTTCCGGCTAAATTCGGCTCTGGTTATACAGTTCAGGGGATTGTGTCATGTTATCGGATAGAGTGGTCATTCCAGATATTCTTCGTACACCAGTTCTAAAGCAGCTACATGCTGGACATCTTGGGATGGAGCGAATGAAAGCCATAGCACGCAGCTACGTATTTTGGCCAAACATCGATGCGGACATTGAAGATTACGTTCGACGATGCTCCCGTTGCAGCAGTAGCCAAGTCTCCCACAAAGACAACACTTTCATCTTAGCCAATTCCTACACAGCCATTAGGCTTTCAGCGATCGTGTACGTACACGCACGTTTCACTCACACTTTTACTAGGTTTGTTTGCAACCACGAGCAGCTGTCACGGCCCTGCGTTCGTGTTGGTGAGAAATGTCGGCGAGACCCTAATGGTCTCGTATCCATGTGGACTATGCCGGGCCATATAAGGGCAATTTTTTTCTGGTTATCGTCGACGCTCTCACCAAGTGGCCAGAAATATATTGCACGAACTCCATGACATCATCCTTCACTATAAACAAGCTTTTAGAAACCATAGCAAGGTTTGGATTACCAGATGTTATCGTGACTGACAACGGAACACAGTTTGATTCAAATTCCTTCGCAAAGTTTTGTGAAAAGAATGGAATAGAATATATTCAAATTCCACCATTTCATCCTCAGTCGAACGGACAAGCCGAGCGGTTTGTCGATACATTGAAAAGGGCGTTAACAAAAATGGAATGTGATGCAATTGAAGAGGCACTTCAAACGTTTCTGTTCACGTACAGATACACTCCAAACAAATATATTGAAGATTCAAAATCACCTGCCGAAGCGATGCTTGGAAGAAAAATCAAAATGAATTTGGACCATCTAAAAAAAACAACAACCCTATTCGTTACAGGTTAATCACCAGCAAAATTACCAATTTAATAGATCTCATTGCGTCAATGAAAGGATGTTTGCTGCCGGTGATGAAGTATACGCAAAAATTCATATACCTACGCAATAAACGATACTGGGCTGCTGGAAAGATATGTAGGGGGAATGACGGCTTTGGGGCTGCGAAATGGTGAGTTGACATCCGGGAAGGGGCGCCTAACATAGCTCTGGTCCTCACAAGTTCCAATACTCACGCTTCCACGGGTCTTCCGATGACAATTGGCCGCCAGCTACGGGTTGCGTACTTAGCTGGTAGTGTACTCTGGGCACAGTTGTTCTTCTGACATCAGCTAGAGTGAGATGGTGCGTCCTGTGGGGTCTGCCTAGGATGTGGTGGGGTTCGACAGTGGGCTCTGTTGAACTTCTATATAAAGCTGCATGTGTTCCCATCAGGCCCTATCAAAGCGACCGTGTGCCGCTCAAAGCGCACTAGCCTAGTCCTGGTGTTGGGTGGGACTTTAAACAAATTTGACCCGACTGATCGAGCGTCTGTTCACCAAGGAGGTGCGGCTCCAACAGCGTCTGTTCTGGCATCCAGCGGCTGAGTATGAAATGCTATTCCCGGAAGCTATACCTAAGATGGCAGCCCCATCCCGGTGGATAGGGAACCTTGGGCCAACAACCTACTGTTCCCGAAACATCAATTTGTTCGAGAATCCGATAATGAAAGAATACGGACTGATTTTACGGCGACGACTCTTAGCGCGAAACAACGGACACGAATAGGAACATGGAACGTTTTAACACTAGCCCAGCAGGGTAAATTGGCACAACTTGCCAATGAGGCACGCCGCATGAAGCTTGAGATCCTGGGACTGAGTGAAGTCCGTTGGCCAAACTTTGGAGAACACAGAACACCGTCGGGACAAGTTCTGCTATACTCTGGTTCAGTGGCGTAGCCAGGGGGGTGGTTTTGGGCATAAAACCCCCTCCAGAGACAAAATTTTTAGAAGAAATTTTTTTTTTCGAAAAAAAAAATGTTCGGAAAGCCCCCCCCAGACCAATTTTCTGGCTACGCCACTGCTCTGGTTTACGAGGTGAACACGCTCCCCGGCATCGCGGAGTTGGCTTCCTACTAAGCGCTCAGGCACACTCTGCGCTTATGAAGTGGGAACCTATAAGTGAAAGGATAATCGTTGCCAGATTTAGAACACGGGTCCGAAACCTTACTATAATCCAATGTTATGCGCCAACCGATGCTGCCGATCTGCAGGACAAAGAGAACTTCTACAGTCAACTCAATGCCGTCGTAGATAGAATTCCGAAGGGTGATATCAAGATCTGTTTGGGCGACTTCAATGCGAAGATCGGATCCGACAACTCCGACAACCATGAGCGCATTATGGGACGCCATGGTCTCGGAGAAATGAGCGAAAACGGAGAGCTGTTCGCAGAATTTTGTGGTAATAACGACATGGTGATCGGGGGATCGCTCTTCCCTCATCGACCGGTTCACAAGGTCACGTGGGTCTCCCGTGGCGGCTTTACAGAAAATCAAAACGACCACATCTGCATCAGCCGAAAATGGAAACGGAGCCTTCTTGATGTACGGAATAAACGTAGTGCCGATATCGCGTCTGATCATCACCTCCTCATCGGCGAAATACGCCTGCGCATTGCGCGGATTCGTCGGCAGGAGGAAAGAGTTGGACGACGATTCAACACACGCCGACTGGAAGATGCCACGGTGAAACGGTCCTTCGTTGAAGAACTGGAGACGCGTGCTGCAGATATTCCGGAAGGTGGCAGCGTGGAAGACCAATGGACCGCCATCAAGAATGCCTTCATCGCCACCAGCGAGAACAATCTGGGCGAACTGCGCACCCAGAGAAAACAATGGATCACCGATGAGACCTGGAGGAAGATAGAGGAGCGAAGAGAAGCCAAAGCCGCGATAGAGCGATCGAAAACCAGAGGAGCCAAAGTCTTAGCCCGTCAACGATACGCGGCTCTTGAGAAGGAAGTAAAACGCTCATGTCGACGGGACAAGCGAGCGTGGCCAGACTCTCTGGCCGACGAAGGAGAGAGAGCCGCCGCAACCGGGGACATTCGCCTCCTCTATGATATCTCACGACGCTTAAACGGGGCGAAGATGAATGCAACGATGCCTGTGAAAGACGCGAATGATCAGTTATTGACCGACCCAACTGACCAGCTGAAACGCTGGTTCGAGCACTTCGAACAACTTTTTCAAGTGCCAGCCAGGCCATCACCACCTCGGCATGATCTGCCTAGGATCCGACGTATAACACGCGTCAATACCGAAGCCCCATCACTGCTAGAGATTCAAACAGCCATCCAAAGCATGAAATCGAATAAAGCCCCAGGGGTCGACCGCATATCAGCCGAGATGCTCAAAGCTGACCCCATGACATCCGCACAACTACTGCATCGTTTATTTCATAATATCTGGGACACCGCAACTTTCCCGGTCGACTGGATGCAAGGTATCTTAGTGAAGGTGCCCAAAAATGGTGACCTGACTGTATGCGATAACTGGCGAGGCATTATGTTACTGTGTACCGTTCTCAAAGTTCTGTGCAAAATTATCCTAGCCCGGATTCAGGAGAAGATCGATGCGACTCTCCGTCGGCAGCAGGCCGGATTCCGTGCCGGAAGATCCTGTGTGGACCATATTGTCACGCTCCGCATAATTCTGGAGCAGCTCAACGAATTTCAAGAGTCCCTTTACTTGGTATTCATTGACTACGAAAAAGCTTTCGACCGTCTCAATCACGAGAATATGTGGGGCGCCCTGAGACGCAAGGGGGTACCTGAGAAAATCATCGGCCTCATCGAAGCACAGTACGAGGCCTTTTCGTGTAGAGTGCTGCACAATAAGGTCCTGTCCGACCCTATCCGGGTCGTAGCTGGTGTGAGGCAAGGATGTATTCTATCACCGTTACTGTTCCTCATCGTAATCGATGAGATTCTGGTAGATGCGATTGACCGTGAACCAAACCGCGGGCTGTTATGGCAGCCTATAACCATGGAGCACCTAAACGACTTCGAATTGGTTGATGACGTTGCACTCCTCGCGCAACGGCGCTCTGATATGCAGAGTAAGCTCAACGACCTTGCCGAGCGCTCCTCCTCGGCAGGTTTAGTCATCAACGTCAACAAAACCAAATCGTTGGATGTAAACACGGTGACTCCTTCCAGTTTCACAGTAGCCGGGCACCCAGTGGAGAATGTTTAAAGCTTCCAATATCTTGGTAGCCAAATGGCGTCAGACGGCGGTACCAAGATCGACATAGGCGCACGGATCAAGAAAGCAAGGGCTGCCTTTGCGAGTTTAAGAAATATTTGGAAAAACAGGCGGATAAGTGAACGCACCAAAATACGAATTTTCAACTCTAACGTGAAATCTGTGCTGTATACGCTAGCGAAACATGGTGTGTATCAGTGGAGAACACTCAACGGCTGCAGGTGTTCATTAACAGATGCCTGCGGTATATAATTCGGGCCTGGTGGCCTCACAACTGGATCTCAAACAACGAGCTCCATCGTCGTTGTCACCAGAGGCCGATAGCAACAGAAATTCGGGATCGGAAGTGGGGCTGGGTCGGCCACACTCTACGTAGGGGCGGAAACGAAATCTGTAAACAAGCATTAGACTGGAACCCAGGACATCGCAGCAGAGGCAGACCCAGAGGCTCATGGCGGCGAAGCCTCAATAAAGAAATAAAAGAAGTCGACCGAAACCTAACCTAGCAACAGGTTAAAGCGATAGCCGGGCAACGCTCAGGATGGAGATCTTTCAAGTCGGCCCTTTGCACCACCGGAGGTGTACAGGATCCATAAGTAAGTAAGTAAGTAATGACGGCTTTGGCAGGTTTTGTTCTATTATTGGCAGGGGGTTTTTTATGACTGACTAGGCTCAAATTTGGCTTAAACATTCTTTGCATATCAAAGAATATTGTGGCCAAATTTCATAAAATTTGGTCGACAAAAACCCCCCTGCCAATAATAGAACAAAACCTGCCAAAGCCGTCTTTCCCCCTAATCGAAAAAAAGGAAGTGTATTATTGACTGCTCCCGAAGTACATACGAGTCAAACAATCAACTGGACTTGAAAATGTTGATGCATTAGAAGCCTCTGATGTTCCCCCGAATACTCCGGATGGACCACGAGAAACTGCCCAAATTAATTCAAACATTCCAGACACACCAACTCCAGTTTCCATTGTAAGGGAATCAAGAACACGAAGGTTTCCAGCATTTTTAAGGATTACAATCTGTTCTAGGGGGAGATGTTAGCATGCCAAACTTAAGACCTAGAACATCATAGCAATCTATGTTACTTTGACACTAAAAATAAAAAGCATTCTTGTTTTCACCTCAGTCCAATCAAGACGTTATTTGTCCAGATCTCTGACTGTCCCATATATAACAATATAGTAACTTTGAGAAAATTTGAAATGTTGGTGCCGATATATTGCGGATCTTTTCAAAATTTTCCACTTTGCGGATTCCGTAAAGTTTTTCCGCAGCTGTCAAAGTTCTACCGCAAGCCTGAAAATATTCGAAACACTGAAACAAAAACCTGATTTTTGGTGTTGTCATCGTAGAATGCCATGTAAAACATTAAAGAAAGAGTATGAAGTGACAGCTGCGGTAGTTTATAAATTGAGCCGGAAAGAGGAAAGTTTTCTCTGGAATAGCAATACATATTAGAGCTTTGAGTGACGGAAACCCAAAGTAAGCATTATGGGCCAAACACAATTGATACGTTTGCGTGCGTTTTGACAGTTTTGCCATGGGAAAACTGTCAAAACGCACGCAAACGTATTAATTGTGTTTGGCCCATTAGCCATATTTTGCCTGTAGATCGCAAGTTCTGAACTCAAAGACGGTTTTGATGACCCAGGATATCCTAAAACCATCTAAACATGTCCCTTGATCTACAGGAATGTATTATGAATATGGTTGAATACATATCCAAGCTTGGAGCGATGAAAAAATCTAGAGTGGTGGTTGTAGATCGCAAGTTCTGAACTCATGGACGGTTTGGATGACGCGGGATATCCTAAAACCATCTTACCATGTCTGATGGGCTTCTGGACTATGTTATGGACATGGTTGAATACATATCCAAGCTTCTAGTGGTGAAATTATGATGATCAACCGGGTGCTTGACTAGAAAAGGCATTAAATACAACGCCATTATACGGGAAACTCTTGTTTAAACGCAAAACAACTTATGAATGATGATTGTTATGCAAGTGCAATAAGGAAACGAATGCAGTTTGTCATTTTATTATTAACTTACTAAATACTTCGTTGGTTCAATGTATGGCTGTATTAAGTGTCCCTTCATCAATAATTGCCAAAATAAAAGATTAGAGAAACATACAAGCTTCTCAATTTCTCTCGTACATTTAGCTTACCATTTAAGTGCTTATTCGATCTTTCTTTTCTGTTAACAGTCTAACCATTGAAAGCATTTAAAAAATTAACCTCACTTCCATAACGAATGTCGCGTGTTTGAGTGGGTTTCGCAGATTACCTCTCCGTTATTTCGATATTGTTGCACGGTTATCTCTTTCTAATATTTAATTGCTATTTGGTTACCTACCGGTTAAATTGAGAACGCGCCACTACCTTGGCAGACATAAAACTCGGATTCGCTGTTGAACAGTTTGCTAAAATTCGACCGCGTAAAACAACCTACACTAAGTAGAACAGACTTTCGAGTCGAAAAGAGTTCGCATCTTTCGAGCTGTACAAACGATACTAAAAAAATATACCCGATTCTAGAGAAGTACTTTTCAACATACCTACGAATGCGGAAGGGGCACTCATTCATACCTTCCGTTGGTGTTTGGCTGTGCGATTGGGCTTAGGGATGGCCCCCGAATCCTTGCACTTCGTCGACTTGTCCACCGCAACCCTCTCAGCTGCCCGTTCATGGCCATTGACCACTACCGTTTTCGCACTATCAGTACTGGTATTTGTTCCTGTGCTATTACCACTGTCATCTACACCTACGTTATTATTCAGATTTACCGTCTTTGAAATCTGAGATTGCTTTTTTTGAGCCTCGCTGGTGGATCGCTTCGAGGGAACCGTTTTCTTCTGATTGCTTCCATTGTTCAAAGCTCCGATCAACGTTAGGAAGAGCTCGCTTTCTTCGCTGGCCTCCGTCGATCGAATGTTGCTCTCGAATGACCGCAGCCGGTACTCCACCGTCAGCAACTTCCGATAGCTGTCGTCATCGTAGAGGAAATGCCCTTCCAGTATCACGAACGCCTGCTTGACCATCGACCGGGCCAGATCGATCGTACGGTGCACCTGGCGCATATCCACCCCGAGAAACCTGTAAAAATGAACGCTATGGAGAACGATCAATAGTTTCGCTCGGCGCTGTGATATTGGACGGACGGGACATACTTGGCCGGGAGCATGTACTTGACGACTCGGCGCACAATCAGCTCGTACTCGTTGGCCACCTGCACGCTCATCTCCGGGAACAGCGTGTCGATGATGGCTTTGCAGCGTTTCAGCAGGACGAACACTCCGTCGATGGCGTCACGGATCACTAATTTAGGAAAGAAGGAGAGGAAATTTTAAAATATCTGAAAAGTTATCATATTATAGAAAAGGCCAAGGAATCCAAACAAAAAACTTCGGACCTTATTTCAACAACGAATCCGAGCAGAGCTGAGGTGATAAAAGCATTCCAGAGGAAATGCGGTAAGATTCCAAAGGGGATCCAAGTTGAAGATTTCTAAGAAAACTCCGATTAGAGGATTTGAAGGGTAGCCAATTAGAAGATTTCAGGCAAAACCTGATAAGAGGATTTTGAAGAAGAATCCGGTTATTCATTTCTAATAGATCTGTGCACCGATTGACTGGAACTTCATCGACGGCAGCGATAGATCATTTTCCACCAGCGGGAGCCTTCAGGAATGCTTCCGGTAGGTCCGCTAGGATTTCCTCCGAAAGTTTCGTCAGGAATTCCTCCAGAAGTTTCGCCAGGAATTCCTTCGGAAGTTCGGCCAGGAATCCCTCCGAAAGTTACCTCAGGATTTCCTCCGAAAGTTCCTTCAGGAATTCTTCCGGAAGTCACTCCAGAAATTCCGCTGGAAGTTCCTCCAAGAATTCCACCGAAAGTTCCTCCAAGAATCCCTCCGAAAGTTCCTCCAAGAATTCCTCCGAAAGTTTTTTCAGGAATTCCTCTGAAACTTCCAACAAGAATTCCTCCGAAAGTTCTTTTGAGAATTCCTCCGAAACTTCTTCCAGGAATTCGCTGGAAGTACCTCCAAGAATTAGCAGAAAGTTCGTCGAGAAAAGTGACTCCAGAAATTCCGCTGGAAGCTCCACCAAGAAGTAGCATTCCTTCAGAAGATCCGCCAGGAATTCCTCCGGAAGTTCCACCAAGAATTCCTTCGGAAGTTTCGCCAGGAATTCCTTCGGAAGTTTGGCCAGGAATCCCTCCAAAAGTTACCCCAGGATTTCCTCCGAAAGTTCCCTCAGTAATTCTTCCGGAAGTGACTCCAGTAATTCCCCTGAAAGTTCCTCCAAGAATTCCACCGAAAGTTCCTCCAAGAATCCCTCCGAAAGTTCCTCCAAGAATTCCTCCGAAAGTGCCTTCAGGAATTCCTCTGAAACTTCCAACAAGAATTCCTCCGAAAGTTCTTTTGAGAATTCCTCCGAAACTTCTTTCAGGAATTCCTTCGGAAGTTCCTCCAGGAATTCGCAGGAAGTTCCTCCAAGAATTAGCAGAAAGTTCGTCCTGAAAGTTTGTCCAGGAAGTTCCTCCAGAAATTCCGCCTGAAGTGACTCCAGGAATTCCGCTGGAAGCTCCACCAAGAATTAGCATTCCTTCGGAAGATCCGCCAGGACCTTCCGGAAGTTCCGCCGGGAATTCCTCCGGAAGTTTCGCCAGCAATTTTTTTCGGAAGTGCGGCTGCGAATTCCTCCAAAAGTTCCCCCAGGATTTCCTCCGAAAGTTGCTATAAGAATTCTTCCGGAAGTGACTTCAGAAATTCCGCTGGAAGTGACTCTAGAAATTCCGCTGAAAGTTCTTCCAAGAATTCCACCGAAAGTGCCTCTAAGCTCCCTCCGAGGCTCAACGAATTTCTCCGAAATTTGCTTCAGGAATTTCTTCGGAAGTTCCTCCAGAAATTCCGTCGGAATTTCTTCCAGGAATTCACAGGAAGTTCCTCCAAGAACTAGCAGGAAGTTTCTCCAGGAATTTCTCCGAAAGTTCCTTCAGAAATTCCGCCGGAAGTTTCTCCAGGAATTTTGCCGGTAGTTTCTCCTGGAAATCCACCGGAATTCCTATAGGAATTCCGACGAAAGTTCCTTCAGGAATTCCTGGAAAAAATTCCGCCAGTAATTAATCCGGACAATACGCTAGGAATTTCAAAGGAAGTCCCACCAGGTAGAGGTGTGCGCCGCCGCGCCACGCCGCCGCCGCCGACAGTTTCAAATTTGTCATGCCGGTGGTCTATAATTTTCCACGCCGATTCAAAATTAAAAGTCTGCAGAATGTTCCGTGGAAATTTCGATAATTAATTGGAATTTCCGAAGATTTTTCCGCATTGGCGTAACTAGCCTCGATGCCCAGGGGTGGCTATAGCCCATTTATCTATTTCTCTAGTTTGAGCTTCTTTTCAAAACATCTCGAACATTTTACCACCTTATTAAGCTACCTTAGTGGTAATGTGATAAAGACGATTCAATCACCTAAGGCAATTGCGGATCAATCACACTCATCCATATTCTTTTTTGGGCATGTGCATGTGCTTTTTGCTGTAGTCCATAGTATCGAAGTATGATTGTTTACTAGCCGATGGATGATTGCTACAACGACTCAAATTGATGGCGTATGACTATGCGTCTAAATGTAGTAGCGCTCGAGTTTGTCTCGCACACTGAAAGGATAATATGTTCCGGATCGCCGTCAGGTTCCCACCGGTAGGCAGTGAAAATATTTACAGATTTCATAAATATTATATCTATCTCAAATCAAAAAAACTCAAAGGTGCAGCCCAATCAGGTTGTACGCAAAGGTGACGTAGGACTACGTAGCTATTTGAAATTGCCATAATAATTTGTGTCGTTCTATTTACATTGAGCAAACTGCTCGGAGGCCAACTGAATCAAGAAGTCGCATAGTTGTTCTCAGATGGATGGACTTGTCTTTAACCGTGGAATTAACATGACTCATCGGCCACTGAAGTCACTCGACTGGCTTTCAGTCTGGAACATCACAATCCTTACTTTGCCACGTACGCTTACATCGCGGGCGAAAACCAATCGTTGGAAATAAATATATCTGCGTTTGGTTTCACGCCACTTCTGATACTGCTTATTTCTCCTTTATTTCGGCTATTTTTGAGGATGGTGTCCTCCAAAAAGGTCTTTATACAAAAGAAAGTTGATCCGACAATCCAATATGAACTTTCTTCAAAGTGCAAAACTCAATCGTAACTAGCAAATTTGATAGCGCGGCGGAGGGAGATGATGCAATTAATTTGAACGGATGGAATCACTAACAGCAACCGAGATATCACGCTAAACCCGTTGCCGCCGAAACAATCCATTTTCGCAATTAACTCTTTCTTTCTATAAAATGCTGGTCCTGAGAAGAACCAATTTTCTTTTCCCAATGCGTCTTTCCAATAACTAACTGTATCCAAACGCTTGTCCAATCCTTGCGTTGAAATTGTCCGACCGCCACTTGATGATTTTTCGCTAAGCCTCCACCATTTGGAATTTATTTTCAGCATTGCCACTGCTATCCACGCCTTCATGCTGCTGTGTCCACTCCGCTGCATCAAATTTTGTCGAACCGCTCATTCCGCTCTTTCCGCGGAATCCCGAGCAAAATGGCTTGCGCGCGCCGGAAAGCTGCTTTATTGTATTCAATAAATTAAGCCCGTTAGCCCCGCCCTTTGTGAATTCTATGGTTGTAAATATAATGTGCACTCATAACGATTATTGAAGGGGCGGGGCTAATGGAATTACTTAATTAGATATAAGAAAGCTGCTTTTCGGCGCGCGCGAGCCATTTCGATCGAAATTCCGCAGACAACGGACCATTCGGAGAATGACAAATTCTAAGAATCCTTTGTAATTTTCTCGCAAGATTCTGAATTTGGTTATGATATGTTGGTTATCTAAGATGCGTATTGTTGCGAGGAATAACAACAGAAATTTGACTCAAGACGAAGTTTCTTCATATTACCAAACATTATCTCTTGGCATCTGTTTGTCCGAGCGACGTTCACCGATGGGTGGTTGCTGTAGATAGTTTCCACTGAGGTGGCGTCTTTATTGATTTTATACAAAAGCCACCATTTTATACAAAAGAAGGTTGATCCGACTATCCGAAATAAACTTTCTTCAAAGTGCAAAACTCAATCGTAAATGGCGAATTTGATAGCGCGTCGGAGGGAGATGATGAAGTGAATTTGAATGGATGGAATCACTAACAACAACCAAGCTACCACGCCAAAACCGATGCCACCGAAACAGTCCATTTTCGCAATTAACTCTATCTTTCCATAAAATGTTGGTCCTGAGAAGAACCAATTTTCTTTTCCCAATGCTCCTTTCCAACTAACTGACACCACAATTTGTAATAAATTTTCAGCATCGGCACTGGGGGTGCGGGATCGCCACAGTGCTATTTTTATGGTCAACCCTTTCTTCATATGAAATGCTGGTTCGTTGAGGTTGAATGATCTGCAGCAACACATCGAGCACCACCACCAATGAGATGGATTTTCTTTGAAAATGTTAGTAGCGCCTCCGTGATGCGGTGTCCGCTCCGCTGCGATCGCTTTGATGCGTCCGCTCTACGTAAAATCTTGTTCAAACTGAGGATTAGATCCAAACCCGGAAATGATTGATTTTTGATGTCTGTGCTAGTGATGTACATGCATGTGATTGGTTAGTTTACCTATTTCTAAACTTTTTATAAATTATCGATAATAAATAGGTAAAAAATAGTATTTTCATATAAATACAAAGAAGCGTTGACTCATCCTTGATCGAATGGTCAAAAAAAAACTGAAAATCCATCGAGAAACGGCTGAGATATTAAAGTTTAAAGTCTATCATATTTTCGTGACGGTCCCCGATTTTCACAATCGTAAAGTGTACCCCAATATAGAAAACACAGACGTAGTCCTACGTCAAAAGGCAACATTCCTCCAGGGATACCGACGGGAATATTCTGAGCATATCGAAGGGAACCTCCAGAGACTCTGAAGGTAATTTGAACGGGAATGTTCCAGTGAATCTTACGGGAATGTTTCAGGGATTCCAATGAGAATCTTTTAGAAATTCCGAATGGAATCCTCCAGGAATTACGACGATAATATTTCTGGAGTACCAACGGGAATGTTCCAGAGATTCCGTCAGAAATCCTCCAGGAATTCCAACGTGAATGTTCAGGGATTTCGTAGGAAATTTTCTAGGGATGTGAAAGCAAATCGTCGAAGAATACCGAATTTATCGTCGAGGGACTCCGTATCAATCCTCCAGAGATTCCGTTAAGAGTTCTCCAGCGATTCCAAAGGGAATCATTCAGGTATATTTAGGCCAATCGTTGAATAATTACGAAGCAAATCGTGGAATGATTCCAAAGCAATTCATCAAGGGATTTCAAAGAATATCGTCGAGGGAGCCCGAAATTAATCTCCTAGAAATTTCGAAGCCAACCGTCGATGTATTCCGAAGCAATTCATCGAGAGATTCCGAAGCAAATCGTCAGAGGGATTCGAAATAAATATTCAAGATATTCTTAAGAAAATCATCGAAGTATTCTGAAACAATTTGTCAAGGAATTCTGAAGCGAATCTCCGAACGATTTCGAAACAAATCTTTGAACGACTCCGGAGGAATTCCAAAGCAAATTCTGAAGCAAATACTCCATGGATTATGAAGGGTATCCCCCACAGATTCCCAAGGGTATTCCTTAACAATACCGAAAGGATCCAGTGTGAATTCTTCTGGATTCCGGTTGGAATATTTCGATTATTTTGAAAGGAATTGTTTAGAGATTCCAATGAGAATTCTTCTCAGATGCTGATGGGATCTGTGGGGATTATCATGCTGCGAGGCAAGCGGAAGTCTGAAGGAAAACTGTCACTCTACTCCGTGATGGTTGAGTTCATTTAATCATCGTACAATGTTCTGTGGAATTGTTCTGTAACATACCAACAGCCGTTTTTGCAATTCTGAGCTTAATCGAGCAATCAGAACCAATTTTCAGATCGAATGAGTGTCAGAGGTGTATTTTCCTATATATTTTGACTGAAATCCCCATACAAACTTCAAATCAAATGCGCCAGCTTATGCAACAAGCGATTGAGCTGAAATTTTCAAAGATTAATTTTCTCACCAAAAGACACAATCCTAGGGGGTGCCCCGTGGAAATCAAACTTTTTGTTTCCTGGGCCAGTCTATTCATAATGCTATATGTTGAAAATTTATATCACTGCTAACTAACTAACAAATCCTAGCTAATTTTTTGCTAGGAAGGGCTCCCCATTGCCATTTGGCAATTTGGCAATTTTCGCTAAAAAAAAGTCGTTTAGCTGAATATGTAATTTGGTAAAAAATGCCGTTTGGCTCATATAATTTGTTTGAAGAAGGGGCATTTTCGGACCAAATAACTCTTTCTGTCAAACGACCATTTCTACCAAACGGCATTTTCGGCCAAGTGATCTAGTCCATCAAATGACTTTTTTGGTCAAACGACCATTTGGGCCAAATGACATTTTCAGCTAAATAAGCTGCTAGGGCAAACAACTTTTTCAGTTAAATTACTAATTCGGTCTAATGAGCCTTTCGGCTGTTTGTCGCTTACCGCCAAATGTTATTTTCAGTCAAACCTTTCACCTAATACCGTTTCGGACAAACGTTTAATTCGGCCTAATGGAATTTGGCTAGATGACTTTTGGTCTTAACTGTTATTCTTGACTTTCGGTCAAACGACAGGTAGAGCCTTTTGGTCGATAGACAAAAGGCCGAAAGGTATTTGGCCGAACAAACCATTAGGCCAAAACCCATCTGATTGACAAATTAAATTTAGCTGAAATGGCCATTTGGCCGCAAAAGTTTGATCAAAAAGATGTTTGGCCGCAATGGTCGTTTGTCAGAGAGGTCATTTGGCCGAAAATGTTATTTGGCCAAACGAGTGGATATTTTTGACCATATTATCCGTCCAGTAATCAACATTTGGCCGTAAAATCAAATGACATTTTCGACCAAATTTCCCTTTCTGTCAAACAACCATTACGGTCGAACGACATTTTCGGCCTTATAACCTATTCGGCCAAACGAGCATTTCAACCAAACGACGTGTTAGAGAAAAATGGGCCAAATTACCAATTCGGCCTTATGTCTCTTTGGCCAAATGCGATTTTTGGCCAAACTGTTTTCCATTGTATAACCGTTTTGCACAACTTTCATTTCGGTAAAATACAATTCGGCTTGATAATTTTCAACTTAACGTATTATACGGCCAAACGGCTTTAGCCTAATGATTTTCGGACAAAGGACCCTTCCGCTTTTTTAAATAATTTCCCATTGAATATCCTAAGATTTTTTTTATGGATTCAAAGAATTCCCTGTAAAAATACAAAAAAATCCTTCAAAAAATTGATTTATTTTGTTGAATTACCGAACGGTTACCAGTATTTTTTTTAAATCTCCTAAAGATCTGAATAATTTTGGTTGAAATTTTGCAAAAAATCATCGTGGAAAATAAAAAAAAATCCATGCAAATTCCAATGAATTTCCTATGAATATTTCGAACAATTTGCCGTTGAAATTCAATTTTTATGTTGATGTCCTCATTTTGAGCAATCTCCTGCGGAAAATTTGAAGAATTTTCTGAGTAAATTTCAAATAATCCTCAACAGAAACTTTCCGTTGACTTTCCGAACATTTTCCTGTAGAAACTTGAAACAATTTTCCTTAGAAATTCTTAAGTACTTCTTTGAAATTTCCAAATAGTTCTCATAACTTCATAGTAGTTGTCTTGGAAAATCCGAAAATAATTTTCAAATGAATATTTTGGAGAAACTCAGAGATTTTTCGGGAGAAGTTTATCAGATTTTCCGTAGAAATTAAAAAGAATTTTCCGTTGAAGTCTTGAAAACATCCTGAAACAATGCAGAAAAAAATCTTCAAGAAATGATCGTAAAAAATCTCCTCGCCGATTCACGCCGCCGCCGCCGACCAAAATTCTGACAAACGCCGCCGCCGCCAATTTTCGGACTGGCGCACACCTCTACCACCAGGACTTCCTCCGGAAGATCCGCCAAGAATTCCTCAGGAAGTTCCGCCAGGAATTGCTCCGCAAGTTCCCCCAGGAATTCCACCAGAAGTTTCAAGAATTCTTCCGGAAATGACTCCAGAAATTCCTCCGGAAGTACAGCAAGGAATTCCTCCAGAAGTTTCGCCAGGAATTCCTCCGGAAGTTCGGCCAGGAATTCCCCCGAAAGTTAACCCAAGATTTCCTCCGAAAGCTTCTTCAGGAAGTCATCCGGAACTGACTCCAGAAATCCAGCTGGAAGTTCCTCCAAAAATCCCTCCGAAAGTTCCTCCAGGAATTCATATCCCTTTAGATTTTTAGATAAGGAAGAAGGAATCAGGAAGAAGGAAAGAAGAAGGAAGAATAAAGCAGGAAGAATAAAGAAGAAAGGACAAAGAAAGAAGAAAAACGAAAAAGGAAGAAGAAAGAAAAGAAATAAAGAAGAAAAAAGATAGAAGAAAAAAAAGGCAGATGAGAGAACAATGCAATACAGAGGAAGAAGAAAGAAGGAAAATAAGAAGGAAGAAAATGAAAACGGAAGAAAGAAAAACTAACAGAAGGAAGATAGGAGAAGAAAAAAGAAAGAAAATACAAAGAAAAAATAAAGATGGAAGAAGAAAAACGTAAGAAGGAAGACAGTAGATGGAAAAAGAAAGAAGCGGAAAGGAAGAAGAGGGAACAAGAAAAAGAAAGAAGGTAGAATATGGAAGACGTAAGAAGGAAGAAGAAAACGGGAGAATGGAGAAAGAAGAATGAAAAAAGAGAAGGATTTTTTTCAACAATTCCGCCAAATGGCCCACCACCAGTTAGAGGATTCCAAGTAAAAAATTCTACAAAAATTGCTCGAAGTATTTCAAGAGAAATCTTCTTCTAGCATCCAAACTCACCTTCGTCGGCAAAGCATGACAACTGTTCTTTGAGGTTGTTGTACAGCGGGATGTTGGTGGCGTCGACAAACACCATCAACCAAATGCGTTCGAAGAACATCAGCAGCTCCACTTTCCTTTTCCCGGAGGCGGTGGCCGTCTGCAGCCCTCCGATCGTCCGTCCCAGCATCGACAGCGGAATCAACTGCGGCAGGTGGTTTCGCGACAGGTTGGACTCGATACCTTGCAGCTGTTGGATGAGCAGTTCCATTTCAGGGGTTTGTTCCTTGACCTGGAAACACTGGGGACAGGTGTGCGGTGCATCTCCGTTGAAGAGACATTCCTCACATTTGACTCGTTGGTAGCGGGTCTGAAATAAATGAAAGAAATTTTAATTCATCCATCAGCCGTGGATATATCGGCGCAACAAACCCAATGATCCTCGATCTGACCACACTCAAGACAATCACAGTTGACGTAGATCTTACTCAGATATTCACGGCGCTTTTCCCTGGGGGCGTTTTTGTAATGCGGGCCATGGTTGATAGTAAGTTCTTCACCTTCGCTGATGTTGCGACGAGCGCGGGCCACAAACAGACCGTTGGAAATCATACTGAAAAAATATAAAAATTAAAGCATCCTCTACAAAATAAAAATAATAAATAACTTACGCAAATAAAAGATTCGGTCCGCAGGAGTGCTTGAAATTCATCGCAGTTGGATAAAAAGTCCGTAGCGTGTTCGGGAACGATCGACCTTTGCTACACGTTGGAATTTCGCCAAAATAGTCAAAGTAGCTGTCGTAGAAACGGAGCAGGGCTTTGTCTACAACGTCCGCCGCTCGTTCGCGTTGGTGATTGAGATAGGCGGTGCGCGAAATAGTATTTATTCCAGCTCCTTCCAGGCAAGACTGCCATAGCTTTACGACATTCGCCCTGGTCCACAGTCGAGGGCCAAAATCTTCCTCTAATTCGTCGCTAGAGTGCTGACTACTTTCCATCTCCCGCTTCAACGTGTCCAAATGTTTTAAAATGCCCTTTCGCAACGAATCAGTGTCTATCGATGCTCGGGGAAAACCAGTGCTCTCCTTTCCATATCGTTCAAGCGCTTCTAGAATAGTTTTCCGAAGGGGCTCCTCCCGGTTGTCGTCCCCGATGGTGACAAAATCTTCAATTCGTCCCACGAAATCCTCCGTAGCGGGAATGTCGAACGAGAGTCGATGGACCTTTGTCATGGTTAGCGTACAGAAGTGGAGCAAAAGTCCACCGATGAATATGTCGAATTGAAAGTCGTCGAACTGCTTCCACTGATCGAAGAACTGAGATCTGATTTTGTGATCGAACTTGACGTAGCTGAGCAATTTCTCCGTTTTAATCATGAGTGCGTCAAAGTCCTCTGGACGGAAATTGCTGTACTCCAACTTGCAGAGCAGTGCATTGAACAGATCGGCGAACGCCTCTCGGCCCTCCAGCAGCACTTTGAACAGCTCGTCGGCTGACCTGGGACCTTTGTAGCTCGCGGACGATTTCACAGCCAGTATTCTCTTCAGAGTATTGAGGGTTCGGATGAGCATCCGAATCTCCAGATTACCGTTGACTAGAGGGAAGAACAGCAACTGATAGCCACGGCACTCGTACCGATGGTATCCGGCATCGCGCCTTTGGCACTGATAGGAACAGTAGAACACTCCTTGGCAGTGGAAGCATGGGATCAGGTGCGGCTGGACGACATGACAGGTGTAGCATTGAACCTTGGAGAACTCCAAGTGGGATGCCAGCGGTCGTTCCACCAGTACGATGGACCCTTCCGGGATGAACGTGTTCGCCACCAGTTTGGGGGTATTGTTTTCACTGTAAAAATTTCTTTAAATTTTTATTATGGTTAATCTTTAAATAAATTGAAGCAAGAAACAAAAATTCTCAAAATCAAAATCAAAAATCATTCATTGAAAAAGTTTGAAATATTCATGCTGCATACTTACGTATCTAAACTACAAGCTTTGGAAGCACCACAAATTAGCTTATCAGATGTAAACCCCATAAATGGTTCGAAATCGATCTCCTCGACGTAATCATCTTGCACTGAAGGTTCGTTCTTGGTACACTTGTCATTGTGGATTTCCTGCGGTATATAATTTGCGTGAAGATCTGAAACAAGAAACGGCACTTCATGAATTCACAGCACGTTAGAAGTTATCCCCAGAGCATACCAAACTCTTTCTTCATCTCCTCCATATGACGGTCTGGTTCACTCTTTAACTGCGAATCGTACCGCCTAAATTCGTCGTTCCATCGATTCACAAACGCCGAACAGCGGGACTTTGTCAACCGAACCTTCATCGCATTGCCCGTTGCTCGGTAGCACCTCAACAGGCAGAGATACGTCCCCAGAGTGAACCGTTCCCCTTCAATCCGCAAACAGATCTCCAGATGTCGAATAGCATCCTGCATCCGTTCCTTCCGCCTCAACAGCTCTCCCTTCTGACACAGGATCGCCTTGGCCAGCGTGTCATCCGCCGGACAGCGGTGCAAAGCTTGCGTAATGTGAATCATCGCTTTGTCCAGCTCGTCATTTTCCGCCAGTTGCGCCGTCAAGTTGTGCAACCGATCCGCCTCCCTACGGTTTTGCCGCTGACGGATGAACGACTTCTCCTGCAGCAGCGACAGCCACTGCCCCGTCGGGATCTGCTCGAAGTGATGAAAGTTGCGAACCACGATCGCAAACTCCTGAAAGACACTGGTCTCGCCGGAATCGTCGGTACTGTCTGGCCGACTGAACTCCACCGCGGGGCAGTTGAGATTTTCCATTCCGCCGAGCAGGTCCGAAGGCGATTCGGCTCAAGCGGGAGAGCGAAGAAAATTCAAAACTGGCTGGAACGATACTAGCTGGGCATAACGCGGTTTCAGTGTGGAGAATTTTAACCGTTCGAATTCAGAAGCGTTGTCGCACTAGGATAATATTTTAACTCGAATAAACAGGAATAAAATCTCATAAATTCACACGCGTTTTCACAAAACAAAGCTCTAAACCGCAAATGGAAACGAATTTCACACCAGTCGTGGGCTGGTGTTGCAAAAGGCTTGACAGCTCTTTGTTTCTAACGATTGAGATTCGCGGGATGTTCATTATTTTTTAGCAAACAAGGTTAATCGATACATACTATTATGATAATTATTCAGTAACAGGCGAATTCGAGTGTATGTTTCTGGGTAGAGTATGTACGAGAGTTTGGGAGAAAAGTCTATATAGAAGCGATTGCTTACATTCAAAATCAAAATTTTCTCCACATTTACTTCACTTTTTATTATATGGTTGCATGTTTTTCATTGGCAGTGGTTTCTTATATACGGTCTTCAAGTAGCTGTTGAAGACACATTCCACCCAAATCAACCGCAAATAAAAAACCAACGGAGGCACTGAAAGAGATATGCAATTTAGTCAGAAAAATCATAATATAAACACTATTCGGATGAATGCCCATTCGAAAGAAGACAAAATTTTCTTTCATTTTGCGAATATTCCAACTCTGTAAAATGAATAGACTAACCAGAAAACACACTATAGTTTGCAGTGTAGTTTATTCATATGTAGTTTATTTCAAACTAATAATAAAATAAAATTATTTATATATAAATACAAATTCAACTAAAAATATGTTTTAATACAGATTTTATTTTCTTCCGGGACACCTCTAGTTTTGCGATTTTATTTTTGTTTGTGTTAAACAAAACAGCCACCAAACACCGATGGGGGCAAAGTTAGCCCCTAACGAAAATCACAAACACCGTACTTATATACGTTTTTCTCGCTTCCTCTTATGCAAAATTACCGTTAAGTTTGTTCTTACATCTATCTTTTTCTTTCACATTGCAGTTAATTCCGTTAATTCGCGTTACAATGTTTTCCAATAGACCTGTGCAGGAGTTCATCAAATTCACTCACCCGATGGATTTTGACATTTGAGCGGGTCGTCTTCTCGAACAAAAGTTCATTTTGCGTTCATTATGCGACCCGCTCAAACGTCATAATTTCTTGGGGGAGTTCATTTTGCGTTAGTCTATACCGTTCGATATCCGAATATCGGCCATGGCATACGACGTATATGCATACGACGATAGTGAGAAACTTTTTTTTTTAATCTTTATTTAGGTGAGGTACTCTCCCAAATTTTATGCCGTCGACTAGCACCAATTGCAAGGGAGTTTGTGCAGAGGACCGACATCCAATTTTTTTACTATGGATTTTGACAGGTTTGCCTGTTCGTTCTTTTTTGGGGGATAAATTTATCCCCCAGTGTCAAATTACCCAAATACTAAGTATAAGTCTTATTTATTTTGCATTAGTATGTGCGCGAATTTTGAATGTTTACGTTTTTACAGGAGAATATGATGCAAAACGCCCATACCACTCAATAATCCAACATGATACAATCATAAGAAAATAGAGAAAAAAAATGAACGAACTATCCAGTTTTCCGCGAGCGGTAATGGCCGCCAGCTTGCTTGCGGTTCAGTCTCTGATTTGACGTGTCTGGAGGTCAACTGCACCCACCGCTCCGAGCATTCTGACCAATGTAGCATATAAGAAGGTGCTGATTCAATGAATTCAAGCCTTCTTATATACCACATTGATCAAAATGCTCGAATGGTGGGTGCAGTTGACCTCCAGAAATGTCAAATCAGAGACTAACCCGCAGGCAAGCTGGCGGCCATTACCGCTCGCGGAAAACTGGATACATTAAAACTATTTTACACTCGATTCCATGCTTTAAACATAAGAATGTTCAACTTATTTGGTTAATTCTTCAGAATACTACTTGCACAAGGTACTGTCTATACCTTTGTTCGTTTTATATCATTTTCACCCTCGGAATTGTTTATGTTGCATTCGCAGTGCACTCGTATTGGTGACTCAGAAAAGATGAGACAAAGATGGCGTAGCTTGTCACCCCCGTGAGTTTGTGGGGCAGTACCAGACGGGTTTTATGGGCGAACGCTCCACGATGGACCAGGTATTCGCCATTCGCCAAGTACTGCAGAAATGCCGCGAATACAACGTGCCCACACATCATCTATTCATCGACTTCTAATGCTACGTTTTGACAGGGCAAGTGAATTGAACAACTCAGTTGAATTCAATTGACTTGCCAAAAGTTGAACATGTTCAACTTTCTTTTCGTTCAAGTGAATTGAATTAAGGTGTTTACACGTTCAGTTCGCGTTCGATTCAAGCGACTTGCTCAATTCACTTGCATTGTCTAAACGTAGCATAAGCCGCATATGATACAATCGATCGAGACCTGGGAGCAGGGTTGCCATTATGCCAGATATATCTGGCACTGCCAGACTTTTTGGCAGCAAAAAGAGAAAAAGAGATACCACTCAAAATGCCAGACTTTTCAAATTTCAGGCAGACTTTTTTTTCAAATTATGAACTGCATGAACATGTTCAAACATTTCTAATGAGTTATTATTTTTATATTCATTCATTAACTGTAATCTGACCGCAACTTCATCTCGCTTCCAATAATTCATTTTTGAATCAATTTCAATCTTTTATAAATAAAATGAAGTTATGGTTTCCGCGGATATTGTTCCGGATTGCAGTTTGGCCATGCTGGTTTCCAGAAATCGGTTTTGCAGCAATCTGTCCAGGCAAATTTTTGACGTAATTTCTTGCGTTTCGAGTTCTGGAAATGGTTACAACATTCTGTAACAATGTACCCAATAAATGTAATCATTGTCTAATTCCTGGTTATTCGTCAATTCGGCGTCCTTCTGGAAGATCCGAAACATCATTAAACTTATTTTGATGGACCTAATTGGCCACTGGAGGTCGTACGGAAGATTCGGAGCATACGTAAAAGTGAAAAGTTCATAAAACTCATCCGTCTCTGAATAGCGAATGATTGACGTTGTCCGTTTTCATGAATCTAAGTGGCCACCGAAATTCCTCTGGAAAATCCGGAACCTCCGTAAAAGTGGTTAATTCACGATACTCAGAGCGCAATTTTGTTCATATATTTTCATTATCGTACTCTGACTCAGAGTCTCTGAGTAACGAATGCTTGTCTTAACCCCTTCTCATGGCCTAGTTACGCTCTGGAATATCAAAATCCTCTGCTATTATGGACATTACATAAAAAATATGAAAACACTTTTAACAAATATTCAACCATTTTTAATTTAAGCTCCATTTGTTTGTTAATCGATCAATTTAAAAATGGTTTGAACTCCATTGAGTGTTACTTAGAAATTCAACATAGAAGCGAATCCCGTTTTTCTAAAAGTCAAGTTTCGCCAATAGAGGAATTGTTCCAATCTCCATCTCACTGAACATATATTCATCTCATTGCGAAACAAAGAAATACGGCACCAATTTCGTCGCTTCTTTCTGTAAACATGCGTGCTAACTGCTGAAAAAAATCACAAAAATAAAAAACAAATTAAATACTTTTCCATTGTTTTGTTATTGATGGGATGAACATCGGAGCCATGAGATGAAGTCCATGAGACGTTCCCCTGATTATGTCTATTCTTTTTATAATTTTCAGATATTTCAGAGCTAATCTAAAATCTAACAATCAATTCAATCTGAATTTTCTGAATTGCTTAAAATTATACGATTTCTAAGAATCTATTTTTTACAAATATCGAATTGGTTTAACGAATATCTTAGGTTAAATTTTGATAAACATAGAGCAAAAAGAGTGTCAAAACAAAATTTTCTAATATTAATAAAAATTATTTAAATTAGATCACATTTTTAGTTAAAATCTCTTAAATTTAAAAAAAAAATATCATAAATTAAAAAAAAAACCTAAATAAAAACTAAAAATATAGGGGAATGACGTATTTGGCAGGGTTTGTTCTATTATTGTCAGGGGGTTTTATTATGACTGATTATGCTCAAATTTGGCCTAAACATTTATTTTTATTTTTTTTATTATTATTCTTTGCATATCAAAGGATCTTCATCTTCTTCTTATTGCCATTACATCCCCACACTGGACAGAGGACAGAGGCCGCCTCGCAGCTTAGTGTTAATTAAGCACTTCCACAGTTATTAACTGCGAGGTTTCTAAGGCAGGTTACCATTTTTGCATTCGTATACCGTGAGGCTAACACGAAGATACGAAGAAGTCGAGACAATTTCCAATGCGAAAATTGCCTAGACCGGCACCGGGAATCGAACCCAGCCACCCTCAGCATGGTCTTGCTTTGTAGCCGCGCGTCTTACCGCACGGCTAAGGAGGGTCCCTAATATCAAAGAATATTGTGGCCAAATTTCATAAAATTCGGTCGACAAAAACCCCCTGCCAATAATAGAACAAAACTTGCCAAAGCCGTCTTTTCCCCTATAAAGACGAATTTCTTCGCCAGATTTTGCCAGATTTTTATTTTTTAACATGCCAGACTTTTCCCAAAAAGTAGTGGCAACCCTGCCTGGGAGCTGCGGACTCGATCGAATCCAATTTTCAAGATATTTTGCTTGAAACTCTCAAATTTCCTCTCAGTGTTCACTGTACACGTTACGATTTTCTCACATTGAATTATCATTATGTTTATCTTTATAAAATTAATTACAAAGATTTCGTCAATTTACCGCATCGTATAAATTAACGTGACGAATGTTAAATTAATTCATACCCTCCACTTATGTTGAATCCGCCGATATATTTAAATTGACGCCATAAAATTGAAATTTGTTCAAAATGAGCTATATTTAGTATGAGTTGATTTATACGTGTACTCTCTCGTCTGCGCTCAAAATGCACAAAACCTCTCTCGATGCGATGGATACTTTTTGACAGCTTACTTTGGAGATTCTTTGACACTCGTTTTGACTCTATCCGCAGCTCCCAGGCTGTGGCAGCTAATGCACAAACACGGATTTCCGGATAAACTGACACGGTTGATCAAAGCGACGATGGATCGGGTGATGTGCGTAGTTCGAGTATCAGGGGCATTTTCGAGTCCCTTCGAAACCCGCAGAGGGTTACGGCAAGGTGATGGTATTTCGTGTCTGCTATTCAACATCGCTTTGGAAGGGGTAATAAGAAGAGCAGGGATTAACACGAGTGGTATAATTTTCAATAAGTCCGTCCAGCTTTTTGGCTTCGCCGACGACATAGATATTATGGCACGTAACTTTGAGAAGATGGAGGAAGCCTACATCAGACTGAAGAGGGAATCTAAGCAGATCGGACTAGTCATCAACACGTCGAAGACAAAGTACATGATAGGAAGAGGTTCAAGAGAAGACAATGAGAGCCACCCACCGCGAGTTTGCATCGAAATCGAGGTGGTAGAAGAATTTGTGTACTTGGGCTCACTGGTGACTGCCGAAAATGATACCAGCAGAGAAATTCGGAGACGCATAGTGGCTGGAAATCGTACGTACTTTGGACTCCGCAAGGCGCTGCGTTCGAATAGAGTTCGCCGCCGTACCAAACTGACAATCTACAAAACGCTCATTAGACCGGTAGTCCTCTACGGACACGAGACCTGGACGATGCTCGTGGAGGACCAACGCGCACTTGGAGTTTTCGAAAGGAAAGTGCTGCGTACCATCTATGGTGGGGTGCAGATGGCGGACGGTACGTGGAGGAGGCGATTGAACCACGAGTTGCATGAGCTGGTGGGAGAACCATCCATCGTTCACACCGCGAAAATCGGACGACTGCGGTGGGCCGGGCACGTAGCCAGAATGTCGGAAAGTAACCCGGTGAAAATGGTTCTCGACAACGATCCGACGGGCACAAGGCGAGGTGCGCAGCGGGCAAGGTGGATCGATCAGGTGGAAGATGACTTCACGCACAGAAATGTATTGTAGAAACAACAATATTTCGGGTCAAATTCAACAATAAATATTGTTAGCTCAGGGCTAATAATATTTACCGTTTGAGTTAATCCAGAATATTGTTGTTTCTACAATCAAAATATTTAGAGTTCAATCTTTCGCTATTGTTGAATCAACAATATTATTGTTGAAATAATTCTAACTGCATTGTTGATTCAATATATGAATACGATAGATTCAACAATATAATATTGTTGAAATAAAAATCATTTATATCTAGCTTGTATTTTTTTTTTCAATTTAGAAGAAAAGTAAACAAAACGAATGAATGTTAAGTAAATTCTTTATTTTTCAATCAAATGATCATATTCAAATTTTTCAATTGTGGCAAATCTGTTGATGCTGCTGATCTGAGACTGCTGATGATCTGTAGGATGAACAATTGTATCAATGAAGACAATCCTGAAAATAAGATATTGTTATAAACCTATTTATGATTTTGCTTTCAAGGTTAAAATTTACATCTTTATTCACCAGCACTTTTTCGCCATATGTTTATTGGAAAACATAAAGTTATTCTCAGCCTCGTTCTTAGCAACGCGTCACAATGTAGCTTCCTTCATTTTTCAATCCGTTTTATTCTGAAAAAGTTCAAGAAAAATCCATATTTGATTTTTAATGGCAATGTGTTTCAAATATTTGAACTTACCTGAGTAGCCAGCACAACCAGATAATGATAATCTTCTAAAAAAATGTTGTCTTTAGGATGGAAAAAATCAATTTTTAAAATTTAATGGTTGACACAGGTTGACACAGGAACACAAAAGGAGAAAATACACGTAGAAATATACACGATTAATCATATTCAAGCAAGTAAGAAACAACAATAAATATTGTTGAAATTCAATTATTATTGTTGTTTCAATCAGTAAATATTGTTAAAACAACAATCAAAACTTTTTAATTCAATAATAGATGAATTATTGAAATCAATAATACATATTATTAATTCAATCGTGAGAAATTGTGCTGCGTGTTGCGGACCCTCCGTAGACTGCGTGGTTGGCGACGTGTAGCTATGGACCGAGCCGAATGGAGAAGACTCTTATATACCGCACAGGCCACTTCGGCCTTAGTCTGAATAAATAATAATAATAACCAAAAAGTGTGTCTACAAAATTTTGTACACATACACACACAGACATCACCTAGATGAGCTGAGTCGATTTGTATATAACACTATGGGTCTCCGAGCCTTCTATCAAAAGTTTGGTTTTGGAGTGACGTATACTTAGTATACGAGAAAGGCAAAAAGATCTCTTCAGAATCGTCATTGTCGTTTATACGGAAAAATTCGAAAAGTTAAGCCAAAAGATATTTTAGTTACCAAATAAAGATTGTCGCTTCAGTTCCCTTTGTTCTGCTGTCCGAAACATGTGTGGTACCTCACTGTCAAATCGTATGTATTTTTCCTTCATTGACATTTAGATCCCCTATCCTCGCCAGCAAAAGATGTTCCGGACAGCGACGACAGCGACAATCTTTATCTGGTAAATAAAATATCTTTTGTTAAGCCGAATAGTCTCTTTGTCTGGGTGAAGATTTTTCCCAACGGTCAATTCCTTTTCTTGGATAAATTGTTTAAGTCCTGAAAAGGACTGTGGGTAATGAATTCTCGAAGTTCCTCTCACTTTGCCACCGGCGCCATAGAAAACGATAAATACACGTACGCTTCCATCGCGGGCGGAAACCGAAAGTTACAAATAAATATATTTTCGTTTGGTTTCGCGCCACTTCCTTCTTCTTCTTTTTGCATTCGTATATCATGAGGCTAACACGATGATACTTTTATGCCCAGGGAAGTCGAGACAATTTCCAATACGAAAATTGCCTAGACCGGCACCGGGAATCGAACCCAGCTACCTTCAGCATGGTCTTGCTTTGTAGCCGCGCGTCTTACCGCACGGCTAAGGAGGGCCTCGCGCCACTTCCGGATCTGCTTATTTTTCCTTTATTTCGGACATTTTTGAGGATGGTGTCTTTTAGGATTGTTATGTCCTCCCATGAAGACCAGTCGAGTGGTTTCAGCGGCTGATGAGTCGTGTAAATCCCTTTCCCACGGTTGGAGACTTTTATCCAATTGGGAGCTTCTATTCGGCTTCTTGATTCAGTTGACCTCCGAGCAGGAACAAATTATGATGACAAAATACCTTCCGTTTCGTATAGCTATAGCTATTAGTATACGCAGTCCATAATTAACAACTGAAAGCTTGGTGAATACTTCGTTACGATTCGTTCCAATCGTAGGATTCAATGAAAATATTGTTTCAATATACCCTTTTTTCGTTATAAACATGTTCAATATTATACCTATTTCTTTCGAGAATAAAACTACAAACACAGGAAAGCTCCAGACATTTTCCATTCTTGTTTACGGTTTTATTACACAGCACTCTCCCTCAGAAACTCATTCTTCCTTAACGATAAAAAGAAACAAATGGGATTCCCGTTTTTTTTAGAACCGCAGCTTCTGGAAGAACCACTTGTTCTTGCCAGACTTGTGACGTTCCTCGAACTTGACGCGAACCTGGAAGCGGGCCTTCTTGCGCTTGACTGGGTCCTTCAGGTCCTTGGCGGAATATTTGTTATCCAGGCTGACGTCCGGGACGCTGTAGCGAGTGGGCATCAGGTGGTTGTAGTTCAGCATCTGTAAATAAGCATTATCGAATGATTAATTATGAATGATTTGTCTAGTTTACAACAACCAGGTCCAAGATATATCTCCCCCATCCCCCGCATTTTTGTATACCTAGTACATATATGTACTGTCACAGTATCTTAGTACACCCCCCCCCCTCCCAGTCTCATAAAACCTGTGACGTTATTTTTGAATGACCCATCTCGCTCTTTTAAATAAAAGTGACCAGCAAATGATTTCTTAGCGATTTATCACCTTAAAAAGAAAACTCTCATTGTTTTATATAATTCTGAGGTGATTAACTCCAAACAAATCCTTGTCACCTTTTGTTTAAAAGAGTGAAAATTTCAAAGCTCCATTATGCCATGAATAGTGTCTTGTGTGGTAAGAACAATAGATACACTATGCCCAGGAAGTCAAGAATGTTTCCCACCCAGAAACATCCTAGACCGGATCGAGAATTGTACTCGTCATCTCCGGACTGGTAATCCTACGCCTTTGCAAGGCTAACTTGAAAGACCCAGTTAGATCTAAAGATGCATCAGTTAGATCCAATAATCTTCGTAACATATTCTCACGATGTTTAAATAAATTCACCAAAATTATTTTCATTAGTGCTGTCCAATGAGTATTTCGAACTCGAAATTGTTCCCGTACTGCTCGCTTTTTTGTCAACAAATGGACGTGAGTGGATGGAAATAACTTCGAGCTGCTCATTGAACAGCATTATAATAAACATTTGTAAACCCTTAGAATTGGTGCTCTTATACTAAGGACACACCTGTGGTACTTGTACCATGGTACAAGAGAACAAGAAAATTATTCGAAGACTTTCTTCCATAAAGACAATAATTGGTATGGTAGGGGAGGAGGTTCGGTTGTGGGCATCGTTCGGTTATGGGCACCCCTATGTATCTTTTGACAGATAAGAGATGCTGTCATTCTGACAACCGTCATTTGTTTGCTATAATAGCATGATGTTTTGTGCTCAATATCAAACCGGATGGGCATCTCTACTTTGAACTAGAAACAAATACATAAATTTTTCGTACAAGAAAAACAACACGAAAGTTTTTTTTGGCCTTTTTCAAAGTATCATAAATTAAAGGATTTAATTCAAAAAGTGAGTTCTAATGCGTATTTACACAGTAAATTTAATCTATTTTGAGGCCCAATGTCGATTGCCATCAAAATTTTAGCGCGAATTTTTTTCTTCTCGTTCCAAAAAGGCTGCGAAATTCGGTTGTGGGCACCTTTATTGGTTCGGTTATGAGCACCCTCATTTTATTGACAAATCATTCAATATCGTTTTACTTGTCCTTTAACTTATTTTTAATAACGTTTTAAGGCAGTTTTTATAATTAGTTTGACATAATTGTTCGAAATAATGAGTTTATTTAATATTTTTGTTTTTTGGGCATGTCTAGTCATTATACACACACTTTTTGGAACAAAGCGTTGACCGATTTGCTTGCAACAAGTTGCATTCGACGGGGAATGCTTTCCCATTGTTTCCTATTGAAAATTGGTTAGATCGAACTATGGGATCAAAATTTATGGCCAAAATATAATTTTTTGTAATGAACGAGAAAGGCACTATTACCGCTAGGGTGATTAATCAGGATTTTTTGACTGTGATGCATACCAATAAAACGTAAATCAATGAAAAATTAAAACCCATTTACCTAAAGTGCTATTTTAAACCTTTCTTATGTGATTTTTTTCAACATCCTCCTTAATGCACCGAGGGAGGCATCATCACTGCTAGGTGAATTGATTTGAGTTTTTTTAGCGTCTCCTGGCTTTTAGAATGAATAAACTATTCCTTGTCTTTAAATCTTGGCACGGCAAATGCTGGGTAAAGCGTACCATTGGTACTTCGCGTACCTGAAGGAATAAAATAGACCCCATCTCGCGGTCCTTAGCCTCTTACCCAGCAACTCCTATCCCTACCTCCCCGCGGTGCTGGCCGGGATACGAGCAACCTTAGGGAAGATCGGGTAACCAACCCCGGTGGGAACTATGGTCGTATGCTGACAGGAAGGGGGGTTTGCTCTTCCGGAGGTGCAAATCTTATTGAGCGTCTGTTCTCCATGTCAGGATCGGCTCACAACAGCGTCTGTTCTCCATGTTAGGGGCGGCTGATCATCGTCCGAGTGCCAGCGAGGGACTCTATGAAATTGTGCACCATGGTCCACCGGAAATAAGGAGGAATGTTCCTCCGGAAATTTAGGGGTTTGGTGTCAGGCCCTGCAAGCCAGCCTTTAAAAATCATAAGCAACGAACAATCAACAAGAGAGTACGGACCGGAACCATCGGCGAAGACCACTGCGACGAAAAGGGACTAGCGATTGGAAACTCGGTTCGTGGAACTGCAAATCTCTCAACTTCATCGGGAGCACACGCATACTCGCCGATGTGCTCAAGGACCGTGGATTCGGCATCGTAGCGCTGCAGGAGGTTTGTTGGAAGGGATCAATGGTGCGAACGTTTAGAGGTAATCATACCATCTACCAGAGCTGCGGCAGCACACACGAGCTGGGAACAGCTTTCATAGCGATGGGCGACATGTAAAGGCGCGTGATCGGGTGGTGGCCGATCAACGAGAGAATGTGCAGGTTGAGGATCAAAGGCCGGTTCTTCAACTTCAGCATAATCAACGTCCATAGCCCACACTCCGGAAGCACTGATGATGATAAGGACGCATTCTACGCGCAGCTGGAACGTGAGTACGACAGCTGCCCAAGCCACGACGTCAAAATCATCATAGGAGATTTGAACGCTCAGGTTGGCCAAGAGGAGGAGTTTAGACCGACTATTGGAAAGTTCAGCGCTCACCGGCTGACGAACGAAAACGGCCTACGACTAATTGATTTCGCCGCCTCCAAGAATATGGCCATTTGTAGCACCTACTTCCAACACAGCCTCCCGTATCGGTACACCTGGAGATCGCCACTGCAGACAGAATCACAAATCGACCACGTTCTGATTGATGGACGGCACTTCTCCGACATTATCGACGTCAGGACATATCGTGGCGCTAACATCGACTCTGACCACTATCTGGTGATGGTTAAACTGCGCCCAAAACTATCCGTCATCAACAATGTTCGGTACCGACGACCGCCGCGGTACGACCTAAAGCGACTGAAGCAACCTGATGTCGCCACTGCATACACGCAGCATCTCGAGGCAGCGTTGCCGGAAGAGGGTGAGCTCGATGGGGCCCCTCTTGAGGACTGCTGGAATGCAGTCAAAGCAGCCATTAACGACGCAGCGGAGAACAACGTCGGGTATATGGGTCGAAGTCGACGGAACGATTGGTTCGACGAAGAGTGCAGACAGATTCTGGAGGAGAAGGACGCAGCGCGGGCGGTCGCGCTGCAGCAAGGTACCCGGCAGAACGTGGAACGTTATAGACGGAAGCGGAGACAGCAGACCCGCCTTTTTCAGGAGAAGAAACGCCGCCTGGAAGAAGCGGAGTGCGAGGAGATGGAACAGCTGTGCCGTTCTCAAGATACACGCAAGTTCTATCAGAAGCTCAACGCATCCCGCAAAGGCTTCGTGCCGCGAGCCGAAATGTGCCGGGATAAGGATGGGAGCATCTTGACGGACGAACGTGTGGTGATCGAAAGGTGGAAGCAGCACTACGAGGAACATCTGAATGGCGCTGAGAGTACAGGCAATGAAAGTCAAGGCAGCGGAGGAGATGACTACGTCAGTTCAGCGGACGATGGAAGCCAACCAGCCCCCACCTTGAGGGAAGTTAAGGATGCCATTCAACAGCTAAAGACCAATAAAGCAGCTGGTAAGGATGGTATCGGAGCTGAGCTCATCAAGTTGGGCCCGGAAAAGCTGGCCACTTGCCTGCACAAACTGATAGTCAGAATCTGGGAAAACGAACAGCTACCGGAGGAGTGGAAGGAAGGGGTTATATGCCCCATCTACAAGAAAGGCGACAAGCTGGAGTGTGAGAACTTTCGAGCGATCACCATCCTTAATGCCGCCTACAAAGTGATATCCCAGATCATCTTCCGTCGTCTGTCACCATTAGTGAACGAGTTCGTGGGAAGTTATCAAGCCGGCTTCGTTGACGGCCGCTCGACAACGGACCAGATCTTTACTGTACGGCAAATCCTTCAAAATGCCGTGAATACCAGGTCCCAACGCACCATCTGTTCGTTGATTTCAAGGCGGCATACGACAGTATAGACCTCGTAGAGCTATGGAAAATTATGGACGAAAACAGCTTCCCTGGAAAGCTTACCAGACTGATCAAAGCAACGGTGGATGGTGTGCAAAACTGTGTGAAGATCTCGGTGGTACACTCCAGTTCGTTCGAATCGCACCGGGGACTAAGACAAGGTGATGGACTTTCGTGCCTGTTGTTCAACATTGCGCTAGAAGGTGTCATGCGGAGAGCCGGGTGTAACAACCGGGGTACGATTTTCAACAGATCCAGTCAATTTATTTGCTTCGCGGATGACATGGACATTGTCGGCCGAACATTTGCAAAGGTGGCAGAAGTGTACACCCGCCTGAAACGTGAAGCAACAAAAGTTGGACTGGTGGTGAATGCGTCAAAGACAAAGTACATGCTTGTGGGCGGAACCGAGCGCGACAGGGCCCGCCTGGGAAGCAGTGTTACGATAGACGGGGATACCTTCGATGTGGTCGAGGAATTCGTCTACCTCGGATCCTTGCTAACGGCTGACAACAACGTTAGTCGTGAAATACGAAGGCGCATCATCTGTGGAAGTCGGGCCTACTACGGGCTCCAGAAGAAACTGCGGTCGAAAAAGATTCGCCACCGCACTAAATGTGTCATGTACAAGACGTTAATAAGACCGGTAGTCCTCTACGGACATGAAACATGGACAATGCTCGAGGAGGACTTGCAAGCACTCGGAGTATTCGAGAGACGGGTGCTTAGGACCATCTTTGGCGGTGTACAAGAAGACGGTGTGTGGCGGCGAAGAATGAACCATGAGCTCGCCCAGCTCTACGGCGAACCCAGTATCCAGAAGGTAGCTAAAGCCGGAAGGGTACGATGGGCAGGGCATGTTGCAAGAATGCCGGACAGCAACCCTGCAAAGATGGTGTTCGCTTCCGATCCGGCAGGTACGAGACGACGTGGAGCGCAGCGAGCGAGATGGGCAGACCAGGTGCAAAACGACTTGGCGAGCGTGGGGCGTATTCGAGGATGGAGAGATGCGGTCTCGAACCGTGTATTGTGGCGTCAAATTGTTGATTCAGTGTTATCTGTATAGATGTAGACTAAATAAATGAATGAATTCAAGCATAATTTTTCATAACGACGTATGTAACAATTATGAGGATTCGAGAAATCCTTTGCAGAAAGTTGGCAAAACTTTTTCTAAAACTGTTTTAAAACTAAATCGTTTTTCAATACTTTTTTCCGCTGGCATGCATCATTACATGACACGTAATAAGCGTGCTTCACAGCAAAGCTCAGTTCATTCAAATTCACTGTGAAAAACGATAAAATTATACATACCCCGGTATGCGGCACGTACGTCGGTGGACATTGGTCGGTTTTCCATAGATGCACGATTGACGCAACTGCAGTTTTGTTTTGTTTTGCTTTTTTGTTACATAGGTCGCTCTCAGTTCCCATATGTTAAAGCGACGTATGTAACAGTGAGACTTCAAAAATAGAAATTTTTACATACGTCGATTCGCAAAAAGATCGAATTAAAGAATTTTAAGATCTGAAATCAGTAAAATCGATGCGTATTATATAAAGCCGCGTGTGATTGTCACGTTGTATTAAAAACCCCGTTTTGTTTACTTTTGTTACATACGTCGTTATGAAAAATTTTGCTTGAATTGTCTTTAAATCTGGGTGGTTTTTATTCGTGCTTCTTTATTTTTAGCTAAGTTTTCAAGGTGCCCACAACCGAACCACGAAATGAAAATGTCCAAAAATGTCAAATTTTCTAAATTGTCAATATTTTTTTCTAAATCGATGAAATCATATTAATTTCTTTGCTAGTAGTAAGGTTATAAGTTTAGCTTTCGATTGCTATGCAAATGTCGACATAAGATCAACTAGGGCCAAAGTTATGGACCAAACACAAAAGGGTGCCCACAACCGAACCTCCTCCCCTACTCATTTCAAGATTCTTGATGGTACTTATACCACCAATGTGTCATTAGTATTACACTTATTCACTGAACGTAAAAATTTAAAAACAATTCAAAATGTATTTTATCCAAAAATAATATTTTTAAATAGATTCAATATTTAATTTTATAAATGAAAACAGAAACACAAAAAAGTGATCTGATCGAATGTTTGCTTAAAAAGATAATTTCAATATCTAGTAGCAATGTTTACTTTTGTGACTTGACCCTTATATACCAATATATAATTGTCTTTTAAATACCAGGCCTGTGAAGTTTCAAAAATCTGGTACATCTTGTATTGTGCTGTCCATTGTGACACGCACTGTCCTCGCAATAAAACGAAAAAACGTGAACCCACAAACACTACTCACCTTGATGAACGGCTTGATCTTGGAACGCTTGTGCAGGCGGGTTTTGTTCATGCGACGCGTCACTCGTCGGGGATAGCGATCGATACCGGCAACGAGGGCATGTCCGAACTGCTTATCGGAGGTACCGTCGTCGAACGTCTTGAGGATGATGGCCTTGCGGCCAGCGTACCGTCCGCCGAGGACGAGCACGACCTTTCCTGTTTTCATAATCTTGCCCATGATCTGAAAGTCACAAAGAAAAATCAAAATATAAAGATCAGTTTCCACTTATTGTATTTTTATTAGAACATAAAGAACGAACGGCATGAAAATGTACGGATTGTGTCGTCCCAGTTTCAAAATTTCATTCTACATCGATATCCAATGTTCCGATGCAATGTTTGTTTGAGTTGTCAAACGTCAACTTCAGCGCCGATCCAAAAATCTGTCCCAAACATCGCAAAAATGTATCACTTTTCACGCCAAATCCGGTACATTTCGCACTTCTCTGCACTGGCGCTTGCTAGCCGAACTCTTCCTTCATGGTTCCGTACATTTTCCGGCCGTCGTACTCTTAGAACAAAGCAATTTTTGGGAAAAATTTACTCACTCAGTGAAATGTGTTCACTTTCGATCCCAATGGCCGACCGGAAAAAGAACTAGAACGGGACGGAGTACGTTGACATTTCGAATGGATGTGTCAAACACGAAAGCTGGTATAAAATTCGATTGATTCGAAATTTTCGAGTACTTGGAACCATGTGGCAATTTTTAGCTACACTGAGGCAATTTTTGCTTGAATTTTTGCGATCGATGAAAACTCGTTTAACTTTTTAAAAGAACCTAAGTAACATTTTTTTCATGAATTAATTTGAATACCACTCGAAATATAATGTGAATATATTTGTTACAAAGAATGCAAAATTCAAACTATTTATTTATTTTTATTTTCCCCAGATAATATAACAATACTTCTCAATATAAGATCTAAAACGAACATAACCACAATTTTCAATGTTTGGCTCCGGCACAATAGAAAATTTTGGCTTCAGTTTGACAACCAAATCGATTCTATCCGCACCACCCAGATAAATATTATTGTCAGATTCCCTGGATGTGATACACTGCGCGGCGTTTGTAATGTTCCCAAAATGGGTACTTGCACAAAACTTCACGCGGCGAATCACTGTCGAAAGGTATTGCCTGATTTTCTCAAAATTGCACGCGGCGAACCCTTCATGAAAGGTACCGCCGCGCTTTATGCACCCCGTTTTTTTTTGTTCGGGATGAACCACTGCGTCCATTTCATTGAACTTTTGTAGTATACCCGTGTCATTTGTTTTGTGCATGTCTTTCTGCTCCATTTCTATTGAGAAGAAATGAAGTAGTCGTTTTTTATTCAGATATTTTCTCAAGCTTAATGTAAGGCCTCTTTAGATAAAGGTACCGCTATTTACACCCTTCCAGAAACGGCTTATACCAACTCTCAAAGGCGCGCCCCTCAATCAGTTTCGGCTCAACAATAAGTGGGATAATACTGATTTTAACCATGCATCGGTACTGCAGTTCAAACATATTTTTGCGTCTTCTTATAAGTTCCGGATTCATTTTTGTACAGAGATCTGATTTCATTGCGTTTGGCAATTCTGAATCTCACCTTTACACAGAGCTCTAATCAGTCAGAGGGTTCAGCAGATCCACCGAATTCGTATCCGCTTCTTTCCTAATTAATCAGCGCTCTGGAGCTTGGAGATTCATGTCATCGACTTTAAAACCAGCCTAAGATTGAGTTACGTTTTTATAATTTACTCCATTGACTCCATCCAAAAGTGGCAAAAGTTGGGTCATCTAAAAGCAGATTATTGTGTCGCCAGCACTAAATTGTATTCCGACTTCCGACGTTTTACTTCCGAACTTACTTCCGACATCATGAACGTCAGAACAAAATTTGAATTTGCTACCAAAACATTGTCGGAAGAGCGTTCGGAAGTGTGAAAATCGACTTCCGAACCTCAATTTGGTGCCAGCGACGTTGTCAGCGACAAAACAAACTCGATTTTGTGACAGATAACACCGTGCAGTGCTGCATATTTATTTTATTTTTCCGTGTGAATCTCGTCGGAAGTGGGCCTTGCTGCCAGTTCATCAGCGTCATATAAACAGTTTTGGTCTAAATGCACAATATAGTCGTTCCATACTCTTCCGACCATCACTCATAAGTATTAACAAGAATAGTAAGAACTAGAGCACAGTGTGGTAGATCTTTCACCATAATGCACCACAAAAAAAGGTGTCTACCCAGCATTACAGGCTCCGTTAACTGCCTGGCTAATTGTTTCCCCCCAGGCCATTCATCCCCTCGGCACGGGTCGCCTGACACCTTGGGATTCGGGGTTAGGGACGTCATATTGTCAGTTTCAGTGTTTAACCGAGCCTGGCGATATGACTGGATTTACACCGTTACGCACTACACTGAGCTCAAAACTCCATTATATTTTATGTGCAGCAAGCATATAAAACTGATTCACAGTATTCCTTCTAGATTTTATGTGCAGCATTTAAACTGTATTATATTCTATTTGCCTTAACTTCAAATTTTATTGGTACTACAGATAAAATTTCAATGTATCGACTAATAGTTAAATTCTATCTGTTCTCGCATATATAATTCATAACCGCACAATGAACTGAAAATAAAAACAAATGTCAGAGAATCTTCTCGCACTCCCAGGTACATTATTCAAGTTTGTCTTGGAAAACAGGATATCATCTTGTCCAATTTAATTTCCTTCATTTTACAGCAACGAATAGTTGGTAATTGTTAATTTGGTGGTACATCTATTCTACTTGGAAAGAAGATAATACGACAGTACGGGGGTCCGGATTCGGATACAGGCACATCAACAGTGGAGATGATTCCCCTAGCTAAAACTGAACCTACCAGGTAAAATTTCAATTTACAAATTTCTGCTGAATCGAAAAGCTTACCAGAAATCCCGAATAGAATGAAATTATACAACTATTTTTCTAGTTATCGTTTTTAGATTATAGTGAATTGAAATTGAATTATTGATGGAATCATAAAAAATATCGAACGTTAATTACACCATGAATAATATTTATGATAGCGTTTATAATAATTTGATTTTAGACGATACACTGAACGGGTTGTTAAGTATCGTTACCATTAAAAATGTCAACATTTCCATACATTTTTGTTAAGCGATTTTACCAGATATCGTTAATTTATCATCATTATTTTTCTTGTTATGATACGGATTATAATTGATTTGAACAAAGAAGATAATTAGTATGATTTTTCAGAAAAAGATGTATAGATGAAATAATGATTCAGTGGTTAATCCAAATTGATAGGTGTATAATAAACATTCAGTTATATGATAACCTTATTATAGGATGTATCATGCTATTCTCTGAGCAACGATACTGAATATGATAGTCAAAGGAGGTGCTTTCCAGTTATTAATAAATCATTGAGCATTTAACAAGTTTTATTTACATTGTATTATCTTTTTTATATTTTTTTAACTGTTTTCTTATACTATTCAAAAAGATCACCGGAATGTATGTGATTCTCTTATTATCGATGCATCACCGAGCCGTACCGGTCTCATAATTCCTAAAATTGTTTCTTTTTAAGTTTTTCTAGCTTTAAGTTCACTTGTTAAACTTCTGCCTCATGATTATTTGAAAGCTTTGCGCTTTTTTGTGCGTTACTTGGATCACCTTCCATCTTCCATCAGTGACTCTTCGCAAATTTCGATCGTGCTGCTTGATCCTGTGAACAAAAATCAAAGAAAGCAATGAATAAAAATATAGGTGTTGAGTCCAGCGGTGAGCATTTTTTATGCCTGTTTTCTTGATAGGCATACCCCGGAAATAAGACCATTTTAACTAATCAAATTTTGGTAGTAGAATAGAATAAATCTAATCACGTCCGAGATCACGTCAAAATTTGAAATAGACTTCTGACCCATCATCTTGCGCTTCATAGGCAATTCTTACCGTTTTTTCGCGGCTCAACCAAATCCGATCGTACAATGACATACCCTTCGAGTTTTTTATTTTTTTTTGTAGATGCATCTGAAAATAAACAACAAATATATAATATTTATATTTTGTATAATATTGTTTCCACTTACATGAATTCTGATCCGTTTTATTTTCGTTTTCGGCATACATATTTCGTTTTATATGCTCCACCTCGTGCTCCACATCGTTGTTGACTTTGTAACAAAAACTTAAATGGCAGTTGGAACTGATGCCGGTGCATTTGTCACTACTACACTGAAAAAGAAAACAACTAAGTTTTTGTGTTGGTGAAAAGTTATCCAAATTATTAATGGTATGATATGTTTACAATGAAATGATATCAGGTAATCCTTATTACAGCATGTATAATCTGCAAATAATTGTATATGATCGGGTTGTTATTTCTGTCAATCAAAAAATTATACAAGTATCATACAGTTTATAATGATTACAAGTGGAATGGAAAGCTAATAATATCAACCATTAGGCGTACAATTTATTTCTATTCGGGATAGTGGTTCACAATAAAATGTTTTCATTTTGATCTTACAAGACGAAGGAATCCAGGAGGAGCGGTTACTTAGCCATTTAGTAAAGTGCAGGGCATAAGGTGAAGTGATGGCGTCCGTTTTACCGATGAGATCACGTACTGCACCTTGAACTGCCTGCGTCGTTTTGTAACCGGAAGCCGCGGATATCAAGTTAATCCTTCATCATGTTCAGCGAAAGAGAACCGCATGTTGTTGAAGTTTTCTTCTACAGCAGGAAAATTACCAACGAATCGGCGAATCAAAAGGCCTGCTCACAAATTACGTAACGCTAAATAAAGAAATTTTATATCCCTTTCCTCTCTTATGTATCACCTTTTGTATGGATAATTAAATTTATTCGTATATGAAGCGTATAACAACTGTACTGACCATTACCGCGTTACGTAATTTGTGACCGGTCCTGAATGTTCACATGTCGGCGAACTTCGGCTAGAAGACGGGAAGTTTCCGAAAATGGTAGCAGGCAGTAGAGGCCTGAATCCAGGCTTCTAGTAGGCAGTAAGTTGTGTAAATGATGAATTTAAATAAAATGAGAGTTTCTTCGCATTTATTGTTTTTTTTTTCGTTTCAAGGAATTGAAATGCTAAATCAGCTTAAACGATTTTAAAAACCGGGTAAATGATTATTATTAGTTGTTGCACTTAAAACATATTGGAATGAACTAATAATAAATATTTCAAATGCATTTGAATTCTATTAATGAGTGCACATAAAATATAAGGGTAGCAAATTTTCTCATTCTATGTGCAAGACCAATAAAATATATTTGCGAAGCTTGATTGCAAAAATATATATGCAGTGCACATATATTTTAAATGGGGAATTATCTCAGTGTACTTCAGAGTATCCATATCCCAGCGTAACGGGAACCCCGTTTACTTGATTCTTATGGGTGAATCGAGGGTGAATAGCATTGCGGTGTATCGTTTGGCGCGGCCGTACCTTTCGACAACCATTCGCCGCGTGAAGTTTTGTGCAAGTACCCATTTGGGAACACTACAAACGCTGCGCAGTGTATCATATCCAGAAAATCTGACAATACGGCCGCGCCAAACGATACACCGCAATGCTATTCAACCATAAAAATCAAGTAAACGGGGTGCAGAAAGCGCGGCGGTACCTTTCCTAAAGGCTTCGACGCGTGCAATTTTGACAAAATCAGACAATAAGCGTTGGAAGAAAAATTGGGATTCACGCCAAACCACATCAAACTAATATTTTCCTGGCAAATGATCAAAGGCAGCTTTGCCAAATTATCGTTACTATGTTTACTTACAATGTGTCATTCAGAGGACTAAGTACATAAAGTTGACTCATATGTCATATCAGAACTATAGTCGGGATTCGCTGGTTGGGATTTTAATACTTGGAACACTTTTCAGTTGGAGCTCCGCTGGTTGGGTCATGGCCTTGGTAGCGGCGCGTTTTTCGTAGGGCAGCATGTTGTTAGTTTGACCGTTTTGCAGGTTTGTAAAGTTGATATTAAGCAAAATACGTAAATGTCCCGAAAACATCCTAGACTAGCCCGAGAATCGAACTCGCCATCTCCGGATTGCTAATCCTACGCCTTTGCACGAACCAAACTTTCTTCCGAAGTTATATCTGTCAAACCTATTTAGGCGAATCCAGCGCACTACTTCTGAAGTTGGGAAAGTTGCCTGTATCTTCTTCTTATTGGCATTACATCCCCACACTGGGACAGAGCCGCCTCACAGCTTAGTGTTAATTAAGCACTTCCACAGTTATTAACTGCGACGTTTCGAAGCCAAATTACCATTTTTGTATTAGTATATCATGAGGCTAACACGATGATACTTTTATTCCCAGGGAAGTCGAGACAATTTCCAATCCGAAAATTGTCTAGACCGGCACCGGGAATCGAACCCAGCCACCCTCAGCATGGTCTTGCTTTGTAGCCGCGCGTCTTACCGCACGGCTAAGGAGGGGCCCAACTTCGGTATAAATAATTGCGTTCTTTGTTCCGGATAGACAATATCAACACCTGTTCGGGGTTGTTCAAAAATTTCGTCCAAGGTTTGAGGGGGGAGGGGGTCTAGAATTTGTGACAGTTTGGTGAGAGGGGGGTATCATCTTTTGTTACGTCCGACAATAAAAAGTACTTAATTACATTTTAGAAACAATTTGATTAGCAAAAAAATTCTCAAAAGTTTTTAGTAAAAATAGTGCACGAAGACGAAACATTATATATTGTCAGATTTTCTGGATATGATACACTGCGCGGCGTTTGTAATGTTCCCAAATGGGCACTTGCACAAAACTTCACGCGAATGACTGTTGAAAGGTACGGCCGCACCAAACGATACACCGCAATGCTATTCACCCCAAGATTTACTCATAAGGGTCTGTTCACAAATTACGTAACGCTTTTGGGGGGAGGGGGAGGTCCAACTTGTGTTATACTTTGTTACACTAAAAGGTGGGGGAGGGGGTGGGTACTACCAAATGTTACGCATAACGCGAATAAAAAATATTTTAAATGTTTTTAACACTGATTGAAGTAATTGCTGACATGTCATGATCAAGTCGATAAATACGCATCAACCTATCCTCTTCAAAACCATACTAACCATAATTGTCCCATGTTAGTCTTTGTAGTTTTTTACTTTTTATCTCAGAGCTTACTATTTTGATGTTTTTTTTATTCTAAAAGACATCGACTTTTGTTCGAAAAATTGTTGCTACATTTCGAGGATTTTTTGTCTCACGAAGAATATTCACGATTTTTACAGATTACATTATTTGATGGAACGACCTCGGGAACGTCGCTTTGATTGGTATTGTATTTCATGATTAGATCTTCCAAACTAAGCCAAAGTTAACAGAGGAAACCCAGAGAGTTTTCATTCTAAGCAGTTGCATTTTACACTAATAAAAATCCACACATTTTTATTGGCAAAAATCTAAAGAAATTTACAAATAAATTTTATGTGTGCGTTAATAACCACCCACTATTGGAAAATCCACATAAATGTTAATAGTTAATAAGGGTTATGTGTGTTTCCACATATATGCTATGCAAATTCATATAGCCGTTATGTGGAAAATGCTATAGTCGAAATTTATGTTTGCCACACATAATGGATATGATTGGATTTTTGTCAGTGTAGCTCAACCACTTCAAACCTGTTCAAAAATAGCAAAACCCACATGCTTCAGAGAAGGAAAACAAATCTGCCTTTAACATTTTCACACTTACATACACGTTACATAAGGGAGGGTGGCGGTATGAAAAATTTTACTTTTTGTTATAAGGGGGTAAGAAGGGGTCAAAAACTCGGATTTTTGCGTTACGTAATTTGTGAACAGACCCTAAGAATCAAGTGCAGAATCAAACGGGGTGCAGAAAGCGCGGCGGTATCTTTCATGAAGGGTTCGCCAAAAGATATTTTAGTTACTAGATAAATATTGTCGCTGTCGTCGCTGTCCGGAACATCTTTTGCTGGCGAGGATAGGGGAGCTAAATGTCAAAGAAGGAAAATCCATACGATTTGACAGGTATGTACCACACATATTTCGGACAGCAGAACAAAGGGAACCGAAGCGACAATCTTTATCTAGTAACTAAAATATCTTTTGGTTCGCCGCGTGCAATTTTGAGAAAATCAGGCAATACATTACTGTTGTACGTGCAGGGGGAGGAAGGGGGGTCAGTAATTTGTGACTGACAAGAGGGGGGAGGGAGGTTGAAAATGCTGAAAAACGATGGACATAATTATTGAACGATCCCTTCCGTGCATGAATTCAAGAAAAAAATTCAAAACGACTTATCTGCTTTTGTAATCAAAGATTCAAACGACGATTTGACGAATCTGATAGCTCTCCCACGCAAACCAACACCATCAACAGGTAGCGGAATCCTTCACCTACTTTTTGATGGTATAAGCCATTTTATGAGACAGATTCGAACAGCTGATCGAAATTTTGAGTGGAGGGCTCGGTCTTTGTTTTGGTAAATTTGCATGTAAACCATCATCATTTCGTCATCATCATCATCATTTCATTTCATTTTCGCAAATGTTCCTTGTAAAATGTAAATATTACACTGGCAAAAATATCTATATAAGATATATGTGTCGCCGTTATAAATTTTTGCAATAGCTCCACCCTAATATAATCGATATAGAACCACACATAAATTAAATAATTGCTAACTCGAGACCACACATAAAGTTTATTTGGATATATATTTTATAAGTAGTTCGCATGGAGAATGGTTATGTGTGCGCTGATATACATCATAAGTTAAATCTATGGATTTTTGCCAATAAATATGTGTGGATTTTTAGTAGTGTAGTATTTGGTCTCCTGTCATTTGAGCTTTCTATGAAATGGCTTATTGGTTTGCGTGGGAGAGCTATCAGATTCGTCAAATCGTGTTTGAATCTTTGTTTACAAAAGCAGATAAGTTCTTTTGAAAATTTTGTCTTGAAATAATAAAATGACCACGTGGCACTTTTTATTCGAAGTATTACTTCCGTTGACAATCCCCCGACTTTTATACCACTTTGATATTTCAAACTTTTAATGCAAATTTTTACAGTGCAAGTTTTGACAGCTGTTATTTTTTAATATTTTTGATGCAGAAAATTTATAGTTCTCTGGCTGATGTCATCAGTTTTTCGAAAAAAATTGATTTAGATCAGGAAATACGTTCAAAGTTGAAATATTATAGCAAAACAATAGCACTCAGCTCTGTATTATTGTGATGGCAGATCCAAAGTTCCAATTTTTACCTTACATCGTAAGTAGTTTTACTAATGGTTTGTGCTGATGGTGTTTACACCCCACATCGAAGCCCAATAATCATAATCGTATTTAATACAATAATTATGATTTCAAAAACTAGGCTCACGATCAACCAGACGTGTACGAAACACCGGACGCACCAGAATCGGAAACATCGGATTTCTACGAGGAGGAACCTTCGAACGATAGTATTGAGCGGTTGCACATCTCCACCAAGGATTCGTACAACAAATTCAAGGGAAAGTATCTGACGGGAAATGTGGATTTTAGCGACCGAATCGGGGGAAAGATTCGAATCGGATACGATGCCACAAGTGGAGAGTGGGACCTCGCTGGCGAAGGAGAGAGGGAAACGCCAGTTCAGAAGTGTCTGCGTTTGCAGTGCGAAATGAACGAGCTGATGGAGGAGATTGCCGCTTCGCAAGCGGACGACAGCAAGACAAAGGAAGAAAAGGCTTCTTATGAAGCCGTGTTCGAAGTCGTTGGCACTGCCAAGAAGGTAATATTTTGGGTGTATGAGTTGTTCCATAATTTAAAATCATGATTTTTTTTATTCTTATAATTAAAACTATTGACAATGTTTTTAAGAAGTGGATACTATTCTAACAGTTCTGTAAATTTATATAAACCATTGAGTAAAAAAAAAATTAAGAAATGAAGGTGTTTTTTAGTTTTTTACAGATATGCTTATTATTTAATGAGTAATAAATTATGCATTAACAAAAACAAATTCATATTCCAGGTATTGGAAAGTCTGAAGTTGGAGCAAACATTGGGTAGCGAAACAGTGGCTATGGGGTCGGACACCGAAGCGAAAAAACTGTTGACGAAAATTGAAGGCTATAAGAAATCCGGTGGAACTGATCCTATCAAGACGGCAACCGAGTTGGTCTACAGCACGAGAATTGCCGAACTGGAGCATCGCCTACATGAGCTGGAAGTAGCCGTAGGAGCCAAGCCTGAAAAAATCAGCCGCTTAGCTGGTTCGGCTGGGGCCGGAAATCTGATTGAAGCCGTGCAATCAATTTCGGCCAAGGCAGCTCTTTTGCAGCCTCAACAGTTGGATCTGATCGAAGCCAGGCTTGGCAATTTGGTCACCAAGATGGATGCGTTTAACGAGAAATCGGCTGCCAGCGGGCAGGATGCTAATCGGGAGCAGAAGATATTGGAACTGTATGAAGTAGCCAAGACAACGGAACCAATTGTGCAGATTCTACCTGATATGCTGCACCGGATGCAAACACTGGAATCATTGCACAAATATGGTACAAATACACAGGATTTTGCGATAGAATATTTTTAAAAAAATCTATACTTTTCTTCACAGCTACTAATTTTAGCAAATTGTTCGCCGAATTGGAAACAACTCAGGCAAGCATTTTGAACGGGATTGCTTCGAACAAGACGCTGTTGACGGGAGTCCAGGAAGCGTTTGCTCAAAATCTCGAAAACGTAAACAAGGAGGTTAAGAAACTGGAGGAACGCATGAAAACGCTCCAGGAGAAGGTCAAGTAAGTCTGGAACAAATTATCATTCCCCAAGCAGGAGCATCTCTTATCGGTAGTTATTATTATTATTATTTTGAACGAGTTTCACAATTAGAAATGCTAGATCTAACACATTTAATTATTTATTACTCAAATTTATGCTTATGACGAATGTAGTTTATAAAAGGCAAACAATTTTATATTTGATTTGATAACGACTGCATTCGTCTTTACTAGAACTATGCTAAATAAAATACCAATGTGATGAAATCGCATTCGCTGGAATGAGGAAAACATAGTCTACCAAAAACAGTTCTTTTGATGACCTTCCTTGTATTTCGAAGACATATTGACCACATGTTCTTGGATTCGAAGTCTGATAACAACTTGTTGATCGGAGAAGTTCCTCTCCATGAAGCGGAAACACTCAACAATCAACGTCATACTTCCAGAACTACGAGATTTTCAACTGCTTTTGCTAGTTTGATTTTCGGTGCAGTTCAATCAAACACCCCATCCAATGACCAAAAACTCAAAGGTGCAGCCCAAACGGGTTGTACGCAAAGGTGACGTTGAACTACGTAGCTGTATGTAATGAACAGTGCGTAATGAACTTTTCTGTGCGATGAGACCAAAGCAAGCGTTTTTCAAGCCCAGTGTGAATCAGCATTCGTTGTTTATCCTGTGCTCCTGAGATTGAGTGAACATTACGAGCCCTGGTGATGTATATAATTTTCTAACCAACATTTGAATTAAGAGTAAATAAGAGTAAGAATTGTTCGATAATTGTATCTCGATTGGAATCATTGGTAAATAATACTATTGAACTTATTTTCATATATAACACCAAAACACAATGCCAAACATCCGATTGAACTTCATTGTTGACATTAAATTGGTATTAGTTAGGTTTACATTAAAATTATAATTTCTTGGATAATTTTGTGTTAATTATCAAACAATTCCAAAATTTGAAAAGTTATCGTCGATGACAATTCGCCTTCTTTCACACCTGAGAAGTTATCAAATGATATTCCCAATAACTATCGTATGAGAATGGTTCAGCACAACCCTGGTTGATAGTGTACCGCTACAACCATTACCGACGCAAACTGGAGCAGAGACTAAACACCCCCACTAAGTCAATTTAAGACCCCGGTAGCTTAATACAGTAAAGCCCATTGTAAAAGCTAAACTGTCAACGGCGTTTGGTGGTCATCCTATGGAGGAAGTCAGAGTAGACACGACAATGCAGTTCGAAAGCTTATTGGTAATAATTATTATTCCTTCACGTGAGTTGCGTCGGACTTTGCCAGACACCTAGGAATTAGCGAAAACGAGCTGAAGAAAGTTTCCCAGAACGCATCCACTGCAACAGCGAAGAAGATTACGAGCCCCCCACAGTAGGGTGCCAATGGAATGTATGGGAAAAAAATTGGACATGATTTAGGGGTGCCTAAAATTCATCAAAGTTTTGAAATTTTTACCCAGGAAAATTTTCCCATGGGGCGACCAAAGGAAAAGTCGAAAATCGAATTTTTGTTGTTGGGAAAATTTTCATGAGAAAAATTTCAAAACTTTGATGAATTTTAGCCACCCCTAAATCATGTCCGATTGAGCTCAAATTTTGTATGGGGTCATATTTTGGGGTAATGAAACTTGTGAGCAATGTCGTTTTTCGAAAATGTCATTTTCATTGGCACCCTACTCTACAGGCATCAACAACGAGAAGCTGCTGTCAAACGCCCCCAAGTTTTCGAGAGAATACGCGCGTGTAAGTTAGCAGACACTAACTGCACCAACTAAAAGCCTTGTAAGTTGCATTAATATGACCTCTATACTGGCTATAGTGTATCCATTGACTTTGCTACACAAGATACATACTAATGCAAAGACGGGCATAGAAAGCTTTCAATTGATATTTAACTAAAGAAATGCTCATAGATTACTAAGTTGAAAAGCAGCCCAAGTTCCAGTTGGAATGCAGTGCTATGGAAGAAGAAGCTTACGATGCCCTTACGAGATTAACTGATTCACCGAAACCGAGTGCTAAAGTTTTAGCAAGTTTTCAATAGTAAATATTATCATACATAAATATTGCAACACACTGGAGTTGGTTTTTACGCGGATGATATGGGGCGCGTAAAGAAAAACAACGTGAAAAACCGCGTAAATCCCAAAATATGTCTGAATGAACCGCGAAAATCCCGAAATTCGAGTGAAAAAAATCGCATAAAAAATATGCCTGTAAAAATAACCGCGTAAAAAATGCCTTCGGGTATGGAGCGTTGACTCGTCCTTGATCGAATGGTCCAAGAAAATTGGAAATCCATCGAGAAATGGCTGAGATATTAACGATCAAAGTCTATCATATTTTCGTGACGTTTTTCGATTTTTTGTATCCAATCATGGTTTGAACCAAATGGCAGGAATCAGATGAGCCGTCAGAACAAAGTTTATTTATTTCATTATAGAGACATGTTACAGCTGCGATTTCTAGTTTATATGGAAGCTTAGTTCATTATCTTTCTAAAAACATCCTGGGTGCACATATTTATGCTTAGTTTCATTGAAAAAACTTAATAATTACATAACTTTGATTCGTACCATGGTTTGAACTACCCAAGTAACCATGGAGCTATATATGCTTGCAAATAATACAGCCATTAAAGTTGACTTAAAGTGGAAAAAGGCCCTTTTACGACCGAAATAATGCTTCATTACCTTGACATGTTGAAATAAAACATAAGTAATGCATCGCTGCATTCGTGATGCTGAACTACTGTATCGTTGCTTGACAGTTGATGAATAAATGCATCTTTAAATCGTTAAGACAGATCTAATGCAAATAGCATTTATTATGCTGATCTGTGATTGATTACATGCAATAATTAATGCTTGGTGGTTACTTGGGTAAATGCGTACCGTGGTTTAAACTACTGTAGCAGCTCTTAAATATAATACTAATCACATGCATGAAACGCTGAGGAAATCTATAGAAAAGCAAATTTGATTTACTATTCATCTTCTCGCATTAGATTAGTAACTCTAAACGTGTGAAAATCATCTAAATTATCGATATGAAAATTGCGATTTTTTCATATTGGAAATGTAAACAAAATGCTCCCGCTAGGCGCATGCAGCGCTCCTAGCGGACAGCAGCAGAACATGACTGCATTTACAAGTTCAAACCATGGTACGAATTTAGTTCAAACCATGATCAGTTTTTACCTTGTATAAATGTTACTATTTTAAGTATTTAAAACTATTTCTCAATTGTATGATGATGTCAATCGATTACAGAGAAAAATAGCGTTCTTTTGATATATTGATCTCACTCCTGTGTCATAAAATGCGTCCTTTACGAGCTTTTTGAAATTATGCCACTGGTGGGGGGGGATTTAGCGCAAATTCAGGACGTTTTTAAATCGCTCCATTTTGTTACTTAAACAATATGTACGAATGTTTTAATAAACTCTATCACTTCCAGTATACCTAAATATTACATTCATTCTGTTTTTGGTTCATTTCCTGCCAATGAGATGGTAATTTCTACTGATTTCAAAATGGTTCAAACCATGATACGCTTTTCACTAGTTCAAACCATGATTGGATACCCTAATGGAATAAAAAAATTCTATTTGGTGCTGTAGATAGGATAGGAGGATCAATAGGAGACTAGGGTGTTATATGTAGCTTTGAATCCTCTCAATCGGTCCATCTAAGGGTTTTTCGAAGTTCTTGAAAGCGGCTATTATGAAGTGCTTTAGTGAAAACCTCTGCGTATTGCTTGTTGGATGAAGCAGATTTAACATTGATATTGCATTTGTTTACAAGGTCTCGTGCCCATCTCTCGCAGTTCCGCGACTGCTGTTCACACAAAAGATATTTTAGTTACTAGATAAAGATTGTCGCTGTCGTCGCTGTCCGGAACATCTTTTGCTGGCGAGGATAGGGGAGCTAAATGTCAAAGAAGGAAAATCCATACGATTTGACAGCTTGGTACCCAACATGTTCCGGACAGCAGAACAAAAGGAACCGAAGCGACAATCTTTATCTAGTAACTAAAATATCTTTTGTTCACACGCTTCAAATAGCGATGGGATGGTCTACGCGTTGAAACGACGGCGTGGTACCACCCGATCATCCCGTTCGAGGCGGAACTGGTATTCCGGAAGGCTGCTACGTTTCGAATGATGGGAGCTGCGCCATCTACTAAATCTTCGTAATTTATTCGGCTTTGTCCCCGACGGCGGATCTAGCCTACTCCGACAGAGAATTCCTCGGCTAAGGATTTTCTTCCGAAACCGACACTAACAGGCCGAGCACCAAGGTCAGTCCAGCGATTCCGGCGAGCTGGGCATCTGGTTTATTTATGCTTTGACGACTCGTAACTGGTGATAATTTGTCGTGATCTACTTGGTCTAGTCCCCGACGATGGATCTAGCTGACACCGTTTCTCGTTGGTTAATCGTTACACCATTTCCTTTGCAATTCGGATAATATGCGTGAGACTGCCTTGCAGGCAGCATTCCATGTGCTTTATTCACGACAAACCTTGGCCATACAAAGACCACGTGCTCCAGCGTCTCCTCGACGTTTCCTCATTCCGGGTACGATGAAAAAGCGTGCCCGAACTGAACCAATGTAGATTCTTCCTGACGCATCCATGGCCCGACAGGAACTGCGTCAGGTGAAAGTTTACTTCGCCATGCCTTCCGCACATCCACACCGAGGCGACAGGCCCATCTTCCCTTCTCCGTGCTGTCCCATTCCTGCTGCCACCTCGCCATCGAACGAATTCTTATAATCTTTCTTACGTTTATAGTGTCTATCCACTAGTAACACTTATGATGTCTTTCTCCAAGGTGTTGCAGATGGGTAGCATCCTATCAATAACGCAAACTTACTCCAATAAGATCGTTTTGTACGAGCTCGTGACTCGTATGACCATCAGCCACCACATAGGATTCACTTTTCAGCTTTGCGTAGTCAGCTGTCGAAGTTGAACCGGACATCAATCATCACTCCCAGTGATCGCTTCGTCACATGCCCTCCGATGTCGATATCCATCCGGTGGACCAACTTTTTATTTATTTATTACCAGATTAACCGTACGATTTCCAGCCATTATAGGGTATCTGTTCCTATATCAATAACAATAAGGCAATGCGCATATGAAATGCATTGATTTCTCACCCAATAATCAAGAAACATGAGAATAATTATGCTCGGCTCACGTAATTTTTAATTGAAAACAATTTGGTAACTTTAAAAATGAAATTATTATCACATTATAGAAGTAACCCAAGTAACCACCAAGCATTAATTATTGCATGTAATCAATCACAGATCAGCATAATAAATGCTATTTGCATTAGATCAGTCTTAACGATTTAAAGATGCATTTATTCATCAACTGTCAAGCAACGATACAGTAGTTCAGCATCACGAATGCAGCGATACATTACTTATGTTTTATTTCAACATGTCAAGGTAATGAAGCATTATTTCGGTCGTAAAAGGGCCTTTTTCCACTTTAAGTCAACTTTAATGGCTGTATTATTTGCAAGCATATATAGCTCCATGGTTACTTGGGAAGGTACCCCGGGGCAAGTGAAAATACGGGGTAAGTGGGTACTATGGCTGCCGATTAATCGGTGAACGTTTTTAATGGTAACAATGTTCTAGAAGGCACGGCGAATGCTGGGTAAAGCGTACCATTGGTACTTCGCGTACCTGAAGGAATAAAATAGACCCCATCTCGCGGTCCTTAGCCTCTTACCCAGCAACTCCTATCCCTACCTCCCCGCGGTGCTGGCCGGGATACGAGCAACCTTAGGGAAGATCGGGTAACCAACCCCGGTGGGAACTATGGTCGTATGCTGACAGGGAAGGGGGGGTTTGCTCCTCTCCGGAGGTGCAAATCTTATTGAGCGTCTGTTCTCCATGTCAGGATCGGCTCACAACAGCGTCTGTTCTCCATGTTAGGGGCGGCTGATCATCGTCCGAGTGCCAGCGAGGGACTCTAAGTGAAACTGTGCACCATGGTCCACCGGAAATAAGGAGGAATGGTCCTCCGGAAATTTAGGGGGTTTGGTGTCAGGCCCTGCAAGCCAGCCTTTAAAAAATCATAAGCAACGAACAATCAACAAGAGAGTACGGACCGGAACCACCGGCGAAGACCACTACGACGAAAAGGGACTAGCGATTGGAAACTCGGTTCGTGGAACTGCAAATCTCTCAACTTCATCGGGAGCACACGCATACTCGCCGATGTGCTCAAGGACCGTGGATTCGGCATCGTAGCGCTGCAGGAGGTTTGTTGGAAGGGATCAATGGTGCGAACGTTTAGAGGTAATCATACCATCTACCAGAGCTGCGGCAGCTACACGAGCTGGGAACAGCTTTCATAGTGATGGGCGACATGCAAAGGCGCGTGATCGGGTGGTGGCCGATCAACGAGAGAATGTGCAGGTTGAGGATCAAAGGCCGGTTCTTCAACTTCAGCATAATCAACGTCCATAGCCCACACTCCGGAAGCACTGATGATGATAAGGACGCATTCTACGCGCAGCTGGAACGTGAGTACGACAGCTGCCCAAGCCACGACGTCAAAATCATCATAGGAGATTTGAACGCTCAGGTTGGCCAAGAGGAGGAGTTTAGACCGACTATTGGAAAGTTCAGCGCTCACCGGCTGACGAACGAAAACGGCCTACGACTAATTGATTTCGCCGCCTCCAAGAATATGGCCATTCGCAGCACCTACTTCCAACACAGCCTCCCGTATCGGTACACCTGGAGATCGCCACTGCAGACAGAATCACAAATCGACCACGTTCTGATTGATGGACGGCACTTCTCCGACATTATCGACGTCAGGACATATCGTGGCGCTAACATCGACTCTGACCACTATCTGGTGATGGTTAAACTGCGCCCAAAACTATCCGTCATCAACAATGTTCGGTACCGACGACCGCCGCGGTACGACCTAGAGCGACTGAAGCAACCTGATGTCGCCACTGCATACGCGCAGCATCTCGAGGCAGCGTTGCCGGAAGAGGGTGAGCTCGATGGGGCCCCTCTTGAGGACTGCTGGAATACAGTCAAAGCAGCCATTAACGACGCAGCGGAGAACAACGTCGGGTATATGGGTCGAAGTCGACGGAACGATTGGTTCGACGAAGAGTGCAGACAGATTCTGGAGGAGAAGGACGCAGCGCGGGCGGTCGCGCTGCAGCAAGGTACCCGGCAGAACGTGGAACGTTATAGACGGAAGCGGAGACAGCAGACCCGCCTTTTCAGGAGAAGAAACGCCGCCTGGAAGAAGCGGAGTGCGAGGAGATGGAACAGCTGTGCCGTTCTCAAGATACACGCAAGTTCTATCAGAAGCTCAACGCATCCCGCAAAGGCTTCGTGCCGCGAGCCGAAATGTGCCGGGATAAGGATGGGAGCATCTTGACGGACGAACGTGTGGTGATCGAAAGGTGGAAGCAGCACTACGAGGAACATCTGAATGGCGCTGAGAGTACAGGCAATGAAAGTCAAGGCAGCGGAGGAGATGACTACGTCAGTTCAGCGGACGATGGAAGCCAACCAGCCCCCACCTTGAGGGAAGTTAAGGATGCCATTCAACAGCTAAAGACCAATAAAGCAGCTGGTAAGGATGGTATCGGAGCTGAGCTCATCAAGATGGGCCCGGAAAAGCTGGCCACTTGCCTGCACAAACTGATAGTCAGAATCTGGGAAAACGAACAGCTACCGGAGGAGTGGAAGGAAGGGGTTATATGCCCCATCTATAAGAAAGGTGACAAACTGGAGTGTGAGAACTTTCGAGCGATCACCATCCTTAATGCCGCCTACAAAGTGATATCCCAGATCATCTTCCGTCGTCTGTCACCATTAGTGAACGAGTTCGTGGGAAGTTATCAAGCCGGCTTCGTTGACGGCCGCTCGACAACGGACCAGATCTTTACTGTACGGCAAATCCTTCAAAAATGCCGTGAATACCAGGTCCCAACGCACCATCTGTTCGTTGATTTCAAGGCGGCATACGACAGTATAGACCGCGTAGAGCTATGGAAAATTATGGACGAGAACAGCTTCCCTGGAAAGCTTACCAGACTGATCAAAGCAACGGTGGATGGTGTGCAAAACTGTGTGAAGATCTCAGGCGAACACTCCAGTTCGTTCGAATCGCGCCGGGGACTAAGACAAGGTGATGGACTTTCGTGCCTGTTGTTCAACATTGCGCTAGAAGGTGTCATGCGGAGAGCCGGGTGTAACAGCCGGGGAACGATTTTCAACAGATCCAGTCAATTTATTTGCTTCGCGGATGACATGGACATTGTCGGCCGAACATTTGCAAAGGTGGCAGAACTGTACACCCGCCTGAAACGTGAAGCAACAAAAGTTGGACTGGTGGTGAATGCGTCAAAGACAAAGTACATGCTTGTGGGCGGAACCGAGCGCGACAGGGCCCGCCTGGGAAGCAGTGTTACGATAGACGGGGATACCTTCGAGGTGGTCGAGGAATTCGTCTACCTCGGATCCTTGCTAACGGCTGACAACAACGTTAGTCGTGAAATACGAAGGCGCATCATCTGTGGAAGTCGGGCCTACTACGGGCTCCAGAAGAAACTGCGGTCGAAAAAGATTCGCCACCGCACCAAATGTGTCATGTACAAGACGTTAATAAGACCGGTAGTCCTCTACGGACATGAAACATGGACAATGCTCGAGGAGGACTTGCAAGCACTCGGAGTATTCGAGAGACGGGTGCTTAGGACCATCTTTGGCGGTGTACAAGAAGACGGTGTGTGGCGGCGAAGAATGAACCATGAGCTCGCCCAGCTCTACGGCGAACCCAGTATCCAGAAGGTAGCTAAAGCCGGAAGGGTACGATGGGCAGGGCATGTTGCAAGAATGCCGGACAGCAACCCTGCAAAGATGGTGTTCGCTTCCGATCCGGCAGGTACGAGACGACGTGGAGCGCAGCGAGCGAGATGGGCAGACCAGGTGCAGAACGACTTGGCGAGCGTGGGGCGTATTCGAGGATGGAGAGATGCGGCCTCGAACCGTGTATTGTGGCGTCAAATTGTTGATTCAGTGTTATCTGTATAGATGTAGACTAAATAAATGAATGAAATGTTCTAGAAAGATGAAGCAGAACTATCAACGAATTCGCCTGACACAAAAATATTTGGAATCAAAACCATTTGCGGCACCATACTAATGGTATTGTTTAATCATGACTTTAAACTACCGGCAAAAGCTATTACTTATATTTTCATTCAATGGATTCCCAACTAAATAGTCGTTTTCAAATTGATCATTGATGTGGAAAGCGAATACTTTGAGCAATGAAATAATTGTGTGACACCGAAAACGATTTAAAAGTTTTGATTAACACCAAAATCTGCAATTTTCACTTGCCCTTGAGTTTTAACATACATGGGGCAAGTGGGACATATTTGAACAACATTTTCGATAGAGCCAGTTTACCTGTTTTTAGATTGTTGACTAGTGAAAAATAACTTCGACACTCATATATTATATGGATCTGAATCAAATGCAGTTGATATCGTTGGTTTCGTTGTTTAGAAGTAGTATACAGTTGATTTACCAAATGTGTAATTTACTTTCTGAAAATTATCTCCCCCATGGAAAAGAGCAATGGTTATAACTATGCGAAATTTTCCGTTTACAGTGCAAACAATATATTCATTTAACAATAGATTAACAGGTTTTGTCTAGTGTTTTGTTATTTTTAAACTTTGCATCAGATTGACAGATTTTCAGATAAATAAAGTTCTTAAAACATAAATTGGCCATTTCGATCTTTTAAAAATTTACAACACTGCGCATAGCCTGAATAAAAACGTTCCCTTTAAAGTTCTAATTTATGTAATAATTTGTGTTCTAAACAGAGAAACATTCATTTGAAAAGTGAACAAAGATTTGCTTATCCTTTCTATCAAACACATTTGGTAAGAAAGTAAGCGAATGGAAAGCCAGACAACAACCAATTAAACAGTAAACCGGATGTTGTCTTGTTTTTATCTGCTAACCTTGAAATCCCTTTCTTTTTGCAAAAACAAAAGTCTGACAAGCAATAAACCTCCATCCATGATCTGAAATACTACGATTCAGAAATTACATGAACATTATATCTACATTCTTCAAATTAGTTTCGTTCGACAGTTTAAAGCAGAATAGGTCCCACTTACCCCGTTTGAAGGGGTTAGTGGGTCCCACAGGTAAATTTATTTATATCACTACCAATATTTTTTGTAACTGAATAAATGGCTTACAACACGTCTACACTTCAACAACGGAAGCATATAATGATGTATCCGTGGTTAATGTCCTGAAATACCCTGTTTTCTAAGTATGCGTTAACCATTTTGCTGAACTAGCGTTTTTTTAGGTCCCACTTGCCCCGGGGTACCTTATTTAGCCAAAAAACATCATCACCGCCATGTACCTATTTCAATAACATTCAAAAACAGTTAATCCTATGCTTGTACCTATATCAATAATACTGTTTCCAACATAAAATACGCACACTATTACTTGTGTGTATACGTAACGATATGATTGCAGTGATGCCGAATTCTTCAATGTTTTGTATTTGAGTTGAAATATAATTACAAAATTGCAGTTTTTGTTGTAGTTTTTCAACTTATCAGTTTAATTTTATGTTTGTCATAGATTATCTTTTCGATATACCTTATTTTACAAACATAATAGTTGAATTTCACAATGAAAGTTTATTCAAGAATTTTTTAAATAAAAATCTAGGTCGGCAACCCTTGAGAGTACTGCAAGCCATGTAAACAGTTTGGAATACGGACAAGGATAATTTAGACGTTGTTCGAAATAAACCTATATCAAACTAGGAAATCGCGTTGGTTTTTCAGATATAATTATATTTATAGTGAAAATGTGATGTGCTTTATGTGTTGTGAAGTGATTTTTGAAAGAATACATTTGTGTTTGCCTGACATTGAGTGGAAAACAACGGCGTGAAAACAGATGAATTTGCTAGTAGCAATCGAGCAGTGCATCAAACCATTAGTTCAGAGGTAGGAAAATGAAAATAAATAAAAGTGCTTTATAATTTTATCTTTTAATAATTTGATTCTTGTGAATTAAAACATAACTTAAACAAAATCTTGAATAAAATTCCAAACATTCAAGAATGTGTTCCATCCATTATTGTGTACATACGATGTGAGAAATTATAGTTAAATTGATTTTTTATTTGGTTTATCGACGGTTGGGATTAATATACGGGCTGTTATTAATATGGGAACAGATACCCTACGCCTCCGAATTTCTCTGCTGGTATCGTTATCGGCGGTCACCAGTGAGCCCAAGTACACGAATTCTTCAACCACCTCGATTTCGTCACCACCGATAGAAACTCGTGGTGGGTGGCTTACATTGACCTCTCTTGAGCCTCTTTCTATCATGTACTTCGTCTTCGACGTGTTGATGACTAGTCCAATCCGTTTAGCTTCGCTTTTCAGTCTGATGTAGGCTTCCTCCATCCTCTCAAAGTTACGTGCCATGATATCAATGTCGTCGGCGAAACCAAATAACTGGACGGACTTCGTGAAAATCGTACCACTCGTGTCAATCCCTGCCCTTCGTATTGCTCCCTCCAAAGCGATGTTGAATAGCAGACACGAAAGATCATCACCTTGCCATAACCCTCTGCTCGTTTCGAAGGGACTCGAGAATGCCCCTGAAACTCGAACTACGCACATCACCCGATCCATCGTCGCCTTGATCAACCGTATCAGTTTATCCGGAAATCCGTTTTCGTGCATTAGCTGCCATAGCTGGTCCCAATCGATTGTATCATATGCGGCTTTGAAGTCGATAAATAGATGATGTGTGGGCACGTTGTATTCGCGGCATTTCTGCAATACCTGACGTATGGCGAACACCTGGTCTGTGGTAGAGCGTTCACCCATAAATCCCGCCTGGTACTGCCCCACGAACTCTCTTGCAATTGGTGTTAGTCGGCGGCATAAAATTTGGGAGAGTACCTTGTAGGCGGCGTTCAGCAATGTGATTGCGCGGTTGTTGCTACAATCCAGCTTATCGCCCTTTTTGTAGATGGGACATACGACACCTTCCATCCACTCCTGCGGCAGAACCTCATCCTCCCAAACCTTGGTAATCACCCAGTGCAGCGCTCTAGCCAGTGCCTCACCACCGTGTTTAAACAGCTCTCCTGGTAGTTGGTCAACTCCAGGGGCTTTGTTGTTTTTCAACCGGCCGATCTCCTCCTGGATTTCCTGGAGATTCGGAGCCGGAAGTCGCATGTCCTGCGCGCGTGCTCCTAGGTTCATTACCATACCGCCACCGCTGTCTGTCATCTCGCCATTCGGGTGCTCTTCGTAGTGCTGCCGCCACCTTTGGATCACCTCACACTCGTTTGTAAGAAGGTTCCCGTTTATGTCCTTACACATATCGGGCTGTGGCACGTTACCCTTACGTGAACGGTTCAACTTCTCATAGAATTTTCGTGCGTTATTAGCGCGGTACAGTTCCTCCGTCTCTTCACGGTCTCGATCTTCCTGCTGGCGCTTTTTCCTCCGGAAAATCGAGTTTTGTCTGTTCCGCGCCCGTTTGTATCGTGCCTCGTTCGCCCTCGTGCGGTGTTGCAGCAATCTCGCCCATGCTGCATTCTTCTCCTCAACTAACTGCTCACATTCGCCGTCATACCAGTCATTTCTCTGATCCGGAGCCATCGTGCCTAGTGAAGCGGCTGCGGTGCTTCCAATGGCGGATCGAATATCTCTCCAACCATCTTCAAGAGATGCTGCGCCTAGCTGCTCTTCCGTTGGGAGTGCCACTTCCAGCTGCTGCGCGTAGTCTACCGTCTTGTAGCCGCCCAATGTTTAGCCGCGGCGGACGACTCCGACGCGTGTTGATCACCGTCGAGAGTTTTGAGCGCAGGCATACTGCAACGAGGTAGTGGTCGGATTCAATATTCGCACTGCGGTAAGTGCGTACGTTCGTGATGTCGGAGAAGAATTTACCGTCGATTAGAACGTGGTCGATTTGGTTTTCCGTTACTTGATTAGGTGATTTCCATGTGGCCTTGTGGATATTCTTGCGGGGGAAGAAAGTGCTTCGGACTACCATTCCGCGGGAGGCTGCAAAGTTTATGCATCGTTGGCCGTTGGTCCGATGACCGGTCTATACATTTCCTCCCTTCCTACCTGAGCGTTCATGTCACCGATGACGATTTTGACGTCCCGCAGTGGGCATCCATCGTATGTCTGCTCCAGCTGCGCATAGAACGCTTCTTTCTCGTCGTCGGATCTCCCTTCGTGTGGGCAGTGCACGTTGATGATGCTATAGTTGAAGAAACGGCCTTTTATCCTCAGCTTGCACATCCTTGCGTTGATTGGCTGCCACCCAATCACGCGTTGGCGCATCTTTCCCAGCACTATGAAGCCGGTTCCCAGCTCGTTGGTGGTGCCACAGCTTTGGTAGAAGGTAGCCGCTCGATGCCCGCTTTTCCACACTTTCTGTCCTGTCCAGCAGATTTCCTGCAGCGCTACGACATCGAAGTTTCGGGGATGTAATTCATCGTAGATTATCCTGTCGCAACCTGCGAAGCCTAGCGACTTGCAGTTCCATGTTCCAAGCTTCCAATCGTGATCCTTTATTCGTCGCCTAGGTCGTTGCCGATTGTATCGAGTCGTATTATCTTCTATGTCGTTCGTAATAGTTGTTTTTAAAGGCGGCTTATTGGGCCTGCGCAAACCTCCTGTCTCGTCGGAGGGCCAACGTGTCAGGGCTGTTTAGCGTCCCACCTAACACCAGGACTTGGGCTTGTGCGCTTTGAGCGGCACACGGTCGCTTTGGCGGAGCCTACTTGCGGATTCATTTTATAGAGGTTTAACAGGGCCCACTGTCTCTTTCACTTGCATTCTCTTTTTGCATTCCGAGACTCGACTGGAGTAACGTGAGGTTCATTTAATTGCGAGAAATGAGAAACATCCAAGTGCTAGTTCATTAGTCAGTGCGTTACCTGTGTATATCATGAAATCAGCTTTGAGCATCTCGGCTGATATGCCCCATGGGGCTTTGTTCAATTGTATGCTTCCGATGATCGTTTCAATCTTTAGCAGTTCTGGAACTTCGGTATTAGTGTGTGTTATACGGCGGATCCTAGGCAGATCATGCCGAGGTGGTGGTGTCCTGGCTGGCAGGACCAGCGTTCTGGCTTGTCATGTGAGTCGGTCTGCAGCTTGAACCATCACAGGCATCGTTTCATCTTCACCCGCTAATCGTCGTGAGATATCGTAGAGGAAACGAATGTCCTGAGCTGCGGCGTCCTCTCCTTCGTCGCTCACACTCAATTGTCTCATCGACATGAATGCTTCACTTTCTTCTCCAGAGTATCGTTGACTGGATCGTGTTCGCTCTATCGCGGCTTTGGCTTTTCTTGCTCCTCTATTTTCTTCCAGGTGATTTATTGTCCTTTTTTCTGGTTGCGCAGCTCGCCCAGATTATTCTCGCTGATGGCGATGAAGACGATCCATTGGTCTTCCACGCTGACACCTTCCGGAATATATGCAGCACAAGTCTCCAGTTTTTCAAACTAAGGATCTTTTCACTGTCATCTTCCAGTCGGCGTGTGTTGAATCTCTATCCTCCTGCCGACAAATCCGCGCAATGCGGTTTTCTGAAGCAATAAACTATTTACCGACTATTTTTTATCTCTCACTAGTTTTGATAGAAACTACTCGTTGAGCAAAAAATTTCAGACATAAACTAATTTAAGCCTTATGTTCAAATTAATAACCTTGATTAGGGGGCATTTCTATGGGGTTCAAATGCACATAAAGCACTGACTGCCTCTTTATCAGCAGATATTACAATAATTCTAATTCTGAGGATGGTGATACAAAATGAAACTAGGATATGTTTTCGAAAACCTCTATAATGTCTTTACAGGATTGATTCTAGTACTCTTAATTACTAAAGCTATCTACAATCTACGAGCCACTGAACCCTAACGAAAAATACCTATGAATGTAGTCTTTGATCAATTATTTGTGATCATGTTTGAATTGTAAAATGTTCACCCTCAATCTCAAATTTCGTTTGCGAAACGAAATGAAAACAATTCGGCAGAATAAAATTAAAAACTTCAGCAATAACTAAAACATTTGAACTGAACCGCGCCGCATTGCACTTACTGATTGAACTTAACGCCTATATTGTTCACCCTGAGCTTCATATTGGACAGGATGTCCTCGGCCAGCTCTTCTACCGTGGTGTAGCGGCATTTTTGGAAGTTGTAAATGTCCACCATAAAGCTAATCATTTGCTCCTTGAAATACTTACACACCTCCTTGAGGTTCTCGTCCGGTCCGAAGAAACCCCACACCATCAGCGGTGACAGTTGTTCCGTGATGCAGTAGAAGTGCGACATGAACCCGTTCGGGAACTTGAGCATGCGCTTCTTGGCCTTCAGAACGGACCAGACGGCCGTCGTAAGTGCCGTCTCCTTGAAGCTATTCGAGAGGAAGCGATTTTGTATGACAGCGAGAACACTGTTCGGGGGCGAATCGAGATCGCGAAATGCATCCAGGATGATGAAATCAAGCACAATGTCGTAGAAGGTCATTGCCTTGACATTGCGCGATTCAAGCTCCAGCTCGATGTCCTGCCAGTTGTCCATGTTCTGCAGGAATTCCAGCATCGATTCGTAAGCCACCAGGAAGTCTTTCGGATCCTTGTCGCCCAGGCAGAGTAGGTCGGTTAGTACTTGACGGCCAGTGTCGGCTACCCAACGGCAGTTCTTTGGGTCCTGTTAGTAAAGATTGAAATTTGTAATTTGCCAAAGAAATAAAAGGGTGTAATTTAGAAATACCTAAAATGAATGTATGGGAATGCATAAAAGGAACAATTTTGAATACATTTGTATTTGATATGCAGAATGATTTTACGAATACTATTTGTACAGTACCTTAAATAGCAACTGGAAAGCAAGCCGAATGCAGTGTAGCTTCGAATAGTATTCCGAATCCGAACTACAGCCGACCATATCCGTTCGGATTGTACGACAAGGAATGGGTTGATCGTCCAACAGCTCCAGGGCACTCTGATAGAGTGGATAGTTTTCCGCGTCAGAGAAGACTTCACCGTAGTCTTCGAACTCTCGAAGATCGGCAACCTAAGATCGAACAGTCGAAACGATTAAGATCATTTAAATATAACTGATTATAATAGCAGTTACCTGATCCAACGCGGATGCGAAGCTTTCGGCAGAATCAAAGTTTGGATCCGAGCTGGATCGGTGGCCGTTGGAAAGACTGGCTCCAGCTTCCACGGCTTTGTTTTCATCATCTCTGAACAACACCGATCGCTCATCCAGGAAGAGTAATTCTCCTTGCTCTTGTAAATTGTACGCTGCTTCCAACAAGTTTTGCAATTCCCTACAAAATTCCTCCTGGTCGGCAGTGATCCTCGATGGTAGACCAGTATTCCGATCGGTCAGAGCATCTTCCCAGTAGCTGATGACCGTTTCTAGCGCTTCCATTCCCATCACGCCCAACTGTTGCGGTGTGAGCGGTGTCGTCGCTCCAATTATCGATGCAGCATTGACCCCGGAAGCTCCTCCCGCCAAGGAACCGGAAGCCAACGACAATCGATCGGACACGCCATGAATAGAGCCACCCGGGCTGTACGACCGACCGGAAGCTTTCGATCCTGCCAGCGAGATAATATCATTGGGACTGCGAACACTGTTTCGAGTTTTCCGGCCTCCTGGTTTCCGAAAACGTCGCTGCTGGGGCCTTGGGGTCCGCCGACGACCCAAGTAACTAGCAATGGCACCGAGCACGGCAACACCGGCAGTAACGGACACAATGATTACCTAACAATTCCAGTGACATTTATTAGTACACATTATTCCAGAAGTCCATCCTAAAGCTATAATTCAAGTACTAACCTTCTGTGAGGTCGTCAAATTAAATGGAAGCAATCTTGAAGCACTCATCTTTGGTCAAGTTAAATTTCGATCTTTAAATTTTCGATGCACTACTGGATCAAAACATTAACACAAAAATAAAATCAAATCGATATTTTTTCGCCAATTACAAATATTACACAATCGGAAACTTTAAATCAAGATAATCCGCTTCCGCTCAGCACTGACTCTACTTGATCCGATCCATTCCTCTTCCAAATAGGATATTCCTTCGACCTCGACGGAATAGACGCACTTTTCTAGGTTATAGAACACCATTCGAGTTGCGTAGCTGTCAGAATCGAGAAACATTCGCAGTTTTCCAGCTGAAAACTTGAACTTCTCTCCACCGCCAGTCAACAAACAAGAAAAACTTTCACTTTTCGACTGAATGAAACGTGTGAAACAAGGCCACAATAAAGTAAATTTGGAACTGTACGATCATCGATGTTTGTCCGTGTTCCACTATTTTTATGTCAGCCAGATGCAACGTAATCGTCTGCCGTCGCGGCGCACGCATCGGCACTCACAGCAGGCTTTTCTTCGACCATCAGCAGACGAAGCAGAAGAAACAGAATCAAAAGCAAAACATGAAACGCGATGAGCAGCCAATCGGGTGCGGGTGATGCACATGCAGCAAGGGAGGGTAAAAATGCAGTTGTTTTGTTTCATTTTGCTTTTGATTGACATTCGTTGTAGCTTATTCGAGGGGTGATTAGATACAGAATCACGTGCTCTTTGACGTTACACCCGGTACTGAAAATATCGACCCTGATGTCTCGCGTAACATTTCTAAAGGGCCTACAGCCAAAACGTGAACATTGTGAGAACGAAGAAAACCTTGCCCGCTGCGCACGTCGCCTTCTTGTGCCCGTCGGATCGTTGTCGAGAACCATTTTCACCGAGTTACTGTCCGACATTCTGGCTACGTGCCCGGCCCACCGCAGTCGTTCGATTTTCGCGGTGTGAACGATGGATGGTTCTCCCAGCAGCTCATGCAACTCGTGGTTCATTCGCCTCCTCCACGTACCGACCGCCATCTGCACCCCACCATAGATGGTACGCAGCACTTTCCTTTCGAAAACTCCGAGTGCACGTTGGTCCTCCACGAGCATCGTCCAGGTCTCGTGTCCGTAGAGGACTAGCGGTCTAATAAGCGATTTGTAGATTGTCAGTTTGGTACGGCGTCGAACTCTATTCAATCGGAGTCCAAAGTACGTACGATTTCCAGCCACTATGCGTCTCCGAATTTCCCTGCTGGTATCATTTTCGGCAGTCACCAGTGAGCCCAAGTACACAAATTCTTCTACCACCTCGATTTCTACACCACCGATGCAAACTAGCGGTGGATGGCTCACATTGTCTTCTCTTGAACCTCTTCCTATCATGTACTTTGTCTTCGACGTGTTAATGACTAGTTCGATCCGCTTGGCTTCCCTCTTCAGTCTGATGTAGGCTTCCTCCATCTTCTCAAAGTTACGTGCCATAATATCTATGTCGTCGGCGAAGCCAAATAGCTGGACGGACTTATTGAAAATTGTACCACTCGTGTTATTCCCTGCTCTTCGTATTACCCCTTCCAAAGCGATGTTGAATAGGAGACATGAAAGACCATCACCTTGCCGTAAAGCCCCAAACGCAATGCAACGGAACGGCGACGGAAACGGCAAATTTGACAGAAAATGTATGGGCTAACTGTCAAATTTTCCGTTTCCGTCGCCGTTCCGTTGTATTGCGTTTGGGGCTTAACCCTCTGCGCGTTTCGAAGGGACTCGAGAACGCCCCTGAAACTCGAACTACGCACATCACTCGATCCATCGTCGCTTTGATCAACCGTGTCAGTTTATCCGGAAATCCGTGTTCGTGCATTAGCTGCCATAGCTGGTCTCGATTGATTGTATCATATGCGGCTTTGAAGTCGATTAATAGATGATGTGTATTCGCGGCATTTCTACAGTACTTGGCGAATGGTGAACACCTGGTCCGTGGTGGAGCGTTCGCCCATAAAACCCGCCTGGTACTGCCCCACGAACTCCCTTGCAATTAATGCTAGTCGACGGCATAAAATTTGGGAGAGTACCTTGTAGGCAGCGTTCAGCAATGTGATTGTGCGGTAGTTGCTTATCGCCCTTTTTGTAGATGGGACACACGACACCTTCCATCCACTCCGGCGGCAAAACTTCCTCCTCCCAAATCTTGGTAATGACCCAGTGCAGCGCTCTAGCCAGTGCCTCACCACCGTGTTCAAATAGCTCTCCTGGTAGTTGGTCAACTCCCGGGGCTTTGTTGTTTTTCAGCCGGCCAATCTTCTCCTTGATTTCCTGGAGATCCGGAGCCGGTAAAATTATGTCCTGCGCGCGTTCTCCCAGGTCCATCACCATACCGCCATCTTCGTCTGCCACATCGCCATTCAGGTGTTCTTCGTAGTGCTGCCGCCACCTTTGGATCACCTAACGCTCGTTAGTAAGAAGGTTCCCGGTTTTGTCCTTACACATAACAGGCTGTGGCACGTGGCTCTTACGTGAACGGTTTAACTTCTCATATCACAGCAAAAAAAGTTGTTGAATATTACATCGAAATCGCTGCAACCCGTTGAATGCATCGGTTGTGGAAAATTACATTCTACGATGTACCCATGAGCTTCCTGTGTAATTCACGATACCGATGTAATAATTTTCGATGTAATAAAATGCAACGTAACAAACGTGATGTATTCGCAGTGATGTAATCAAATTGCGATGTAAAACACCCTTCAATGTTGTTCTTTCAATAACATCGATAACAATAACGATTTAAAAAAAAACATGTTTTTTATTATTCTTTTAATTCTTCCGTAGAATAATGACTCTCACTCAGTGTATTTAAATATATTTCCTTAAGGGGAATATCGATGAACCATCAGTGCGATGCACATTAACCGACACTGTACACCAGCAGATCGAACTCCAGTCAGTGGCATATTGGCAAGTGGCACGGGTGGGTGACAAAGGGTGTCCTGAGCAGCAACTGCTTACAGCCTAGAAATGTTGGCACCGCAATCCTACCTAAAATAATGATTGACTACACTTTTAATCTTGAACTGGATTTTGAAAAGAATGAGGTTAAACATATAAATCCTTCCAAGACTTCGAAGAAAATTCTTCTGGTATTCCAAGCGAAATCCTTCTGGGATACCGAATGAAATCTTTTTGATATTTCTAATAAAATAGGTATTTGGATTCCGAATGGAATCCTTTCGTGATTTAGAAGGTAAATTTTCCGGGATTCTGCAATTTCAGGGAATCTGCAGGGAGCCCTTGCGGTATTCCGAAGGGAATCCTTCCGATATTCCGGAGATTTCTTCTTTCTTTCCACAGGGAATCCTTCTAAAATTCCGCAGGGAATCCTTTCGAGATTCCGAGGAAATCATTCCGGAATTTCTTCAGAAATCTTTCCGAGATTCCTGAGCGAATCCAACCGGGATTCTGAAAGGGTTTCAAAAGGAATTTCGAAATAAATCCTTCGGGAGTCCGAAAGGAAATAATCCTTCTAGGATTCCGAAAAGAATTCTTTCGGGATTCCGAAGAAAATCCATTCGTATTCCCGAGGGAATCCACTGAAAATTCTGAATTCTGAAGGGAATCATTCCGGGATTCCACAGGGGATACCAAAGGGAATTCTTTCGGATCTCCAAAGATAACTCTTCTGGGATTTCGAAGGAGATTTTTCCGGCATTCCGAAAGGAGTCCTTCCGGGATTCCACAGGGAATCCTGTCAAGATATCGGGGGGAATCCTTCAGGGATTCCAAATTGAATCATTTATGGATTTCGCAGAAAATCCTTCCGGAATTTCGAAAGAAACCTTTCTAAGATTCCAGTGGGGATCCTTCCGGGATTCCGAATGAATTCCGATGATAGTTCTTCTAGGATTCTGAAGAGTATTCTACCGAGATTCCGAAAAAATCATTCCCGGATTCAGAAGAAAATCCTTTCGATATTCTGAAGGGAAGGATTTCTTGCAAATTCCAGAAGGGATTCCCTGCAGAATCTCGGTAGGATGCCCTGCAAAACCCCGGAAGAATTTCCTGCAGATTCTAGGAAGGAAGCCCTGCAGAATCCCGGAACAATTTTCTTCAGAATCTAGGAAGGACGCCCTGCAGAATCATGGAAGGATTTCCTGCAGAATCTCGGAAGTATTCCCTGCAGAATCTCGGAAGGATGCCATGTAGAATCCAGGAAGCATTCCCTGCAGAATCTGGAAGAATTCCATGAAGAATCTCGAAATGATTCCCTAAGAATCTCGAAAAAAAAAATCAGAATCCCTGAAGGATTTCCTGCCGAATCCCGAAAGAATTCCCTGGTTCCGAGAATCCCAGAAAAAATCCCTGCGGAGTCTCGGAAGGATTTCCTGCAGAATCCCGAAAGCATACCCTGCAAAATCTTGGAAGCATTTCCTGCGGAATCCCGGAAGGATTCCCTGTGGGATATCGGAAGTACTCCCTGTGGAATCCCAGAATGATTCCTTGCGGAATCTCAGTGAGGTTCTCTGAGTCATCCTAGATGGATTATCTATTGAATCCCAGAAGGATTGCCCGCGGGATCCCTGAAGGATTCCCTGCAGGGATACATGCAAGAATCTCTTAGGGATCCCGAAAAGATTCCTGGCTTAATTTTGGAAGAATTCGCTATAAGGGATCCCTTCGGAATGCTGAATAGAAATTGCAAATTATAAAGAAATAAGTCAGTTCAATTCTATAGAACAATTCAGATAGTTATATATAAATATTTATATGTTCATACATACCTAGTGCACTTTAGCACTACTGATCTGATACACTTCGAACCCATTGATCAATAAAACGATACTTTTGCCAGGATCGTTCGGTTGTCCACCGTGGTTCAGCGTCTCAACCGCCATCGATTCCACCATGTTCGCATTGCTCTTATCGTTGCTTGTGGTGTTGTTAGCGGTGCCATCTTTGGCCTGAAGCTGGATGATTAGATTGCTCTTGGTGGTCTTATTTATGTTCGGCCCAGTGGCACTGATATTAGCGGTTGAACACGTCACCGGTTCCGCGGTCAAACTGGGCGAAGCAGCCACTGGTGAGGCGGCAGCTGCGGCAAATTTTCAACGAAGTGGTGGCAGATTTCCTGCCATTCGGTGCAAACTGCTTCCGTTTATCGTCTTCGGAGTTTCATCGCGTAACCTTGGTGATGCTGGAGGAGGGAGCGGCAGATGTTTTTGATACCAATGCTGAGCTGGGAGTCGATTGCAGACTAAAAATCCATGTTGTATGTAGTTTCGATTATAAGTTTTAGAATAAACTCCCATCCAATGGTATTTTCGGGTCCGTCAAACCTTATTTGACCAATACTTGTTTGTTTACATACCAACACATTTTGTAGGATTTTCATCCTGATACTTTCGGGCATTACTTTCTCCCTCGCCCCTTCACTTAGTCCAGTATGCCAAGAATTCTTTTATTAGCAACTTTCGATTCAGAGCACTTCAGTGAATGAGTGTAATCAGCTCCTTTGCACCTTCGTCGAGCAGTTTGATCTGTTTCAGCTTTCCGCTCGGTTTGTTCCTTTTTTACGGTGATAAACTGTTCGATTCCTGCCCATTTTTATGCACCGTAAACGAAATAGGTTCCTCTGGATCGAACAACATGGCTCGAGCTTTGAGGATCTCCCAAATCATAGCTGAACATTCTGGTTCCTCCCCGGGTCCGTTCTCCCACAAGCAATCGATAAGTCGTGATTTGATTTTTTACGTTTTCATTTTCATTTCGGCAGCAAATTCTTGGCGCATGATTTTCAGCTTGGCCTTCTGGGTTTCCGGACTGCTGTCTGCAATGACGTTAGCCCCTGCTTGCATCTCTTCGTCGCTCAAGTGACCAAGTGACCATGTGGAACGCCGTGTCATGTCGTCACTGTCGTAAAGCGATTCACCCGGTTCCTCCTCTTCACATTTGTCATCCGAGTCGAATTCGTAATCGAAGTATTTTTGGAGAAGTTAAAATTTTTGTTAGCTCCATAACACGAAGCGTGTTACTCACAGTGCCCTGAGCAAAGGGACGTCGTAGCTTGGTCTGCGTGCTTTGCTTCCGCTACGTTCCCCGATACGGCGGTCGGCGGTTTTCTTCAAATAGGAAGTTTTTGGCACGATAGCTGTGAGTTGGGGAAGCTGCCGGGTTCGCTTCGATCTGATGGCACACATTGTCATCTGAAAATAAATTGAAATTTGCTTTTTTTTTCTACAGTTTTAACGGAAACATTAGATTTCAACTCACCTATAATCATTACATCGTCATCGTCTCCTTCGTCATCCGGTGCCGTCCTCGTTCGCTCCCATTTGCCAACCACGTAGTCTTTGTTTTTAACTGCTTCAGGTAAAATCCATCCCGTTCATTCTTTTCTGCATCCGCTTCAACCAACACTTCTTCCAAACGTTTCATGCGTTCCATTCCCAGGAATACTATGCACACTGGAGCCAATCGCATATCGCCCTCCACAGTGTAGGGCATAAATGCCAATCGAGAAACCTCATAGCTACCATCTCCCAGAGATTGACAATCCATCGACTTTTCATCGTTCGATTGTTTTACATCTTTTGGCACTGGTTTCTTCACAAAGAAACTCTAAAAGGCCTGAGCAGCCTTCACCTCTGCTCCAATTTCCTCTTCTTTCTTTGTACGCTCTTCCTCCTTTAGTTCCTCTTTCTTATGCTTCTCTTCAGTTTTCGCTTAAACTTCCGCTAATCTTTTCCGCTCCTTCTCTTCCTTTTCTGTCCCTCCTTCTCTTTTTTTTTATTTGCGTTTCTGCTCTGCTTTTTGTATGCTTCTTTTCTTGTGTTTTCAGAATCTTCACACTTTTGCATTTCAGATTCATTAGTTTTTTGTAGCCCTGTGTGGAAGGATTCGTGACCCGAATGGCAATGTTGTTGAAGTTCAACTGATCCTTGGTCTCGCATCAACTTCAATGATGCCCTGCTCCAATCCAGAGCGGACATTTCCGGCACGAAGATAACTCGGTGTTCATATTATTTTTCCTGCCGCTTGATGGAAAAACTATGCTGACGCAGCTTGGTAAGAAGCGACGAAGCTTGTGGCGATCTTTCGTCAGTCGCTTGTTGTATTTTTCATCCTCATCCATCCTCCAGCCTGCAGATGAGTGAAGTGTGCCAGGAATCATACGACCGGTACCGCCTTTGCGATACTTGTCAAACAAATCGTGCTGGGTTCGCTTACGGTGTCAATTGGTTTCTGGAAAGTAGTTGAGTGTTAAGGGTAATGACGGCTTTGGCAGGTTTTGTTCTATTATTGGCAGGGGGGTTTTTGTTGACCAAATATTATGAAATTTGGCCACAATATTCTTTGAAATGCAAAGAATGTTTAGGCCGAATTTGAGCATAATTGGTTATAGAAAACCCCCCTGCCAATAATAGAACAAAACCTGCCAAAGCCGTCATTTCCCCTACTTAATTTAAATTTGCATTAATTTTTTTGTTCTTACTCTTTTTGTGTAATTTCACACAGCCATATTATAATCATCTTTATCTATGTATTATGTATGTATTCATACACAGACAAAAATGCAATCCAGAAAGTGAATTCATTTGTGCATAATTTGAAGTGCGCTGTGATATTGTGATGAAATGAATGTAAAGATACATCTGAAAACTCCTATCAATTCCTATCACATGAAGTACATGCCAACTACCACCAACGTTTGGGAGAATGTTGTTTTGCCGCAGGAGCAGCTAATGCACGAACACGGATTTCTAAATAAACTAATTGATCAAGGCGACGATGGAACGGGTGATGTGCGAAGTTCGAGTTTCAGGGGCATTCTCGAGTCGCTTTGAAATGTTAGGGAAGCAAACCCAATCACGATGCAGTATGCCATGTTTAATATGTAGTTACTAAATATACTTTCATTGAAACCACCGACTCGACTAGTCACCATTTGTTTTACTCCGAGAGGTTATGGGCTCAGGAGTGGTGCCCTAGTAACGAGTCAACAAAGTTGAAAAAAAAATTCACATCACACGCAAGATGGAGAAGTTAGGAATTCAAAAGCTCAATGGAACAAACTATAATTCCTGGAAGTTCAGCATGGAATTACTTCTCATTCGCGAGGATTTATGGAAGTTTGTTACTGGTACAAGACCTACCGCGGAAGGAGATGTAGCCAGTTGGGACCAAGGCGATCAAAGGGCGCGTGCGACGATCGGGTTGCTGATGGAGAGTACCCAACAAACGACCACGGCCAAAGAAGCCTGGGGGAAGCTGAAAACTCATTTTGAGAAATCTACCTTTACTTCGAAAGTTTCGTACCTTAGAAATCTCATATTGAAACGGTACTCCGAAGGCGACAATATGGAGCGGCATGTCACTGAAATGGAAGAAGCATTTGAACGACTATCTCTAGCTGGACTTGAACTCGACAAGAAATTACAAGTTGCGTTAGTATTAAGCAGTCTTCCGAAGTCATTAAACACATTAACGACAGCTCTCGAAGGACGTGCAGATGAGGAACTTACCTTGGAACTGGTCAAAATGAAACTAATCGATGAAGTCACGAAGCAAGGAAGTTTCAGCGACGAAACTGTTCTCAAGGCAGGCACGAGTAAGAGAAGTTTAATTTGCTATTATTGCCAAAAACCTGGACATAAGCAGCGGGAATGCCGTAAGATGATGAACAGTCGAAATAGATACATCGAAAGATGATCGCAAAGGACGGAAGAATTTTTCAAGAGCAAAAACTGTACGTGAGAACACTGATTTCGCTTTTATGATGTTCGATTCCGGAAAGTCTTCGGGGAAAAGGATTGTTGATTCTGGCGCAACCTCGCATATGTGTGGAGATAGAAGCTACTTCACGGACCTGGTGGAATGTTCTACTGAATACATCACTTTGGCAGATGGTAAGACAACGAAGGCGAAAGGTAGAGGAACCTGTAGCGTTATGTGCTATGACTCTGCAGGTAACAAGAACAACATCACTCTTTCTGAAACACTGTTTGTACCGGATCTGGAAGCAAGCCTTATATCGGTTCGAAAGCTTGTTGCAAAGGGAGCGAATGTCGCCTTCGACGCTAGTGGTTGCAAGATCATGAAGGGAAAACAAGAAGCGGCCTCTGCTATACTAAAACGTGGATTATACGAGTTGAATACGGTAAATGAAGCACTGAAAGTAAATGAAAAGGATCATTGCGCAGACTGTCAACATCAATGGCATCGAAAATTGGGACATCGTAACAACGACGCAGTTCAAAAAATGCTGAAGAATAACTTTGTCACGGGAATGCAGATTACAGATTGCGGGTTGCGTGCTGTATGTGAATGCTGTTTGAAAGCAAAATCAGCCCGTATTCCATTTCCGAAGCAATCAATGACAACGAGCGGACAAACTTTGGATTTATTACACGTGGACGTATGCGGACCTATGAACACAGTTACACCTGGAGGCTGCCGCTATTTTCTTACGGTAATAGATGATTATTCTCGTTATTGCACTGTTTATTTTCTCCGCGAGAAGTCGGAAGCAGAAATACGTTTGAAAGAATTTGTGAGGGAAATGAAAACGACTTTTGGGCGGCCACCAAAGATATTTCGTTCGGATAATGGCGGAGAATTCAAGAATAAGTCATTAGAAGCATTTTTCAAAGCCGAAGGTATTCGTCAACAGTTTACCACACCACATACCCCACAACAGAACGGAGTTGCTGAAAGGAAGAATCGGACGCTGAAGGAAATGGCCAGATGTATGATGCTTGATGCTAAACTACCAATGAAGTTCTGGGCAGAAGCCGTGAGTACTGTCAAATATCTTCAAAATAGGCTTCCATCGATACCAATAGAGCGTACACCATATGAAATGTGGTGGGAAGAGAAGCCAGACCTGAATCATTTACAGATTTTCGGATCCGAAGCGTATGTGTGGATTCCGAAGGCAAATAGATTTACACTGGAATCAACAGCACAGAAACTTTTTTTTTATGGATATTCGACGAACCAGAAAGCCTATAGATTCATCGATTTGAAGACAAACCGTGTTGTGAACAGTAGAGATGCCAAGTTCCTACCAACCAACAGATCTCGTAAAATAGATGGAGACGAAAGTTTCGTAGACTACCCGTTATTTACAATTTCAAAAGCTACTTGCAAGACTAGTGAACCATCAACTGTTGCAGGCGACGTAATAGACGAACATTTACATTCTGAGGAGGAGCCTGAATCTGATTATGAAGATTGCGATGAAGCTAATGAAACTCTTATCGATGACAATGGAAGTGGACCTCTACGTCCTAGCAATACACTGATTGAAGCTACTCACACACCGGTACGGATCTCAAATCGCTCGACGAAAGGAGTTCCTCCATCGCGGTATAAAAAAAAGTGGTCGACTTGTAAATGGAAATTGTCACGAACCCAGAAATTACACCGAGGCTATATCAAGCAATGAAAGAGATGCGTAGAGAAAAGCAATGGATGAAGAATTTATATCGTTACAAGAAAACCGAACATGGAAAATTGTGAAACTACCATCGGATAGAAAACCCATTGACTGCAAATGGATATATAAAAAAAAGATCGATGAAAAAGGAAATGTTTTACGTTGGAAGGCCCGCCTTGTAGCTCAAGGGCTTAGTCAGAAATACGGAGATGACTACGATGCTGTATTTGCCCCAGTTGCCAAGCAGGTTACGTTTCGGGCACTATTGTCGGTAGCTGCTGAACGTAAATTGATAGTTAAACACATCGACATAAAAACTGCCTACCTCTATGGAGAACTGGACAAACCAATATATATGCGACAACCTCCTGGCTATGAAACTGGCAACGCTGAAGATGTATGCTATCTAAAGAGAAGTTTGTATGGCCTAAAGCAATCAGGGAGAATTTGGAATAAGAAAATCACTGATGTCCTGAAGATACTTGGCTACACACCCGCAGAAGCTGATAACTGCCTATTCGTGAAGGAGACCAAAGGAAAGATGACGTTTATTCTGCTCTACGTAGATGACATGTTCATTGTAACTCCAGAAGAAGAAGAATACGAGAATGTGGTAGTCTACTTGAGAAGTAATTTCAAAATAACATGCCTCGGAGATATCAACAACTACCTTGGAATTCAGGTCAATCAAAACGCAAACGGTAAATATATGCTGAACCAGATAAGCTACATTAAGTCACTAGCCATCAAATTTCAATTGGATCAAGCCAAGCCGTCTGCAATACCGATGGATCCTGGATACCTTAACATCAAGCAAAAGGAGGCGATAATGCCCATCAGAGAAAAATTCATAAGCTTTGGGCAGCAGGGACTATGTCCAAGGGCTTGACGATCCCTCCCCAGGCCATCTGCGAATTGTGGCGCCTGCCTAGGATGTGGTGGGGTTTGACAGTGGGCCCTGTTAAACCTCTATAAAAAGCTGCATGAATCCGCAAGTAGGCTCCGCCAAAGCGACCGTGTGCCGCTCAAAGCGCACGAGCCCAAGTCCTGGTGTTAGGTGGGACGCTAAACAGCCCTGACACGACGGCCCTCCGAAAATCAACCATTACGAACGACATAGAAGATAATACGACTCGATACACTGCAAGTCGCTAGGCTTCGCAGGTTGCGACAGGATAATCTACGATGAATTGCATCCCCGCAACTTTGATGTCGTAGCGCTGCAGGAAATCTGCTGGACAGGACAGAAAGTGTGGAAAAGCGGGCATCGGGCGGCTACCTTCTACCAAAGATGTGGCACCACCAACGAGCTGGGAACCGGCTTCATAGTGCTGGAAAAGATGCGCCAACGCGTGTTTGGGTGGCAGCCAATCAACGCAAGGATGTGCAAGCTGAGGATAAAAGGCCGTTTCTTCAACTATAGCATCATCAACGTGCACTGCCCACACGAAGGGAGATCCGACGACGAGAAGCGTTCTATGCGCAGCTGGAGCAGACATACGATGGATGTCCACTACGGGACGTCAAAATCGTCATCGGTGACATGAACGCTCAGGTAGCAAGGGAGGAAATGTATAGACCGGTCATCGGACCGGATAGTCTACATACCGTATCGAACGACAACGGCCAACGATGCACAAACTTTGCAGCCTCCCGCGGAATGGTAGTCCGAAGCACTTTCTTCCCCCGCAAGAATATCCACAAGGCCACATGGAAATCACCTAATCAAGTAACGGAAAATCAAATCGACCACTTTCTAATCGACGGTAAATTCTTCTCCGACATCACGAACGTACGCACTTACCGCAGTGCGAATATTGAATCCGACCACTACCTCGTTGCAGTATGTCTGCGCTCAAAACTCTCGACGGTGATCAACACGCGTCGGAGTCGTCCGTCGCGGCTAAACATTGGGCGGCTACAAGACGGTAGACTAAGGGGCCCTCCTTAGCCGTGCGGTAAGACGCGCGGCTACAAAGCAAGACCATGCTGAGGGTGGCTGGGTTCGATTCCCGGTGCCGGTCTAGGCAATTTTCGGATTGGAAATTGTCTCGACTTCCCTGGGCATAAAGGTATCATCGTGTTAGCCTCATGATATACGAATGCAGAAATGGTAACTTGGCTTAGAAACCTCGCAGTTAATAACTGTGGAAGTGCTTAATGAACACTAAGCTGCGAGGCGGCAATATCCCAGTAGGGGATGTAATGCCAACGAAGAAGAAGAAGAAGAAGACGGTAGACTAGCCCAAGACTACGCGCAGCAGCTGGAAGTGGCACTCCCAACGGAAGAGCAGCTAGGCGCAGCATCTCTTGAAGATGGCTGGAGAGATATTCGATCCGCCATTGGAAGCACCGCAACCGCTGCACTAGGCACGGTAGCTCCGGATCAGAGGAACGACTGGTATGACGGCGAATGTGAGCAGTTAGTTGAGGAGAAGAATGCAGCATGGGCGAGGTTGCTGCAACACCGCACGAGGGCGAACGAGGCACGATACAAACGGGCGCGGAACAGACAAAACTCGATTTTCCGGAGGAAAAAGCGCCAGCAGGAAGATCGAGACCGTGAAGAGACGGACCAATTGTACCGCGCTAATAACGCACGAAAGTTCTATGAGAAGTTGAACCGTTCACGTAAGGGCCACGTGCCACAGCCCGATATGTGTGGCGGTATGGTAATGAACCCAGGAGCACGCGCGCAGGACATGCGACTTCCGGCTCCGAATCTCCAGGAAATCCAGGAGGAGATCGGCCGGCTGAAGAACAACAAAGCCCCTGGAGTTGACCAACTACCGGGAGAGCTGTTTAAACACGGTGGTGAGGCACTGGCTAGAGCGCTGTACTGGGTCATTACCAAGGTTTGGGAGAATGAGGTTCTGCCGCAGGAGTGGATGGAACAACTACCGCGCAATCACATTGCTGAACGCCGCCTACAAGGTACTATCCCAAATTTTATGCCGCCGACTAACACCAATTGCAAAAGAGTTCGTGGGGCAGTACCAGGCAGGGTTTATGGGTGAACGCTCTACCACATACCAGGTGTTCGCCGTACGTCAGGTATTGCAGAAATGCTGCCAATACAACGTGCCCACACATCATCTATTTATCGACTTCAAAGCCGCATATGATACAATCGATCGGGACTAGCTATGGCAGCTAATGCACGAAAACGGATTTCCGGATAAACTGATACGGTTGATCAAGGCGACGATGGATCGGGTGATGTGCGTAGTTCGAGTTTCAGGGGCATTCTCGAGTCCCTTCGAAACGCGTAGAGGGTTACGGCAAGGTGATGGTCTTTCGTGTCTGCTATTCAACATCGCTTTGGAGGGAGTAATACGAAGGGCAGGGATTGACACGAGTGGTACGATTTTCACGAAGTCCGTCCAGTTATTTGGTTTCGCCGACGACATTGATATCATGGCACGTAACTTTGAGAGGATGGAGGAAGCCTACATCAGACTGAAAAGCGAAGCTAAACGGATTGGACTAGTCATCAACACGTCGAAGACGAAGTACATGATAGAAAGAGGCTCAAGAGAGGTCAATGTAAGCCACCCACCACGAGTTTCTATCGGTGGTGACGAAATCGAGGTGGTTGAAGAATTCGTGTACTTGGGCTCACTGGTGACCGCCGATAACGATACCAGCAGAGAAATTCGGAGGCGCATAGTGGCTGGAAATCGTACGTACTTTGGACTCCGTAAGACGCTCCGATCGAATAGAGTTCGCCGCCGTACCAAACTGACTATCTACAAAACGCTTATAAGACCGGTAGTTCTCTACGGACACGAGACCTGGACGTTAAACCCTGACTACCCCACATTATACTGGCCCTTTTGGAGTCATCCAGTGGCACTTGGTCTTAGCATTCGTTTTCTTTTTAAATTCTATAACAATTGACCACGCTTACCCCCACATTAGTAATATGTAGAACGAATAATGCTTGACTATTACTATACTAAGTATAGTAAAAGACCGGAAGTAATAATTGGGCCAGCCACCACCACCAACGCGCACTGGGAGTTTTTGAAAGGAAAGTGTTGCGTACCGTCTATGGTGGGGTGCAGATGGCGGACGGTACGTGGAGGAGGCGAATGAACCACCATCCATCGTTCACACCGCGAAAATCGGAAGACTGCGGTGGGCCGGGCACGTAGCCAGAATATCGGACAGTAATCCGGTGAAAATGGTTCTCGACAACGACCCGGCGGGAACAAAAAGGCGAGGTGCACAGCGGGCAAGGTGGATCGATCAGGTGGAGGACGATTTGCGGACCCTCCGCAGACTGCGTGGTTGGCGAAGTGCAGCCATGGACCGAGCTGAATGGAGAAGGCTTTTATGTGCAGCACAGGCCACTCCGGCCTTAGTCTGATAATAAATAAATAAATAAATAAGGAGCTTTGCTATATTTGGCGGTAAGTACCAGACCTGACATCGCTATTAGTGCTTCAATATTAGGACGTAAGGTTAGCAAGCCAACCGAAGCTGACTGGACAGAAGCTAAGCGAGTCTTACGTTATCTACATTCCACCGTTGACTTGAAACTTCTTCTTAACGGATCTGGAGAACTAATTGGATATGCTGATGCAGATTGGGCCGGAGATAAGTCTGATCGTAAGTCAAATACCGGTTTCGTTTTTCTACTCGGTGGAGGACCTATTTCATGGACAGCAAGAAAGCAAGCATGCGTAACACTATCTTCAACAGAATTCAGCTTCTGTTGAAGATAGTGTTACGCATTCTTGCCTTCTTGCAATTTCTGAAGCAAGCAAGGAACTGCTATGGTTATTAAAATTTATGTCGGATCTGGGAGTGAAGCTTCAAAAACCAATTATATTACAAGAAGACAACCAGAGTTGCATTAATCTGTTATGGACTGAAGGAGGAAGTCAACGTACAAAACACATAGATACAAAATTCAATTTCATCCGTGACTTGCAAAATACTGGAATTCTTGAAGTTCAATACTGTTCAACCGAATTTATGCTTGCTGATATACTGACAAAACCATTATCACGCATCAAACATGGAAAGCTGAGAGAATCCTTCGGCCTACAGTTTATCGCGCTTGAGGAGGAGTGTTAGGGAAGCAAACCCAATCACGATGCAGTATGCCATGTTTAATATGTAGTTACTAAATATACTTTCATTGAAACCACCGACTCGACTAGTCACCATTTGTTTTACTCCGAGATGAAACGCGTAGAGGGTTTCTTGCCTGCTATTCAACATCGCTTTGGAGGGAGTAATACGAAGGTAAGGGATTGACACTAGTGGTACGATTTTTACCAAGTCCGTCTAGTTATTTAGTTTCGCCGACTACATCGAAATTATGGCACGTATCGATTCGATTCGTATTTGAGAAGATATGGAGGAAGCCTACATCAAACTGAAGAGCGAAGCTAACCGGTTTGGTCATTAACAAGTCGAAGACGAACATGATAGGACGAAGGTACAAGAGAATACAGCGTGAATGAACCACCCACCACGAGTTTGTATCGGTTGTGACGAAATCGAGAAATTCGGAAACACATCGTGGCAGAAAATCGCACATACTTTGAATTACGCAAGACGCTCCGATTGAATAGAGTTCGCCGGCGTACCAAACTGACTATCCACAAAACGTTCATTAGACCGCTACGGACACAAGACCGGGACGATGCTCGTGGAGGACTAACGCGCACTTTGAGTTTGTTTTCAAAAGGAAAGTGCTCTGTTCCATCTTCCATCTATGGTGGTGTGCAGATGGCGGACGGCACGTATAGGAGGTGTATGAACCACGAAATGCTTCAGTTGTTGGGAGAACCATCACACCATAAAAATCAAATGACTACGGTGGGCTGGGCACGTAGCCAGAATGTCGGATAGTTATCCGGTGAAAATGGTTCTCGACAACTATCCGACGGGCACAAGAATACGAGGTGCGCAGCGAGCAAGGTGGAGGACGGATCAAGGCGGACCCTCCGTATACAGCGTGGTTGGCGGCGTGTAGCCATGGACTGAGCTGAATGGAGAAGACTTTTATATACTGCACAGGCCAATCCGGCCTTAATCTGTGAAAATAAATAATAATTATGTTCAAATGAGAGACTCATTTTTCATTACTGTCGAAATCATCAAAGGATTCCCATCGAGATCTTCAAAGGCTTCTCGTCGGAATCATCAAAGAATACGTGTCGGAATTCCCGTCAGAATCGTCAAAGTATTTCCGATCTTCAAAGAATCTTTAAAGGATCCGAAGAGTCAGTGTCCCCAAAAAATTCATGTTGAAGTATCCAAAAGAATTCCAGTCTGAATTTCTCAAAGATTTCAACGTAATCATCGAAAGATTACCGTCGGTGTATCTAAAGATTCCCATCGGTATTACCGTGTGAATCTCATAATTATACTTGTTGGAAACCCCAAAGGATTCCCGTCGGAATCCTCAAAGGATTTGTGTTGTAATCCCCAAAATATTCCGGTTGTAATTCCCGAAGGTTTTCTATCGGAATTCTCGAAGCTATCTTATCACAATCTACAAAGGATTCTTGTCGGAATCCCACAATAGTTTCTGCAGAAATCCTTTTAGGAATCCTGCCTGAGTCCCCATAATATTCCTGTTGGATTCCCCAACGAATACACATCGGAATTGCCAACGAATTCCACTTATCATAAGACGAGTTTGTACAATCCCATTGAATTCCACCACTTAATTGTATCTTGACAGATACGTATTTCGACCTCAACAGTAAGGCCGTCTTCAGTGTCTCGTACTTGACTCGACTGTAAGAGACACTGAAGACGGCCTTACTGTTGAGGTCGAAATACGTATCTGTCAAGATACAATTAAGTGGTGGAATTCAATGGGATTGTACAAACTCGTCTTATGACAAGTGAAGACATTCCACTAAAAAGCTTAAAATAATTAATTAGCTCAAAATCTTAACGAATTCCAGTCAGATGCCCAGCAGAGTCCCATTAGAATCCATCCCTGACGCATTACTACGAACTGCGAAAATGTTTTTCGTCGGAATACGAATACGATTCTTGTGATAGTCCGAAAACGATTCTCGTCGGAATCCTAAGAGGGTTCCCGCACAAAACAGATAGGCATGATAGAACAAACTGCAATTTTCAAAGTAGGCTCTTTGCGTAACAACAATCGACGAACGGTACTCCCGTATATCCAAGGTGAAAGAAAGAGACATCGAAGCATGTGATGCTGCTCTGTCTTATGCACGTTGTTCAGTAAAGTTTGACTTCCACCGCTAGGTTCGCTAGCGTTTCAAAATCATGGAAGGACCACATTCCATGGCGAAGATGCCTATATGTTATGTGGTTCCCGTCTATCTCAAAATGATTTCCATTCGAATCACAATCGGAATCTCAAAATGAATCGTTTTTTGAAACCCAAAAAAATACCCGTCAAAATTCCAAAAGCATTTTTGTCGGCATTTCAAAAGAATTCCCGTCAGAGTCCTAAAACGAATTCTGTTGGGATGCGAAAAGGTCTCTTGTCGAAATCGAAAAAGATTTCTCGTCGGAATCCTAAACGTATTCCAGTCGTAATCCCAAAATAGGTTCCAGTCTTTATCCCAATAGATTCGCATTCGAATCCCAGTAGAATTGCCGTCGTAACAGAAACCCAAAAGAATTCCTTAAACGAATCTCGTCAAAACGCGGAAAGTTTTTAAGTCGGAATTAGAAAAGGTTTCTCTTCGAAATTCGAAAAAAAAAGATTTGCTTAGTAATATGAAAAAGATTTTTCTCGGAATTTTAATTGGATTGCCTTTGCAACCCCAAAAGGAATATCAAAACGATTTTCTTCGGAATCTCAAAGGGTTGTTCAGAACTCCAAAAGGATTCCGTTCGGAATCGCATGATTCTCTATGGTTTGGTTTTTAGTACGGATTTTGATAAGGTTTTCAAATAGGGATTGTGAGGAAAATCCCACTATACCAGTGGCGTAGCCACGGGGGTGGTTTTGGACGTAAACCCCCCCCCCCCCCCCAGAGACAAAATTTTTAAAAGAAATTTTTTTTCTCGAAGAACAAAATGTTCGGAAACCACCACTACCAGGGTTGTTACGACTACGCGGATTTCGCGATTTTCGCGAATTTCGCGGTTTTCGCGGATTTGGCGCGGATTTACATAACGATTTGAAGACTTCGCGCGGATTTGGCGCGGATTTAGTTTTAGGTGCTAATTAACTAAAAAAAATCTGGATGTAATGCATGGAGCTTCCTTTCTATAGTAAAATAATGTTGAGAATAAACTTTACGTTTGAAGTCCATACTTCCACAACTTTTCGGACATTTCCAAGTCCTTATTGAATGTTATGCATTACACTTTTGTTCAATCGTTCAACAAATATTATAAGAGGATGCCCGTCACTTTTGGTCATTAATTATTGATTCCTAAAATCCATTTTTTTTTTAAATCTCGTCAAATCTTCCCGTCGGGATTTAGTTTCTTATCTTATAGTATTGAAGGTTTTATATTGCTTTCATAGCATTTCTCTAGAATGAATCAGAGAATATACAACAAGCGCAAACGTAAACATTGACTTTTTCCGTTGATTCCACGAAGATTAGAGTCTGCTCACGGTATTTTCCACTTCCATTTCCTAATGATAGTTAGCAGAGAGCGATCCTAATTAATGAGAAATTTGCGAGAAAAGTCAAAGTTTACGTTTGCGACTTTCGCCCTTATGAAACAACCATGTCGAAATGTTCTTTGATTTGATGCATATGTCTCATTATAATTTTTCGCAGTGATTGAAGAGGAATTTTGTTCAGCAATTGAAAGGTTAATTTTTACAGATATTTTCGGAATAAAATCCACAGGACTCGTTCAGAGATTTTTGCGTTATTTTCGGATAACTATTATATAAGTTTTCCTTAGAAATTCCAGCCGAAAAATTACGAACGAATTTCCTCAAGGATTCTATGAGAAATTTAATAAATAAACTTCCACAGCTTGGAGAGGATTTCTGCAGAATTTTGTTATGAGATTTAAAGAGGAATTTTCACGGTAATTCCTGCAGCGATAACAACAGACAAAATTTAAAAATTCCACCTTGAATTAGGAAAAGAATTGATTTTTAGTAGGAATTGATCAAAAAATGTCTTCAGGAATTCCCAAAGCGATTTATTAAGAAATTTCCACATGCATTTTCAAAGAAATTTGTGCAGGAACTACTGGAGCAGTTTTCTCATGAATTCACGTGGCAATTTCCTCGGAAATTCCTGAAGCTATGACAGCAGGAATGCCTGTAAAAAATCCGCTTTGAATTTATGAGAGATTTCTCGGAAGTGTTTTTACCAACGTATTTATGTAAACAAATCCAAAGCAATTTCAGCAGGAATTCATAGATGGATTCTCGCATGTATTGTCGTAAAAAGTCCTGCGGATTATTCTAGATAAATTCCTCTTCCTCCAGATTAAATTTATGAAAAAGTATTCGAATGAATTTTTGCATAAATTCTCGGAGGATCTACCGCAGCATTTTCCAAACAATCTTCGACAGGAATCCCTAAGAAAATTTGTGCAGATACCTTTGGAGATTTCCAATGAAATTCAAGAAATACTGACACAGGAGTTCCTGCCACATTTTTCTTCTTCTTCTTCTTCTTCTTCTCTGTTTGAGCTGCCTCCTGACAGCTCGGGGAAAGGGCAAAGTGACGGTGACTATAAAGCCCTGTGGTTCTCTTGGTGGTGCGTTAGTTGATTGTCCAGATACTAGGTGACTCTGATGCTGGGGTTCCCCAATTAATCCCAAACCATCAAGCATCCACCCACTGGGATTCACTTACTCAATTCAAGATCGAATCAAAGCATAATTTTACTGAGTGTATATTTTTGTTAAAAAGTAAACATTTTTTTTTATGTTTAGATGTCCATTTCAATTTCTGCTAAAAAGTCGCAAATTTCCGTGAAATAATTCAAATCTCTAGTATTAAACAATTCTATTAATGTGCGGAATTTACAGTCGAAGGAATATTTTGCTCGCGTTCGTCCAAATCTATTACAGTGCAACACAATGTGGCAACCGTTTTCGGGTTCGTCGCAAATTTCGCAATTTTCGTCGTCAACTATTTTCATTTTGGCCTTCCAGTATTTTGACCAATCGTGACCGGATAGCAATCTATTCAACAGCCTTGTTTGGTGGTTAGTTAGATTCTTATTGTAAAACCATGATTCATTTTCAATTGTTTGTTGAAAGTTAAAGAAGGTTTTTCCTTTATTTTCTGAATATTCCCGATACCACAGATTAGTTTTAGTGTATAATTTATGTTGAAAAATACCAAATGCATCTTTCAGTAAAATACTATTGGATATGGTACTTGTTGCGGTTAATCCCTGCTTTGCTAGTTCATCAGCTATTTCATTACCTAAAATATTAACGTGACTGGGAATCCACTGAATAAGGGTTTGCCATTTGTTTGCTTTAATGATTATTTGATATAGTAAGTTTGGGATTCTATTGCTATGTAGTCCTGCTTCTATCATTTGACAAGCTGATTTGGAGTCTGTGTATATAACTGCTGACAAAATTTGGTTTTTATCTATGAAAGTAAGAGCTGTTTCTAGTGCGATTAATTCTGCGGTGGTTATGCATGTTTCGTTATCTAGTTTGTAAGAGTACCTATGTTTGCTATGTGTAATGTAAATTCCTATGCCACAAGAAGTTTTACTTTTTGAAGCATCTGTAAATATTGAAGGTCTATCTTTGTATTTTCCGTAAATCACACCTAAAGCTGTCTGTTTCAGTTTGATTGGGTTTGTTGAAATTTTGAAGTTGTTATGTCTGGTAGTTCTGGTTCTATTGTTATTTGATAATTGTTTTTGTTGATGTCTTTCATGGGTGAGATTTTATTAAATATGTCCTTTTCTTCTAGGTAAACTGTTTCTAAGTAAGTTAATATATTTGAATCATTATCATTAACAAGAGTTAATTGTTTTGCAATTGAATTTTCATTAGCAATACATCTAGCTATTTCCTTACAAGCAACAAAATGATGTCTCAACTCTAGCGGTTGAGTTGCAGCTATTGCCATTAATGAATTCAAAGGGGTAGTCTTAGTACATCCAGTAATTTTACGTAAGCATTGGTTATTTATTGTATTTAGTATTTGTTTATTTGTTTTTCTAGCATTATTGTAAATAGTTGATCCATATTCTATTATGCTTCTAAATATTGCTTTGTATATGGTTATCATGGTTTCTGGGTGTGCTCCGTGTTTTATACTGCTAATTACTTTAATCATATTCAGTCTATCTACTATTTTTGTTTTGTGTTTTTATATGAATTCGAAACTTAAATACCTGTCTATTGTTATTCCTAAGTATGGATGTGATTTAACTGTTTCTATATCTATACCGTCAATTTTGATTGTTAGGCTATTGTTACTATTTTGGAATAAAATTATTTTAGTTTTTGAAGGGTTTATAGTGAAGTTAAGATCTTTTAGTTTTGAATTTAGTATGTCGACCTGTTCCTGAACTTTGATATTTAACTCATGAAGATTTTTGGCTCTGACTATCAAACCAAAGTCATCTGCATATTGTACCAGAATGGCGTCTGGGTTCTCTGTATTGTGTAATGCTGCTGTATAAATATTAAATAAAGTTGGTGATAAAACATCTCCCTGTGGCAAACCGTTGGATACGAATCGTGTCAAAGTGTGATCTCGAGTTTCAAATAAAATTTTTCTATTTCTAAGGAATTGAAGAATCCATGATGAAATTTCTATTGGGATGTTAAAATTGTATAAAATTTGTTCTAAAATGTCAGTCTTAACGGCGTTAAAAGCATTTGTCAGATCCATGAAAACTATTGCAGTTAGTGTTTTGTTTCTTTTGTTACTTTGTACTGAATTAATTACATAGTTAAGACAAGTTATTGTGGAGGTATGTTTACGAAACCCAAAAGAGGTTTCCGGAATTAAACTGTTTTCATTTAAATATTGAACTAGTTTTTCTAAAACGGCTGCATTTGTTAATTTAGTTAGGGTTGGGACTAGGGATATTGGTCTCTTACCTTCAACTGTCGCTTGGTCCCTACCGGGTTTAGGAACTGCAACTATTTTTATAGTTTTTAAGCTCATGGGAAGATAACAGTCTTTCCATATCGAGTTCAGTTGTTTAATTAGACCTATTTTAATTTCAGGTTTAAGTTCTCTAAGCATGGAATATGAAATAAGATCTTCTCCAGGAGCACTGTGTTTCTTTTTTCTTAGTAAGATGTTGTTAAACCTGTTAAAATCAAACAGATTATAATCTATTTTAAAAGTTGAATCTACATTAAAATATGGATCATTCGCACCAAAGTGTTTGTCGAGAAAACTGTCAGCTAGAATATTATCCTCGTACAGAATGTTGTTAGTTTGATTTTTCTTTCTTTTACCAGTTAGTCTACCTATTTTTAACCAAAGATCACTAGAACTCATAGTAGGATTCAGTTCTTCAACGAAACCTTTGAAATTCTTTTCTTTTCTTCTTTTTTAATCTATTGAAAACTGCTTGTGCTTTTTTAAGGTCAAAAGATTTTCCAAAGTAGATATTTTATTAAAAGAACTTCTAGCGACTTTTTTATCTTCCCATGCCTTGCTAAGTTCGTCTGACCACCAATGTTTTGGTGTATATTTGTTTCTTATTCTATTTCTCTTATGAATATCGAAAACTTTGGTCTGGAAGCTTTCTATGTCTGGGCAGTTGTTTATATTTATTAGATTGACTTCCTGTCTAATTTTTTTTTGTAGTTGTAGCAATACTTAGGTTTTCTGGTAATCTTGTTTGGACTTCTATTTCGATTAATAAATGGTGACTTCCTATACTAGAATCGAGGGTTTTCCATGTACTATCTGTGACTAGATTTGGAGTGCAAATGGTTAAATCTATGGATGACGGTTTCTTGTTTATTTGAATGGGTACAAAAGTTTTTGAACCGTCGTTGAGTAATATGACATTGTGATCATTTACTAAATTCATTATGGTTACTCCTTTCAAGTCATTGTTATCATTACCCCATGTTACGTGATGGGCATTGAAATCGCCTGCTATGATAACTTTGTTAAACTGCCTTAAACATTGGAATAAATTTTCTAAATCTATTTCTATCTCTGTTTTGGTTGCCGATGGTGATATGTAAACCGCTACCAGTACCAAATTCAATGTATAAACTTTTACTGCTACTGTTTGAATTGAGTCGTTGGTTGGAGGTAAAGTTATAATGGTATATCCAAGATTTTCTTTTAGAAAAATGGCACATCCGCCATAATTATCTGCTCTAGATTTTAGAAATCTGTGGTATTGGGAAATATTGTACTTACTAGTTTCTTCTAGATCTAAATGAGTCCATGTTTCTGAGATGAAAGCTGCTGAATAGTTGCCGTCTTTCAAAACGCGTTCTAATTCTTCCTTGTTTTTTGCCAAACTTTGAATGTTGCACTGTAAACACTTGAACTGAGCCATTTCTGAAAAGGAAAAGACAGATAAGTTGATATGACATCTAAACATCAATGTATGATCTGGTCTAAAGGTAAATATTTTTTGGAACAATCTTTGATTCTCTCTTTCATTTCTTCAGTGACCTCGGGGATTTGGAGGAGAGCCGAGTAGAAGCTCATTATATTCTCTTGGGCACTTCTTCCCGCTATTGTACGGGCTTCCTCCTGTGCTTTTTTGAGCATTTCTTGCATTCTCTCTGCTTGTGTGGTAGCGTGTGGGTTGTTCAATCCGGTACCTCGAATTGATTCGGATTTGCTTTTAGCTTGGTTTGATGGGCTGGGCTGTGTACTTGTTTCCAAATTGTAGCTGATGTTTGGTACTGCTTCGTTGTCGGTTTTCTTTCTTTTCCACGTATTTTGACTGTGGGCTTGATTCTCCTGGTTTTGAGTTACATTCCTTGCTGTTCGATTCCTACTGGCGCTCTGTTTTTGCACGTAGTTTCCAGCTGTCATTTTTGCAAAACTTTCCGGAATGGTCGGGAAATCTTCGGTAGTTGCTAGAAGTTCGTACTTGTTGCTGGATAGTACCGTCGGTACCAATTCCCTTGCTTCAACATACGTCAGGTTTTGTTTGGCCATCATTCTCTTTATTCCTGCTTCTCGTTCTCGTGCCGGGCATCCGGGATCAGTGGTGCGGTGATTAGAGCTGCGACAATGCAAACATTTTACGTTGTTACTGCATTGCGTCGCACTTTCGTCGTGTATCTGTGAGCACTTCTCACACCTGCTCTTCGACTTGCAGTTTTCCATTTTGTGACCGTAGCGATGACAGTTTTGCACATTTCCGCTCGTCGTACAAACGGTAGCACTTTTGCTGTTATTCCGAAAATCCTAATCTTCTCCGGCAGGTTTTTCGCTCTGAACGTAACGCTCACACGATTTGATGGTTCTTTTCTTTGCTTCTCGTGCACCCAGCGGTTCATCCTGTAGACGTCAACCACTGGTGTGTTGCTTTCAATTTCCTGTTTTATGTCCTCGATGTCTATGTCCGAATCTACTCCACTCACTACTCCTGTTATGCAAACCAGATGACGTGGTACGTACGCGTTGTATCCTTGTTCGTTCAAGATTCTTTCTCCCACCAGTAAATTTGCTTGAACCCATGAGCTGATAAAGATAATGATTTTCTTCCGTCCCAGGTACTTCATGTCTTCGATGTAGTTTCGATAACGTGGCAGCTTTCTCAACATTTGTCCGACTGAGAATTTGTTGATCGATTTGGTTCGGTCCATGATTTCGATGAAGATTCTGTATGGTCCTTCGTCATTTGCCGTGTACAGGTACGACTCGCGTTGGTCGTCCATTTTGTTGTCGCCATTTTCTTTTCGAGCCGTTCTATCCGGGGGCTCGTGGCCCCCGCCTCCTGTCGCCATTTTGTTTCACTCTATCACGCTTTTTTGTTAGATACTTCTTATTGAATTGTCCAACACGCGATTCACTTTATTAATTTGCACGAAATAAAAGCTTTTCTTCGACGATGCGCCTCAGAAGCACTAGCGTTTGCAAATCTAGATTTTTCGAAAAACAAAAAACACTCCGTAAGCACTCGACACAACCTTACGCGATGGCGTTCACTTTTCGAATGTGCCACATTTTTCAGTAGAATTTCTGTAAATAACCCTTAGAGAAATTTCTGCAAAAAATCTTGTTGGACTTTCCGCATGACAACTTTCTTCAGGAGAGCTTTATATTTTAGAAAATTTAACATTCAACGAAACCTAGGCAAGTATGTTAGATTTTAAATTATTTCTATTTGGATATGAATTCAAATAATTTTTACTCGGAAGTTTTGTTCAAAAACGAATTTACATGATCTTTTTACCTAATCTCTACGCAAGTTTGTGTTATGAACAAAAATTACAACAAAATTGCAACCATCCTGCTTCTATAAAACGGTGAATATAGAAATTGTTTAACTGCTTAATTTTGGTTTACTTAGCCTTGCTACTTCTATTGGTGAATAAGACCATCTAGAAGGGTTGTAATACAAACTGCGATATTATTTTTTTCAATTTGATACAAACATGTATGAAGTAGCTCATATTAAAAAAATGAATAATATTGTATAATACGTACATCAAAAGAAAACGTTCAAAAAATTGTGATAATTGTGATACATTATAAAAAATGATATTTCGCGCGTATTGGGCCAGAATTTAGCTTTGAGTCGCGCGGATTTAGCGCGGATTGAATTTCATGCCGCGCGGAAATGGCGCGGATTTGATTTTGGTCGGCGCGGATTTGACGCGGAAAATATTTCAGGATCTCCGGAACAACCCTGCACTACGAAACAGAAATGCAAGCATCGTCCAAGAGTCAGGAGTATAAGGATATAAAACTAAAATTTATACATTCAACTAAGTTCTTAATATTTTGTTCAAACTCACCTGTAGATGGAGAAGTACTAACTCGTCTCATGGCAGCAATTCTGCGAAAAATGATGAAGCTTTACGAAGGGCCAGGTTCTATAGTTGATCCATACAAATACATCTATGTCTGGCTATGTCCTACTCAATGTCCATGATCACGTTCAGCAAGTGCTGCTCCATAGTGAATTCCCTCAGAGGACCCGTTTACGTTGCATTTGACTTCCTATGCCAATAAATCCTTGCATTCGTTTTGAACTGCAATATTATGTACTTTTCCGGATAGGCGAAATTGGTTGGTACATCGGGAATGCTTTCTCCATCCTCCACTTTGCCGAATAACAAACTCTGGGTGGCATGTTATAAAAGAGCACAGGATTGCTTCACGGAAGTAGACTGATGCTGTTTTTTTTATCGTTTGCTTCCTCCGAAGTTAAATGTCGATTAGTTCGACACAAACCTGAAAAGAATTATTTTGCTAAATATATTTGAATTTTATTATATTACGGGAAACAATAACGGACCAACATAAAATAATCGAAGGTTTTTGGAAATAACATTTTCTACAAAATTTCCCATACGAAAACAAAGAAAAATATCTCGATCTTTCTAGACAAAAAAGTGCATTAAACTCACCTTTATCGAAACAGTTTGGGGCCATTAATATGCTGCAAGAAAAATTTATATTTATGGCATGTTAGAATTATTTTTTAATTTCAAATATTATTACAAAACTTACCTGAAAAAGTCAAACAATTCCCGAGACAATTATCTCCCATTCTCACTACTTGAAATATGGCGGCGTCACGATCGGCAGTCGACCGACAACGTCAACATCTGAGCAGTGTTGCGAAATTTAAAAGTACATTATTAACGAATATAATAAAGCATAGAATGTGTGTAATTTTACACAAATAAATTAGAACCATTTGGTTGCATTTGATTGTATGTAAAATTTGCGTTATTTGTGATGTGAATATTAAAAACCCAAATTAATCCACCTAGCGGTGACGATGCCTTTCTCGATTAAATCAAGATATACTGAAGGTAGTAACTTCGTTTTTTTCCAATTCCTATCTACCAAAAATGTTGGCAATTTTGTTTTTCTGTAAAATAAGCATAATACATTATGTTATAATCAAGTTATGACGATCGTGAAATTTTCTTTTATCCATTTTTGACAGAGACAGTATTTCAAGTACATACTGTTATTTCTAACACATATTGATATAATTGTTATGACTAACTGGTCGGGTTGGTATTTAACATCATGGGTCTCCAAGACTTCTATAAAAGGTTCGATTTCGGAGTGAAATGTACACGAACATTTTGAAAATTAAGCCAATAATTCTCAAAGCCGACTAGAATATGACGTCAAATACATTTAAGATTATTCAACCAGCGACACCCCCACCTCCCTTCGCCAAGGCCCCGATGCCATTTTTGAACGATTCCTAAATATAAAATAGAAGCCTAACAAAACCGCATACATAATATAATATGGAAATAAGGAGATGTATAAACCGAAAACTATATTCAAATTTGCCCTTGAAATCACCCAAACTTCACCATAACTCCACACCACCCAAACCAAACAGCATGTTGAAGCATCAATGAAACCCCTCTTTTTCCCCTTCCAATGTATGACACAAAACAAACGCAAACACCACCATGGCTACGAACGTACGAACCAGAGTCTATTATATAGAGTTGCGCAAAGAGGATCTTCTTACTCTTATTCTGAATGATGCTCTTGTTATTATGTTGAAAACTTTCATTTTTGTTCAACCCTTCAAGTGACTTCACGGGAGTGATCACTACTAAAGCTTTTTAATTCGATAACCAAAGTCACCTACAGAGTGCAAACACGTGAGTTTCTTGTTGCAACTTTATTGGGGGGTGTATTGAAGTTTTTTGAAGCTGTTTCTAGAACAAATCTAATACATTTCAATTCACGAGTTTTAATTCGCCATAATAATCATCAGGCGATAACAATACTTCCGCCTTACCAACAATCATTTGTTTACTTTGCTCGATAGGTAGACGGTTTGACAGTTCAATAGGTAGATTTGGCTTCACTCTTTGCGTAACTCTATACATATATAATAGACTCTGGTACGAACCAGCAGTTAATCGTGTCGTTATCGAGTGCAATTTCTGTTGCCAGCGATGAAACTTACAACTGTGTTGGTGCGAATGCTCCGATAAAGTATAATGGCAATAAACATCATCAAGTCGGCTCTAAACTTAAAAGCGCGTACTTTGTTCTTCGATTAGTTTTCGTGTTCAACACGTTCCACTTTGCAAGATTTGAAAAGCTTTGCTCGTTGCGTTAGCGTTATCGATATTGCCGTAGCGAGGATTCTAACCCATCGAGCGAACGGAATTTATATTATAGCATGGTAGCTGCTTAATGCTCGTAGTCCCGATTATATGGGAAAAAATGGAAAACTGTCTAAACCATTTTCCTTGTCAGCTGCGAACGCATTAATCAATCTTGATGAAATTAAATAGCATGTAATTAGAAGAGTGGCTCTGTGGAATGCAACTTGTTGCGATAAAATCAGTTAAGTCTAAGTACATGAAAATCGTGTGAGTTTTTGAGGTTGAAAAAGTGACCATACAGACACACAAACATACACACACACATACATACACACACACACACAGACATCACCTCGATTCATCAAACTGAGTCGAATGGTATAAGAAACTTTACTATCAGATGTTCCTGTAAAAAGCTCGTTTTCAGAGTGAAATGATAGCCTTTCGGTACAACTTTGTTGTACGAGAAAGGCAAAAATCGTTCATTTTCTCGAACAAAATTTTCCACATACACTACAACAGAAGGTTGGCATATAATCCACTCTCGTGGGTTCAAACAATAAGCCTTATTTTGAAGTTCTTCTTCTTCTTCTTCTTATTGGCATTACATCCCCACACTGGGACAGAGCCGTCTCGCAGCTTAGTGTTCATTAAGCACTTCCACAGATATTAACTGCGAGGTTTCTAAGCCAGGTTACCATTTTAGCATTCGTATATCATGACGCTAACACGATGATACTTTTATGCCCAGGGGAGTCGAAACAATTTCCAATTAAAAATTGCCTGGACCGGAACCGGGAATCGAACCCAGCCACCCTCAGCATGGTCTTGCTTTGTAGCCGCGAGTCTTACCGCACGGCTAAGGAGGAGGGAAATTAAAATCAAACCATATTAAGAGAATTTGTACAACAGTACACCTTGCGTTTAATTTTTGCTTTCGATTCTTTTTGCAATTTCTTTCGTTGTGTAATAATTAATACTTACGTTTGTATAGCATATGTATGTTTTATTCTTATAATTATTCCTTGAGGTTTCATAAAAACAGAGCAAATTCTGGATACAATATTACGCGCTCTGATTCTGGAATTCCACTTGAGAAAAGCTGCAACAATAATTGATAAAACGATAAACACCAGAACGCCGACCATGGCTTTACTGGAATCGGCCTCCAGCAGATCCGATATCGTCTGCACCAAGTTGCCTCCCTTGGGCAGATGGAGCAGTGACTGCGCGGTAGCGCCGGCATTCGGACTAGCCCACAATGTCGATCCGGAATGATGGTGCTAATCGGAACTGTTGCGGATCAACTCACCTCGCCGGTTCACTACGTTGCCGGCTTAGTACTTCGTGCCGGATTCACCGTCCACCTCGTCATGGGCCGAGTGACGCGGATGAGACTCGAACGGGATCCTGTGCGAGGTCAATTGATGGTGAAAAAGCGGGGAAAATACGCCGTGAATTTTCTTTGCCATTGGACCGGATTCGCACGGGGCACACTTTGAATAGGTAAGGCAAGCCGTAGATCAGATTTTGGATGGTGTGTCTTGTGCCAGGACCGCGATAAACCTCGCTAAACTCTTGATCATTCGCCTTCGCCATTCGTAGTACGTACTCAATCGGGTCGGAGAACGGATTGTTCCGACTAGTTTGCCACTCGATAGTTAGTGGAGTCCAAGCACCTGGCGCCGGCGCCCCCGTCGTTAGATGCGTACGGCATTTACGTGTACGGCAGTGACTCACATTACCATTCGACGAAATCGTCGTCGTAGCCGAAGGATGCTGTGGAGAACTGTTGGTGCTGTTGCCGCTACCACCCAGCGGTTCGACGTACACTCGTGGTGCCTTGATGGTGTTTGGTGTGGCTGCTTATAGAGGTATCAAATTGTGATCCATTATCAGTTGCTTTATCGGCTTTAGGTGCCGATTCAGCAGGTTATTTCTGGAAAAAAATATTTGTAATTAGGTCAGAAAAAATACTATTAGGTTTCTACAATAGACATGAAAATAATGGATGAATTTCATACCTCAAATCAGATCAAAGTTGCTATCGTATTGTCCACTTGGAGTCGAGCCTGGAGTAAAAAGATGCCCTTGTTGATGAAAAGAGAAGCAGCCGGTAGTGCTATGGAACCGACGGAACAGGAGGATTGACGATGTTGACTGATCCGATGACAGCTCAACAAAAAAAGAAAACATCAATGCTGCCAGTTATGCACGGCAAGCAATTTATGCGTGAATGTTAATAACTGACAGCGTCTGAATCTAGGATAGGATGTGACAATTGGGTCCTAAAATGAAGAATCGATATTCGATTTTCTTTAAGGAAACGATGAAGGTAATCATTCTAAACGTGTCAGTTTTTCTCTAGACTCAAAAATCGAAAAGAACATTGTTTAATTTGAAATTGAAAAATAGGTGAAAAATGCTTCCTTGACATTTTCGGTCTTGTTTGACGTACGGATTCAAACGCATTAGCAAAACACCACAGGGCACTTGACTCAACCTTTGACAGTTAATATATGGGGCTGACGTTTTGGGCTGATGGTTCATTCGTTCTGAAATGTTGCACAGCCCAAAAAATGTCCTAAACACGAAAATATTATTTTTACTGATTTAGAATTTTACCAGAATTTTTATAACAACGGTACAAGTATTCTTGACCGATGCACTATCGTTTGCAACCATAAACGAGGTAGGGCTTTAGGACCCAATTGAATTGCGACTGCCTTGTTGTTTCCTCAGTCGATTGCTTCGACGAGGTGGTGGCCAGTGCTTCCAAATAATTTTTATGCAAAATCCGCCGAACAATATATGTGAAAAAATCATGTTTTCTCGTTCATTTCTTCCATTATTCTTAGTGAAAGACGCTACGTACTATCAGAAAAAAGTTTTAACATGGAATTAGATGAGTTTTATAGTGAAATGGGTAAAAAGTTGATAAATAATGCTTCAAATCAAGTGTTTTAAATTAGCATAACACTAGACAATCATGCATACATTATTTGCAGTCTAGCATAAATAAATTTTACCAAAAAAATCAAAAAGCAATCTTTTGAATTTTTTCATAAATTTCAATTTATTTACCCAGCAACACGGCCAAGGTAATAATAAGCTGCCCTTTTGAAAATGCGATACCGCCGATCGAAGTAATCGATTGTCATTTTCACCCAATCAGCAACCGGTACGATTTTCAATGACTAATTGGCACATCCTATCCTAGGTCTGAATTAGCGTCTTTTCATTTGTATACCTAGAGCTCTACACACCAATGGAGACTTCAAACGAAACACGGAAAAAATCCGAGTGTCGGGTCCCGGTTATTAGTTCCTGACGAAACAATGATTCGTATGACATTGTCACCAGAAGGCGCTGAAGTGAAATGTCAAACTCGAAGGATTAAGTTAAAAGATATTTTAGTTACTAGATAAAGATTGTTGCTTCGGTTCCCTTTGTTCTGCTGTCCGAAACATGTGTGGTACTAAACTGTCAAATCGTATGTATTTTTTCTTCATTGACATTTAGATCCCCTATCCTCGCCAGCAAAAGATGTTCCGGACAGCGACGACAGCGACAATCTTTATTTAGTAACTAAAATATCTTGTATCAAGTTAGTTAAGGATCAGCGGGGGGATACTGTATACAATTTCGAAAAAGTGAAAAATACCCGAATAAAAAAGTCCAATAGAATTACAATAAAAGTATTGTAACAATACGATAAATTTAATTGTAATTACAATAAACTCTATTGTTGCTCACAACAGAATAACAATTAAGAATATTGTTTTCCACCATAAATCCTATTGTAAATGGAAGTTTTACAATAGAAAATAGGGGTTGTTAGTTACCGTAACAATAAAAAAGTCGTTTATTTCTCGAACAAATTTTCTGCAATTACAATAGAATTTATTGTAATTCTATTGTCAAAATTTTTCTGTCAATAGATTTTATTGTACGTTTATTGGAACAACAATAAGGAAAATTAATTGGTACAATAGAAGAACAATAGAATTGGTTGTTCATAAATAAAATCTATTGTAATTTTTTAATATTTTAATGTAATTCTATTGTATTTTCTATTCGGGTACTCCTCGGTAATAATAAATATAAAGGATCGCATTTTTTAGGTATGAGCCTGTTCATATATTACGTAACGTGGAAAATGTTGTTTTTGAGAAGCCCCCCCCCCTTCGTAACAATCCGTTACAATTTTCAGAACCACTCCCACCCCTATGCGTAACGCGTAACAAATGCTATTTTATGAAAAAGATCCTAATTTGTGTAGAATTTGAAGGTTCCGTCGACGATGCAATAAATTATTATCTATTGTATGATTCATGCTTTTTTAAAGATAATGAATATTTTTGGAATAATTTTTTTTCTCTGTGCAAATAACTTCTTCCGCGTAACAATATTTCGAAGGACCCCCACTGCTATATTTTGCGTAATAAAGCGTAACAAAAATCGAACAACCCCCCACCCCCTATTGCGTTACGTAATATTTGAACAGACTCCATTTTTATTTAAATTGATTAGTACTCCGAAAATTGAAAGTACTCCGAAAATTAGTATTCCAATTTTACCGTGCGTAAAACCTTAAAATGGGTATTTTTTTATCTCATTATGGGTTTATATTTTTCTGTGTAGCTACATTTTCTTCCGGTGTACGATGGAAAAGGCCTTTTCATGTGACATCATGATGCTGAGACTGAACTTGTTATAAAACTGAATGCTGTCAGTTTCGAATTGTGTCTTGGGAGAACATAACCTTGTCATCCGAGAGCATTTCATACCGAAATAATCATATGTGATAACTATTTGAATATTTACTATTTTTTGCAAAGTTCAACCGTTTTGAAATTCAATAGTGAACAAAAAGAAAATATTCTCCATCGAATGCAACTTGCTGCGGTAAAATCGATTAAGGTTTAGTACTAGAAAAGTTGGCTAATGTTTTAGTGTGCACACACATACGCACACACACACACGGACACACACACGGACAGACAGACATTTGCTCAGTTCGTCGAGCTGAGTCGATTGGTATATAACACTAGGGTCTACGAGTCCTCGATAAAAAGGTCGTTTTCGGAGTGAAATGATAGCCTTTTCGGTACAACTTTGTTGTACGAGAAAGGCAACAAGCTCAACGCAATGGCGAAAAGATATTTATTTCCCGTGTAATTCGAAGCCGATGTAATAAATCATAGAAATGATGTAATTTTGCATCAGACTTTTGCGTTTACATAGCTTTTTTATTACATCAACATAGAATACGTCGAAGCGTATTACAATTCTTTTTGCTGTGTAGAACTTTCGTGTTTTATTAGCGCGGTACAGTTGCTCCGTCTCTTCACGGTCTCGATCTTCCTGTTGACGCTTTTTCCTCCGGAAAATCGAGTTTTGTCTGTTCCGCGCCTGTTTATATCGTGCCTCGTTCGCCCTCGTGCGGTGTTGCAGCAATCTCGCCTATGCTGCATTCTTCTCTTCTACTAACTGCTCACATTCGCCGTAATAGCAGTCGTTTCTCTGATCCGGGGGCACCGTGCCAAGTGCAGCGGTTGCGGTGCTACCAATGGCGGATCGAATATCTCTCCAGCCATCTTCAAGAGACGCTGCGCCTAGCTGCTCTTCCGTTGGGAGTGCCACTTCCAGCTGCTGCGCGTATTCTTGGGCTAGTTTTTCGTCTTGTAGCCGCCGAGTTTTGAGCGCAGACATACTGCAACGAGGTAGTGGTCGGATTCAATATTCGCACTGCGGTAAGTGCGGACGTTCGAGATGTCGGAGAAGAATTTACCGTCGATTAGAACGTGGTCGATTTGGTTTTCCGTTTCTTGGTTAGGTGATCTCCATGTGGCCTTATGGATATTTTTGCGAGGAAAGAAGAGGTGCTTCGGACTACCATTTCGCGGAAGGCTGCGAAGTTTATGCATCGTTGGCCGTTGTCATTCGATACGGTGTGCAGACGCTGAGCACACATTAGCCCACCAGTGACTGAAGAAGTCTTTGTTTACAAAAGCAGTTTTGCTCTTTTGAAATGTTGGTGCTGAAATAATAATCGGGTTGATCCTCACACATTATGGTTACTCCCAGCTGGTTACTATTTCCGCTGATATAAACCCGATTGCAAACAAATATCGATTCAAAATGATCTAGGGTTTGAGGAAATGACCTCTAAAAGAGCGCCGAGTTTCTCTATTTTTGAGTTAAATTTTCAAAAGGGTGCGAGGGGGCAAGGGTACAGGTTATTCGGATTTCTGCGAGGATTTTTGTACAGAAGAAAATAGATAAGATTCCAGAGGTAGAAGGAGGATAAGTAAATCGACAATGTTGTTTCATAAGGGCAAAAGTCGCTTACAAAATCATTGACTATATCCGAAGATTCCAGAAGAATTAGAGCCTCATATATTTTTTTACTTCCATTCGGTAGAATGCGCGGAGATTTACCAGTTCCCAGTGGTAGTTAGCTGAGAGCGATCCTAATTAATGATATATTTGCGAAAAAAGGCAAAGCTTGCGACTTTTGCCCTCTTGAAACAGCCATGTGGAAATCGGATTTTGAGCCCCGTGCATTTTAAATGGGGCCGGGATTTTGATTTCCCGTGCCCAAATCCCGAAAACATCGTATATGTAAAAACAAATGGAGAAAAAATCCGCGGACCAAATTTCCGAAGTGTGAGTCTACCTTAAGGTAGCCTTTACCCAGATTTGGGTACAAGTGGCCCAGATTCATTTAGATGTTTACCCATAGTGTAGATTGTGCCGAGCTCTTCCGTCGTCGATGCTAACGAAACGTGACCAGTGAGCGCTACCAGCAGAGGTATGCGAAATCATGCTACCTTGTTGATTGTTTACGATTTAGAAGCAGAACATGAAACGGCAAAAAGAAGGAAAAAGTTTCACGAGTGAAGAATACTGGCGGAAATTGAAATTTAACCGAGAAAGGCAAGGTAGAAAATAGTTTAAGTTGCGAGCAAGATTTGAAGAATCGTAAGTTGGAATAATTTTCTGTGATAGCGCTGAATATAAATGTAAAAAAATTCATCTGGGTAACCTAGACTACGGTAGCGGTTTGATGCACTAAGGAGTTGGGAGTGAAACGCGCTCAGCAATAGTTTGTGACTAGACAAAAAATAGTGAAAATTGTAAATAATGGAATGATATTGGAACAGGTTTAGTCGCATCACAAGTCGTATTTCTAATCGACAATAATCGATTTCTTGTGTATATGTTGTATGTGTGTATGTTATTGGTTAATCTAATCAAAATATAATTTTAGTTTCAGCTGATTACAAGCTGCTACAGAAAAAAAATTCTTTCTTTACATTCATAGAATACATAGAATTTGACAACCCCTCAGAGGTCGCAAAAATAGGAGAAATCTATCCAATCACTGGGTAATCTCAGAATAGCGTGTAAACATATTATGCATCTCGAGAAAATATAGAATACTGCGGCGTACTGCTGGCTGCTTCTCAGGTAATCGCAACAGTCACTAAACACGACAGAGTCAATAAAAAACTTACCCTACGTATGCACTTGTCATGATAAACACTCTCCATGTATTCAGTGACTCCGGTTGCCTCTTACCAATACAATCGAGTACTGCTGTCATTTGGCGAAAAGCACGTGGTTTTGTTTTGAGAGGGAAAATTTTCCCTATCTTTTAACCCGGCGGCTATCTTGACGTCTACCTTCGCAGTCAAGCCTGCGAGAGTAAGACCGCCGCGAAAGTCTAGAAAAAGATAAGCGCGACAATATTATTGTCTATGCGAGTCATCGCTGGAACGACGCAGGACCGTCGCGTCGCTCAACCAGCGAGCGCTTTCCAGTTTGGTGCTGCAGCGACGCATTGAATTTGCCTGTGTCGCTGGAGCACTTACTGGAAAGGGTCGCCAGCGACCAGCGACGTTTCAGTCGAGCGACGTAGTTAAAACATCCACAATATAAAAAGTCTATCAATGAAATAAAACACAGAATGAATTATTGAAAAGACCTATCCAGCTTTTCACGTACGGTAATGGCGGCTTCTGTAAGTTTCAGTGTTTCCGTCCCTGTACTTCTTCGACGTCTGGCTTGGGTTTGACATTTTGATAAACATCTCCTTGCATCCTGAAACAGGAGGAAAACGTAATGTCAAACCCGAGCCAGATGTCAAAGAACTATAGGGACGGATATACTTTGAAACTCACGAAAAGCTGAATTTCAAAGAAAAAAGTGAATGGACTTGAAACTTTCTTCTATCGATTTCGACACTTTTTTATATTTTCGATGCATTGCATGCATGCTATGGATAAATATACTGTGTTTATTAAGTGCTTTTAAAGGTTTTTGCTGCTTGAAATATCATAAACTAGTGAAATAGGAGTTATGATGCATTGAGGTTGCTGACGTTAATTCATCTTTCAAGCGCATAGGAAGGATAGGTTTTGTTTTCATCGGGAAACGTTTCCAGCAAGCTCTATTTTCATCGAACGGCATTTACTCAATGTTTACGATTTGGATTATAGTCTATTCAGATTGGGCTTTTTATGACTTTGTTAAGTGAGAGGATATCCAATTACAGTGATCGTTCGCTAATTGGGGCACGACTTCACCCCAACTAGCGAATGCCGTTCGCTGATTGGGGCGTTTGGACAAGCGTCAATGTTGTTTACTTTTTGCATTGAACAAAGGAAAATTTTACGCGCTACAAAATATCGATCCCGCCAAACACGGAAACAAAATGTCAACTCGTTTTTGACATCACATTCTGACGTTTAGCTGCTTTTTAATTGGGTTTGCCCCAATTAGAGAAACCCCAATTAAAAAGCGCCCCAACTAGAAAAACCCCAATTAGCGAACGTTCACTGTATTACGAGGTGTTCAGACTGCAGCAAGATAATATATCTTGACGTTTCCATGTTTCCTCATTTGCACGCTAATACAGGGTTGAATTCGAGGAGAGTTTTAAAATTTAATTTGCGAAATCAAGCATTTGTGTGGCGACAATCGAACATTTTTTTCTGAACAAAGTTTCTACGAAAAAAAAATATTTAAAAAAATATGAAAAGGGATTTTCGAAGAATATTTGAAGCTCTCATTAAGGATAATGAGCGAAGCTACATTCATTAGTTGGGTGCGCCGTTCTTCGGGGAATCAGACTATTCCTCAATTTATTTTTAAGTTTAAAAAGTATTTTGATTCTGTATTTGATAGAAAAATTTATATACTTTTGGGAATTCTCACAAATAAATAAAAAAAGGACAATTGGACCAATTTTCAAGAAATATTATCGAACTAAAATGTATTTCCACCAGTATCTCCATGTATGAAGGGCAACTCAGCAATTTATTATTTTTTTCAAAAATGGAAACTGAACCATTGCGTTCTACTCGACAACCAATGATACAGCTTCTAACAAAATCGAATCGTGTGAATGTGATATAATTTAAACTGGATTTTGGATGAATTAATGCATTACCAATCCATGTTTTATTTAAGGTTATTCTACTTTATATATATACATTAAGCCATTCAAGGAGCAGAATTGAAACAATTTATGAAATCATGTTTATTCATCAAATATATTCGTTTTACAACCATTCCTACGTTCCTACGTATTAAATTGTCTTCCGCATTGGCCCTTGAACTTTGAAAATTTATTCGATTTGTTCTATTTGTTCTATTAAATCTAGGTTTAAGTTAAATACTTCATGTTAATTCTAGAGAGCATCTGTTTTTTAAACAATTCATGTTGAATAAGTGGAGAATAAATAATTATCATCATTATTAAATAAAAATTAAATTTTTTCATCATATAAAATGCTTTCCACAAAACCATCACAATCCGAGTTATTCTTCAGCGCTCAGAAGATTTCCATCTAACATGCATTCGACCCTGCTGCGACAGAAAGAGCATGACTGTCAACTACGAAACGAAATGAAAACAGAGAGAATTTTCTCGCTGGCAAAGAGAGCGTGACGCTTGTCAGTTTTGTTTTGTTGAATTTCTCCCTGCATCCCAGTTAGAACGAAAGCTCTCTCGTAATAATTGTTCGTAATAAATTCTTTATGACTCTTTTCAGCGGGTATCTTTTGACAGCGCAAAATGTATGGAATATTACCATATATTACGTAAATAATGACATCTTAAAGCGTATTTAACCTGAAACGCCAATTATTATGTCATTAATGGCGTAATCTGAATAGGCTAGGCTCTTTTCAAATGGTAAGCAATACATGTTCTCGATTTTGTTTTTAAGTACCGGGTATTTGTTGTTATTCAGTTTTTTAACCATCCACACGATTCGCATCATTTGCCGGTTAATTTGTGTTGGTGCACGTGACAAAGAGAAAGAAGCAAGGAAAGAGGAAACCCATATAAAGCAAGTGAAACACGGCGGCCGCCATTTGTGTTTACTGTGGAAAGAAATCGGATCTCCACCCAATTCGGAGTTTTATAATTTCAAATTTTACCATTGAATCGAGCGAGATTCGGTCCATTTTTATCACCACTCGTGAGTATAGCCGACCGTTGTCCGATGGATGATCGTTGACGCTGAAAATGGTTCGAACTACTCGCACATCGGCAGCGGTAAAAAACTCCACCTCGGGTGGTGGTGGCGGAGGCAGCAGCAGTGGCGACAGTGACAGTACTAAGGGTGAGGCTTCGCCACCCAGAAATGTGGAAACCGCGTTTGTTGGCGATGCGGAAGGAGTGGCAACGGTTGCTGCTGTGGAAGAACTCAATTTGTCCACGACCATGAAAGCATCCGTGGTGCTGGAGAAGCTGCAGATGGAGCAAATCAATCCGGGTACTTCAGCGGATTTGGGAACTGTTCGCAAAGGTGGTCGGGGAACCAGAGTGAGTATCGATTTTTTTTGCTTGTGAATCGTGTTATTGGGTATTGTCATTTTCTTGAAATTTTCTTCAAAATTTGAGAGTTCGGAATGCTGATCCTAATCACTAATCCTTTAAATATTCAATGGTCAATTATAATTAGGCGCGTTAATGATATTCATTTCAAATTTTTCATTCCACTGAATAAGCCTCTAAAATAATTTTATTTTGTTTCTTTATCTAGAAATCGGTTGGGCAACCGAGAGCTACTCGTCGGCAGCAGCGCTCACATCCAACACTGGAACAAAAGGAAGATTCTAATGACGATGGACTGGTTGAACTGATCGAGATTGTTGATGAGGATTCGAAATCGCACGAAGGGAGCAATATGGCACCGTCCGAAGTGTCCGAATCGACAGTGATGGCGGTGGATGAGGAATTAGAGGAATCGAAGATGGGTGTCAAAATGGAAATTGATAAGGATACGCAAGAGCAGACAGTACAGGTAGTTATGCTTGCTTATCTTAATTCGAAAATAACCGGTTCAGAATAACGACTCATTTTAGTGTTGCGATATCTTTATTTGTGATAACGAAACTTATTTGTAATCGTAGCAAAATTGATAACCAAATGTAACAACCATGTTATGCTTTTTTTTTCAGAACGATAAGAAATCGGATGAAGATGAAGCATCTAGCACCGGCAGTGGCAGCGCACCGTCCGTTCAACCGGAAACGGAAGGCGAAAGTGGGTTAAAAACTGAATTGGTCGGTACTCGCAAATCGAAACGGCAAGTCAAGGTGACGAATAAGTATCGGGATTTCGTGGTGGATGCTCCCCTGCCGTCGTCTCAGGTATCGTACGCTGATGTAAAATTGGCTCGTAGCAGCAGTAGTGGACGGAAAAGTCAGCCAACAAAAGAACCGGAAGTACCCCTTCCGGCATCGTTAGACGAGGTTTCGCCGCCTGAATCGCCACCACCGATGCTTCATCCTCCGGTTCGAACATATGGAAGTAAAAAGAAGTCAGATGACGACACGCCTAAACGCAGAACGACGAGGGCATGCACTCCCATTCCGCGAGACAATCGAGTTCGTAAGAAGAAAACGAAATCTAGCACTGGGGAAGGAAGTTCTAAGGATTGGGCGATTGATGGCATTACGCTTTTAGCATTAGAAGATCCAAATGATTCAACGTTAACTTTTAATATTGACAGTAGCTATTTTTCGGATGACGAGTTGTATGGTTTTGGTAGTCCATCGCCCGAAGAGTTCTGCGGTTGGCCGGAAGAAGAATTTAGATACCCTGAAGCGGGTCCTTCATGTTCCTCGCTGTCGTCTATGATGTCATTCAAAAGTCTTCCAGCTGTGCAAGCTTCAGAAGAGGACACTTCTGGCATTGAAGACAAGCCTGAAGCCGAAGTTGTGAAAAAACGAAGGGGAAGATCAGTAAAGACGATGCCGGTTACGCAGCCGGTTATTCCTGTTGAAGAGGAGCCGGTGCGACCTGCAGGATCCATGTTCATAAGGAGGTCGTATAAAACGACGAGAAGTGCAGCTTCAGCTCCGGTAACGAAGGCGGATGTTCCTGTGGAGATGAAGGCACCTGATAGTATTGCAGATTTAGTTCAACCGAAAGATGAACCCCAGGAAATTGTTGTAGAGGATGAGCCTATGGAAGCTGTGATCGACACAACAGTCGGAAGCGAATGTGTTCTGGATGATGCTATCGAGATAGTCCTGCAGGCCGATGAAATCATCAGCGATGAGCAACAGGAGGTGGTGATTCCGGTCGCTCCCAAGCCTTTCCGGAAACGACGCATTCGGGGAGGTACTCGATCATCACCGGCAGATGGACCACGCAGGGGACGAAGTCGAACGAATATAGCACCATGCATGGACGAAGAAATGGTTGAAGTTATAAAACCAGTTGACGATGAAGAGGAACCGCTGGAGGAGGTGAAGTTGCATGTTCCCGTCTCGGAAGAAATCAAGGAGGATATAAGCGCGGTGCCGATGGAGGTTGATGCGGTAGTGGATCTCGAGAATGTAGTTGAAAACGTTATTCCGATAGAAATTAAACAGGAAAGCGTTATACCGTCAGAAATCAAACAAGAAGCCAATGTTCAGGAAGTTACTCCAGTGGTCGAACCAGAAAAGGCGGTGCCGATGGCTTTACCGGACCTTCCAGTAGAAGAAACGGAAAAGATGTTGAAAAAAACCCCAACAAAAGCTTTGAGAGCTAAATCGACATCTGAGCGTAGAAAATCGACATCTTCGCCTCGAAAATTGAAGACAGATCTATTTGAACCGACGAAGGAGGAATTCAAAGCTGGTAAGGAGAAAGTCGAGCCGGTAAAGGTAATACAAATTGAATCAATTGTACAAGAATCTAGAGAGGCTGTGGATGGTTCCCCACAGAAAGAGTTGCTCAAAAAAGAAGTTCGTCCTAAAGCGAAAGAAGAACCATCTGAGGAGGAGCGACCGCCTTCCAAAGTAGACACAACTCCAAAACCATCAAAGGACCTTGAGCGACCGCCTTCCAAACTAGACATAGTTCAAAAACCATCGAAGGAACACAAAAAGTCCTCAAAGGAAAGTCGCGAATCTCGTAAGGATTCGAAGAAGTCGAAAAATCGCGAACGAGAACACTCTTCGAAAGATAAACGAGCGAGAGAGCATTCGAAGAGCCGTTCTAGCGGAAGTGGCAAAGACCGAGATAAGGATAAAGATCGTGACAAGGAGAAAGAGCGTGACAAGGATAAAGATCGGAAACGATCATCAGATAAAAAAGATCGTCGATCAGAGGTAGAGAAAAAGCCGGAAGTGGAGAAAAAGCCGATATTGCCGGAAGTTGTAGAAAAAAAGCCACCGGAACCAGAGAAGAAAGAGGCGGTGGCTAAACCGCCCACACCAGTGCCGAAGCAGCAGGATAAGCCCAAAAAGTGTTTCGATAGCGAACTCCAAGCTCTCGATCCAGCGTCAAAGCAAAAGCTAGCGGACGAGTGTAAGCGATCGTCGAAAGATTCGGAGAAGCCCCGCAAATCAGACAAACACTCGAAAGTGCGCGTTGAGTCGGATTCTAAGAAGAAGCACACCAAAAGTGATTCCAAAACGAAGGACTCAAAGGAGAAGAGTCGTTCAACCGATTGCTCGCCAGTTCCGAGCAAGAGTAGTTCTTCGAAGAAGTCCTCTAAGGATACTTCCAGTGGCAGCAGTAGTAAAAGAGACTCTTCCAGTAGTTCGAAGTCGCGGAAGAGCTTGGTGGACGATAAACCTAAAGAAAAGGAGAAGGAGAAATCGAAAGATAAACCTGTGGAGCTACCGCCACCATCGGTGGAGACAAAGCCGCCGGAGATTGAACACCCCGAACCTGTGGATTGTCTCATCGAAGAAGCCCCGGAAGTTAAACCAGTTATTAAAGAAGAATTCCCGGCACCGGAGCCACCTCGAATTGTTACCAAGGCGTCACGTAAAATGTATCAAAATGACGAGGAGCTTCAAATTATCAACTCTTCCCAGGAGTCCATCATTTCTGAACCACCGACGATAATTCCTAAGGAAGAACCGGCGGTACTCGAAGAAGCATCCGATGTTCAGGAGATCTCCGACGCTTTTGACACCAGTGTGCAAATTTCGGGACCACGTCCGGAAATTGCTCTCAAAGAGTTCCAAAACATCTCCATCTGTGACGAGAAGCCTAAGGAAGAAGTTGTTCTCAAAGTAGAGGAGGAACCTTCAATAACAGAATCGACAGAACCGACTTCCCCGGCTGCGTCGCAGGAATCAAATGATGATTCCAACTCTAATAACAGTTCGATTACGGAAGGCACGAAGGAGTCGAAAGCGGAGCAGCAAGATGATGCGAATATTCGTCGATCGTCTCGGATCAAGACGATCAGTTCGCAGAAGCAGCGCACCAGTCATGGATTAGTCAAGGATAGGGAAAAGCTGTTCAAGAAAACCAACATATCGCTGGGTTTCGATTCTAAGGTCCTTAAGGATGCCATCACCGGCAACTTCAGTGTTGTGTCAGCTGGTGATCTCTCGGGAATGGATATTTCTGGCTCCAGTGAGCAGGACGCTTACGTGACAAACATCGAACTATCAGAGGAATACCTTCGCGATATGGAGGACAAGCTGAGTCGGTTTGAGACGATCCGGGAAAATATGTACCACTGCGATAAGGTCATCAGTAAGGAGGCGAAGAAGATGACGTGCGACTGTTTCCTCACTACGGATGAAATCGACCGCGGAGAGCTTGGTTGCGGCGAGGACTGCCTAAATAAGTTGCTGATGATCGAGTGTGGATCGCGTTGCATCATCGGAGAACGCTGTACTAATAAACGTTTCCAAAAGTTGGAATACTCGAACTGCCAAGTTTTCCGGACGGAGAAAAAAGGTTTCGGAATCCAGGCCAGTACAGAGATAGTCCCAGGGGACTTCATCATGGAGTACGTAGGCGAGGTGTTGAACAGTGAGCAGTTCGACGAACGAGCTGAGTTGTACTCCAAGGAGAAGAACAAACACTACTACTTTATGGCATTGAGAAGCGACGCCATAATTGATGCAACCACGAAGGGAAACATTTCCAGATTCATAAATCACTCGTGCGACCCGAATGCGGAAACCCAGAAGTGGACCGTCAACGGTGAACTTCGAATTGGTTTTTTCTGTACGAAGTATATTATGCCGGGGGAGGAAATCACCTTCGACTACCAGTTCCAGCGCTACGGTCGAAGGGCACAGAAGTGCTATTGCGAGTCGGAAAATTGCACCGGCTGGATCGGTGGAGATCCGGGCAGCGATGGCGAGTCGGAGTACGAAGATGAAGAAGAGGTTGAAGAAAGCGAAGAAGAGGAGGAGCAGGACGTCAAACCAGAAGTGCCAGCGGTTGTACCCTCTGCAGTTGAAACCCCGGTAGAGGTGATTAAAACTGAAGAACCAATTCCCCTGGCTGAGGAAGGAAAACCGCAGGTTGAAGGAGAACCTGCGGTTACGGAGCCAAGTACCGTCATACCCAGTGTTGAAAAACCACCGGAAACAAAACCCAAGAAGGTACGTAAACGAATCGAGCGCCCCAAGAAACGTCGACCTCAGATTCACGAGGATCCGGATCTAGAGCAAGAGATCAATCATCTCCTGAAGACCGGGCTGAAGAACCAGGCCCAGACGCTTAAACTGTCTCGTCTGATGGTCCGCGCTAAGGACATCAAATCCAGAAGCCGACTGCTCACAATCCTCCAAAGCGGAGAACTGCCGTGCCGACGGTTATTCCTGGACTATCACGGTCTCCGGCTACTCTACGGCTGGATCTGCGAGTCCACCGAATCCATTGAAGATCTCAAGTTCCGCATCCAGATTTTGGACACACTGGATCGCTTACCAATTCCGAACAAAACCATGCTGAAGGACAGCAAAATCCTGCAGACGATCGAAAAGTGGGCTAAGATCGAAAAATCCAAAGAAAAGCAAAAAGAACCGGAAAAAGAGAAGGAAAAGGAATCGAGCAGCAGCTCTCCGAGTGATAGCAATGGCGCGGGAAGTGACAGCAACGCCAGTTCCGACGCTAAAAAGCAGGAAGTCGTTGGGAATGCTGACGTTCTGAAAAACATGCCGGAGTTGCTGAAGATTGCTGATCTGGGCAAACTGAAGGAGATCATCAGTAGCACTTGTTCAGAGAAAGAAGGATCGGAAAAGGAAAAATCTTCCGCAGCAGCTGCAGTAGAGACCATGATTCCGTCAGCGGTCAGTTTGATCGATTCTATCGAAATTCCCGAACCAGAGGACGAAAATGCTCCGGAAGAGAAGCGACTTGGAACGCAGATCCGCATCCTCTCCTGCAAATTGCTAATTAGTTGGATCAATCTCAAGGAGGTATTTCGAATTCCAAAGAAAGAACGTATCGAACAGATGAAGGAGCACGAACGTGAAGCCGATTTGCGCTACAAGGCGCTCGGTCTCGGAGACGACGATACGTCATCGCAACGGCACTCATCCACTCGCTTTTTCGATCGCTCACGTGAACTGAAACGGCGCAAATCGATGGACGATCGAGAACTGCTCAATTTCCACAAGTTAAAGCGACCACTTAGCACTGCCAGTCCTATGTACAAAATGGACAACCTCTCGAAACAGCAACGGCGCCAGCTGTTCGAAATGAAAGTCGCCCACGAGGAAGCCGAACGACGTAACAAAGAGCTGTGGATGCAACACGAAACCAACTGTCTTAAGTTCGGCCTGAATCCGCACCACACCAACCCGATGGATGTGCCCGCCAAAATGAATCCTGCCACCGGAGAGTACTACTCTGCCGACGATCGGCCCCTCCCGAGACCACCCAGCCATATGTACATGAAAGTGCAACCGCCGCCTTTGTCCACCAACCCGGAGGACTACGAACTGCCTCCGATGGATCTGCCTCCGCTGTGGAAGTTTGCAATCGACGAACGGGGACGATTGTACTATTACCACGTCAAAGATCGCGTCCCCCAGTGGGAACCCCCGAAGAAGAGCAATCCCAAAGGGCCCGGTCAAGGACTGCGCGACGAGGATATTTCCATGAGTTCCGACTCGAGTACCACCGACACCGAGGACTCGGAGGAAGAGTATCTCAATACGCATATGGAGCAGCTGCTCAAGCGGAAGAAGAAGCAACAATCGAGCTTCAATTTGGGTGAGTAATGTTTTACTTTCGGAAAGTTGCCAATGTAACAATATTTCTTAATCTACTTAGACGACGTCCTCGCCAAACCGGACGACATGAATGATAGTCTGTCGAAAACGATCAAGGATCTGGAAACTGGTGATTCGTCTCCCCACGCCAGTAGCAGCGGTGAAAAGCTGTTCGGCAGTGAATCGTTTGAGAAAACGGCCGAAGAGTTGCTGCAGCATAGGAAGCGAAAGCATAGCAACAGGCTTGTTCAGGAGAAGATAATTAGCGTAAGTACATTTTACATAACGTATTATAACAGTGCGTCTAATCATTCAATCAAACTGTTCCACAGCCCCGGACCGAGGAGGACAAATTGTACGGCCAGATGGAGATGAAACGCTACAAGGAAACCAAAGAGAAACTCCGCCGCCGAAAGGAGGAAGCCAAGCGACTGCGAGCCCGAAGCATGTTGGACAAGTCGCTTTCCGACAGTCCTTTCAGTGGATCCTATTCCGGTGTGGATGCGCTGGATCGGAGCGCTACCGAAAATTCGCTCATTGACGACGACCTGGTGGTGTCACACAAAATCGTTGACGACAAGTGCATCGTCGATGAGCTGGACATTCTGACCAAGAAGAAAAAGATCTCCCCCTACGAGGAGTGGCAGAAGGTTAAGCAACGTCTGGGGAAGAAGCGAGCCGCGAAGCTTGGCGAAAGTTCTTCCACCTTTGGGGGATCCTCGTCGGCTGCATCGTCCTCATCGGTGGGCTCGTCTAAAATTGGCAAACGGAAAAAGTCCGACCGGTTAGATCTCAACAGCGATGAAGCTCGTAAGATTAAAGAAAAATTCCGCGGCGAAATAGCCGGAGTTATTGTACAGCATTTGGGAGCGTATCGAAAGGAATCCTGTCAGACCGGTCGAATCACTAACACGGAGGATTTCAAGCATTTGGCGAGGAAGGTTAGTACACAATTCTTTTGGCTAACTAAATTCCATCCTCTTCAATTTTTTTCCTCCCATAGCTCACCCATTTCGTCCTGGTGAAGGAACTGAAGCACTGCGACAACACCATCAACGAGTTGGAAGTGACAGACTCGGTGCGGACCAAGGCACGTGAGTTTATCAAAAAGTATATGGCCAAGCACGGCACGATATACGTGAGGGGCGACAACGAGCCTGACTACGCCAACATCGGCGTTAATCTCTGAGAGGAAGCCAAGGGAAGAGCGGAAACTCCGAAGGTTCCGCCAGCTTCCCAAGAGTAAGTCGTGTTTTACCCGATACTAAATGCGCTGATTACAATTTAATAAGGTAAAGTAATACTATTTTATTATTACTTAAATCTATCATAGCACGATTGTTCAAGAGAGTTTAGATCGAATAGATGAGTTCGTTTTAATTTATATTGCAAATTTATGTTATTGTGTGAATAGAGTATTCTTAGGGAGAATATGAAATACGAAGCGAGTGATTGTACCATTGCAGGTTGATTATCACTCGCAATAAATGGTCTAGAAATTTATTGTGATTCTAGTGTTATATGCTTCGAACAATCCCTATTAATTATTATTATCCCTTTTAAATTATAGTGAAGATGTTCGATCCCCAGTTATGAAGTCAAAACGATGAACTCGTGCGTTCTTTCATATCTTGACATATATTGTACGTGGATTTCCCTACTGGACCCGACCGTTCGAAATAGTCGCTCCTTGAACGGTCGTTGAAATCGCCGTTTTCGCCTTCACACCCGTCTTCATAGTAAAATCTGTCAAAACTGACAAGTCTGCCACGTGTTTTTTACTGTTTCCTTCGGACTTCTCTTTCTTTTTCCGATGTTTTGACATTTGTTTTGATAGACAAGGAGCAAAAAACAAGGTAATCTACCAAACATTTATTGAGTTTGGCAAACCTTGCTGGAAAAGAGAACGTTTGAAATAGGCAAGTGAACCGACCTTCGAATCCATTGGTCAAGTAAATCCACAATAGATTTGACTAAGAGCATAACAGCGGTATGCTGAAACCAGCAGCTTTGGGTCCTGCACACCATGTTAGACGCCATGAGCCTCTGCTGCGATGTCCTTACTTACTTACTTAGGGGCCGTCCAGAAACCACGTGGTCATATATGGGGGGGGGGGGTTTGGAAAATGACCATGATAAGCCACATGGGGGGAGGGAGGGTGTTGCTCTCGAACCACGTGGTTTTTTTTACACGAAAAACTTTTGGGGATTAACAACAGCGGTTTAAAAAAATACAAAGCATTAAAATTTAATGATTTAATCATTGAACGCAAAGCAAGATGATGCCCTTTTCAACACAGCGTTAACCCTTATGCGGCCGACGGGGTACCCGTGTTCCTTTTTCAAATTCAAGTGGTGATATTTCAATGAATTTTTATAGCTAAAAGCTGAAACTCGGTGACATCTAAGAACTCCATAAAATGTAGCATCTGTGAGAAAATCACGTTGATACAGTGAGGAGGGACGTGGGGAGGGGCATCTGATTTTTTTTACCACGTGGATGGCCGACAGGGTACCCGTGTTCCCGTAAATTTATATTTTCATAACTTCAACAATTTTGAACCGATTTAGATAATTTTGGGCATTTTAGAAACAGAAACTCATATACTTTTTGTTTACTTATAAGGTTTACAGCTTTTGTTTATGGTTATACAAGAAATCTTTGAAGTAAGGCTTAAGAGTCTACACACGTAACCGAAGGACTATCAGCCAGTTTCAAATATATTACATGCTCATTGCGCTTCTTAGATTAGTCGGTGTTCACAGTATATATTCTGGGTCTCCAAAAACCCCTGGAGTAAGGCCTAAGTCATCCAAAAAATCCCTGGAATAAGATCTTATGGTCTGCTAACGTAACCAAAGGTCTATCGTGTAAATTCAAAAACGGTACATGCTCTTTATGGTGCTTAGCATATAATGGTTTCACAGTATAAGTTCCGGGTCATTTGCATTCCAAGTAGTTCTTGTTGCTGTCATTGATTCCAGGTGGTCTACGAACTCCATACAGTCAAGGTCTTCGGATCAATCTCCGTAATGGAGGCAGTTAACGAAGAATAAACAAGTTGCGTGACCCCTTCTTGGTATATGTTTGTATTCTAAGTAGTTCTTGTTGTTATCGTGGGCTCCAGGTAGTCTACGAACTCCATAGAGTCAAGGTCTGTGAATCAACCTCCGTAATGGAGGCAGTTAATGAAGAATAAACAAGTTGTGTGACCCCTTCTTGATATATATATCTGTTTTTAATGTAGTTCTTGTTTTTGTCGTGAGTTCCAGGTAGTCTACGAACTCCATACAGTCAAGGTCTTCGGATCAATATCCGTGATGGAGGCAGTTATCGGAGAATAAACAAGTTGCATGACCCCTTCTTGGTATATGTTTGTATTCCAAGTAGTTTCTGTTGTTGTCGTGAGTTCCAGGTAGTCTACGAACTCCACACAGTCAAGGTCTTCGAATCAATCTCCGTAATGGAGGCAGTTATCGAAGAATAAACAAGTTGTGTCACCCCTTCTTAGCATATGTTTGTATTCCAAGTGGTTCTGGTTATTGTTGTGGGTTCTAGGTTGTCTACGAACTTCATAGATTCAAGGTCGGTGGATCAACCTCCGTAATGGAAGTAGTTATTATAGAATAAACATGTTTTGTGACCCCTTCTTGGCATATGTTTGTTTTTCATGTAGTTTTTGTTGTTGTCATGAGTTCCAGGTAGTCTACGAACTCCATACGGTCAAGGTCTTCGGAACAATCTCCGTAATGGAGGCGTTTATCGAAGAATAAACAAGTTGCGTGACCCCTTCTTGGTATATATTTGTATTTCATGTAGTTCTTGTTGTTGTCGTGAGTTCCAGGTAGTCTACAAACTCCATACAGTCAAGATCTTCGGATCAATCTTCGTAATGGAGGCAGTTATCGAAGAATAAACAAGTTGCGTGATCCCTTCTTGGTATATGTGTGTATTCCAAGTAGTTCTTGTTGTTGTCGAGGACTCCAGGTAGGCTACGAACTCCATAGAGTCAAGGTCTGGGGATCGACCTCATCGTGCATATGCATAATCGAGTTCCAGACATAGTAATCAATTTCCACTCCGGGTGGCTCAATACCCGGAACATAGGCAATTGACTTTGAATGTATTGAACTCGAAAGGCGATCTCTCTTCGCTTATGTGGTCGGGTTGGGATCTGACGACCAACTGGCACAATCTCACACAACCCTACTTCATCGAGCGCCGTTGGTGATGAAGCAAGTGTGTAGGAGCCAGATAATACTAAATACTCATCCTACGTGGTTGGTATTGTACAAAAACATATATGAGAGAGTTAGTTCTGAGAATGTATTGCGAGAGTTCGGCTACATGCCCGGTGCTGTGAATTTGGTTTCATCAGTACCCGCTAAGCTGCGGAGGACGACGGAGGTCCTTCGTAGCTTAGTAGGGAAAACACCTGTCTAGCGTACTGGTTTCGTGGGATCAAACCCCACCGAAGTTCTGTACATCAATCTCCGTAATGGAGACAGTTATCGAAGAATAAACAAGTTTTGTGACCCCATCTTGGTATATGTTTGTATTCTAAGTAGTTCTTGTTGTTGTCTTGAGCTACAGGTAGTCTTTGAAATAGAGCCAAGGTCGATGGATCAACCTCCTTAATGGAGGCAGTTATTTGAAAATAAACAAGTTGTGAGACCCCTTCTTGGTATATGTTTGTATTTTAAGTAGTTGTTTTCATTGTCGTGGGCTCCGTAATGAAGATTGAAGGCAAGGCAAAATACGTGAATGAAAACCGTATTTTTTTTTTGTCGAAGAGACTAACAAATTTATTAATAGATACTCATAAATGATTCATAATAAGCTACAGGCAGTGAAAGTTATTTCTTGAAAATCTTTATTGTTTGCGGAAAATTGGGTCGAAAACGTGATAAAATCGGGTTAGGCAAAATCAGGGGTAGACAAAATCTGGGAGTGACAAAATCGGGTCAACCTCATCTGAGTGAATGTGCGCATTCCTAGTACAGTAGCCGTTCGATAGCTGCAAAATGTTTACTTTTCAGTTATCGAATGCTGTTCGATAACTGCAACGCACTCTAGACGTCAAACGGTTGTCAATCGACGTCAGATGCAATAAAAGTGCATCTAAATGTGCAGCGCAATGCAGATGTCATTGAGTCTGACATTGAGTTTGCCATGGTAATATGTAGTCTATGAACTCCATATAGGAATGATCTGCAGATCATCCCACGAACGGAAGGCTATTGGTATATGTTTGCATTTCAATTAGTTCAAGTTGTTGTCATTAGCTCTGGGCAGTTATTGAAGAATAAACAAGATGTGAAACCACATCTTGATATATTAGCATTCCAAGTAGTTATTGTTGTCTTGTTGTTGTTGGTTCCAGGTAGTATACAAACTTCATTCATATCACTAATATGAAGTTGTCTATTCTTTGGAAATGCAAAATGTAAATAAATTGGAACGATACAACTTCACGCCGAGAACGTGAGGGAAAAAACGGGCTAATATCGCAAAGATCATGTACCATATTGAAATTAGATTAAAGACCCTCTAGATATTCGTGTAAGCCTAGAAGTTTTACTCCATACATTTCTAGGATGACCATTAGCATATGCCATAAATGCATTTTATTCATAGACCCCAAATTTAAAACAGGCTGATATATTTCTGGTGTAGATCCTAACGCCTTACTTCAGGGTTTTCATGGATGACAAGGAACATTTGAAATGGGTGCATTCTATTCTACGTACTATAAAGGGCATGTATAACTATTCGAATAGGCCGAAAGAACTCTGGTTACGCATGAAGTTCTTGAGGATTGTTCCAGTGTTCTCTTGGATACCCATGAACATGTGCAATGAAAGCGGTATATTATATGTATCACAAAGGGCATATGCCACTTTTGAAATAATCCGAAATAAGGTATCTTGTTACGTGTGAAGATCCTGAGGCCTATTCTAGCATGTTTTTGGAAGACAATAAACATATGCAATGAACGTATTCTATTCCATGTACCACAAAGGCCATGTACCACTTTTGAAACAAGCCAAAAAATCTCTGGTTACCCATGCAGATTTTAAGGCCTATTCCAGGGTTTTCTTGGATGACCATGAACATATGCAATAAAGGCGTTCTATTCTATGTACCACAAAGGGCATGTACCAGTTTTGAAACAATCTAAAAGATCTCTGGTTACGCGTGTAGATCTTAAGGCCTTTTCCAGGATTTTCTTGGATGACCATCAACATATGCAATGAAAGCGCTCTTTTATATGTACCACAAAGGGCATGCACCACTTTTGAAACAATCTAAAAGATCTCTGGTTACGCGTGTAGACCTGAAGGCCTTTTCCAGGGTTTTCTTGGATGACCATGAACATATGCAATAAAGGCGCTCTATTCTATGTACCACAAAGGGCATGCACCAGTTTTGAAACAATCTAAAAGATCTCTGGTTACGCGTGTAGACCCTATAGCCTTTCTCCAGGGATTTCTTGTATGACTGAGGACTTATCCGAGAGATTTCTTCGATAGCGCAGAACATGTGTAGTGATCACATTTGATTTCAAGGAGCACAAAGAGCATGTACCACTTTTGAGACAAATCCATAGACCCATGGTTACGAGTGTAGACCTTAAGGCCTTACTCCAGAGATTTCTTGGATGACTCGGAACATATACTGTGAACGCATTCTATGCTAAGTACCACAAAGAGCATGTACAGTATTTGAATTTGCATAATAGGCCTTTGGTTACGCGAGTAGATCTTTAGGCTATACTCCAGAGATTTCTCGGATGACTAAGACCTTATTTCAGGGATTTTTGCATTACACGAAGCATATACTGTGAACACCTTCAATTCTAAGAAGCGCAAAGAGCTTGTAGCATATTTGAAACTGGTTGAATGGCCTTTGGTTACGCGTGTAGACTCTTAGGCCTTACTTCAAAGATTTCTTGTATAACCATGGGCATAAGCTGTAAACCTTGACAATTGGCAAAAAGTATATGAGTTTCTGTTTCCAAAACTGTCAAAATTATCCAAATCGGTTGAAAATTGTTGAAGTTATGAGAATATCAATTTATGGGAACACGGGTACCCTGTCGGCCATCCACGTGTGTTTTTTTTGTTGGCCGCATAAGGGTTAAAAAAACGTAGGTGTTCATCGAAAATAACCTGTAACGCAGCGTCGGTCGCAACGCCGATGCATATCTGCGTTATTTGACCATCTTAGCCTTTGATCCTATTTCCATAAAAAAAAATAACGAAAAAACAGGTTGCGATTCAGTCTTAATTTCCACAAAAAAATTGGAAAGGAAAAATGGAAAAATATTTTTAAAAATTTTCGCCGCACCACGCCACCGCCGCAGATGGTTTTTGGCATCACGCCGCCGACACTTTTGCATCAGCGGACTGCAACTACAATTTTGAAAATTGTTCATGTTTTTACAAAATGTTCAATGAAAGTTCATGTTTTTACGAAATGTAGGCAATGAACTGTGTATAACAAGTTTTCAACAGTTCCTGACGATATTCAATTTTTCAATAGTTTAGCGCCTTTATTTAATTGTTTCTAATGAATGTGCAAAATCTTAAACAGTTTGTCGATCGATTGATAAAAAAATCATCAAAATCTGCTGAGTTATTAGTTCATACTTCCTGACCACTTTTCGTGACGGTCTTAAATTTTATTCTGCTGAATGACCCCCCCCCCCTATATTTTCCCGTAAGACGTATTCTATGTCAAAAAATTTCCATTGGAAATTTAGAAGAATTGTAGTTTCATTAATGTTGCCCAGGATTTTGAAAGAGATTCTGTAAACAAAAGTCAGCTGGAATTTTTTTCTAATTTATACTGGGAATTCTTCGGAATTTGATGTTTATTGGAATTTTCATCGTATTCATCAAAATTTCTACCGAACATTTTTCGGAACTCTTCCACAGAATTTCGGAAAAAAAAGTCGTTGAAATTCTAAAGATTTTTCCGTTGAGACTCCGAAGAATTTCTTGTCAATATTCTGAAGGGTTTCCCTTGCAACTCCAGAATAATTATTCTTGAAAATTCAGAAGATCTTGGAATTTAAAATTAATCCAACAATAAATGTAGGCAATAATTTAGGCTTAAGAAGCCTAGTTTTTTATGATATTGAACAATTAGGATAATTGATCGAAAAATTTGATAATGCACCTAAATGTTCTAAATGCACAAAATTCTAGTAGTGCGTATGAAAAAGGTTATTTTTTTGCTTGCATTTAAAAAATCTACATGAAATTCTAATTAATAATAATGCTTTCTAAATTCATAAAAGGGTCTTAGAACTAAGGATATTCCTGCGATATAGAAAAAAAATCAGTTTTCCAGAAAAAAACATTCCAATCTCTAATACAATCTAGGTTAAATAATAGTGTTCTTCTTCTTCTTTCTCGTCGCTCCGTACGAAACGTCAGAGCATTAGGGGTGGCACAGCTGTATTAGCTATATCGCCAGCGATTATTATTTATAGTCATTTGACTTTACTTGTTGATGTTTTCCGTCTGGTCGTTTTCCGTGTGAGTCAAAGCACCGATGCGCCTTGGATTCACATACGGAGTGGATTTCGTCGTATATGGTCTATTTGATATAGGGTCCTAGTTCAGTTCTAAATATTGCTTCTGATATCTTTCAAAAAGTTGACTACATTCCGGAGGAGATCTATGTTTTTTTCATTCCAAATTTGGTAGATGTTACAGTAGAAGTCAAGTCCATGTTTCCTTCTCGTTACTGCGTATTTTACGCAGAAGAAGATTATATGTTCCGCATTGTCAATCACGTCGCAGATCTCACAAATGCAATCGTTAGCCAGTTTCATCTTATGTAGCCAGAAGCGTGAAAAATCGTGGCCTGATAATAGCCTATTGAGAGTGCGTATTTCTTTATTATTCAGTTCTAGTTTGTAGTGCCAGGGTTTGTGTGGAATCGTATTCTGTACTTGGAAATATTTCCGTCCTTTGCCTAATTCAGAAGTGTAGTCTAGGTACCACTGCTGGGCGTTTTCTTCACATAGCTGCCTGAAGTAGAGAACTACGTCGTGTAGCAGCATCTTGTTCCTGCAAATGTGGGTGCTTTCCAGTGCCGATTTGGCCAAGTGATCAGCCATCTCGTTGCCTCTTACTCCCACATGTCCCGGTATCCATTGTATCGATGTGTTCGTTCGTGCAGCCATCTCCAAAATCTTGTTGATAACACTGTCTCTTACTTCCTGTTCCAACTGTTCTTGTAAGTACTTGCACCCGGACATGGAATCGGTCATTATTACACTGCGAGTAATGCCACTCTGATCGATATATTGTAATGCCACATATATTGCTTCGAGTTCAGCTGACATAATACAAACAAAGTTTTCCAACTTCAGACTCAGCTTTACGTTGCCTGCCTCATTGTAGATCCCAATTCCGCAAACCTTGTCGGTACTTGACGCATCCGTGTATATTATTTGTCGGCCTTGGTACTTGCCGTGTATCAAAGACAGTGATAGTTGCCTAAGAACCTTGATATCCGTCTGTTTCTTCGTCCACAGTTCTTCACTCAGCATCGTTTCAATGTGTACCATTTCATTCAGTGGGGTTGCTTTGGTAGATGTTGACATGTCCTTCAATACTCTTCCGTGTTGAGCTGCTAGCTGTTCGAGATAAGTGTATCTCTTCTGTTCATCGAATTTTCCGTTATCAGTTTGTTCCCAGACAGGTGTTTTCCAGTAGTGGTGTTTGGCCAGTTGTTTGCCGATCACTTTGAGGCGTCTGAATTGAAGTGGAGGTTGAGCGGCTATGGAGTGGAGCGTGTTCGTAGGTGTTGTTTTTGTGCACCCAGTTATCTTTCGTAGGCAGGCGTTATTGATTGTATCAATCTTCTTCAGATTCGTTTTACAGGCAGAGCTGTAAATACTAGAACCGTATTCGATGAAGCTTCGAAAGAAGGCGTTGTATGCCATGTTTAGTGATGTGGGGTGGCTACCATGTCTTGTGCCGCTTATAACTTTGAGCATATTTAGACGGTCCGCCGCTTTCTTGGTTATTTCCCGAATATGAGCTCCAAACCTCAAAGACTTGTCAATCCATAGTCCAAGGTATTTGTGTACGTTGACCTGTTCTATCTGCTCATCGTGCACGCTGATGTCCAACTCTTCTGTAGCGTTCGCAAAAAGTATGGCCTTTGTTTTCTGTGCGTTGACGGCCAAATTCAACTCGGCGGTAACTTCAGCGAATCGCTCCATAAACCGATTAGCTCGTTCGTTTACTTCTTGAATGTTTCGTCCTTCTACCGTCACAGCAAAATCGTCGGCGTATTGTACGAGAACAACGCCTTCGATTTGGATTTCATGCAGTTTGGTCGTATATATATTGAAAAGTGTCGGCGATAGAATGTCACCTTGTGGTAGACCCTGGCTGATGTAGCGCGTGTAAATCTTGTTTCCTACCTGCAGCTGAATTTTCCTTTCCGCTAGAAATACATGTACCCAGCTTGAGAACTCTGGAGGTAGTCCAAGCGAAAGCATCACGTTTTCTAACGTGTCGAGTTTGACTGTGTTGAAGGCGTTGGACAAATCGATGAAAATAATCGCAGCATGCTTCTTTTCTCGTTTAATACAGAATACTTTGTTTGTTACGTATTCCAAACATCCGACCGTTGACATTCCTTTTCTGAAGCCAAAAGACAGACTAGGTAGAATATGTCGATTCTCCAGGTGCAACTGCAACTTGTTTAGGACTGCCGCGTTCAGTATCTTCATACCACAGTTGAGCATGGAAAGTGGTCTGGTTCCTTCGACGGTTTCCGGGTTTTTTCCGGGCTTGGGGATTGCTACAATCTTTATGGTTTTCATATTTTCGGGGATGTTATTCGTTCTCCATACATTATTCAGATCCCTGACGATAGAATCCCTAACCTCACTACTCAGTAGTTTAAGCGAAGAATATGAGATTCCATCTGGACCTGGTGTAGTTGGTTTCGATTTTTTAGCAAGAAAGCTGCACCAAAAACTACTAGATAGTACATCGTAGTTGGGCAGGTAATACGGATTCGGACTAATGTTGGCCTCCAGTGGGAAATATTTATTCAAAAAATCTTCAGCCATTGCCAAGTCCTCGTGTATTAGAATGTTCGTTTTTTCCTTCTTTTTCCCTGCAAGTTTCCTTAGTTTATCCCAGATCTCCTTGGAAGAACATCTGGGGTCAAAACTAGAAACGAATGACTCAAACTTCTGTCGTGCTGATTCGTTCTTTTTTTTTATTGAAAATCGTTTCTTTTCTCCGCAAATCCAGAAGCGAGAACAGGTCTCCTGTACGATTAAAATGTCTTCTAGCCTCTTTCTTCTCCTGCCAAGCCTTTTCCACTTCGTCACCCCACCAGAACTTAGGTACAAATTTTTCCCTTTGTTTGGCTCTTTTTAGTATTATTTTGTTTTCTTCCTGAAGTTCTAAGTAACTGCTAACATCGAACCCGTTTATTTTTTGAATATCCTCCGCTACCTTCCTTTGATTGATAAAGTATTTATTTACACGCTTGCTACCCAGTTGTATGATCGTTTCTAGCGCCAAGTGCCGACTCCCTACTCCAAAGTCTAACACGTTCATACTTGCTTCGTGGAATAGCCCCGGTGATACGATGACAAGGTCTATTGCCGATGGAATCTTGTTTAGTTGAACCGGTACGAAGGTCGCCTGACCTTTGTTCAACAGTACTAAATCTTCTTCGTTGATTAGGTCGAAAAGTGCTGCTCCTTTGTTGTCACTGTGTTGAGGGTCCCATGCAGAATGGTGAGCATTAAAGTCACCTCCTACCAGAACCTTACGATATCCACGAACTGCCTGGAATAAGCACTCTACACCCTGCTTCATCGCGAAATGTGAGATATTGGGCGCTACATATACTGACATTAGCACGATGTCATGGGGAACAATACACCGCGCAACTGCTTGGATTTTGGAAAAATTCGGTAGCTTTATTTCTTTTGATTTGTATTTCTTATCGATTAACATGCCTGCACCGCCATATCCGTCATCCCTAGAATCCAGAAAGGTGAAAAACCCTGGCACTCTATATTTGCTACTCTCTAATTCTCTCTTGCTCCAGCTCTCTGACAGTAAGGCTATATCATATTTTTCACGAATCAAAATTCTGGTTAATTCAGTTTTGTTTTTTTCCAAACTTTGTATATTTAGCTGAATTACTCTTAGATCAACTGGCATTTACTTACGATTGCTTTCCTTCCCGTGACCTGCTTTGGGACTACGACTCCGATACCTGGAATGTCCTGACCTATTTGATGGAACACTGTTTTTTCTTGAATTGAGGGACGAATCCGTTGCTTCCACGTTAGTACAATCGGTGAATTCACATCCGCTTTCATGTTCCTGTTGCAGCTGTTGTCTGCGTTGCTCCTCCATCCGTTGCGCCCATCGCTCAAAGTCCGTTACCTTAAAGGTGTTGAATAGTGCCACTCCTCTCTTTTCTCCCTCTTTATCACAGTCCAGTTTTTTCTTCTTTTCGGCGTACACTTGGATTTGATCCGCAATGTTCACCTCCTCGTTGGATCGCTTTGGTTTTTGGGGACGATATTGCTGAACATTTTTGGTTTTGTATTGCCCTGCTGACATTTCTGCGTACGTGGACGGGAGTGCCGGGAAATCATCCGTTTTCGTCAGCAACTCGTATCTGTTTTCCGTTAGAATCGGAAATTGTTCTCTTGCCTCCATGTATGTCAGCGTTGTCTTGGCCATAATCGTTTTGATATTCCGCTGCCGCTTTCTTTCAGCACATTGTTCATCCGACGTTCTGTGGTTTGAGTCCTCCTTGCAATACAGACATTTAACGTTGTTGTGACAATTGTTCTCCCAATCTTCGTGTGGCTGCGTGCAGTTCGGGCAACGTTTCTTGGACCTGCAGTTTTCGGAAGTGTGGTTGTACCTGAGGCAGTTCAGGCATAGCACTGGTTTACTGATGAACGGGCGCACTGTGTTGATACAGCAGAATAGACGGACTTCCGCCGGGAGGTTGCTAGCTCTGAAAGTGATGCTGATTCGGTGTACTGGAATTTTTTCCCCTGACTCGTATCGATGCAGTCGATTGATCGCCAGAATTGGGTACTGGCTAGAGATGTTTTCCTGGATTTCCTCGATGTTCATGTCCGTCGGAACGCCAGCCACGACACCAGTTACTGAAACGAAACTACGTGGAATGTAGGCCCTGTAGTTGTTGTTTCTCAAGAGCTGATCGGATTGCATCCTGTTGGCCGTCTGATAGTTTTTCAGGAAAACAAGCACCTTGTTTCTCCCGAGCGCTCGCATGTTGGTAGTGTTTTGTTTGTACTCGTTGATCTTCGTCAGGACTTTCCCGAGTGATAGTTTGTTGATTCGCAGTTGGCCCCCATCGTCGTCTTGCAATTGCACAATCACACGGAATGGCGATGCATCACTCTGGTTGTATTCGTATATCGGGTATTGTTTGTTGGTGTTGGTGTTTTTCGGATCAACTCCCGAGCCTTCGCCCGGTGTGTCCGGCGCCATCTTTTTTACTTCGCGTCCCCGGCTTTGGTTTTTTCTTTTCTTTCAGCACCACTTAAATTTTACTCTACACTTCTCAAAATAATTGTTTTTCGTTTACGGTATTCTCCCCGCACAATTCAAGCACTTTCCCACGACCGAAATTTGATTTAAACGGAAAAAACTCGAAATTTCTTCACCGTAAAAAAACGATCTTCTGAATTTTTCCCTTCGCGATGAAGTCACAAGTCTTCTCGCGTCGAAAATCGCTCTCATACTGAATAATAGTGTTATAATAACAATTGAAATTCAATTCCAAAACAAATCTCAACCCTTTCAGGACGGATGGGTCATATATGCCCAGCGTTTTAGATTGTCTATAAAATCACAAAAGAGAGCTAGGCCACCATTTTCTTCAGCAAAATTGTTCATCTAGATATTGGCTGTACAGAAAAAATATGGGAGCTCAAATTTGACTGACCCTGAAAACTCAGCTATCCGAGACCTTGGGAAGATTTCGATTCTAAGAGCATGCAAATGAAGTTGAAATGTTTGAATCGTAAACCACATTGTTTCATCATTCTGAATACTCAGATAAGATGGGTCATCCTGAACGTTAAGCCAGTGATTAATATTCAGGAATACGAGATGCTCAAGGTACTCCAAAACGTTCTCAAGTTCAGTCCACGATATCGAGATCAATCAAGACATTTGCAATGTCTTCATCATCGGTATATACCCAATTCGATGCAATAAGCATATGATCCTAATTTCCATTAACATGAGATCCAAGAGACAAGGTACCCAAAATTATCTTGAGTCAACATCAAGTTGCACAATGACAATGAGGCTTGTTCGCAAACTTTTTTTTATAGGGCCTTAGAAGCACTGGGTTCACGGACTTGAATGATTAAGTAGTTCAAATAACGGCTTCCAGGACGTTTTGTATAAGCTAAAAAGTCTGTAGTAGCTTGTCATATCAATCCAATGGACCTACTGGGATATTATATCATACATCATTCATATGTTGGTTAATTGGATAAATCGAATGATCCGAACTCCAAAATAATAATTGGTCTATAATACATTCATTCCTCTATGAGTCGCTTATGAAAGGACCATTGACTAAAGCATATTCGATATGTGGAATAGAAGTTCCTGGGAAAATTATTCGAAAGAACCATCAGAGTAACTGAGAAAATATGTAAATTTTCCACAAAACAGTAATAAATTAACACTTGTAAAAGCAAAAATTATTATAAAATATTTTATTATAAACTATAAATAATTATAAAATAAGAATTTTCTATATAGAAATCAAAATGTTCCACGAAAAAAATAACAAAATTTTCATGAATAAATCAATATTAGCAATAAACAATTACAAATGTTTCCAGAAAAAAAATTCATTTCCACAAAAAAAATTTTTTTTTTTCCACAAAATATCTTCTTCTATTCAATACAAATGAGTTGAGATTTTCTTCCTGACGATTTAACTCGCGATCGGGTTGACCGATATGTAAGATTTTTCCCTAATCGATTCGTTTTGGGGATCCGCAAGGTTTGTATATACAAAAAGTTGGCGAATTTAACGAGGAAATGTAAAAAGTCAATAAAATACAATTTTGGGTCAGCTGTTGAGGAAAACAAACCAAACGCTTGGAAATTGATCTAGAGTGCTGCAAATAGTTCATTGTGACATTTGCAACACCTGGACAATGCTGGGTTTCTTTCACATCAATAAAAAGCAATGAAAAAATAATAAAATTTACATTGAGAAAATACTATTGATAACATTTTCCATGAACTTCGAACGCTTTTAAAGAAGAGGTAATCTATGGGAAAATGCTCAATTTATATATTATTCTATATTCTTTAATAGAAAATTTCCTTTTTTTTCGGGAAAGGTTTTAATTTTTGGTAAAAAAAAAAAAAATTGTAATTATTTATTGCTAATACTGATTTATTTATGGAATGTTTGTATTTTTTCCGTGGAAAATTTTGATTTCTTTATGGAAAATTCTTCTTTCATAATTGCAATTTTTGGGTTTTAAAGTGTTAATTTATTTTTGTTTTGTGGAAAATTCTCAATTCTTTATGAAAATTTTGCATTATTTGTAGAAAATTTAATATTTTTTTATTGTTCATACCATGATATTTATTTATTGGAAATTTCCTAATTGTTGAGGAAATTTTTTATAAATTTTTAAGCAGGGTTTCTTCTTTAGACGATATCGTATCTTAGAACATCGACTCATGGAAGGTCTATTGTAGCTTGTGAAAGTAATAAATGAAATCGCATCGGCTCAATGGACCTGCTTGGATGCTTAGCGATGTATGGATACATCGTTCAGAACTTGGTTGATCGGGTCGTTTCAAAATTCCGTAATATCATGTCTCATGATTACATAGATATTTGTGGATATATTCTCAGCTTAGGACATTTTGTTTCTTGGCATGATTTTTGATACTTTCATGGATATGTACTTCAGAGCAGCTTGGCCTATGACACCCGAAAAAAAAAGACTTTTCAGTTCTTACTACAGGGTGGGTGTTTAAATGGGTATTGATACTTTTTAATCCGAAAAATTCTGAATTAGCGAGATCCGGACTAACGAGTCGTCGGATTAGCGCGAGGTCCGGATCAGCGAGGGGATACTGTATACTAGTTTTAACAAGATCGAGTTGAAAACCCTAAATATATACGTTAAACCCATGTAAAAAAAATCGTCCTGAAAGGGTTAAATACCAAAATATAACAATAAATTCTAGAATACCAAAAGGAACCCAAAGATATTAAAGACTGTAGATATAAAATGAAAACTAGCATTTAATGCCAAAAAATAAAAAAAATATAGGGATAATTTGGAAAGTTTCTAAGCCATTACAATTTTTTCTAGAAATTTTTATAACATATTCGCGAGTCCACATTTTTTGTATCCTGATGCATCGAAGGTGTGCAAGTTCTAGATATCCTAATACCTGATACAGATTACAACATGATAACATCATCAAAATGTTAGAATTCATGAAAATTTATAATTTCCATGCCGGGTTTAGTTTGATTTTGAATCAGTTGAAATTCCTGACTTTGTCCATCTTCAAAATTGATCGGGTTAACCATATGTTTTTGTTACATAATTTTTTTTTAATTTTTTTTGGTTTTGAAAAAACCACGTGGTCATAGGGGGGGGGGGGAGGGGGGTTGAAAATCTTCAAAAATATTACCACGTGGTTTCTGGACGGCCCCATTATGGATCCTTTATACCTCCGGTGGTACGAAGTGCCGACTTGAAAGATCTCCATCTGTGTGGATATATTTGAGCGTGCAATGCTTAGTGTAACAGGCACTGAACCTTTGAGTGGGTTATTATATTTCCCACCACAAAGGTTGCCACTAACGGTGAGTGCCGCCACAAGGAGACTCATTGCAGAGCGGACGCCATTACTCTGGTCTTTCTATTACCAACCGCCCGACAGGTAAGACGTGCATTCTGATAGAACCGGGTGATTCCTTTTCGGCCGATAGCTTTCATTCTGAACCGGTCCAGGGAGGAGTCGAAGAGGGCACTAATGCGTGCCGATGGATGGGCATTAAGGTTGAGCCCGTATAATTATACCGTCGAGTTCATCCGGGGTGTGGATAATATCGCGGATACCTCATCAAGGCTTTATAATGGAGAGGACGTACCATTTGACGATGAAGAAAGCCCATGGGAATTAGCGCCACTTGAAGCCAAGTCCGTAGAGTTTTTAACGGAAGCAGGCATAAAAACGGACACTGACCTAGATGAAGTTCTACTACAATTAATAACTGCACTTAAACTGGTTCGTGGCAAAAGGATCTGCGGAAGTACCAGCTCGTTGAGAAAGACCTAATTGTCCAAAACGGAATTGTCGTCAAAACCGGATGTGTTATTGTACCAAAAACGCTTCAAATTCGCGCACTGGCAGTAGCTGACGAGGGACAGCCAACGATTGCGAAGATGAAGAGCATAATGCGACAACGCGTATGGTGGCCAGGTATGCCCGGTGACATATCCAAATGGGTAGCTTCATGCAAAACCTGTTGTATTTATGGTAAACCCGAAAGGACAACTCCAATGCAGCGTGTGTTCGCTCCAAGGACAGCTTAGGCATCGATTGCTCTGGACTCCAACGGTCCCTATTACAGGTCAAGATTAATTATCGCTCGTCCCGTGAAATCTACCAGATTCGAATGTGTTCAGAAAATCCTTGATGATGTTTTTTAAGAAAAAAGGATACCCTAGACACATGAACACAGATAATGGACCACCGTTCTGTTCTGGAGTACTGTAAGATACGCGACATTTTATGTACATTTTCGACACCTCTTTTCTTGCAGCAAAATGGGCTTGCCAAAAGTTACATGAAGCTCATCTACAAGGCTATGGCCACTGCATCTGCTGAGAAAACTAACTACGTAGAGGAAATCAAGAAAGCCGTCAATTCTCACATTCTGCTGCTCACAGCATTACCAATATTCCACCGGAAGAGGTAATGTATAGTCGCAAGATTAGGCGCGGATTGCCACTTATTCAACACGGAAAATCGGACTACGATGAAGGCATGCTAGATCAAAGAGATTGCAAAGAAAAACTAGCTGGCAAACTCCTGAGGATGCCTGTCGTGGTGCCCGCGAATGTAAAGTACAGGCTGGTGACGAGGTAGTCGTGGAGCGATCTAGCCGATCGAAAGGGGAATCTCGTTTTTCTCCTACGACACACACAGAAACGAAACAGAAGTCGTCAAACGTAATGTCTCGCAGACCAAAAATTGCTCTCTGGAGAAACACTGATGAGCATAATACCGATGCCGCTGGCAATGAACCAGGAGGTTCAATAGGAACTACGAAAGCATCAGGACCTCTAGCAGAATCACCAAAAATATTCAAAGACCAAATCGCGGTAAGAAAACACCAGCCTTCCTTCAAGACTATGTCCGAGAAGTGGAAATTGAGCGTGGAAATGAATAAGCTTGCGAGTCCTCGCGATAATTTGAATTCAAAGCTGAAACACAATATTCGCAATTAATAGAGAAAAAAAAATAAAATTTCGTATCTGAAAACGGTGATTTCAGTGGTGGTTCAATGAATAATATTTCATAGTTGAATGCATTTAGTTTAAAGTAATTATCAAATTATGTAAAACACTTGACATTATTGACTATACATTACATTAAATTATTAGAATGTTATACATAACAAATCTTCCTTTTTTCGTAGAAGAGGGAAGATGTGTGGATATATTTGAGCGTGCAATGCTTAGTGTAACAGGCACTGAACCTTTGAGTGGGTTATTATATTTCCCACCACAAAGGTTGCCACTAACGGTGAGTGCCGCCACAAGGAGACTCATTGCAGAGCGGACGCCATTACTCCCCTCTTTCTATTACCAACCGCCCGACAGGTAAGACGTGCATCCTGATAGAACCGGGTGATTCCTTTTCGGCCGATACTTGGATTTTCACACCATCCTGAGCGTTGCCCAGCTATCGATTTAACCTGTTGCCAGGTTAGATTTCGGTCGACTTCTTTTATTTCTCGGTCGACTTTTTTTAGCTCGTTGTTTGAGATCCAGTTGTGAGGCCACCAGGCCCGAATTATATACCGCAGGCATCTGTTAATGAACACATGCAGCCGTTGAGTGTTCTCCACTGATACACACCATGTTTCGCTAGCGTATAACAGCACAGATTTCACGTTAGAGTTGAAAATTCGTATTTTGGTGCGTTCACTTATCTGCCTGTTTTTCCAGATATTTCTTAAACTCGCAAAGGCAGCCCTTGCTTTCTTGATCCGTGCGCCTATGTCGATCTTGGTACCGCCGTCTGACGCCATTCGGCTACCAAGATATTGGAAGCTTTCAACATTCTCCACTGGTTGCCCGGCTACTGTGAAACTGGAAGGGGTCACCGTGTTTACATCCAATGATTTGGTTTTGTTGACGTTGATGACTAAACCTGCCGAAGAGGAGCGCTCGGCAAGGTCGTTGAGCTTACTCTGCATATCAGAGCGCCGTGGCGCGAGGAGTGCAACATCATCCGCCAATTCGAAGTCATTTAGGTGCTCCATGGCTATAGGCTGCCATATCAACCCACGGTTTGGTTCACGGTCAATCGCATCTACCAGAATTTCATCGATTACGATGAGGAACAGTAACGGTGATAGAATACATCCTTGCCTCACACCAGCTATGACCCGGATGAGGCCGATGATTTTCTCAGGAACTCCCTTGCGTATCAGGGCGCCCCACATATTCTCGTGATTGAGACGGTCGAAAGCTTTTTCGTAGTCAATGAATACCAAGTAAAGGGGCGTTGACCTGCTCCAGAATGATGCGGAGCGTGACAATATGGTCCACACAGGATCTTCCGGCACGGAATCCGGCTTGCTGCCGCCGGAGAGTCGCATCGATCTTCTCCTGAATCCGGGCTAGGATAATTTTGCACAGAACTTTGAGAACGGTACACAGCAACATAATGCCTCGCCAGTTATCGCATACTGTCAGGTCACCCTTTTTGGGCACCTTCACTAAGATACCTTGCATCTAGTCGACCGGAAAAGTTGCGGTGTCCCAGATATTACGAAATAAACGATGCAGTAGTTGAGCGGATGTCATGGGGTCAGCTTTGAGCATCTCGGCTGATATGTGGTCGACCCCTGGGGCTTTATTCGATTTTATGCTTTGGATGGCTGTTTGAATCTCTAGCAGTGATGGAGCTTCGGTATTGACGCGTGTTATACGTCGGATCCTAGGCAGATCATGCCGAGGTGGTGATGGCCTGGCTGGCGCTTGAAAAAGTTGTTCGAAGTGCTCGAACCAGCGTTTCAGCTGGTCAGTTGGGTCGGTCAATAACTGATCATTCGCGTCTTTCACAGGCATCGTTGCATTCATCTTCGCCCCGCTTAAGCGTTGTGAGATATCGTAGAGGAGGCGAATGTCCCCGGTTGCGGCGGCTCTCTCTCCTTCGTCGGCCAGAGAGTCTGCCCACGCTCGCTTGTCCCGTCGACATGAGCGTTTTACTTCCTTCTCAAGAGCCGCGTATCGTTGACGGGCTAAGACTTTGGCTCCTCTGGTTTTCGATCGCTCTATCGACTAACCATTCCTGGGTGGTTAAAATGGAGCATCTTCAATACCTTTCCCTGGAGGGAACCAGGAATAATTACTCTGTCCCTATATAACAAACAACCATCGACTATCTCCAAATGTTGATGCTGAGAGTAAACATCTCGGTAATCTTTTTCTATTCTTTCTGGCCATCCCTCTTGTATGTATGATAAAATATTTTGTAGATATGGGTCATTTCTCGTCTCTGAAGCAATCGTGGAATGGTCTAAGGGTAATGCGGTACCAAAATTTAAGTTTTTAATACTGTATTGCTCAAAACTTTTTGGGACATTGTCAGGTAATGGAAAACGCGAACAAAAATCTGCTATAATCATTTTACTTATAGACGTATCAAACATAAATTATTTTCTTCGTTCGAAACCAAAGTTTTTGAAACCTTGAGTTTCTGCTGGACAATTTTCCTTCATTGCAGCCTACTTGCCTTTTCAATGCAATGGACAGCAAAAGAATTTGTTGAAAGCTGATCTTCAAATTCTGACTCGCAACAAATAAAATTCTTCGTAATTGGTGACTTCAATGCCAAACACCGTTCATGGAATAATGCTCAAAGCAATTCCAATGGTAAAATTTTATTTGAAGATTGTTCTGCGGGATATTATACTATTCAATATTCCAATGGACCAACTTGTTTTTCTACCAGTCGAAATCCTTCTACAATTGATTTAGTTTTGACGGATTCAAGTCAGCTGTGTGGCCAATTGGTAACTCATGCTGACTTTGACTCTGATCACCTTCCTGTGACGTTTGAAATCTCACAAGAAGCCATTTATAATCCAATCAGCTCTACTTTTAATTATCATAGAGCTGATTGGGATTTATATAAAACGTATATCGATAGGAATTTTGATTTCAATATTCCTTTGGATACCAAAAGTGATATTGACAATGCGCTCGTATCTTTGACAAATTTAATTGTCGAAGCCAGAGGCATTGCAATTCCTAAATGTGAAATTAAATTCAACTCCATTATTATTGACGACGATCTTCAGCTACTGAGTTGAAAGTTATTTGGCGAGATTTACAAAATGAAATTAAAAAACGTTTCGGTATTCTGAGAAATACCAAATTTCAGAATAATGTCTCGAAGTTGGATCCCAGTTCGAAACCATTTTGGAAATTCGTTGGGGCTTCGTTGGGAACTAATTTGGATGAAGTGAGATCTATTACTAGAAAATTTAAAAATATGAAAGCCCCGGGTGATGATGGTATTTTCTACATACCTATCAAAAAACTTCCTGAGAGCTCTTTATCCTTTTTGGTTAATTTATTTAACAAATGTTTTCAATTGGCTTACTTCCCAGATAAATGGAAAAACGCCAAAGTTGTTCCAATTTTGAAGCCGGACAAAAATCCAGCTGAGGCTTCTAGTTATCGCCCCATCAGTTTGCTTTCTTCAATGAGCAAACTGTTTGGAAAGATTATTTTAAATAGAATGATGGTTCATATTAATGACAATTCTATTTTTGCTGATGAGCAATTTGGTTTTCGCCATGGGCATTCAACCACCCATCAGTTATTAAGAGTAACGAATTTAATTCGGCTCAACAAATTCGGCAACAATAATCTCTTGATATAGAGAAAACATTTTGGCATGTTTGGCATGAAGGTTTGATTGTAAAATTGATGAATTTTAATTTTCCTCTGTACATTATTAAACTGATCCAAAATTATTTATCAGATCGCTCACTACAGGTAAACTATCAGAATTCTAAATCTGAAATTCACCACACGAGTTTCTACTCCTATTATCAAATATTCAAATCTAGCGTAATAATTGTCGTACAATGCTGAAATTAAAGTCGATTGTTTAGCATGAGTAAGGAAACGATCTACGAATGTTTCATCCCCATGGGCGTTGTGGTTCTCTCAATTTGTGCTCTTGAAAAATCACTAGAAAAAGCACGTGGTTTCCAAGATGGCCGATTTTTGGCTTTGTTGTATAACCACCTTAATTGGTCTAGCGAAGCTAAATATTTAGGACTTCTGCTAGATCAAAAATTAACTTTTAAAAATCACATTGAAGGCCTTCAAGCCAAATGTAACAAATATATTAAGTGTCTATATCCACTTATAAACAGAAAATCAAAACTTTGTCTTAAGAACAAACTTTTGATTTATAAACAAATTTTTAGAACTGTCATGTTGTATGCTGTGCCAATATGGACTAGTTGCTGCAATACCAGAAAGAAGGCACTTCAGAGGATTCAAAATAAAATTTTGAAAATGATTCCGAAGTTGCCTCCGTGGTATAGTACCAATGAACTTCATAAAATTTCTAATATTGAGACATTGCAACAAATGTCCAACAAAATAATTTCCAATTTTAGACAAAAATCGTTGCAATCTTCTATTGCAACGATTAGCACCTTGTACCCTTAGTATAAATTAGGTTAGGTTCAGTTTAAGTTAAAAACATTGTAATTCCTACATGGTTCAATTAATCCATAGGAAAAATCCTAACTGCCAGAGGCAATTGAAATGTATTAACAGGCCTGGTAGCGAGTCACTTTTTGATGACTTGGTCACTTTTTTCAGGTCAGTCACTAAAAAGTCTCTTTTTTCGACCTCAAGTCACTAAAGTCACTTTTTCTCGGAAAAAGTCACTATTTTCAACTATTTTGAAACTATTTACGGATTTAGAAAAAATGAAAACTTAGTATTTTTGGCTCGAAAGCTGTTCGCAACTTCTTAGCGACTTCAAATTCGCTCTGAATCTAGGTGTTCTTATTAGATTCCAAACAGCGACCTATTGAATGAGTTTTGTGTCACAGTTATGCGATTGGTTATATAGTGATGCAAGCAAGATTGGCACAGGGGATTGAGATTCTAAATATTCACAAGGCTAATAGCAGACCCTGTTAATTTTAAAACCTCTTTCAAAAACTAATAAACTCTACACCTTATCCATTGAACTGTTGAGTATTTGATTCATCTTTTTAATAAAATTCTGATATTTTCATCTCAATCCTACACAACTCAAGATACATTCCCTGTTGTGTCGGGAAGTCGTTAGTGAGCGATGGCTTGATCTAATGCTCATTAGTGGGTCCGCGACGTTAGGCATAAGTACGTTAGGCATAAGGACGTTAGGCATAAGTACGTTAGGCATAATGGACGTTAGGCATAACGGACGATAGGCATAATGTACGTTTGGAATAATTCTGCCTTCTTTATGCCATAGGCTGTTCTTTGGGTCATTTTATGCCTAACGTCTTTATGCCTAACGTACTTATGCCTAACGGGGTATACCCCTCATTAGTACATACCCAAAACTAAAAATAAACTTTTACTCACAAACATATATTTTTATATATTTTGAAACATAAGATTTTTTTAAACCAAAATGAATTTTTTTGAATCACTGCTTGATACTGCAGAGGGCTTTAGAAGTGGAACATTTTTTACGTAAGGAATCCCTCATAGAAAGATTTATTGAGCTGAGCTTGATTGACTGCCCGTAGTTGCTACTCCATTATGACCAGATCAGCTGTTCTTGCACAGAGAACCAACAGATGTTTTGCTTGAAACTAGCACTCATCTTCAATGTACAAGTACTGGTGACCTCTTTTTTTGGTCATAATGGGCGCCTGCGACGTCAGAATGCAAGTCAATGTAGGGAAGGAGGAGGAAATGACGCTGCAATCACTCGCCCACTGTAAGCCGAATATACTTAGGATTAGGTTCGAGAGGCAGAGGTTCGTCTTGGTTAACTAGCTGCCAATGTGATAGATAGAAGGAAACGGAAACGAGCTTTTTAGTTCATTTCCAATTCTAGCAGCTACTGCTAGAATAGTCAAGTTGAAGGTAAATGGAAACGGTGTGGAAGTCCATTTCCAGTTCCAGCGATTGCTAGAACATGATAAATATAGAGAAAGATACAAAGTAGGAGAATGGGTCGGACCTGGGATTGAACCCACGACCTCCTGTGTATGAGGCAGAGGCAGTAGCCATATGACTACCAAGCCCGTTCGGATCCCTCATAGAAAGATTTATTTATGAAAAGTCAAATGAAATCTATTTCGAAAAATTATTTAAATAAATTTCAATCGTAAAAAGGTGCAATTTTCACACTCAAGCGGAAATTTTTCGTTTTCTAAATTCAAATCCATATTAATCATTATTGCACCTTATTTTGTATGATTTGCCTCTAAATGTATTTTTCCAGTAGTGAAAGGGGCGAAAATAAAAAAAAAACAAATTTTGAAAAGAATAAAATAAATTTGTTCATTTGTCATAAGACGAACTATTTTATTCCATACAAAGTGATGAAACTGAAACTTTTTCAGTGTCTCATACTTGACTCTTGAGAGACTAAAGTCGTTATTATCGTCATTACTGTTGAGGTTGAAATACGTTATCTTGTAAAAAATACAAAGTAATGAAATTAAATGATTCATTACAAGGGAAGACACCACTAAATAAGCACACAATTTTCTTTTCATCGGATCTGTTGAATAATGTTTTGGCAATTCATATTTTTGCGGAATTTATTACGCCTTAAAATTGATATTTTCGGCCGAAATATAGTAAAGGGAGACTTAATTGAAAATTATTTGTATCGGCCTTATCAACTTCATATAAAAGTCAATTTTTGTCAATGCAAATGAAATTTAAAGTCACTATTTGGTCACTTTTTCTGCAGTGAAAGTCACGATTTGGTCCCTTTTTTCGCCTGTGTTGGTCACTAAAGTCACTATTTTGAGCGGCATTGACCGCTACCAGCCCTGTATTAATAATAACTAAAAAGTAACAGTAAAAGTAAAGTAACAAATAAGGATGATAGTGTTAAGAAAACACGGAACACCTAGTCTAGGAGATGAATGCATGTATTAGATAATTAGCAAATAAAATTAGTTTAAAAAAACGAGCAGGACGAGAACAACTTTGAGCTGCTCATTGGACAGCACTATCTTGTCACTGTACGCGTACAGCGTGATACGAAAATCATTGTGCGGAAATCATATGTCTGTCGATAGTATAAGCACATAAGTAAGATCTCGGTCCGGTTGCATCTAAGGAGATCTTAGTGCAGTGTGTTGCCCGGTAGACGCATCGCTCAGCGGTATTTAAATCAACGCAGATAGGCTGCAGTTGGAGGGTGCGTTAATATTACCTGGTTACCAGATGGCTTGTTATGATTCGGAACAGTTTTTGCTTCTCTTTTATCGTTGTTCGTTATCTATTGAGAGCGACTTCTGCAAACCCTGCTCAGGATACAAGAAATCATCACTTGGTGTAGACGCGAGGTAATTAATTTCGAATGAAAATCAGAACGAACTGGCAAGTTCTGGTCCGGACTAGATGCAGATACAATTCTTAAGAAAATGAAATGAAAAGTAGAGAAAAAACGAACCCTCTCCTTTGCATAACATTTTCTATGCTAAGCAGATGTTAGTTTGAGACAGCGCATGAGATAAGAAAAACACGCCCACGCAATACACACGCGTGCATAAATTATCCATCTCTCTTTATCCTTTAGCAAGGATACGTTAAGCTCTACAAATGTGTTGCAATCTTCTCCTGATCTGGAAATGCCATAAGCAAATAGGAAAATGATAATAAAATTTAGCCCTTATGAGGCCATAGTATTATTTTTAGATTACAGTAGGGAAATAGACTAAAAAGCTGGTATTGAAAGGGATTCGGAAAAATACCAGCTGAAATAAAACCATTATTTAATATACATATCGATGTTACACCATGTAGTATTAAGACCCATATTGTACATATTGCCTCAAATAAATCAAGTTCAAAACTCACTCCAGGGTTCTCGTGAATGAATCCGAACAACTCCCGACTAAGTGCAGGTAAATAGTTCAGTGTTAATAGAAGGTAATTAGTTCATTGCTTATGAAAACTTCTCTCCTTGACTGGAGAAAAAGTAGCTGAAAGCAATTCAAAAGGTCGCCGGTAGCGAAAGTGTTCTCCTTTGGAAACCAAGTAACTACTCGAGATCATTCGGCGACAAACGTTGGCCCAGGAGCTTCGATAGGCCTTGTCATCCCCAGAGGAACGGAATCAAAGGCCTTAGGAGAACGGTGGCGTCGACATTTTGGTGGCTCCAGAGAGGAACCTTTGGAGGACGGTCATTAACGAAAGGAGAGGTCCGTCTAGGAGTTGCGAACTTCCAGTCAGTTGAAATCTGACTGTTATAGTGTGGCTTAAGCTGTTAGTGAAAATCGCGTGAACAATCGCGAACTTCGAGTCAGTAGAAATCTGACTGTTCTAGTGTGGCTTAAGCTGTCAGTGAAAATCGCGTGAACAATCGCGAACTTCGAGTCAGTAGAAATCTGACTGTTCTAGTGTGGCTTAAGCTGTCAGTGAAAATCGCGTGAACAATCGCGAACTTCGAGTCAGTAGAAATCTGACTGTTCTAGTGTGGCTTAAGCTGTCAGTGAAAATCGCGTGAACAATCGCGAACTTCGAGTCAGTAGAAATCTGACTGTTCTAGTGTGGCTTAAGCTGTTAGTGAAAATCGCGTGAACAATTGCGATCTTCGAGTCAGTAGAAATCTGACTGTTCTAGTGTGGCTTAAGCTGTCAGTGAAAATCGCGTGAACAATCGCGAACTTCGAGTCAGTAGAAATCTGACTGTTCTAGTGTGGCTTCAAGAAGTTAGTGAAAGCCGCGTGAACAATTGCGAACTTCGAGTCAGTAGAAATCTGACTGTTCTAGTGTGGCTTCAAGAAGTTAGTGAAAGCCGCGTGAACAATTGCGATCTCAGAGTCAGTTGAAATCTGACTGTTCTAGTGTAGCTTCAAACCAAATAGTGAAAATCGCGTGAACTTTGCGAAGGATTTGTTTCGTGGAATAATCGCGAAAATAGTTCACGAAGAAGAAGTCTTGTGAAAAAAAATCAACTCACAAAAACAAAAAGGAAGAAGAAAAGTGATTGCGCATAGTTCGCTAAAATAACCAGCGTCCACAGAGGTCAGAGGAACGAGCACCGACGAAGTGGAGAAAATTCTGGAACTGGTGACTATCATCTGGAGGAATATCCGCTGCTGCAGACACGGTTAACATTTCCGGAGATCGTAAGCCGATGCAACAAAAGTAAGTCGTAAAAAAAAATTCCAAAAAATATATATTTATGCATATTTTGTGAATCTTCAAAATTTGAGGGAAGCACTAGTGAATAATAGTCAAATTTTCCTTTTTACAAAGAAAGTTAATCGATCGGGTTTCCAAACACGTTCAATCCAGATCAGGAATAACAAAATTACATTTGGTTTAGAGTTTGTGTATCCTTAGAGAAGATGGATTTTAAATTTACCATCAACAAAATGGGCATTGTCGTCTTTGCCAGGACAAAGATGACAAGAGTTGTATGGTGGCCTGCGATGATTGTGATCGCTGGTTTCACCTACACTGTGTTAATCTAAAACATCGTCCAACAGCAGAAGAGCCATGGACATGTTTCAAATGTGGTAAAATTAAAGCCGACTATCAGGCACTTACACAAAAGGTCGCATTATTGAGTACTAAATCAAACGACGACCCTCAAACTTCGCAAATAAAGGCTCTAGATGCTATTGTGAACAAAGTTAATAGTATAGATAAAACAGGGAACGTCACTGTGGAAAGACACATGGTAAGACAGTCTTTAATGGACTTGCCTTACTTTGACGGAAATTACAGAGTGTGGTCTAGATTCAAACAGATTTTTCTCGAAACAACTAGAGTAGAGTGGGGCAAGAGTGCGCGTGGGGTAAGAGAACGTTTTCGATTTTTGGAAGTAATAAAAAAAGATAAACTAGCAGCACTGCATCAGTTTGACAGGTATTCTGGCCAACTATTATCATGTGTAATTGTAAACGATTTGAATGAACAACAAGGGAGATATGAAGTTAGATAATTTTCTTGTCATTTTGCCAAAATAATTGTGTTTCTGCAACTAGTATTTCATTACCATATATACGTCCAATCAGGTTATCGTTAAACAATTTCGATAACCTTTTGTATAGAGTACTTCATGGTGTAGAACATCAACGGTTGGTTTTCCATGAGGTCAAAACCATTGACTAAATAAATTATGGGACTGTGGAGTAAAAGTACGCAGGAACCGGTGGGGCAAGAGTACGCATATGAATTTTCAAGTTATGATGTCAAACCCGTATCTCCGGCCGAAATAAGACTTCTTCCAAAGCGTAAAGCTCCACAACTAAGAAAAAAGGGACAGAATTCGAAAATATCACAAGTTTTTAGGATAAGTTGAAGTAATTCGGTGTTAGAAAGGACTTAGCGATCAAAGCACTGAAGCGAAATAATGAAATTGCATTAGGACTTGTTGTACACCTAAACATAGTACGAAAACACAATTTCATCTAAATGATAATTTCATTTCATCAAAAGAAACATTCATAAATTACGCAACGTTTAGCTGGCAGGGGTTGCGAGATGTGTGACATTCCTTATAATTTTTAGAGGATTTATATAAATAGTGTAAGATAGGGGGGAGGGGTGATGAAATAGCCAAATTTTACGTTACATAATTGGAGGACTTTCTTTAAGTAAAATGCCTTTGTATACGCCACGTGAAACCTGATATATATTTTTACCTCTGTAGTTTTATGTATATATAAAAAACAATGGTTTTTCGTATGAAAGTGCACATTTTTAGGACCCCCTCCCCCTTTAAGAGTTACGTAATCTTTAAACATTCCATAATATATGCTCATTAAACATCAATTAAATGTTATTAACTCTTATTTGTGTTAATACATACTTAAACCACATGATTGGATAAATGCGTACTCTTACCCCACCCGATGCGCACTTTTACCCCACCGGTGGGGTAAGAGTGCGTTTTTCACTTGTCTTGCAATAAGGGTTCTACAAAAACGAATCTCAATAATTTCAATATTTTTTCCACTGGGTAACATAAAGGAAGAGTATATGAATCATCGACACTGATTTGATATGCAGAAGCTTGCTTCATAAGGGCCACATGATCGATTGAAAACTAAGTGCGTACTCTTGCCCCACTCTACTCTAAGCAAGGAAATTTCTCAGATTTAGAAAATTTGAACAGACTACAGAAGAGTCTTAAAGGAGAAGCATTGCGTTCAATGAATGCACTCCTTATAGATTCTTGTAACGTGCATTCAATTATGGAAAGACTAGAAGACCAATTTGGTAACATTGAGTTAATATACGCGGGTCTTTTACAAGATGTTCTAGCTTTAAAAAACCCAAAGTTTGATTTTCCTCAAACTATGATAGATTTTATTTCTGGGATTGAAAACTTGGTCATAAATATGAGATGCCTCGACCATGAGGAATATTTAAACGACCCCAGATTGCTCAAGATCTTGCTTGTAAGTTACCACCTAGTTTGCATCAGAACTGGCTAACTAACTTACACGAACAAAAGGAACTTTCCTCTTTAGCAAATCCATTTAGAGCACCAACAATAGGAGACTTCTACGACTGGTTGAAGCCACAACAAAAATTAGCAACAATGTTGTTGGCAGAGAAAGGTAAACCAATCGAAAGAACAACAAGATATGATAAACCAAACAGAGTAAAACTTCCTTAACGAAAGACGAAGAAAGTGTCTGAAGTGTGGTAAAGACCATAAATTATCGACTTGTTTTGAATTTAGAAAAATGACTGTTGAGAAACGAAGACAATTTGTTGCCGATAAACAGCTTTGTTTCTCGTGTTGCAAACCAAATCATTCGCTGAAAACTAGTCGGGAAAAAAGACCTTGTAATATTGAAGGTTGTAATAACCATCACAAGCGCCTATTACACTCCAATTCTGGGAAAGTAAAAAGTCAGAAGTGAAGGTAATAACTGGTAACGTTAATTACCATTCGCAAGGTTGTAACAAAGTTTATTAGCAAATCTTACCCATTACATCAATTAACGGCAATCGACGAGTAAGAACACATGTTTCTTGACTCTGGGTCATCTGTAAGTTTGATTGATAAAAATATGTCGGAACAGCTTAATGCATCTGGAACTAACAAATCCTTGACGCTAGCTTGGACGAATGGAGACATTCAAGAGGAGAATAGCAAATCAATTGAGGTGAAAATATGCAGCACGGAAGGAAAGTCATTTGTTGAAAGATTTGTGTACAATGAAAGAACTTTCGTTACCTTCCCAAACAATTGATTACCAATCATTGAAAAGGCAATATCCTTATCTTGACGGGATTGAGTTGAGTCTTACGAAGAGGCAAGTCCTACGATATTGTTAGGACTGCCGCATGCATATTTATTCAAAAGCTTAGAAGAGAGGTCGAGAGGTTTTAATGAACCAATAGCTTCAAAAACTCGACTAGGTTGGGTATTGTTTGGCAATAGTCGAGCTCCACCTAATCCATTCGGACGACCAGAACGGTTGCTGGTTGTAATGGAAGATGTTAGCGAGGAGAAATCTATAAGACAAATTATGTCAGATTACTTCTCCACAGAAGCATTCGGAGTTAAAATACCTCAGAACGAATTAATATCAAAGGTTGATGAACGTGCTTTAGCAATCATGAAAGACACTTGGAAACCAAAGGAGAAAGGATATGAAATAGGTTTGCTTTGGAAAAATGATAAAGTGGAACTCCCTAACAGCTTTCAAACCGCATTAAGTCGGTTTTGATGCAGGAAAAGAAGCTAGAAAAGCAGAATGACTTGAAAAATGGTATCATGATAAAATCGATGAGTACGTAGCAAAAGGATACTTAAAGAAACTAAGCCCTGAGGAATATATGGTTGAGAACCTCAAAACGTTCTACTTGCCACACTTCATAACGATAAACAAGAATAAGCAAAACCAAGAATGGTGTTCGATGCAGCTGCTAAAATAAACGGAATATCATTGAATTCACAATTGCTTTCGGGACCAGATATGACTGAATCATCATTAGGAATCAAAATTAGATTTCGGGAAGGCCCAATAGCAGTAACCGGAGACATCCAGGAAATGTTTCACCAGGTAGCCATTAAAGAGGAAGACAGGTTCGCGCAAAGAATCGTCTACAGGAAACAACCCAATATTCGAGTAGATATATATGAAATGCAGGTCATGTCATTTGGAGCTACATGCTCACCAGCCTGCGCACAGTTTGTGAAAAACTCACATGCAGAGAAATACAGAAATGATAGCCCAGATGCAGTAGAAGCAATTATCAAGAATCATTATGTAGATGATTACCTAGATAGTTTTCATGATCTGGATAAAGCAATCAAGGTGACAACGGACGTCATACAAATACATGATGCAGGTAACTTTAGGATGAGAAACTTTATCTCAAACTCCAAATCGTTACTGAAACAAATACCGAATGACAGAATCTCTTTGCTATCGGAAGTTAGTCTTGATGACGAAGACGAATCTTACCATAAGGTTCTAGGAATGCATTGGAATACTCTGAACGATCAATTCATATTTAAAACAAATAGTTTGGATGAAATAACAATACCACCTACAAAAAGACAAGCTCTTTCTTTCATAATGAGTATTTATGATCCCTTAGGATTGATCGCTCACCTCACGATCGAGTCAAAAATCATTATGCAGGATATTTGGCGGTTGGGAATAGACTGGGACACGAAGATCCCCAAAGCCATAGCTGAGAGATGGGAAAAATGGATAGGAAAACTTTATTATCTCAATTACCTCGAAGTACCGAGATGCTATTCCTATTTGAAAGCGGAGAACAAAGAAGGAGATATCGTTATGATTGCTGATGACGATCAGAAAGCTAAATGGAAAAAGGGTATTATAACCAAAACACACTTATCAAAAGATGGTCAGGTAAGATCAGCTGTTGTAAAAACAGCTACCGGAGAATATACTCGTCCGGTTGTTAAGTTAGCTGTTTTGGATGTAAAACCAATGGAGTATGAAGATTTGGAAGCAAGCACTAATGACCAAACATGTAGAATAAAACAAGCCTTGAGTCAACAGAATGGTAATTCCCAAAACCAAAGCCAAAATAAACAAATAAAGCAGCAGGAAAAAAAGCAAAGAGCATGAGCCTAACATTAACAAACAAAGCGGTGCCATAAAACGAAGGATGAACCTACAAGGTAAAAATACCACTGAACCAAAACCAAATAATTTTGTGGGAATGGTACGAGAAGAAGACAGAAGGAATGTTCAAATATACGAATACGGTAAACGACAACGCATTGACATAGATAAAGTAAAGCAAATTGCCGCATCCCTGGCTAGACCGAAGCCCATAAAGAAAGGACCACGGATAAGACCAGTAAACTGGTTTAACTGGATGGCGATATTGTATATAGCATGCGCAATATTTGGAAGTGCATTATCATTTGAAGGATCCGGACTGATTGCATATGATTGCGGAAACCCTGAAGTAAATCTTACAAGTTATTCATTGTTGGATGTTGCATCATGCATTCCCCAACTAATAATCTCTACTAGTGAGATCCAAATACAGGTTCTACAACGAAGTGTCAAAAATGAAATACCAGCCTTTCAATGTAAAGTAATAATAAAGCGACGTATACAACATTGTGGGATGCACTCTCATACTTCAGAATATGAAAGAAGTTACGAATATATCGTAAAGACTTTACATCTGAAGAGTGTCGTCTGTCGCACCAACTAGGAATAGTAAAGTTGACACACGATCATCAATTGCGAGAACTAAAACGCAATGGAACCACCCGTGGCGAAACTTTGATTGTAGGATCAGTCTGGGGAAGTAACTGCAAAGGAGGGACATACAGAACACCAGTATATACATGGGTTGACGCCCTTGTGTTCTACGAATATGAAATAACACTTCGAGATTACATTGCAACTGTAGACTATGAAAATGATATAATTCATTTAAAAAATGGATTGACTTGTGTTCATTCTCAAGGGAGATGTCTAGACTCAGAAGATGGGTATATAACTTGGAATATAGTCCTGAATAATAAATGCGAAGATACCGAATATGAAGTAATTTTTGAGGGTATAGTAAACAAGACAAAAAATGAAAACAGCAAAGAGAACGGTAGAAAAACTAATGTGGTTTATAGCACAGTTTCTAATACACATCTGTTTTCAATTCGAGCAAGAGAACCGACAAAATTTGTGGCCATGTAGGATTTACGACCGACCATCCTCGAATTCTTATTGTCGAAGTCATAGGTTTCAATTCTCCATTTAGAAGAAAATCCATAACAGGAAGAAACTTTGACTTGTTCACATATTTTAACTCTAAAATTACCCTTGTAGAAAATTATATCGGCCAAAGTATGTCAGAGCTCTATAATACAGTTATGACAGAAATGTGCAAAGTCGATAAGACATTAATGGAGACGAAACTCACGTTGGCGCGTCTCAATCCAACGGAATTTGTGACCAGCATAATTAAGAGATCAGGATATACAGCGGTAGTAGCAGGAGAGGTGTTACACATCCTAGAATGTAAACCTGTATATGTAACACCAAGATCCGATGATAATTGTTATCAGGAGATACCTGTTAACTATAATAATCAATCCGTGTATATTGCCCCAGTAACTCATATATTACAGACAAGAGGTACGCAAATTGACTGTACACCTCTGTTACCAGCAAAATTCCAAATAGGTGGAAGATGGTATACAACAGATAGTCGTATCAGGGAAACCACTTCACCATTAAAACTTTCGACAGATATACTAACTTCCTGGACATATACACATTTACCTAATCTAATGCAAAGATAGTGTCATAAAAATGAGGAATATGATATACGAGCAAGGAGACAGACGCGTTGCGTCCAATGTCTTGCATAAAATCTTGATTGGACAACAACCAGAATTTCAAGGCTTCCGTTTCGACGCACTTGTATCCAATAAATTAGTCGAAGACGTCATAGACAAATACTGGGATAAATTTATGTCGTGGTCGGCGCGTTTGGGAAACATAACGTCAACATTCATAGGTATCTATATGATTGGTCGGATTATAAAATTCGCGATCGACACAATAATACATGGACGCATTTTGTACGATATATATGGTTTGGGTTGGCAATTACTAGCGTCGTTTTGGGACTCAATAACTAATTTTCTTTCGCATAGAAATAATATGCAAAGATCAACGCAACATGAAAATAATATACAATCTCCGAATCAGGATGAAAAACTTTCGCAAGTAGTGGAACCTTTAGCACCGTTATATCCACAATTATACTCGCGTACTGACGAAAGGGTTTGAGTAAACTAGGTGTTTACGGGCTCCGGGATGTAGACGCGAGGTAATTAATTTCGAATGAAAATCAGAACGAACTGGCAAGTTCTGGTCCGGACTAGATGCAGATACAATTCTTAAGAAAATGAAATGAAAAGTAGAGAAAAACGAACCTCTCCTTTGCATAACGTTGTCTATGCTAAGCAGATGTTAGTTTGAGACAGCGCATGAGATAAGAAAACACGCCCACGCAATACACACGCGTGCATAAATTATCCATCTCTCTTTATCCTTTAGCAAGGATACGTTAAGCTCTACAAATGTGTTGCAATCTTCTCCTGATCTGGAAATGCCATAAGCAAATAGGAAAATGATAATAAAATTTAGCCCTTATGAGGCCATAGTATTATTTTTAGATTACAGTAGGGAAATAGACTAAAAAGCTGGTATTGAAAGGGATTCGGAAAAATACCAGCTGAAATAAAACCATTATTTAATATACATATCGATGTTACACCATGTAGTATTAAGACCCATATTGTACATATTGCCTCAAATAAATCAAGTTCAAAACTCACTCCAGGGTTCTCGTGAATGAATCCGAACAACTCCTGACTAAGTGCAGGTAAATAGTTCAGTGTTAATAGAAGGTAATTAGTTCATTGCTTAAGTGAAAACTTCTCTCCTTGACTGGAGAAAAAAGTAGCTGAAAGCAATTCAAAAGGTCGCCGGTAGCGAAAGTGTTCTCCTTTGGAAACCAAGTAACTACTCGAGATCATTCGGCGACAAACGTTGGCCCAGGAGCTTCGATAGGCCTTGTCATCCCCAGAGGAACGGAATCAAAGGCCTTAGGAGAACGGTGGCGTCGACACTTGGTTTCTATAACATCGAACTATCTATTTTTGGGACATCCAAACATCAGCCTTTCAATGCTTGGTAATATGTTTACCAAGTTTCAACTGCCAAATTTCCTTTTTACTGAAGATACACTGGAAAAGTTACATTGTAAAAGTTTTTACTTCATTTGAGGGTTGGTACCCATTTGTCCCACACGGCCTTTCCTGACCTCACTTCCGGTCCGGAAGTGGCCACGGTTTCAGACAGTCTCCAGCAGTTGTTCATCGTCGAGTTTCCGAACTTCGTACCGGTCATTCGCTAGAATGTTGACGATCTCGTAAGGGCCAAACTATTGGTGTTTCACTTTCTGTCCGACTCCGAACGGAGTTTTCGGGATTGCTACGATGTCTCCCATCTTCTGTATGCCCTCGTTTTCCATTTTCCTTAGTTCGAATCTGCCTTTCTCGAACCACAGATAACAATATCAATCAATTATATCAATTCAAAAGCTTACACAGGATTTTCAATAAAATTTGTTCTACCTTCAATATCTGTTATCTGTGCTCGAACTGTTCTTGTATCTCTCTAGTGAGCAGCTCACGAAGAACTTCATCTTCCTTTGTTCGCATTTTTACTCCCAACATCAACTGGAACGGAGTCGTTTATATTGCTCGTTTCCAACTGCTGTTCAAGCATTTTTGGACTGGACTGACATGCTTACAGGGTTGTTACGACTACGCGGATTTTGCGATTTTCGCGGATTTCGCGGTTTTCGCGGATTTGGCGCGGATTTACATAACGATTTTGGGGTTTCGCGCGGATTTGGCGCGGATTTAGTTTTAGGAAAAAAATTAATAAATAAAATGCTAGATCTAAGGATATTTATTTTAAAATTAGTTTTATGTCTATCTAGATGGACTTTATTTTGATAAGCAAATGTTGTTGAGAACAAAACTTACGTTTGAAAGCTATTAATTTTATTTTTCGAATATGTCCAAGCCCTTATCGAAAGGTATGTATTAAACTCTTAAGCATTCTTTAAACAAATATTATGAAGAGAAGGACGCCACTTGTTGCCATATTTAATCCATACTGAAACATCGCACCACATTAGACATGAAAACCCTTTTTCGCCTTGTCAATTTCTTTGTAATTCCAAGTTATTTGTTAGTTTCTGATTGATTATTTCTTTTACGATGAACCACTTAGCATGATATATCTTATTATTTATCAAAAGTTTTTTCGTCAGGAATCCCTAATAGTGTTAGAACATTTTATATTGCTTTCATGACATTCATCTAGAACGAATAAGGGTTTATACAACAATAGAAAACACACAAATGTTCTTTGATTTGATGCAGATGCCTCATTTTGATAGGTGCGTCCGCAGAAAGACGTTCAAAAATTAGAAGATGATTCTCAAAAGTTATTTCTGAAGGTTTTTGACGATATTTTTGGATAACTCCGATGGCATTTTTACAGGATTATCAACAAAAAACGAAGAAACATCATAAAAAAATTCTCAAGCACTCTATGAGGATCCTTGTAAATAAATTTCCACAACCTAAAGATGATTTTTGCAGCATTTAAAATCCAAAAATTTATAAAGAATTTTTTGAAGTAACTTCCGCGGAATTTCTTCAATTTCTGCAAGAATTTCCAAAGCGATATTCGCAGGAATTCATGAAGAGATTTCCGCAAATAGGCTCTGAAGATTTTCCGCAGGTTATTATTGAAGAATTTACTTGAACTTACGAAAAAATTCCCCAATGAATTTTCGAAAAATTTCCCAGGGGAGCTTTTGTACAATTATGGAGCAACTTCTGCAGCAGATCCGAGAGCAGTTGGGTTTCTGCAAACATTTCCAAGAAAATTTCTGAGCAAACTACCGGAGGATTATCCTGGGATGAATCTGCACACGAATGATGAATTTCTAGAGGAATACTCGGAGAAGTTTTCGCAGATATTCTCTGAGATTTTGGCTGAAATTCCGGTATGGTCAAAAAATTGCAAATTAATTTCCACTAAAAATGTTGTCGGAATTTATGCTTGAACTCTTAGAGAAACTTGTTGCAAGAATTAAAGGACAATAAGCTCAAATATCGTACTATTGTTTTTCTAAAGTTCACGCAAATTATTCTACCGAATTCCCAAAGTAATTTCTGCTGAAAATTCCGAAAAAAAAATTCAGAAATTTCCGAAGGAATTTACGCTTGAAGCTCAGTATTCTGACTGGAAAATCAACGGAGTTTGAGCAACCACGGTAGATTTTGTATCATTTGTTTCTTGAAACAGATTGAAATAATTGTTTTACAGACGTTTTGTTTAAAACCGGAGCTGCATTATCAAATTTCTTTATCTGTACCCAAGTTTGTTTAGTGATCAATAATTACACCAAAGTTGCATAATTCAGAAGAAATTACGGTTTTGGCAGATTTATTATTGTGTGACAAATTTAGCTATTATCAATCATGATCAAATATGACCTGAACATTCTTTGTATATCAATGTGCCTTGTGCCGAATTTTACAAAGTTCTATCAACAAAAAATCAACTGACAATAATGGAACAAAGCATGCCAAAACCATCATCTCATTTTAAAACCAAATTTTCAAAACGACTTATCTGCCTTTGTAAACAAAGATTCACGTCGAAATGAAAATTTGGTATTGATTTGAAAAGCGGTGCTTATTGAAATAGCTTCGGCTGTTTAGTTCTTGTTCACTTAGCTTCAGTACTTCTAGTAATGAATAGGGCCATCTAGAGTGGTTGTAATACCCTGGGTAGAAGCTGTGATATTAATATCCATACATGATATGAACTTGTTTGAAATAAGAGTAAAAATAATAAGCGAAAATATAAAAAAATGCGCCGAAATATCATAAAAATATCAGGATTTGCCAATAACAAGAACTTATCAATATCTTGAGCTATTAATTTGTTCTTGTTAATAGCAAAACCTGATATTTTTATGATATTTCAGTGTATTTATTTGTTATTTTCGCTTGATATTTTTACTCTTATTTCAAACAAGTTCATATCATGTTTTGTTATCAATATCATTGTTTTACTGTTAATGAGCTATTATCGTCTACCCGGGACTAGCTGCGGGTTACTTAGTATGTAGAGGAAATGCTAATAGAATGCTAAATTGAAAAGCATGCCAAGTTCCTGCTGGAATGTATAATCATTGAAGAATAAGAATTATATAAAACGAACCTCGAAACGAACTTAAAAAGAAGACGTTCAGTAAATTTTGATAAAAAAAATTGATATTTTACGCGTATTTGCTTAGAATTTAGTTTTAAGTCGCGCGGAATTGTCGCGAAATGGATTTGATGTCGCGCGGAAATGGCGCGGATTTGATTTTAGTCGGCGCGGATTTGGCGCGGAAAATATTTCAGGATCTCCGTAACAACCCTGTGCTTAAACCTTTTATCGGGCTTCGCCACTGATAGCTTGGTCAACATGGGGTATATGATGCGGTGCTCCCTCTCAACTTGACCACTTCCCCGCGGGACATCGGTAACGATTGTGTGTAATTCGTCTTGGATTCTTTGTCACAGAGTTTACTGAACTGCGTTGATTCGCGCACGATTCGTCTTGGATTCTTTAAGATCCGTTATAATGTGCAGCAAATGGCGAGCAAACAAACTTAGAGAAAGCACCGATTACAGTCAGTATATAATTATACGACTTCCCAGTCGACGGCATTGGACCCAGGTGATCTAAGTGCAAAGTATCCATCGGAATGTCACCTTTCGGAATTGGTTGCAGTTCTCCTTCGAGTGGTAATTACGCATGTGGCCAGAATAAGGCAAAAACGTACGACTATTGTAAAGCACGTGTGTTTTGAGATTTCATAATTCTTTTAATGTTTACTTCAAATGGTCATTACGCCAAATGATATTTAATATTATGATCGGACTAATGTTGATAAATAAAAAGATATGGACGTAATAATAATAACGAGATGTATTTCTGGCACTATGTAAAAACCATAGACAACACTGTAGTCATTAGGGTGGTTCAAAAAATCGATTTTGCTCCACAGTGCTCATCTGATTTTTAATCATGTTCTGAGTGTCCTCTGAAAATTTGAGCTCATTTGGATTAAAACTGATTTAGCACAAACGATTTCAAGTTTGCATGCAAATTAGTATGGGGAAATTTATGTTTACATTATACTGTTGATGACGCTTTCCCATTAAGCGCAGGTTAAAAGAAAACCTACATAGCTAAAAGGAATACTCAACAGCTTTCACTCAGTGAAAAACGCATCTTAATTAATCGTTCCAATAATTATTAATCGAATTTATACCATGGTTTTCTGGAGCTAATTGCATAACTCCTCAACATGCAACATTGCTGCTCGTGGCGCGAAAGCTAGCACACACAAATTCAGGCTACTATGTTGCACTGCACATTTCAGTGATGCCCTCAAAGAAGTTTGACTATGACTAAAGATTCGCAACCTGTATTAAAATCGATTACTAATTATTGGGGCGATTGATCAACATGCGGTTTTCGTTGGGTGAAAGCTGTTGAGTATTCCTTTTAGCTATGTAGGTTTTCTTTTAACCTACGCTTAATGCGGAAGCGTCATTTACAGTATACTGAAAAAATAAATTTTCCCATACTAATTTGCATGCAAACTTGTAATCGCTTGTGCTAAATCAGTTTTAATCCAAATGAGCTCAAATTTTCAGAGGACACTCAGGACATGATAAAGAATCAGATGAGCACTGTGTAGCAAAATCGATTTTTTGAACCACCCTAGTAGTCATTGACGTAATGATTCAATTGACGTTATGCAATAATATTTCGCTGACAATTCCTGTCGATTCCCTGTTGGCTAAGTTGGGCCTTCTGAAGCTTCTTATACAAAATGATTTATTGGAATTATCAGATTTATTGGAACAATTTTTCATTCCCTCACTAATCCTCCGAATCAAACACTCCTCAAAAATGGTTTTTTGTCGGCAGTCAGCGTGTAGTACACTCCCCGGGGCTTTCCGTTTTTCCTCAGCGCTCTAAACCCTCCCAACGTAGCAACGCCCAACGAACAATTCGAACTCAAACCCTTCTCGTCGTTACATCGATTGGCGAAAAAATTACGAGTCTTGAGACTCTCCTTAAAGTAGTCCACCGCTCTCTGGTGACTGCAACTGATGTTCCACCCACAGCCGGGTTGCTTCGCTCCACCATTGGGATAGAAATCGGCCACTCCAATGCTTGAAAATATGCCCAGCGCTTTTCCGTTGGTGTGGATCACCTCCACGTATTGTGCGTCAGTATCCGACAGACGTTTCGAAGGCTTCTTCAAGCGAAATAGTGGTGAGGCGGGGTCTAACCCAACGATGCAACCAATCTTTCGTCGGGTGCTCTTCCCGGCCATTCCAGCAATGTGCGCCCCCAGGCTATGTCCAATGATTCCGATCTGTTCCGGCGTTTGGCCAAAATCTAAAATTCGATCTATCACCGCCGCTACCAATTTGCCAACTTTTGGAACACGATATCTTGCAACGGGATACAGCAACGTACTTGCGCCCTTCTCCCAATCTACAGCCAGAACGTTCAAATTGGTGTGTTCCAACAGCTCTTGTGCCAGTGGTTCAATCACTTCGGACTCGGAACTGCCTAGCCAACCGTGAATCAGGATCATCGTTGGAAGCAACACATTGAAGCCGTAATCGTGCGGTAGCGATCGGATCTTATCAAAACCGAACTCGGCCGATTGGTTTCGATTCAAACGGTTGTAGAATCGAAACCGCACGTACTTGATCGCATCATATTGGCTACTGTTGTGACGACTTTCCCGAACCGAAAACCGTGGAACAATTTGAAATTCTCCATCCTTATCCGGTAGCGTGATGTAGTTTTCCTGCAACTCGTGTGACATCCTCAGTTGAGGAATCAACGTGTCGTCTTCGTTATCTTTTTCGTACTCCATGTCGTCCAAATCTGAGTATTGAATGCCGTTATTGGTGGACAATTCGTCATCATCATCGTCCAAAAATGTGACACGGGAGTCATCTGCAAGTGAGAAATTGATTGATAATATCTACAGCACTTTTCTGGAATGTTTATGAGAACTTTCGGATTTAAAGAAAAATAAAAGGGATTTTAATGATGATCATATAATACTTTTATTGCTGGTTAATAATTTTGTTCATGCATCCAGATTTCGCAGGAATGGTTTATCTGCAGCTGTTGCGGCGTAATATACGCCGTCTGGCTTGCCACGAGTTTTCAGAGCTTCCAAGCCTCCCATTACAGCTTTGCCCAATGCGCATTTGGGATGTAGATCTTCAACGTCAGTACATCGATTCGCAAAATAATTCTTACTTTTGAGTGATTCCTTGAAGTAGTCGACAGCACGCTGGTGACTACAACTGAGGTTCCATCCACAGCCTGGCTGACTCGAACCTCCGTTCGGGTAGAAATCAGTCTTTCCTATGTTACCGAACATTCCGAGAGCCTTACCATTGGTATGAATCACCTCAACATAGTGAGCATCGTTGTTAGACAATCGTTCCGTTGGTTTCTTCAAACGAAATAACGGTGCCGCCGGGTCTAGTCCAACAATGAAGGCTACCTTCTTCTTTGTCTTTTTTCCAGCCAGTCCAGCTATGTGGGCTCCTAAGCTGTGACCAATCAGTCCAATCTGATCAGATGATTGGCCAAACTGTAACAGCTGATCTATAACAGCTGCAACCAGTTCAGCGACTTTAGCAACCCTATATCGAGCAACAGGGTACAGCAAGGTCCGAGCCCCTTTTTCCCAATCAACGGCAATGATATTGAAGTTACCCTGATCCAGAAAATCTTTGGCCAAAGGTTCGATCACGTCCGAGTCTGAACCACCGAGCCATCCATGAATCAGAATCTTCGTCGGAAGTTCTATGTTGAACCCATGGTGATCCGGAAGGAACTGAATCTGGTCGTACCGCAGTTCGACGGGCTGGTAGTTGTTGGACCTGGCGTAGAAGTGAAACTTGACAAATTCGGCCGCCTCATATTTGGAGCTGTTCTGTCGGCTCTCAACGACGGCTTTCCGAGGCACGACTTGGAATTCCCCTTGCTTGTCCGGAAGGGTAATGTAGTTTTGCTCTTCGTCCCGGTCCAGAATCAGTTTCGGAACTAGCGATTCATTTCCGTTGTCCTGCTCGTACTCCATGTCGTCCATGTCCAGATAGAAGCGAGAGGCAAACGAGGTTGGATCATCGTTGTCTTCGCGGAATATAATACTGGACCGATCTGAAATAGAGCCGGAAGAGATTGCACGATTGTAGAGGAATGCATTCAATGAAAAATTGTTGACTACATAAAAATACTGAATTGATAAAAAACGAGGTCTAAACAGTTCATCACTATAAGCAGCATGGTCTAAAAATTTGTCATCTCTCTAAATGCCATATCAATTCAGTAATGCCACGTTTTGACAGGGTGAGTGAATTAAACAACTCAGTTGAATTTAATTGACTTGCCAAAAGTTGAATATGTTCAACTTTCATTTCGTTCAAGTCAATTGAATGAAGATGTTTAAACGCTCTTTTCGCGTTTAATTAGAGCGACGTGTTCAATTCACTTGCCCTTCTAAGTAACATTTCAGGTACAATCGAAGTTAATTGCCTATATTCCGGGTATAAGCCACCTGAAGTGGAAATTAATTACTATGTCTGAAACTCGATTCGTGCAATTGCACAACATGTGAAAGATTTTAGTTCGAAAAATGTATTGGAGGGTAACCACTTCCTTCGTTAGGTTTTAATCCCACGAAACCAAAGTGTGGATGCCAGACCTAACTAAATACTCATCCTACTCGATTGGCATTGCACAAAAACAATACGTGCGAAAGAGTTGGTTTCAAAAATAGATTGCGATAGCTCGGCTATGTGCCTGGTGTTGGAAATTTGATCTCATTAGTAGCCTTCTGAGTTGCGGAGGACGATGGAGGTCCTTCGTAGCTTAGTAGGGAAAGCACCTGTCTAGCGTACTGGTTTCGTGTGATCAAACCCCACCGAAGGAAGTGTTTACCCTCCAATACATTTGTCGATCTAAATCTTTCACATGTTGTATAATCGAATTTCATAACATTTAAGTTTTATAGCGCTCTTGAAGACCATAATTTGCTCTACAAGAGTGTGAAAAATCCAGTATAATGTTACTAGGGCTGTCTAAACGTAGCACAAGGTTTGTATTTTTGTATGAACATAATTTTACTTACTTCTTCTTCTTTCATATTATATCTTAAAAATGCGCATATAGAAACCCGCGAGTTGTAACCGCGAGAGACTGATTTTATAAAGATAGCTACACGAAACATGTATCGACCCCAAGCTATTGTACTGTCGAACAGGGCGATAACAACAGTGATCAATTTGGTTAATACCTGCATGTACCTAATATTGGATGGGTTTCAATCAAAATTTATGCATGAACATTGTTCGCGCGAACGGAAATTTCTTTATGTTTACTCTATTTGCCCTTCTACTAATCTCAAACCATCGCAGATATTCCGGCTCTCTTATCCAACTAACATCCTTTCCTAAACACATAATGACATTGAATAGAATCATGATGTAACAAGCTCTGGTCCTCACAAGTTCCAATCTCGGCACGGCAAATGCTGGGTAAAGCGTACCATTGGTACTTCGCGTACCTGAAGGAATAAAATAGACCCCATCTCACGGTCCTTAGCCTCTTACCCAGCAACTCCTATCCCTACCTCCCCGCGGTGCTGGCCGGGATACGAGCAACCTTAGGGAAGATCGGGTAACCAACCCCGGTGGGAACTATGGTCGTATGCTGACAGGGAAGGGGGGGTTTGCTCCTCTCCGGAGGTGCAAATCTTATTGAGCGTCTGTTCTCCATGTCAGGATCGGCTCACAACAGCGTCTGTTCTCCATGTTAGGGCGGCTGATCATCGTCCGAGTGCCAGCGAGGGACTCTAAAGTGAAACTGTGCACCATGGTCCACCGGAAATAAGGAGGAATGGTCCTCCGGAAATTTAGGGGTTTGGTGTCAGGCCTACAAGCCAGCCTTTAAAAATCATAAGCAACGAACAATTAACAAGAGAGTACGGACCGGAACCATCGGCGAAGACCACTGCGGCGAAAAGGGACTAGCGATTGGAAACTCGGTTCGTGGAACTGCAAAGCGCTCGACTTCATCGGGAGCACACGCATACTCGCCGATGTGCTAAGGGACCGTAGATTCGGCGTCGTAGCGTTGCAGGAGGTTTGTTGGAAGGGATCTATGGTGCGAACGTTGAGGGATAATCATTCCATCTATCAGAGCTGCGGCAACACACGAGCTGGGAACAGCTTTCATAGTGATGGGCGATATGCAAAGGCGCGTGATCGGGTGGTGGCCGATCAATGAAAGAATGTGCAGGTTGAGGATCAAAGACCGGTTCTTCAACTTCAGCATAATCAACGTCCATAGCCCACACTCCGGAAGCACTGATGATGATAAGGACGCATTCTACGCGCAGCTGGAACGTGAGTACGACAGCTGCCCAAGCCACGACGTCAAAATCATCATAGGAGATTTGAACGCTCAGGTTGGCCAAGAGAAGGAGTTTAGTCCGACTATTGGGAAGTTCAGCGCTCACCGGCTGACGAACGAAAACGGCCTACGACTAATTGATTTCGCCGCCTCCAAGAATATGGCCATTCGCAGCACCTACTTCCAACACAGCCTCCCATATCGGTACACCTGTAGATCACCACTGCAGACAGAATCACAAATCGACCACGTTCTGATTGATGGACGGCACTTCTCCGACTTATCGACGTCAGGACATATCGTGGCGCTAACATCGACTGTGACCACTATCTGGTGATGGTTAAACTGCGCCCAAAACTATCCGTCATCAACAACGTTCGGTACCGACGACCGCCGTGGTACGACCTAGAGCGACTGAACCAACCTGATGTCGCCACTGCATACGCGCAGCATCTCGAGGCAGCGTTGCCGGAAGAGGGTGAGCTCGATGGGGCCCCTCTTGAGGACTGCTGGAGTACAGTTAAAGCAGCCATTAACGACGCAGCGGAGAACAACGTCGGGTATATGGGTCGAAGTCGACGGAACGATTGGTTCGACGAAGAGTGCAGACAGATTCTGGAGGAGAAGGACGCAGCGCGGGCGGTCGCGCTACAGCAAGGTACCCGGCAAAACGTGGAACGGTATAGACGGAAGCGGAGACAGCAGACCCGCCTTTTTCAGGAGAAGAAACGCCGCCTGGAAGAAGCGGAGTGCGAGGAGATGGAACAGCTGTGCCGTTCTCAAGATACACGCAAGTTCTATCAGAAGCTCAACGCATCCCGCAAAGGCTTCGTGCCGCGAGCCGAAATGTGCCGGGATAAGGATGGGAGCATCTTGACGGACGAACGTGTGGTGATCGAAAGGTGGAAGCAGCACTACGAGGAACATCTGAATGGCGCTGAGAGTACAGGCAGTGAAAGTCAAGGCAGCGGAGGAGATGACTACGTCAGTTCAGCGGACGATGGAAGCCAACCAGCCCCCACCTTGAGGGAAGTTAAGGATGCCATTCAACAGCTAAAGACCAAAAAAGCAGCTGGTAAGGATGGTATCGGAGCTGAGCTCATTAAGATGGGCCCGGAAAAGCTAGCCACTTGCCTGCACAAATTGATAGTCAGAATCTGGGAAACTGAACAGCTACCGGAGGAGTGGAAGGAAGGGGTTATATGCCCCATTTACAAGAAAGGCGACAAGCTGGAGTGTGAGAACTTTCAAGCGATCACCATCCTTAATGCCGCCTACAAAGTGATATCCCAGATCATCTTCCGTCGTCTGTCACCATTAGTGAATGAGTTCGTGGGAAGTTATCAAGCCGGTTGCCGTGAATACCAGGTCCCAATGCATCGTTGATTTCAAGGCGGCATACGACAGTATAGACCGCGTAGAGCTATGGAAAATTATGGACGAGAACAGCTTCCCTGGGAAGCTTACCAGACTGATCAAAGCAACGGTGGATGATGTGCGAAACTGTGTGAAGATTTCGGGCGAGCACTCCAGTTCGTTCGAATCTCGCCGGGGACTAAGACAAGGTGATGGACTTTCGTGCCTGTTGTTCAACATCGCGCTAGAAGGTGTCATGCAAAGAGCCGGGTGTAACAGCCGGGGTACGATTTTCAACAGATCCAGTCAATTTATTTGTTTCGCAGATGACATGAACATTGTCGGCCGAACATTTGCAAAGGTGGCAGAACTGTACACCCGCCTGAAACGCGAAGCAACAAAAGTTGGACTGGTGGTGAATGCCTCAAAGACAAAGTACATGCTTGTGGGCGGAGCAGAGCGCGACAGGGCCCGCCTGGGAAGCAGTGTTACGATAGACGGGGATACCTTCGAGGTGGTCGAGGAATTCGTCTACCTCGGATCCTTGCTAACGGCTGATAACAATGTCAGTCGTGAAATACGAAGGCGCACCATCTGTGGAAGTTGGGCCTACTACGGGCTCCAGAAGAAACTGCGGTCAAAAAAGATTCGCCACCGCACCAAATGTGTCATGTACAAGACGCTAATAAGACCTGTTGTCCTCTACGGACATGAAACATGGACAATGCTCGAGGAGGACTTGCAAGCACTCGGAGTATTCGAGAGATGGGTGCTTAGGACCATCTTTGGCGGTGTGCAAGAATACGATGTGTGGCGGTGAAGAATGAACCACGAGCTAGCCCAGCTCTACGGCGAATCCAGTATCCAGAAGGTAGCTAAAGCCGGAAGGGTACGATGGGCAGGGCATGTTGCAAGCATGCCGGACAGCAACCCTGCAAAGATGGTGTACAATTCCGATCCGGCATGTACAAGACAGGCCAGGACGTGCGCAGCGTTAGACGTACCAAGAACGGTGAAATGATCTTGGTACTGAAGCGTGGCGCGCAATCCAGCGGGGTGGCTTACAAAAAGCTTGCCCAGGAGGTCTTGGGTGACGGCGCTCAGGTCAGGTCGTTGGGTGCGGAAGTGACCCTCCAGTGTAAGCAGCTGGATGAGGTCACGACCGCGGAAGACGTCGTCTCTGCCGTCAAAGAGCAGTGCGGCACAGAGGTTGAGCGGTCCTCTGTACGTCTAAGAGGGGGATTCTTTGGTACGCAGGTAGCCTATCTCAGACTACCGGTGGCTGACGACAAAAAGGTCATTGAGAAAGGGAAGCTGAAGATCGGCTGGTCAGTATGCCCAGTAAGCGTGCTCCAGCCACCTTCAGTGGACAGGTGCTACCGGTGCCTTGAGTCCGGGCACAAGTCTTATGACCGAAGCAAGATGTGTCGTCGCTGCGGCGAGGAGGGACACAAGGCGCAGGAATGCGACAAGGCACCTAGGTGCCTTATCTGCGCCAGTAAGAAGCAGGCGCGGAATTATGCTATGGGTGGGCCTGCGTGTCCCTTCGGAGAAGCCAATCGGAAAAAGCCGTGCAAGTAACACAGCTGAATCTGAATCACTGTGCACCTACCCAGCAACTGCTGTGGCAGGCGGTCTCGGAGTCGAGGATCGATGTCGCCCTCCTGTCCGACCCGTACAACGTCCCTGCCGGCAATGGCAACTGGGTGGCGGACGGGTCTAGGTCGGCGGCAATCTGCACAACGGGAAGGTACCCCGTTCAAGAGGTTGTACACTCATCCGCGGAGGGTGTCGCGATAGCCAAGATCAATGGGGTGTTCTATTGTAGCTGCTACGCCCCACCAAGGTAGCCAATGGAACAGTTCAACCAGATGATCGACAGGCTATCGGCCGACCTAGTAGGTCGGAGCCCGTTCGTTATAGCGGGAGACTTTAATGCTTGGGCAGTGGAATGGGGCAGCCGCTGCACCAATCAGAGGGGACAAGCGTTACTCGAGGCACTTGCAAAACTCGACGCAGTGCTTGTCAATGACGGAGCCAGTAGCACATTCCGTAGGAATGGGGCAGAGTCATGAATAGACGTAACGTTTGTCAGCCCCGGTCTGGTCTCTGACCTGGACTGGAGGGTAGACGAGGGTTACACCCATAGTGAACATCTAGCAATTCGCTTCAAGATCAACTATGGTGTGCAGCGTCCGAGGGCGGGTGATCATTGTCAGGTCCATGGGTGGAAGACCAATCACTTCGACAGCGAAGTTTTCACCGCGGCCCTGGGACTGGAGGCCAACACCGACAGTCTAAGCGGGGATGCGCTGATAGCTGTCCTATCACGCGCGTGCGACGCTACTATGCCGAGGAAAGCCCTGCCAAGAAATGGCAGACGCCCGGTATACTGGTCGAGTGCCGAAATTGCAGCCCTACGATCAGCCTGCTTCAAGGCTAGACGTAGGACGCAACGAAGTCCGCACCGAGGAGGACCGAGCGGTCCGCCGGGAACTGTTTCAAGCTGCGAGACTGGCCCTTAACAAGGCCATCAAGACAAGCAAGAGAGCGTGCTTCGACAACCTGTGCAAGGGTGCCAATGCGAATCCGTGGGGTGACGCCTATAGGATCGTGATGGCCAAGACCAAAGGGCTCTTCACCCCCGAACGGTCACCGGACCGGTTGGCGAGGATTATCAAGTACTCTTCCCGTCCCGAGCCACAAGTCCCTGGCCTCCTCCTGCGCTGCAAGGCGCTGGGAGTGTGGCCGAAATGGTGGCTCCGGTGACGAACGAAGAGTTACTCGCAGTGGCTAACACCCTTGCGATGAACACAACTCCAGGCCCCGATGGAGTTCCAAACAGTGCACTTAAGGCAGCGATCATAGCGAACCCGAACATGTTCAGGCTAGCTATGCAGAAATGCTTGGATGAGTGTTGTTTCCCTGAGAGATGGAAAAGGCAGAAGTTGGTACTGCTGCCGAAGGCCGGGAAGCCTCCGGGTGACCCATCGGCGTACAGACCAATTTGCCTGATCGACACGACGGGTAAACTGCTCGAGAGGATCATCCTCAACAGGCTCACCCCGTACGCAGAGGGTACGGATGGCCTGTCGACTAACCAGTTTGGTTTTCGGAAGGGTAAGTCCACGGTGGACGCTATCAATTCAGTCCTCAAGACTGCAGAGGTAGCGATCCAACGGAAAAGGCGAGGAATTCGATACTGTGCGTTGGTGACACTGGACGTGAAGAACGCATTCAACAGCGCAAGCTGGGATGCCATCGCGCTCTCGTTACACCGGCTTAGCCTGCCGGTGGGACTGTACCGGATCTTGTGTGTGTTCCTATTACCGCAGGAGTCCCGCAAGGGTCAATCCTGGGCCCGGTACTATGGAACCTGATGTATGACGGGGTTCTGAAGCTAAAGTTCCCTCCTTGTGTGAAGATCGTCGGCTTTGCTGACGATGTAACCCTAGAGGTCTACGGGGAGTCAATCCCCGAAGTAGAGCTAACCGCAGAACACGCGATCAGCACTGTGGCGGACTGGATGAGTGCGAGAGGCCTTGAGCTCGCTCAACATAAGACGGAGGTGGTTATCGTCAGCAACCGTAAGTCGACACAACATGCCGTTGTACACGTGGGAGACGTCGCGATCACTTCAAAGCGGAGTCTGAAGATTCTTGGGGTCATCATAGACGACAAGCTTACCTTCGGTAGCCATATCGAATATGCGTGCAAGAAGGCTTCGACTGCTGTGGCGGCATTATCGAGGATGATGTCCAACAGCTCCAAGGTGTGCGCCAGTAGACGTAGGCTACTGGCAGGCGTTGCCGCATCTATTCTTAGGTACGGCGGCCCGTCCTGGGCAAAAGCACTGGGGGTAACCAGTTACCTGCAGAAACTGGAGAGCACCTACCGCTTGATGTGTCTCAGGGTGATATCGGCCTACCGCACGGTATCGCGCGACGCATCCTGCGTGATAGCGAGTATGATGCCAGTCGGGCTGGTCATCCGGGAGGACGTGGAGTGTTTTGACCTACGTGGCACCAGAGGAACCCGCGAGCGTACCAGGGTGACTTCGGTTGCCAGATGGCAGCGCGAGTGGGATAACTCCTCGAAAGGTAGGTGATTCCACCGGCTGATTCCTAACATATCAAGCTGAGTGGGGAGACCCCATGGGGAGGTTCACTTCCATCTGACACAATTCCTGTCAGGCCATGGCTGTTTCCGACAGTACCACCGCAGGTTTGGACACGCGGAGGTCCCCGTCTGCCCTGACTGCCCAGGTGTTGACGAAACTGCAGAGCACATACTGTTCGTATGTCCTCGTTTCGACGTCGAAACAAGAGCAATGCTAGACGTTTGCGGCCGGGACACAACTCCGGATAATCTTATCCAAATGATGTGTCAAGCGGTGGAGAAGTGGAACGCAGTCTCGACTGCAACCACTCAGATTGCCTGCAGCTTGCAGAGAATCTGGCGCGCCGAGCAACAATCGACAAGCATGACTAACTTGTGATTGGTTAGTTAGAGCGAAAGTGCCGAACGCGAAGAAGTGTGTAAATGGTCTGCCCATGCAGAGGTAATGGCGCAGCGGGTGGCAACCGAGATCGTCACCTCGAAGCATGGCAAAAGTGTGAATGAATAGGTGTATGTATGGACTGCACACGCCGCGCTGGGAGTAGCGCAGGAATGTTGGTTCCTAAAACTACTGATACCCCGCGGCGTGGCAGAGGAGTGTGGGCGAGCATCCAAGTCAGTCTCACATGGTACGAAAGGAATGAGTTGAGTCGAGTTGAGCTAGTCTCATATGGCATGAATGAGGCGAGTCAGACTCACATGGTATGTCAGAAGTGGGAACCTAAGCGAAACTTCCCACAAGGGATGCCAGAGGGAGTGTTAGGTCGAATGACCTAATGAGTAGTATGTGTCAGCGCGAACTGAATGAAAGAGGTGAGCAGTCTCACATGGTACGATAAAGGTGGGCATACAAGTTAGTCCCACATGGCATGAGAAGGGTGGGCACAAAAGTTAGACCCGCACGGCATGAGAAGGGTGGGCACACAAGTCAGACCCATAGGAGCGTTAGCGTGTGTGCAAGCATGGAGTGTATGAGCATGAATCAAGGGTTTGGGTGGGCATACAAGTTAGACCCACATGGCATGAGAAGGGTGGGCAGGGCACACAAGTTAGACCCGCACGGCATGACAGAGGTGCAACAGAGTATGTAGGGTGTGTTTGAGGGTGCGATAGAGCGAGCACCCAAGTCAGTCTCGCACGGGACGGGTGCCTGTGTGAGCGAGAATGAGCGAGTACGTTTAGTACTGCCATCCCCCAGAAGTAGTACTGGGAGGTAGTTCCTGGGGGACTCGATGGTGGAGCCCAAGGGAGTTTAGTCGGTATTACCGGTATGGTCGAGTCCGACACTCCAGTACACTTCCGTGTGGTAGTTTGGCAACTACAATGCACGTGTACTGGGTTAGTGTGTAAATGCATTTTCCCTTGTAAAAAAAAAATGTACAAGACAGTGCAGCGAGCGAGGTGGGCTGACCAGGCACAGAACGACTTGACGAGCGTGGGGCGCATTCGAGGATGGAGAGATGCGGCCTCGAACCATGTATTGTGGCGTCAAATTGTTGATTCAATGTCATCTGTTTAGATGTAAACTAAATAAGTAAAATGAATGATAACAGATTTTTTGTTTCTGTTGTAAGGTTAATTACTATTGTTTTGCTGGCGGCGAGTGAAAGCGGCCCAATTATTTTATTTACCTTTTTCCAGACGACCAATGATGAAGAAATTACTTCAAGAAAATCTCATATATCCGCAATTCACATCCTCTGTGATTATAGATATGTATGTACACCCAGGTTTTTTTTTACGCGGTTGGAATTCATTAATTTCTCGGATAACGTGAACTTTCACAGCTTTTCAAATACCCCCTGAATTTTCTTTGATTTTTTGTGATTTTTTTCGTGGAGTTTACTAATTGTTTCATTGACGCTGAAGGTCTTAAATGACGAAAACCAAACCGTGTAAAAAAACCTGGGTGTAAGTGTTTCGTGTTTCCTTCTTACTGAAAGATACACTGGAAAAGTTACACTGTAAAAGTTTTTACTTCATTTGAGGGTTGGTATAACCCATTTGTCTCACACGGTCTTTCCTGACCTCACTTCCAGCCCGGAAGCGGCCACCGCGTCAGACAGTCTCCAGCAGTTGTTGTTTTCTTTGGACCTTCTCCTTCATCGTCGAGGGCCAAACTATTGCTGTTTCACTTTCTGTCCGACTCCGAACTGAGGTCTCGGGATTGCTACGATGTCTCCCATCTTCTGTATGCCCTCGCTTTCCATTTTCCTTAGTTCAAATCTGCCCTTCTCGAACTGTTCTTGTATCTCTCTAGTGAGCAGTTCACGAAGAACTTCATCTTCCTTTGTTCGCATTTTTACTCCCAACATCAACTGGAACGGAGTCGTTTATACCGCTCGTTTCGAACTGCTGTTCAAGCATTTTTGGACTGGGCTAACGTGCTTAAACCTTGTATCAGGCTTCGCCACTGATAGCTTGGTCAACATGGGGTATATGATGCGGTGCTCCCTCTCAACTTGACCACTTCCCCGCGGGACATCGGTAACGATTGTGTGTAATTCGTCTTGGATTCTTCGTCACAGAATTTACTGAACTGCGTTGACGTAAACGCCGTCCCACGATCGCGCACGATTCGTCTTAGATTCTCGAAGATCCGTTATAATGTGCAGCAAATAGCGAGCAAACAAACTTAGAGAAAGCACCGATTATAGTCAGTATATAATTATACGACTTCCCAGTCGACGGCATTGGACCCAGGTGATCTAAGTGCAAAGTATCCATCGGAATGTCACCTTTCGGAATTGGTTGCAGTTCTCCTTCGAGTTGTAATTACGCATGTGCCCAGAATAAAGCAAAAACGTACGACTCTTGTAAAGTACGTGTGTTTTGAGATTTTATAATTCTTTTAATGTTTACTTCAAATGGTCATTACGCTAAATGATATTTAATATTATGATCGGACTAATGTTGATAAATAAAAAGACATGGACGTAATAATAATAACGAGATGTATTTCTGGCACTATGTAAAAACCATAGACAACACCGTAATCATTGACGTAATGATTCAATTGACGTTATGCAATAATATTTCGCTGACAATTCCTGTCGATTCCCTGTTGCCTAAGTTGGGTCTTCTGAAGTTTCGTATACAAAATGATTTATTGGAATTATCAGATTTATTGGAACAATTTTTCATTACCTCACTAATCCTCCGAATCAGACACTCCTCAAAAATGGTTTTTTGTCGGCAGTCAGCGTGTAGTACACTCCCCGGGGCTTTCCGTTTTTCCTCAGCGCTCTAAACCCTCCCAACGTAGCCACGCCCAACGAACAATTCGAACTCAAACCCTTCTCGTCGTTACATCGATTGGCGAAAAAATTACGAGTCTTGAGACTCTCCTTAAAGTAGTCCACCGCTCTCTGGTGACTGCAACTAATGTTCCACCCACAGCCGGGTTGTTTCGCTCCACCATTGGGATAGAAGTCGGCCACTCCAATGCTTGAAAATATGCCCAGCGCTTTTCCGTTGGTGTGGATCACCTCCACGTATTGTGCGTCAGTATCCGACAGACGTTTCGAAGGCTTCTTCAAGCGAAATAATGGTGAGGCGGGGTCTAACCCAACGATGCAACCAATCTTTCGTCGGGTGCTCTTCCCGGCCATTCCAGCAATGTGCGCCCCCAGGCTATGCCCAATGATTCCGATCTGTTCCGGCGTTTGGCCAAAATCTAAAATTCGATCTATCACCGCCGCTACCAATTTGCCAACTTTTGGAACACGATATCTTGCAACGGGATACAGCAACGTACTTGCGCCCTTCTCCCAATCTACAGCCAGAACGTTCAAGTTGGTGTGTTCCAACAGCTCTTGTGCCAATGGCTCAATCACTTCGGACTCGGAACTGCCTAGCCAACCGTGAATCAGGATCATCGTTGGAAGCAACACATTGAAGCCATAATCGTGCGGTAGCGATCGGATCTTATCAAAACCGAACTCGGCCGATTGGTTTCGATTCAAACGGTTGTAGAATCGAAACCGCACGTACTTGATCGCATCATATTGGCTACTGTTGTGACGACTTTCCCGAACCGAAAACCGTGGAACAATTTGAAATTCTCCATCCTTATCCGGTAGCGTGATGTAGTTTTCCTGCAATTCGTGTGACATCCTCAGTTGAGGTATCAATGTGTCGTCTCCGTTATCTTTTTCGTACTCCATGTCGTCCAAATCTGAGTATCGAATGCCGTTATTGGTGGACAATTCGTCATCATCATCGTCCAAAAATGTGACACGGGAGTCATCTGCAAGTGAGAAATTGATTTATAATATCTACAGCACTTTTCTGGAATGTTTATGAGAACTTTCGGATTTAAAAAAAATAAGAGGGATTTTAATGATGATCATATAATACTTTTATTGCTGGTTAATAATTTTGTTCATGCATCCAGATTTCGCAGGAATGGTTTATCTGCAGCTGTTGCGGCGTAATATACGCCGTCTGGCTTGCCACGAGTTTTCAGAGCTTCCAAGCCTCCCATTACAGCTTTGCCCAATGCGCATTTGGGATGTAGATCTTCAACGTCAGTACATCGATTCGCAAAATAATTCTTACTTTTGAGTGATTCCTTGAAGTAGTCGACAGCACGCTGGTGACTACAACTGAGGTTCCATCCACAGCCTGGCTGACTCGAACCTCCGTTCGGGTAGAAATCAGTCTTTCCTATGTTACCGAACATTCCGAGAGCCTTACCATTGGTATGAATTACCTCAACATAGTGAGCATCGTTGTTAGACAATCGTTCCGTTGGTTTCTTCAAACGAAATAACGGTGCCGCCGGGTCTAGTCCAACAATGAAGGCTACCTTCTTCTTTGTCTTTTTCCCCGCCAGCCCAGCTATGTGGGCTCCTAAGCTGTGACCAATCAGTCCAATCTGATCAGATGATTGGCCAAACTGTAACAGCTGATCTATAACAGCTGCAACCAGTTCAGCGACTTTACTAACCCTATACCGAGCAACAGGGTACAGCAAGGTCCGAGCCCCTTTTTCCCAATCAACGGCAATGATATTGAAGTTACCCTGATCCAGAAAATCTTTGGCCAAAGGTTCGATCACGTCCGAGTCGGAACCACCGAGCCATCCATGAATCAGAATCTTCGTCGGAAGTGCTATGTTGAACCCATGGTGATCCGGAAGGAACTGAATCTGGTCGTACCGCAGTTCGACGGGCTGGTAGTTGTTGGACCTGGCGTAGAAGTGAAACTTGACAAATTCGGCCGCCTCATATTGGGAGCTGTTCTGTCGGCTTTCAACAACGGCTTTCCGAGGTACAACTTGGAATTCCCCTTTCTTGTCCGGAAGGGTAATGTAGTTTTGTTCTTCGTCCCGGTCCAGAATCAGTTTCGGAACTAGCGATTCATTTCCGTTGTCCTGCTCGTACTCCATGTCGTCCATGTCCAGATAGAAGCGAGAGGCAAACGAGGTTGGATCATCGTTATCTTCGCGGAATATAATGCTGGACCGATCTGAAATAGAGCCGGAAGAGATTGCACGATTGTAGAGGAATGCATTCAATGAAAAATTGTTGACTACATAAAAATACTGAATTGATAAAAAACGAGGTCTAAACAGGTCTAAACGAGGTCATCACTATAAGCAGCATGGTCTAAAAATTTGTCATCTCTCTAAATGCCATATCAATTCAGTAATGCTACGTTTTGACAGGGTGAGTGAATTGAACAACTCAGTTGAATTTAATTTACTTGCCAAAAGTTGAACATGTTCAACTTTATTTTCGTTCAAGTCAATTGAATGAAGTTGTTTAAACGCTCTTTTTGCGTTTAATTCGAGCGACTTGTTCAAATCACTTGCCCTTCCCAGTAACATTTCAGGAACAATCGAAGTTAATTACCTATATTCCGGGTATAAGCCTCTGGAGTGGAAATTAATTGATATGCCTGAAACTCGATTTGTCCAATTGCACAACATGTGAAAGATTTAGTTCGAAAAATGTATTGGACGGTAACTACTTCCTTCGATAGGATTTGATCCCACGAAATCAAAGTGTGGATGCCAGACATCAGGCCTGGTAGCGGGTCACTTTTTAGTGACTTGGTCACTTTTTTCGGGCTAGTCACTAAAAAGTCTCTTTTTTCGACCTCAAGTCACTAAAGTCACTTTTTCTCGCAAAAAGTCACTATTTTCAACTATTTTGAAACTATTGATTTTTTTATAAAGCTTTATATATCCATCGGAAGATGCTTTGTTCATGGTGGAAATGAAATTACGGATCTAAGAAAAATGATCGCTCTGAAACATCGCCAGTCATTTAACTCGCTGCTCTTATTGGCATTTCACCAGTAACTAATTGAAGGTGTTTTATGTCACAATTTATAAATTTATAAATTGTTTCGAGTTTTTTTAACTCAAACTTAATGCAGTAGGGGAAGGTGGGGAGACTTGACTCCTTGGGAGACTTGATTCTCCCCTGTTTTATGAAGAACTGAACTGCCCATGATTGTTTGTAACACTCGCATTTTTGTTCATTTTGTAAAAAGCCTGTGAATCGTTCACAAAGCTCAGTTTAATGGATCTAATCCCACAACAGTAAAATAGGCTTTACTATCTTGCTTATCTGTGGTAAGCTGGAAATGATTGACTTTGTGGGGAGGATTGACAAACGATTTACAAAATCAACCAAAATACATGTCACAAATATGCGATCATGGGCAGTAAAGTAGTATTGTTATAGCGTATTTTTGCAAGAGATTCTCTAGATCAGCGGTTCTCAACCTTTTTCTTGAGAGGTACCCCTTCGAACTTTTGCATGAATTGAGGTACCCCTGCCGAAAATAGGCTTCCAATCCTCTTGAAAATGTAATTTCAAGCCCTTTTGAAGGGAAGCTCATTTAAAGTTTCAAGTCCCTTTAGAGCAGGCTTCCACGCCTCTTTATTAGAGGCTTCTGAGCCTTTTGTAGAGAGGCTTCCGAGCCTTTTGTAGAGAGGCTTCCGAGCCTCTTGAAGGCGGTTTTCGAGCCAAAGGAAGCTTCCGTTGCATCTTGAAAGAACGCTTCTGAGCCTCTTAGTAGTATGCATCCAAGCCTATTGAAAGAAGAATTCTGAGCTTCATGAAGCGAGGCTTCCGAGCCTCTTGAAAGAAGGCTTCCGAGCCTCTTGAGAGGAGGCTTCCGAGCCTCTTGAGAGGAGGCTTCCGAGCCTCTTGAGAGGAGGCTTCCGAGCCTCTTGAGAGCAGGCTTCCGAGCCTCTTGAGAGGAGGCTTCCGAGCCTCTTGAGAGGAGGCTTCCGAGCCTCTTGAGAGGAGGCTTCCAAGCCTCTTGAGAAGAGGCTTCCGAGCCTCTTGAGAAGAGGCTTCCGAGCCTCTTGAGAAGAGGCTTCCGAGCCTCTTGAGAGGAGGCTTCGAGCCTCTTGAGGAGGCTTCCAGGCCTCTTGAGAGGAGGCTTCCAGGCCTCTTGGAGGAGGCTTCCAGGCCTCTTGAGAGGGCTTCCAGGCCTCTTGAGGAGGAGGCTTCCAGGCCTCTTGAGGAGGCTTCCAGGCCTCTTGAGAGGAGGCTTCCAGGCCTCTTGAGGAGGAGGCTTCCAGGCCTCTTGAGAGGAGGCTTCTGAGCCTCTTGAGGAGGAGGCTTCCGAGGCCTCTTGAGAGGAGGCTTCCGGGCCTCTTGAGAGGAGGCCTGAGCCTCTTGGAGAGGAGGCCTGAGCCTCTTGAGAGGAGGCTTCCAGGCCTCTTGAGAGGAGGCCTGAGCCTCTTGAGAGGAGGCTTCCAGGCCTCTTGAGAGGAGGCCTGAGCCTCTTGAGAGGAGGCTTCCGAGCCTCTTGAGGAGGAGGCTTCCAGGCCTCTTGAGAGGAGGCCTGAGCCTCTTGAGAGGAGGCCTGAGCCTCTTGAGAGGAGGCTTCCAGGCCTCTTGAGAGGAGGCTTCCGAGCCTCTTGAGAGGAGGCCTGAGCCTCTTGAGAGGAGGCTTCCAGGCCTCTTGAGAGGAGGCCTGAGCCTCTTGAGAGGAGGCTTCCAGGCCTCTTGAGAGGAGGCTTCCGAGCCTCTTGAGAGGAGGCTTCCGAGCCTCTTGAGAGGAGGCTCTGAGCCTCTTGAGAGGAGGCTTCCAGGCCTCTTGAGAGGAGGCCTGAGCCTCTTGAGGAGGAGGCTTCCGAGCCTCTTGAGAGGAGGCTTCCGAGGCCTCTTGAGAGGAGGCTTCGGGCCTCTTGAGAGGAGGCTTCCAGGCCTCTTGAGAGGAGGCTTCCTGAGCCTCTTGAGAGGAGGCTTCCAGGCCTCTTGAGAGGAGGCTTCGGGCCTCTTGAGGAGGAGGCTTCCAGGCCTCTTGAGAGGAGGCTTCTGAGCCTCTTGAGAGGAGGCTTCCGGGCCTCTTGAGAGGAGGCCTGAGCCTCTTGAGAGGAGGCTTCCAGGCCTCTTGAGAGGAGGCCTGAGCCTCTTGAGAGGAGGCTTCCGAGCCTCTTGAGAGGAGGCTTCTGTGCCTCTTGAGAAGAGGCTTCCGAGACTCTTGAGAGGAGGCTTCCAGGCCTCTTGAGAGGAGGCCTGAGCCTCTTGAGAGGAGGCTTCCGAGCCTCTTGAGAGGAGGCTTCCTGAGCCTCTTGAGAGGAGGCTTCCGAGCCTCTTGAGAGGAGGCTTCCAGGCCTCTTGAGAGGAGGCTTCCGGGCCTCTTGAGAGGAGGCTTCGAGCCTCTTGAGAGGAGGCCTGAGCCTCTTGAGAGGAGGCTTCCGGGCCTCTTGAGAGGAGGCTTCCAGAGCCTCTTGAGAGGAGGCTTCTGAGCCTCTTGAGGAGGAGGCTTCCAGGCCTCTTGAGAGGAGGTTTCCGAGCCTCTTGAGAGGAGGCTTCCGAGCCTCTTGAGAGGAGGCTTCCGAGCCTCTTGAGAGGAGGCTTCCGAGCCTCTTGAGAGGAGGCTTCCAAGCTTCTTGAAAGGAGGCTTCCCTAACCTCTTGAGAGGAGGCTTCCGAGCCTCTTGAGAGGAGGCTTCCGAGCCTCTTGAGAGGAGGCTCCCGAGCCTCTTGAGAGGAGGCTTTCGAGCCTCTTGAGAGGAGGCTTCCGAACCTCTTGAGAGGAGGCTTCAGGCCTCTTGAGAGGAGGGCTGAGCCTCTTGAGAGGAGGCTTCCGGGCCTCTTGAGAGGAGGCCTGAGCCTCTTGAGAGGAGGCTTCGAGGCCTCTTGAGAGGAGGCCTGAGCCTCTTGAGAGGAGGCTTCCGAGCCTCTTGAGAGGAGGCATCCGAGGCCTCTTGAGAGGAGGCTTCTGAGCCTCTTGAGAGGAGGCTTGAGCCTCTTGAGAGGAGGCCTGAGCCTCTTGAGGAGGAGGCTTCCGAGCCTCTTGAGAGGAGGCTCTGAGCCTCTTGAGAGGACGCTTCCGAGCCTCTTGAGAGGAGGCTTCCGAGCCTCTTGAGAGGAGGCCTGAGCCTCTTGAGAGGAGGCTTCCGGGCCTCTTGAGAGGAGGCTTCCAGGCCTCTTGGAGAGGAGGCCTGAGCCTCTTGAGAGGAGGCTTCTGAGCCTCTTGAGAGGAGGCTTCCAGCCTCTTGAGAGGAGGCTTGAGGCCTCTTGAGAGGAGGCTTCCAGGCCTCTTGAGAGGAGGCTTGAGCCTCTTGAGAGGAGGCTTCCGAGCCTCTTGAGAGGAGGCTTCCAGGCCTCTTGAGAGGAGGCTTCCGGGCCTCTTGAGAGGAGGCTTCCAGGCCTCTTGAGGAGGAGGCCTGAGCCTCTTGAGAGGAGGCTTCCGAGCCTCTTGAGAGGAGGCTTGAGGCCTCTTGAGAGGAGGCTTCCAGGCCTCTTGAGAGGAGGCTTCCGGGCCTCTTGAAAGGAGGCTTCCGAGTCTCTTGAGATGAGGCTTCCGAGCCTCTTGAGAGGAGGCTTCCTGAGCCTCTTGAGAGGAGGCTTGAGCTCTTGAGAGGAGGCTTCCAGGCCTCTTGAGAGGAGGCTTCTGAGGCCTCTTGAGGAGGAGGCTTCCGAGCCTCTTGAGAGGAGGCTTGAGCCTCTTGAGAGGAGGCTTCCAGGCCTCTTGAGAGGAGGCTTCTGAGCCTCTTGAGAGGAGGCTTCCTGAGCCTCTTGAGAGGAGGCCTGAGCCTCTTGAAGGAGGCTTCCAGGCCTCTTGAAAGGAGGCTTCCTGAGCCTCTTGAAGGAGGCTCTGAGCCTCTTGAAAGGAGGCTTCCTGAGCCTCTTGAAAGGAGGCTTCTGAGCCTCTTGAAAGGAGGCTTGAGCCTCTTGAAAGGAGGCTCTGAGCCTCTTGAAAGGAGGCTTTCGAGCCTCTTGAAAGGAGGCTTTGAGTCTCTTGAAAGGAGGCTTTCGAGCCTCTTGAAAGGAGGCTTTCGAGGCCTCTTGAAAGGAGGCTGAGCCTCTTGAAAGGGAGGCTTTCTGGGCCTCTTGAAAGGAGGCTTTCCAGGCCTCTTGAAGGAGGCTTTCGAGCCTCTTGAAAGGAGGCTTCCGAGCCGCTTGAAAGAAAGCTTCCAGGTCTCTTGAAAGGAGGCTTCCGGGCCTCTTGAAAGGAGGCTTCCGAGCCTCTTGAAAGGAGGCTTCCGAGCCTCTTGAAAGGAGGCTTCCGGGCCTCTTGAAAGGAGGCTTCCGAGCCTCTTGAAAGGAGGCTTCCGAGCCTCTTGAAAGGAGGCTTTCGAGCCTCTTGAAAGGAGGATTCCAGGCCTCTTGAAAGGAGTCGTACGGGCCACTTGAAAGGAGGCTTACGGGACACTTGAAAGGAGGCTTCCAGGCCTCTTGAAAGAAAGCGTTCAGGCGTCTTGAAATGAGGCTTTCCGACCTCTTGAAAGGAGGCTTCTGAGCCTCATGAAAGGAGGCTTTCAGGCCTCTTGAAAGGAGGCTTTCGAGGCCTCTTGAAAGGAGGCTTTGAAGCCTCTTGAATGGAGGTTTCTTGACCTCTTGAAAGGAGGCTTTCGAGCCTTTTGAAAGGAGGCTTTCGAGCCTTTTGAAAGGAGGCTTTCGAGCCTTTTGAAAGGAGGCTTCCAGACCTCTTGAAAGGAGGCTTCCAGACCTCTTGAAAGGAGGCTTCCAGACCTCTTGAAAGGAGGCTTCCAGACCTCTTGAAAGGAGGCTTCCAGACCTCTTGAAAGGAGGCTTCCAGACCTCTTGAAAGGAGGCTTCCAGACCTCTTGAAAGGAGGCTTCCGAACCTCTTGAAAGGAGGCTTCCGAACCTCTTGAAAGGAGGCTTCCGAACCTCTTGAAAGGAGGCTTCCGAACCTCTTGAAAGGAGGCTTCCGAACCTCTTGAAAGGAGGCTTCCGAACCTCTTGAAAGGAGGCTTCCGAACCTCTTGAAAGGAGGCTTCCGAACCTCTTGAAAGGAGGCTTCCGAACCTCTTGAAAGGAGGCTTCCGAACCTCTTGAAAGGAGGCTTCCGAACCTCTTGAAAGGAGGCTTCCGAACCTCTTGAAAGGAGGCTTCCGAACCTCTTGAAAGGAGGCTTCCGAACCTCTTGAAAGGAGGCTTCAGAGCCTCTTTATTATTATTATTTATTTACATTCAACTGACCTGTGCTGGTCTTATTGAATTTCTTAACACTAATGTTCATCTTGTTCACAACTTCAGTATAACTACAATACAGACTGATAAATATGTTCTATGACAATAAAATAATGCAGATACAAGTGTATAGATAAATTACGTTACTTAAACAGAAATACATATTGGAACTAATTAATTGAACAGAAATAAAAACAGAAATTTTATTATCAGTATGCCACATTTCATCTACTTACAAAAATTCTATCATATTATATTTTAAACAAAAAAATCCATAAATCCATCGTTAGTGATATTACAATATGTTTCTATCTAAACAATTCAATTACCTATTTACTCTGTTTTGAAAATTCGGATTCCACGTTCTGCCGCCTAAATTTACAAACTCTCTAAATTTTATGCAAGTTGGCCATGTAGAAGAGCTCAAAGCTACAGATTTCCAACGAGAACTTAAAATGATTTTAAAGGAAGCATAATCAAGTAGTTTAATATTTTTCCACTTTGGAACTAACTTGAAAATAATAATTTCTTCATCGTTTCCAATTCCAACCGATTCTCGAACCAGCAAGTCAATTTCATGTTCAGTTACTAGACTATCGATATTAGTCAAAAACAATGAAAAATACTCCTTGCCACGGTCAGCAGACGAACAATTTTCCTCACGATGGTATTCTATTTCGCGTTCAGGGCCAGTGCCATCAAGAAGTTTTGTGGATGAGATTGGTGTTGAAGATTCCATGGTGGCATTCGATGTAATCACTGACAGTGCATTCACAATATCACTAATTTGAGATTTTATATCTGCTAGCTCGGACTCAATTACAGCTGGACGTGTAGGGTGAAGTTCATCCGATAAAGCAGTTGTACGCATTTTATAGAAGTGGTTTAGGCATACATCGCACATCCAAAGAATATTGTTGAACGTTAAGCTATCCGTGTGTTGCTCTGACAATCCAACACAAGCAGCATGGTAGCACTTGCTGCAGTCTCCTTCGCACACAACGAACGATTCACGTTTAGCGTCGATGGTAGAACAACATTTACCGCACTCCATTGTTTCGATAATGCGAAATATGGTATCGAAAAATCCAGGGAATTAAACGTTCGATTTTCTATTTTCTGCAGTTTTTTAGACGTATCTTTGATTATATCAATACGCCAACGGCTTTGAAGAATGCGATAACAGTAGTTTATCTCCGTAGAACCCACAATTCATGCAAAAACTTGTTAATTAGAAAGACGACACACTCTTTACACTTGCATGTATATCAAAACAAAACTTGTTAAAAACTTGAATGAAGGCTTCCGAGCCTCTTGAAAGGAAGCCTTCGAGCTGCTTGGAAGAAGGCTTCCGAGAGGCGTAAAAGGATGCTTCTAATCCTCTTACAACGAAGCAACCGAGGTTAAGTGAAAAAAAAATCATTTTGTTCATTCGATGTTTTGTTCGTTTGATCTTTTGTTCTGCAGCCCTTCATAAATTGTGCTGGTTGTGTCAATAGGGATTTATTGAACGCATTACATATTATGTACAATATAAATTTTTGAAAAAAAAAAATACACAATTATCAAAACTTTATCAATGAATTTTGATTGAAATTGTAATATGTCCGCCATTACGCATTTTTGTCCGAGGTACCCCCTAGGGCCAGCGAAGGTACCCCCAGGGATACATGTACCCCAGGTTGAGAACCGCTGCTCTAGATAAATAATTGTTATGTGTCGAGTTTTTTTTAATTGACAACCTTATTTACTCTATTATTTACTGTGTTTTGTTCCTCCTGAAGATGTTTTTAGTGGCCACGAAAAATTAGAACAACTTCTCCCCAATAATGACCAAATGCTATCATTTTTTCGTAGCACAAATCCGTAAATATGCTAAATGATCTTCACTGAAAAAAATTCATCCACCACAATTTCAGGATATTTGGATTTTGAGTTGTTGCCTCAATTTGAGGAGATTTTATCCCTCATTAGGCATCCATATAACATAAGAAAATTATTTTGAGCTTTTTAGTGGAATGTTTTCACCTGTCATAAGACGAGTTTAGACAATCCCATTGAATTCCACCACTTAATTGTATCTTGACAGATACGTATTTCGACCTCAAAGGTCGACCCTTTGAGGTCGAAATACGTATCTGTCAAGATACAATTAAGTGGTGGAATTCAATGGGATTGTCTAAACTCGTCTTATGACAGGATCCATATAACAATTAGTCTAAAAAAATCAAGAAAATGTATATTTATTTAGTAGATACCATAGGAAGGTGATCAAGTCTCCCCAATTTTGAAGATTGCATGCGCTGTTGAATTCCATAGCAAAAATCGTTCATGAATACGCACAGCAAGTCTGCATATTCAGTTCATTCAGCATAAAGTTCAGAGAGCATGGTCCTCATTACAAGCAGGATGTCGAGCGTTCAATCCCAGGCTCGTTGTACATGAATCTTCATAATTTTTGTATCGTTTTCTCAAACGATCCTACTGTTGTTCCTGTCTCACTAAAAATTCCAGAAACATCCGTAGAACCTATGACAAATCGTAGAGTTCTCTGCATCTTGCTTAAGTAGGTGTTCAGCTAATCCAATGATCGTAATTTTCACTCATTCTCACGAGAAGAGAATGCTCATTCACGCAGATTTTCGCCGAGAAATAATTTTCAGGAAAGAAAAACAGGTGTTAAGGACACTCATCACGGAATCCAAATTTCGAAGTACTGTCATTACCAATCTGAAATTATAAAAATGACAGTTGTGCGTTCCTTCCGTATCGAGTGGTGTGCCCTTGAAAACGCGAGTACTTCCAGATTTTGATTCAGTGAGGAGTGTCCTTAAGAGTGATAACCATATTTCGCTCACTTTCACTGGCGTAAAAATTTGATTTGCTTGAAGACTACTCATAGTTTTGAGTTGTCTTGATTTTTACTGATATTGATTAAATTTTCCGTGGGGTGCAAAGAGTGGGCAATAATTTTACTTAGTCATTAAGTAGCTAGAACTATTTTCATTTCTCTTCTGTGTTCGTTCTAAAAGAAAAGAGTGGTGAGTGAAAGGTGTTTTCTGCCACCAATTACGAATATTCTCCTTCGACCCAAAACGCTTGATTTTGTCTCATCGAACTTGCAATTGAAATTGGAAGTCACTATTTGGTCACTTTTTCTGCAACTGAAAGTCACTATTTGGTCCCTTTTTTCGTCAGCTTTGGTCACTAAAGTCACTATTTTGAGTGGCTTCGGTCGCTACCAGCCCTGCAGACATAACTAAATACTCATCCTACTCGATCGGGATTGCACAAAAACATTACGTGCGAAAGAATTGGTTTCAAAAGTAGATTGCGATAGCTCGGCTTTGTGCCTGATGGTGGAAATTTGATCTCATTAGTAGCCTTCTGAGTTGCGGAGGACGATGGAGGTCCTTCGTAGCTTAGTAGGGAAAGCACCTGTCTAGCGTACTGGTTTCGTGTGATCAAACCCCACCGAAGGAAGTGGTTATCCTCCAATACATTTGTCGAACTAAATCTTTCACATGTTGTGTAATTGCACAAATTGAGTTTCAGACATAACATTTAATTTTTATAGCGCTCTTGAAGACCATAATTTACTCTACAAGAGTGCAATAAATCCAGTATAAAACCAAAATGTTATTAGGGCTGTCTAAACGTAGCATAAGGTTTGTATGTTTGTATGAACATAATTTTACTTACTTCTTCTTCTTTCATATTATATCTTAAAAATGCGCATATAGAAACCCTCGAGTTGTAACCGCGAGAGACTGATTTTATAAAGATAGCTACACGAAACATGTAGAGTAGAGTGGGGCAAGAGTACGCACTTAGTTTTCAATCGATCATGTGGCCCTTATGAAGCAAGCTTCTGCATATCAAATCAGTGTCGATGATTCATATACTCTTCCTTTATGTTACCCAGTGGAAAAATATTGAAATTATTGAGATTCGTTTTAGTAGAACCCTTATTGCAAGACAAGTGAAAAACGCACTCTTACCCCACCGGTGGGGTAAAAGTGCGCATCGGGTGGGGTAAGAGTACGCATTTATCCAATCATGTGCTTTAAGTATATATTAACACAAATAAGAGTTAATAACATTTAATTGATGTTTAATGAGCATATATTAGGGAATGTTTAAAGATTACGTAACTTTAAAAGGGGGAAAGGGTCCTAAAAATGTGCACTTTTTTGCGAAAAACCATTGTTTTTTATATATACAAAAAACTACAGAGGTAAAAAATATATCAGGTTTCGCGTGGCGTATACAAAGACATTTTCCTTAAAGAAAGTCCACCAATCACGTAACGTAAAATTTGGCTATTTCATCATTCCTCCCCCCCTAGCTTACACTATTTGTATGAACCCTCTATGAAAATTATATGGATGGTCAGGTCATACATCTCGCAACCCCTCCCAGCTTAACGTTGCGTAATTTATGAATGTTTCTTTTGATTAAATGAAATTATCATTTAGATGAAATTGTGTTTTCATACTATGTTTAGGTGTACAACAAGTTCTAATACAATTTCATTAGTTAGCTTCATTGCTTTGTTCGCCAAGTACTTTCTAACACTGAATTACTTCAACTTATCCTAAAAACTTGTGATAATTTCGAATTCTGTCCCTTTTTTTTAGTTGTGGATCTTTACGCTTTGAAAGAAGTCTTATTTCGGCCGGAGATACGGGTTTGACATCATAACTTGAAGATTCATATGCGTACTCTTGTCCCACCGGTTCCTGCGTACTTTTACCCCACAGTCCCAAAAATTATTCAAGTAATGGTTTTGACTTCTTGGAAAACCAACCGGATTGGTGTTCTGTACCATAAAGTACTCTATACAATAGGTTATCGAAATGGTATAATGTTCACCTGATTGAACGTATATATGGTAATGAAATACTAGTTGCGGAAATCCAATTATTTTTAGCAAAATGACCAAAAAGTTATCTAACTCCATATCTCCCTTGTTATTTATTCAAATCGTTTACAATTACACATGATAATAGTTGGCCAGAATACCTGTCAAACTGATGCAGTGTTGCTAGTTTATCTTTTTTTATTACTTCAAAAAATCGAAAACGTACTCTTACCCCACGCGCACTCTTGCCCCACTCTACTCTATCGACCCCAAGCTATTGTACTGTCGAACAGGGCGATAACAACAGTGATCAATTTGGTTAATACCTGCATTTAATATTGGATGAGTTTCAATCAAAATTTGAGAATGTACATTGTTCACGCCAACGGAAATTTCTTTATTTTTACTCTATTTGCCCTTCTACTAATCTCAATCCATCGCGGATATTCCGGCTCTCTTATCCAACCAACATCCTTTCCTACACACACTACGACATTGAATAGAATCATGATGTAACAAGCTCTGGTCCTCACAAGTTCCAATCTCACGCTTCCACGGGTCTTCCTAAAACAATCGACCGCCAGCTAAGGGTTTTGTACTTAGCTGGTAGTGCAGCCTGGGCACTGTTGTCCTTCTGACATCAGCTAGAGTGAGGGGGTGCGACCAAGGGGATCATCGTCCCTAACCCCCAATCCCAAGGCATTAAGCAACCCGTGTCGAGTGGATGCATGGCCAGGGGGGCGAAATAATGAGCTAGGCCTTTAACGGAGCCTGTGGGGTACCTGGGTACCTCTTTTCTCGAGCAACTCGTGGGATCAAAATGGAAAACCAAGTCAATTCTTCAATTAGTGGTAGTAGTGTAGACGACAACCCCTTCGCAAGAGGTGGGTTGTCCAGGTCTCCGCCTAGGAGGCCAGAGGCAATAGTCGGCAGTTCGATGCGCAGGGCCAGCGTGGGCCACTTAACCTTTTCCCCGGCTACGCCGGTAGAGGTTATGGACGATCCATGGCTTGCGAGGGCGATGAATTGCAAACGCGATGGGCTTTCGGCCTTCGAGGTGGCGAACGGAGCAGACACAAAAACGAGGGAGATAGTCTCCAAGGAATGAGCTCCCTGGGGGCCGCTCCAAAACGCGGAGGGTTACTACCCCGAATAAGGGTAGTGGGGCTGGAAAGCTGAACCCCGGCCATGTACCTCCAAAACCGGGGAAGACCCGGGAAAGACGGTGGTAAGAGGTTACGGCAGGCTGAGAGCTCTCAGCCGCCCCAGACCAGGGAAATATAGAGGTGGATGACGCCTCCTGGACCCTGGTAAAGAACAAGAGAAAACCGAAGACGTCAAGGGCCGAAAAGAAGGCCCAGGTGAATGAGGGCAGCAAGAAGTCTAGGGTAGGCGCCAATCGCTCCAGGGGCGATGAGGAGTGACGTCAAGCTCGGTGAACTCGGCGCCGACGTATGTCGAATAAGACGTACCCGGACGGGCGAGATGATCCTCGAGCTGAAGCGGGGCGTCTCGCAAAAGGGCGCCGCCTACAAGAAGTTGGCGGAGGAAATCCTAGGCGAGACGGTCAAGGTGAGGGCACTCACGACGGAGGTGAATCTAAGGATTAAAGACCTGGACGAGATTATCGAAGTCGAAGAGCTCATCACGGCACTGCGGCGACAGTGTGAAGTGGAGACGCCCATCGCAGCCGTTCGGCTACGGAAAGGTCCGACAGGGACACAGGTAGCATTGGTTCGGCTATCTGTAGCGGAGGTCTCCAAGGTAGTCAAGTTAGGGAGCGTCAAAGCGGGATTTTCGGTGTGCCCTGTAGGCATATACGAGCAACCCGAAGTTTGCTTCAAGTGCCTGGAACCGGGGCACAAGCAATGGGACTGCAAAGGCCCTGACAGAAGCAAGCTCTGCCGACGCTGCGGATTGGAGGGACATAAGGCACAATGCTGGACGAGCCCTCCCAATTGTTCGATTTGTTTCAGCATAGCTGCGAACAGCAAGCACCCCATGGGGGGTTCGAAGTGCCCGGCGTTTAAGCGTGCTGCAAAATCACAGTGCAGGTAACGCAGCTAAAGCTGAACCACTGTGATGAAGCCCAGCAACTGCTGTGTCAGACAGTTGCTGAATGGGGGACGGATATCGCCTTCATAGCGGATCCTTACCGGGTACCCGCCAGGAACGGTAACTGGATCACCGATGGGTCTAAAATGGCAGCGATATGGACAACGGGGAAATACCCAGTCCAAGAGTTGGTGTCTTCGTCACACGAGGGCTTCTTCATTGCCAAAGTCAACGGGGTCCTCTTCTGCAGCTGCTATGCGCCTCCTCGATGGCCGATCGAGCAGATCGGTTGTATGCTGGATTGTTTGACGGCTAACTTGATGGGGTGTAGGCCGCTGGTGATAGCGGGGGGCTTCAACGCTTGGGCCGTGTAATGGGGAAGCCGATTCACGAATCAACGGAAGCAGATCCTGCTGGAATCACTGGCCATGTTGAATGTGGACTTGCTAATGTCGGTACCAAAAGTACTTACAGCTGGAACAGGGCCGAGTCGATTATCGACGTTACGTTCTGGAGCCCTGGCCAAACGAGTAGTTCGAACTGGAGGGTCTCACAGCGACCACCTGGCGGTTCGCTACAGTATCAACTATACGACCAGCATTCAGCGGACGGTAGAAGACGATACTTCGACGATGAGGTGTTTAAGGAAGCGCTCCGCTACGAGCACAATACTCTCTCGCGTGCATGCAATGCTACCATACCTAGGAAAGTCCACCCTTGGGAATGGGAGGCCACCGGCTTACTGATGGACTCAAGCAATTGCGAACCTGCGCCGCGCCTGCCTACGGGCACGGAGACGGATGCAACGAGCACACAAAGAAGAGGAGCGAGCGTGTTGAACGACGGGTGGCGTTCGTGGCTGCTAGAGCCGTTCTGAAGACTGAGACTAGATCACGCAAAAAAGCTTGCTTCGAGGGCCTGTGTCAAAGTGCCAACTCGAATCCATGGGCCTATAGGGTCGTAATGGCCAAGACACGTGGGGCGATGGCCCCTACGGAGCGGTCTCCAGAGATGCTAGAGAGGATCATCGCGGAGCTCTTCCCACGCCATGACCCAAGTCCCTGGCCTCACTTTGTGGAGCTGCCAGGGGCCAGGGTGGCCGACGAGGGAAGAGTAACTGTGGCGGAACTTGCGGGGATTGCACAGTAGAGTGATTCAAATTTTGACTTTTTTGCTCCCCGATGCTTAAACGATTGCATTTGCCATTTTAATAATCCTCCTAAATTTTAAGAAAATTTGGAAGTATTTTGATTGTGCACACGTCATTTAAAGTTTGTATGGAAATTACTGTGAAAACTGACCCTTATGTGAAAGACCGTTCCGTGAAATGGCCCATGAGCTATTTAAATATAGTCAACACATTGACTACTCAGAATACTTGTCAAGCTGAAAGGAAGGTTGTTGTTGCGAAGCGATTTATTGTTTGGAAGCAAAGTTATGAAAAAAACAAAAGTACTCATTATTGATATTGATGTTATTCTTTTACCTGTAAAATTGAATTTCTCACGATTCAGTATTTCCTTAATAACTTTTCTTGTAAGCATCAAATCGTTTCGCAACAAAGACGGCCTGTTTCCTTGTAAAATACGGCGGGGAAGGTGCTCGAGAAGATCATCCTCAACAGGTTGTTGATACGCACGGAGGGTGCGGATGGTCTATCGAGTAACCAATTTGGCTTCCGAAAGGGTAAGTCGACCGTAGACGCTATCTTATCGGTTACCAAATCCGCGGAGATAGCTATCCAGCGTAAGAGGAGGGGAGTTCGCTATTGTGCAGTAGTGACACTCGACGTGAGGAATGCATTCAATAGTGCCAGTTGGACAGCTATTGCACATGCGCTCCTGCGTCTTGGAATTCCCGAGTACCTGTACAAGATTCTCGGAAGCTACTTCCAAAATCGAGTACTGGTATACGACACGGAGTGCGTTGACATAACCTCAGGGGTTCCGCAAGGTTCCATACTGGGTCCTGTGTTATGGAACGTAATGTACGACGGTGTCTTGAGGTTGAAGTTCCCGGTGGGCGTATCGATCGAAGAGGTGGAGTTGGCTGCAGCCCACTCGATCGCAATTGTGGAGGAGTGGATGACCGTACGAAAACTATTTTTTTGTTAAATATCTTGGCTGTACATATGCACAGCACATGTTTCGAAAAGGACAAATTGATATGAAATTTGCGAAAAAGAATCCACGTGTCTTGAAGGGACTCGAACCCCCAACCTCCTACTCTCTAGATAGGCGTGATAACCCCTACACAACAAGACCACTTAAAGGTCACGTTTGCGGAAAAGCCATCAGAATCCGAGTACCAACCTCCACCGCGGTTAGCTCTTTTTTCAAATTGAATATCTTTCGGATGCTTGATTTGTCCAATCTCCACATGTGCTTTACTGTTGTATATCCACAGTCAAGCGAGTGCACATTGTTTATTAAACGAGAGGATCGCATTCTATGCCCCCAACAACGGGCTGGGCGGATTTGTATAGAGTGCGAATCACTCTGCTGTGCCAAAGTCTTGCTTGGCTAAAGCATTTGATGAGTTTGATTGCCTTACGCTTGCGGTCGCGTGTACTCAGACGACTAATGACGGTGGAAGACCGACACCTGATTACAATTAATTGTAGAGTATTCGGCAACTCGGCCGTACGAAAATAATTTTTTTGTTAAATATCTTGGCTGTACATATGCACAGCACATGTTTCTAAATGGACAAATTGATATGAAATTTGCGATAAAGAATCCACGTGTCTTGAAGGGACTCGAACCCTCAACCTCCTACTCTCTAGATAGGCGTGATAACCCCTACACAACAAGACCACTTAAAGGTCACGTTTGCGGAAAAGCAAAGTGGTTAAGGATAAGTACCTGAAAAATGAGTGACATTTTGTTGGGTGGGACAGACACACACACAGACATCACCTCAATTCGTCGAACTGAGTCGATCGGTATACAACACTATGGGTCTCCGGGCCTTCTATAAAAAGTTTGTTTTTGGAGCGATCATATAGCCTTTACGTATACTTAGTATACGAGAAAGGCAAAAAGGAGTGGATGAATTCCAGGAAGTTGGAACTGGCTCACCATAAGACTGAGGTGGTTGTTGTTAACAACCGAAAGTCGGAGCAACAAGCATTATAACAAGAGTGATCAATTTGGTTAATATCTATTTTAATATTGGATGGGTTTCAATCAAAATTTGAGCATGAACATTGTTCGCACCAACGGAAATTTATTTATTTTTACTCTATTTGCCCTTCTACTAATCTCAATCCACCGCAGATATTCCGGCTCTCTTAATCAACTAACATCCTTTCCTACACACACCACGACAATGAATAGAATCATGATGTAACAAGCTCTGGTCCTCACAAGTTCCAATCTCACGCTTCCACGGGTCTTCCTAAAACAATCGACCGCCAGCTAAGGGTTTTGTACTTAGCTGGTAGTGCAGCCTGGGCACTGTTGTCCTTCTGACATCAGCTAGAGAGAGGTGGTGCGACCAAAGGGACCATCGTCCCTAACCCCTAATCCCAAGGTGTTAAGTGACCCGTGCCGAGGGGATGCATGGCCAGTAGGGCGAAATAATGAGCTAGGCATTTAACGGAGCCTGTGGGGTACCTGGGTACCTCTTTTTCCGAGCAACTCGTGGGATCAAAATGGAAAACCAAGTCAATTCTTCAATTAGTGGTAGTAGTGTAGACGACAACCCCTTCGCAAGAGGTGGGTTGTCCAGGTCTCCGCCTAGGAGGCCAGAGGCAATAGTCGGCAGTTCGATGCGCAGCGCCAGCGTGGGCCACTTAACCTTCTCCCCGGCTACGCCGGTAGAGGTTATGGACGATCCATGGCTTGCGAGGGCGATGAACTGCAAACGCTATGGGCTTTCGACCTTCAAGGTGGCGAACGGAGCAGACACAAAAACGAGGGAGATAGTCTCCAAGGAATGAGCTCCCTGGGGGCCGCTCCAAAACGCGGAGGGTTACTACCCCGAATAAGGGTAGTGGGGCTGGAAAGCTGAACCCCGGCCATGTACCTCCAAAACCGGGGAAGAAAGGACCTGGAAAGGTCCGTCCACCCGGGAAAGATGGTGGTAAGAGGTTACGGCAGGCTGAGAGCTCTCAGCCGCCCCAGACCAGGGAAATATAAAGGTGGATGACGCCTCCTGGACCCTGGTAAAGAACAAGAGAAAACCGAAGACGTCAAGGGCCGGGAGTGGATGAATTCCAGGAAGTTAGAACTGTCTCACCACAAGACTGAGGTGGTTGTTGTTAACAACCGAAAGTCGGAGCAACAAGCATTCACCTCTGAACGCTCCATCAAACTCTTGGGGGTAATGATCGACGATAAGCTCACCTTTGGTAGCCACGTCAATTACGCCTGCAAGCGTGCCTCCACAGCTAGAGTGGCATTGTCCCGGATGATGTCCAATAGCTCTGCGGTTTATGCCAGCAAGCGCAAGCTTCTGGCTTGTCGCTCTGTCCATACTGAGGTATGGGGGGCCAGCTTGGGGCACGGCCCTGCGTATTAACTGCTACAGAACGAAGTTAGAAAGTACGTATAGGCTCATGTGCCTAAGAGTTGCGAGCGCGTAGCGTACCGTGTCGCTCGATGCACTTTGCGTCATCACCGGTATGATGCGGTATGATTGACATCGTTATCGGTGAAGACATAGAGTGCTTCGAAATGCGCGGCACGAGAGGCGTCCGTAGGACTGTCAGGTTGACTGTCACTCGGCCTCGCCCGAATGTCCGGTGTGTGCAGGTTTAGAGGGAATGGCGGAACACGTGTTGTTCGTGTGCCCACGTTTTCGCACAATGCGTGACCACATGCTTGCCACATGTGGTGGTGGTCTGGACACTACCCCGGACAACCTAGTCCGGAGGATGGGTAAAGATGAAGTTGGTTGGAACGCCGTTTTATCGGCTATCGTCCAAATCGTCTCGGAGCTACACAGAAGGTGGCGCGTGGACTCAAGGATGGCTAGTTCAGGCGCAAACAAGAGGTGGTCCAAGTGTCGGAGTCGGCTTTATGGGTCATACCGGTGGTTCGAACTCGATCCTTTTATCGAACAAGTGGCCGAGCGAAGAACAACATGGTATCGTCGCTTTCGCTTTGTCGGTCAACCGGGTGGTTTCCGAGCCCGAGGACGAAAAGGGGTCCTCGTCAAAGCTAGGACGGGCGTAGGCACCGCGTCGGCAAGTCCCTCTGTGTGTTGGCGAATTGGCCCTATCGCAGAGAGGTCAATTTGTGGTGCACGCGGCATCATCATTCTTGATACCAGTCGTGCAGAGGGAAGCAGGCGCGAAGTCGACCCTTCCCACCTTCCGAGACAAAAGATATGTTTTGTAAATTGAGATATTGTTACGACACAAATTATAACAATGTGCACTCGCTTGACTGTGGTTATACAACAGTAAAGCACATGTGGAGACTGGACAAATCAAGCATCCGAAAGATATTCAATTTGCAAAAAAAGAGAGCTAACTGCGGTGGAGGTTGGTACTCGGATTCTGATGGCTTTTCCGCAAACGAGACCTTTAAGTGGTCTTGTTGTGTAGGGGTTATCACGCCTATCTAGAGAGTAGGAGGTTGGGGGTTCGAGTCCCTCCAACCTCCAAGACACGTGGATTATTTTTCGCAAATTTCATATCAATTTGTCCAGTTCGAAACATATGCTGTGCATATGCACAGCCAAGATATTTAACAAAAAAATGGTTTTCGTACGGTCGAGTTGCCGAATAATATGCAATTAACAAATTATAAGTTTTTAGGTTTATTCGCGTTTATGCCACAGATCCAATTTTGAGCTAAATAACATAAAGCTAAAAAAGGATTCTAGTCGTTTTCCAGTGTGCTATCGAGTTTCCATAATGCTAAAACATCTCGTTATTCTTGTACCTCTTCGAGCATACTCGAATGATGAGTCGTTTTCGAGATCGAATCGAAAGACTTAATGCCAAACATGTTCGACTCGATAGAATTTCGTTCGAATCGAGATGCGCAATGCCACCCCAACATTCGAGAAATGATAATAATAATTATCATCATCGTTGAGTTCAGTTTTCCTGGAAGTCTTACGGTTTTATGTTGCTTGACGTTAGACGTTCCTCATATCCAGAGGCACATCCACGTTCCAAAACGTGGGTAGGACAAACAGGAGAAATGTCGATTTAGATGACAGTCCTGGTGTTGAGAAATCGATGCCCATTTTACATATAAACAATTCTAAATATAAAAATTAATTCGCCAATCTTTTCTACAAGAGGGATGGTAATATATAAGCCTTGGAAATTAACTAAATATTTCATTTTACGACGCTACTTCAAGACGCAAAGATGAAAACAATCGCTATCAATGCGTATTTTAAAACGATAACGCGTGCGGTCAAAGTGTTTCACTTGATAAACGAAAGCACACTCCATCGCGTACACTGGGTTGCTTTTTACGTTCTAACCGGATTTCGGGACTTACGCGGATTTTTCGTCAAGTTTTTTAACGCGGTTTATAAAAAGGATCTGGGAACACGTGGAAACGGAGAAAAATCGATTAAGTCGTTTTTTTACGCGGTTTTTAGGAGTTACGCGTTTTTTACGCAACTTTAACTTAACGCTCCAACAGCTTGTAAAGAATCACCCTTTTTTCGACAGAAATGACGCGTTCTAGAAGTGCACGACCCATAAACTTTACTGTCTCGTGACTAGGGAAAAAATAACCCACACATTACTCGCCCGGTGGGCGCTGAATATTCTCAGTATATTGGTTATAGAACTGCCCGTGAAATAAAGAAGGAGAAAGTCTGGTAAAACTATATTTTTTTAGAAATATGTTTCTAAAACTATTGTGTTTCAGTCATCATGTATGTATTGTATATAAAATCAAAGATTTTTTAAATTTTGTTCATTTGAACTGTTGTCCATTCTCCCTCAGAAACTTTCAGAAAATTATACGAATCCACTCCCAGGAAATCGAATGATAGTCAATCAATCCTTTGGGGAACAGAACCAGAACCCCTTGTGGACTAGATTTCGTGCGGGTTTGAGGATTTTTGTGATGTCTTAGATGAGTTCTTTCAGGTTTCTATAAAAAAAAAATCCCGCAGACTTCTATTATTCTATTTAAACGAATTCAACATTGAACTCCCTAAAATTTGATTATATTTTTGTAGAACTAGTAATATCAGACCTACCAGACAGTATTGCAACTAAAATATTTACCTAAATGATATGTTCTCAACAGAATCATGGGTAGGACAATGCCTTGAATGTCCCACCCAGGAAAATTCGTGCCTAGGACATGTCCTACTTGCCCTACCCACTCCTGGCGCCACTGCTCATATCCCTCAGGCCTAAACGCTAATGACACGCAGGGCTAATGACATTGCGACCCCCACTCCATCGGTGTATTGTAGGACTTAAGAATCATGAAAAAACTTCAAGTTTCATTGCATTGCAAACAAAATAAAATCATCCTCAGCATACTTCGACATAAACACTTCACGGCAAATGAGCATTCCAAATCTTCTTCTTATTCTATCTTCGTTTCTTCTTCTCTTCTATCTTATATTCTTATTCTTTTCTTCCCTATATAAAAATGATTTTACAATTTCTTTGAGGCAATATAACTCGCGTGGACCAAGTTGCAAGACTTCTTTACTAATCGATTCGTCTTGGGATTAGCTGTATTTACAGGGTGGCCAAAACCGGGAATCAGATAGAACCGGGAAAAACCGGGAAATAACCGGGAATTTGATTTTAAGTTTTGTTTCGATAGATTAAATAAAAGCTATAATCAACTAATTGTAATTAACTTCTTGTCTGTTTAAAAAAAATCTGATAATTGTTTACATTTTTATCTAAATTCTAGGTTTCATGAAATGTTCATACTTAAATCATTTCACAGATTTCTGTGAATTTTGCTTCAATTTACCGAAATCTCAACAGCAGATTTGTTCGGTAATTATTTCATCAAATTTTCGGCGATTTTTCCTTTGTTCAACTGTTAAAACCACCAAAAATCTGTAAAATTATTCACCGAACAGTTCTGCTGTTGAGATTTCGGTGAAATTTCACAGAAATCTGCGATTTATTTTAAGTGTGTTGTTTGAATGAGTTTTGTTATCAAATTGTTATAGTTTTTTATTGGGATGTACATTTTTATAAGGAATTTTCATGAGCTCAGGAATCCCAAATTTTCCGTGGTTTCTTAACAGTTGAATAATTTATTCATATAACAACACAGAAATTCCTCGAAAATCATAGGTTTTAGAAATCACGTCTTAACTCAAGAATTATGTTTACAGAAATTTATCAATCTTTTAAAAAGTCGGATTTTCTGGAAAATTTTGCCTTCAGTATTGAGGATTATGAGTTTGAGTCCCGGCACGGCAAATGCTGGGTAAAGCGTACCATTGGTACTTCGCATACCTGAAGGAATAAAATAGACCCCATATCGCGGTCCTTAGCCTCTTACCCAGCAACTCCTATCCCTACCTCCCCGCGGTGCTGGCCGGGATACGAGCAACCTTAGGGAAGATTGGGTAACCAACCCCGGTGGGAACTATGGTCGTATGCTGACAGGGAAGGGGGGGGCTTGCTCCTCTCCGGAGGTGCAAATCTTATTGAGCGTCTGTTCTCCATGTCAGGATCGGCTCACAACAGCGTCTGTTCTCCATGTTAGGGGCGGCTGATCATCGTCCGAGTGCCAGCGAGGGACTCTAAGTGAAACTGTGCACCATGGTCCACCGGAAATAAGGAGGAATGGTCCTCCGGAAATTTAGGAGGTTTGGTGTCAGGCCCTGCAAGCCAGCCTTTAAAAAATCATAAGCAACGAACAATCAACAAGAGAGTACGGACCGGAACCATCGGCGAAGACCACTGCGACGAAAAGGGACTAGCGATTGGAAACTCGGTTCGTGGAACTGCAAATCTCTCAACTTCATCATACTCGCCGATGTGCTCAAGGACCGTGGATTCGGCATCGTAGCGCTGCAGGAGGTTTGTTGGAAGGGATCAATGGTGCGAACGTTTAGAGGTAATCATACCATCTACCAGAGCTGCGGCAACACACACGAGCTGGGAACAGCTTTCATAGTGATGGGCGATATGCAAAGGCGCGTGATCGGGTGGTGGCCGATCAATGAAAGAATGTGCAGGTTGAGGATCAAAGGCCGGTTCTTCAACTTCAGCATAATCAACGTCCATAGCCCACACTCCGGAAGCACTGATGATGATAAGGACGCATTCTACGCGCAGCTGGAGCGTGAGTACGACAGCTGCCCAAGCCACGACGTCAAAATCATCATAGGAGATTTGAACGCTCAGGTTGGCCAAGAGGAGGAGTTTAGACCGACTATTGGAAAGTTCAGCGCTCACCTGCTGACGAACGAAAACGGCCTACGACTAATTGATTTCGCCGCCTCCAAGAATATGGCCATTCGCAGCACCTACTTCCAACACAGCCTCCCGTATCGGTGGAGAGATCACCACTGCAGACAGAATCACAAATCGACCACGTTCTGATTGATGGACGGCACTTCTCCGACTTATCGACGTCAGGACATATCGTGGCGCTAACATCGACTGTGACCACTATCTGGTGATGGTTAAACTGCGCCCAAAACTATCCGTCATCAACAACGTTCGGTACCGACGACCGCCGTGGTACGACCTAGAGCGACTGAACCAACCTGATGTCGCCACTGCATACGCGCAGCATCTCGAGGCAGCGTTGCCGGAAGAGGGTGAGCTCGATGGGGCCCCTCTTGAGGACTGCTGGAATACAGTCAAAGCAGCCATTAACGACGCAGCGGAGAACAACGTCGGGTATATGGGTCGAAGTCGACGGAACGATTGGTTCGACGAAGAGTGCAGACAGATTCTGGAGGAGAAGGACGCAGCGCGGGCGGTCGCGCTGCAGCAAGGTACCCGGCAGAACGTGGAACGTTATAGACGGAAGCGGAGACAACAGACCCGCCTTTTCAGGAGAAGAAACGCCGCCTGGAAGAAGCGGAGTGCGAGGAGATGGAACAGCTGTGCCGTTCTCAAGAAACACGCAAGTTCTACCAGAAGCTCAACGCATCCCGCAAAGGCTTCGTGCCGCGAGCCGAAATGTGCCGGGATAAGGATGGGAGCATCTTGACGGACGAACGTGTGGTGATCGAAAGGTGGAAGCAGCACTACGAGGAACATCTGAATGGCGCGGAGAGTACAGGCAGTGAAAGTCAAGGCAGCGGAGGAGATGACTACGTCAGTTCAGCGGACGATGGAAGCCAACCAGCCCCCACCTTGAGGGAAGTTAAGGATGCCATTCAACAGCTAAAGACCAATAAAGCAGCTGGTAAGGATGGTATCGGAGCTGAGCTCATCAAGATGGGCCCGGAAAAGCTGGCCACTTGCCTGCACAAACTGATAGTCAGAATCTGGGAAACCGAACAGCTACCGGAGGAGTGGAAGGAAGGGGTTATATGCCCCATCTACAAGAAGGGCGACAAACTGGAGTGTGAGAACTTTCGAGCGATCACCATCCTTAATGCCGCCTACAAAGTGATATCCCAGATCATCTTCCGTCGTATGTCACCATTAGTGAATGAGTTCGTGGGAAGTTATCAAGCCGGCTTCGTTGACGGCCGCTCGACAACGGACAAGATCTTTACTGTACGGCAAATCCTTCAAAAATGCCGTGAATACCAGGTCCCAAAGCACCATCTGTTCGTTGATTTCAAGGCGGCATACGACAGTATAGACCGCGTAGAGCTATGGAAAATTATGGACGAGAACAGCTTCCTTGGGAAGCTTACCAGACTGATCAAAGCAACGGTGGATGGTGTGCAAAACTGTGTGAAGATCTCGGGCGAACACTCCAGTTCGTTCGAATCGCGCCGGGGACTAAGACAAGGTGATGGACTTTCGTGCCTGTTGTTCAACATTGCGCTAGAAGGTGTCATGCGGAGAGCCGGGTGTAACATCCGGGGTACGATTTTCAACAGATCCAGTCAATTTATTTGCTTCGCGGATGACATGGACATTGTCGGCCGAACATTTGCAAAGGTGGCAGAACTGTACACCCGCCTGAAACGTGAAGCAACAAAAGTTGGACTGGTGGTGAATGCGTCAAAGACAAAGTACATGCTTGTGGGCGGAACCGAGCGCGACAGGGCCCGCCTGGGGAAGCAGTGTTACGATAGACGGGGATACCTTCGAGGTGGTCGAGGAATTCGTCTACCTCGGATCCTTGCTAACGGCTGACAACAACGTTAGTCGTGAAATACGAAGGCGCATCATCTGTGGAAGTTGGGCCTACTACGGGCTCCAGAAGAAACTGCGGTCCAAAAAGATTCGCCACCGCACCAAATGTGTCATGTACAAGACGCTTAAAGACCGGTTGTCCTCTACGGACATGAAACATGGACAATGCTCGAGGAGGACTTGCAAGCACTCAGAGTATTCGAGAGACGGGTGCTTAGGACCATCTTTGGCGGTGTGCAAGAAGACGGTGTGTGGCGGCGAAGAATGAACCATGAGCTCGCCCAACTCTACGGCGAACCCAGTATCCAGAAGGAAGCTAAAGCCGGAAGGGTACGATGGGCAAGACATGTTGCAAGAATGCCGGACAGCAACCCTGCAAAGATGGTGTTCGCTTCCGATCCGGCAGGTACGAGACGGCGTGGAGCGCAGCGAGCGAGATGGGCAGACCAGGTGCAAAACGACTTGGCGAGCGTGGGGCGTATCCGAGGTTGGAGAGATGCGGCCTCGAAACGTGCATTGTGGCGCCAAATTGTTGATTCAGTGTTATCTGTTTAGATGTTAACTAAATAAATGAATGAGTTTGAGTCCCATCGAAGGAAAGTGATTACCTCCAATACACTTTTCAAATCAAAATCTTCCACATATTGTACTTATTTACATCGGTGATTTTCAGAGAAGTGTAAATAAATAAAAACTAATCTCAAGTGCCAGAGATTTCAGAAATTTCAGGAATAAATTTTTCAGTTCAAATATTGAAGAAATCATAATCGATAATCCTTTTGCTTCTAAGATCCTTTTACGTATCCCAGATTTCTTCTCGAAATACAAATACATTAGCTCTTAAATCTGCTTAGTGTTATATGTTTCTTAGTTAAAACTTCTAAATTGTTTCTATTTAAGAAAACACACTTACCGTCTATAAATCTGATTGGTAATTTAAGAAAATTATATCAGCATTACAGAATTTACAATATATCAAAAATTATTCTAAAGCTAAGATATTAAACTGGAGTCTTAGAAATATATCTGAATTTAAGGTTTTTTTTCGAACACATTTCTTATAAAATGCTTTCTTTAAAAACATCAAGCATTTTAAAATCTGCTTTGAAATTCTCGGAGAAATCTGACAATAATATTTCTTGAACTGTCTCGTTTTTGAATAATGATTCGTTTTTGATTAATGAACGTTTTGAAATCATTTAATTTTTCTTAAATCAATCCTATCTCAAGTTCCTAAAGCATGTTATTTTTTTTTAACTTGATAAGGCGTTATTTTGAGCAAGTTTATAACAACGGAATACGAATGCCTTATTGAGTTCATATTAAATAGAAGTGCTTAGTGGTAGATGTTATTATTTTTCTGAAGAACACTTTAATGTTTTTTCAAGAAAATTATTTTGCTTGAAAAATCTTTGATATATTAATCACAATTTGGATCAAAATTATATAATGAGCTCGTTTTTTTTTCAAATGAGAATTTACAATGGAAAATAATTGATAGCAATGCTTCTATCACTTACCAGAGATTCGCTTTAATTAACGTGTTGCCAATGGTATAAAAAAGATAAAACGAATGCAGAAATAGCTTTGATTCACTTCTGACAGTGACTGCTAAAATGGTCAAGATGAAGGTACTTATAGGATGAAGATGGAAACGATCTGGAATTAAACCCATGGCGTATAGAGCAGGAACGAGCAGTTGTCTTATAACTGAAAAAAGCGTCACAGCGGAATTTTATTGAAGGGCGGTTTATTAACACATTACCATAGATATTGTTTTCTTTGATTTATTTAGGATGTATTATTATACAGTTCCACAGATTTTGATGGTGAATTTAAGTCACATAAAACGATCGAAAAGATGTCGCGTAAAACAAGGATGGTTATTCCACGGATAGATTTGTCAAAGGTATACCTCATTCCTCGATCATGTCTTCTCTCGATACACTTGCTGGAAAAGTTCAATAATTTGAACCGGGAAAAACCGGGGAAAACCGGGAATTCCAAAATAGAAATTGAGTGGCCACCCTGTATTTATATACATGAAAATTTAGAACATTTCGCTGGGAAAGATGTATAAATATAAAAATACTACATTTTTATACGTTATGAAGAAAATCATCAAGCTCGAATTGAAATCGATCTAGAGTGCGACGCTGTCAACAGTTAAAAGATTGACAGGTCGATAAAAAAACAACCCGAGCAAGATCGGACAGGTTCGCCTAATAGGTAGTTAACGATAGATTGATAAAATCAATTGTTATGTAAATTTCTAATCGGTTGGTAGGAGAATAAAAATGAAAATCGGTTGAAAAATGTATGACTTTGATATTAGCTACTGTAGAAAAACGGGATCAGGAATAGGCCAAGCCAGGATATTCTTTACACAAACACAGAAATATTGATTTACAATTAAACGTTTTATTCCACCAGACTGCATTACATGCGTCCTACTAGTTTTGCTCTTCCTCACTAACTGACTCTTGTTCTAGTTACCGCCTACTATTATCTTCCCTACAGCTACTAAGACTATCAATTTTTCGTTACGCGGTGTTTTAAATTTTTTTAAATGTACCTCTACATCTGTATCGAAACCAAAGAAGTATTTAACTTAAAAAAATCACTTATGATCTCTTTGTATACTCAAGATATGTTTGATACATGAGAGAGACGTTTTTCACTGACGTTATCAATAATTAATGGATTCAGAGCGTGGGATACAACACTCCATGATAAATTCATTAAAAAAAATCACATTACACATCATTTAGGGAGGTTTACACATTACACATCTGCGCGAAAAAACGTTGTCCCCAATGGCAAATAAGCGAATACAATTCTGTTCTAATTCTGTTTATTCGAACTTGTATCAGGTTGTGATAAACTAGTTTATGCCTCTTATTTACCGTCTACCATTACCCCCGTAACGCTGGGTAGACACCTTTGCGTGGTGTGTTACGGTGTAAGATCTACCAGGGTCACATTGTCAGCTACAGGCAAATCCTGACCCAACGAATACCTTCCCCAATATCCAACACCGTGGTACTTATGTCGCTGTGTCGGGGGCCTCTCATTAAGTAAGTACTACATCAACACTTCCTTCCCCTCCCAAGTTACGGTGAAGATGGGCATGGCCAGGAGTAGTAATCCTCATGCTTTTGTGATTTTTATCCTAGATTGAAATCAAGGACCAAACCCACCTTGATTTCTGATAGCAATCTGAATAAGGATTTCAAAAGAAAAACATGAGTATCACTAGTGTCCAATCTACTAAGTACACCGTAACTATGCTATGCTATGCTTATTTACCGTCTACCATTATCGATTGAGAACGAATTATAGGGGAACGGTTCGGCACTTCATCTCATAGCTCCCATTTCCATCCCATCAAAAACAAAGAAATGAAAATATGTTTTTCAGCAGTGAGCACGCATGTTAGCAAAAAGAAAGGACAAGATTGGTGCTGTATTTTTCTGTTTTGCGATGAAATGAATATAAGTTCAGTGAGATAGTTCCCCGTCACAGTCCGACTTGGTAACACACAATTATACACATTTTTAGACTTCTTCAATCCACATAATTTACACTATCGATCACGTGAAAGAAAACAGCTCACATCATATCGCGACAAACTTGTTAAATAAAATTAACCGTTCAGCATATTTTAATCAGCAATCGTAATCCAATGCACGAGCACTTACCTGCGTTCACGATGTCGCCTAACCAAAGCAAGGCACAGATGCACAAAGAGAACCGCGCCATTTCTTCAACTTGTGAACGGATTTCACGATTGACAAAATCTAATCCCAACCGAAGATCGCGTTATAACTCTGCTCCTGACGATCGCTCGATTGGTTCTGATCATCACACGTTATGATTTCCGTTAGTACCCGTTTGATTTCTGCGCTCACGTTTATTTATTTTTCCCCAGGGACTATAAGTTTGCTGCGCTTGGTATTCCGATCTGATTGATACGTACGTATACAAACAATATTGTTCGGTTAAACTGATTAATCGATGTGTAATTATTAGACTAGACAAGTACCCTGAGAAATATAATCTTGATTAGTTGTTTCCAATGAGGTGTGAAGTAGTAACCGGTTTATTTGCCAAACACTAGAAAGGGAAATGTGGTCACGACGAATGAATAAAAGTTTCATAATCAATCTAAGCGTTAGGTTCTTCGAGGTATTATGTATGAATTGATCAACTATTTTGCAAACTATTTTTTTGGGGGAAGCCATATCGCAAGGAATCAGTTACTTTATCTATCATCATCATATAAGAAAGATAATTAACATTTATGTCGTTAAATCTAAATCATATTAATTGTTGTCGATTGAGCATTTATTATCAACAGCTATGTGATAAACTATAGTATTAAATATATTTAACTAGTTAGAGTTATTCAACCCATTAACACCCTGAGTACATCCTTAAGATGAAAACACAAGCCCTTTTTATAACACACTGGGACAACACGGGTTAATTCGTTAAATCATTGCAGCAGAAATAATGCAATCACATACCTACACGAAATTCAAACCCATGAGGTTTGAATATTCTTTACAGAGACGGCTGATAAAGTATTGCAACACACAATAGCATTAAGCATGCTCAGGGAAATCCCAAGAAATTCACGTTACCAAAGACTTTGAGAATCCCGACTGTTATCTCATCACGACTATCAGGAACATGTGTGACCTCGCTTTGTGAGAGCATTCGCAGGGCGCTAATGGCTATTGCTATTAATACTCTTCGGATTTATGTGCAATGAATAGTTGTTTTATCACTTGATATAAACACTGGCGGCGTCAGTATTCTGCTAATGATGGGGCACCAGCATTTTTGGCGTAATTGGTTCATTTATAATTCGGCGTAATAGTAGTAGTATTAATAACTATGATTGGAGGGTTAAGCGATGAATCAGTTATATTTGAGCAGTTGAGCAATTATATTTGAAACGCTATTTTAATTGCATTTTATCGTCTATAAATTGCTTAGTAATGTAGTCAAAAAGTCTTTAGTAATTCTTTAAAATGTTTTCCAAAAACAGTAAGATATTCGAAGAGGTAATAATAATGGATAGACTGTAATCGCGACATTTTGGGGGGTTTTCAAGCAAGCAATTCTAGAATCAAAACCGGGTTTTACTACTGTCCAGAATTCTTTAGATGTTCTCAAGAATTCCTTGGGAATTGACTTCTGACATTTTTCTTTAATATTTTAAACAGTTTTTAGGGAATACCTCCAGGATTTTTATAAAAAAATTCATGAATAATTCCATAAATTCCTACAGGAACACTTTCGAAAATTATTTCAGGATTTTCATCGGATACCACCGGAAATTCCATTCCCTCGCAAATTTTTCCAGTAATTCCTCTGGAATGTCCTCCAAGAATTCTTTCCAACATTCTAGAACAAAATTTCAAGAACTTTCTTAGAAATTTCCTAACGAATTCCCAACTAAATTTCCAAATGAAGGCCTGGAGGAATTTTCGACAATCTTAAATTGCTCAAAGAATTTCTTCCGAAAATTGCTTCAGAGATAAATCCAGAAGTTTCTGTGAAATTTCTTTGAACTTTCTTTGAAAATTTCTTCAGAAATACTTGAGGACAATCATTCGGATATTCCTACAGGAATACGTTGGAATATGTTTTAGGCCCCATTCTACGCGGAGCTGGAACGTGAGAGTACGACAGCTTCCCAAGCCATTATATCCCAAATCATCTTCCGTCGTCTGCCACCAATAGTAAACGAGTTCGTGGGATGTTATCAAGACGGGTTTCTTGAAATAAAACACGATGCGTTCTGTAACACAATTTAACTCTTGCCAATGGTTTAGTTAACACATCTGCTAGCATGTCACTTGTTGGACAGTACACGACATCAATCCGCATCTGCTCAGCCATGTCACGTACGAAATGATATCGTGTGTCTACATGCTTGGATCGCTTTGTTCCTCCATCTTGTTTTAGTAGTTTAATGCAGCTCTGATTATCTTCATTTATTTTCACAGGCTGCTGAACTTCTTCGCCGAAATCTTTGATAAGCTTCAGTATCCATAGTAGATCTTGACAGCATTCGGATAACGATATGTACTCCGCCTCTGTACTCGACAGTGCAACACAAGTTTGCTTTCTTGCCGACCAAGATATAGTTCCATCGCCAAGTCGGAACATGTAACCAGAATTTGACTTCCGGTCGTGAACACTTCCAGCCCAATCGGCATCCGCAAAACCTTCAAGATCACCATCTCCACCTATGCACAGTTTCAAATCACAAGTACCGATCAGATAACGAAGAACTCGTTTGGACTCTAGCCAATCAGCAGTTGTAGGTTGGCTCACCTTTCTTCCTAGAATGGACGTGCTAATGGCAATGTCGGGACGGGTATGCACAGCGAGATAAAGCAAACCTCGAATTAAACTTTGGTACTTTTCATTATCAGGTAACCTTTCATTCTCCTTCTTTTGCTGTACGAAGCCTGTGTCCATCGGTATCTTCGACATCTTTGCATCTTGCATACCAAATCGATCTGCTAGCTTACGAATGTACGCCTTCTGGTTTAGGTAATAGTGTTTTCCTTCCTTCTCTACCTGTATCCCAACGAAATGTTGCACGTCACCAAGTTGAGTCAAATCAAATTCGACTCGCAAGTTATCGAAAATCTCGTCATACTCATCTTGACTTAAACTCGATGACGCACATACAAACAGGAATCCGCATTGGATGGTTTGAATCCCATTCGACGTAGAACACCATCTATCTTACGATTCCACATCCTTGCTGACTGTCGAAGTCCATAAATGCTTTTCTTCAATAATAAAACCGAACCACTCTTCACCGTTGTTACTCCTTGGGGCACACGCATATAAATTTGCTCATCCAAGTCACCATTGAGATATGCGGTTTTGACGTCAATGTGTTTGACAAACATACCTCTCCTCGCAGCGATGGTAAGTAGTACCTGAGTAGTACACGAAAAGTTACTTGTTTCGCAACCGGTGCGAAAATCTCGTCAAAATCAACGCCGTAGACTTGGTTAAAACCCTGTGCAACGAGACGTGCTTTGTGTCGATTTGCATTACCATACTCATCGTATTCACGTTTAAACACCCAACGGCATCCAACGATTTTCCTTCCTACTGGCAGCACAGCTTCTTCCCAAGTCTGGTTATTATGTAGCGACTTTAGTTCATCACGAATTGCTTGCTTCCATTGCTCACTTTCAGGTCCAGTAATAGCTTCCTTATATGGACGCGGCTCGCTTGGCTGCCCCTTCACCGGGCCATTCACCTGATAGCGCTGGGGTGGAACTCCAATATTATTCCGCAATGATCGACGCACTTCACTGTCTGGATTATCCTGTTCTTCACCGTGGAAAATTGAACTTGTCGAAAAACCTTCAAAATCTACTTCATCAGCATCTTCATATTCACTCACAACACTTTCATTTTCGCATTCTTTTTCAGGGTTATTTGTAATTACTGTTAGCGGGAAATCTACCACTGCTTTCTCCGATGATTGCTGTGTAGGACGGTGTAGTATAGTGAAACACGTCTTCTTGGCTTGGTGGCGTAATCGATAATGGTTTATTGTGCTAACGTCATTGATTGCAATAGTATAACCAGACTGCTTAGATTTGTATAGATTGCTAAGATCCTACATCTCTCCCCTTTCTTAATATTGATGTTTTATATTCAATTAGAATGAGTAAAATATAATTTATAATCATTAAGGTAAACAGGTTTACGTTTCACTCTTCCGTCATGTTCGCGTTTACGGTTCGTTGAAGTAATGGACCTTTCCGCTTTGTTTGGGGTCGTGTACGTATATGGTTTTGTTGCATCATCCTGGAGAAATTTTTCGGATTCTGTTTTCTGATTTAGAAGTGGGTTTCGACAATGTATTTTCTTAGTATGGTTTACGTGTCTGTGGCAAACCACTCCATTATCTAGATTTCGTAGATGTAATCTTGTACCTTCTCTTTGAATTACGATATATTCTTGTGGATTGAATGTTAGTGTTAGCTTGTTCTTTTTAGTTGTATTTTTAATAACAACTATATCTCCAACATCGATGTTGGAAGGTTTTGCTCGACGTTTCTTATTAGTATATTCCTTCCCTTTTTCTTTTGCTAGCTTGTCGTTTTCAATTGCTTTTTCAATAACAATCTCTCGTTCTCTTCCTGGAAATCGATCACGAATGTTGCATCCGAACATGAGTTCAGACGACGAATAGTTTGTCACAGCATGTGGTGTAGCTCGATGCGCGTGTAAAAAATCTTGAAGATCGGTTTTCCAATCGCGTCCCATAGTAACACTAAGTTTTAATGTTTTCAGTAATGTTCGATTTTGCCGCTCAACTAGCCCGTTTTGAAAAGGAGCATAAGGAAAAGTATGGTTGATCAAAATTCCATTTGAACGACAAAACGTTGAAAACTCTGCCGAAGAGAAAGGTTGTCCATTGTCACATACTAGTTGTTCCGGATATCCAAAACGAGCAAAAATTTCCCGTAATTTGGTTATAGTGTTCATTGCAGTCATTGATGGTACAAAAATTGCCTCTAAATATCTTAAAATAAATAACAAAAGTTATCCGTAATTTGGTTATAATGTTATCTGCAGTTATTGATGATAGAATAATGGCCTCTAAATACCTTGAAAAATAATCAGTAACGACTAGAAGATGTTGCCCGTTAACGACTTCCGTGAAATCAATTGCGATTTTCTTCCAAGGTCGGTCTGGTATGTTAATCCTCGAAATTGGTTCTGTAGCTGGTTCCGATACTAAAATACATTCAGTGCAATTTTGTACGAAATTCTCAATCATTATGTCCATGCGTGACCACCAAACTTTTGCTCTCAACCTACGTTTCATTGACGATATACCCAGATGGGGATCATGTGCAAGCTGAAGTATCTGTTTTTGCAAACATCTTGGAATAGCAATCTTTCGTTCTCTTCCAATTGTGTGATGAAATTGGTTTTGATTGCTTCCTCTTCAAAAAACAGCAGCGTGCAAAATGACCGGTTTGTCCACAGCTCCGGCATTTCTCGAATTTTGCTGGACACGAAGGATCACTGGATTCATGACGACTATCGCATCGGACACAGCGGGGTCGGTTGCGGAACTTTTTCTCAGTATTAACTTTATATATAGATTCTTCGCCTAGATGATTGTTAACTTCATCCGTACCAGGTTTGGAATTTCCGGCGGTTTCCCATCCAGCAAGCTGAAGGTCGACTGACTCGTGACTACGTCCTATGGCTAAAACCTGATCCAAAGTATAATCCTTTTCAAGCCATTTGCGCCGAAGTTGCATGTTGTTTGTAGTCGCAATTACTTGGTCCACGATCATATTGTCCGCTTGATCACTGTAGTTACAATAGGATGCTTGCTGAAATATTCATCGAGGAGCTGCATCGCCGCATGGTACCGTTTTCCGAGAACATGTTCCTCGTCAGCCTGGATTTTTGAAATTATCTTCCGAACGTCCGGTCCTCCGAATAGCATCAGGGACTTGAATTTTCCTTCGTGATCTCCAATATCTTTCCACGCCAAGTAGGCATCAAAATGCTCTCTCCATTTTTCCCATCGTAACGCCGTGGGTCCCTCAGCCTCTTCCACAAACGGAGGCATGAGGTTAGTTACCTAATCAAGGAAATTAAATATCGATGCATTTATATTTTCTACTTAACAAACAGCCATGACTAACAACTTTCAAGAAACACTCTGTTATAATGGGTTCATCCACACAGGTTTAGCTTGCATTTAGCTGTTTTTTTATTCAACCTTCCATTGTAGAAATCATCCTGCATTTCTGCCAGGTTCTACAACTCTTGGTATACAACCACTGTCAATAAGGGCTTCACCGAAATAAGAGTATCACATTTTGACCTCTTCAACTTTGGTAAATACAACCCTATTCATTCGACATCGGTTATCCTGACTACTGCAGGTCCCGTGATCTCTCTTGAGACATTCAATGAAGTGGTCTCGTCACCCGTACTCCTGGTTCTAGTATTTCAGGACATCAAGTGACGTGGTTTATCAGAATCCATTCTCGACTTCGGGTTCTGCAAAAACGTCATATTGCATACTTCATCCCTAAAAGTGGGTTTCTGATTACCATCGCCATGATTCCAAATATCTAGCAACCATATTATTGAGCACCAGGTACAACCCTGTGGCCCATTATATCAGAGCTTGAAAGTTTGAAAGGACTTTGAGTTCTACCAAATATATTATATTAACAATATGGTTCACTTCGAGTTTTCCCATACAACGAAATGGCGAACAATTTGCCGGTGATAACAACATCATCTAGCGAGCAAAGAGGAATCTAAACATGTTTTTTTCTAGCTTGTGCTGGAAAACCCTCCTGCCATCTTCCGGTGAGTAGTCATACAGTTGTTCGATGACATTTTACAGTGTGGGGATGTCCATACATTTTTCAATAAATCGATTACCGGAATATCGACTTTGTTAAATGCAAACACTACTGTAAATATTTCGATGAAGCAGTGCAAAGCAGACAAACTACACCTTTGCTTCAATCATTCAAACTGTGAAAGGCGTTCCGCAAACATTAAAATGATTGTTCCACTGTAAACATTTCTATCATTTTCTTCAGCAAGAAATTTGATTAATTCTTTCTGAATATTATCGATATTATTCCAATGCATCATTCTTCTTCCTCTTCGGTGTCTTAAATTTCTATTGTAGCTTGACACCTGCGTTTCAACTTAATATGAATTGAAAACTTTCCGCTGCCCACCATTGATTTAATGAATATGTATCTTGAGTGGAAAGGCATGAAGATGACACTCATCCGATTGCGTTTTGTTATGTTGCGCTTATCATAATGAGTATGATCATTTTGTTACATTTAGACATGGAAAGTGAATTGAACAAGTCGCTTGGATGAAACGCGTCCAAACACATTCGCTCAACTCACTTGAACGGACAGTAAGTTGAGCATGTTCAACTAAGTTGTTCAATTCACTTGCCCTTTCAAAACGTAGCATTATGGTGAGATATTTCGGCTAAACTTAATTACGCCTATTTTATTGTGCTTTCTCGATTTCGTATCCAATATCAGATATTTTTTGGGATTTGGGATTATTTTCGATACTTTCGCAAGAAAAACTAGTTGAACGTACCCGACCTTGCTCGGGATTATACTACAGTCGCTCTCCACATCTCGATATCGATAGGACCATCGAGTTAGGGAGAGATCGAGGAATAGAAGGAAAATTTAAATGGGTACTAGATCCAAAACAGCTTGTTGCTATGAAAAACGACAACAAAACAAATATCATAACTTATTGTTGATCTGTATTGTTATCGTCCAAATATGGTCTAGTAGCCTAAAAATTTGAACATATCGACATAAGGAGAGTGAATCCAGAACAAAATACGATTACAACACATCGGGATAGAAAGATTTCGAGATAGGGAAGTTATCAGGTATCTGGCACCCCCAATCCTACCCACTACGTTTGACAATAGCCAACATCTTTGAGTTTCCCATTGTTCTGTTGAAATTGGGTTTCCCACTGACAATTCTATTTTGTAAACAAACCACTATTCCGAAGTGATTTTTTCCAAATGGACGTAATTATTTTTCACCATTTTTTCAAAAACTTATGCGAAAGTATGAATGCGAGGTGTATTTCAACAATAATATTGATGCCTTTAATAAATTATCATATTTCAATCGGCACCAAGCGCTCTACTTCGCCAAAATATCATGATATTTAAAACACTTTTTCAATGGCAGGTTTCAACGACTATGATTACGTCTTCGTATTAAATTATTCGATGATTTTGATGCTGGCATCAGAAACATGGCCGCTTCGCAGACCCCTGGAAGTTATCGAGATGTAGAAAGCCAAAATGTATGTAGATTGAAGGGACCGAGGAAACCATCGACATAGGGAGAGATATCGAGATATAGAACATCGAGATTTACAGAGTCGACTATATTTTGCATTCTTACTGTCAATTGTTGAGTTCATTCAGCGCCGCACTCTAGATCATTTTTAGCGCGATCGTATTGGGTTTCCTTACAACTCGCATCAAAATTGTATTTTCACAATTTCTCAGCTTTCTCCTCAAAATTTAGTGATATTTTATAACACAGCTGTCCTCAAGACGAATCGATCAATGAGGAACCCGTACAATGACCGATTTGAATGACCCGTTCGTGAGTTATATTGCCTCAAAGCAAATGCAAACTCATTTTTATATAGAGAGATTGTACCACAAACGTAATTATGTTTGAATTGTGTTTATATCAGACTCTCATATCGGGCAGTTTGTTCACAAAAGTTCGTTTCTCTCTGTCAAATCATATTCAAAAATTGATAACAATTTGGGAATTCTCAAAAACGGGATTATGCATGCGAGTTAATTTGAAAAGAAATCATCATTGATTTCATAAAATCAAGATAATTCAACGCGGTGTGTGACAAAAAAAAAATGAGCATCGCTAATATTTTCACTACGTGAAAATATAGCTCTTAAGCTTTCATTTCGTGAAAGCTTAAGAGCTATATTTTGAAAAAAATCTACCGAGAGGTCCCAAACAACTTTTTTTTTTCTCCCTTAAGGTAGCCTTACACCTCGGGAATTTGGTCCGCGGAATTTTTCCCCATGCATTTCTGCATATGCGATGTTTTCGGGATTTGGGCACGGAAAATCAAAATTCCGGCCCCATTTTAAATGCACGGGGACCAAAATCCGGCGGAAAATTTTCCCGAGGTGTAAAACAGCCTAAACGGAACCTTTTAGTTGTAAAACAGTCAATTATTTACCACGTCACTACTAAATGAGATTCCTCGATTTTTTTCTTCCAATCATCATATAAAAAATTAAGGAGGAATCGCTTATTACCAAGTTATAGTCTAAATAACTTGTTTATTGAAGCTCAAGCGTCAAAAAGCATAACGAAGCCAAACTCGATAAATGTATGTAATCCTCTGAAAATAGCTGAGAAACGCTTGGATGGAGATTATGCACTGGTTCGATCTATTTTTGACCCTTCCTTTGGAAGTGTCTATAATTTCACTTTGTATGCGTTACGCAGGCGTGTTATGTATTAATCTACCAATAAACCTCTTGAATTATGAAATAAAATGTATGACAATTGAAACAAATTCACTTTAATATTGAAAATATAATTGCAACAAGTGATATGATATGAAAATATGCTTACTTTTCGGATTTTTTTCAAAGAAACATTTGATTTTGATTGAGGGTCAGATAGAAGCGTGTACCACAAAACCTTCTCAGAAAAGCAAAAACGTAAAAATTTGAAGGGGTTTCAAAAATTTCTTTAGTGGAAGCTAGATAACAAATGTGAGCATGTTTTGAGATACTAATGGACCACTTATATGCATGTATGTGTGCGTATGTGTGCAAATTCCAAAATTTACTACCATATAAATCTCGCTCATTTTTAAGGTATTAAACATCATTTGTTTTACAAAATGAGGCAGCTATAAGGAAAAATATATGTTATTATTGAACGCTATTGAGTTTCGTTCAGATCAATGACTGATTAAGTTAGTTCTGGATTAATTAATATCAAGGTCTCTGGAAATTACGAGTATACATGCTGCCAGCGTTACGATAGTTTCTATCCAACCATGTTACCACATGTTACAATAGCTATTCAATCCGGCGAGCGCCTGATAGATAGGCAACCTGACGTACAGTGCGGAATCATTCGTTTTGTTGTCACTCAACCCATGGAATCCGCCTTTTGGTAGGCAATTAATTTGTCATTTACACTTTCAATCGCCGTGGGAGGTTGAGTAGTTTTATCTCGCTTTAAATACTGGAGTCTGAAAATATTTCCTTTTAATTGAGGAAGGGTCAAAATCTCACTGTAGGTGGATTAATCTGGGTTTTTACATATATACCCAATTCTTTCTCAACACCTGCCAAAATTGAAACTTGTTATGCGAATGAATAAGTTTAACTGGTGTCATAAAATTATTCAAAACGATTGATCATGCTAAACAATAATCTACCATAGTAATATAAAAGCCTTCCTTAGCCATGCGGTGATATCCCAAGTAACATTACAAGTTTTATTCCGTTCTAGGGATGGTTTTCAAGATCAATTTATAAGATCTAATAATAAAACCCAATATTACACGATAACTTTCTGATGACCACTATAAGTGTAAAATATGGCCAAGTGGCCCTCTCTAGATAACCACTATAAACCTATTATAAGAGTATTTAGGGAAAAAAGGGAATTTGGCTGCGGCAGTTGTCAAAAAAAAAGCATAGAAAAAAAATTTACTACCACGTACTTTCAAAATAATGTAGTTTTGAGCATTCAATTTAAAATAATTGTAACAGCAATATCCCTGATCTCCCTTGAATATATTGATATTTCTCCCATATAAATTCATAATGCAAATCAACTACCAAAAAAGTTTTTTACGTGGTGAAAACATTGTCTAATCACGAATGTCAGTCATAACTTTTACCGACTTAAAAATGCTTCTCCATTTTCAATATGGCCATCATAAATTTCGATAAGGGTTGACCCCCTCCCCCCCTTAAACCTGTGACATCATTATTGAATGACCCCTAAGAAAAATTTTGCTCTTATTAAACGCCTTTATGAACTCTTGGCAATGCAAATATTCTTATTGGGGTAACTCATTTGACCACATTACGACCAAACATTTTGGTTTTGATCGAGCTATGAAAGTTGGATTTATCACGCTCTCCACAACAACTGTAGAGCCGCTTATAAGGTCAATATGCGGTTGACGTTTGAAGCTTTTTCAGCATACTCATGAGAAGCTTAATGATAGCAATAAGATCGACAATAAAACTGAGCAACTAGCTATGGTGATTGCTATTATAAATCCGCTATACTGCCGCTAACCGCAAATCAGACTTATCTGTATATGGCGCCCATATACAGATAAGTCTGACTTGCGGTTAGCGGCAGTATAAGAATTAAATAAATCCAAGAAGTATGGAAATTGTTACTTGGGATATGCATCTACAAAGCAACATCATGTTGAAGGTGGCTAGAAATGAATTTACTTCCAGCGTTTGAAAATCTAGAAAAATGTTTGCTATATTTTGCCTTATAAATCGTATCGCTCCGATGCGTAGTTAAAGATTAGATCAATTGTTTCGTAGATTCAATCAAAAAGCAAATTCATTTTACTACAAATCATGTGGACCTTTCAAACAGCAGCTTAGTTTTCATCAAATTTTTATAACCAATATTAGAACGCCGGTTTTCTATGATAGAAAGAGGAGAAATAACCATTAGAAACTATTATTTTCACCAGAATTCATTGCCGATGGAGCAATCAATGAGCAAAAACCGCCGCTTTGAAATGAACAGATCGCGCCACCGTAGACATGTTCTGTCAAAAGCACACAAATAGTAATATGCATATACAGAGCCGCCGTTGTTTTGATGCGGTGAGTGCTAAATGAGTTACCTTGATTGATACATTCAAAATTGAGTTCGCTTTTCATTTTATAGTCGCATTATTGCAATCACTTTCAATAACATTTAATTATTAGGTCACGCCTGAGGCCAAGCCAAATACCACCAACAGAAAACTTTCTTCTGAACGACTCTTATTTGCATGATTCTTGGTACAACCGTCAGACTTTGAAGTGATCGACGAGCTTCACTTCCATTCATCTACCTAAAGGAAAAACCTAGATGAACAATGATCAGAACTGTAATTTCAAAAAGCTTTACCAATGATTAAGCTCCGCTAATATTGGTAAAACTCAATAAAACAAATGTGTTCCTTACTTTCAAAACCAAAAAAAATCATCCCATCATTCCAAGAAAATATATAACCTAAAAATTTCCTACACAAACCCGGGGATACAACTCAGCCACCTCCAGTATGGTCTTGTCATGCTCAGCTCACAGGTAGGTAAAAATGTTTTGATAATATCATCCTTGGAAATGTGATAAAAAATCGTCAGGTTTTCAAAAATCCTTATGCCTTGAATGTCGGAATTCCATAGTTTTTCGAGCTCAAACAATCATTTTGTAAACTCTTATGCATCTATATATCTATAAATCATAAATCTATAAATCTCTACAAATTTTGTTAATTTACATTTAAATTCAAAAAGTGTAACAAAACATGAGTAAATTGATCAGGGCTCCTTCCTTGCTGCTAAAAAATACTAGTGATTTTAACCATTGCCTAGCGGTAATGTTTGCAAACCAAATGTTGAATTCAATAAATTCGGCTCCGTAAATATGTGTGTGTATGTGTATAACGATCATCATATGTTGGGTAGTTTAATTATAACGTGTATCGAACTTTTTGGACGCGACTTGGCGCCACATGTGGGGTCGCCAGAATTTCGTGAGAGTGAATCATATTGTTAATATAAATAGTATATTTGATAAAAGTGTTGCAGACAAATGAGCGAAACAGAGAGCGAGTAGGTACAATGCGAGAAGAATGTAAACTTCCACAGCAACCTCGTGTAGCTCTCCAACTGCTTCAGCGTGCGTCAATTTCGATATGGTGCACCGGCATGGTCCCGCCGGATACAGTTCAACGAGCTATATCAAATTTATTATACATTTCCACAAAAATATGCCTACCACACTTCTGCTACAACATTTGATTTTCCGTTTGCATTCGATTAAACATAATCGATTAAGTTTGCAAAAAAAACATCAAGCATCCCTATTTTTTCCCATGATGACATTTTGAAGTGTGTGTAAAACGATCGTCATATTTTGGGTAGTTCGATTTACGTGTGTATCGATCCTTTTGGACGCGAGTTGGCGCCACATGTGGTGTCGCCAAAATTTCGTGAGAGTGAATCATATTGTTAATATAGTATATTTGGTTCTACCATCGGCCAAGCCATTTGTTTCTGTTTGAATTCAGAATCTTCGGTTTTCCGCTCGTCGCCAATTGTAGTATAGTGAAACACGTCTTCTTGGCTTGGTGGCGTAATCGATAATGGTTTATTGTGCTAACGTCATTGATTGCAATAGTATAACCAGACTGCTTAGATTTGTATAGATTGCTAAGATCCTACAGACGGAAAATTTCCAACTCCTCCTGCTTCAAGAATCGCACATCCCTGCTAATGACGATTTTGTCAGTCTTCAGATCGATCATGCGATAGCCCTTATGTTGCGACGAATATCCGATGAATGTCATCCGCACAGCCTTCGGTTCCAATTTCGTGCGCTTCTCTGATGGCACATGAACACACGCCTGTGATCCGAACACGTGGATGGTCGCCAGATTCGGCTTCTGCTGATGTATGATTTCAAACGGCGTTTTATCTTTCCCCCGTGTCGGAAGCATATTTTGCAAAAAAAATAGCAGTATTAATAGCTTCCGCCCAATAACGATAGCCCATGTTGGCATCCAGGAGCAAACACCGACCCATCTCTACCAGAGACCGATTTTTGCGCTCCGAAACCCCATTTTGTTGTGGTGTGTACGCAGTAGTATATTGCTGTAATATACCTTCCTGAGCACAGAAGATTTCCATAGATTTACTCCTGTACTCGCCACCCTGGTAGGAACGAAGAATCTTCGGTGGCTTTCCAAACTGCGTGTTCACCATCCGCACGAAACGTTTGAAGCATTCTTCCGTTTTCGACTTTTTACGAAGAAAAAAGATCCAGCTATAACGACTATTATCGTTGATGAACGTTACGAAATATCGACAACCTCCGGGTGTTGGAGTGTTCATGGGTCCACAAACAGCACTATGGATAATATCAAATATGGCAAACGATTTCTGTTCAGCCTTTTTCGGAAATGGAAGCCTAGCCATCTTGCCTTTTAGGCAACATTCACACACTGCTCGAATACCACATGGCTAAATACAAAAGCCATTTTCAAGTCCTTTTCTTTCAAGTTCAAAAATAGCCTCTGGATCCCGATGCCCTAGCCTTCGATGACATTCGTGAATGCATAGTGGGTTATGGCTCTTGGCCACTGCTGTGGTTGAGTTTCCAAGCGTTTTTAACAAGTACAATCCACCAACTAGTACAGCTTCGCCTGCTGTCCGACCATTACAAGAAATAGTACAACCAGATGCAGAAAAACTCACCTCGGCTCCTTTCCTGACCAAACATCTAACAGAAATCAGATTGGCGTTCATTTCCGGTACGAACAAAACTCTAGAAAGCACCACTTGCTTAACTCCACGATCTTGCACGATGCAGCTGATCCGACATGTTCCTTCGCCTTACACTACGCACTTGCGACCATCGGCCACTATCACTACAGTTGGTGTTTCCAAATGGCGATCCTTGATACTTTCAAAATACTCACGATTTGCACAAATATGCCACGAAGAACCAGAGTCTACTGTCCACTCACCGATTGAGTCACCAACCACGAATGCGAATGCATCTCCATCTTCCATGTAGGATGCAACTTTGGTCTGTGCACTTTTTGGCTTTGCAACGTCCCGAGTAATCTCATGAAATTTTTGTTTCACTCGGCAGTATTTTTTCTTATGTCCAACTTTGTGGCAGTTGTGGCAAACAACACTTTTCCTGCCCGACACTTTTTCGTTCAGCTTCAAAGCTTTCTCACTTTTTTCGTCCCCTTTACGTTTCATGACTTCATCCATGACTTTTTGCTTCACTAATTCTAGAGTTATCTCTTCTTCTTTACGGCAGTCCAATGCCGTCGTTAAAGTACTGAAAGACTTCGGAAGGCTACGGAGGACCATCATCACCTCTAGTTCCCTTCCGAGATTCGTCCCAGCTTTCGACAACTTCTCGAACAACTGTTCCATTTCATACAGATGCTGCTCAATGTTTTCATCGTAGGTGTACCGTACATCACAAAGACGATAAAAAATTCCAACTTTGGCCGACAGCGTCACTTTTTCGTAATGTTTCTGCAAACTTCGTCACGCTTCTTTTGCTGTCGCCGTGTTACGAATGAGAGCATGTTGTGTCTCCTCTACCAGCAATCCAATGGTTGCTCTTGCCTTCTGGTCTCCAGCTCTCCACGCAGCAACTTCCGCAGCATTTCCGATATTTCCTTCCGTCACAGCACTCGCTACCGGAGGATTACCTGGGTTTACATATTTCCACAGGTCCTCCCTCACCAGTAGTAGCTCGTCAGTGAATTTCCAGCTGCCATAGTTCTGATTATTGAGCTTTGGAATTCCTAGGCGCTCCATTTTAACAACTCGTGGCTACACGCACTTCTCACTTTACTGGGCACATAACCTCTTGATATAGAACACGATGCGTTCTGTAACACAGTCAAACAACTAATGAAAAACAGTTTATTCTTGAATTCAAAAGGAAATACATTTTTGGCGCGAGACAAGTCTCTTCCGTTTTATTCTCTTGACGGTTGGTACAAAAGATATTTTAGTTACTAGATAAAAATTGTCGCTTCGGTTCCCTTTGTTCTGCTGTCCGAAACATGTGTGGTACATACCTGTCAAATCGTATGGATTTTCCTTCTTTGACATTTAGCTCCCCTATCCTCGCCAGCAAAAGATGTTCCGGACAGCGACAATCTTTATCTAGTAACTAAAATATCTTTTGTTGGTACCATGCATAGCTGTCACTCTGCATGGTTGTCTCTGCATGCGAAGACGTGTTGCTAGATGCACCACAAAGGGTTACACCTTCAGGGTTCGTTGACGGCCGCTCGTCAACGGGCTAGATCTTTACTGTACGGCAAATCCTCAAAAAATGCCGTCAATACCAGGTCCCAACGTACCATCTGTTTATCGATTTCAAGGCGGCATACGACAGTATTGATCGCGTAAAGAACTATGGAAATTATGGACGAGAACAGCTTCCTTGGGAAGCTTTCCAGACTGATAAAAGCAACGATGGATGGTGTGCGAAACTGTGTGAAGATTTCGGGGACTAAGACAAGGTGACGGTTTTGAGCAGATTTTCAAGAGATCCATTCAATTCATTTGTTTCGCGGATGACATGGACATTGTCGGTGGAACATTTGCAAAGGTGACAGAGCTGTACATCCGCCTGAAACGTGAAGCAACAAAAGTTGAACTGGTAAAATGTCGGCGCACAAAGCGAACATGAATGAATATTTCGGATTGTATGTTTATGTATTTCATTATTTAACAATAGACATGCATTACTACCCTCTCTCTGAGAGTGAAAATTATCCAATTCAGCCCGCTGGAATGACGCTGACAGTGTCGCTAAAATTATTTCATCATTATGCAGTTTACAATGACTCCAGAATTTGCCGCAAACGGACAACAAAAGGAATTGGCAACAATGGGGAAGAAATTTATAACTCATGCAGTGGTTCGGCAAGAGAACAGCAGCAGCGCCGACTAATCATGGTTTTGGAAAATGAAAACATGAGCCGTTTCTAAAACAACATTAGAAAATATCGTGAGAGGATTTCTGTACAAGAATTCCACAAATAAGATAAATAAGACAAATAATTTCGGGAGGATCTTCCAGAGTAATTCATGGAGGAATTCCTGGAGAAACTTCCAGAGGAATACCTGGAGTAATTTTCGAAGGAATTCCACGAAGAACTTCTAGAGGAATTCCTGAAGTAACTTCCGGAAGAGTTCCCGGAGGAGGAATTCCGAAAAAACTTCCAGAGGAACTTCTGGGTAAATTCCTGGAGGAACTTCGGAAGGAACTCCCAGAAGAACTTCCGGCTGAATTCCCGGAAGAACTTCGGAAGAATTTCTGGAGGAATTTTCGGAGGCTTCCGGAGGAATTCCTGTAGGAACTTCTAGAGGAATTCCTGGAGGAACTTCGGATGAATTCCTGGAGGAATTTTCGGAGGAACTTTCGAATGAACATTCAGAGGAATTTCTTGAGGAACTTCCCGGAGGAACTTCTGGAGGGGTTCCCGGAGGAACTTCCGGAGGAGTTCCCGGAAGAACTTCCGGAGAAGTTCCCGGGGGGGGGGTTTGGAAAATGACCACGATAAGCCACATGGGGGGGGGGGGGGTGTTGCTCTCGAACCACGTGGTTTTTTTTTAACACGAAAATTTTTGGTAAATAACAATAGCGGTGTAAAAAATACAAATCATCAAAATTTAATGATTTAATCATTAAACGCAAAGCGCATCTTAGGGCCGATGCCCACGCAGCGTCTCTTCAACTCAGTGTTAAAAAGAATTTAGCATTAAGCATCGAGAAAACCCGGTAACGCAGCGTCGGTCGCAACGCCGATGCATATCTGAGTTATTTGGCCAACTTAGCTTTAGATCCTATTTCCATAAAAAAAATAAACGAAAAAGCAGGTTGCGTTTCAGTCTCAATTTTCACCAAAAAAATTGGGAAAGAAAAATGAAAAAAATATTTTTTTAAAATTCCGCCGCAGATGGTTTTTGGCATCACGCCGCCGACACTTTTGCATCAGCGGACTACAGCTACAATTTTGAAAACTGTTCATGTTTTTACAATAATTCAAGAAAAATCTTCAAAAGAATGTCTTGTGGATATTCAGGAAAAATCCAGTAAAAAAATTTCCTGTAAAAACTTTGACCTTACTTCATACAATCCTGATAAAGTGCTAGCATTCAGAATGTTTTTTGAACAATTCTCTCTGGAAAATTTTGCTTGTGAATTTTGCTACAAATTGGTCATGAAAAAAAACAAAACATCTCCAGTGTAAATGCCGAAAAAAATTCCATGTGAATTCTGTCTGAAAATTCAAAACAGTCTCGTGGGAAATACATATAATTTTCGGTGGAAAAAATGTTCATATTTTCATATTTTTTTTACATTCTAATGAATTTCTTCGACAAGTTCTTCCGAATCTTCGCCAGAAATTCTATTTCATTTCCAAAATAAGTTTTTCGAACATTTTAGGGAGTGCACTTCAAAATGTTCAGTCTCCAGTTAGCCTTACGAGCAAAGGCGTAGGATTGCCAATCCGGAGATGACGAGTTCGATTCTCGTTCCTGTCTAGGATGTTTTCGGGTGTCAAACATTGTCGACACCCTAGGTATAATGTATCCTTCGTAATGCTACACAAGATATATAATCGTACAATTGCTGGCATTTAAAACTTTCAATTTATAACTGAGGAAATGCTAATAGAATAAACTAAGTTGAAAAGCAGACCTACTTCCAGTTGGAATATGGAGCCATAGAAGAAGAAGAAGACTTCTAAATTTTTCAAGAAAAAATCTTCTGAATTTTCATTAGAAATTAAATAGCCAATGCCACATGAAACACTTTGATATTACCGTTGATTTTTTGTTTTTGGATTTTCATTTTCAAATTTGGAATTTTGAAAAGAAATTTTTTTCGCTCTTTGTGAATTCTATGACATTTTTTAAATTTTCCAAATATTTTTTTTATTCGAGGCATTATTTAGAATTTCCACGGAAGAGTCTATGGATTATCTTCAAAAAATACTTTGAATTTTCAAAAAATAAATCTTTAGAATTCTCAAGGTTCGTGTTTTTAATTTGCGCCATAAATTCTTCCGAAATTTCATGGGAAATTCATTCTTCTTCGAAAAGTCATTTTGATTTCTTTGTAGGTTCAGCTAAACATTGCTTTAAATCTTTACCATGCAAAGAAGCACAAGAAATGATTTAAAATTTGTAAGGAATTTTCACATCAGAAAATCTTTAAAATTTTGATTTAATTTTCTAAGGAATTCCTATTGGAATTGCTTCTAAAGTACAACCTTCACAAGTACTACAAAAGTGCAATTTTTTTCGTTATTTCCACTTGTAAAAACATCGAAATATCCTCGGGAAATTCATTATTGGTGTTTTAGATGAACTTTTTTCGATTTTCTACTGGAAAATCTTAGGAATTTCCATCGGAAATATTTTGGTATACTCCAAATAATTTCTTTTGGAAATTAAAAAAAACTGCTGAAAATTTCTAAGATTTTTTTTTTGAAAAACGAAAAAAATTTCCATTGGAAATTTAGAAGAATTTCCTTTGAAGATTCATTAAATTTGCCCAGGATTTTGAAAAAAAATCTTTAGAGATTCTGTGAAAAAAGTAAGCTGGATTTTTTTTCTAATTTATACCGGAAGTTCTTCGGAATTTGATGTTTATTGGAATTTTCATCGTAAATATGCATTTAGGATCCTTCTACGGATTCTTCTAGTTCTTCAAAATTTCTACCGAACCTTTTTTAGGAACTCTTCCACAGAATTTCGAAAAAAAAGTCGTTGAAATACTGAAGATTTTTCCGTGGAGACTCCGAAGAATTTCTTCTAACTATTCTGAAGGGTTTCCCTTGCACATAATTATTCTTGAAAATTAGGAAGATCTTGGAATTTAAAATTCATCCAAGCAATAAATGTAGGCAATTATTTAGGATTAAGAAGCCTAGTTCTTATGATATTGAATAATTAGGCTAATTGTTCTAATTAGGTGCATTATTAAATTTTTCGAACAATAATGCACAAAATTCTAGTAGTGCGTATGAAAAAGGATATGACATAGAGAAGTTTGCATTTAAAAAATCAACATGAAATTCTAAATAAAATGCTTTTTAAATTCATAAAAGGGTCTTAGAACTAAGAAGAGTCCGGCGATATGAAAAAAAGTGGCAGTGTTCCAGAAAAAAACACTCCAATTCCTAAAACAATCTAGGCTAATAAATAGTGTTATAATAACGATTGAAATTGAATTCTAAAACAAATCTCAACCCTTTCAGGACGGATGGGTCATATATGCCCAGCGTTTTAGATTGTCTATTAAATCACAAAAAAAGCTAGACCACCATTTTCTTCAGTAAAATTGTTCATTTAGATATTGGTTTTACAGAAAAAATATGGGAGCTCAAATTTGACTAACCCTGAAAACTCAGTTATCCGAAACTTTGGGAAGATTTCGATTCTGAGAGCATGCAAATGAAGTTGAAATGTTTGAATCATTCTGAACACTCAGATAAGATGGGTCATCCTGAACGTTAAGCCAGTGATTGCTCTCAAGTTCAGCCCACGACTTCTCGGGTGATCAATCATGACATTTGTAATGTCCTCATCATCGGTATGTACCCAATCCGATGAAATAAGCATATGATCCTAATTTCCATTAACATGAGATCTAAGAGACAAAAAAATTATACCCAAAATTATCTTGAGTCAACATCAAGCTGCACAATGACTATGCCTGGGTTCACGGACTTGAATGATCAAGTAGTTCAAACATTACGACTTCCAGGACGTTTTTTAAAACCTAAAAGTTTTGTATAACCTAAGTCGAGTCAAGTACGAAACACTGAAGACGATCTTACTGTTGAGGTCGAAATACGTATCTGTCAAGGTACAATCAAGTGGTGGAATTGAATGGGAAGGTACAAACTCGTCTTATGACAAGTAAAGACATTCCATTAAAAAGCTCAACATAATTTTTTTAACTAAAAAGTCTGTAGTAGCTTGTACAAATAACAATTGTCATATCAACCCAATGGACCTAATGGGATATTATATCATACATCATTCATAATTTGGTTAATTGGATAAATCGAATGATCCGAACTCCAAAATGATAATTGATCTATAATACATTCATTCCTCTATGAGTCGCTTATGAAAGGACCATTGACTGAAGCATATTCGAGATATGGAATAGAAGTTCCTTGGGAAATCATACGAAAGACATCAGAGTGACCGAGAAAATATGTTTAGTATGGCATCATTGGATTCCACGAGTCAATATCAAAATAAAATTTCAATGAAGAATTAGAAATTTTGAGAGATGAGCCAGCTCTAGATTATTTATTAGAGAAAAAATAGAAATTTTCCATAATAGAATTGGAAATTGCCAATAAAGAAATCAGGGTATGAGTATTAGATAAATATAGAATTACTGCAAAGAATGCAAAATTTCCATAAACAGTTGAAAATTTTCCACAAAACAATAATAAATTAGCACTTGTAAAAGCAAAAATTGCAATTATGTATTTAAAAAAATCACCAATAAAGAAATTAAAAAATATCGGGATATTTTGGAAAAATTCTAAACTATTACAAATTTTTCTCGAAATTTTTATAACATATTCGCGAGTCCGCATTTTTTGGTATCCTCCTGATGCATCGAAGGTATGCGAGTTCTAGATAACCTAGTACCTGATACACATTACAACATGATAACATCATAAAAATCTTCGAAATAATGAAAATTTATAATTTCCATGCTGGGTTTTAGTTTGATTTTGAATCAGTTGAAATTGTCCATCTTCAAAATTGATCGGATTAACCATATGTTTTAGTTACATAGTTTCATAGCTTCCAGAGGAGTTCCTGGAGGAACATCGGAGGAATTCCCTTAGGAGCTTCCAGAGCAAATCCCGTAGGAACTTCCAGAGCAGTTCCTGGAGGAATTTCGGGAGAATTTCCTGGTGGAACTTCCGGAGGAATTTTTGGAGGAATTCCTGGAGGTACTACCGGAGGAATTCCAGAAGGAACTTCCGGAGGAATTCCCGTAAGAACTTCCAGAGGAATTCCCCTAGGAACTTCCAGAGGAATTCCTGGAGGAACTTCGGATAAATTACTGGAGAGATTTCCGGAGGAATTCCCGGACGAACTTCCTAACGGTGCGTAACGGTGTAAATTCGGTCATATCGCCAGGCTCGGTACAACACTGAAGCTGACAATATGACGTCCCTAACCCCGAATCCCAAGGTATCAGGCGACCCGTGCTGAGGGGATGGATGGCCTGGGGGGTGAAACAATTAGCCAAACAGTTAACGGAGCCTGTAATGCTGGGTAGACACTCTTTGTGTTGCATTACAGAGTAAAATCTACCACACTGTGCTCTAGTTCTTACTATTCTTGTTAATACTTATGAGTAACGGTCGGAAGAGTATGGAACGACTATAATTTGCTTTTAGATGACCCATTTTTAGCTTCTTTTGGATGGACTCAATGGAGTAAATTATAAAAACGTAACTCAACCTTAGGCTGGTTTTCAAAGCCGACGACATGAATCTCCAAGCTCCAGAGCGCTGATTAATTAGGAAAGAAGCGGATACGAATTTGGTGGATCTGCTGAACCCTCTGACTGATTAGAGCTCTGTGTAAAGGTGAGATTCGGAAATGCCAAACGCAATGAAATCAGATGTCTATACAAAAACGAATTCGGAACTCATAAGAAGAAGCAAAAATATGTTTGAACTTCAGTACCGATGCATGGTCAAAATCAGTATTATCCCACTTATTGTTGAGCCGAAACTGATTGAGGGGCGCGCCTTTGAGAGTTGGTATAAGCCATTTTTTCGAAGGGTATAAATAGCGGTACCTTAATCTAAAGAGGCCTTACATTAAGCTTGAGAAATACAGTCGACTCTCTGCATCTCGATGTTCTGTATCTCGATATCTCTCCCTATGTCGATGGTTTCCTCAGTCCCTTCAATCTACATACATTTGAGCTTTCTACATCTCGATAACCTCCCTATCTCGATATCCCTCTATCTCGATGTGTTCTGATCATATTTTGTTTAGGATTTACTCTCCTTATGTCGATATGTTCAAATTTTTAGACTACTAGACCATCTTTGGACAATAACAAACACATCAACAACAGGAAACGACATTTTGTTTTGTTGTCGTTTTTCATAGCAACGAGCTTTTTTAGATCTAGTGCACATTTCAATTTTCCTTCCATTCCTCGATCTCTCCCTATCTCGATGGTCCCTTCAATATCGAGATGTGGAGAGGCGACTGTATATGAATAAAAAATGACTACTTCATTTCTTCTCAATAGAAATGGAGCAGAAAGACATGCACTAAACAAATGACACGGGTATACTACAAAAGTTCAATGAAATGGACGCAGTGGTTCATCCCGATAAAAAAAAAACTTCCTGAGGAATTCCCGGAGGTATTTTATGAGGAATTCTCGGAGGTACTTCCGGAGAAATTCCGGTAGGAGCTTCCTGGAGCAACTTCGGAGGATTTCCCGAAGGAACTTCCAGAGGAATTCTTGGAGGAACTTCGGAGGAATCCCTGAAGGAACTTCCGGAGGAATTGCTGGAGGAGTTTTCGGAGGAATTCCTGGAGGAGTTTTCGGAGGAATTCCTGGAGAAACATCCGAAGGAATTTTTGGAGGATTTCCCAAAGGAAATTCCAGAGGAATTCTCAGAGGAATTTTCGGAGGAATTCCCAGAAGAACTTTCGGAAGAATTCGGGGGAGTTCCCGGAGGAACTTCCGGAAGAGTTTCCAAAGGAACTTCCGGAGTAGTTTCCGGTGGAATTTCCTGAAAAAACCTCCAGAGGAATTCCTGCAAGAATTTTCAGAGGAATTCCCGAAAGAATTCTCGGAGGAATTCCCGTAGGAACTTCCAGAAAAATTCCTGGCGGAACTGCGGATGAATTACTGGAGAAATTTCCCGAGAAATTCCCGGATGAACTTCCGGAGGGATTTCCGTAGGAGCTTCCAGAGCAATTCCCGTAGGAACTTCCAGAGGAGTTCCTGGAGGGATTTCCGGAGAAAGGAGGAACTTCCGTAGGAGTTTTTGGAGGAATTCTTGGAGGTACTTCCGGAGGAATTCCCGAAGGAACTTCCGGAGGAATTCCCGTAGGAACTTCCAGAGGAATTCGTGGAGGAACTTCGAATGAATTACTGGATTAATTTCCGGAGGAATTCCCGGATGAACTTCCTAAGGAATTCTCGGAGGTACTTTAGGAGGAATTCTCGGATGTACTTCCGGAGAAATTCCGGTAGGAGCTTCCTGGAGGAACTTCGTAGGATTTCCCTAAGGAACTTCCAGAGGAATTCCTGGAGGAATCCCTGAAGGAACTTCCGGAGGAATTGCTGGAGGAGTTTTCGAAGGAATTCCTGGAGAAACATCCGGAGGAATTTTCGGAGGATTTCACGTAGGAACTTCCAGAGGAATTTTCGGAGGAATTCCCAGAGGAATTTTCGGAAGAATTCGGAGGAGTTCCCGGAGGAACTTCCGGAATAGTTTCCGGAGGAATTTCCTGAAGAACCTCCAGAGGAATTCCTGCAAGAATTTACAGAGGAATTCCCGGAGGAACTTCCGAAGAAATCCCCGAAAGGATTCTCGGAGGAATTCCCGTAGGAACTTCCAGAAAAAATTCTGGCGGAACTGCGGATGAATTACTGGAGAAATTTCCCGAGAAATTCCCGGATAAACTTCCGGAGGGATTTCCGTAGGAGCTTCCAGAGCAATTCCCATAGGAACTTCCAGAGGAGTTCCTGGAGGAATTTCCGGAGAAATTCCTGGAGGAACTTTCGTAGGAGTTTTTGGAGGAATTCTTGGAGGTACTACCAGAGGAATTCCCGAAGGAACTTCCGGAGGAATTCCGTTTGGTACTTCCAGAGGAATTCCTGGAGGAACTTCGGATGAATTAGCTCTAATGAGCTCGTTTATTTTTCAAATAAGAATTTACAATGAAAAATAATTGATGGCAATGCTTCTATCACTTACCAGAGATTCGTTTTAATTAACGTGTTGCCAATGGTATAGAAAAGAAAAAACGAATGCAGAAGTAGCATTGATTCACCTCTAACAGTGACTGCAAGATGAAGGTACCTATAGGATGGAGATGGGAACGATCTGGAATTAAACCCATGGCGTATAGAGCAGGAACGAGCGGTTGCCTTTATAACTGAATTTAATTCACGTAAAACGATTGAAAAAATGTCGCGTAAAACAAGGATGGTTGTTCCACAGATTGATTATTCAAAGGAATACAACACCTCATTCCTCGATCATATCTTTTCTCGATACACTTGCCGGGAAAGTTCAAAAATTTGAACTGAGAAAAACCGAGAAAAAACCGGGAATTCCAAAATGGAAATTGAGTGGCCACCCTGCTATTGTATTTTGCATAGATTGAAAAAAAAAAACAATTTTGCAATACATTTCTAACCATGTAGTGGTTTCCTGATGTCATGTATCTTTCACTAAAAGTTCACGTAACTAGTACGTCGGAATCACGTAAGGTTCACCTGATCAAACACGTAACTACTTTCAAACTTCACGTCATTAGTACTGGAAAATCCAGTCAAATTCACCTGATAAATCACGTAACTCAACGAAGCTAAATTTTGTTCAGGTTACATGCCATTCAGGTCACTCTTACGTGAAAAGTATGGTGGATGAGAACCGCATTTGTTTTCAGGTAAATATGACGTGAAGATTTTTCAGAGTGTATATGAACTGAAATAGTGGTGAATTTCTCTGAAACTGTGGTAAAATTTGCTGAAATTCCATGGTAGTTTTAAAAACAGAGCGTAGTCTACAAAATAGTAGTTTTTACCACGGATTTTTTTTTGTGTAGATACGATGTCGGAGTGTTCTTTTGTGTTCTACAGCGAGCCGAAACAGTGTTTTTTTTATATTTTTTATGCTGCATGATATATAACAAAAAGTTTTTTTTATTATTTTTCAAATTTTACATGTGTATGTATAATATGTATATATATTTTTTTATAATATCAATTACACCAAAAATATTCACAATTCTTTTTACTCTTATTTATTTAATTACTTTTGCATCATCATTTTTTTATTTCATTTTTCTTGTGTCGCGTCTTCCTGGCGTCCACATTCTCCTTTCATCGCGTAATATGTAAGGTTTATTTCTTAGTTTCATTTTTTTGTAATTATTTTTTCATCTTTGTTAAATTATGCTTCTTGCTTGTTTGCTTTATTACTTTACGCTAAATTAAAGTATTTAAATATCCAAACATCTATTCGTCGGGTTCTGCCGGACCATCGTGTCGCGAAACCGCAGAAAGGAGGGAATCGATCACCGTCGAACACCTCTATCTACACCAGTATGAGTAGAAAAATCAAACCACGGGTCGAAACCGAAACCTAGTTAGTTGTAGCAATGACGCGTGAAGGCGTGGTCGAACATTTAAAAGGGGGGAGGAACTAACATCGCCGCGAAAACAAAAACCAATACTCATTTTTCGAGTGAGTCGCTTTTTGTTTCTTTTTTTTTTGCTTTCTTCGCATGCTCACTACTACTCTGTTATTCCAAAAATAGAAAACGAAATTGTGGTAATCATCGAAGGAGTCGTTCAAGATGTTGTTGTTGTGTGTGTGTGGGTGTGACCGGGATCGCAGTGGAACTCCCTCCCCCGAAAAAAAAACTAAACTTTTGTGGTTTTCAGCGTTGGTGTTGACGGAGAACTTCCGATCCTTTGACGCAGTTCGATTGATGGTGGGGCATTTACGAATAAATGATAGAATAGTTAGGGGGTAATTCTCGCAAAACACTAGCGTGCGCACGGCGGGTGCTTTCGCCATCGTCGTATGTGTAGAAATTGACAAGATTCCGTACGGAGCGCCATTGGTTGAAGGTGGGCGCTTGTTATCAACGAGTGGTGGTGTTCGGTGATAGTTTTGTTTTTGTTATGAAATTCTGCATGTAAATTAGAAGGCCTTTATACGCTGTTTTTTCATCTCCGTTGCTCACTATCTTTCTGTCTCTCACTTCTCAGTAGTGGTTATAAGTTTTAGTCATTGTGACTTTTTCATTTATTTCTACGTTTTTATATCAGTCTTTTAACACATGTTTTCATTCGTTTTGTCTTGATTTTCATTCGATAGGAACCTGACAAAAGCAGTCATCGAGTTAATGTTTGTTTAGTGTCGGTTATGTTTCTGTAAGTGTGTAATCAGGCATCCTTTTGCGGTGTGTTCGCGTGGTATGTTTAATCGGAACTCGGTACGTTCTTCGACGTGCGATCCGAAAAAAACATGGCTTACTTCTTTAAAATAAGGCTCTGACATTCTGTGGGCAAGTCACGGCACTTGTTCTATTATAAAACTTTCCGAAAATAAATGTTTCAATTTTGTTGTTCATCAATACGCTGCTTTTTGGACTGATAGCTGCTCAAAATGGTTGGCTGATGTTCACGGATGCATTGAATGTGAACAATAAATATTTGGCCATGCAAGGAAAGCCACTAAAGCGTTTGCGCAACAATTTTTAAGTAAACGAGTGGCTATAAAGGATCTCGATCGCTGGGGAATCGTTCAACCTTATCGCTATTTGGTTTGGAATACTATAATCGGTCGACAACTGTTTCTTCCCCAACTAAGTACATCAAAGTAATATAGGATCATTCGAAAAAGAAATATGGCTATTTTCTATGGATGACGTCTCAACATGGCGACCGTGACATTCGGCAGGTGTCTGCTTTCATAACCCTCAGATCTTATTTATATTTACATTACGCAAAAAGAATCAACCGCTTATTCTATCTACACACGAAAAACGATTTCACAAACGCCTATTGGTCCTGTATCAAAGTATAAACGAAAACAATTGTAAAACTGTTCACTTAACACATGGGAATGCGTCGCTTTGCTCCATTCCACACGAAATCAAAAGGAAGGCTTTGCTTAGAAAATTTGTTTCTCTTGGCACACTTATTGAACATTTTTCCTATGGTCGTTAACACTCATTTATCCCCCGGTTTCGCAGATTGACCCGTTATTATTGCAAATATTTTTTTCTTTCACCAGAAGCACGTTCGCCGATATTGCACTTTTCGCACCAAACTTTACGCGACCGTTTTCTGTTCCGTTTGTGTTTTTATCCATCGAACATCAGGGTCGCCATGTTGCATATCACGGTTTTTGGAAGGGGTCACCATTTTCTTCACCTCAGACGCAAGCGCACCGCATTTCAACCATCAATAGGAACAATCAACAAAATGGCATCTACGCATGAATATATTATCTGCTTTATAAATGCTTTCGAATCGATTTTTTCACTCATACCACCGACTACCATCACACGGTTTTCATGGTCGCCATGTTGAATATTACTTTAGCATTTCATCCTATCCACACATACGACGACGACGACGGTTAACGCCCGATTGAATATGCAAACCGTGCACACTTTGCTTCGTGTGTACTAATTTGCGAGTCAGTTATTTTCAAAATTCATTGCGAAGAGTCGTCATCAAGTGTTATCGAGGGGTTCAGTTAGCTTTTATCATTTTTTTTTAGTTTCGTCTTCACGATGCTTTTTTGTTGCATTCTTTCAATCTCTCTCTCTCTCGTTTTCACCACCGTCCTTCTATCAGAGCCTACCTTCAGTAATTTAGGTGCGGCTCCTCGTGGTTAAGATATTGTATTTAGAGTTACTGATTTTTTTAATGATCACAACATTCGGTGTCGAGCCGAACTGATCCATCAGTGACTGATTTGTTTGGATGCTTGTTTGATATCAACTTTGTTTTCTCTCCGGTCGGTAATTAATCATTAATTAATAATCAATCGATATAAACATATGTACAGTGAAAAAAATCTTAACAAACATATATTTATAAATATGCATGTGTGTGTTTGTGTGATTTCTCGTTTTTCCTCTTTCGTTTTCAATTTCCAGCTGAATTTGAATTTTGTCTCCCTTCTTCTCTCTCTTCCACTCCTGTCGCTATTTCCCAATTTGATTTTCAAGTTGTTCTTCACTTTTGGTTTTCGTTTTTGATGGTTCTTATTTGATTTTTTCTCCTAGATTCACGGGGGCACTAAAAAAGAAATTCCTATAGAATTTATCACTACCTCTCCGAGGGGTGTGTCGGGCTTGTTTAAAATCTCACTCCCTTTGTTGAGTTTTGTTTCAGTTGTCAGTCGACTTGCGGAACAAAACGAACATTGAAACAATTATGTGGTTTAAAAAATCCTTTACCTAAAAAGTGACTCACGCAATAAATTTCGCCACGCCACTAGCAATTGGCGAGCGAGTCACTGCGACTTTTTGTTCTCTCTATTGTTTTGTTTAGCTCAGTTTGACAAATAAACACAACCATTTGACGTTTGTTGACACACAATGGCGCCCAAGTCAGTTGGGCGCCCAATTGGGCTACTTTTTAAAACGGTTCGCTTGATTTTGTTTGTTAGGAACTCTAGCCTAAAATTTCAACCCTCTCGTCCAAAATATATCCCTTTTTGTCTGCTTTGTTTACATCCTTTTAACTTAAAAATTGGCTGTTTGTTTTTACTTTAACCTCTAAGCTTTGAGTTTCAACTATCGTGAGCGGTCGTAACAAGTACACTTCTTTCGAATTTCGATCACCTTGGGACCTAAAACATTACCAGCATCGAATTTGCAGCACTCGCTCTCTAACCCGCCAGGAAGACCAACCACTATCGACATTTTTTGAGTATACGGAAGCGAATATTGATAGGATGAAAATCGGAGCCAGCTCCAAACAAAACAATTTTTTTTTCTACATCGAATCTGCAAGGCAGCAGCAAAAGGGATTAACCATATTCTGTTCGCCAATTGTGTTGGTCCCCGGATTCCTTCTCCTGGTGGTGCTTGCGTGGGAAGGGAAAGGAACCCATAGTAAATATTGCTTAATGCGTCGTTGGTTGGTCCTCGCTGGAGCGATGTTACGAGTCTCGTTTAGTATCCGATCACTGTAGCTTTTCAAGCCAAATATAGTTTTCCATGTTTTTGGTTTTGTAACAGTTTGATCAGCATTTATCGTTATTTACAACTGTTTTTGTATTTTTGATTAATCTTTTTTAAATATATTGGTTTGTGGGTGTATTCTTTTACTTTTTTGTTGTATTTCTTTTCCCGTTTACGCCATCTGCTTTATTTGAGTCGTGTTGTTTTTCGCGTTTCGCAAGGCAATCATTTTGTCATTTACTTTTTGTTTTGTTAATTATTGATCACAAGCAAAAGTTATTTTCTTTGTTCCTGTGTTCGTTTAGTCGGTGTTTACTCTCTCGTGTTTGTTTTTTAGGTGACCGGCCTCTACAATCAAGCTAATTGGTAGAAATGATAATGGAATATTGTTTTGTAAGGCACACAAAATAAACAAAAAAAACTTATCTGATCAACAATGATTCTGAAAAGCCAAAAAATTGGGATTACTTACAATAATCGATGCACTTTGTTGAAAGATCTTTTTAATGACGTACTAGAATCAGCCGCCTTTTTTATTTTCGAGTATCTAAAATACTTCAAATGACCAAAAATTCTAGACAAAGTGTTAATAAAAATCTGAAGTACTTCTTGGTTCAGGTGACCCTCAGGTCCGAAGCCAAACCAAAATTGAACATTTGGTCCTTCTCTGCCCAGGCTCGAACCCGAACCGAAACTTAACATTTGATCCTCTTCTGGCGCAGATTCGAAACAAAACCAAAACGGAACATTTGATCCTTTTCTACCCAAGTTCAAAGCCGAGCCGAAACCGAATATTTGGTTCTTCTCTGCCCAGGTCTGAATCCAAACCAAAACTGAACATTTGATCCTTCATATCTCTGGTTCCAACTCGAACCAAAACTGAATATTTGGTCCTTTTCTGCCCCGGTTCGAAACAAAACCGAAACGGAACATTTGGTCCTTCTCTGCCCATGTTCGAACCCCGAGCCAAAACTGAACATTTGGTCCTCTTTTGCCCAGGTTCGAAGTCAAACCAAAACTGAACATTTGGTCCTTCTTTGCTCAGGTCTGAAGCCAAATCAAAACTGAACATTTGGTTCTTCTCTGCCCAGGTTCGAAGCCGAGCCGAAACTGAACATTTGATCCTTCCCTGTCCAAGTTCGAACCCGACTCGAAACTGAACATTTAGTCCTCCTTTGCCCAGGTTCGAAGCCGTCCCGAAACTGAACATTTGATTCTTCTCCTACCATGTTCGAACCCCGAGCCGAAACTGAACCTTTGGTCCTCCTTTGCCCAGGTTCGAAGTCAAACCAAAACTGAATATTTGGTCCTTCTTTGCTCAGGTTCGAACCCGAACGGAAACTGAACATTTGGTCCTTCTGTGTCCAAGTTTAAAGCCAAGTCGAAACTGAATATTTGGTTCTTTTCTGCCCAGCTTTGACGCCAAACCAAAACTGAACAGTTGATCCTTCATCTCTCAGGTTCGAACCCGAACCGAAACTGAATATTTGGTCCTTTTCTGCCCCGGTTGGAAACAAAACCGAAACGTAACATTTGGTCCTTCTCTGCCCAAGTTCAAAGCCGAGCCAAAACTGAACATTTGGTCCTTCTCTTCCCATGTTTGAACCCTGAGCCGAAACTGAACATTTGGTCCTCTTTTGCCCAGGTTCGAAGTCAAACCAAAACTGAACATTTGGTCCTTCTGTTCGAAACCGAACGGAAACTGAACATTATTCTGTGCCCAAGTTTAAAGCCAAGTCGAAACTGAATATTTGGTTCGAAGACATATTGAAACTGAACATTTGGTCCTTCTTTGCTCCTCAGGTCTGAAGCCAAACCAAAACTGAACATTTGGATCTTCTATGCCAAGGTTCGAAGCCATACCAAAGCTGAATATTTGGGTCTTGTCTGCCCAACTTTGAAGCCAAATTGAAACTCAAGTCCAAACCGAAACTGAACATTTGTTTCTTCTCTGTCCAGGTTCGAAGCCAAACCAAAACTGAACATTTAGTCCTCCTTTGACCAGGTTCGAAGGCAATGCAAAACTGAACATTTGGTTTTTCTCTGCCCAGGTTCGAAACCGAGCCGAAACTGAACATTTGGTTTTTATTTGCCAAGGTTCGAAGCCAAAGGAAAACTGAACATTTGGTTCTTCTCTGCCCAAGTTCAAAGCGGGCCGAAACTGAACATTTAGTCCTTCTCTGTCTGTTACTATGACAGGGATCGTTTATATAACAATTAGTTCTAAACCATCATCTAATCAGATTGTATTTTTATTACCTCCAATAGATCACGGGATTGGGTTATCATTTTGCAGTGGTAGTCTATTAACAGTTGAAAAAAAAATCTGAAGCGGAAGCCGGAAAGGAGAAGGTTCAAATCCCGAAGCTAAATCGATCAAAAGACAGCAGCTGATTTGAAAGTTCAGTACCGAACTACTGCTGATTCGTCAGCGTCATCAAGTCAAGACTCGATACCACATACAAATACCGCTGCTGAGGGAAATCCTGTTACTGTCGAAGCCTGAGTCTGCGCAACCAGTATGGCATCATCAAGCAGACGAAAGCGACTCGTGGAAACGACCATTTCGAAAGGCCAACGCATTCGCCAAGCGATAAAATGAAAGACGAGAACATAAAGAAGCAACGAACGACATGGAAGAAGTTTTTGATTGGCTTCGCGTGGGAAGATAAAAACTAGATGAAAATTCGCAGGTGCCGAGTAGTCTTCCATAACTGACTAATGGACTCGGGGGCAACGTCGCACATGAGTGCCGAACTAAATTTGTTTCGTCGAAAATATCACACTAGCCGACAGAACGATGACAAATGCAAAAGGCAAAGGTTCTTGCATAGTGGACTGCTGCGATCTGAAAAATAACTAAGTAAATAGGGAAAATGACGTAATTTCACGAAATTTGGTCAACAAAAACTCCCCTGACAATAATAAAACAAAACCCGCCGAAGCAATCATTACCCCTAATTAAACTTTCAGATTTTTCTACCGAAGATGGATTTTTCTCGAGATAGAGGCAAATTATCCAACTTCGGAAGTAGTGCGCTGGATTCACCAAAAGATGCGCTAAACAACATTTAGTTTGACAAACAAAACTTTGGAAGAAATTTGGTGGTACGCCGACAATACCATGTTCGTACCGAATTTAGAAACCAATCTTTTAATGGTTTTTAATGGTGATTTTTGATTAAGAATGCTGCCTAATTACGAAGCACGTGCCGGTAGCAACTGTGGCGATTTTGTCTGGCAGGTTGTACGACACCATGCGCAAAATTGTCAGCACGTGTTGCATCGGGAAAAGGGTTATCGAAATAAAAAGTATTCCGGAAAAAGATGGCACCCGCTATTGGACCTGATGATTACGGCATGTTCGCTCGAATGCCATTTCTGAAGAAGACAGAACAGCGATTTAAAAAGCCGTTGGATTAAGTTAGCGTAGACGTATGCGATGCGATGAAAAATGTTATGCCCGGTGGTTGTCGACTGTTCTCGATACACAACCAGGGCCTCAGCTTGTGGGGGCCTCAAAATGTACAAAAAAGGTTGGTTTTGGTACATAAGATTCTAAATCTGGTCCTGTACACAACCGTTAGAAATCTGATGCTGAAGAGAGAGATTTTGTATTGGATATGAAGACCACGGAAAGCCGCCGTAGATCGTGCGCTCTGAATATGGTGGTGAATTCAAGAACAAGTCACTGGAGGGATTTTTAAAGAAGGGATCAGGCAACACACACCGCAGTTACGCGACTCAGCCAAGAAGGTCACTCCTTGCCTAACAGCGTAGCGGGTCTGAGCGGAAGTCAACCGGTTTTCTTTAATTTCCATTGCAACCGAATTCGTTGTTATCTTGAAGTAACACGCGATCGCGAGTCCATTCGATCCCGTTATGGATGATACGGCGGCTGGTTCAGCTCCAAGAAAAAAGCTCCATCGAACAACATATACTCCTCTCTGAAGGATGATGATGCCGGTGATCCACTGGTCAACCCGATGAAAAAACAACAGCAGAATGAGGCGAAACAACCTGAGCGGAAGGAGAAGCGTCCGTCAATTTTCATTAAAGGGAATCCCACTAATCGAAGGTCCGTGCTACGGGAGCGCATATCTACAGACAACCTCAAGTGCTCACTCAAACTTTGCACTGATGGACTCAAGCTTATGGCAGACACGAAACTTCACCACTACAGAGTGCTGAAGATTCTTCAGAAAGGAAAACATGAGTTTTACACTCAAGACATTCCGAATGACAAAGCGCTGAAGATGGTTCTACGAGGACTGGATGGTAATATTAAAGAGCTGGAAATGTTACAAGTGGAGTCCGGTCTGCGGCTCACGAACTTGTTCAAAATCACCAGCCGGGATACCTCCCGAAAATATCGAGATCAGCTTTATCTGGTTCATCTGGTCAACGGATCCATATCGATGAAGGATCTTCAGAAAATCAAAGCCATTGATAGCATCATTGTCGAGTGGCAATGCTACAGACCAGTACACCGTGATGTGACTCGATGTATGCGTTGCTTCAACTTCGGCCATGTCACAAAAAACTGCCACATGGCCCATCGGTGCAACACTTGTGGCGAAGGATACGAAGATCGCGCATGCAACCACAACATCATCACCCCAATATCGAGAGAAGATCTCCAAAGTGCAAACTGCGGTAATAATCATCGGGCCTCTTCGAGGGACTGTCCGAAGCGGGCAGAATTCGGAAGAAAGCGAGTGCGAAAAATCAGCCGAGAAGGCGACAACCGCCGGCACCCCAAATCCCCACAAAACATCCGACAGCAACACCAACAAGCATCCAAACTGAAGAAGGCTCAACAGGTAATCAAAGGCCTATTCCTCCACCAGGATTTCGCCAACAGCAAGACAAAAAACTTTCTTCCGAAGAGAGTCCTCTTTACACACCGGAGCAACTGATGCCCATGTTCCAACAAATGGTGGCGAAACTACGAAGCTGCAAGTCACGGATTGACCAGATCTATGCGCTGGGTCTTTTTGTTATCAAAAATGCTTTTTAGTCTGAATCTTGTAATGTCTCTCTTCCGTAACAGGCAGTCCTTAGGACAGTAGTAATAAGTAGGTAGGTTGTCAAATTATCTAATTCAAAAACAATGCTCGCAAAACAAACAAAATGTTAAACTAGTTGCATATCCAAATAAACTGATATTACATACAAAACAATCAGACAACAGCTGTAAAGCCCAAGAGCTGTGACACTCCAAATGTACATTAGTTTATAAGAAAACAATCGATAAAAAATAAAAAAGAATTGTGAAAAAAGCAAAAAGGGTATCGATTTTGGGACAGGACTGTCAGTGTTCAACAACAAAGAGATTACAACGGAAGAATCGTTGAATACCATTTTCGTTCGATTGGCTACTCTCCAAATTTAATCAACTTTCTATGGTCGCAGGGCACGTTCTCAGTAAGACAGCCGATGAAGAAGAATCAAAAACGGATTTCGAAGAAAGCGATTATCAGAGTGGTACGTCCGCCGAGCAGTATTTTGATACCACAATTACCGAACAACACCAACGAACGTCCCCTCAACGGGCCATGTGAACTGCCATTAACGAGGACGTCGATACGCGTGTCAAGCAGGACGAATATACATGGACCAACAGGTATGCGTCACAGGAAGGAAAATAAAGGTCGAATAAAGGTTTACCGCCGCTCCGATTTCGTGGAACAAGCAGTCTGGTAAGTCATTGGTTCTATAGCCGACAACGCTAGTAGAAGCACTTGCGTGCCCAGCGTGGAGACATTGGAAAAATCGCGATGGATGAAGAATATGCTACCCTCTGTGAAAACTCCACCTGGGACATTGCGAGTCTTCCCTCAAATCCGGTCGGACCAGTAGGATGTGGGTGCATTTTCGAGAGAAAATTGGACGATTACGGAATTGTATTAAGGTACATACATAGCCCGCCTGTTTACTCGAGGATTACAGCTAAAATTAGGACTAGGTTGATTGCCGGCGCTTTCGTATGCGCTAATCACCCGGATACGAATTTTTTTTCTCATATTTATATTCGAATTGGAAAATCCTTAATTATGTATGCCTTGAGGAGGAGTCTTCACGGCCTGAAACAAGCTAAAAGAGTATGGAACAGGACGATCTCTAACGTTCTAAAGCAGCTAGGGTATGACACAATTAAAGCGGAAACTTGTATTTTTGTATAAAAAATAATGGGGACGTGTCCCATATCGTGGGCTTTTTGATCAATTTCGTCTACATGAAGGCCAGGGCCTGTTCAGCGCCACCCGACTCAGCAAGCCTCAGTCAAAAAATGAAGCGTACTTGTAGAGAAATGAAGCCAGATGACATTGCTAGGACATGACCGTGCGTTTCGGAAGCGTGTGGAAGCCGTACTTGGAGCATGCATGTGTGCTCAACCTGCTACGTATCGTCAAGCACGGAGCTCTAGTTTAGTCACATTTATCGGAATTATCTTTCGCTTTCAATCCGGAGGTTTACCCAAGATGTTTTATAAGATGTAACAGAAAAGGACTGTAGTATTATAAATGGCCAGGAATGTTTGCTGAGAAGGCATTAAGGACTTCCTTAAGGTGCTTATCTTGCCCCATCCTACCCCTGCCCCTACCCATCCTATGGAATGTTTCTCTTGGAACATTTCCGGATATTCTATACAAAATTCCAGGAATTATTTATGAGTTTTCTTATGGAGTTCCTTCAAAAATTCCTCCTGAAATATCTCGAAAAAATCATCAAGGTGTTCTCAGATATTCATCCTTAAGGAATTATTCAGGAAATACATTTAATTTTTTTTTTCGGAAATTCCTTTTGAAATTATTTCAGGCATTTTATCAGGAATTAATTCTAAAACTTTTTCGGGAATTCTGTTGGAAATTAATCCATACATTTGATCGAGAATTCATTTAGAAAACCATAGATAACTCCTTAAGGATTTTTTTCGAACATTTCTTTACAAAATACTTCGAAGGAAACCTTTGGAAATACCTTCGGAATTTTCTTCAAGAATTCCTACCTGAAGTTCCTTTAGATATTCTTCAAAAAAATCCTTCGGAAATTATTTCTGGAAATCCTCCAAAGAATCCATTCACTCGGAAACTCTGTTCTTTCAGAAATTTCATCCTGGAATTTCCTAATAAATTTTTAAAGGAGTTTTCGCATAAATTCCCAAATAATTTTTAGAAAGAATTCCTCCGAAAACTTTCCCAGAAATTCCTTTAAATATGCCTTCGAAAGTTCCTTCGAAAATTCTCTTAGGAATCCCATCAAAATTTACTTTAGGAATTCTTTCGAAAACTCCTTTAGGAGTTTTTCGGATTTTTTTAAAATAATTGCTTTAGGAATTCCTTTAGGAATGATTTGGAAATTCTTTTAGGAATTCCATCGAAAATTATTTCAAGAAATTCTAAATGACTTCGAAAAGGATTTTTAAAGTATATTTAGAATGTATTTCTAATGTAGGATACTCTAAAGGAATATTCGAAAGAATTCCTGAAGTAATTTTCCACTGAATTCCTGAAGGAAAATCAGGAGGAATTATCAAAAAATCCAGGAAGTATTTCAAACAAAATTCCTGTCTGATTGCTGAAAAAATTCTGGAAAATTTTTTGATGTTATTTTTCAAGGAGAACCTGAAGGGATTTGCGACAGAATTCCTAAAGAAATAGCAGAAGTAATAACAATTAGAAGTTAAGAAAATATTTCAAAATACCTCCAGGAATTCCTTCCTCAATTCTTGCAGGAATCTCTTCAAAAATTCATACAAAAAAATATTAAACTGGTGAAAAATCCTTTTTTTTTCAGAAAAATCTTGGCGTATATGTTTAAAATTGAGGAAAAATATTCAATTTGGTGGGTCAAGTGCCCCAGTAAAGCTTCGCCAGAGTGCAAGTTCACAAGAAACCAATTCTTTCCTTCTTCAATTGTAAGGCGAGTTGTTTGACAGCTTGTTTGTGACTCACTGCCGGCCTAGGACATATGCATTATTTATTATTGCAATAAAACGCGTATTTACGACTCCTCAATCGAATCTTTCAATAAATTATGAGAATACAACATGTTTACTTTCTCACTTGCTGATTTCCTTGATTGTCCTTAGAATTCCCTGAAATTTTCAAGTTGACAATAATTCCCTGATAATTCCAGGTCTTGTCAGGTAGTCGAAACCCTGCCCTTACACGGGCTCGACTCAGCCGAGAATAGTTGATTATTTACGAGTAACTCGAGTTGAGGCATAGGATATTTTGATTCTCAAACAAATAAAAAAAATATCCCAATCATGCAACTTTCCTCATTTGAAAAATAATATATGCTTATTATTTCGCCTGTTAAAAAATGCTTACTTACAGTAAGCATTTTATTGCATTACTCAATGAACAATTTTTTCCAGGTGCAGGCGTTTATTTGGGTGAGCCGAGATTGAAATAATCCTACTCACTGAGTATGCACCGCACTGTTTTTCAAGCGGAAATATTTGCCAATATGTGTGAAATGCAATCCGCACTACAGCAACACGTTATGGGCAAAGTAATATCCCAAGCAACCAAAAGTTCACATTTTACTTAAATTTGTTCCTAACCGAACCAATTGGTTCACTCTTGGTTCACTTTCAGTTCCAAGCACCTTAACGGAACATCAAAGTTCACTGTTGCGCTCCAGCCATAATTACTTAAAATGCAAGCTGATTATGCCAAAACTTCCCATCTTATCCGTACTTTTGGTTGCTTGGGATACTTCTGCTCAGATAGCCAAGCAGCTATTAAAGCTCTGGCTTCGGAAAACTCAAAGTAATTCTTCCATAGCCGGGATCGAGTTGGATAATGAATTAACTCCCCCATAATTCCTGCGTCAGCTATCCCAATATCAAAGCATAAACGGCATTGAGTAGTTTGGAAGCATGTAGTCAAACAAAATTGTATATCCGAGAGCTAGGTATTATATCTGGTAGTAGTAAGCTATTTAGCTAATCTGTGTCTAAATAGAATTGCATTGTCTTAGTCAATGCCTTGCCAATTATCACATGGCGAATATTCAACACGTTGGATCATTCCTTTTCTGTCAGGTGCGTTGTGATAAAGGCTGTGGAGGCGATGGCTTATCCCCCAGAAGTAATCCTGGAAGGCAGTTCCTAGGGGAAACAATGGGCGGAACCTAAAAGAGTTTAGTCGGTATTACACTCACTGGTCGAGCCCGACACTCCAGTACACTTCCGTGTGGTAGCTTGGCAACTACAAAGCACGTGTGTAGGGTCGTGCGTGCATTCTCCCTAGTAAAAAAGGGCGATGGCACAATTCTCCCAAATTGAGTTGAACGTGCTCCTGCAGCCGACGTTTTTTTAATTCTGATACCTTTCTCATTTAAGAAAGAATATAATATTTACTAGTAAAAACTAGTTCCCTCTTATTCTCACATGATCCCCCAACTGGGACATGACTTTTCAGTTCATTGTTCTTTAGACATGTCCATAGTTCTTACCTCAAAGCATTTTTTAGCATTACTCAATGATCGAAAAATTGAGAAGATCGTTCACTGAATTTTTGTCTACAACAAACCAGGATGAAACCCAGTCAACTTTAACAGAATAATAATAATAAATATGCACTGTCTGTAAGCTGCCAGCGCTACATTTCCAACGACTAACAAAAACGATTTCGGACTATTATCATATTGTGAATTTACTTGACCAATGGATTCGAAGGTCGGTTCACTTGCCTATTTCAAACGTTCCCTTTTGCAGTAAGGTTTGCCAAACTCAAAAAATGTTTGGTATATTACCTTGTTTTTTGCTCCTTGTCTATTGAAACAGATGTCAAAACATCGGAAAAAGAAGGAGAAGTCCGAGAAAAACAGCAAAAAGCACGTGGCAAACTTGTCAGTTTTGACAGACTTGTCAGTTTACTATGAAAACGGGTGTCAAGGTGAAAACGGCGATTTCAACGACTGTTCAAGGAGCGACTATTTCGAATGGTCGGGTCCAATAGGGAAATCCTTCTACAATATAAGAACCCTAAAACTGACAGCTTTTACAATTAAAAAAGATGCTCATTTTTTCAGAAGTATTAGTCCTTGCTAATGAAAATTTTTGCAAATAAATGGAAACAAAATGTCCTTCCACATTGAAATTCTAGTACATCATTTTTTTTTCATTCTAAACTAAAAGCCTTTCTGTGTTAGCAACGTTAATTTAGCAATCAGCATCGATAAATTTTGCATTGAAAATATTATAGTTTTTTAGTCCACTTTGTTGGCAGTAGTTAAATTTAGTGCACAGTAGATTGGCCGCTTTCCATCTGGTCCACTTACGAGCGATTCGTTATTCATTTTTACCCTCCTATTTGCTTGTGACTGTTATCAAGAGATAATGTCTGATTCAGATAACACTTTTCATAGGTTGTTTGTTCTTTAACTTTTTTTTGTTGCTAAGAATTGTTTGTTTTCAGTGCTACAATATTCTGCCTTAGGGATGTAGTAGAAGGAAACAACGTTTTACTGTTTACACTTGATTCTTGATAGTTTTTAGTTTGATCCATTCGTTTTAGTCTGGATTTGTAAGGTTTGTATGTGTATGCTTCATTTGTTTTATCATCAAATTCTAAGTGAGATTCAAATATATATTGGTATGCCCGCCCGTTTTTTTTTGTTTCTTCTGTTCTATAACATCATTTGCCTCTATTACTTATCTGTACCATTGTATAATGTATACCGTGTTTTGTTCTGTTATTTTTGTTCCGCATGAGCGTGTCTTCACCTCGAGACCTCTAATCTATAAGCTGAATAGGGTTTTGACCCCCTGTTTTTTGTATCGTGTTCGTGGCCGTAAACTAGTTTTCTTACTATCAAGGGTTCACAAAAGCAGTATTTACAGTCGCTGTTCAGAAAGGGCAGAATTGGATAAGTTTTAAAGAGGATTCGTGAGAGAGTGAACTTGTCAAAACAACACCAAGTACATTCTATTTTTTGGTCTTACTTTTGCTATATCGTTTGTAGTTCTATGTGTGTCTTTTCTTCTTTTACTTCACTGTGTTGGTGGGGAATTTAGTTTGTTGCTTTGCTTATGTATTGTTTTTATAAATTTCCTTGTGTTTAAAAATTCACTTCAGCGTTTGATCCTTAAAAGTGTGGTGTATGTGTGAGTAGTGAAGGTTCGTCGTTTTGTCACTTATCTGATATTACTTGTTGTTTAAATCGTGATAATAGTTGGTAAACTTTCCTAGCATTAAATGACACATTTATATTCTGGTTGCTTTTTGTTCTTTTCATTGTTTGGATAATATTTAGTTCTCTTTGCTTCTATTTGTGTGGTTTCTTTATTTATTGAACTATAATTGTAAGGATTAGAAATGTTTACTTTTAGTTCCATTGTTTTTATTTTTTAGTAATAATTCACATTTTCAAAAGGATAGGGGGATCTTGATATATGTTTGTGTTGGTTGTGATGAAAAAATTGATATAGTTGATTCGCAACGATTCTCAAAATAATTTATGCATAATAGACGCAAAAATATAAGAACGCTAGAGGCATAGAAAACAACACGTCATGGGTCTCCACTTCAAGGATCAATTTTGATGAGCCATTAGCGATCTAATACTTTTGCATGCTACCAGTTAGATTGATAGGCAACTTCAAACAAAACAGATATTTTTTTTAAATATTTGGTGTCACAGGAGAAATCAAAGAGTAGCACTCTGGAAAGGTTACATCATTCAGGTTCTCCGTTCAACCAGGCTACATTTATTTTAACTAAAATAATTGCTCTTTCTCCACTTCTAATGCGTTTCACGTGTGTTTGTTTGTTTGTTTTGATATTCAGTCTCTTTGCAAATTTAGATTTTCCGTTCCGCTCAGCTACGTCAATGCCTAAATAATTTAGTCAAATATTCGATTCATTTCCTCCGTGTTTGGACGCGTTTCAATTGGTAAAATTTTGGCTATACAAATTGATTCATGCCAATTAGTCAAAAAATCTCTTAATTTGGAAGTGAGCTTTTCTGTATCAGTGTCGGGTGCCGGAATAAATCCATCAAAGTAGAACGGTGCACGGGTGGACTTTTTTTTGTTTGTTCCCAATAATCTACTACTACTACGTTAACAACAACAATAACGGAAGGAAGGGGGCGGATGTGTGACTATTCCCAACTGGGTGTGGGCGTGGAAAACTTAAACGCCTAGATTTAGGGAAAACTTTGAAGGAATTCATTTCTTATAATGTGGGTTTTCGTGTTGTATAGGGCGGCCAATTTCGGTAATCTAAGCCTACTAGATTAATGGAAAGTTCAAATTCATTGGAGGACAGATTTCCGTTGTTTTTGTTTTTCGATGGAATTTGGCGACGGCGAAGAGTTCTGTTCATGTGATTTTAGTGTAGGAAAGTATTTTCTACATGGGAACGGTATCTTTGTTCTCAATGGACACAACTGTTCATACTTCTAAAATCTAGTACTTCATTTATGCTGGAAGGTAATTAATCGACGGCTACTACGTGTGTTGCTATTTTGTGTTCCGATCCTACAAAAAGAGAAGCATTCAAGATTCATATTGGTGGAAAGATTTCGATTGCAAGACCATTTTTTTCTGTATACACTTTAGAATACGATTAGCGCTAACTCTAGTACTGCAAAAATAATCGCAAAAATACAACAAACTAGTTACGAACGATATTTTCATTGCTTGGCTTTTAGACTCTAATTAATAACTTGCTCGTTTATTGACGCGTGAAGAGAAATCTACATTTACAAATTCGATTTCGTAGAATTGCCTATAGATTAAAAGGAAGAAAGGGGGACACACAATGATGTCTTTACATTTTTTTTATTACACAATTTGGATGGCTAAATTGGCTTGGTTGTTTCGTGTTCACTCGTTCCCTTATAATTAAACAATTACTACTTTACGCTTGTGAATCAGTGTAAGTGTGTCATCATTGGAGTTTGCGTGTTTCTCGAATTGAATCAAATTGATGTTACTGTTACCTGTCTGCTCTCATAAAATAGATTTTCGTATAAAACAAACATTTGAGAACACAGATGTCTTTTAAAAAGATTAGTTTCCCGATAAAAAAGAACCCATTTTATGCCAGACGGAATCTAGTGTATTTTTTTCAACTTTTTATTCATGTATGTGTGTACGTGCCAGTCCGAAATAAATTTTCTACTAAAAGTTGGGACGAAAGCTTTTGCTCTACTAATCGAAAAACGATCGATCAATGGATGGAATTGAACAAACTGATCGTCTCCGGTCTGGTTGTAATATGGTTGGATCTTCCATTTTGGACGCTAACGTTTGTGTCAGTGTATGTGTGTGAGTATAAGAATTGCTCAGTTAAAGAAAATTGGTGGTAGTATTGTCACGTTGCATAATTTTCGAATAGTTTTTTTTTACTAAATTAAAATGTTTTAAATAACGATTAGAATGTCACTGAAGAAAAACAATGAAAACCTCTCCCTCTCAATTCCCCATCATCAATTTTTGTAACGTAACGATGTAACAAAACAATGAAATCGTACACCCTAGTAGACAATTCAAATGGAATTCCACTAATATTCTGCCTGGTATTTGCGTTGTTTCATTTCCTTGTTCGCGAGATGGTTTCGAATTGACTTAGAACCTATTTATAGTACCTACTTAACACACTGAACCAAAAATACGAGTACCATCAATCGTCGTTGGAGTTGCTTTCAGTGAGTGAGTTAATGTTTACCAATTTCCTTGTTGTGTCGAGTTAATTCTATACGTGCGCGTTTATGGGGTTTGTTTAGCACATTTTGATATTTGATTGCAGTTAGTTTTAAAATGATCATATCATTATTTAACAATTTCTCAAATCGTTGACTTGGTACCATACAAAAAAAATCTCAGAGACAGAATATGCCTTACCCATTTTATAGAGAGATACGTTTGGAAGTTTTTACATAGTTTTTATTTGATTTCGATTTTATTGCATCCTTTCTTGTTTCAACTGAAATGGTAGATTCGAAAATCTCACGATTAAATTTTCAAAGTTTCAAAGCGATATTTAATTTTTTTATAAAACACTTTTGTTTCCGCTTTTACTGAGAACGGACAAAAGCAGATGTGCTCCCTTGCAATAGAAACTTAAGCATATCGTGCTGTATGAATACAAATTTCTACACGCCAGTCGGCGTTTAACATGGACTGAAATTGCGATTGTTGCGAAATAGTTGGAGATAGACGTGATGTCCCAGGAGGACATCTCTTATGTTGACTTTGAACACATCATCTTCTCCTGAAACGTCTGGATGGCTTCCTAGATGGCTTGTCAAACAGACTGGTCAGAATTTTAGGTTGCAAATAACGCCAAATTGGAACGGCTTCTCACTACGGACATTAAATAAATAATCAAAGAACAAGGGACATAGTCCCAAAAACTGGTGAAACGCCCTCAACTGGTGGAACAAAGATACTATATGCAGTTAATTGAAACCCACTGAAAGGCTATGCAGCTAAAAAACAAAATGCTCCAAACTATTGTCTCCAAACGATACAAAAGGCGAATAAAAAGTCTTCCATCGAGTTCCTAAATAGCATAAATGATGACCAGCCCTCTTCCGAGCTTTGAAACAAAATTAACTGCTTTTAGAATTAACGGGGAGTCCGACGAATGGCACTAATGATTGAAAATGTAACAACCCGAAATACCATCGAAAATAGCTTTGGCTTTCATGAGTTTTCTTCCATCCAGTATTAAATAGATGCTCTAAAACATCATTCAAATCCAGAAGCAAACTTCTCGATTCCTCTGGATAAAGGGTTCTTCTTTCTAACGATGCATCGCGAAGAGATGCAGACTGTGGTGGTTTTTTTTTTCTTTTTTCTTGAGTTGGTGTCGCCGTTTAGTTTTCACGACAAAAATGATCATCCATCATCTCTGCCGCTCCAACTGTAGAGGGACCAAGACATCGACACAAATTCATTGGCGTTATGACAACTGTGGTTAAACCTATCCACAACCGATACTTTCCAGAATCCACAACGAACAAAAGCTGGTAAAGCGCTTAATTAGACGAAATAGTTCTCTTCAACTAAAAAAATAGGTTATTCAACTTGAATTGTTTGTTGGGATTTTGAACATTTGCGAGCGGTCAGCTAAGCCGAAGTCAACTGCAGCCTGACGATGTAAATTCCGCACTGACTCGTGCTGTTCTGAGGGCGCCAATGAGCCAGAGAATTTTGAGCTCTTGCTTTTACTAGATCGCTTGCATAGTTTTCAGGATGGATTCTCGCACCGTTTGTAGTTGGCTCAACGCGGATCAACACCCCTACAAACGATTTGTTGCATTTCGAGCTGGCGAGATTTAGAAGGTGACAGACTGGCGATGGATTCAGACTAAGCTGAACATCGCAGACGTGCTGACAAAGTGGAATCAAAGCAATGGAAAATGGTTTTACGAACCCTCGTTCCTGTACTGTACTGTGTCGAACGCGAGAAAATGTATTCGAAACAGCCGTCGAAGCGCGTCTTAGGCGGGAAGAATTCCAGCGGGTGGAAGAACTGGTGGAAATCATCAAGTAGAACAGCCTGATCTACAAGTGCTGCACACCCGGTACTAGAATGAAGGACGTACTGCGCATGAATGGACGGTTGGAAAGATCTGAAGAAAGTTCCTCCGACAAATACCGTGCAAATCCAAATCTCGGTCGCTTAAGCACTTTCTGATACATAATCAGCCTGTTAACACACATTTTAAGTCACACCATTGCAATAAATTATTGCATTTACTATGTGTTTAATATGTGCGAATGTTTGCAATTTATGAAAATGTCTGGGCACCTGCTTGATTCAAACCTCGGACACCTGATTACACACTACCGAGAAGAATAGATGCAATTATTTCTCACCAGATAGCTCAGACTATCTATTAATTATTTCGTTGCATTGAATATGGATTTCTAGAATAGGAATATTATCAAAATAAGCTAGAACCATGAGTTCTTTCGATCCAGCTTGATGAAACAGTTCGAGGAAATATTTCAGAAAAAATACAAAACGATTTGAAGCGTCCAAAGTTTGAATATGTCTAAAATTTACGCGATTACGCATTATCACAAGTTCAGATATGGCTATTCGTAAACTGCGTTCAAGGTGAGGCACCGGTTTTAGATCCTGAAAATGCGTTTGGCAATACAGCCCGTAGTGCACGAATGTAGCTAGTGCAAGTGTCGCCCATGAACACCGAGATTGGCTCCTTTACCAGTTGAACGAATTACTTCTCAGCTTCGGTCGTTCAACTCCTTGGGTTTTAGATAACTTGGTTTTAGATCACGGTTGGCCAACATAAAAAAGCGTAAGAAGGCAATTTTTACCTGTTCGGCACAATCTCACCACTGAGTCGTGTCGGATGCTCATTGCTCGTTTCCGCAGCAAATTTGACAAGCTAAGTCAATGCCACTTGCTCTCGCGGAACGAACAACAAGATGGTGAAGATTGAGGTAATTTATTTTCACTTTATTCCGCCAGGTACCTCACACATTGGAGGTGTCTAAAAGTGGACGGTACTTTCGGTGAACGAGGCGATGCAAACCCTCAATGACGTGCAAATACTAACGAATGAGATCTTGCGGAAGCGCTGGTCAAGATAAACACGCGTCGGTTGACGAACTTGGTGCAAGACTCGAATGAATCTGAAACACTGAAGCTGAAGCAATTTCATCGAGAAACGGTGGAGAAGTTTTCAACGGGATCTGTCGAAATTTTGTGGAACGTCTAAACTGCCCATGATCGCATTTTGGTTGATTTGGTAAATCGTTTGTTAATCCTCACCACAAACTCTATCATTTCCAACTTGCCACAGGTAAGCAAGATAGTAAAGCCTGTTTTACTGTGGTGGGATTAGGTACATCGAGCTTTCTGAACGATTCACAGGCTTTTGGCAGTAAAAGCTTCAGCTTCTAGTATACAATGTGGAAGAGATAAGGAACAGGAGTATCCACCGGCGATTTACCAACAATGGAAATGACGGACGGAGGAACAGAAGCCGATTGACGAAGGTGACCTTGGATTCATAGTCCACGGGAAGAACCGAAAGTCCTTGGGGCGAGGCAAAGCCGGTGAAATGCGCTGATGGCAATGCTTAGAGACGTAGTGTGGGTGTCAATCTAGCGGTGCTGAAGATTCAGTAAATCTGGGAAGGCTGGGCGTTACTTTACGATGAACGGTCACGGGATAGCAACGCAGCTCATTCGCCATAAATTGCAGACTGCAGTTGCTGCAACAACTCGATGGACAGAAAGGATCGGATTGGACATAGCTGCTAGAAAGGACACACGCTGCAGTTCCAGGTAGGTTCACCACGGAAGCTTGTTCAACAATCAACCGATAAGTCTAAAACATTAAAGCAACTTCAATGGCCACTTCGCCAGGGTCGGGGAGAACTGCAAGAGCCGAGTAAACATGATTAAATGTATTTCCGACCGAAAAACAAAAGGCGATACACGACCGGAAATAATCATAACGCATTCGCTGACTTCCATACAAAATCGTCATGTTTGATTGAGGCACATATTCTTCCGATTTCTTCGACACGGATCAATAGTTTTTGGCAAAACTCAACACCCTACCAGTGCAAAAACTGTAAGCAGTACATAATTGCTCTTCAAAGTGCACATATGTAGTTTCTCAAACAAACGAAAAAAAAAAATCCCGGACCAAAATATTTTGTTCGTATTTTTGCCAGTATTTTGGGAACATTCAAGATATATAAAAAATCTCATTTTAGCTAAAAATGTTACATATGCAGTTTCTCATACAACTCGTCCACTCTGCGGTATAGAAATAACCTGCTGTGCTTTCGAGGAGCTTTGTCCCGTACAAAACAACACTGTAAGAACCATTTCTGGTATACTTTCTTCGCCGCCAGTCTTAGCAGCATGTGTAAAAGCGCGGGCGTATTGTCCTTCTGCTGACAGCGATCTGCACTCGTGCGATACGATCCTACAATGCCGTTTCGTAAAAGCTCACTTGCAAGAAAGACCTTTAACGAAATGCCTACTATGAAGCGGAAATACTTGACGCAGACGGATCCAAAGCGACAAATCGGAATCTATTTGATGCTCCATGAATTAACGTCACTCAGCTTGTAAACATTTTGCGGGTCAACGCTGCCATCGGAACCGTTCGGAACCCCAATTCACTATCTAACCTTTTCCGTCCCCCTTTCCCATGTCATTACCCACTTTGAGCGTGCTTACAGCAACACACTAGTCTAGGCAGGCCTGCCCAATCTTTTCAAGTCTCTGGCCAATTTTTAGAATGACCACTCGCTGGCGGGCAAGAAAATATTTAGTGCAATTTTTTTACATTTTCAAAATAGTCAATCTAAAATAAATTTTCTTCAGAATGGTATTTAGTTTAACAGAATGGCCAAAATTGTTTTAAAGAAAAACTAAACACAATTTAATTACGTTTGAACAATTTTTTTTGCGCTTTTTTTTCTCTCTTTACGTATGAAGGCATGGCTTCTTTCCAATACTCGACGCATATTGATTTCACAACCGGTGATCGAATTTCGCAAGCAGATTAATGGAGAACAATTATCGCTTTAAATTTTTATAAGTGTTGTTCACATAAATGTGTACTTCTGGAGAGAGAAAATTACGAAAGATGTGTCTTTTGACAATCAATTGCGACAAATTATTTCAATTTTTTTCAATGGTTTGCATGTTGGATAATAAAAATTCGACGTGTTGGTCTCTGATTCGAAACTTTATGTTCAAGTTATTTAGATGTTTGATGACATCTACTCAGTGAATCAATATTCGAGCAACGCCTAACAATATACTCAAACGCACCTAGCGACAAACCTTTATCAGAAACCGAACACAATATGACAAGAATCATTTGCCTTGCATGCTCTGATATTTCCGAAAATACGATGCTAATTATGTAATCATTGTTCGATTCTCGAATATTTCAATAAAAGCAGAAACTATGATAGCATAAAACCGAAATTTGCTCTAGAAATAATGCAAAATAACAGGATGAAAAGTTAGCAACAGAATTGTCTTCTTTTTTGTTGCTGACAAAATTTTTCGAATCTTTGTCATTATTATCTCCGACAAAAACAAAGCTTTGTCGTTGGTTCTCTTTTGTCGCTTGTTTCGCTTGCGCATTCCAAAAAAATTGATTCCCTGCATCTACTATAAAAGGCAAGCAATTCATCAATTCAGGATCATGCAGCTTGGGCATTGATTTTGCTTTATCTTGTAAAAAGTGTGGTTTCCTTTTTTCCTAGAATAAAACCTCTCAAGCATGGTACCACGGAACGAACTTTACAATACCACAGCAAATCTTCGTATTCTGCTTCCATTTTTGTCAACCTAATTTGGAAATAATGGTAGTAAAGTGTCCTCGCGTTAATGTTGATTTTCTCTCTGTTACATCACGAATATTGATCATTTTTGCATATAGATCTTTTTGGGTGAAAAAATTAATGTGCAGAGAAATATCATAAATTAATTTTTTAAAAATTGACAGAATGCTTTAATTTTCAAATGTCACAACGCCCGTGTCATTGTCAGAGCTCTATCAGATGTTAGGCCTTAAGTATGTGCCTTAAGTGTTAAGATAAAGCTCCTTCATACAACAGATCGTAACATCAATGAGCATCAATTCCTTATGAAGACAGCTATTTTTGCATTATTTTTTTGATCAATTGTGAGAAGCCACAATAAACAGCATTTGGCTTTTTAAAGTAACGTAGTTTTCAAGTCTTCTACACCGTGCTTTACGACAAAAAATAATAACACAGTGTTAATATTACTGAAGGTGGCTTTTTATTCAAAACAAATTATATCACCAACAGCCGATATGCATTCCCTAACAAATTCTCCGTCCTGGAATCCGTATCCAAAATCTAATTAACAGCAAAACTGACCCGTGCCCAGATTCAATTCTTTTATTTAGTAATAACTTACTAACAGTATTAATAATTTATTTAAATAATTTTTATTAATAAATAATAAAAAGGAGTTTCTCGAGCCAGATAGAAAAGCTTCCGGGTCGGTTATGTAGTATTTTTTCTAACGCTGGGCACAAAAAATTGAGCTGTTGACTTTTTGAAATCAGTATGGCGAAATATATCAATGGTTGAATTTCAAGAAATTGAACACTTTTATCAATATCGAAACATTAGTTTCTGAATATTGGTAAAAGATAAATCATTCGGCCACTGTGAACGTTATGGAGAACGAAAATTTCGATAGACGGCCAATTTAGGTCGAAAAAGTTAAAATCACATGAAGGCTGACAAAATCGATTGGTTGAAGAATCGCAAGAAACAGATTTTTTTTAAAGATGTCCCATTTGGTCCTACGCTAGTCGGAACACAGAGGGAAATGATGCGAACTATTCTGGCTACTCTTTGTTGTCACTCAATGTATAGAATTTTAGTTTTCACCAACCAGCACGAGACATTTGGTGGCAGCAAGACTTTATTAATTTTTCTTGGTTTTGATTAATATTATTAATTTATTCTCGCTAAAATAAATTCTTCATTTTAAATATTGTATTCTTTATTCTCTCTTTGTCTCATTCCTCCTTTTTAATTCTCTATTTAGTAATTCTTCATTTTTTTTAGTTCTTCTTATCTATTCTTTTTTATTATTTCTTATTCTTTAACCTTTATCATTATTTTTTTAAAAGACTATTATTCTTCCATTTACTTCCACTATTAACTTTTTTATGTATCAACAAGCAGATACGCATTTCGTTTCCTACTTGGAAACTTCTTTTTTCGATAACAAACACTGAAGAAGTTTCCAAGTAGGAAACGAAATGCGTATCTGCTTGTTGATACATAAAAAAGTTAATAGTGGAAGTAAATGGAAGAATAATAGTCTTTTAACCTTGTAGCATTTCCCCTAAGACGCTCTAAAATAATTAATCATTATTTTTTTATTTTTTATTCTTTTTTATATTCTTCATTCTATATTTTTTACTGTTTCTACTTATTGCTTGTTTTCTCTATTCTATTATTACTTATTCTTCATACTGTACCATTTATTCCTTTATATTAATGATGCTTAGTTCTTCCATCCTATTTTTTTATTTTTTATTGCATATTCATTACTTTTCATTCTTTTTTTAATTCTTTATTCATTATGTTTTTTTTATTCTTAATTGTTTATTCCTTATTTTATTTTTTTATTCCTAATTTTTCAATTCTTTATTATCTATTCTTTTATTATTTTTTATTCTTTATTCTTCATTTTTTTGTTCTTTATTCTTTGCTCTTCATTCTGTATCAAATATTCTTATTTTTTTTTCTTCATTTTTTGTACTTTATTATTTATCTCTCTTCTTTATTATTAATTTTTCAATTCTGCATTATCTTTTTTTCTATTCTTTATGTTTTATTTCTTTTAACTTGTACTCCTCCGTAAGGTTATTCATTTCATTCTATCCATTTCAGCCTTCTGATACATTCGACCTTTCGACATTTCAGCCTTATGTGTTCCAATCTTCTGTAGGACACCCGTTATATGATAAGTACGCAGCTAAAATTTTGATTATTTATTAGTAAATGTTTTATGATCATATATGGATGCAAGGCAATTAAATTAAGGTTTTTCCCTTATGCATCCATAAATGGAGGCCATCGGCGGTGAATGGCCCTGCTGATAAAAGTTGTACTGTCCAAAAATATTATCTGAAACATAAAATCAAAAAACTTTCTTATTTCAAACGCTTTTCTGCATCGCTGACCAGGGAAATAAAAAAGTTGTTAGCGATGAAATTCAATCATAAGTTTTCAAAAATCGATTATTGAGTTGAACTATGTTTCATACAATCGAAACGAAATTCTACAAAAATGGCATGATTTTGACCTCACACGGTAGAAACTTCCCTCAAGTCCAAAATAAAAGAAGCTTTGTCATCTGAAAGGATTTGAAGATCTTCACTTGAAGTAAATGCGCTGCTAAGATCTACGGAGTCAGCAGGACATCACGCCCACTATCAAAGCTCTCCGAAACGACCGAGTAAACGTCAACTATCAAAAAGAAGTCAAACTATTCGAGAGGCTGTGAGCAACAAAACAAAAGGAAAAACAATCAAATACTGTCGCGCAATTGCAGAAAGCAAGTATTTTATGAACAGGTGGAGAATCCTTCTGATTCTCCGAATATTTACTACTTTTTCGTCATTTCCTATTTCATAACTCTGTAACCTACTCTATTAGAAGAGATCTTGATCGGATGATCGTGGTTACAAGAATAATAATAAACATCCACGTCCATAGCTTCCATTTGAAGAATGGGCACAGATCGACAAACATTATCCACCCTTCTTCGTGGATGATTTGAAGCTGTTTGGGAAACCTGTGAAAACACTGCATCAATTTCTGCAACTTGTAACATCGCTTCCGTTTTCCAAAATCGTCCATATCGACGGATGATCGAATCGTGGAAAGAGGAGTCGCATGAACACACCTCAACCAACAGGACCTAGAATACATCGACAAACTAGCGTCGAATACGTGACTGGTGCTGGGTGAACTCTTCTCAGAAACAGAAGGAATGTTGGTCCAGGACCGAGTAATAGCGACGAAGAATTATCGGAATAAATATTTCACGAAAACGTAAAGATACGCTACAGGAAATGCAATTCAGTAGGAGAGACGATCGAGCATATCGTGTTCGGGGTTTCTGCCTATGCGAAATCAGCGGTCGCCATAACGATGTCGCCAAGAATGATCTAAAGCACAACTGTCAAGGCTATTTTTATTAATTGTGTTTGATTCCTGTGTCAACTTTTAAAACAAGATTACCAACCATCCTTTCAAACTATGCTGCAACAAAATAATCAAAATGAGCTTTCAGTGGATTATTTACAAATTTAACTATTTTTTGGTACTATTTTTCTATGAAATCGCACTTTCTTCTGTCAATTTTGTATTCGGAAGTGATAATTTTTTTTATCGGTTTTGATTTCGTTTAATGTACTTCCTAAACAAATTTGTCTAACAACTTAGCAGAAAATTAAAAACCAAAACACAAACAGGAACTTAGGAGGGATAGAATCCAGTAAAAAAATCAAATAATAACCATTAAATCAATACCTTTGTTTTCGATTGTCCTTTCGATTTTCTTCCTTTAAATTTCTGTGTTCATTTTCCTACGTTTCTTAGTACGGAAACAAAAAACATAATTTCATAAACATAAACCATTCCAAATAATAAAAACAAATCAACATAACGGCAATTTCCGATGCTTTCGTTTACAGTTTCGTCTAACGTTTAAATTGTTTCGGAAAAAAAATCTTCGACTGGCAAACATTTCCCACTATGTACAATCTTTCCCTACAATAGCCTACACGTTTTCAACAAATTCCACATCCCTCCGGTTTTCAAACAATAATCATTATCAGTAGGTAAATAGCCGAAATGAAGAAATTCTCCTACACAATCGTTCGACTTGATTTGCGTGGTTGTCTCGATCTGTAAAATTTCCTGTGTTCAGTAATATGCGATTCCAACGGACCGTCGTCGTCTTCAATCGGCCGCTTCTGAAAACCGCCGGACGGTCGGACTCTTTGATTAGTTTGGCGCATTTCAATAAACTCTCATTCCTCGTTTCTTGCTAACTATTCTCTTTGTGGCACTAGGGGGTTTCTTCGGTTGATTGCGAGTCCGGGCCCGGGGCGTTCAATAAGCGCCTAGAACCGTCAACGATCCGTAGGACTTCACGTTCCCTAACATTCTGTATGACTTTGTCTCTTCCTGTTTACTCGCGTAATAGCGATCAAATGCGTCTATGATTTTGTGAGTTTGGGGGTTTGCTTACTTTTGTTTCACTAGTAATTCTCACTCTTACCAATTGGTTTCATTTCTTTCTATTGATTCAACCTTTCTATCATTTACATATTTTTCAAAATTGCCTAAACTAAACAACTAATAAATTAATTAAATACCCATAATTTCCTTCGAATCTTCTTCCCGTCTGCTTGCTACATTTGCTTTTACAGAGGGTACTCAAAACCACTTGCCGGAGCAGATCGATGAGAAGTCGTTGTTTAATTTCAAACAAATTTGATAACAAAAGCTATGCTGTTCTGTCACCATTAAAGGTGGGATCTACCGGGTCACTAAGAAACAGTTTTTGTATGTTCTTGCATTTATAAACTTCGAAGGTTATTTAAAAAAATAACAACACATAAAATTCAACCTAATCATTTTGAGTACCCTCTGCATCTCCCTTTCTCGCACTCTCCGTTTTTCTTACATTATTATTGGCTTGGCATTTACGGCACTTGGGACACCGCGGCGTACCAGTCGAATCCATGAGTGCGCGCCGTTGGAAGAAAACAAAAAGACTATCACGGTATCGGTCTCCAGCTCCATTTCGTTCAACCTACTAAACAACCGATTTTATTTTTCTCCTTCTATTTTTCTCTCTCTCTCTAAAAGGGGGGGGGGAACAATAACAGTGTAGTTTTACTTGCTCTCATTTCAAAAGAAACAAAAGAATTAAAAAAAACGAGAAAACTAAGGAATTAATTCAAAACATCTACTAAACTCATGTGGTGACTTCGAGCTTCTAACCTTTGCTCTTTCTTTTTCTATGTCTCTCTTCGCTGCTGCTGCTTCGGTTGCTAAACTCTCAATTAACTAGTTAAGTTTCATAAACTCCCTAAAAATAGTTTAAACAAAAATCCTTAGAAATCAATTCATGTGTGTGTATGTGTTTTTTTGTTTGTTTTGATGTTTCTCACTCTCTTTCTGCAAGATTTTTACTTATGTAGTTGAGTTTGGGTTACTTTTGTGTCTATCAGTGGGGGGACCATATCCTTTTTTGATTATTAGCTTTGTTGTCTACCACTTCTTGGTTGCTTTGAGCAATAGGCTATCATGTCGATTGGTATGGCCTTCGTCCCCTGTAACAATCTCACCCTCCTAGAGGTGAGATCTTTCCATTTTTTTTCGTAAGATATTTCTACGCGTCTGCGTTTGTTGTGTTTTCGATTGAGAGTTGAGTTGGCGAGAAACCGCGAGTACGACGGCGACGATGACTACTAGTACTGCTGCTGATGCTGCTGCTGTGGTGGTGGTTTTTAGTACTATTCTTACTCCTGTTACTACTACCTAGTATTACGAGATGCTACTGGGATGTGTGCTGCGGCGGATTGATGATGGGGCTCGATTCCGCCTGGAGGAGCAAATGTGGGAGCGGGGGCGGGCGAGTCAAGGCATTCATGTGACAACGAATGAGAGCACCATCGTCGCGAGAAGTTGCTTACTTGAGATGAGGTGCCTGCCGCGACCAGTCCTAGGGCCGCAGCAGACAGGAGGGAGGCGGATCCCACGGACGAGAATGTGGCACGGTTCCGGCTGATCACGATCCTCCTGAAGCGCGCGAAAAACAGAGTTCTATCTTTTTTTTGCTAGGTTCTCCTTGGCTGGTTCTAACTTCTAAACAAATTATTTTCCATTAATTAAAAAGGTAACAAAGGATTGCTTGCAGCGGCATGGGTTGCTGCGGCTGCTTCTCTTGCACTGCTACTGGTTGTCCATATTACATTCACCTCATTTTTGTTGTTGTTGGAAAGTTCTATGCACTTAAGGTTCTCCTATTCATAACTCAGGCGGCTGTATGCGTGTGTCGGCGTGGGTTTTGTATGTCTAATAGTTTAGTGTCGTCAACATACGAATTGCGACGAGTGCTGTTTTACAGGCTTCAATAATCGTCAGTAATTCTCCTGCGGTCGACAGTGTCCGACGGTGATGGCTTCGTCGTAATCGTGCACGAGATGCTTGATATGAGATAGCTTGTTGTGAAGGTAGTTGAACCTGAAAGAAATTAAATGCTGATTAGTTAACGCACTTTTCTGGGAAATACCGAAGAAGAGTATATTTGGTAAATCTCCTTGCTTCAGACCTAAAAAAAAAACTATTCGGGCTTGGTCAGGTCTTTGAAAGTGAAGTTCAAGTGTCGTGGCCGTTTATCTTTTTAACGTCTCGCTACTGCTGACGGTTTTATGCGATTCCAGAAAAGGGATTTTATGTCGGAATAACGACAACGAACACACTACAATTAGCTTTAGTTTATTTTAAACATTTAATACCCATAATATTGTTTATGCTGCAGTTGACTTCTGACATCGCCCCTACATGCGTAGTGTACGGATCTAGGCAACACCTCTGCTTTATTCCGACTCCTACGCTTCCACTAGAGGTCAACCTTTGTCTTCAGAGAAATACCAACGGTTTTCGGAACATCCTGCCCAACATGGAGCTGTTGACAAACAGTAGTTTGCCCCGGATTACACCCTCCAGGAGGTAAACCGCATCGCACCAACCTTCATGGATCGTTCTCTTGGAGGCAAATACAAATGGGTTTTCATTGTAGATACAACTATCCGACAATCCGTGGCAATTTCCGGGATATCCGTTTTGACGTTCTTCAGCTTAGCAAATACCCTCAGTCGTTGGAATCCGTCTCCAAGGTAGCATTCCTGTTTGCATTGTGAATGTCTATTATCCCTTTGAAACGCTTTCCGGTATCGAACAAAAAGTTGAGTAACATTATTAATGAGACCTCTTCTTTACCCCTTCTCTTGGGAGGTATGGACGCCCACCACCCGGCTTGGGGTGGTACAAGATCGGACCCCCGTGGTGTTGCCTTACTTGAAGCTTTCGAGGCATAACTTGTTGTTCCACTCAATGATGGTTCACCCACCTTTTCTGATGGCCATTCAACTACCGCAATTGACTTTATCCCCATCAGCCGGACCTACCTTCCCGTGTTGAAGTAGGAGGTAGCTTCCAACCTATATGGAAATAACTATTTCTCAATGTAGGTCAGTGCCAAGTGCAAACAACTCTTCTCCTACCACCTCCAAGAGGTCACGATGGCATTATGATGCCGCCGAAGGGTAGTCCATCGATAACAACATTCGACGCGAGTTGGAGTACAATATCCCGCTAACGTTTTCCGTCTTCTTTAAAATCTTCCTCGACGGCGCTGACCTGTCCATCCCTCAGACCAGTTTTTCGGCCAGAACGCCAAGCCCTTCGTTGGTGGTCGGACGAAACGCGTCGTGCTGTTAACGCCAGAAGGAAGGCACTTCGAGCGCTCAGGAGGCTTCCCCCTGGGCACTGAGGAAGGTAAGTGCATTTGAAAACTACAAACAAAAACAACGAACGGTCACCCAAGATGCCAAAAGCAAGCAGAGGGAGGACTTCCTTGACTCCATAAATCCTGCGAAATCTGCCGCCAAACTGTGGGGGAACGTCAATGCGCTAGGTCATAGCTTCCCAAAGTTGGGGGATCGCGACCTTCCATAAGATTTACATAGGCTAGGGGGTCGCGACCCACCACTTTGGGAAACTATGCGCTTCATTTTGGCTGGGCTTTTCATTCGATTGAAATTCTGACAATAAATTAGAACTTCAGTCGAATTCTGTTTCTGCGAAGAAGTTTTTGGAAGTATGACGGTCGACGAAATATTTACCTCTTCTGATTTTTCATGTAGCGTGTTATCTTCACTTGTTAATGTTACTTCCGGAGAGTGCGTTATTTCTCAAGGAAATTTGATGGGCTGTAGAAGTTATATGCGGCCTCCCTAGAGCGTTGAAGTTGTTGAGTGCGTTCACTGGAAAGGAACGAACGGTGTGATTGAAGGTCTGCCAAGGCGTCGTTGCGAGATATTCCTAGATCCTCGTGTACATCCAGGGAAATTTGACGCAATAGTTGTAAGTCTGTTGGTAGTCCTTCAGATGCTAGCATTGCAGTGACGCTGGTTTTGGTGGTTCCACGAATGCATACTGTAGGTGGCTGGTCGTGCAAGTAAGAGTCTTATTATAGGTGGTCGCATTGGGTTCAGCAGAGGAGGGTGCTCGATATCCATTTGAAGTCGGCTTTCACTGCTGCAAGAAAGTTGTGCTGGCTGTTGTTGTTGTTGGCTTTGTGACTGTTGATAGTTTTCTGGTTAATGTTGTTCTTTTTGAATAGGTGGTTTTGCTCGATATGGGTTGATAGTTTCACCCTTTCTAAAATTAATTAGTTTTGGGACCGATAGACCAGAAATAGGATGGTCGGTGATAGAGGGTGGACCGGCAAATTTAACTTTAGCAATAGCAAGTAGTTCCTTGTCTTTACCCATGTGTCCTTGAGTATGATCTTTGACAGTTGCAGGTGGTTTGTAGCTAATACGAACGGATTGTTGTTTTCTTCGTTTCCTTCGTTGTCTAGCCTTATCAACGGCTTTTTCTTGGAGCTTTTGCCTATTCAGCTTCTTGTCGTATGTCGACCAGTCTGGCCTCCAATACCATTTATTTCCCAGCATCCGCCAACCAGCGGATTGCTCAATTTAGAGAATTTGGCTCGACGCTCAGCAAACAGGTCCATGATTGCATTATTGGGCACGTCTTGCTGGGACTGTTGATTTTGTTGTTGTTGTAGATGCCTTTTGTTGTTCATTGGAGTCTTGGGAAGATTGTTGTTGCTGTTCTTGGTAGTGATGCATTTCTTGTTGTTGTGGAGGCAGCTCAGTAGTCGAAAGGTCATATAGCTCGTCTGCCAAAGTGTTGTGTAAAGGAGGTGAATTTATTTCTGCACTGTTACTTAAGTTGGAAACAGCAGCAGAAACATGTTTCACTTCATCCATTTTTTTTTTGATTCAGTGAGGACTAGGGAAGATGGCACCTGGTCGCTTTAGAGGTCAATTATTATGATTAATTATTTGTTGTAGTAAATAACAAACACTGAAGAAGTTTCCAAGGAGGAAACGAAATACGTATCTGCTTGTTGATACATAAAAAAAGTTAATGGTGGAAGTAAATGGAAGAATAATAGTCTTTTAACCTTGGTCAATTATTAGTTGTGGAATAAGGCCCATTGAAATTGTTGTTGTTTCCATCGCCTCCACTGCTGCTGCTGTAGCTGATTTAACCGTCTTTTCTACTATGAGGTCGTCCGGAGGAGGTGTGTCCAAAAATGCTGTTTTTAATTTCTGTAGCGTATGCTCTGTTGTTGTTGGTGACATTGATGACGCTCCGCTCAATGTTGGTAAGCATTGCTTCGACGTGAGCAATCGCCTCATCGTGTGTGTTGTTTAACGTCTCAAAATTTGTGAGCACCTTATGATTGGCCTCATGTTCTCAGAGATGTTTTTCAGAGACATTGATAATTTATTTAGATTGAATTCTTGCGCGAACTTTTCTTGGCAATCATTACAAAGAGGCAGCATAAAAGTGCGTAGCACTTCTTCGTGATTCCTTTGGACGCCTATGCATGCTGCATGAAAGGTGCGTTTGCACGATCCGTAACAGCGCCATAAAAAGTGATTGTCACTTTGCGCACAATTTCTTATTCCACACTTCATGGCACAATTAAACGCGATATGCGCACGGGTCAGGTCAAAATATTTAAAAGATAAACACGGCAGGGTAAAGTTGAACGCGAGGAGAACGCGCGGGTATGTAAAATAAAAACCCAGATTAATCCACCTAGCGGTGATGATGCCTTTCTCGTGCGGTAAAAAATAGTATTTTGGGCATTACTTCTGAGCCCATTATCCGATCGGGCCAATTTTCAATAGGAAACAATAATGCAGGATTCTGCGTCGAATGCAGCCTGTTGTGAGGGAATCCGTTTAGGGTAAGTGCATTAAAAATGAGCTAGACTTTTTTACGCGCTTTTTTATGAGAAAAAGTATTTTGGCCATAACTTCCAAGCCCATAGTCCGATCCGGCCAATTTTCAATAGGAAACAATGGGGCAGTATACTGCGTCGAATGCAACCTGTTGCGAGTAAATTGGTTGAGGGTAAGTGCAAAAAAAGTGAGCTAAACTTTTTGCTCTTTTGGTGCACACACACACACACACACACACACACACACACACACACACACACACACACACAGAGAGAGACAAGAAGTTGGCGGAGGAGGTCCTAGGCGAGACGGTCAAGGTGAGGGCACTCACGACGGAGGTGAATCTAAGGGTTAAAGACCTGGACGAGATCACTGAAGTCGAAGAGCTCGTCACGGCACTGCGGCGACAGTGTGAAGTGGAGACGACCACCGCAGCCGTTCGGCTACGGAAAGGTCCGGCAGGGACGCAGGTAGCGTTGGTTCGGCTATCTGCAGCGGACGCCTCCAAGGTAGTCAAGTTAGGGAGCGTCAAGGTGGGATGGTCGGTATGCCCTGTGCGCATATACAAGCAACCCGAAGTTTGCTTCAAGTGCCTGGAACCGGGGCACAAGCAATGGGACTGCAAAGGCCCTGACAGAAGCAATCTCTGCCGACGCTGCGGATTGGAGGGACATAAGGCACAATGCTGCACGAACCCTCCCAATTGCTTGATTTGTTCCAGCAAAGCTGTAAACAGCAAGCACCCCATGGGGGGTTCGATGTGCCCGGCGTTTAAGCGTGCTGCAAAATCAAAGTGCAGGTAACGCAGCTGGCTTGCTCGGCCTCGCCCGAGTGTTTGGTGTGCGCAGGTTTAGAGGAAACGGCGGAACACGTGTTGTTCGTGTGCTCACGTTTTCGCGCAATGCGTGACCACATGCTTGCCACATGTGGTCTGGACACTACCCCGGACAACCTAGTTCGGAGGATGTGTAAAGATGAAGTTGGCTGGAACGCCGTTTTATCGGCTATCGCCCAAATCGTCTCGAAGCTACACAGAAGGTGGCGCGTGGACTCAAGGATGGCTAGTTCAGGCGCAAATAAGAGGTGGTCCAAGGGATCGGAGTCGGCTTCATGGGTCATACCGGTGGTCATGCTCTGTGGTCGAACCCGATCCTTTTATCGAACAAGTGGCCGCGCGAAGAACAACATGGTATCGTCGCTTTCGCGGCGTCGGTCAACCGGGCGGGTTCCGAGCCCGAGGACGGAAAGGGGTCCTCGTCAAGGCTGGGGCAGGCGTAGGCCTCGCGTCGGCAAGTCCCTCTGTGTGCTGGCGAATAGGCCCTATCGCAGAAAGGTCATTTTGGGGTGCACGCGGCATCATCATTCTTGATACCAGTCGTGCAGAGGGAAGCAGGCGCGAAGTCGACCCTTCCCACCTTCCGAGGACATAGGGCGTGGTAAGGCCACCTGAAAAGCCGGCAACGCGCTGGCACGATACCATGGTGTTCTTCTAGAAAAGCGAGTTACGATGTTCGATGCTGCAAGGACACGCAGCTAACCTCGAGGGTGCGTTGTGCACTGGCCACACACACACACACACACACACACACACACACACACACACACACACACACACACACACACACACACACACACACACACACACACACACACACACACACACACACACACACACACACACACACACACACACACACACACACACACACACACACACACACACACACACACACACACACACACACACATACACACACAAGTTGGCGGAGGAGGTCCTAGGCGAGACGGTCAAGGTGAGGGCACTCACGACGGAGGTGAATCTAAGGGTTAAAGACCTGGACGAGATCACTGAAGTCGAAGAGCTCGTCACGGCACTGCGGCGACAGTGTGAAGTGGAGACGACCTTTGAAGCATTACTTTCTGGTTGTACCGAAGGGACTATGGGCTTGGCGGCAATGGAAACGGTTTAGCGGGTCGGGAATGTAGTCCTGCCTCCCTCGGTGATCCCTAACCCCGCACTTCCTGCTCAACCCAGGATGTCTTGCTTCGTGGCACTCCAGGAGACCAAAGTAAACCAAACCTTTGTTCCACCAGATTTTGTCGAATCGTCGTAGAATCGAAAAGCGTGCTCTACTGGCAACATTGGCCTTGCTATCCGAAGATCGATACCCTTCTCCATCTTATTATTCATTGGCGAGACGGCTTTGAATAAACGGTTGGTAATTCTGAACGATTACTCGCATACTCGTATCGACCCGGGAAATTATTAGGCCATCGACTTGACCATCTTCTCTGAGAGTCTGGCTCGCAAGCTGAATTGGCGAACGTTGACGGACACACACAATAGCGATCACTTCCCAATCACAGTGTTGAACTTATCAATAATATAATAAAATCACTTAAATAAACTATAGTACTGCCCAATGAGCAGCTCACTGTAGCCCAGAGTTGTTCCCGTCCTGCTCGTTCTTTTTTTGTCAACAAATGGGCATGAGAGGGATGGACATAACTTCGAGCTACTTCGAGCTGCTCCTTGGACAGCATTTATATGTTCGGTCTCCCGCCGAAAACAAGTTCAAACATATTCGAGAGGGATTGCCGTATGCAGCCAAGTCAAGCTCAGTCAAGACAAAAAATAAGCCAATCAGTGACAAGCAGTGGTCATCGCTCAACTATAAAACCGCATGCATAGGCATGCTGGGAGTCATTCCAAGTTCAATCGCCAACCTGTACACTTCAAAGCAGCAGTTTTTTTTCTTAAATTAAAAAGATTAAACAAATAGTTTGTAGCGTAGCCGTCGGTGTTTTTCAATCGGATCCCATTCCAGCTAGTGGCTTGGAGCAGCGTCAGCCCCCAGCTCTTTTTAGAGCTTCCAAGAGTCAATTAAAAGGACGCTTGCCACCAATTCCAGCCGAATACAGTCCACCCCGTCGACGCTGTCGACCGACCGACGTTCGCTTTAGCCGGAACAGTATATAAAAAAAACTTCCCGATCACGGTGTCCATCCGAAGAAGAACTAGCGAAAGTTTATTGCGTAAGATATGCGACTTCCAGCTACCCTCCTTAGTTCCAGATGACGGAAGCGGCGGCTCAACGAAGACAAATCGATTTCTCGCAAAACAACGATGATGTGTACTGCCGTGAATCGCATATCTGTCCCATCTTTGCTGGGTTTCCTATGCATATGGGACAGATATGCGATTCACGGCAGTGTACAACATCGATATCACCCTCAGCAGACTTCTGTGGGCTCTCAACAGGTCTATATTCAATAGGGGATCCTCTACTACAACGTCATCCTCTGTCCGTGAAGACGTCCCTTCTTGAACTGCTGAACAGTATCTGGCGCAGTGGATAATTTCCCGAAAATTGGCGGATGGCCATCGTCGTTCTCATCCCGAAACCTATCTCCTTCTTAGGAAATTCATGAGCGAATGCTTCCTATCGGAGGCTCGAAACAATATCCGCAGGAGACCGGGTGCCACAGTGTTCCGTTCTGTTCGTGATGCTGCAGACGACTGCCGCTAGCGCCGTGCCTCTATGTGAGACAGACGGTCTGGCGCTCACTTAGACCATTACGGCAATGTTTGCTTGGCTGCTCACCCGTTTTCGTGGCACTTCTTCTTACGCTTCAATGTGGGTTTAGGTTTTATTGCGCCCCATCCGTAGCACCCGGCGTATCGTCCGACAATCGATGACACGACCTAAAGATTTCACCCAATAGCGCACTACACCAGTTGTCGTCCACTCTGAGTTCGCGACGGCGAGAGAGCAATATGTGGGTGGTAAATAAAGCCCCTGTGACGGGGCCTTTTCTCCGAAATGTACCCTCTCGTGGAGTGATGTTTTGTTTCTCGAGCTCTTTCGGAATTCTTTATAGTATAGATCAGAATCGGGTTGTGGTATGCCGCTGGTTATGGTAACGAGTTTGGTTGTAGCGAGGCACCTGTCCCGGTTTTTCACGTGATGCGTTCTACGAAGGCTATGAGGCGAATATCTGCCAAACGCCACCAGGCCACACTTGATTCTTTGAGGTTATGATTCCGCGTGCCGTGTTGCAGCGATGCACTTTGCAGAATTAAAGCTGTTCTACTGCTAAAAACGAACTCTTCCCGCTGTCGACCAGCTTGTCGATAGTGTGAGATGTAAAGAACAGTGTCCGAGCCGGCGACCCACCAGATGTAGTTCGTTCAGTCGTCCAACAATTACTTTGGACCAGGTTCCACAGGTCAACGGTAGTGTACACTGATGATGGTTCCAAGCAAGATGACAAAGTATAGAGTCCGCATCCCACTTCCATGGCTTTGTCCAAAAGTTCAGTCTCCCGATAAAATGCAGTGTCTACTCGGTGGAGGCGTATGCCATAAAGAAGGCGACAACCACGATACTAACGGACTCGGCAAGCTGCTTACTGGAAACATTCGAAATTCAGGAAATCGAACGAACAGCGCAAAACAGAAACTTAAAAAAGTTGTTCGAGGTGCTCGAACCATCGTTTCAGCTGACCTGTTGGGGCGGTAACGCGAGAAATTTCGGTTGCTGCAGCTTCTTACATGCGTCTGCCAGGGAGTCCACCCACGTTCGCTTGTCCCGACTGCATCCAGCGTTTAACTACCGTTGATGAAACCAGAGATGCATTCTGAACACGAGAACGCGTGTTCGTGTTCAAAACATTCTGAAAACAGCACACTGTTCAAGAGCACCAAGACCTAACATAGCAAGTTGTATCCTAGAAAAACAAATTTATGCGAAGTCATGCTACACATTTTTTGTCTAGTAATGGAATTACGTGGGAATCTAACGGATAGAAATCAAGCATGCTCGTATGTTTTCGCATAGTTTCAAATCTAGGGAACCTTCGTTACCTTGATCGTTTTAGCGTGCGTATCAATACAGTGCACACTGAACTGTGTTCAGAGTTCAAAACTAAGAACACCAAGGCTCGCTCTTGGCTCATGTTCTGTTCAGGATGCATCTCTGGATAAAACTCGTATTTGGCTGCTCTGTTTCTTGCACGCTATATCGCGGTCTTTGCTTCTCCACGCTTATCGAACTACAGCCAAGTTGCATCAATATTCCACTATTTTCGCTAAGTGCGCAGCTCACCCAGGTTGTTCTCGCTAATATCGAGAAAGGCATTCCTAATGGTCATCCATCCTCTTCCGCGCTGCCACCTTAAGGAACTTACGCTGCTCGACTTTCAAGTTCTTCAACGAACGATTTCTTCACAGCTGGATATTAGGGTGGAAACACTTTTTCAAATTTTTTGATGGGCCGCCCTCTTATTCGGTTCTATTTGATGCCCTGATGCTCTGGACAAAATTTCAACCAATTCGGTCAACGTTTAGGCGGTGCTAAACTCGTTGGAAGTTTATATGGAAAAATGTATGCTGAAACATTCAAAAATAGTGATTTGCAGTTGGACGACACAATTTACGATCAAGAACCATGATACTCATTCAGTTCTTGTAGAATTTAATACAGAATGTTATGCTGAAAACCGCGAGAAGATTAGAGTTTATTAGGCAAAGATATTAGCATTTTACTGGAGTGTCGTAGGGGTGAATTTATTTCTTTTCAAAGGTAAAAGAAACGAAATTTGCTTAAACCCACTACAGAAAATGCTAATAACTTTGCTGGGCAAACTCTAATCTTCTCGCGGTTTTCTGCATAATATTCTGTATTAAATTCTTCAAGGTCTGAATGAGTATCATAGTTCTTCATCGTAAGTTGTGCTGTCCAACTGCAATTCACTGTTTTGGATGTTTCTGCATACATTTTCGCATATAAACTTCCAACGAGTTTAGCACCGCCCAAACGTTGACCGAGTAGGCTGAAATTTTGTCCAGAGCATCAATGCATCAAATAGAACCGAATAAGAAGGCGGCCCATCAAAAAAATTGAAAAAAGTTTTTCCCATACTAATTTGAGCCACCCTACTGGATATTCTAGTTGGCGTGTTGCTAATTAGTAAAGGGGCTGCCATCATAATAGTAGCTTCCGGAGAAGAGCATTTCATATTCCACCTCTGGATACCAGTAGAGACGCTGGTCGAGCCGTTCTCCTTGGTGATCAAACGGTTGATCATCGGCTAGTGCGCTTTAAGCGGCACACGGTCGCTGTGGACGAATTTATTGATACTTTTTTTAGGTAGGTATCGTAACAAAACTTTTTCTAGTAACACACTATAGGTGAATATTCTGAAACCTTGGAAAAATAGAATTCCACCATAAGAGGGATTGAAGAGGGTGCAGAGAGCAATTTTCACTCCTATCTTAGTAAGCATCGGTTCACAAAAATTCTCTTTATAACTGTATGTAACGTTAAAATCCGCAAGACCATCATCTGTCCTATCACTTTACACATACATAAGTCCGATACAGTATTCCTGAAATGTCTTGCATATGGCTTCCCTTCCACAATCAGTAACAGTTACTTACCTCTGCTTAGTCTCCTGAAATTTGTTATCCTTTATACTCTCATCGTACTCCTTGATGATTTGTCGTTGAATCTCCTGTTGGATATGAATAAAACATTCCATTTAGTCAAACCGAACCCATCGAAACCCATTAACAGTTAGCATCTCACCTTATACCGCCTCTCGTTTAGCCGCTCGTGTTGCAAGTTCTCCTCCAGCTGAGCAAACTTTCTCGATACTCGTTCGACGATTTCGTGCAGCTTCCGGTACTCTTGGAAATCCTTGTCAAATTCAGTCTTATATTTGCGCCGTTGTTCCAGCGAGGTTATCCTAGTAAATTGGTCACTGCAATGAGACAGACAAATAACGTTATCAAGGTTCCCTAGACGCAATTCAATTCAACTCACCTAAAGTCATCCTTCAGCGATTTGACCTTGTTCGTGTTGGCCCGGTACGCGTTGATCTGGTCGTCGTAGTTGTCCCGCTCCGATATCACATCGTCCCGATCCCGTTCCTGTTCTTTCTCGCTACGCTGCTCCTTGTCAGTCGAGGGTGCTTGGATCCTTCGGGCCACATCGTTCGACACGAGCGAGTAGCTCAAACTGACGCCGCTGTCCTCCGATTCCTGCGCACTCGGCGTAACGCTCGATCTATGTACGTGTGTTCAATGGGAAAGAGAATCAGACCGGGTTATAAATCTAGTACTACACTGAAGTGGGCAAATTGTTTCGAGCTCCGAACTGTGGGGACGCGGAAATCCACGCCCAAGTGTTTCATAAGAAGCGATAAGCCACCAACACCCATGTTTGGAATAACTCTAAATATGTAGGTATGCCACCGTATGTTAGCCCGGATGGATGGACGAATATGGTTGTGAAGGTTGCGACGCGCGTAGTACTAGAGCTTCGCCAGGAGGGAAGTTGAAGGTTGGTAATTACCCGTGGTGATGGTTGCTGTGGTTGTGGTTGTGGTGGCTGTTGTGGTTGTTGTGGTGGTTGCTGTAGTTGTTGTAATATTTGGAGGAACGCATATTATCATCGAACGGCCTTGAGCGAGGATTCATATTACTGGAGTCCCTAGAATCAGTTACACCCCGCCTAGAGAAGGAGAACCATTTTTGTTTCGTTTTAACATGGTTCGAGTTCCGACAATAGTTTTTTTTAGTTAGGGTGAGAGAATAGTTGGAAACAGTTGTAGAAACATTAGGATAGCTATAAGATTGAAGAAAGATTGTAAACTAGGCGGATTTTAGATCCGACCAACGTCATTTTTAGGTAAAACACCCTCAAAAATATGCTACACATATGCTTAAATCACAAATGTTGTCAAGCCTTCAGCACGAATGAGCATTATGCCAAATGGTTATTACGTTGAATGAACATTAATATTAATTGGAAAACGGATTCATATCGAAGACAACTTCATAACCGTCCGGCCTAATAACCATCCCGTCAGATGACTCTGGTTCGTGACAAACGATGAAGTACCAGAATATGTTGGAAGACTGCTCTAATCCCACACACATTGCGCATGACTTTTTCTTATTGCATCACGCACTTGGAGGGACTACTTACCGTGTGGAATCCGGCAGGATGTCCTTCTTGTAGTGACTAATCCGAGGCTTTTTGGACGTTGGAATACTACCGATGCCGGTGTCGTCGTTGCTGGCGGCCGCGGGCCTTTTGCCACCGGACGGTGGACTGCTGCCGTTGTGCGTACTGGACGGACTCTGTCCCGACGTCGACGAACCACCGTCCGAGCTTAGAGGAGGTGTTAGATTTTGAGGTTTCCGCCTGGAATGGTGCATCATGTGCTCGTTAGTGTATCAGCTAAGAGAGTAAATAACAAAAAAAAGAACATCACACAAACCTTTTGAGTATCTGCCGCTCTGTTTCGGTATAGAACGGCCAATCCTCCTGTACATCGTTCCAAACGTGCCGATGTAAGCAGTACACATTATCCCGCATACTGGATATGTTTGTCAGTATTTGAGATATGCATTTACGCTCCTCCTTACGAACACCGTCTGTTGGGTTTGGAAGAAGGTCAGTCACGGTACCATTTCAGATTGAAAATTAGTGGAAACATTTGAAAGGTATCTCACCTTGATTTAGCTTGAGGAAGATTTCTGGTTTCTTTAATGGCCTTAGAGCTAGTATATGGATCAACCTTTCCCTGGTTTTTGGAAGTAGAGGAAATAGAAGAAAATAGTGTGATCAATCAAAAGTAGGGCACATAAAGTAGTTCGTTATTCAAAAATTTGATTTGCTCTAAGTAAAATCATCCGTGTGTATGAACAGAGCGCATTGCTGGAGTAAATAACTGATGAGAAAAAAATATCCCAATTTCATTTTTCTATCCTCGCCATTAAGAGATCAGCTTCAAAATTATGAATCGTTCAAAATTCATTCTCCTCCCAGTTCAGAAGCTGTAAAACCTTCCTCCAGAAGTTGTTAAAGTACCCTCTAGAAGCTGTAAAAGCTTCTTCCAAAAACTGTAAAAGCTTCCTCCAGAAGCTGTAAAAGCTCCCTCCAGAAGCTGTAAAAGCTTCTTCCAGAAGCTGTAAAAGCTTCCTCCAGAAGCTGTAAAAGCTTCCTCCAGAAGCTGTAAAAGCTTCCTCCAGAAGCTGTAAAAGCTTCCTCCAGAAGCTGTAAAAGCTTCCTTCAGAAGCTGTAAAAGCTTCCTCCAGAAGCTGTAAAAGCTTCCTCCAGAAGCTGTAAAAGCTTCCTCCAGAAGCTGTAAAAGCTTCCTCCAGAAGCTGTAAAAGCTTCCTCCAGAAGCTGTAAAAGCTTCCTCCAGAAGCTGTAAAAGCTTCCTCCAGAAGCTGTAAAAGCTTCCTCCAGAAGCTGTAAAAGCTTCCTCCAGAAAGGTCCTCCAGAAGCTGTTAAAGCTTTCTCCAGAAGCTGTAAAGCTTCCTTCAGAAGCTGTAAAACTTCCTCCAGCTGTAAAGCCTCCAGAAGCCGTAAAGCTTCCTCCAGAAGCTGTAAAGCCTTTCTCCAGAAGCAGTAAAAGCTTCCTCCAGAGCTGTAAAAAGCTTCCTCCAGAGCTGTAAAGCCTCCAGAAGCTGTAAAGCCTCCAGAGCTGTGGCTTCCTCCAGAAGCTGTGAAAGCTTCCTCCAGAAGCTGTAAAAGCTTCCTCCAGAAGCTGTAAAAGCTTCATTCAGAAGCTGTAAAAGCTTCCTCCAGAAGCTGTAAAAGCTTTCTCCAGAAGCTTCGTCCAGAAGGTGTGAAAGCTTCCTCCAGAAGCTTGTTCCAACAGCTGTATAAGCTTCCTCCAGAAGCTGTAAAAGCTTCCTCCAGAAGCTGTAAAAGCTTCCTCCAGAAGCTGTAAAAGCTTCCTCCAGAAGCTGTAAAAGCTTCCTCCAGAAGCTGTAAAGCCTCCAGAGCTGTAAAGCCTCCAGAAGCTGTAAGCCTCCAGGCTGTGAAGCTTCCTCCAGAGCTGTAAAAGCCTCCAGAAGCTGTGGCTTCCTCCAGAAGCTGTAAAGCCTCCAGAAGCTGTAAAGCATCCTCAGAAGCTGTAAAAGCTTCCTCCAGAAGCTGCAAAGCCTCCAGGAAGCTGCAAAGCCTCCAGAAGCTGTGAGCCTCCAGAAGCTGTAAAAGCTTCCTCCAGAAGCTGAAGCCTCCAGAAGCTGTAAAGCCTCCAGAAGCTGTAAAAGCCTCCAGAAGCTGTAAAAGCTCCTCCAGAAGCTGTGTAAAAGCTTCCTCCAGAAGCTGTAAAGCTTCCTCCAGAAGCTGTAAAGCCTCCAGAAGCTGCAAAGCCTCCAGAAGCTGTAAAAGCCTCCAGAAGCTGTAAAAGCTTCCTCCAGAAGCTGTAAAGCCTCCAGAAGCTGTAAAAGCTTTCTCCAGAAGCTGTAAAAGCTTCCTCCAGAAGCTGTAAAAGCTTCCTCCAGAAGCTGTAAAAGCTTCCTCCAGAAGCTGTAAAAGCTTCCTCCAGAAGCTGTGAAAGCTTCCTCCAGAAGCTGTGAAAGCTTCCTCCAGAAGCTGTGAAAGCTTCCTACAGAAGCTGTGAAAGCTTTCTCCAGAAGCTCCAGAAGCTGTAAAAGCATCATCCACACGCTGTAAAAGCTTCCTCCAGAAACTGTAAAAGCTTCCTCCAGAAGTTGTAAAAGCTTTCTCCAGAAGCTGTAAAAGCTTCCTCCAGAAGCTGTAAAAGCTTCGTCTAGAACTGTAAAGGAATGATCCTTTTACAGTTCTAGACGAAACTTTTACAGCTTCTGGAAGCTTTTACAGCTTCTGGAGGAAGCTTTTACAGCTTCTGAAGGAAGCTTTTACAGCTTCTGGAGGAAGCTTTTACAGCTTCTGGAGGAAGCTTACAAGCTGTAAAAGCTTTTTCCAGAAGCAGTAAAAGCTTCATCCTGAAGCTGTAAAAGTTTCATTCAGAAGCTGGAAAAGCTTCATTCAGAAGCTGAAAAACCTTTGTTTAGGAGTTATACAAGCTTCGTCCAGAAGCTGTAAAAGCTTCGTCTAGAAGTCATCATCTAGAAGCTGTAAAAGCTTTCTCCAGAAGCTGTAAAAGCTTCCTCCAGAAGCTGTAAAAGCTTCGTCCAGAAGCTGTAAAAGCTTCTTTGAGAAGGTGTAAAAGCATACTCTAGAAACTGTAAAAGCTTCGTCCAGAAGCTATAAAAGCTCCATTCAGAAGCTGTAAAAGCTTCCTCCAGAAGCTAGAAAAGCATTCTACAGAAGCTGTAAGAACTTCATCCAGAAGCTGTAAAAACTTCCTCCAGAAGCTGTAAAACCTTCCTATAGAAGCTGTAAAAGCGTCGTCCAGAAGCTGTAAAAGCTCCCTTCAGAAGCTGTAAAAGCTCCCTTCAGAAGCTGTAAACGCTCCCTCCAGAAGCTGTAAAAGCTTACTCCTCCAGTTAGATCCACATTTCAGTTAAATTCTCCTTCTAATACGAAACTCATCTCAGTTAGATTTTCTTCTACATGCTTAAAAGTTCATAAACACACGGATGACTTTGCTTCACCCAAAAATATGAGTCCCACCCCTTGATAAATGTTTACTTTTGGCAATACTCACCTGATATTACGCTTCATGATGTCCGGATTGCCGGCGCTCGCCTTGTGGGACGTCCTCCCGTTGGCCATCCGGCTGGACACCACACCGTTGCTTTCAGACTTTTGCTGGGACTGCGGAGGATCGTGCACCGTGTGCTGGTAGCCGGGCTTGGGCTGCGCCGTCGCTGCCGCCGACGCCGCCGCCGATGATAAGCTACCGTTCGTACTACTGCCATTGCTGTAGTGGTGGTTGTTGTGCTGCTGCACGAAGCCATTGCTTTTCGGGAGTTTTGGTGATGTCGAAAGGTGGTTGCTGCCGTAGGTGCTGTTGCTGTTCAGTGTCGTCGCCGACGACGACAGTAGGCCACCATTGTGGTGCTGGTGGTGGTTGTTTGCGAGCGCGGGATTCATTAGACTACTACTATGGTGTTGGTGGTGGTTGGTGATGGCATTACTGCTGCCGTTGTGGTGGTTGATGTTGTTGTTATGGTTGCTGTGGTTGTTGTTGTTGTTGCTACTGCTGTTGTTGCTGCTGCCATAGTTGTTACTCGAACTATGCAGCGAATCACGTTTACTTAAGAGCGAATTACTACTAGGAATGTTGCTGATACGAGTTGGATTTTTTAATTTCACCTTACGTCCTATGTCGGTTTGGTTGGGCTTGATTTCCCTTGTACTGAAATGGAATAGATAAAATATAGAAATTAGTTATGTTAGATAACAGCAAATATAAGTTCTCTAAAAGGACTTTCAAAGGTTTTGTTTGTAATTCGTTAAAAGGATATAGCTTTCGAAGGATCTTTTAGATTTTATAATTCATCTAACAGTTTCCTTAGAAGTTACCTGGAATTATTGATCAAATCTAATCTTTTTATATTGTAAATAAATCATCTAAATGTGAAAAAAATTGAGTCGTGATGGAATGCTACCAGACTGTTGATAGTAACTCTGAATCAAGAAGTTACGATTTGGAGAGCGAAATATGGAATAATTAGGTTATTATGAATTAACTGTGTGTAAAATCTTATTCCGATTATTAAAGCGCTACGATGGGACCTACTTTTCCTCTCATCAATCTAAAAAGATTTGAAGTCCCACTTGAATCTAACAAGTTTCCCACCTTCTTAGTTTCAGTTGACCGAGAAGCGGTGTCGATTACCGAAAAAAAAATCAATCGAGATCCACTCAAGCATCGATGAATATCCACACCGCCATACGAATGAAGAACTCCGTGATGAAATGGAAAACCATAGCTCAACGATTTTCGATGGTAGCGCTCTGGCTGGAGTGAATGGCGGTCGTTTCGTTGTTGTCGAGTGTAATCGAAAGTGCAACAATAATCGTAAAGTATATTGAGGAGCTGCCACCGCACCGGCGCGCTTCTACTAGCGCTTTGTTAATGGGGCCGGTGGTGGTGGGTGGGTAGTCGATTATGTCGCGACGAGATCGGATGAATTATGAGCTGCCATATCCAGGCATGACGTGATGTAGTCGTATTTCCACAAGTGATCATAATAATTCCCTAATAAGGCCATTCCAGACGTGAAGTGCGATGTTAGATTTCGTTTTTGAATTATGATCTGAATTACCATATCAATCGAACATCAAAGAGTGCGTTCAGCACCTAAACCAGCAAAATTTAGACACCGACATTGAATTGCGTTCCTTTCCATAAATGAGCTAGCTGCGATCGTTCACGACCCATTATAATCTATTTAATACACAAGCGAGCGAGCACATGGACCTAAATACCGACGGAGGAGATCGGGAACCGACGGGATGGTGTTGGGTATTACCCCGGCGACGACAATCTGTTTCAATTCAGCGGCGGCGGTGGCGGTGCGGTGACGGCGGCGTCGTTGTCATGTCGTGAGTGAGTGAAATAAAGCAAAGAAACGCGAAAATTGGAACGTGCCATCGGGTCGGGCTTGGTTAAAGTGTGCCGGCAGCGCCGTGTCTCGGTCGGACTCCCGACGTCCGTGTGCTAGCTAAGTAAGAGCAGCACTTTGGTTTGGATTAAACTGAGTTTAGGTACGTTGTTTTGTTGTTGCATAATTTGATTTCTTTCTCTTTTTTTGAATTAGCTCGCCAGTGCAGCACTGTTGTGAGTACTGTGCCTCTGTTTACAGGTTACGGTTACAAAAAATGAATGCTTCATTTTCTTAAATTTGTATATTTTTTAATATTTCATCCTGAATATGTCCATTGGGATATATATCACAGTTTTGAGAACAACACAACCACAACTTGTCTTCAGTACGGATGAAGTAGTGCCATTTCAATATATGGAAAAAGTGGAATACTTGGGGCAAATCTTCGATGGTGATGGACTCCGACACAATCCGAATAAGACAGTAGCTACAGCCCCACCATGCCACCGGCTCAAGATGTTTCGTCACTTCGTTCATACCTAGCAGCTATTAACAAATACATCCCAGCAATACGTATGTTAAGGTTCCCGGTGAATTTGCTAAAATCAGGAACAAGATGGGAAAGGTCTGAAGCGTGTCAGTGATTATTCGGTCGATTCCGTGATATCCTGCACCGTTAGCACTTTCGCTCTACAATCCAAAGTTGGAAATCGCAGTGTCGGTGGATGCGACCAATCATGCGATTGGAACACACCTAGCCCACAAGCTATCAGAAATAGCAGTGAAAGCGACATCCTATGCGTTGAGAAGTCTTACATCTGCCGAGTTCAATCGCAGCTAAAGCAACAGCCGATTTTGGCCATAACCTGGTTTCAACGTAAATACTTAAAATTGCCATTTTTGGTTTTACTAAAAAGGCATTTCTGTATATACGGCCAACCTTCCTTCAATTTGGCCCAATTCAGTATCTTCTTGGATTCTGCCAGAGATACCTGGAATGAGGCCTCCTGCGTGCTCTTGCGTAACCGAATCGCAGTAATCTCAGTGCGTACATTAGATCACCGGCTTCGATAACCTCATCGGTATCCTTACATTGAACGACTTCAACTGGGCATAGGGTTTTGACCAGAACCATATAAAACAGCACCTTTTCAGGTAACTTTTTATACACAGAGCTGCACAGGAGACCCCAGGACGATAATCGTGTTACCCTTGTCTGTTAGGCCATAGAGTTTCTACTCTCCTCTTATAGCTTTCCGGACATTCGTGAATCTCTTACTTTTCACTTTGACGATAATCATATACATGGTGGCTCATCTTCTTTGTTTACAGCCTCGGTAGCTGGCACACTTGTTGTTTTAGGGTCGCCAAGCTGCGCGACCTTTCTCACTTTAGACGCGTCAGTGAAGGCCATGCTTTGAAGCAGCTTGGAATATTGGCTTACCACCGACACTTCCTTCTCTGTAGGCAGGTCGAGAGGGTGTGCAATATCTGCTTTGTTACTGTTCTTATTACCACTTACAACTCGGTGATTTAACGAAATATGATCGATTCAGAGTTTTTATGTATAAATTTATTCAAATAATTTAGAAAATTTTAAAACCTTTAAACCTCGCAGTTAATAACTGTGGAAATGCTTAAGTGAACACTAAGCTGCGAGGCAGCTTTGTCCCAGTATGGGGATATAATGCCAATAAGAAGAAGAAGAAAATTTTAAATTCAAAACAAAGCATGATTTTTCTTCCTGGGTGCTTCATGCAAAAAAGGAGCACAGGAAAATTTTCATTTAGTTGCATGTGATAGAAGAAGGTACATTGCTCGCTGTGTCATAACGTTCACAACCGTTTTTATAACTGCAGTAATCTCCTCTTCAGCAGGGATACCCATTTCTACGTGGTCACTGCGAATAGCTCATAGAGAGTCGGCACGGTGTGTTCAAAATTCTTACTGAAGTTATGTTGGCCTCCAAGAACGACATGATTACATTCGTTATGTTCATAACCACATCGATCTTTTCTTTGTTTCGATCATCCTCTTTTTTCTCTATACCCACATCGTACGGGAAAATAGACTCACCACACCAGAGTTTTGCATAGCATAGCAGCAGCCTAGTTACGGTGTACTTCGTAGATTGGACACTTGTGATACTCATGTTTTTCTTTTGAAATCCTTATTCAGATTGCTATCAGAAATGTGGTCCTTGATTTCAATTTTAGGATAATAATCACAAAAGCATGAGGATTACTACTCCTGGCCATCTTCACCGTAACACACCACGCAAAGGTGTCTACCCAGAGTTACGGGGTCCCACCACACCAGAGTCCTGCATAACGCGGTAAGGGACAGCGTACTGTGACGGTTGCCCAAGACCCCCAAAGGCGCCGCTGGTGACCTGCTATTTATTTCACCCTGCAGCCCAATGCATTCCTACAGTACAAGTAGCTTGACTTCTTGGGATTTTGGAGTGAAGGGGTCATATTATCGCGAGTATGTGACAAAGCAAAAATCAAAACGCATCGGTGAGAACATTTAGGAGATTTGTGAAACATCAGCGTGAAGAATCCAGTCATTTATTACGCAACATGGTGAGGGCGCCTCTCGAAGGATATTTGTCGCCTTTTTGCGATGAAATTTTTTACGATGAGTAGCTGCCCAATGCTCGCGAGCAAATAATGTCCTAGAATCTGGACAACTCCTATATAACACCGATTTTTTCTCTCTGTTGATTCTGTTTAAGCTTGCAATCCCAAGCGGCCGTTTTACTCCATGCTGCAAGACTGCTAACCTGTTTTCTGTTCACAAAAAGGAAGTAAACGAGACGTAGATAATCAATTTTTCTTTTTTCCCTGAGTACAGTTTCGAAACTGCTCGAATTTGCAGTTATGAAGCCCTTGGTGAATCCAGCAAAATGTTCGACAATTACCTTCTTTCGGAAGAAGTCTGATTAACTTTGAGCTTCTAGATACAATAATCGAATGACCAGATCTGAGAGCTACAAGTTACGTTACAAGTACAAGTTACATATTTATAATGCCTCTAGGACCCTTGGAATTATTTTCCGGATTGTAAAGGACTTTAGGATTGTAAAAGACTAAAGGAATAGTGCTCCGCGGTTTGGAACCCGAACTATCCTAATGGATCAGGCAGAATTGAAACAGTGCAGCGCCGATTTCTGCGATACGCTATGCGCAGACTACCTTGGAGGGGTCCGCTACGTCTGCCTTGTTACAAAGCCCGATGTTAGTTGATAAATTTGGAACCATCACCGTAGAGGTTCAACTCGAGCTTTTTTAGTCGCGAATATTTTGCGGGCCACATTTACTGTAGTTGTATCCTGGAGCAGATACGTTTTTACATTCGTCGTAACGTTACGAGACAATGCAATGTTGAGAAGTTGACACTGCTGCAGTTTGACAACAGTAGAGGCTCAATAGATTTGGCGCTAGGGATGCGCAACACTTTACGTTTAATCAATCTGATACGGCTGGTATCAGATAGGAGCGTGACGCGGCCTGGACGACCGTTGCTGGATGATAATTTTCTCTAATTTATGTTGCCTAGCTGGAGTTCATTGTCGACGTTTTTGATGGTTAGGCTCCTTAAGAATTCTAATTGAAAACTCGTTCAGGCCTTCCGGATCCACTTGGTGGCTCGACAGCCTTGGTCGTATTTCCAAAACTGGATGGAGTCAGACTCCACGTGTCGAGTAAAATTTCATGTCGCTTTCTTGTTCTTGCTGTCGTAGCGCTTTCGTAACTGATTGCTGTAGGAGCGAATAAGTCGTTGACGATCAGGCAACCAAACATTGTACAATTCGCAACACTACTCGTTGCCTTTGTGTACTTGAGCATATACTTTTTATTTTACTTCGAAATGTTTTGCCTTTGCTCCATGCTTTTCGTTGTACTGGATTGATTGCTTGACGGTGCCATCTTGGTTGTTTTATTAGCTCAAACAATTTTGGAAGTGGTTTACCGAAGAGAATTTCAGCAGGTGATTTTCCTCCTGGCACATTTCGGCTGGGAGTTGAGCGATAGCAGAGTTAGAAAGTATCTATGACTTGTTCCATATCTGTATGTTAGTCATATGGCCACAGCAGCGCATTGTTGGAAGTTTCTGACTAGATCGTACATTTCGCACTAATATTCTCATCCGTTCCATGCCTGGGTGACCCTTATGTGATTGCCGTAGTACCTCATGTTGTAGCTTCCTTGGAATGAATACTCGTTCTTCATACATCAGGACCTTTTGCGCTAGTGATTGGAAAAAAAATTCAACGAGCGGAATACTGCTGTAGATCTCATCCTTAATCCTCCGCCAGTCTTTCCTAATAAAACTCTTTATATTTTGAAGTGTTTATCCCTAGGTGTCTCTTCTGCAATCGTTTTATAGGAAACTGAAAGATGTTCAATTGACTGGCCTACAATGGTACAGATGACTTCGATCTTCGATCTCGATAGATGCGATGACAACATTTTTATCTAGTTTAATATGGGAATTGATTGGCCGTGACAGGATGTCCGCGTGCTCGAAATAATTTAGGTACTCGATTTGAAAATCGCACAATAATATGGTGAGGGCCCACCTTTGCATGCGGGTTGCAGTATACGGCGGGATTCCTTGTTTTGATCCGAAAATGACCAACAATGGTTTATAGTCGGTCTGTAGTGTGAAACGTCTACCATGAATAATGTCTTTTTTTTCGATACCGAGTTTCTGCCAGTGTGAGGCTCCCTGATGCATGATATACAGCTTTCTCTGACCCATCCGGAAAACGATAAGCTATTCCGGCACCAATGCCCACGTTAGATGCGTCCGCAGATACTACGATGTTCAGACAAGGGTTGTAGTGTATCTACAATAAATGTGATTGATAATTGATAATATTTCTTTGAAATAATTAAAGAACTGTTGAAACCGATCGCACCATCGAAAACAGACTCCTTGCTTCAGTAGTTCATCCACTGGTTGACGAAGCTTCCGCATTTCCCAGATGTATTTTCTATACTAATTAACTGTTCCCAAATACGCAGCGTCGAGATGTCGCGCTGTTTTCGGCGACCTACGAATTCAGGGCTGGTAGTGATGAATGCCATTTAACACCTAATAGTGACTTTCAATTGCAGAAAAAGTGACCAAATAGTGACTTTTCATCGTAAGGAGGGAGAGGATGGAAGCAAGAGGTCAGTGACTACGGCACTCTCATAAGTACTAGTAAGAAAGAAACTAGTAGAAGTAGCAGTATCGTGTCGAACCTCACTTTTTACGTGTTTAAAACGACACAAAAATAAAAAAATGGCTATTTCCGGACCCATAGTCCCGATTTGTTTTAGCTCAAATTTGAAATAAAACGATCAAGGTCGATTTTCCACAATCAAAATTAGTTTATTCCAATTATTTACGCGCATAAATTCCTTAAATTTAAATTTGTTTAACTGGTAGATTAAGGTTAAAGTGTCGCCACTGGATTTTATTCAGCACATGTTTGTTTTTAAGCGTCTTATATATTGTCCGACACTGTATGTGCAGTCAGCTAAGCTATACCAGTGAGCTATTTAGCCAAAGCCGCAGTTTATAGCCACTTTATTATAGCAAGATAATGATAATCACCCAAACCCAAACGAATCTCAAATTATTCTAGATCCAATTTAGATTAAGAAAATTATTAAGATCTTTTTATTGAATGTCTTCGCCTGTCATAGACGAGTTTAGTATTATTCCTACTATTCCTAATTTCACTACGTTGTAATCTTTACAGATACGTATTTCGACTTCAACTGTAAGCCCGTCTTCAGTGTCTCGTACTTGACTCGACTTTAGATTAAAATTCCAAAAAATCAGATACGACGTTCTGCGAATTTGCATTAAGAACTAACGAAATTATTGCTATATGCATTATTGCACTACTGTATTTATTGCTTTCTCCTAACGAACGCAAATATAAACTGGAAACATTAGAAATTAAAGTAAATATTGTTAAGGTCATAAAAGCAATTAAATTTATTCTGCATCCACATTGATGCACCCTGTAAATCCACTGAAAGTGACGACGTCGCGTCGTCATCATCAATACGTACCCACATTCACTGTTTTTGTGTAATACTTTCAGGAATTTGATCAGGGGTAAACACAATTACCGGCGGGAGGCGACGGGCGATTTTTCTTTTATTGAAAACAGACAAGTGCCGCCGCAAGTGCTATTTAGCAGTGTGTCGGACCGGAGCGCAGCAGCTGCTGCTGCGGCTGCGAGGGGATAAATTGTAGGGCATTTCAATGGGTCTCCCCGCTCCCATTTCGCTTTCACGCGCGATTAGCGGCCGAGCTGGATTTAGAAGACATACACACACAGCCGACCACTTGGGGACGGCGATGTGCCATGATTTGATAATCTTACGACCGGAGTGGAACGTGCTCCGGTAGAGCGTTGTGTGGAAGCAAAGCAGTAAATCAATTCGTTACAGCCGGATTAGTTTAGCTAGATGCGGAACATCGCTCGTGAAACGTACAAAAGGACCACATCGCATCACTCGACGGACACTATTCGGCTCAAGAAGTGGCATGAGAGCTGTTGACCTATTAAGGGTTGACTTGCAAAAATCGGCGACCTCAATTTGAACGACCATCGACCATCGCTGCATTACGGCGGCGTGGACCGAAGCGACCTTCCAGTTTCAATAACGTCGTTTTCGACACTCGAAAAGGTAGATTGTAGTTTGGGGCATCGTGTTGCAATTTTTTTTTGTGAGCCCCCGAAATAGAGTTGTTGAGTCAGTTTTTGTTGCTTCCGAGTCAAACTCGATTTGGCATTAGCGTCGTAAAAAAATAATCAACTAGTGCACGTCCGAGCTCCGTGTGTGAAATCTGAACTCGTCAATGGTCCGGACCGGGGTCGTCAGGGCTGATGAACCAAGCAATAATGCATGGATACCGGAGCTTATCCGACAAACCATTCATTTAGTACCAATTTACGGGACATCAGAAAACGATTCGAACAACAAGCAATTAGTTTGCACATTTTTTCATACGTATGGAAACACGCGAGGAAGAGGTCTCGGTGCGCACGTTGAACATAGAAGTATGTAGGTCAATGACATAATTATAGCGTAGAGATACATATGACGGCGCGCGGCTGCAGTGGCAAAACGGTACGATTGACTGACAACCGACGCTCGCCCGGTGGGGGATTTTGTTCACGATTTGGTGGCGACGGTACCTTTATTAGTATGTCTCTTCATGCTTAATTGGAGAAGCGGGTTAATCCAAATGCTTCGATAACTTAGATGTCACGTGTCAATCAAAACGCTGCGCTGGTACGGAAGACTGTCGGAATTCGAAATTGTAAATTAACAATACGAATCAAGTAAAATCCTTAATAGCTTATCATACACAGATTCTACATCATTGTCACTAAAATTAGGTATACAAAGTCTATTAATGTAAAAAATTTAATATTGATAGGTGAGAACAGTGATTTATTTTTCGACTTCGACATATGTACATAAAATATGACTTACTTTAGGAACCTCGTTATTTACTGTCTTCTTCTTATTGGCATTACATCCCCACACTGGGACAGAGCCGCCTCGCAGCTTAGTGTTCATTAAGCACTTCCACAGTTATTAACTGCGAGGTTTCTAAGCCAGGTTACCATTTGTGCATTCATATATCATGAGGCTAACATGATGATACTTTTATGCCCAGGAGTTATCGAAGCATTTGGATTAACCCGCTTCTCCAATTAAGGATGAAGAGACATACTAATAAAGGTACCGTCGCCACCAAATCGTGAACAAAATCCCCCACCGAGCGAGCGTTGGTTTCCAATCCGAGACAATTTCCAATCCGAAAACTGCCTAGACCGGCACCGGGAATCGAACCAGCCACCCGCAGAATGGTCTTGCTTTGTAGCCGCGCGTCTTACCGTACGGCTAAGAAGGGCCCCAACTCGTTATTTACTGTAGCAGTGCTCAATGAATACTAAAATGCGATGCGGCAATGCCCCGGTTTCGGGCTGCAATGCCAGTAATGAAGGAAGAAGAAGCACTGACGGAAACAGAACCTGAACCACAAAAATGCTTTGAATCGGAAAAAAAGTATGGCTTTAAAAAATGATTTTGATATTGAGAATAAGTCAGGCTGATAAGTTCCATTTGGAATGTCAGAGAGTCATAAAAAAGGAAAAGCGTTTCGACACCTTTGAAATACATTTTTTGAGCAAACTTCCCCGTTTATGCAACCGAATCCTGCTTAACGTCTTTCTGACTCCTATGAGGATGAATTTCTCCGATAAGCTGCACCGCAAACGACATCAAACTGTTCTGGCACAACAGCTCGACAACTCTCTATTACGAAGCGCAATACTTCTGAACCGGATAGGCAACTCAGCGATAGTGAATCCTATTTGGATATCCAATTTCAGTGGAATCATCATAAAACCCGACTCGCATATTTGATTATGCGAGTCGGTCGTAAACAAATGGTTTATCCGTTTTTGCCACACCAAATCGCACGTTACTTGTTTATGAATCAATTCGGTGGCGATGGTACGGAGGAGAATTCTTCCAGTTTGGCTGGTATTGGTAAGGAAAAAATGTGCATTCTTATCGATGTGATGTTCCGATTTCTAATTTAGTTCATGATTTATTTATGGTAGATTTTGCTGAGTCGCAATCGGAAGAAATTAGTTGAAATGCAGAAAATGTGATAGAAATAAAATGTGCGGAAAGATATAGAACATTAATAAACGGTAAATGAAACAGAAGTATGTGTGAATCGAATGACAGCGTATAGCGAACAGTTTTCTGAACAAGACATTTGGCCGAAAATGGCTAGGTCATAAAGCCAAAAAAGTAATTTGGCTGAAAATGTCGCACGGCCAAATATGACTTGGCGGTACATGTTATGTCGAATAGGTCGTTTAGCCGAACAGGTCACTTGGCTGAACAGCGAAATGCAATTCGAACGGTTTATATGGCAAAAAATGTGATTTTACCAAATGGTCGAGAAATTAGTTAATAGCCTAACAAACGTTAAAAATAGTTTGATCGAGACGTCATACGTCTCATTTATCAGTTCTAACTTTTGACATCTCATTATAGAGTGAATTATAAACTAAACAGTAAGATATGAGAAATGAAAGAAACGAGCGTTCGTTCCACATCCCAGTTCTTACTTCACACGTTTTGTGTGAAAAACCATTTGGCCAAACACATTTTATGACCTAGAATAAACACTCGACTAAATCGTTTGATCGAATATGCCATTTTGAATTGAGCCGAACATGTAGTTTTGTCGAAAAAAAAAAATCAATCGGCCAATCGATTTTTTTGTTCGATCCTGAACAGATAAAAACACATTACAAATGATGCAAACTCACAGAGAGCAGCTAGCAGATGATTGCCTTAGTACGAAATGTTGTACAGAATGAACTGGTCATTTCGAGGGAGCATTGAGAAGTGGGAAGTGAGTAGTGAGCAGTGAAAAGTGAGAAATGAGAAGTGAAAAGTGAAAAGCGAGAAATGAGAAAAGAGAAGTGAAAAGTGATGAATGAGAAATGAGAAAAGAGAAGTGAGATATAAGAGGTGGAAATTGTGAAATAAATGTCTATTCCTACCAACTTCCTTCTTTTTTATTCCTCTTCCTTTACCTTTTTCCTTCTTTCTTCTTCCTTCTACTTTCTTCCATCTCCCTTTTCCTTCAACTATTTCCTTATTTGTTCATCTTTCTTCCCTCTTTATTCTACTTTATTCCGCTTTCTTTTTTCTTTCTCCTTTTTCCCTTTCCCTTGTTTCTCCTGCCTTTTTCCTTTTGAAATCTTTTTTCTTTTCTTTCTTTCTTCTTTCTTCTCAAATCTTCCTCATTCCTTCGTCCTTCTTCCTCACTTCTTCTTCCTTCTTACTTCTTTATTTCTGTCTCACCACTCACTTCTCAACATCTCGCTTCTCGCTTCCCAATTATCATCTCTCATTTCTCTCGCATCTCACTTCTCACTACTCACTTCTTACTTGTTACTGCAAACATCTCACTACCCAGTAAATTTGACACATTTTGCTTCTGACGCTGATTTAATGGGTCCTGGCACCATCGAAATTTGCTGCCATGACTACTCTGATTGTACCTCCTATAAGGTCTCCTAAATAGCCTCAACCACATAAACAAATCGATGCTAACAACACACAAAACTGTAATTTGTGGTAAACATTGACGATAAAAGTAAAATATGGCCAATTTTTATCATTTTTAGCACACAAGCACCGTGTCACGGGGATATAAATATATGACCAGGGCAAAGAACACAGCATTTGGAACTCAGATGATCATCTGCTCTCTCTGTGATGTTGGCATGCATTGGTTTGTAATGTATTTGTTTTAATCTGGTCATCAACCTAATTGGTAAAATGTTTTATTTAAGTCATAAGCTAAGCAAGTTTTTTTGGGCATTCGTAAAACGACATTTTCGGCCATTGGGAACCGTTCGGCCAAATGGCCCTTATGGGATATGATCTGCTCGCCCAAATGACCTTTTCGACCGTATGATTATGTAATCGGTTCGGCAGAAGGAGCTGTCAACCCAGAAAATTGTTTCGACTGACGACCTCGTTCGGCCAAATGTATTTCGACCAAATAAAAATTTCGAACACATCAAAAACATGACACTTCCGGTCGTATGATCTGTTTTGTCGAGCGACATTTTCGGTCAAATGACCTGTACGGCTTTGCGCTATTTTTGGCCAAATGACTTTTTGGTCGTATGCACCGTTCGGCTAAAAGACATTTTCCGACTAAAGGGCACATTCGGTCGAATGATTTGTTCCGCCAAACCTCTCTTTCGGTCAAATGACTTGTTCGGCTAAATAAGTTCTTCAGCTAAACGTCCGTTTCTGCCAAACGTTTAATTCGGCTAAATGGAATTCTGCTATAGACTGTTTCAAAAAATATGAGCACAGGTAAAAGTAGTCAGCAAATCGAAATGCATGTAATGTAAATAAGTTGCGACGGTTAAAAACGTCGAAAAAGTGCAAAGCTAGGTAAATAATATAAAAATGATACCAGCGTGACATAAAATCAAACTACTTTGACGTTTGGTATACGTTGAAAGAATCCTAGCCATAAGCCAAAACTGATTAAATAAAGAAAAAAAAAAACATGTTTAATAAGTGAAAACAAGGGCTTGACATTTATTTGACGTTTTTCGGAGCAACTCCCTGTGAATTTCAAATTCCTCTAATTCACCTTCGGTTGCAGCATTTAAATTATCACATATTTGTAACATCTGCATTTTTGTCGATTCCACGTTCCAAAACGTTCTCGAGTTGAGCAAAAGTGAACAGAACTGGTCATGAAATACCAGGCAGTTTGAAATGGATCACTGGAGCTGCAGTAGAGCTAGCACCAAGCTTTCATCAATACGAGATGTTCAAGGTACTTCAAAACGTGCTCGAGTTCAGGCCACGGTATCTACCAGATCAACCAAGACTTTTGCAATGTTCTCATTATCGTCATATGCAGCCTGACAATAACAAAATCCAGGTCATGTGTCAAGTACTCAATTGTGATGCTCAATGTGGATCTCACATGCTTGGTGTAACGATCACCATGAAAGTGACATTTTAGCAACTAGCGCTGGGTCACTCACCATGTCTTCACTTCTTCTGCCTGTGATCACCAGCATGAATGATAGGAAAACTTTTCTGATGTTGTGGTTGTCATATCCGTGTCATCTTGACTATCGTGATGATCACTTGACCTATGCGGTGTTTGGTTCGAAATCAACGCTCGTCAGCAATGGAATAATCCACATAGCGGAAATTAATGGATTTTTGCTGTAATAAAAATGCATGAAGCCAAAATAGAACTTTGGGGAACATTTAAGTGCTCTTATTGTTTATGTTGACTTTTTGATCAATATTTTAGGAGGTGCTGTAAAAAGAAAAGTACATACATAGTTTTTCCAAATTTGATCCAGACTATCTTTTGAAAAAGGCCAAATTTTTTTTTATTGATTTTTTCAAATGGATACAATCAAAAAACGACGCATCCTACAAAAAAATGTTGTATGGGTGACTATCGCAAAATCAGTCAAAGTTTCTAATAAAGATATTGGAAACAATATTCAAATTGAGCCCTACACTAAAAAAAATCAGTTTTAAAAATAAAAACTCGATTTGCGAAAAAACGCCCTTTTTTATTTGAATGATATTGTGTCTCAAGATAGGTGATTATGTTCCCTACCGACCGTCCATACATCGCAAGCTTGACACTTTTAACCTTTTGTCTGTGCTCTGGGGTCAATATGACCCCAGGCCACTTTGAGTGGCTGCCATTTTTTTAGTTTTCAACCGATTCTCCTAATTTTTGGTAGTTTGGTAAAACTCGCCGAGATCTGTCTCCTAGGTGCAAATTCGCTTGAAAAATCTTGGAAATATGCGCTACAGTGTCCTTTTTTCAAAAAACTTACGTTGTCTGTGCTCTGGGGTCAAATTGACCCCAAATTGAAAGTACTATAACTATTTTAATGTTTGGCCAATTTTGGATTTTGGGCTGTTTCGAAGATAATTTAATCATCTTTCAGGTCGTTACAAAAGATTGACTATGGGTGGGCGGGTACATCGCGGGGAGGGGTTTTGTAAAAAAGGGTACAAAAACAGTGATTTTTCATGCTTATTTTATTACATCTGAAAATCCTACCCATTTTGAACTGCACCTTTTCAAAAAGGTTATGCAGGAAGGCGTGTGCTTTGACATGAGGCATTGATTAGTTTAGCGCTTGGTCGCTAGGTGGCGGTATATTTGAATTCATTATTTTAGACTACTCAAGTAACTCCGATATATGGAATTTTCCTCATTGTAACTATTCTTATCGCACAATTTTGAAATTTGTAAAGATGACGGGAATAAACTGTCATGTAACGAAATAAATAATAAGGAAATTTACAAATAGGCGGGGCTAGTGTACTTGCAATATTCTTGCATATATGAAATATTGCTTTAGCTTGAGATCCCTCATACCTACACCCAAGTTGTATTCGGCAACATTGTTCAGGACGACTAGCACTACAAAGCGGTGCTCAATATAATGAGAACTTCTCCCCATTTTTAAATTTGTGCGATAAGAATATTTACACTGAGGAGAATTCTATATATCGGAATATCTTGAGTAGTCTAAAATAATGAATTCAAATATACCACCACCTGGCGGCCGAGTTCTAAACTTATAAACGCCTCATGCCAAAGCACATGCCTTCCTGCATAGCCTTTTTAAAAAAGGTGCAGTTCAAAATGGGTAGGATTTTCGGATATAAGTAAAATAATCATGAAAAATCACTGTTTTTATACCCTTGTTCACTAAAACCCCTCCCCGCGATGTACCCGCCAACCAATAGTCAATCTTTAGTAACGACCTGAAAGATGATTAAATTATCTTTCGAAACAGCCCCAAAAATCCAAAATTGGCCAAACAATAAAAAAGTTATAGCAATTTCAATTTGGGGTCAATTTGACCCCAGAGCACAGACAACGTAAGTTTTTTTGAGCACAGACAGAAGGTTAAGGGAAAAAAGTTTTAACAATTTTTTTTCTTGTCGGAATTGATTTTTTTTCAGTGTCAAGGAGTATCAGTGGATTTAACACATACATACATAAATATATTAAAATTTTCTTGTACAGTCAAGCAGAGTACAATGTTTAGTTCGTAACTGGTCGCAACGGATGAAAATACACTGAAAATAATTCCGACAAGAAAAAGTTTTTGTTAGAAAAACTTTTTTTCCTTCAAAGTGCCCAGCTTGCGATGTATGGACGGTAGGTAGGGAACATAATCACCTATCGTGAGACACAATTTCATTCAAATCAAAAAGGGCGTTTTTTCACAAATCGAGTTTTAATTTTTAAGAATGTTTTTTTTTTCAGTGTAGGGCTCAATTTGAATTGTTTCCAATATCTTTATCAGAAACTTTGACTGATTTTGCGATAGTCACCCATACAACACTTTTTTGTAGGATGCGTTGTTTTTCGATTATATCCATTTGAAAAATTCTGCAAAACAAAATTTGGCCCTTTTCAAAAGATAGTCTAGATTGAATTTATGGAAAAACTCAGTTAAGGGCCATTCACAAATTACATAACGCTTTAGGGGGTGGAAGGGTGTCTGTCCGAGCGTTACGGTCCATACAAATTTTAGAACCCTTCCATACAAAATTCGTTACGAGAGGGTGGGTGGGGGCTGAAAATGCTCCATTTTACCATTATGTAATTTATGAATGAACGCTTAATTTAACTATTGATTTATCAAATAAAAACGACGTCAGTCCAATCAAACGAAACAAAATCAATCAATAACGGTGCTCACCTGCACCTTTGACAGCTGACCGACCTGAAGCTCTTCATGGCTCTCAGCTTGTGATTGTCAATCTGCGTGTCACGCTTACCTAAGGTACTCACGTGTCAGCTTCTACATGTCACGATGCGCTTGCCGTGATTGTCAGTAAAGAACATCGTTTAAAAGCGTGGTGGTTTTTGTTTTCATATCTGATCATCTGGTGATGGTCACGATATTTTGCAAGACTGGTCATATGCCCAATCCGGTTAAAAAACATATGCGCACCATGTAAACTGAATTTTCTTGAAAACAAGATGTTCAAGGTATCGCAAAACGTCCGCGAGGTCAGCTTACGGTATCTACCAGATCAACCAAGGGGTTTGCAAAGTCTAAATTCTGTACCATTGGCATACATATACCCAAACTGGATCAATAATCAAATACGCATTATATGAACCCAATTTTCTTGAAAACGAGATGTTCATGATACTTCAAAACGCTCTCGAGCTCAGCTCAAGGTATCTACCAGATCAATTAGGTCTTTTAAGCATATGGTTCAAATTTCTTTGAACATGGGATGTTTAAGGTCTTCCAAAATGATCTTGAATTAAGATGTCCATTCGAATGCATACATGGATTTTTTGGTGGGACGTATAACCATTCGAAAATTGTGAAAAAAAAACATCAGACTTCAGAGTAATTTCTGGGATGCTTAGCGATGCCCGGATACATCGTTCATAACTTGGTTGATCGGGTTGATCACATGTTCTAAACTCCAGGACGTTTTGGAGAACCTGAAATAGTTTACGTTTATTCAAAACTCGACTAATTTATGTAACATGATCACATGGGTATTTTAGGACATACATCTCGGTTTAGGACAACGTATTTTCTGATGCGCTCGAGAATATGTACTCCAGAACAGTTTGGTTGACCTAGGTCCTAGGACATCCGAAAAACAAACATTTCAACGCCTATTAGTGTTCTTTCTATACTAGTTTTGGAATATAAAAAACCCCAATTTGTACGTCAAATCTGCGTAAAAAAGTCGTCCTGAAAATGTTAAGCTGACAATCAGTAAGTTTTGGAAGCGGCCAGATGCGTCAATAGTCCATTTTATATTCATAATTCGCTTCCTGATCGAAAACCATGAAAAAAGAGCCGTCGAATGACTAGTTTTCATCATAAAACTGAAATGACTCCTCCCACAGGTTCCCCGTGGGGGCAACCCATAAGTCCTGGAAGCGATCAGAGTCGTCACTGGTCTATTTTATATTCATACTTTGCTTCCTAATCAAAAACTGTGAAGAATAAGCCGCCGAATGACTGGTTTTGGTGCTAAACCTGAAATGTCCCCTTCCACAAGTTCCCTGAGGGCACCCCAGCGACTCCAAATCCATCTATTCAATCGGTGTTTCGTTCTTGATACATTAGAAGCCTTCTGGAATAATATCATAGTGGACGATCTGTCAAAAAACAAGTTTCAAATGAATTTGGGGACTGACCCCTTTTAAAACTATGAATCTGAGCCGATTATAAAGAAATAGCCATATCTCACTCGATTCTGATCCGATTCCAAATCCCAATACATAGTTCAAATCGGCAAGAGCCCCACTTCATTTGTGGCTACTATTATTATTGAACTTTTAATCACAACTTATCGTAATATCCACCTCTAATTTACGGTTTTGAACCTACCTCCGAAAATACCGAAATATCTTCGGAATATGATGGCCATAGTCGGTTCCATGGACATACCGTGAAACTGCATTAATTTTTCAGTTCAGGCATCCCTGTATTGTCAATATCGGATGATAACTGACATAGTTACAACACATCCAATTTTTCCAAAAAATTGCCTATCATACTTATTTTGTCTATCCCCTGTACCTCACTATTGAAAACATTGATTCCGCTAAATAAATTCTTGTTATCAGTACTGAGATTTCCATTTTCATTGGGAGAAGTCACGCGATATTTACATTAAGGTTTTTCACACTCTCATAGAAAACATAATCAATGAAAGGAATTGCAACATTCATTCAAAAGATTATTCAAAGTAATGTAAACAAGCTGTCTCTGCTTAAATAATGTTATTATTACCACATTTAACTCGAAAATCAAAAACGATATAATGATTTTATCGACTAGTCATAATTGTTTGCTCGAATCTTTTAAAATGATTCAGAAATTTAGATTTCAAAACAAAGCACATTCCCATCATGAGCGCTCGTAATGTGACAGATAACCGGGAGCCCGCTACATTTTTATTTGGTCTCTTGAAAATGAAAATGCCTCTGTTTTCGCTTTCACGTGAAGATCGCGAAAACTGCCAGTACTGCTGGTTATACAGTAATAACCCGATTTTATCACCCCATGATAAATTTCGGGGTGATAGAATAGGTCGAGTAAGATCGAAAAAAAAAACATATTTTCATAATTCATTTCATTCATTTCATATGAATCAGTTTATTCCTTTGGAAAGGTGAAATTCGTACAATACCCGTTATTTTTTGTCGAAAATGCTTACAGAAAAAAAATTGAATTCATATCCTAATAGAAATAATTTAAAATCTAACATACTTGCTCAGGTTTCGTTGAATGTTCTATTTTCTAAAACATAAAACTCTCTTGAAGAAAGTTGTCATGCGGAAGTTCAACAAGATTTTTTGCAGAAATTTCGCCAAGGGTTATTTACAGAAATTCTACTGAAAAATGTAGCAGGAACTCCTGTGTCAGTATTACTTGAATTTCATTGGAAATCTCCAAGGGTATCTGCACAAATTTTCTCAAAGATTCCTGTGGAAGTTTGTCTGGAAATTGCTGCGGTAGATCCTCCGAGAATTTATGCAAAAATTCATCCGAATACTTTTTCATAAATTCAATTTGGAGGAGAAGAAATTCAATCTGGAGGAATTTATCCAAAATAATCCGCAGGATTTTTTATGACAATACATGCGAGAATCCATCCATGAATTCCTGTTGAAATCGCTTTGGATTTTTTTTACATAAATACGTTGGTAAAAACACAAGAACTTCCGGGAATTCTCCCGTAAATTCAAAGCAGAATTTCCGAGGAAATTGCCACGTGAATTTATGAGAAAACTGCTGCAGAAGTCAATTTTTTTTTTGGAAATGCATGTGGAAATTTCTTAATAAATCGCTTTGGGAATTCCTGAATTCCTACTAAAACTCAATTCTTTTCCAAATTCAAGGTGGAATTTTTAAATTTTGTCTGTTGTTATCGCTACAGGAATAACCATGAAAATTCCTCTATGAATCTCTCAAAAAAAAAACTGTTTACAATTTATCATAGCAAAATTCTGCAGAAATCCTCTCCAATCTGTGGAAGTTTATTTATTAAATTACTCATAGAATCCTTGAGGAAATTCCTTCGTAATTTTTCAGCTGGAATTTCGAAGGAAAAACTTATATAATAATTATCCAAAAATAACGCAAAAAATTCTTAACAAGTCCTGTGGATTTTTTTCCGAAAATATCTGTGGAAATTGACCTTTCAATTGCTGAACAAAATTCCTCTTCAATCACTGCGAAAATTCTAATTATAATGAGACATCTGCATCAAATTAAAGAACATTTTTGTATCGATAAAATCGGGGCCACACAAAATCGTGAAGTGACAAAATCGGTCAACACTGTTTTAGAAAAAGATATGTCCGGGAAAAAGGTGTTTTCTCGGCAATGTAATTCTCTGGGATTAGTCGGAAAATGTTATTATCGGGGAAAAGTCATATTCAGGCAAATGTTATATTCGAGGAAATGTCGATGTCGGGGGAATGTCATTTGCGGGGATATTTAATTTGTGGTGAAATGTTTTTTCCGAGAATTTGCTCCTTTTGGGGAATCAGATTTTGGGAAATTGTACAATCCTAAAGAACCTCGCATAATAAATTCACGCTGGGCAAAGCATACCATTGGTACTACGTGTACCTGAAGGTACTACGTGTACCTGAAGCAAGGACGGAAATCTTCGTTTTACTATCAGTTGCATCGATGCTCAGTAGGCAGCTTCGTCATAGATTCGTGTTTGTTTTGATCAGACGCTCGGCGATGCAGGCACGAACATCTCGCAGCATGCTGTCAAACTTCCATGCCAAATTTACCGCCCGATCTTCAATAGCCGATTGATAATCGAGCGCAAAAAATGAATATCTACCGGGGCTGAAATGAATATTTTGAATTGCGGTTAATTTGCACCGATAAATGATGATTATTTTACTTTATATACTAAACAGATGCATATATTTCAGGAATCTGACTTCAAAATGTTGAATCCATGCACCGCAGTATAAAACGATATTCATATTTTGAGATTTCAAATTGAATATCAATGTGCCAAGCTGAAGATTCATTTTGACACCGCACAAAACAACGCTGACACCGAGAGTCGACGCTTGCTGCTGTTCGTGCACATGCCGTCCTATTCATTCGCACATTCAAATTCGGGAAGGACTAGCAACTTGATTGTGTGTTGGATGTCAGCTGTTTGAGTGTAGTTGAACTGACTTTTTCTGTCCCTGCGGAGTACGAATTTTGTGCAGGGCAGGAGAGATTTGCTTCTCTCTAGAGCTGCATATATCGTCAGTCTACTAAGGAGGTAGGGTTTACAACAGCGACTTTTCCCCTTTTTGGGGGCAGCTGACTATCGAACGAGTGCTAGCAAAACAAAGCATTTCCATGTCATTGTAAAAAATACGTTATCTTCAGGCAGGAAAATAAGAAATGTTGGTAAATATCACCAATATTAAGTGACAAATTATTATGTTTTCAATTTGTTTTCATTTCAAAATACAACCCAGGGGAGCGGCTGTTACTTATGAAAGCAATCTAAAAATCCGAGTATAGACTTGGTCAACTTGTAAAACAAGTTCCATTCAATTATGAACGAGGAACAGACAGACAGATCAAGGCTTATTATAACGTGGCAGTGTGTGTCCTCTTTTATCACTTATTCACGAGAGACATGCCTCTACAGCTGTATTGATTCATCCAAGCCAATGAATAAATAAATAAAAAACTCTAGGTCAAGTTTGATGGCACCTTTGCCAATTCTTCGAATCAATCACGCAGCACGAGTGAAACACCTATTCGTTTAGGATGCCGAAACCCAGCGCAGCCAGACTCAGCGGGCTGCCGGAAAAACGCACACCTGCAATTACGAAATCTCGCAAAAGGCAAGACACGAGTTGAGAGAGCGTTTTTTTTTTTGGAAATGGAAATCTTCCATCTGTTCCCACAGCAATGCAAGTGGCTCACATCCAATCAGTGCCAGTCGCTGGTGGTAACAGTTTTACTTTCACATCATCTTGGATCATTAGTTTGCACATAAGAGCGCACTTTACGGAAAGGTTTCGCACAGTGGCCAAAAGTTTAGCAAAAGAAAAAAAACTTGTGATGTCAATTTCTATTGAACACTTTTATGTTCAGAGTCAGACGTGATTTTAATCATTATTTTATAGAAAAGTTTACACACATGCACAGTACACATGTATTTGATTCGGGTTTCATTGGAAAACGCGTCACTGCGCACCGCGACTTGCTCTCACTTGTAGATCTTCTGTACCATCAGCCGAGAGGAACCGGCCTCCCGCTCGGCAGCCGGGTACCGGTCAATCAGTGTGGTGTGCCCCATTGCCTACCCATCAGCAGCAGCACTGAACATCAGCCAGATCGAATCTGATCGCTTGATAGAGGCACGAGGCACGTATCTGTACGTTCGGGCGGTTGGTTGGTTGGTTTCATTTTGGTATGCAGACAAGCTTGCGAGCAGGGGGAAAAATCGCTTTCGATGACGTAAACCCGCCGAAGCCCAATCCATCCGCCGCCGTTAAGTAATTCGGTCGTTCGGATTGGATGGGAAAATTTCTCGCTTGGCGGCCATCGACGGCAAGACTGAAGGCTTTGCGCTGGGATTGAAATGAGATCTCTTCATTGCGCACTGTGTAAGCATATGATGCGTTAATGAACACAGTAGTGATGGCAGGCTACGGGCACCACCCATCGGGTAGCAGCGCAGCGGCTAAACCAGCCTTCGAGACCGACTGACCTAGAAAATGAGCACCATGAACGCCTTCCTTCCGTCTCGAGCTGGTTTTTCGAGCGAGTTGGAGACACTACTCGATTCGCGCATATCATTAACACGCCGTGAGTTTGCCGACGAAGGAGTCTGACCACATTATTGAGGGGATTCCCTTGAATGGGAGCAGGTGACTTCAAGATCAAGTTCGTAAAAAACCATCTACCGAAAATGGCAGTGGACATTAATTATTTAGCATTAGCATTGTTACGGTCTGTTCCGTCGGTTGACAACTAATTAAACCCATGTTTTTTTTGTTTTTTTAAACTGAATCAAGGTGATTTGCAATACTACTAGGCCCTTAATTTGAGACAAAAACAATGCAGTTCATCATTACCGTAACTAAGAAATGGAAAGGAAGTGATGGAGTAGAACTTACTCGACAAGAGATAACAAATTTGGATTTTGAGGAGGTTATTCGTTGGGACATACTTCACGGTAGATCGTACTTCGTAATTACATCTCGAGAGAGTTACAACTGCACAATTTGATGATTAGAACGGAAGCAAACACTTACCATTTGTTCTTTTGATTTTCCTCTACGGCGGCCATCCGTTCCCGCGTCTTCTCGTACACGTCATCGTTGGCGTGTATCCGCATCTTGTGCTGGATGTGTCCCATGTTCTGCAGCTGCTGGCCCTGGCTCTGCTGGATGCATTCCATCGAGCCGCCGCCCTCGATGTCCGAAATCGAGAAGCTGAACTTTTGCACATTGTTACCGTTGCCGGAGGGAAACGACAGGTAGCCCTGTCCGTTGGCGAACTGAATGGAGGGATTGACTGCGGTGCCGAGTTTGTACTGGAAAGAGCGTGGTGAAAAAGGAAGAGGAAGTTAGTACTCATGTTCGGCGTTTAAGATTTGCAATATTTTTGTTTTTTGATAGTTTCTGATAATGAATGTTGGATTTGTTGAGGTGTCAAATTAGCGCTCAGACACTATTGTAGCTTAGCTTGATTGACTGTACCTCTCGTAGTTGCTAATCGTAATTTGTCGAAAAACTACAAATATGTACAGCAAATAATAGTTTTCTTGGGACTAGAAACCTATTCTCGCTGTACATATATGCTTTGGAGTTTCTTGAGTTCAAGACCAATAATGATGCTGACCACGTCCTCACAGGCAATTCAGGATTCAGAGAGGAAAATTAGTTCAATACTCACTGCTACAGGAGACCGAGGAATCCTCTGCATCTCCGTGAGTGCCACTGGAGTGGAACAGTTGGTTAGTTGGGAAGGTAATCTATAGGAGGTCACCTACACAGTAAACTCAGATTACTGGGGTTGGTAAAATTCTACCGGTTTTTCAAACAGCTGAACGTTTGGTAATGAGCCCGGTTATTTTTTATTGATTACCGAACGCTCAGTAAACAAAAATTAATCTAAACTGTCAAAAATTGCAGTTTGTTCGGCAACAAATTGACGACGTGTTCAAAATTTAACTAACGATTATGTCAATAAAATTACAGGACGTCGTTAAAACGTTAACATTTCTTTCGGAAAAAAATTATTCGTTTTACGATCGAAATAGATTAAAGAATATTTTTGGAAAAGAGAAAAGAATGTAAAAAGGAAGACAAAAATACATTGTAATAAGTTTAAGAATTATTGAGTTACTTTTTGTCCTCCAAATATCATTTGGAAGGATTGGAAGTACGTAATCTTATTTTCGATATTTTTGTTATATTTAGCTGCCTTATTTTCAATTTGTTTTTACGCATAGTAACAGAAAACTTTTCACATATCCTGAAAGTTTTTTTTTCCTCCATTTTGGCATCAGTTTATTTGATTATTTATTAAGAAAAAATATTTTAAGCTCTTTTTAGTGGAATGTATTCAACCGTCTAAGACGAGTTTAATACTTTCCATTTAATTCCATTACGTTTTGTTATCTTTGCAGATACGTATTTCGACTTTAACTGTGAAACCGTCTTCAGTGTCTCGTACTAGACTCGGAAAGTATCAAACTCGTCTTAGACGGTTGATTATTTATTTTTTCAAGTTAGTAATAGCTTAGTTATCCCATATGCAATTTTTGTGCGATGATTTTCTGCGGTCAACAAAACTATGTTCATCAGTGGACTTCACAACTAGAATGGATTAAGGCCGAACACAAGCCGAACCGTGAAGCCTAATAGCGAAACTACTTGTTTTGACAAAATAACTTGTGAACGCCGGCACAATAAAAATTCCATCGTTAAAAACGATAAGAGATAATTATTATCACAACAGTAAAGCAAATGATTAAAAAATGTCAACTCACAAAACCGCCCTGAAGCAAAATCGCAAATCGAAGAATAATGCAAATATCGTCTGTTTCTCTTCTAATTAGGTTTAATTGTTTGTTCACAGGTGTCTCCGATAATTTTTTGATTTTTTTAATTTGATTAAATGTTCGGCAATGTTATATATTGTTACTGTCAGTCAGTATCAGTATTTTATTACCAAACCACCGATAAACAAATGTATTGCCGAAAAAGTCAGTTAATTCTTCACCCGTGTCTTCAGCCCGTGTTTCATTTCGCAATTCTTTTTTTTTCTCTGTGAATCAAATCAGATTTCTGTTTTTTATTCTCGAACCAGTGGACCAAGCGTAACACGATTAACACGGTAACACGATTCGTCGCGCTATCAATGAGTACAAATACATTGCGAGGTGAATCTTTTCACCAACAACTTCTCGTAAATTTGAAAAATGTTTATCCATCGCGCACTGATTAATCTGCTATATCTTGTTTTCACTCCGCGTTCTTCCCGGACTGCGCCAAATGATAACACGATCGATCGGCACTGATTAATCTGCTTATCGAAGCAGAAATCTGTTTTCTCACCGCGTTTTTTTCCGCATCGTACCATGTGATAACACTTGCGATTGCGCAATGATTAATCTACTCATCAAAGCAGATTTTTTTTCATCTGCCTTCATCCCGAACCACACCAAGCTGATACGATCGATCACGCACTGATTAATTTGCTAATCGCTACATAATTTTTATCACTCCGCATTCTACCCGGACCTCACCAAGCAATAACACGATCGATCGCGCACTGATCAATCTATTTATTGAAGCAGAAATCTTCTTTTTTCACATCGCGTTCTTCCCGGACCGCACCAAGCGATAGCACGAATGATAGCCTTCAAATTAATCGGCTTATCAAAGCAGGAATCTTTTTTTTTCACTGCGGACTGCATCAAACGATAACGCGATCAATCAGCACCGATTAATCTGCTTATCGAAGCAGAAATCTTGTTTTTCATTCTGCGTTCTTCGCAGACCGCACCAAGCGATAACACGATTTATTGCGCACTGATTACTCAGCTTGTCGAAGTAGAAATATTTTTTAACTCTCCATTCTTTCTGATAATCGCGTTCCAAACGATAACATTATCGATTGCGCACTGATTAATCTGCAGCAGAAATCTTTTTTTTTTTCACTCCACGTTATTCCCAGACCGTACCAAATGATAGCACGATTGATTGAGCACTGATTGATCTGCTCATCAAAGCAGACATCTTTTTTCATTCAGCAATCTTCCCGAACCACAACAAGCTATAACATGATTGATCGCGCACTGATTAATTTCAGTGGCGATTCCTTAACCTCAATCTACTTATTCAACGAATTCAAATTTGAGAAATTTCTACGCTTAAATGCATTAATTATGTAGATTTTGAAAAGCTTAAACGGCTCTGATTTTTTTTCCTATTCAAAATTTTCAATTTTTGTGTCGTTGATTAATCTATTTATCGAAGCAGAAATATTTTTTTCACTCCGCTTTCATCTGCTTATCGAAGCAAAAAAAACTCACTCTGCGTTCTTCCCGGAGCACACTGAGCGATAACACAATCGATCGCGCAATGATTAATCTGCATATGGAAGCAGAAATCTCCGCGCTCTACCCGGACCGCATCAAGCGGTAACATGATTGATCGTGCACTGATTGATCTGCTTGTCGAAGCAGAGATCTTTATTACTCTGCATTCTTCCCGATAACCGCATTCCGAAGCAATAATTCGATCGATCGCACACTGAGTAATTTGCCAATCAAAGCAGACATCTTCTTTTTAACTCCGCTTTCTTCCCGTACTGCACCAATCGTTGAAATGATGTGCGCAATCACACTGATTATTTTTTTAATCGTAGCTGAAATATTTTCTCTCATTTCGCGATCTTTCCGGACTACACCAGGCGATAACACGATCGATCGCGCACTCCAAGTTCTTCTCGGACCGCACCAAGCAAAAACACGATTGATAATGATTAATCTGCTTTTCGAAGCAGAAATCTTTTTTTACTCCGTATTCTTCCGGATGACCGCATTCCCAAGCGATAACACAATCGACCACACATTGATTAATCTGCTTAGTGACGAAAACCCTAATATAGAAAAAGTCACTATAATATAGAATAAAAAAATCTGCTCATCGAAGCAGAAATCTACCCGGACCGCATCAAGCGGTAACACGATTGATCGCGCACTGATTGATCTGCTTGTCGAAGCATAGATTTTTTTTACTCTGCATTCTTCCCGATAACCGCATTTCGAAGTAATAATTCGATCGATCGCACTCTGAGAAAGTCTCCAATCAAAGCAGACATCTTTCTTTTCTCTCCGAGTTCGTCCCGTACTGTACCAATCGTTGAAATGATTGATGGCGCACTGATTAATCTATTAATCGTAGCTGAAATATTTTCTCTCATTTCGCGATCTTTCGGGACTACACGATCGGCGATAACACGATCGATCGCGCACTCCAAGTTTTTCTCGGACCGCACCAAGCAAAAACACGATTGATAATGATTAATCTGCTTGTCGAAGCAGAAATCTTTTTTTACTCTGTATTCTTCCGAATAACCGCATTCCCAAGCGATAACATAATCGACCGCACATTCCTAATATAGAAAAAGTCACTATAATATAGAATAAAAAAAAATCTGTTCATCGAAGCAGAAATGTTTCGTTTCGCTGCGCGTTTATCCTCAACTGCACCAAGCGTTAAAAGATCTATCGCGCACTGATTGATCTACTAATCAAAGCAGATTTCTTTTCACTCCGCGTTCTTTCCGGACGGCACTTAGTAATACAGTGAACTCTCCCTTACTCGATATTGAAGGGACCATCGAGTTAGGGAAATATAGAGATAAGGAACACATTTATATTTTTTTCGAAATTATCAAAAACTTTTCATAGCATGTAGAAATATGCTTAAGGGTCATTTGGCCGAATGCCAATTGGTCGAATGCCATTTGGTCGAAATGGTCATTTGGCAGAACGAAATTTGGTCGAAATGTTCATTTGGTAATTTTTCCCTATTAAGTGAAGTGAGATGTCCGAAGTGAATAGTAAAAAGTAAAAACTGAAAAGTGAGAAATAAGATGTTCTAAGTGAGTAGAGAGAAAATGGAAGTGAGTACTGAGTTATGAGATGCGTGCAGTAACAAGTGAGAAGTGAGTAGTGGAAAGCGAGGAATGAGGAATGAGAAGTGGGTGGTGAGAAGTGACAAACGATAGTTGCAATAAAATGGATGAAGGAAAAAGAGGGAAGAGAAATAATAATGATAATGGATGTTAGAAAAAGGAAGAAAGAAGAAAGAAGCAGGAAGAAGAAAAAAGGATGAAAGAGGAAGGAAGAAGGAAGAAGAAAAAATAAAAAGAACAAGGAAGAAGTAAGATTAAAAAGAAAGAAAGAAGTAGGAAAAAGGAAGAAATGAAAAGAAAAAGAAAAAATGAAAAGAAAGAAGGAAGAATAAAAAAGAAAAAAAGAAAAGGGTAAAGTAAGAGAAAAGTGGGAAGGAAGAAGGTCACAGTTTATAATACCCACATCTCACTTGTCACACTTCAATTTTTATTTCTCACTTCTCAATCCTTGGTCCACACTTTTCATTGCTCACTTCTCACCTTTCACTTCTTATTTCTCACTTTTACCTACTCGCTTCTCGATTCTCACTTCGAACTTCTCATTTCTCAGATATCACTTCTATTCTCGGTTCTCACTTTTCACTTCTCAATTCTCACTTGTCACTTTTCACTACTCACTTTTCAATTCTCACCCTCACTTCTTACTTCTCACTTCTCACTTTCCTCTATAACTTTTAACTTTTCTCTTCTCACTACTCACTTTTTACTTAAAATTTCTCACTTTTACTTTCTGGTCTCTCACTTATCACGTGTATATAACGTGCATGTGAGCTGTTTCTGACAACATCGAGTTAGCGAGGTAAAAATGCACACGCCTAAAATCAATAACACAGAGATATGTTTGCTTCACACAAAACGGACCTAATGCAGAACAACACCTAGATGAGCGACAGTTACACAGTCACAAAAATAACTCGTGTGGTTTTATTGAAGCTTGGATTTCAATATTTTCAACAATATTTGGTTCCCCATGAAACAAGGAATCTGTACAAACGTTTACATGTTAAAAAGGACCGTTATCACGACCATACGCGGCATTTTTGTGCCTGTGTAACTGTCGCTCATGTAGGTGTTGTTCTGCATTAGGTCCGTTTTGTGTGAAGCAAACATATCTCTGTGTTATTGATTTTAAGCGTGCCTTTGTAAATTACTTCGACTTAGAGAACACCCAGTTAGAGAGATGTCGACTTACGGAGGGAACGCAGTATGTTAGTTTCAAGGGACTTTGAATTTCTTCAAGTAAGAGAAAATATTTAGTTACAGAACATCGAGTTAGGGAGAGTTCACTGTAAAACGATCGATCGGCACTGATTCAATTGGCTGAAAAACTAGTACAAATATTTCAAAATGTATCTGAAATGGAAATGAGAGCTCGATATCGAAGCGATACAATGACGGATCCGCTTTTTGTGTTTGTCCTGATAGCGCCTCGACTTTTAATCTATAGTACTATGTACCATATTTCAAACAGGCGGATAGATCTTTGGTTACGCGTGTAGATCTAAAGGCCTTACTTCGAAAATTTTCTGTATGACCAAGAACTTATGCTTTGACACAATCTATTCTGTGAGTCACACAGAGCATGTACCATATTTGAAACAGGTAGATAGATCTTTTGCTACGCGTATAGATCTCAAGGCCTTATTTCAGGAAATTCTTGGATGAGTTTGAGCTTAGATCGTTTCCTGGTTTCATATCACAAAAACCAAAAACCACAAAAGCCATATCACGATCCATACTAGCGTACGAACAACGCATAGCGCAATAGGTAGAATTATAATTAGTCCGTCCATTATAATTAACAGTTTAAAATTTTCAAGTCCGCAGTAGGTCCCCACCACATAAAATTTGCTAAGTCCCCAATAGGTTTTTTACGTCGTTTTTTTTTAATAGCGCGGTTTTTTTACGCTGTTTTTTTAAATAACGCGTTTTTTTACGTCGGTACCGCGTAAAACAACCGCGCTAAAAAAACTTCAGTGTAATTGATTTTTTTTTTTTTCGATATTAACCTTCCCGTTTCTGATGTCTGTTTGTAAGTATGAGGTGAAACTTGCAAATTGCCACTTTTTCTGGGGACAATAGTACGAATCGAAAATTGAGATCCATCCGGATGGAATGCAAGTTGTTGCGAAGGAATCGGTCAAAACACGTGGTTTCACCGCAGTTTATATTTTTGAAACCATTTGAAATCTGACGTCAGGGATGGAAAGGTTAATAATCCCAGTACTATGAAAATATTGATATCCAAGAAGTGCGTTATATATCTTATAAGATCCTGTTGTCTTAATAATATTGAGGGTGGTGACGATTTATTAGTAAACATTGCCTTCAAAAATGTAGTACAAATGCGTTTTGACTATATAACGCAGAAAAGCATCACTTCTGTTCCTAATCACTGACCAAGACTAACAATTCTCGCACTTAGTTTCATAGGGGCGTAACTGTATTGATCGATTTATCTTCGTCGATGTTTTCTTTTTATAATTGTAGCGAATTGTTCTAGATTATCGATGATTCTATGGTTTGGTATGATAAAGGATGATTGTACCTTGCACCAGAAATAATAATCACGATTGTAGCTTTTGAATCAATTGAGTTATTAACAAAATATTAAATCGATTAAGAGAAATCGATCAATATAGTTACGCCCCTATGAAACTAAGCGCGAGAATTTATTTTTGTCCATAGCCGAGATCTATCTTAGAAATATGCAATGATTTTCACTGTCCATAAGTGTCCTCATGTCCTAATGTTTTATTGCGAAAAATACGAATGATACGTTGGTCAATGTTACGTCAGACATTTGCCCAAGGATTTTGTTTTGCGATTGTACCCAACGTATAGGTAGAGAAATCTTTTTACAGATCTAATCAAGATTGTACAGTTGCCATATGGGCAAGTCTAAAATCCATCCGAAGATTCCGATGAACTCTACTCACGGTGATCTAAATCCACTCACATATCCGTTTCGCGCGGCCGTGGCCATGCAAATCCGATTAGAGCCATTAGTAAAACTGAGAACTCGTTTTCAGCCTCTTACTTTTTTTTTAATTCGACATCCTAGTCCAACAGCGGATCATAGACATCACAATATCAGGAAACGGCAGTGTGATTCCATCGTGATACTACCATGGCCAGTTGTCGCTCGTTATAGACTAATGCTTCGATGTCGGTTTTAGCTGAAGCCAACATCGATACGTGCCAACTGAGCTGAATATAGTAGGTTTTGTCCTCGGTTACAATGTTGCCTTCGTCCCATTTGGTCGTCATCAGCGATGGAAGAAAATTTTAATTAAAGTTGGTTCAATGGAATGGCACCCAGTAACGAACTGAACGATTACATACAGAAATTTTTCCGAGTCTGTGGGAATACCGTTAACTCGGGAAATTCCATCGTATTCAGTGCCTCACGAAACACTTTGTGTAATAATGAAATTTCCTCCCTCAAAGATTAAACTCATTCGAATCATAAAATATTCAATCATGGCCCCGAGCACGGACAGCTTAACAAAAGTGTTGAACAACTCCAAGATAAAGCAGTTTTACAGTCACCATGTTCCACCATCGCCGGTCAGTTAAAAACCTCGATTGCAATCTTATCTATCTTCTGGTAGCGAATTCACTTTACAAACCGCACGACACTTGCTGATAACAGCACCGTTGTACCTGTTGACTGAGGATAACCTCTCACGAACGGCCATTGACGGCTGAGCACAACGCAAAGAATAAAATCCAAATCCAAACTGATAAGGATTATTGCCTCTTGGTGAGGGAACTTGTTTCAACACCTGTGATGAAAATCATTAAAATAAACACTTTTCAGCTTGCGTGTGAGACAACTTCAACCAGAAAAGACGTTCTCCTTCCATAATTATCGGTGTTATTTGTAATAAGGTGCTTTGTTCGGCTTTCCGTTCCATTATTCCAGACTGCACTCTTAATACCAATGGAACCCATCCCCAATGGCTCTTCGACATAACATTATAGACTTGGGTGCAGGGGAACAAAGAACAAGATGCAATTCAATACTCCCAGGTCGCAGCAGCAACAGGTGGTCATTTAATCAGAAGCTCTGGAAATGCTAAACGGTGCCCATTAAGTGCGAATGGGTAACGATTATGGGGTTGTTTTTCCGCCCTAGCACGGAGATGATGCGGCTCCGGCGGCGCTCTACTATACCTCCTGTGGATACGAATGTTGCCGCGCAGAATGGCAATCAATCGGGTCGGGATTGCTTTGGTTTGGCATGTAGGAAGGAATAACGTGTTTGCTCTCTACAGCCACACCAGCCAAGCCAAGAAGTTGAGTTGGGGAAGGAAGGATAATGATATTGCTAGTGATTCCGAATGAATTGCAGCTCGTTAGGTTTGATTTACTGTAGAAGTCAACAAAGAGGTTGCGATCACTGAAAACCGGGGGACTGTACAAACACATTAGGATGGTTACGATGTTGGCAGTTTTTTTTTAAATTGAATACCTATCCCGAGCAGACGGAAATGGCTCAATAATATAAAATCTTGATTAGATAGAAAAATCTGATATGGAAATGATTGATATAAGAGATAGAAGATCGGACGACAATATTAATATTTTGCACAAAAATATCAGTTATGCTATTTGTAAGAAGTAATTAATATCATGTGCTATTGGCTTGTTCTTATCCATAACATATCTTGACATTGAAATTAAAATGATATTTCGATGTAAATTTATGATATTATTGCCTGTTCTTTGATCTCTTATGTCAATCAAGTTCATATTATGTTTTGTTATTCTGTTCAAGGCTTCTGCCCGGGATTTGATCCGTTTTCTTTAAAAATCCAAATTTGGAATCAACTGGCTAAAGTAAGAATATTTGAAATAAAAATCAATTGAAAAATAAAGCTGCAAGGGCACAGCTTCCTAAAAATATAGCCTTGTGTTTATGAATGTTCAAAACACGCTGCATTATCAGGAACACAGATATGTACAAAATATGTAAGAAAAAGTTCTTTTTCCTAGATGAGATTAGGGACAAGCCTTCCGGAATCCAAAAACAACTGTCATTTTTATTTTTCCAGTTTTGCTGCGATAGTTGTGCGTTGCTTCTGTTTTGAATGGGGTGCCCTTGAAAACGCGAGTGAAATTAGTTTCGTCTGTAACGAAGATTTTAAAAATTTCAATCTCAGCAATTTTTAAAAATTGCCGCATTTTTTAAATTCTTTTTAATTTATCGTAGATATTTTCTAAATTACGCAAATGACTATTCTTTGCAATTAACAACGAAAATGTTTGACCTTTTTTGGCTCACTGATGAACTTATATTTTATACAAAAAATCACTTGAATAAAGCTTAAAAAAATCAGCCTTCAATTCGATGACATCAGGCTTGGCATTTGCTCGCACAATGAGCTCAATGAGCAAAAAAAAATTCATCAAAAGTGAGCAACAACATATCACGGATATGATCAAAACATACAAAAAAGATGCTCTTCGTTGTGGGAAAAATGAGGAGCGGCTCTCTTTGAGAGAAACCGTTTGTCTCAATGAGCCTCTTTGAGGAGCATCATTTTTGTTGTTCTTTCGAACTGAACGTACAGTTAAATAAAAGCACACTTCTGTCATACCATCGCTACCCGCACAACCAAGATGAATACACAGCTAGGTGTTTCAATCTGTCCAATTAATGGGCGAGAAGAAGGCGGGGGTGAAAAGTTCATTTTCGGTGCAAAACATAAACAAACCGGCTGGCTCTCCCATACTAAAATCCAAGATGGCTGAATCGTGAATTTGGCAGATTGGAACACCTAGTGGTGTATTCATCTTGCGCACAACAGTCTTACACATTCGTACTTTTATGAGACTTGCATAAGAATAGGGACCGTGTATAGCATCCATGAACGGGTAGAAATGAACACCATTCTATCTTTACATTAATTATTTACTGCATCTAAGCAACAGGCAGCTTGATGTAGGCAATTTAACATTTATCTGGTTAGCAATTACAATTTGAAGTGCAAAGAAATTATTGACTAAATTATCTTATACTAGACGAACTGTCCGATCTCTCTCGGGTTTTATTTTTGATCTGTCAATCATTTAGTTGATTGAGGCGTCGCACTCTAGATCGATTTCAGTTCCGAGTTTGATGGCTTTCTTCAGAACTTATTAATCCGTTGCATTTAGACAACTTCCCAACTTTCCCCAGCAAATTGATCAACTATTAGTATGTACAAATACAGTTGATCCCAAGACGAATCGATTACTGAGAGAATCTTGTAAATTGGTCCACTCGTTCGTGATTTATTATATATAGAGACTAGTTGAACGTACCCGAGCTTACTCGGGGTTGTATTATTTTGCATTCCTGTCAATTGTTGTATTCATTGCAGCGCCGCACTCTAGATCATTTTATGTGCGATCGCATTGGGTTTTCTCCCAACTGGCCCTTATATTGTATTTAGACAGTTTTCCAGCTCCCCCCACCAGATTTGCAAACTTTTTGAATACACAGCGGAGCCCTAGCCGAATCGATTGGTGAGGAAATCTTGCAAATCGGTCTTATTAAACCGCATGACCCCAGTGTATACCATTTTGACCGATAAATACAAGATTTGTTCGACTGCTTCAAGTTTGATTAAAATATACTAAGCTCTTTCAAGAGAATGTCTTCAACGTGTAAAAATAAAATGAAGCAGTCCTTAACCCGCATTATGACAGTGATTGAATTGTTTTCTAAACAAACACGATAAATACAATTACCTACTGGCTACCCTTTAGATTAGCCAACTAATGATCATAAATTTATTCGCCACCACCAATTCCGTCCTTCGAGAAAAGAGGCTCAAAGATACTCAATGAGCAACTTTTTCCTCACCTCATTGAGTCAAACCATTTAGTTATCATTGAGAAATGAATATATTTCGGAGCAACCCGAAAAAGAGAGAAACGCAAAAGTACAAAAGAGAAGAGCAAAGATTCGTGTGTCGAGAGCAGTAAGCATTTTTTTTCTTCTCTTGATTTGCTCTGAGGAGCATTCCATCCCTGGATGACATCATGCAACTACATTTTTTAATTTTGTTACGATTTTTTTGACAAAATTCTTGAAATTTGTAATTGACATTTTTTTTAAATATTTTGTGACGAAACTTAGATTTTTTTTAATTTGACGCAAATGTTTTGAAATTTTCGATTGATATATTTTTAAAATTTTCCCGTTTGTATTTTACAATTGTTTCAGAATTGATGCTCAATTTTTAAAAAAGTGGAGAAGTTTCTAGAAATGTTGTCTCTTTGTAAATTGTAACGATTTTTTTTATATTTTACAACAGAATTTTAAAAATTTACATGACAAACTTTTATGTTGAAAAATTTGTTAGTTAATGTAATTATGTTATTAAGGTTTTTTCTAAAACAGCGATTTTTTTTAAATTTTATTTTTGCCAAAGTCCTATTGCGATAACATTCTTGAAATTTTTATCACATTTTTTTTTTGGTTTAGGTTTAAGCGATGTAGCCGAATGTCGTTTGGCCAAATAATTGAAATATTATCCCTCAGAAAGGGCATAACATGAGAAATTAAAAGTATGAAATGAGAAGTGCAAGTGAGTAGTGAGTAGTAGTCACAATTGAGAAGTGAAAAGTAAGTAAGATAACGGTACCAATAGTGGAGGTATTAGTAGATCCACAATTTTTTTAAAAACTGATAACTATTGAAAATTTACAGCTTTAATATCTTAACCAATAGATAAACTAATAAATTTGCTAACAAAAATGAGATTGATGTCATTTAACATCAACAACTAGGGCTTCCATTCCCGGAAACGATTTCCCGGGAAATCATATTTCCCGGGATTCCCGATTCCCGGGATTTATGTATCAGTTTCCCGAATTTCCCGGGAAATGAACAAACTAAAATATTTTGCAATAATTGTCTTATTTTTTTATTTAATTTGATGATAACGGATTTTGGGGTATCAATTACATTTTTTACTAACATCATCTCACTGTTTATTTCACTTGAAGTTTAAGAACTTGAAATGCTACAGAATCATACGGTGCATCCCAACATGTGTTGAAGAGAGGCGAGACAAAGAACCAGTTTGTATCTATCGTTCGTTTATTCAGTAAGTCTTACCAACTTATCTTATCAACTTGTGAAGTTGTGAAGTCGAAATAAAATTTTAATTAAATTAAAATTAATTTCATTAAAAATTTAGTGTCTGTGGTGAAACAGCAGAGCTACCAATGTTCGAAGATATTCAGGCAATAGCAGTGACCGCTTTGGCAGGTTTGTCCTATTATTGTCAAAGCTTTTTTAAGACCATCAACCCTTTTTGATTCAATTCCCGAACAGATTCATGTTCCGAAGACTCGTTTGTATTTTGATATATTTCTGAAGTAGTTCATTTGAATATTTTATAATATTGGTGGGCTAACAGATCTTGATGGAAAAACAGATTTTAGGTCTTTAGTATGCGATTATTACAACTGTCTTACAACAAATACTCGCGAAACTTTTGCAATTTGATGCGTTTTAGGTGCTGTTCGGCATTTCAAGCAAAGTTTGACTGAAAAAAATGTTATAGTCTGGATCATTAAAGTACGACAATCAAGCACTCGCCTGCAAGCAAGAATGCAAGAATTCTCATTTCAAATATTTCATTCATCTGCTTTAAATACCTTTAAAGTCGAAAATGTGTTCAAGTGGACGCACATCAATAAAAAAGGTTTATCCTTAAAAGTTGACCAGAAGATTCCATGTACTAAAACAAAGTCGTCGAGTATAAGAATAGTTCATGTTAGGAATATTTTGGTGATAATATAAGAGAATCTCTCGAAGCCGTCGTTGTCCAAAAATGGAAAAAAATGCAGATACATCCTGAAAAAGTTTTGAAAAAATTATGGAAAAGTAGCACATAGCGGAGCAGGACACTGCATATCGTACTCTAGAGCCAGAGCAGATGCTGATACTTATGGCATGGCGAATGTTTTGTAGAAGGTGTTAACGCTTTTCAAACTGAACAAAAACTTTCTCAGGCTTTCAATAACTCTTTGATCATTTGAGGACAAAACAGCAAGCATCCCTGATGTCGAATGTATATTTTCGAAATCATATTTTACGACAAAACTTAAACTACGATTTTGAATTAGTTTCGAGAGTTTTTTTTATTTCCCGGGATCCCGGGAATTCCCGGGAAATGATTATTTCATTTCCCGTTTCCCGGGAAGTTGATTCCCGGGAAAAATGGAAGCCCTATCAACAACTACAAAATTTTGCTTGCACCACTAATGGGTACACTGTTCCTTTAGTGGCGGTAAAATTTAATTTTGTTTCCCATAGTGGTGCTATCCATTGATTTCTTATGAGACTCGCCACTATTGGTACAGTTGCACCACTATAGGTGGTGCAATTGTCAAGAGAGTCAGTTTTATTAAGGAAAATAATTGTTTTCAATAATTTTTCAAGTGAAATCTTAGGATAAGTCGCATATAACAGGATATTTAAACTCAACTGAAATCATCGTAAAGTGTATAATTATGATAAATCTTATTAAAACCCCCCTACCTCCACTATTGGTGCTTCCTCCACTAAGGGTACGGTTACCCTAATGTGAAACCAGAGTATCAAGCCAGAAGTGAGAAGCAGAAAGTAAGTAGTAAAAAGTGAGAAGCGAAAGATGAGAAGTTAGAGGTGGTGAGTGAGAGATAGACAGTGATAGTTTAGAAGTTAGAAATTAAAACCAGATAAATCCACCTAGGGGCGATGATGCCTTTCTCGTGCATCATTAAATGTATTGAAAAAATCGCATTAGAAAGGTCAAAAAACCACTTTAGGGATCTAGATCGCATTTTTTCTATCATTTTGCATGTTTTTACATTAATTAATATGCATTGCCACTACTCTTGGTTTTTTTTAGACATTGCAATTTTTTCTAAGGGAAAAAACAATGATTTTTCAATAATTCCGAATGTCCGATCGGGCCAATTTTCAATAGCAAACAATGGGACCACATTTCCCGTCGAGTGCAACTTGTTGCGAGTAAATCGAATAATGCTAAGTTCCAAGAATTGTGTTTACAAATTTTGTACACATACACACATACAGACATCACTTCAGTTCGTCGAGCTGAGTCGATCGGTATATAACACTATGAGTCTCCAGGCCTGTTATCAAAAGTTTTTTTTAGTAATCCTATAAGCTTTGGGTACAACTTTGTTGTACGACAAAGGCAAAAACATAGAAAAAAGAATAACGAATAATAGTAACTAATACCGGAAAAGAATGAAAAAAAAATACAAATAATAAAACAGTTGACAGTTTTTATTTTTATTTTTTACGAAGATCTTGTAATTTATTATTAAAACTTTATTGTAGAAAATAAATACGAAATTGTAGGAGTTTTTTACTATTTATAGATGATTGCAATAAGATTTTTAACATTTTGAGGTGAATTGTTTAAACCAGTGCTGCAAAGTGTCACCGTTGAAGTCACGCAAAGCCTGACAATAACAAAATCCAGGTCATGTGTTAAGTAGAGGGAATGACGGCTTTGGCAGGTTTTGTTCCATTATTGTCAGGGTTTTTTTTGACTGATTATGCTCAAATTTGGCCTGAACATTATTTGCATATCAAAGAATATTGTGGCCAAATTTCATAAAATTCGGTCGACAAAAACCCCCCTGACAATAATAGAACAAAACCTGCTAAAGCCGTCTTTTCCCCTATTAAATTGTGATGCTCAAATGTGGATCTCACATGCTTGGTGTAACGATTACCATGAAAGTGACATTTTGACAAAAGACCGCCAGCTAAGGGTTGTGTACTTAGCTGGTAGTGCAGCCTGGGCACTGTTGTCCTTCTGACATCAGCTAGAGTGAGAAGGTACGCCTCGAGCGTCTGTTCACCAGGAGGTGCGGCTCAAACAGCGTCTGCCGGGTACCCAGCGGCTGATTGACGAAATGCTGTATCGCGTCAGCTATACCTAAGGTGACAGTCCCATGAGCGCGATGTAGGTAACGCGACCCCGGTAAGGTAGCTTACTGAAGCCTCTCAAATACCACGAAAAATGGAGATAGAAGAAAAAGAGAACGTTATTTTTGGTAACCGAGTTGGCTTCGTAGTGATGGGCAAGCAGATGAAGCGAGTGATGCGGTGGAAACTCGTTAGCGAATGAATCTGTGTGTTGAGGATACGAAGCAAATTTTTTCAATTACAGCCTAATCAACGTTTACGCACCGACAAACGATAAATCCGACGAGGGGAAGGACACGTTTTATGAATGACTTGATAAAGCCTATGGAGAGTAGACTGGCCCAGATTACTATGGGGAGAAAAAAATGTTGTCGAATTCCACGGGGCACCCCCCATAATTGTGTCTTTGGGTGAGAAAATCAATCTCTGAAAATTTCAGCTCAATCGCTTGTTGCATAAGCTGGCGCATTTGATTTGAAGTTTGTATGGGGATTTCAGCCAAAATGTATAGGAAAATACACCTCCGTCACTCATTCGATCTGGAAATTGGTTCTGATTGCTCGATTGACCTCAAAATTGCAAAAACGGCAGTTGGTATGCTACAGAACAATTTCACAGAACATTGCATGATGATTAAATGAACTTTTATATAATTTTCGGCTGAATTATTAGGAGCTGATTTGTGTATTTTTGGGTTTTTTGATCGAATTGCATCAGCCGAAACCCATATAAAAGTTTATTTAATCATCATACAATGTTCTGTGAAATTGTTCTGTAGCATACCAACTGCCGTTTTTGCAATTCTGAGGTCAATCGAGCAATCAGAACCAATTTCCAGATCGAATGAGTGACGGAGGTGTATTTTCCTATACATTTTGGCTGAAATCCCCATACAAACTTCAAATCAAATGCGCCAGCTTATGCAACAAGCGATTGAGCTGAAATTTTCAGAGATTGATTTTCTCACCCAAAGACACAATCCTGGGGGGTGCCCCGTGGAATTAGACAACTTTTTGTTTCCTGGGCCAGTCTAATGGAGAGTGTCCAAAGCATGACGTGAAAATTGTTATCGGAGACGCTAACGCTCAGGTCGCTTAGAGAGGAATTTTTCCGTCCCATAATCGGTAGGGATGGCCTTCACTTCGCTACCAATGACAACGACCTACGGCTAGTAAATTTCGCTGCTGCCAGAGGGATGGCCATCAGTAGCACCTACTTTGGACGAAAGAACATCCGAAAGCACACCTGGAGACACCCAAATGGTGAAACTTGCAACCAGATAGACCATGATCTGGTGGATGGGCGCCATTTCTCGTATGTTTTACGATATTAGCGACAACATCAACGATCTATGGGAGTCGATCCATGGAGCGGTGAGCACAACAGCACGAGAAGTGGTAGACATTGCACAAAGGCGACCCAGGACGAGGTGGTTCGATGTGGAGTGTCAGAGAGTGCCAGACGAGAAGAACGTTGCCAGAAGCCGGATGTTGTTGTCGGGTACCCACCCGATCGAATAGAGATCGGTACAAGAAAGCAAGAGCAGCCTAAAAACGAACCCACCGCAGGAAGAAAAAAGAGTACGAAAAACAAGTTATTAGTGAGACGCAGGAAAAAATGGAGTAGAACGATATGCGGAGGTTTTATGAGTCTGTCAATGGCGTGCGGAGAAAAACAGCGCCACCTCCCGTCATGTTCAACGACCTACAAGGAAATTTGCTGACAGAAAAAACCGAAGTGGCTGCTAGGTGGAAGCAACACTTCGAGACTTTGTTGAATAGAGGAAGTCACGGTGCATCGGTGAACAGAATAAATATTATCGACGATGGACAAGCTGTGGAGTCGCCTACACTAGATAAGGTTAAAACGGCTGTTAAAGAGCTGAAAACAATAAGGCTGCGGGGAAGAACCAGCTCCCGGCTAAACTTCTCAAACATGGCAGTGAGCAGCTTTATGAAGTTCTGCACCATATTATGTCAAAAATATGGGTAGACGAGGAAATGCCTGCTAGCTGGTTGGACGGCCTCATTTGCCCTCTCTTTAAGTAAAGGCACAGACTGGAGTGCGCGAATTACCGAGGAATAACCCTCATTAATTCGGCGTACAAAATTATGTCCCGTATTCTGTTCAACAGATTAAGACCGTTTGAAGAGTCCTTCGTCGGCGAATACCAAGCAGGTTTTCGTGAGGGCCGATCAACGACGGATAAACTGTTTACCCTGGGACAAATCCTTGATGAATTCCGGGAGTACAACTTGCAGACACATCATCTGTTTATTGTTTTCAAGGCGGCGTACGATTCAGTGAAACGGAATGAATTATGGCAAATTATGCTTGAACATGGTATTCCGACCAAAATGGTACGGCTGATTCGTATAACGTTGGACAGATCGAAATCAAGTGTAAGGGTTGCGGATGAGATTTCGACATCATTTGTTACCTTAGATGGATTAAAACAGGGTGATGCACTCTCGAATCTATTGTTCTCAATATAGCGCTCGAGGGGGCGATTAGGAGAGCTGGTGTGCAAAGAAGCGGTACCATTACCATAAGATCGAATATGCTCCTGGGATTTACGGACGATATCGATGTAATTGGGATTGATCGTCGTGCCGTGGAAGAGGCTTTTGTGCCTTTCAAGAGGGAGACAGCGAGGATTGGACTCACGATCAATACCAGCAAAACGAAGTACATGGTGGCTGGCAATCAACGTGGGTTCATTAGTGGTAGTGGTAGCCAGTGGTGCAATTTATCAACAATGCCTGCTGAGTGTGATTCTTTTGCTATGCATTTTTCTCTGCTCCTCTTTGTCTATGACGGTGCCTTTCAGTCAGCAAGGCAAAGCAGGTGTAGCTTAGCAAACTCGGTTTGCCAACAGCGAGCTGAAGCTGATGATCATTCGGCACAAATTTCCTGTCATTGTCTTTCAAGTGATAGTATTCACCCATGCATTTATATAGGGCCGTCGCATTAACGCAGCAGCGAGTGAACTGAATGGACTGTCACTGCGGGCTGCGTGTGCAATGAGAAGAGAGTTCTTTTGTTTACTTGTATCTTAGATTGTTGCTGCTAATACTTTTCAGTTTTCACTGCTAGGAAGTGAGTGTATCAATATCCAACAAATTTCAGTCACTGAGACTGAGAATTCGCACCACTGGTTGGAACATTAGTGACGTGCGATAATGATGTCACCCGCGAGGTGAAAAGGCGTATTGCAGCTGCAAATAGGGCTTATTACGGACTTCGTAACCAGCTTAAGTCCCGTAGTCTGCAAACGAAAACAAAACTCGCGCTGTGTACTACTCTGATTCTTCCGGTGGCTTTATACGGCCATGAAACATGGACGTTAAAGGAGGCTTATCGGAGAGCTTTCGGAGTGTTTGAGCGTAAGGTGCTGCGGACAATACTCGGCGGTATACAGGAGAACGGTATCTGGCGGCGTCGCATGAATCACGAATTGTACCAGGTGTATAAAGGGCTGGATATTATTAAGCTTATACAACAGGGCAGACTACGGTGGGCTGGCCACGTTGTTCGTATGCCGGAAGAACGTCAAGCGAAGATAATATTCAGTAGAGAACCCGGAAGAGGCCGCAGGCTTTGTGGAAGGCCGCGTACACGATGGCTTTTTGCAGTTGAAGAGGACCTGAGGGCGCTCAATGTTCAGGGCGACTGGAAGCGATTGGCCCCGGATCGAGTCCAGCGGGGAAGGATACTCCATTCGGCGTAGGTTCATCGAAGAGCTGTAGCCCATCAAAAAAAGTTCACTGCTTTAGTTTCTGATGAAAATACATTGAAAATAATTCCGACAAGGAAAAGTTTTTGTTAGAATTTTTTTTCCTTCAAAGTGCCCAGCTTGCGATGTATGGAACATAATCACCTATCTTGAGACATAATTTCATTCAAATAAAAGAAGCGTTTTTTTGCAAATCGAGTTTTAATTTTTAAAACTGATTTTTTTTCAGTGTAGGGCTTAATTTGGATTGTTTCCAATATTTTTATTAGAAAGTTTGACTAATTTTGCGATAGTCACCAATGCAACATTTTTTTGTAGGATGCGTTGTTTTTCGATTATATCCATTTGAAAAATTCAGCAAAAAAAAGTTTGCCCTTTTCAAAAAATAGTCTAGGTTGAATTTGGGAAAACTTGGGTTATAACTATTGATTTATCATTTAAAAAAACGTCATTCGAATCAAACGACAACAAAATCAAACAATAACGGTGCACTTTTGACAGCTGACCGACCTGATGCTCTTTATGGCTCTCAGCTTTTGGTTGTCAATCTGGGTGTCACGCTTACCTAAGGTCACGATGCGCTTGCAGTAATTGTCAGTAAAGAACATCGTTTAAAAGCGTGGTGGTTTTTGTTTTCATTTCTGAGCATCTGGTGATGGTCACGACATTTTGCAAGACTGGTTTAAACAATTAAGTCATGTTCGACGACACTTTTTTCAAATAAGTAAAAAAGTGTAAATTGAAATTTAGTGACAAAATCTTTGAATTTGGCGACAATTTAATTTAATTTGAAGTCGAAATTTTTAAATCGTTGATTTAATTTGTTAAATTTTTAAATGATTTCTGAAGATTAGCGACGACACATTTGACGTTTTGCGATGACTTTTTTGACATTTTGCGATGAAACTCTTGAAATTTACGACGAATTTTAAAAAAATGCGATGAAGTTATTGAAGAAGTACATTCAAAAAGCACATTTTTTAAAGTATCGATTGGAAATTTTGCTACGACATTTTTGCGATTTTTGTACAACAAAGTTGCGGAGAGTTTTTGGAATTATCGTTTAATTGTTCAAACAAATGCGAAACAGGTTTGTTTTTTGTTTCTAATAAAAATAATTACACGACGAAATATTACATTGAATTTGTAATATTTTTAGAATTTGCTGCGATTTTTCTTAACTGAGGACAAATGTCATAAATTAAGAAAGAAACTTTCAAAGTTTTCTGATGGATCAGGCCGAATGGTCATTAGGCCGAACGAGAAATTAGAAGTGAGAAGTGATAGGTGAGAATTGAGAAGCGACAAGTGAGGAATGATAAGTGCCAAATAACAAGTGACAAATGACAATTGAGAAGTGAGAAAAGATAAGATACAGGGGACATTTCTCAAAAAAAATAGTGTCATTCGAAATTCATTAATTTGTTTAACGAAATTCATTTTAAAAACTCTGCTAAAAATTGAGTAGTTTTTGAAATTATCAACGAGATTTTTGATGATTTATTTTATGTTTCGGTATTTTTTTTCTTAAATTTCAAGCAATTTTTAAGTTTTGTTTTTTTTTCGTCGCGATAGCAAAAATTATGAGTTTTTAAAATTTCGTATCGAAACGATTGTTTTATAAGTTCACGACGATTTTTTTTTAAATTTGTGGCGAAATTTTGTGAATTTGTGACGTTTTTTTTTCAAAGTTTTCAAATGTTGCGACGAATTTATGAAATTTTAGGTCTTTTTTTCATATAAATGCAAAGATTTAAAGAATCTGACAATTTTTGGAAACAATTTTGATTTTTTTTTAAGTTACCGCGACAAAACTTTTTATTAAATGTTGTGACGAACTTTTACAACAGTTTTGAAACTCTCGATTGGTGTATAAGATTTCAGAAATTTGCAAAATTTTTGAAACATTAAGCCTTATGTATTTCATAAATCTAAAAAAAAAACTTCCCGGTACAATTCTTGAAAGTTGTCAAAATTTCCACAATTTGCTTGATTCTTTTTTAATTTCGCAACGATTTTATTTATCTTAAAATTTACGTTAATTTTTTTGCCGACATTTTCGAGTACATTTTTAGGTTTTGACGAATTTTTAGAAGTTTTCGTAGATTTTTTTGTTAGTTTATTCGACATTTTTGTTATTTTTTTTTTTGTAAATTTATTTGAATTTTTGTTAAATTAATTTACAAAAAAATATAGGAAATATGTATTGCGTTTATTCCTTTGAAATTTTTAAATTAAAACTATTTAATTTCATGCTCAATCTATGAATTTTTGGGACACTATTTTGTTCGGGATTGAAACATTGAAATGGTTTATGCCTCAGGTAACATTTTTGGATTTATCTAAATATTTGCTATTAAAATGTCCTGTTTGTTGTCTAATGCTAGATGTTAAGTGTTCTGTCTGTATGACCTCTGGTCGAAGACGGTTATTCTGTCTTTTTTCCCCTCCTATGAAAGTAATGTAAAGTCATCAATATCGCTAAAGAAAAAAATCGAATGTCAAAAACTATTGAAGTTATGTGGTGCCGAACGGTTTAACCTTTAGGGCCCGTTAATCAAAAACTGGGCAAATGTCTTCGGATCTACACGAAAGTGACAATTTCGTCACATATCACTGAATTCCATTCTTGTCATCACATTTTCACACAGCCCTGCAGCATGTGCAACAATTCCCTGCTTTTAAACAATGAAGCCGTCATTTGTTCGCCCAAATTTATTGTTGTTTTCTCTTTAGAAGATGTCACATTTTCAGCATACTGAACAACAAAATACCCGGAAAACCGACATATTGTTATCTACCAGCAATGAAAAAGAAATAATAGAATGCAAAAAAACTGTTTTCATTACCTCTCTATGATTCAGTAATGATTCAGATTTTACGATCACTGGAATGGGACTGAAAATTAGAACTACAAGTTATACATTATACACCGCTTGGCGAGTGTTCCAACTAATTGCCAGCACATTAGGGGACTCCCTCCCATCTAATCTAGATGTAGGCATCGCTTTTGGGGATTTTTTTTACGACTGCCTTCAATGGCAGTGACATTTTCCGGTCAAGGTACATAAATTACATCCCAACTGAGTGGGAAAAGAACGTCAACACCTCTCTAGCTCGCAGCACAGACAACACAGGAACTGCCGTAATCTTTAAAAGTGACGTATACGCCAAATTAAAACATACACGTTTTTAATTTTTCTGTTGTACTCGCAAACATCATTTCTGGAAAATGGCGTATACGTCACTTTTTCAGATTACCGCAGGGAATGAACGACATTCGCAGCGAAATGTTTCTGGAGGCCGGCCAGCACCAGACAGGGTGGCATAAATTACCAGAAATGCAAATTCGTGTCGAACTGCGAACCATCAAATTAATGGCCGCACAACAGTTAAAACGAGATACTTCCTGATGTTGAATAATCGGACAACACACATTGCATTGGTGCTCGGCTTACCGTGCGCCATCGCGTCATAAATTCACAATCGAAAGTAAATGAAGGTACATGCGAATGCGGTGCGAAATAAACGGCGACCTTCGCGTTGAATTTTAACCTAGTGCCATTTAACGAGCGCCCTTAAACTGGGTCGCTGTGATAGGTTACGTGGAATCGTTGGAACAAAAATAGAGAACTATGGCGATGAAATTATAAATTATGGCGTTGGAAATGCTTTTCTCATACCGATGTACTAATTGCAAATTGGTGTGGTGATGTATGCATATCCTCTCAGTGTACGTATAATCAAAAGTGACTTATTTTATTGTTTCTTGCAGTGATCGTTTTTTCAAAAACGTTACACACATCTTTCTCAGTGGTTAACCCAACCCCCCTCTAATCTGTCAACCGGAAAATTTGAATCGCAATTCCCCATGATTTTCTCAAATCGTGATTGCTCAATTGATGCTTGATGTACATTTGTCGGTCACCCTTTAGCTTCTCCCCGGCTCCGCCGCATCTGATCAACACAGGCGCGCACCGCACTAGTTGAGATCGCATCGGCGAAACGCGAGCCCCCGTATGTCATCCGATATGTCAACTAACCAACTAGCCTCCTCTAGTGCGGTGTTGCATTGCGTAGCGATGTTGTTGGTTGGTTGGTCCGTCGGTCTGTTTGCCTATAAATAGCAATCAAAACAACTTTCGCTTCTTCAAAGCAGCATTCTTCGGTGTTTTGCCGCCGCCAAGCGAGCCCGCAACGCAACTATGTCGAGTGTCGTTTCTGAGATCAACTTACACCTCAAGGAACGTGAGTGAGGCCAGCGATGACCGAACGCATTTCGCAAAGAGGATATCAGTTCCCATCACTTTGCGAATCCAAAACGATGATAATCGGACCTTCACGGCCGGCGGGTTTTATGCACTTTTTTATGACCATGCTCTAACGGCACACAGCTGCGCTACTGACTTTCGTGCTAAAATGCGCGAAGAAACCATAATCTCGAACCGGAATTGATGCGCAAAAATTTTCACTTGTCACACGGTCAGTAGCGTGCATCAATGGTTACGATGACCACCACCTGTGTGTATATTCCCCCATCATGTGTGTGAGTACAACCTGTAATGTATCAACAACTGTATTGCAAGCGCGGTGCTGCAACCGCCGCAGCTTGTCTGTTTTATTTGCAACAATAGCAGAGGGGTCGTTATGGATGATGTTTGGTTATAGTTATGGGCTGCAGCCATACTAAAGTGTAAACAAGCCCCAATAAATGGTTCAGCGAGCAGGCCTCGGGCTGGGGTACCTACTACAACGGAGTTTGTCGAACGAGAAAACTAGACCCGACTGCAACAATGACGGCGACAACGACGACAACAACGAACGATGATGATTATGATGGCGATGATGGATAGTTGGGAGTGCAGTTATAACGGAGTGATCATGATGTTAACGAGAAGTGATTAGGTTTTATTTGTTTATATCTCATGAATAAATCTGAGTGTTGATCTGAACGAACGGCGGCCACGTTGTGCAACTGGCACGAGAGAATGATTTTTTGACGCACAGTACTTACTGACTGGCTGACAACTGACATGTAGCTATTCGACACATTATGATTATTGTGAGAATCTTTTACGTGTTAAAAATGTCAATAGAACATATTCCGTTTTTAGGGCACTGCGTTATCATTGGAGTTGGGTTTGTTTAAAAATTTGGAATTTCTGGAAGCCTTACTTTAGCTCGAATAAGGACCTTTGGGAAAACTAAGACGATTATTTAGGGAGACGAGCACAACGACTGAACAAGTAGTCAGTCGTAAAATCGGATAATAATCCAAACGTCGAGGAATTTTTTGGCTTTCACTTTTAATGACAATTTAAACGATGTTTTATTTCAAGGCCCGATCTTTTCATCTTCTCAAGAGTTCTTTTAGATAATTGGCTGTTAACAAGCAATTCAAGAAGAACGTATTAACTGATTGGAGTGTATTTTGCATTCTGCATAGGTCACTCATTAAGTCCTAACCTGTTAATAAATTTCATACTAATTCGCATTTTCAGCTAATAAAACAAACTTGTATTAATTTAGTCAAGTACGAGAAACTGAATCTGAAACTGAAACTGATCTTACCATTGAAATACGTACGGATCAGGTGTTTCCCGTAAGCCAGATATAGTAGAAATGTCACGAACACAACATCCCCACGTGCCTGTGTCAAATTGTCGCCAGCTTCAGGATCAGGCAAATTATGACCCAACGAATACCTTTCCCAATATCCAATTCTGTAGTTCCTATGAAGGTGTCGGTACTATGTACATCAACTCTTCCCTTCTATGGAAGAAGCCTACACCAACCTGAAGAGGGAAGCTACGCAGATCGGACTAGTCAACAATACATCGAAAACGAAGTGGATGATAAGGAGCGGCTCGAGATAAAGACAATGTTAGCCACCCGTTAGAAATGAATTTGTGTACTTGAGCTCACAGGCACATTATTATTATTTAATCAGACTAAGGCCGAAGTGGCCTGTGCGGTATATAAGAGTCTTCTCCATTCGGCTCGGTCCATGGCTACACGTCGCCAACCACGCAGTCTACGGAGGGTCCGCAAGTCATCTTCCACCTGATCGATCCACCTTGCCCGCTGCGCACCTCGCCTTCTTGTGCCCGTCGGATCGTTGTCGAGAACCATTTTCACCGGGTTACTGTCCGACATTCTGGCTACGTGCCCGGCCCATCGCAGTCGTCCGATTTTCGCGGTGTGAACGATGGATGGTTCTCCCAACAGCTGATGCAATTCGTGGTTCATTCGCCTCCTCCACGTACCGTTCGCCATCTGCACCCCACCATAGATGGTACGCAGCACTTTCCTTTCGAAAACTCCTGCGCGCGTTGGTCCTCCACGAGCATCGTCCAGGTCTCGTGTCCGTAGAGGACTACCGGTCTAATTAGCGTTTTGTAGATTGTCAGTTTGGTACGGCGGCGAACTCTGTTCGATCGGAGCGTCTTGCGGAGTCCAAAGTACGTACGATTTCCAGCCACTATGCGTCTCCGAATTTCTCTGCTGGTGTCATTTTCGGCAGTCACCAGTGAGCCCAAGTACACAAATTCTTCTACCACCTCGATTTCGTCACCACCGATGCAAACTCGCGGTGGGTGGCTCACATTGTCTTCTCTTGAACCTCTTCCTATCATGTACTTCGTCTTCGACGTGTTGATGACTAGTCCGATCCGCTTAGCTTCCCTCTTCAGTCTGATGTAGGCTTCCTCCATCTTCTCAAAGTTACGTGCCATAATATCTATGTCGTCGGCGAAACCAAATAGCTGGACGGACTTATTGAAAATTGTACCACTCGTGTTAATCCCTGCTCTTCCTATTACCCCTTCCAAAGCGATGTTGAATAGCAAACACGAAAGACCATCACCTTGCCGTAACCCTCTGCGGGTTTCGAAGGGACTCGAGAATGCCCCTGAAACTCGAACTACGCACATCACCCGATCCATCGTCGCTTTGATCAACCGTGTCAGTTTATCCGGAAAACCGTGTTCGTGCATTAGCTGCCATAGCTGGTCCCGATCGATTGTATCATATGCGGCTTTGAAGTCGATGAATAGATGATGTGTGGGCACGTTGTATTCGCGGCATTTCTGCAGTACTTGGCGAATGGCGAACACCTGGTCCGTGGTGGAGCGTTCGCCCATAAAACCCGCCTGGTACTGCCCCACGAACTCCCTTGCAGTTGGTGCTAGTCGACGGCATAAAATTTGGGAGAGTACCTTGTAGGCGGCGTTCAGCAATGTGATTGCGCGGTAGTTGCTACAATCCAGCTTATCGCCCTTTTTGTAGATGGGACACACGACACCTTCCATCCACTCCTGCGGCAAAACTTCCTCCTCCCAAATCTTGGTAATGACCCAGTGGAGCGCTCTAGCCAGTGCCTCACCACCGTGTTTAAATAGCTCTCCTGGTAGTTGGTCAACCCCAGGGGCTTTGTTGTTCTTCAGCCGGCCAATCTCCTCCTGGATTTCCTGGAGATCCGGAGCCGGTAGAATTATGTCCTGCGCGCGTTCTCCCAGGTCAATCACCATACCGCCATCTTCGTCTGCCACATCGCCATTCAGGTGTTCTTCGTAGTGCTGCCGCCACCTTTGGATCACCTCACGCTCGTTCGTAAGAAGGTTCCCGTTTATGTCCTTACACATATCAGGCTGTGGCACGTGGCCCTTACGTGAACGGTTCAACTTCTCATAGAACTTTCGTGCGTTATTAGCGCGGTACAGTTCCTCCGTCTCTTCACGGTCTCGATATTCTTGCTGGCGCTTTTCCTCCGGAAAATCGAGTTTTGTCTGTTCCGCGCCCGTTTGTATCGTGCCTCGTTCGCCCTCGTGCGGTGTTGCAGCAATCTCGCCCATGCTGCATTCTTCTTTCCACTAACTGCTCACATTCGCCGTCATACCAGTCGTTTCTCTGATCCGGGGGCACCGTGCCAAGTGCAGCGGTTGCGGTGCTACCAATGGCGGATCGAATATCTCTCCAGCCATCTTCAAGAGACGCTGCGCCTAGCTGCTCTTCCGTTGGAAGTGCCACTTCCAGCTGCTGCGCGTATTCTTGGGCTAGTCTACCATCTTGTAGCCGCCCAATGTTAAGCCGCGGCGTCCGACTTCGACGCGTGTTGTACACCGTCGAGAGTTTTGAGCGCAGGCATACTGCAACGAGGTAGTGGTCGGATTCAATATTCGCACTGCGGTAAGTGCGGACGTTCGTGATGTCGGAGAAGAATTTACCGTCGATTAGAACGTGGTCGATTTGGTTTTCCGTTTCTTGGTTAGGTGATTCCATGTGGCCTTGTGGATATTTTTGCGGGGAAAGAAGGTGCTTCGGACTACCATTCCGCGGGAGGCTGCGAAGTTTATGCATCGTTGGCCGTTGTCATTCGATACGGTGTGCAGACTATCCGGTCCGATGACCGGTCTATACATTTCCTCCTGCCTACCTGTGCGTTCATGTCACCGATGACGATTTTAACGTCCCGCAGTGGGCATCCATCGTATGTCTGCTCCAGCTGTGCGTAGAACGCTTCTTTCTCGTCGTCGGGTCTCCCTTCGTGTGGGCAATGCACGTTGATGATGCTATAGTTGAAAAACGGCCTTTAATCCTCAGCTTGCATCCTTGCGTTGATTGGCTGCCACCCAATCACGCGTTGGCGCATCTTACCCAGCACTATGAAGCCGGTCCCCAGCTCGTTGGTGGTGCCACAGCTTTGGTAGAAGGTAGCCGCTCGATGCCCGCTTTTCCACACTTTCTGTCCTGTCCAGCAAATCTCCTGCAGCGCCACGACGTCGAAGTTGCGGGGATGTAATTCATCGTAGATCATCCTGTCGCAACCTGCGAAACCTAGCGACTTGCAATTCCATGTTCCAAGCTTCCAAGCTTCGTGATCCTGTATTCGTCGCCTAGGTCTTTGCCGATTATATCGAGTCGCATTATCTCTTATATTGTTCGTAATGATTGGTTTTCTAGGCGGCTTATTGGGCCAGCGCAAACCTCCTGTCTCGTCGGAGGGCCGTCGTGTCAGGGCTGTTTAGCGTCCCACCTAACACCAGGACTTGGGCTTGTGCGCTTTGAGCGGCACACGGTCGCTTTGGTGGGGCCTACTTGCGGATACATGCAGCTTTTTATAGAGGTTTAACAGGGCCCACTGTCAAACCCCACCACATCCTAGGCAAGCCCCACAACTCGCAGATGGCCTGGGGAGGGATCGTCAAGCCCTTGGGCTCACAGGCGCATCTACGTTCCAAATTGTAGGTAGGATGGATAGGGGAAATGCCGATAAGGGCAAAAGTTCAGGTGTAGAGAAATCCATGCACGTTTTACACATAATCAATTCGAAATATAAAAAAATCAGAACTTCAAAAGACTTGAATGCTCACATAATTTGTAAAATTTTCTTCGATTTTAATAAAATTTTCTTCGATTCCCAGGACAAATATTGCATTTCCAATTAGCAAGATTGTTCATTTCGTAGTTGGTAGTTGTTTTTTTTTTAATTGATCACTGTTAATGTGCGATGAGGAGAGGAAAATAATTTTACAATCATTGCTACAGGACACCGTCAAATCTTTTGCATCTTCATTATTGCCATTAGAAAATAATTCAAGAGGTTCACTCAATGCGCATCGAATAAAAGATTACGTGCGAAAGATTGTGGAACAAAAAGTTAGAAGGACAAAAAGTCGATTGGATAAAAGGTCGAAAAAACAAATATTCGAATGAACAAGATTGAAAAAATCTTCAATAGTATGAGAGAGATAATATTCTCAATAATAATATTTTTTATAATGACGGGTCGTGCACTGATAGTACGCGTCGTTCTGTCGAAAAAATCTCAATTCTTCACAAGCCACTGGAAAGTGTGGAGTGTGTGATTTAATGTCCTATGTTTATAGCAATCTAGAAACATGAGTATAACTGGTGTCCAGCCTACGAAGTACTACTCCCAGTAGTACTGGGAGGTAGTTCCTGGGGGAAACGATGGCGGAGCCCAAGGGAGTTTAGTCGGTATTACCGGTACGGTCGAGTCCGACACTTCAGTACACTTCCGTGTGGTAGTTTGGCAACTACAATGCACGTGTGCTGGATTAGTGTTAGTGTGTAAATACATTCTCCCTTGTAAAAAAAAATACTGGGGGTCATGGATTCCACAAATTTCTCCAAGTTGGTTTGACGCAATTGTTACTAACTTCTTGCACTTTTTACTAACTTTCGGAAGTTTAGAATTATTTTCAAACCAGATTTCATGCGAGCTTACTCACTAACTTTTTATATTTCGAGCTCGGCAAAATTGTGTACTGCTGTGGCTCAGTAAATTTCAAAACTGAACTCCGGCAGAAAATTTCGTATATTACTGATTCTCAGCAAAATATGTGTCGTATCTCAGCAACTGAAACGTCACTTTTACTGTTTGCTGGAACTTGGCGGTGCCCACCTCGGGAAAATAAACAAAAAATTGTGAAACTTCGACGAAAAAAATTAAGTGTGTTGAGATGTTTGTGTTTCTCATACTTCAATAAATCCTCTCATATTTCTACAAAACTTTTTCCCGTTGTCCTCAAATGATCCACTTAAATATGCTATAATTGTAATAAACGTTGTCAGCCGTTTTTGAGCATGATTGACCGCCCACGGTTGCTATTCCGTTATTGCCAGGTCAGCTGTAATTACACAGAGAACCAATAGATAATGTTTGGGTCTAACATTATCTTCAATGTGTAAGAACTGGTGACTAAAAATTAAGCAATACCAGCGCCGGCCGTGTCCGAATGCAGGTCAATTAAGGAGTGGGTAGGAAGATGTTAACGTGATACTCGCTTTGATGGAAGCCGACGAGTCATCTGCACTTCCACGAGAAATCACAGGGATGTTGGATATATCGGGTAGGTAGTGTTGCATGGTTCGTTTTGGTAAACGGAATGCAGGGTGTAGCGTGAAGTTTGATCAACGTTTAACAAGAACACAATCGAACGCGCACTAATTAATTGAACTACCGCACAAAGCAGAACCAAATATTTTGATGATCGCGCGATCGTTCTGCGTGATCAACTAAACACGATAGGAGGCGTCCTGATTTTTATTTGCCAAATAATTAACTCACCCGCACAAGGCAGAATAAAGTATTCCGATGATCGCGCGATCGTTCTGCGTGGTTAACATAATATGATAAGACGCGCACTCACTTTAATCAGTTTCCCTATTGTCATCTATAAACAAACTGCATAAAACCATCTATAAATTCTTTTTTTTTATTTCCTGAATTTTCCTTCCCGGATCACGGTGGCGTAGTCTAAGCCAAAACTATAATGAAAAATAAAAAAATAAATCGGTTTATGCTAAAATCCGACGCGAGAAAAACAAAACATATCATTACTGAAACGCGGTACACTTCGATCCTTGATTTAGATGATGTATTCACTCATAAAACACAGAAAAGAATAGAAAAAAAATGATATGATGAAAAGAATTTACAAGGAATAAAATTAATATATAATAGATACAAAGTAGGAAATGGGTGGAACAGATATTGATAATGTTAAGGGGCAGATCTATCCAGCTTTTTACGCTAGCCATAAATTAACAGGGGGTGAATCGAATTCGACATTAGCTGTGAACTTAATTCATGATACTATCTTGGTAGCCATGAATTAGATCCATTTATTGCCCTGTCAAATTTGGTAAAACATCAAAATAGGTATGTTTTTTAAAACTAGTTCCAGTCAAGGCAGATTTTATTCTTTTTAGGACTCTGATTGACCACAAAGAACTCGTATCAGAACACAATAGCTATCAGTTGAAATTTTTTTTAAGAACTCGAAGAATTCTGGAAGATTGGAATGAAGTCTCGTTCGTCCTCGACATGCTCACGAGACATCTTCACATGATCCCATATCGAATGATCTGAATGCCCATTTCTTTCTTCACAGCTTACCCGAAGGTCGTAAAGCTTACCCTGTATTACCGGCTCTATGTGAGCATGTAAGACTCTTGATTCAATGCGGAATTGGACAGTGCGGAGACGGAAGTGGACTGTGTATTACTTTTTTGATTGATTGTCTCTCATATCTAAAAATTATTATACACCACGAAATAATAGCACAAATCACGAGGTAATTAGTTTTAGTATGAAAAGACTCTCAATACTTTTCCCACTTTTTAGCATGAAGCGAATGATCTTTCTTGACTGGTAACTAAACTATTTTAGTCTGGAAGTTACGACAATATCATTCTATATTGACGAATGCGTGCGTAAAAATAGTCAATTTTAATGTTTGTCCTGACATACGTATGATGATTTTGTATAGAGGAGTAGGAGTGATGCATATCTTCTTATTATCCCTTTAATACGATTTGTTGGTACATTTATTCTGTATGGAGCTTGAAAAATTTCCAACCGTTATTCCTTCTATAAATATTGCATTAATGCATATTTATATTTAGCTGGGAATTTGAATCGTTTTCCCCTTTCTACACATTTTGGCCCGGCAATAGGACATAGGACGATTTATATAAGTAATTATGAATGAATAGGTTATTCCCTTATCTCAGAGGTTTTTAGATCATTTGTTTTTAAGCTTGTGTTTTTTAGCATTTGAGCATTCTGTGACCACGAATTGATTAGGGATCTTGAAATAAATTCAGATTTAGATAAAACGCCCTGCCATACTGTTGTTCAACGCGCGAGTCCTTGCACGAAAATCGTGAAAAATCGGCATCAACATTTCAAAAGGGCGAAACTGTTTTGGTAAACAAAAGCTTCTCACGTCGCTGGTGGGCTAATTTGAGCCCACCCACAACATCCAGCACCATTGATTGAAAGAAGAGGATTCGCTGCTTCCATCAGTGGCGTTGGATTGCGTAGGTGGGCTCAAATTAGCCCACCAGCGACGTGAGAAACTTTTGTTTACAAAAGCAGTTTCGCCCTTTTGAAATGTTGGTGCCGAAATATCCAAATGCGTAGGAACCCCAGAAGCGTGTTAAGCATATAACTTTTCCAACTCACTCACTGAACGCTCTGTTCAAGTTCTCTGTAAAGTTATCCTAAATCGGGCAGCTAGAAGAAGCAAACCTAGAAAATAATTATGGTCTAAAAGAAACAATTTGTTTAAACATGAAACCATGCTTCATGAAAATGAAAATTCCAATCAAACTTATGACAGTCAAATGTTTTCACTGAAAATTTCAACTAAACATCGATTGCTAAGATCAACTTATACAAATTATAGTGGATGCAGCATGTGTCAAAAGGGGTGATTCAAAGCATTATGGCACTGTCGCGTAAAAAGCTGGATAACGAGATGTTTATTGCTTAACATAATATTAAAGAAATGAATGAGCGGCATCCAAATATAGTTACAATAATGCTGTCCAATGAGCAGCCCGAAGCAGCTCAAAGCTACTCCCATCCCTTCCATGTCCATTTGTTGACAAAAACAACCCCGAGCCACCTCAAGCCGCTCACTGGACAGCACTAAAAAATACACCCAACCAACGTCCTTCAGACCTCCCTCTTACAACTCCGAAAAAGAACCCACCAAAATCCATATGAAAACCAGGCACATGCGAAATTTCTAGACTCTTGTACAAATATTGTATCAGACCTACAATCTTGCAAGAAATTCCTCACATGCCCAACTCCCACACAGACCCCGGCTGGCTCCAACACAGAACCGCATGAAAATCTAACAGTCCGCTGGTTGGCTGTATAGCATTAAAAGTAGAATATTGGATTGATCTCACCAAATTGCTGAACGTCCAGCACGTACGGAAAAGCGGGTATTGAGTGGCTGCAACTGCAACTTCGGCACCACCAATCAGCTGGGAACTGATCACATACTACGACCGGACAAGATGCACTAACGCGAGAATAGTTAAATTACGGCACAGATTGAAATGTAAAGAGTTTGTCCACTTTCACTTAATCAAATTGAAAATCAAAAGCCAAAAACCAGCTGAAAATGAAATAGAAAACGCCACGAAACATAACCGATCGCGATAGCTACGACGACCAAACTCCTGTAATAAACGTTGTCAGCCGTTTTTGTAACTAAAATAATTACCATTTGAAGTTATGGCTTTCAGTCTTCTTATGCTCCAAAACGGGTTTTACGTTTTTATCGTTTCGATTACATATATTGTACCATTATCAAGGAGTTAACTAAGTCCCGTTTTATTGTATACATTTGTTCTTAGCAAATAACGTTTTGGTCACAACCAGGGATTGCAGAAATTGCTCTCAATCACTGAGGAAAATGGACGTATGATTTTCAATCAAACGCCTTATGAAAATTTGCCACAAAAAATCGGTATGAATTTCAAAATGTTGCTGGCAGACTGGGTTTGAACCATGGACGTCGGGGTCGGGAGGCCGGTATGTAGACCACACGCTCATCGACGCTTGATTACTCGGGAAGTTGACTGCGTACAAGAATCACTGCTGGTGGAATAATTGGTCGAAGATTCATAAGGCGCCAGTTAGGGGTTTGATAAATCGCTTTATTCTCGCTTATTTTATGTTGGGAACTATTTTTTTCGCACAGCTGTGTAAAACAAGTTGAAATGCATCATCAGAACCGGTGCCCCCCGCAATTGGGGCTTATTAAAAGAAATTTATCATGGGTTGTAGCCCCCCGAATCAGTTCATTATCGTAACAGCTACCGAAAAACGTCTCTCACGGTATGCTACCTATCGAGAGTGTATACAGACATGATAAGTGAGAGATTTTCTCATTCTCCTTTGGATTCAAACCACACAACTTTATTTACAGACGCCACCACTATTGCTTGGCAGGGGTCATGGGATTTGGGTAGCGTGGGATGCAAATTCAATTTTTCTTTAATACGAGATGTTCAATGTATTCCAAAATGTTCTGGAGTTCAGCCGACGGTATCTATCAGATCAATCAAGGCTGTTTTAATGTCCTCATCGTCGGTATACCCCCAAGCCTATTCAAAAGGTATATACGCATGATGCAAACCCGATTTTCGTGAATATGGGATCTTCAAGGTACTCCAAAATGTTCTTGAATTTAGTTCAGAGTATCTACCAGATCAATCAAGACTTTCGCAATATCCTCATCATCGGTATTTACCCAATCCGGCGTAATAAGCATATGATCCTAATTTCTATGAACATGAGATCCAATGTCCAAGGTATTCCCAAATGATCTTGAGTCAAGACGCACAACGACAATGAGGTTAACCTGCGATTTGTTCTGCGTTCACGGACTTGGATGATCAAGTAGTTCAATCGTTCCGATTTCCTGGACGTTTTAGGACCTAAAAGGTCTATAGTAGTCATATGATATCAACTCAGTGGACATACAGGGACACCATATTATATACACCATTCATAGATCACATGATCCGAGCTACAAAAACCCAACTTAATTCACCGAGTGGTGATCTTGCCTTTCTCGCATTCAGCCAAGACACCAACCTTATATGGCGCTTATATAGTTCGATTCCATTTTCTTAATAAATTTTAAGGTGGTTATACAACAAAGCCACAAATCGGCCATCTTGGAAACCACGTGCTTTTTCTAGTGATTTTTTAAGAGCACGAATTGAGAGAATAACGACGTCCATGGGGATCACAACATCTGTAGATCGTTTGATTACTCATGCTAAGCAATCGACTTTAATTTCAGCATTGTACAAAAAATATTACGCTGGTTTTGAACTTTGGATAATAGGAGTAGAAAACCGTGTGGTGAATTTGAAATTCACCACATGGCTTGATTGTATAATTACCTTAAACACAATGGTTTATCGTTATCAAATTCAATAGTGATCAACAAGGCTTTGTCCCCTGTCGAATGCGAGAAAATCGGTTAAGAATTACTATATGAAAAAGTGGCTAATGTTTTTCGGTTTTCGTGTGCACACACACACACATACACACGTACAGACAGACATTTGTTCAGCTCGACGAGCTGAGTTGATTGGTATATAACATCATGGGTCTCCTAGACTTCTATAAAAAGTTCGATTTTGGAGTGAAATGATAGCCTTTCGGTACAACTTTGTTGTGCGAGAAAGGCAAAAAGGTCTATACAGTCAATCCTTTATGAATCGCTAATGAAGGGACTATTGACTCAAGCATACATCGAGATGTGCAGTAGAAGTTCCTTGGAAAATTGTTCGAAAGAACCATCAGAGTAACCGAGAAAATATTTTTAGTTTGGCATCATTTGCTTCCACGAGTCGATATCGAGTCGAAGAACATCGAATCATGGAGGACATATTGTAGCTTGTGAAAATAATGAATGAAATCGTATTGGCTCAATGAACCTGCTGTTATATTTAGCACTAAACGGATACATCGTTCAGGACTTGGTTGATCGGGTAGATCGCACTTTCTGAACCCCAGGCCGGTTTGAAAAACCATAAAGACCTGTAGCAGCTTCTAAAAGTATTGAGTGACATCCTATCGGCAAGGGATCAGCTTCAGGGCTTGGTTGATAGGGTAGATCACATGTTTTGAACTCCAGAACGTTTTGAAGAACCAGAAAGGCCTGTAGTAGTATATAAAAGTAATGAGTGGAATCCTATCGGCTCAATGGACCTGCTGGGATGTTAAGCGTTGCACGTATATATCGTTCAGGACTTGATTGATCGGGTAGATCGCATCTTTTGAACTCCAGGACGTTTTGGAGACCCTGAAATAGGTTCGGTTAATTCAAAACTCGATTATTTCATGTCTTATGATGACATAGATATTTTTGGACATATTCTCAGCATTGAACATTTTGTTTCCAGAGATATTTTCTGATGCATTCAAGGATATGAACTCCAGAACAGTTTGGACGGCCTAGGACATCCGAAAAAAAAAATTCAACACTTATTTAGTTCTTTCTATACTAGTTTTGGAAGGATCAAGCGGAAAACCCCAAATCTGTACGTAAATTCCATGTAAAAAATAGTCCTCCTGAAAGGATTTCATTGATTTGATATTTGATTAGAAATTTCTTCATTGTATTGTGGGAAGGGGTTATTCAACTTACTATTCAATCAATACGTTATGGTTACATCTATAATTTATGTACACCAAATATGAGCAAGGACTTCATACACAGTTTACGTAATAATAAAATTATAAACTTTAATACCCCTTCCCTTTCACTTCGTAACGCTTTTTCGTATAGAAGATGATTTTTTCCTGTATGAACGGCAACGTAATCTTCCCCCTCGAAATGTTTCGTAAATTGTGTTCGACGTTCGACGGAAGATCCACTGAAGATATATTATTTAAGTGTAACGCGATTCTGAACTTCATACATTTAGTGAGTAATTCAGATAAAGTTTGATAAAAAGAAGATTTTCACCAAAAACGAACAGTTTCTTAAATGGCTGTAACTCACAAAACGGTAAATTTGGGCAGAATTTTATTCGTGGGTCTCAAAACCCAAGAGCTGATCAATGCAGTGCATAATAATTAAAACTTCTGCGACACGCGCCGATGTAAAAAGTACTAAACCTTCGAAAAAACACGCTTGTCGGTAGCAAGAGCGGCGGGAATGCGAGAGTGAACAAGGACCATGCAAGTCTCGGAAGTTTAAAGTGGGGTAACAAACTGTTTTGTTGGTTGTGTAAAATATGAACTTTGTACTAAAAACGTTACTACGTTATTTTGACTATTGCGTAGATCTAATATGTATCACAATAATACTTTTGGGATGGAAATATAGCAAAGCTGCCCAATGGGGGTGGTAAATGGATCCGTTGAAAGAAGGTAGGTGGAAAAGGCAGATATAAAACATATCATCTCTCCTTTGATGTAAAAGCGACAGTAATTATAAAGAATTGAACATATTTTATATTAGTTCCAAAATTGGTAATTTATTATACCAAACGATCATTATGCCAAACGGGGTTATGTCAAATGACCTACCACCAAACAAGACAGTAACCCGTTCTATTCTCAAAAACCCAACTTAATTCACCGAGTGGTGATACTGCCTTTCTCGCATTTAGCCAAGACACCAACCTTATATGGTGCTTATACAGTTTGATTCCATTTTTTTAATAACTTTTAAACGCAATGGTCGATCGTTATCAAATTCAATAGTGATCAACAAGGCTTTGTCCCCTGTCGAATACAACTTGTTGCGAGAAAATCGGTTAAGAATTACTATATGAAAAATTGGCTAATTTTTTTCGGTTTTCGTGTGCACACACACACACACATACACACGGACAGACAGACATTTGTTCAGTTCGACCAGCTGAGTCGATTGGTATATAACATTAACATCATGGGTCTCCGAGACTTCTATAAAAAGTTCGATTCTGGAGTGAAATGATAGCCTTTCTTTCGCTACAACTTTGTTGTACGAGAAAGGCAAAACATGTAAGTGTTAAACTTTCACTTATTACGTAACTGACGGGCAAAACTTTACTATTAGCCTAGTGTAACTTCGTAACCTGCGGGTTCTACTATTCATTCATCCATTCTCATTCGATAAAAAATAATTTTGTGAAAGGCTTTTTTCTCACCTGTGTGCTTCGCTTGTCGTCACCCGGAAATCGAGTTATACCTACGACTCGAGGTAAAGAAGGGAAAGACCCTCCTAACTAAAGTAATCCATCATTCTCCCAGCGAATGAACACCCCGAAGAAATAAATCGCAACGAAACCAGAAGAACCGTATACTCCGAGGACGAAAGCGAAAAGAAACGGAGCAACGTGCAGATAATAGAGCAAAAGAACAGTGCTGCATGTTTACCGAAAGCTCCACTCAAGCTCAACGGGCTCAAACAGCAACAATCGCTATCGGATCCATCGAAACCGACGATCAGCTGATTTCGGTCTGTGCGCTTCACCCTTGCATTGCATTCCATTCCATTCCGAGCCGTTTTTCGACGACGGCTTCGCGGTCTGGTGCTGCTGCTGCGTGTGCGAGTTCGACGGCGGACTTATCTTTGTGAGCGAGCGACGACTAGCAGCGATTCGACCTTTTGGGCTGCTGCTTCACGGCTGTTTTCATTCGCACACACCAAGACTTAATAATTCGAAACGCCACTACTATAGCCAGCGAACTTCAGAAAAATAAATTCAAGTCTTCGTCGAACGGGGGGAGACCTTTTACTTTCGACCAATACTATAGTAGTCGGCGAATTGGCGCATGTATTGCCGTTCGAGATTTTATTCGATTGCACCAATACTTGAGGCAAAATAGGGTTATGTTATTTTTTGGGTGGTGAAATACTGCCAAGATTCTATAGTGGTTAAAGAGAATAATATAAACAAATTTTTGATTGTTACAATTATTGCCACGTTCACACGCGCAAAAAATTGTTCAATATTCCTTAATGTTGATGATCCGTTTTAATTTACCTGTAATTTTTTATAAAGAAAAATATTTTTTTTAGAAAGGAATTTTCTAAAACTAAATAAATTATATAAAATTATGGTTTCATATCAATTTGATTATAACTTTTGTGCCGGATAGCCGGATAGCAAAAAAAAACACAAATCAAGCCAAAATTGTTATTATATAATAACATAATGGAACAAATACCCTATTTCATTTTAGTTTAAATATTCTTGTCTTCGCATTAATTTGCTTTAATTTTGTGTACAAAATTGTATGTAGGTTTCCTAGTCTCGTATTGACACGAAAAAATGGTGCATAACCCTATGAGGAGCAACACACGAACAGCAGGCAGATTGAGCACCGTACCCGTACCGTACGTACAGCGAGCGAACTCGCGGAGGCAGTCAGGCTGGCTGGCCCTGTGGTGTGGTGGCTACAAGTGTCAGATTTGCTAATGTTTATTTGTTTTTATTTTCGGTGCGACGACGGCTTTATTGAAGACTGTACTATAGATAGACGAACGACGCGCAGTGACGGCGGGGATTAGACGGCTAGACGTGAGTGTGCGCGCGTACTTGTGGGTTCATACGAGAGACAGACGAACTGCACCAACAGCAGTGAACTGGAGCTGAGCAGTGGAACGACCGTCCCGTTGCTCGTTGTTGGTTCGAACATTTTTTGGTTGGTTAGAGAGATAAGGGCAATTGCTGTTCCATGGAGAGGTGAATGAGGACGACGACGGTCACGACGCATTTGTGCATATTTATGTATGGCAGTTAACGTGGCGAACGAATAGCTGATTAGGGAAAAAGGTTGAACGTGATTTGCAGCCAACTCGAACACGTAGTTGAGTAACTTTGTGGTGGAGAGAAAGGTTGCCACTTTGAAATTGAAACAATGTAGGAATAATAACAAAATGGATTGCAATAGTTCAAGCCGTTGGCCTACAACTGTTCAGCACTATGTCGTTTTGATAAAAGTATTTGAACGCTAGATTGAGGCAAGAAACATTAAACCTTAGCTTCTTCTGGGCTTCTTGTTCAACATGTTGTGGTGCAGCACTGTTCAACAACCTGTTCATCGAACAGATAGACGATTTGTTTATTGTTATGCATAACTAGACTAATGCATACGTTTTTTCATGAGATCTCATGTTTTGTACGGTACGTGTTATGTACGTTTTAAACACAAATCAAGTTAACTGAACTCCCCAAAGGCAATCCATTTGTCCAATCCAATAAATCTAATATACGAAAGTGGATGTGGATTTACAGGAATAACTTTGTGAAGCGCTTCCATCCTTCTCTAGGCTCCGCAGTTCAACAGGAAAGTAAATTCGTTTGTCTCAATCAGACTACATTTCCATCAGATATAAATTCCGAATTTTCCATAATGCATATTCCACTTTCAGACTTTGATTCAAATTTTTGACATTGAAGAATAACTTTGTGCACTCCGGAAGATCTCCTGCTGCAAAAGGAAAAAATTCGTTTTGGTTAAGACTCATGATTTGAACTTTTGTTAGGCATATCTTGATGGTCGCGACATTCTATTCATATCCGTAAATCATTCTAGTTAACAAATGACTTCAGGAAGACAGCTTAGCGTCACATTTGCTTCCGTGAAGTTATTTATAGGTCTTTTCAATCTTTAAATATGATTGCACATTTGCGGTGGTCGGTTTAACGTTTTAGAGAAATATATCCGTTCGTAAACAAATGACGTAAAACATCAACAACACCAAGGCATCGGTAGCCACAGCAGTGCTGGCGATTGTAATCGTCATGCGAAAGCGAAAATTTATTTTCCATTCCAAAGAATTTCTTGAAGAGATTCTAAAAACAATTCTATTCTGGGAATTCCGTAGAATTTTGCGAGAATTAAAAAAAAATCCGGTAGCAGTTCCGCGAGGATTTCCACGATTAATTTTTTTGCGTGGAAATTCCAAATAATTTCCAAACAGAATTTAAAAAAATCCAAAAAGAAACAGAAAAATTTCCAGAGGAAAATCCAAAAAAAATTGCGATTTAATTTTTATTATTCCCCAGAAAATTTCAAAGAGAAAAAACCATGGAATTCCCGAAGAAATTCCAAAAAAAAAATCGAGGAAATTCTAAAAAAAAGTCCTAATGGAATTCCGAAAAATTTCCAGTAGAAGTTCCGAAAAAAATCACGAGGAAACTCTAGTTCCATTTCAAATCACATAGATATTCCTAAAAAGGAGCAAATTCCAAAAAAAATCCGGGTGGAAATTCCAAAGAATTTTCCAAGGAAATTCCAAAGAATAAAATTCCGAAGAAATAAAAAAAATCCGAGGAAATTAAAAAAAATCGTGGAAAATCCAAAGAATTTTCCGAGGAAATTCCAAAAAAAAATCTTGAGGAAATTCCAAAGAATTTCCCGAGAAAACTCCAAAGAATTTCCCGAGAAAATTCCAAAGAATTTCCCGAGAAAACTCCAAAGGATTTCACGAGGAAATTCCTAAAAAACTCCCGAAGAAATTCAAAGGAATTTCCCTTCCCGAGGAAATTCCGAAAAATTTCCCAAGCAAATTCCGAAGAATTTCCCAAGCAAATTCCGAAGAATTTCCCAAGGAAATTCCAAAGAATTTCCCGAGGAAATCACAAAAAAAAATCCCGAGGAAATTCTAATAAAATTTCCCGAGAAAATTCCAAAGAATTTTCCGAAAAAAATCCAAAGGATTTCCCGAGGAAATTCCACAGAATTTCCCTTCCCGAGGAAATTGCAACGAATTTCCCGAGTAAATTCTTTTTTTTTTTTTTTTTTTTTCATGTAACCCGTTGGCAGTCTCTCGACTCAAACTCTACTCCGGGTCCATCCCTGTTATTCCCCACGGTAATTAAATTTGCTTCTATGAGCCCCTATTTTAGATCAATAACAGACGTTCCTAAGCCACGTTGCTCAAATGGTCACTGTTTTAGGCCTGATCCAAATAGTTTTATTAAATAGTCCCCTTTAATAACATAACTGATCACCGTTTTCATCATTATAACTATCACTCATCACTCCAACTTAACACTAGGTCTATTCCCTGTTGATCCGATGATTAAATTTGCTTCTACGAGCCTCTATTTTTGATCATTAACAGACGTTTCTAAGCTACGTTGCTCAAATGGCCACTGTTAAGGCCTGATTCAAATAGTTTTCTACAAAATAATCCCGGTAGCATCACTTATTATCGTTTTCACCACCATCACTATCATAATTACTATTGTCCCTGTCATCACAAATATCTTATTTACAGTCATAAACACACACAATGAATCGATCTTCAAAACAGCGCTGTTATATATCATATAAGAACCGACACTTCTACTAGCTTTCATTGGACATGTACCGAATATTTTACATTATTTCTAGTACAATTATAAAAAAATTCCCACTTCTAGCACCTCAACTCAATATTGCATTTCATTCTTCATACTCACTGCGAACATGTTCCCATCCCGTTTAAATCAACTCTGTCTTTTACCTAGCTTCTTTTGTCACTATGTCTACACCACCAATATCAACTTGTGTATTAACCTTTTCACTAACAATTGCATAAACACACAACATTACCATTTTCATATCAACAACCATTTTTTTCACAATTTCATCGAGATCAGCAATCATCCCTACTATCCCTACTACAATGTTAATGCAAACAAAAACTAGTCAGTCATTTTTTTCTTCTAAATTTGCAGTTTCCATCAAACAAATGAAGCTCAAAAAATAATAAGCTTATAATCTATCGCGAGAGTCAGTCTTTTTGTAGATATGATGACAAAGAGAGAAAACTCGAATAGAAATGCATTTTGAATACAATAATAACAATAATAACGCACTAGATTTTGATAAATATGACTCGTTTAAAATTAATTTTGGAATCTATTTAGTCTATTTACCAGGCCAACAACACAGAATACTGTTGCTATAAGCCTGTTGATCTTCAAAAGCTTCGAAATCGCCTCCGAATAAGATTCAACAGGTAATAATTTTACAGACATTTCCTGAGCTTCGATTTTTTGATAGGTTTAGGAAGTCTTATGGTAGATCTTTATGTCTATGGATCTACTGTTAATCTAGTTATAATTATGTCGAATGTTTCTCACTGTGTCATTATTACTCTGTCTGTCTTAGTTATCTTATGTTTTCTACGTTATTCAGTTCAATTCTATACTCATTGTACACAGTTAAAAATTCTGAAAATTACACGCTATGGAAATATTTGAACTCATATTTTTGTGCTCAATAGCCTCCAATTTTACATCCAAGTTTTTCTTGTACGCAATATTGAATACAAGCTCCATAATAACGACGACCTGTAATTTTAAAAAGTGATGGAAAAATGAGTCTAATCCAAAGGAGCCTTTTTGTTACATCATATATGCTGTAACATTTTTATACTGTGTAGATTATGTTACGTTTTGATGTCAGTTCATTGTCTCTATTGCTAAAGGTCACTAAAGGTGGGTTGCTAAAGGTTGCTACAGGTATCCTAGTTCAAGCGTATAAGTAAGCACCGCTTAAGAGTTAAACAAACGTGAAGAAATGGTCTTAAAGTTTTCTAATAGTCTCAAAGCCTTACATACAAGCGTAGCGTTACTGTAATTTTATGGGTCGTGGTCAGCTATAGGATTCACTTTTCGGTGGCAAAGTACAGCTTCATCACGCCTATTCCCTATGTATTAGAAAAAAAATATCGAGAATGAAACCAATGTAAGATTGTTTGCATACCATCGTTTTTATTTGTGGTATTTTTAATTATGGCTCGTTAAAATGAGACATAACAAAATAAAAAGGTGCCACGTTCCTAGTTTTGATAAAACTTCTACTCAGTGAATCCAAGAGTCAATTCCCTATTAATGTCTTGATGATATTTTCTACTGGTTAATTCCTACCTAGCTATGTTTTAGCGTGGCTACGACTCATCATCATCAGGGAACGCCTCAGAAAAGTATTGCCGCATAGCAGAGATCATTATCACTGATGAAAAGGACCTCTACCTGTCTGCACCACCATTCAAGGCTCCAAGATACGATGTCTGTTGAATCACATGCACATGCGTAAAATCAGTGCATCAATGCCGGATTATATGGTGTTATAGGTGATATTCTCAATACGGCCGTTCAGAATGGTTCAGCGGATGCAAATTATGGATCATTATTAGGTCTTGTAATTTTAAACAAAACGTTCTGACTACACGCGATAAACTATGAATATTATTATATCGGAGTTTTTAATTAAGATCGCGAATCAATTAAAAATACTGATAAGTATAAGTTTGTAATTACTCCCGACATTGTATTTGTGATCAAAACTGACATTGTGTTTTTAGTTAAAACTCAAGTATACTAAATACGTAACGAAATAAAGTAGTGTTATTAAAAAAAAATATAATAATTTACATTATAAATTCTGATTAATATCAAGATACTGATCCAACATCACATCTTCAAGGGCTCCTCACAAGCTACACATTTCATTCAGGCACTTTAGAACGTCCATGTAGTAACTTGTTCACACTTGAAATCTGCCTCGACCAAGTTGGCAGAACGCGCCCTTACCCTTTCTGAACCAAAGGGCAGGGAACGAATTTCCCGAGTAAATTCCAAACAAAACTCCCGAGGAAATTCCAAAGAATTTCCCAAATAAATTCCAAAGAATTTCCCAAATAAATTCCAAAGAATTTCCCAAGGAAATTCCAAAGTATTTTCCCTGGAACTTTAGAAGGATCACCCGAGGAAATTCCAAAGAATTTCCCAAGAAAATTCCAAAGAATTCCCCGAGGAAATTCCAATTTTCCGAGGAAATATCAAATTCCAAATTCCAAAGAATTTCCCGAGGAAATCACAAAAAAAAATCCCGAGGAAATTCCAAAAAAATTTCCCGAGGAAATTCCAAAGAATATCCCGAGGAATTTCCAAAGAATTTCCCCTGGAACTTTCAAAGGATTTCCCGAGGAAATTCCAAAGAATTTCCCAAGGAAATTCTAAAGAATTTCCCAAGGAAATTCTAAAGAATTTCCCAAGGAAATTCTAAAGAATTTCCCAAGGAAATTCCAAACAATTTCCCAAGGAAATTCCAAACAATTTCCCAAGGAAATTCCAAACAATTTCCCAAGGAAATTCCAAACAATTTCCCAAGGAAATTCCAAACAATTTCCCAAGGAAATTCTAAACAATTTCCCAAGTAAATTCCAAACAATTTCCCAAGGAAATTCCAAACAATTTCCCAAGGAAATTCCAAACAATTTCCCAAGGAAATTCCAAACAATTTCCCAAGAAAACTCAAAAGGATTTCCCAAGGAAATTCCAAAGTATTTCCCGAGGAATTTCCAAAGATTTTCCCGAGAAAATTCCAAAGAATTTTCCGAGAAAATTCCAAAGAATTTCCCGAGAAAACTCCAAAGGATTTCACGAGGAAATTCCTAAACAACTCCCGAAGAAATTCCTAAGAATTTCCCGAGAAAATTCCAAGGAATTTCCCTTCCCGAGGAAATTCCAAAAAAACTCCCGAAGAAATTCCGAAAAATTTTCCAAGCAAATTCCGAAGAATTTCCCAAGCAAATTCCGAAGAATTTCCCAAGCAAATTCCGAAGAATTTCCCAAGGAAATTCCAAAGAATTTCCCCAGGAAATCACAAAAAAAATCCCGAGGAAATTCCACAGAATTTCCCAAGAAAATTCCAAAAAACTTCCCAAAGAATTCCCCGAGGAAATTCCAATTTTCCGAGGAAATATCAAATTCCAAAGAATTTCTCGAGGAAATTCCACAGAATTTCTCTTCTCAATGAAATTCTTTGGAATTTTCTCGGGAAATTCCAAAGAATTTTCCGAGGAAATTTCAAAGAATTTTCCGAGAAAATTCCAAAGAAATTCCAAAAAAACTCCTGAGGAAAATTCAAAGTATTACCAAAAAAAATCCACAGAATTTCCCAAATCAATTCCAAAGAATTTCCCCTGGAACTTCCAAAGAATTTCCCGAGAAAACTCCAAAGAATTTCCCGAGAAAATTCCAAAGGATTTTCCGAAGAAATTCCAAAGAATTTCCCGAGAAAATTTCAAAGGATTTCTCGAAGAATTTTTCAAGCAAATTCCGAATTCTCAAGCAAATTCCGAAGATTTTCCCAAGCAAATTCCAAAGAATTTCCCGAGAAAATTCCACAGGATTTCCCTTCCCGAGGAAATTCCACAGGATTTCCCTTCCCGAGGAAATTCCACAGGATTTCCCTTCCCGAGGAAATTCCACAGGATTTCCCTTCCCGAGGAAATTCCACAGGATTTCCCTTCCCGAGGAAATTCCACAGGATTTCCCTTCCCGAGGAAATTCCACAGGTTTTCCCTTCCCGAGGAAATTTCAAAGGATTTTCCGAAGAATTTCCCTTCCCAAGGAAATCCCGAAGAATTTCTCAAGCAAATTCCGAATTCTCAAGCAAATTCCGAAAATTTTCCCAAGCAAATTCCAAAGAATTTCCCGAGAAAATTCCACAGGATTTCCCTTCCCAAGGAAATTCCACAGGATTTCCCTTCCCGAGGAAATTCCACAGGATTTCCCTTCCCGAGGAAATTCCACAGGATTTCCCTTCCCGAGGAAATTCCACAGGTTTTCCCTTCCCGAGGAAATTCCAAAGAATTCCCCGGAAGAAATTGCAAAAAATTTCCCGGAGGAAATTCCAAAGAATTTCCCAGAGGAAATTTCAAAGAATTTCTCGAGGAAATTCCAAAGAATTTCCCGAGGAAATTTTAAAGAATTTCCCGAGGAAATTCCAAAGAATTTCCCGAGGAAATTCCAAAAAAATTCCCAAGGAAACTCCAAAGAATTTTCCCGAGGAAACTCCAAAGAATTTCCCAGAGCAAATTCCAAAGGATTTCCCAGAGGAAATTCCAAAGGATTTCCCAGAGGAAATTCCAAAGAATTTCCCAGAGGATATTCCAAAGAATTTCCCGGACGTAATTCCAAAGAATTTCCTGGAGGAAATTCCAAAGAATTTCCCGGAGGAAATTATAAAGAATTTCCTGGAGGAAATTCCAAAGAATTTCCCGGAGGAAATTCCAAACAGTTTCCCGAGGAAATTCCAGAGTTTCCCGAGGAAATTCCAAAGAATTTCCCGAGGAAACTCCAAAGAATTTTCTAAGGAAATTCCAAAGAGTTTTCCGAGAAAATTCCAAAGAATTTCCCGAGGAAACTCCAAAGAATTTTCCGAGGAAATACCAAAGAATTTTCCGAGGAAATACTAAAGAATTTCCCGAGGAAATTCCAACGATTTTTCCGAGAAAATTCTAAAGAATTAACCGAGGAATTCCAAAAAACTTCCAAGAAAATTTCAAAGAATTTTCTGAAAAAAAATCCGAAAGATGCAGTTTCTCCTGGATTTTTTTCGGAATTTCTTCCAGGAATTCCACCCGAAAGTCCTCTAGCAGTTCCTCCGGAAAGTCCTTCAAGAGATCCTCCGGACGTTCCTCCAGGAGTTCTTCCAGGAATTCCTCGGGAAGTTCCTCCGGAAACTCCTCCAGGGTTACCGCTGGAAGTTTTTCCAGGAATTCTTCCGGAAGTTCCTCCAGAAATTCTTCCGGAAGTGGTCCAGAAATTTTTCCGGAAGTGCCTCCAGGAATTCGTCCGGAAGTTCCTCCAAAAATTCCTCCAATGGCTCCTTCAAGAGTTCCTTCGGAAGCTCATCCGGGAATTCCTACCGAAGTTCCTCCAAGAATTCGTCCGGAAGTTCCTCCAAGAATTCCTCCGGAAACTCTTCCAGGAATTCTTCCGGTAATTCCTTCAGAAATTCTTTAGGAATACCTCTGGAAATTCCTGTATGAATGCTTCAGGATTTTTGCTCACGAAATTCCCGGAGAAGTACTGTAACTTCTTTAAAAAAATAATCACAGAATTTCTCCTGCAATTATTTCTGGAGTTCTTCCAAAAACTCTCCCAAGCACACTTCATAAATTACTTCGCAAATTCTACAGAAATAACCACGAGGATTCTTCAGATATTTCTTCTGAACTCCTTCCGAAATTCACATGATATTCCACTAAACCCACCTCCCGGGCATTGGAGCCCTCCTTAGCCGTGCGGTAAGACGCGCAGCTACAAAGCAAAACCATGCTGAGGGTGGCTGGGTTCGATTCCCGGTGCCGGTCTACGCAATTTTCGGATTGGAAATTGTCTCGACTTCCCTGGGCATAAAAGTATCATCGTGCTAGCCTCATGATATACGAATGCAAAAATGGTAACCTGGCTTAGAAACCTCGCAGTTAATAACTGTGGAAGTGCTTAATGAACAAGCTGCGAGGCGGCTCTGTCCCAGTGTGGGGATGTAATGCCAATAAGAAGAAGAAGAAGAACCTCCCGGGAATTCTTCTGGAAAATTGTCCAGAAATTCTTGAAGAACTTCTTATGGAAACTAAATTGCGAAATCCAGATCAAGAAAATCTAACGCGCATTCCTCTGGGGATTCTTCCAGAAATTCCTACCCCAAAATTCCTCCAAGGATTCTCCCGGAAAGTCGTTTACAAATAAATTATTCTGGAAATTATTTCTACGGATATTTGTTTAGGAATTCGTCCGAATATTTTGTCAAGAACTCCTTCACAAATTCCTCCAAGAATCTCTTCTTCGGCAATTCTCACTGAATTTTCTGCAGAATTTCTCCAAAATTCGCCCAGAAAACCTTTCCGGATTTTCCGGGAAATCACCTTAAAAACTACTCCGAAATACCATAAGGAAAATAGTTCGGAAATTCTCACGCTTTTTCTTCAGAGACTTCTTAAGAAATTCTCCAAGAATTTTCTCAAAAATACCTACAAGAATATCCGCGAAAATTCCTTAAGGAACTGCTCCGGCAAATTCGTCTTTCATGAAGAATTCACGACAAAATTTTTGTGGGAATACCCAAAGGAGTTTATAAAAGATTTTAATGATCAATGCACGAAGCATTTCTTGAAGAAATTCGCAAAGGAATTCCTGGTTTGAAACTCATAAGAAAGTTTCATATAAATTCTTGTGTGGATTCCCGATGGACTTACAGGAGAAATATTCGAAGGAATTCCTAAAAGATTTTCTGCAGAAATTCTAGAAGTAGATTGTCGAGTTTCCAAACAATTTTTAAATGAAATTCTGAAATATTTTAAGACCGAAATATTTTTGTACGTATTGCCGAAGAAGTTCTAGCAGCAAGTCCTTGTATTCGTTAAGAACCACTCCCTTATTTTGTGAATAATTAAATGTAAGGTGCATTTTGTTTGACCGAGCATACGTTATACAACAAGGAATCTAGTGGTTCCGCAACAAACAATTCAGGCTGAATAAGCTACATGTTTTGCTGAAAAAGCCTATTTTCAATTGAATAGGCCCTACATCAGCTTTCAATTTTGTTAGGTCTAGACTTAATTGGAAATGAGAATAAATGCTGCATAATTTTAAAGAAGTTAATCGTACAGACTTAGCTGAAAAAATGTATTCCCGACAGGCGCTAGAAAAATATTCGGCGGCGTGGCGCGGCGGAGCACAAATCTCCTTGGGACTGAACATTGATTCTCTCCTAATTTCGAACCCGGTTACCGTAGTGATAAACTCTCTAGAAAAGTATTTAGCATCACTGCTCCGAACACTATCAAGATTGAGATTCCGAAGTACAATCTTGAAAATCGAAGTTATATTTATGAACATTAAATAATCTATTTGATTAAATATTGCATTTATTTCGTTTCGGTAATTTTTTATTCCAGCTTATTTAATTTAATTTTTTATTTATTTTTTCTACATTTATAATGAAGCAATCAAATGGCTGGTTTTCTTTTTAAATCAGATAAATATGGAAGCTTTTAAGTGGAAAATGGAACGATTATTCTAACTACTCCCTTCTACAATCATACAAAAGCATTCAAGTTGGAAGATTATGAAGACGTGATCCGTGACACGTCGTCGGGCTGTCATCGCATCATCTTCAATTTCGATGAAGTTGTTGCAGCCAGCCCTACCAGCTAAGTAATTCAAACGCAAATATATCTATGTTACTACGCTGCTTGGCGGATGGTTTTCCGATGTTTGACCCCAACCGGTTTCACTTCCGTTCTCACCCGGAGCGGTCTCGTGTCCAGCCAGACAGAGCCAATGCCCATGGTTTGTGGAGGATCACATGTACAAGGTGTCGTCGGTTGTTTATTCCCAACCGAAGTGTGGTTGGTTGCTAACTAGCTACTTCTTGAACCACACTGACTGCCGCAAGATGTGATGTCAATGCCGAAGGGGGAGAGTGAGAAAGAAAGAAAGCACACTGATGTGGTCATCTTCGTGGAATGACGACCTGCTGCTAAGATGCTCATCGAGGAAGCGATGCAACGGTTGATGTGGCATCTTGACAAATTTTTGACAGTGGGGAAGGAAGATTGATGGGCCGATGATGGATGTTGCTTACTGGTATTGTCCGTTGTTGGTGCGGTGTGGGGGAATTAAGATTACTGTGGTAACGTGAGTCGATTGATGATGAACATGCAAAATTACTTATCATAAGAATAAGAATGAATAATTTATCAAGAACAGCATTGATACGTTTATATTTCGCATTCTTTGATAAAAGCTTATGTCAAGATGGTATGACAAAGATTGTGGTGATTGTTGTGCTGTATTGTGAATGAAGAGCAAATTGCTCTTCTGTTGTTTCATTCACTTGAAGTTGAACTGTTATCGCATTGTTTGCGTTATATGATTCATCATTGCAGGTTAGTGTAGCATTTAGCGTATTATTTACTCTCATCCAATACACTAGAAAAATAATTTTCAAAGGCACTGAATAAATAATATGGGATTATATTTTGTACTTGAATTTAGTAAATACAAAACTGCTCTCAGTAAGCTCTTGACGAAAATATTTTTCATATTCTATTTTCTGGAACTTAGTCTGTCTTCGTTGAACTGGTAAAAGTCTAAAAAAATCGAAAGTAGCTCTGTACATAGAGGAAGGCAAATATACATCAGCCGCTCATTAATAAGTTGGTCAATTATTTAAATTATATATACTTTATAATTAGGCCTTAACCTAGGTTCTACTCATGATATTCTATGATGGCAAATTGGAAATACACAAACACTGCGGTAGGTCTAATCAAATAATTACCGTCCCGGACTGGACGTGCATGGCACCAACAACAGGTTGCTGCCGATTTGCATATCCTCCTCGTGCCGTGCGCAGACTTGTTGGTTGGCTGTGTGACGTTGAACAAGTCGTCACTGCACCCGATCCATCCAGGCGTCCATCCGGCACAAGCAATTATATTAGCTCCTCTATTATCATCATGGTCCCCCGCCTGCCCACGTGCCGAGGCCCTGCATCCCCATCATAGCCCACGGGGCTCACCGGGGTTGCAACTCGGCAAGTTGTCGCGTGGCTATTTTTATCTCATCTGTTACCCTCAGGCGCGCATGGCGCATCGCACATCTCGGATGAATGAATATTCAGATGAAGCGATAAACAACAGGACAACAGCTTTCTCCGGCTATCACGGCCGTATCATCGCCATCACCATCTCCACGGGTTGACTTGACTGGGGGGCACCGAACCGGTTGCGTCTGCACAATATCGGATCACGTGCTGAACGCAAGATATCCAAGGATAGGATAAGGAAGGAAGCAAACTCCAGCGTGGACGTCATTCTTTAGCACCCACACCGGAAAGGTTTCGTTTCGTTAGTTAGTTAGGGAGTGCTGCCTCAAATAGATCACGTTTTGACGTCACGCCATAGTCGTCCGCCGAACAATTGCTGAGGGTTCCCTTGCTCGCTCACTCAAAGTAAACACACATTTGTACGCAAATACATGAACGGTGTCGAGTGTGACGCGATTTGTTATCAAGGGAGCAACTGCAGCAAGGGAAGAAAAACTGATAATCGATTTTATTGAGAAAATGAGTCACATAGATAATTGTACATTGTGGTACAATTATCAAGCTCAAAGATAATGTAACGCGATGTCCAATTCATTGATTAGCGGAAAACCTGCTTGCTTTTCATTCCAATACCAAATTTTTTGAACGACTTATCTGCTTTTTTAAACAAAGATTTAAACGTCAATTCGACGAATCCAACACAAACCAGCACCATCAACAGGTAGCAGAAGCTACGAATCTTTGTTCACAAAAGCATATGAGTCGTTTAGAAAATTTGGTATTGAACTATAGAACTGAAGTCTATATTTGCGGTTTTCTCGTTGAATTGAAATTTGTAAGAATCAACAAGAACGTGTCTGGGAAGTATGAAACGAACTCATTTTATGAGAGAACCTTCACCTTAAGAAATCCAGGTTTTGTTTTCAAGACCTAGGGTTTCTTACCCCATTCCCGGCCTAACATGCGTACGACTGCATTATTCAATTGATATTTATGACAGGAAGCAACTTTTCCTGAATTTTGTGGGCTGTATAATACTGCATTGGGGTTCACTTCTGCTTAAAAAATAGCTATTCGTGCTAAATATCGTTCAAAAAAGCTTTTATTTGATTTAATTTAACGAGGTGCAGCACTCATTTCAGTCCTAGCGATTTCCATTCGGCATATCATAAAACCAGTTCCCGGCCTAAGCAAAATTTTACTCAATCTCTCAGCATTTTTCTCTCATTCTCTCTCGGGACGGTAGAAAATGAGACGTAAACAAAAATATGCACGTTCCACGACAACAAGATGCCAGATGGTATCATTCATAATCATTTTTATTTGGTTGAGAAGATATATTTACTCATCCAAATTTTTTCCAAATACTTAAAAACAATATTTTTTTCACCTTTTGAAATCGAGAAAATTATAAATAACATGATAGCGTCAACGTATTAGACAGTTTTCCTATTAACGATGAAGGATCATTTTCATTCTCCTGGCCTTTTGGCAGCACGGTGCGGCTAGAAGTTTTTGGGCCGAGGTGATTTTTTGTTCGGTTTGAGAATATATTTTTAAATGTATTCTAATTATGTTTATATAAGTTCTAGTGATACGTTCTAGTGATTAGATTGAAGTGCGTGTGTTAAGCATTATGGTTTGTTGATTAAAAGCTTGAAGCAATGATTGTAACGAGCACTAGGACGATTTTCAGGTAGGTGTTTATTTGATGATACCGTTTTGTAAAAGTGGAAAGAATCACTCCGGCTCAGTGGTGTGGCATCGGAGAGCGAGATTTTGAAATCTACATTTTTATTTTCTACAATTGGATCAATTAGGAGTAAAACAAGTGTTTGAAAAATATTGAGTATTGTGAAAAATAAATGGGAGACTTTTTAAAAATTATCAATCATAAACCTACGGCTTCCAAACAGTATGAATCATTAGTTTTCTGTGCAGTGAGCCGGGAACCGGGTCCATAGGCCCAAGTAGTGATTTACCCTATCTCTTTTTTTTATCCAATATTTCCTCAACAAATGTATTTATTTCATTGGCTAAGTAGCAGTGGTTAACTTCCCTAAAACAGTTCCGCACTCAACAGTTAGCACCATCATGATGAATGAATTGATTCGTTTCGCTGTGATGAGCTCTTTAAGATAATAAATTGTTTCGCGGTTTGTTCGCTTTGCTCGTCTCGTCGGTCGCCCAGCCCAGTAGACCTTAAGCCACCTTAGGAAGTATCTCCTAGCAGAGCACAACACAGTCAGTCAGTCAGAATAATACACCCGTCTCTAGATTGATGATGCCTGATGGGTTGCGACCACGGTGCGTTTAGTGTCTGCGTTCGCATGTGCTGAGCTGCGGTTCATTTCGTTTGTGAAAACTGCATCATCTCGCCGTGCCTACGTAAAGGGATTCCGAGGGAACGATTGCGGTAACAACTTCCTTTTCATTTTTTTCCTGCGGTGATTATTTGCGTTTTTACTTTGCACGTATTCCAGATGATTAATTATTCTTTTATGAATTCACCCGGCTCGGAAGGTGAGAGAAAGAAGCCACCACAGATAAGGAGACTTAGTAAACATTTTTTTTGTTCAAATTTATCAAATATTGTATAATTAAAAATTTCAAAATACTCGTCAGAAAGCATTGAACAATATAAATTTATAAAAACGAGTTTTTCAAATTTCACGTCCGCTTATCTGTGGAGCGACTGAGAACTAAGCGCAAAAAGCACCGCCATTAGGTTGAGTGACTTTTACGGCTGTCGGAGGTTTGCGTTGTTCCGAAAACAAATTGAACAAAACAATGAGAGTTCTTGAAGGTTGGTCAGGAGCGGCGGTTTCAACAAACGGAGACGGAGACAGGCAAAGTCATAATACAAGAACAGACAAATTAAATCATGGGAATGATGAGCAGCGAGTGCGCAACGATGGCGCTGCGGCACCAGCACTTCCAAGTAATTTGCATATCAATTAATGAACTTGCACATTGTTCTGGTTTGGGTTTGCTTGGTTCGATCTTTCGTGGGGATTTGTTTTCTTTAACATCCTGCTCACGGCGTTTTCCGTGCTCGGAACAAAAACCCGACAGGTGTACCCTAGTACACGAAATGAACAAATTTTCGTTTTACAAAAAAAAATAACAGATTTATCCAAGAAGTACAGTATTTCTTGGGTAGGCTATAAACCTTTGTCAATCGAAACATATTTTTCTTAGTAATTTAAGTGCAGTGTGGAATCACATCTTACTACAATAGTTAGTGCTTAGATAAGATTTCCCCTGGGGTATAGGCTCATGCACATAAGATTTCCCGTGGGATGTATGTACCTTTTGCACTTGTTCTTCAAATTTGTTGTGCAATTTATTATAATTTACTATAGTACAGAACTAAAGCAATAATGGCATGAAATGTTTCATATCATGTCATGTAACAACATGTTGCACGACTGTCGTTCCTTGTGCAGTGGCGAACTTTCTCAAGTTTCGAACAGATTTTTATCACTATTCAAACACATGCAGAATGGACATTATTTCACCAATATCTCATATATTTCTTCATCAATGAGAATCAGAAAGTCATGTAAACCTTGGAAACCTGGATGCGCTTCTCCTCCGCAATTCTGGGAAATCCTGGCCCTAGCTCATCCATTCATCAGTCAACTAATAATCTCCTCTATTTTAAAGGAGAGATCAAGGACCTCACAATAAGCCGTTTCTAAAAGAAGCAAATTGAGGGGCCGTCACATAAGCGGTGGTGACCTTTCATGTAAAGTATTGACCATGAAGCCATTTTCAAAATTTTACATTGGAACGGTTGTTCGGTCAAGAACAAAATATTAAGTTGACGCATTTTCTACTATCTACTATTTTAGACAAGTAATTGACTGACAAGGCACCATCATGTTGTCTCGACGTGACGGAAGACTAGACGAAACAAAAACGGAACAATTTTCCAACAATATCTATTTCTAGAGGAATGCTACTGAAGCAATTTGAGCCCAGATTTGTCCACTAGATTAAGCATAGACCTGCTTGTGCTCATCAGGGAATCAATACTCGAAAAACGACTAACAATATACCCTTTGTCATCAACAAAGCTTGTTACTGACAAACGGACCTCGCAATAAGCCTTTATCAGAACCCGAACACAATATGACAAGAATCATTTCTCGCTTAACTTTTCAAAAGGTCCTAAGTAACATTTTTTTCATGAATTAAATTAAATACAGAAAACAATAGCTTTCATGTTGTTCTGTTGATTGCGCTATTCAAATTAATTCATGAAAAAAATGTTACTTAGGTCCTTTTGAAAAGTTAAGCGAGATTTGCCTTGCATGGTCTGATATTTCCGAGAATACGATGCGATAGCAAAAAACCGAAGATTGTTGTACAGATAATGCAAAATAACTGGAAGAAAAGGTGACAACAATATTGCCTTCTTTTTTGATGGTGACAATCTTATTATTTTCTCTGACAAAAACAAAGCTTTGTCGTTGGTTCTCTTTTGTCGCTTGTTTCGCATGCGCATCCAAGAAAAAATGATTCCCTGGTGCTCCTTCATTTAATAAACGGCAAATAAAATCTTTCAGTCGGACCATTTTTCGATGGTTTTTGAAGCTGTGGATCCACAGTCAATCAACAACAGAAAAACTATCATAAGGTCAATTGGAATGTCCTTGTACTTTGTGCTTTGTTCTGGAACTCGGCAAAAGTCATCTTTATTCAAAATCTCGAAAAGAGATCCTTCATCGATCTAGGGACACGGCATGTATTTCCATCCATGGTCTAATTTTCGTCATAGAGGCTAAAACCCACGAAAGCAACATCCATTTGCTAGAACTCCAATATAGAAGAACGTTTCTCCTGAACTTACGCTTTGGTACGTATGAGTTACGGTTAGAAAGGATATCTTTCATTAGTTCTCGAGACTATGATGGGAATAAAAACGCAGACGAAAATACCTGCCTTAACCCTATCAGCCTTTTTTCAGCTTCAAAAAGGCAAACTTCCGGTGGATCCCGGGCACCATCACGGCTGCACAACCGTTAATCAAATCTTTCGATTATAAGATTCAAAAGAATTTCAAGAGAAAATGCCGAAAATCTTTCTATTGTAATTTAAAAGATTTTCTCTAGAAAAAAAAACAACAAATTTCCGTCTAAAGTTACAAACAGTCTACAAGCTAATTCAAAAGAATTTCACGAAAAAAATCAAAAGAATATCCCGGGGAAAATTTAAGGAAAAAGTTTTTGCAAAGAGATACCGAAAAAAAATCTCTAGAAAATACAAAAAAAAACGGAGGATGCGATAATTTTCCGAAAAAAATAGGAAATATTTCCCCACGAAATAAAGAGGAAATGTACAGAAATTTTGGGAGGAAATTCAAAAGAATTATAAAAAATATGAAAAAAGATCCCGTAATTCGGATGAATTTCCTCAAAAAATTGAAAGATTTCACAAGAAAAACAATTAGAATTTTCCAAAAAAATCAAAAGAATTTTCAGAAGGTATTAAGAAGAATTTTCCAAGGAAATTCGGAAAAAAATATACGAAAAAATCAGAACAATTTCTCGAAGAAATTCGAAGGAAAACGAAATTCAGAAGAGAGATTCATATAAAGAATTATGAGGAAATTTACAAGAAGTTTCCTAGGAAGAAATTTTATTAATTCCGAAAAAATGAACTGAAAAAAATCAGAAGAATTTTCCGAGGATACTCAGAAGAATTTCCGTATTTAAGATTTTCAAAAGCATTTTCCGAAGAAATTCAGACGAGTTTTAGAAATTTCAAAATAAAATAAATTTAGAAGAATTTCCCGGGGAAATGGTTCTGAGTTTTCCGTGAAAATTCAACACAATTTTTCAAATGAATTCAATGAATTGAATTTCCGTGAAAATTTGGAAAAAAGAAGGATATTCAGAAGAATTTCTGGAAGAAATTTGAGAAAATAAAAAAAAAATCCAAGTATATTCAGATGAATTTTCCAATTTCCCGAGAAAAATTGGAAGAATTTCCCAAGAAAATTCAGAAGATTTTTCCGAGAAAACTCAAAAGAATTTCCAGCGAAAATTCAGAAGATACGAGGAAACATGGAATATTTTTTAGAGGAAATTCAGAACAAATTCTCGAGGGAATTAAGAAAGAAAAATCAGAAGATTTTTCCGACGGAATTCAGGATGAAATTTAGAGGATTTTTGCAAAGAAAATCAGCAGAACTTCCCGAGAAAAATCGAAAATAAAGTGACATTCAGAAGAATTTACCAAAGACAATCCCAAATGAATTTACTGAGAAAATTCAGAATTAAAATTAAGTGAAATTTTCCGAGCAGTTCCAGCAGAATTACCCAAGAAAATTCACAATAATTTCTCAGTGAAATTCAGTAAAATTTTCGGTGAAAGCGTAGGAAAATTTTCGAAAAAATTGAAAAAAAAACCGATGGAAATTTAGAAAAAAAAATCATTTGAAATAAATATCTTGGCTGTGCATATTCACAACCCATATGAAATTTGCGAAAAAGAATCCAAGTGTCTTGGAGGGACTCGAACCCTCAACCTCCTACTCTCTAGGTAGGCGTGACAACCCCTACACAGCAAGATCGCTTAAAGGTCCCGTTTGCGGAAAAGCCATCAGCATCCGAGTACCAACCTCCACAGTTCTTTTTTGCAAATTGAATATCTTTCGATTGAAATGAAAAAAAAAAACATTCGATGAACACATTAAAAAATTGTCGATGAACATTTAGAAAAAAAATCAGCGGAAATTAAAAAATAAACTTTGGTGGATAAATTAAGAGAAAAAAATACCCTGATTAATCCACCTAGCGGTGTTGGTGCCTTTCTCGTACAAAAAAAAACTAAAAAATATGAGTAAAAAATAGCGTGTTTTGCGCGAAGAAAATAGTATTTTGGCCATAACTTCTGATCCCATAGTCTAATCTGGCCAATTTTCAATAGCAAACAATGGGACAGGATTCTCAGTCGAAAGGAACTTGTTGCGAGTAATTCGGCCAATGCTAAGTTCCAAAAAGTGTGTCTACAAAATTTTGTACACATACACATACATACGAGAAAGGCAAAAATGGTTCGATGTACCATTTTCTTTATAACTTTTAAACGCAACAGTCGATCGTTATCAAATTCAATAGTGATCAACTAGGCCTTATCCCCTGTCGAATGAAACTTGTTGCGAGAAAATCGGTTGAGGATTACTATAAGAAAAGTTGTCTAATGTTTTCCTTAGCTTTTAAACACACACATACATACACACGGACAGACAGACATTTGCTCAGCTCGTCAAGCTGAGTCGATTGGTATATAAAACTATGGGTCTCCGAGGCTTCTATAAAAAGTTCGTTTTCGTAGTGAAATGATAGCCTTTCGGTACAACTTTGTTGTACGAGAAAGGCAAAAATTGATGGACGTTCAGAAAAAAATTCACAACATTTTCTCCCTAAATTTTCACCCATTTTTCTAAAGTCCTCATAAACTACAAAAAAATCGGTCAGAAAAAAATAGGATTTCGGTGGCTTAGCTTAGATTTTTTTTTCGAAAAATATTTAGAAAAAAATCGGTGGATATTTAAAAAAAATCCGGTGGAAATTGGGATACATTGTTGGTAGAAATTTAAAAAAATATCTGTGAAAGTTTAGCAAAAAAAACCCTGATTAATCCACCTAGCGGTGGATTAATCAGGGTTTTTCGGTGGATTAATCAGGGTTCGTGCAAAAAAAACTAAAAAAAATCTAAGTAAATGTTTCTTAGCGAGTTTTGCACATAGAAAATAGTATTTTGGCCATAACTTCTAATCCCATAGTCTAATCTGGCCAATTTTTAATAGCAAACAATGGGAAAGGATTCCCAGTCGAATGGAACTTGTTGCGAGTAATTCGACCAATGCTCAGTTCCAAAAAGTGTGTCTACAAAATTTTGTACACATACACACATACACACACACATACATACATACACACAAACAGACATCACCTCAATTCGTCGAGCTGAGTCGATTGGTGTATAACACTATGGGTCTCCGAGCCTTCTATCAAAAGTTTGGTTTTGGAGTGATCATATAGCCTTTACGTATTCTTAGTATACGAGAAAGGCAAAAACGGTGAAAATAATTAAAAATGGTTTAAATTTTAAAAAAATCGCTGCACAATTAGAACATATTTTTGGAAATTACAAAAAAATTGTAGAATGTATAAAAATTGTCGATGCGGATCATGATTTTTTTTTCGAGATTTCAATTTTGTATTTTTAGATTTCCCTGAAATTTCGAAAAACATTTTTTTTTCTAAGTCAAGATTTTTTTTCTCCATCATCTCATACTATGAAAACGGCCAACCACTACTCCATTACTAGCATTTGTCAATAAATATCAACGGCTCACTAAAATTTTATTATAGCTCGAATATAATCGAAGAACATTCGAGAATGACAGAAAATTTAAAAAAAAATCGGTATTTTTTGATAAGAAAATTATTTTGAGCTTTTTAGTGGAATGTCTTCACTTGTCATAAGACGAGTTTATACCATCCCATTGAATTCCACCACTTAATTGTATCTTGACAGATACGTATTTCGACCTCAACAGTAAGGCCGTCTTCAGTGTCTCGTACTTGACTCGACAAAGTACAAAGTCGAGTCAAGTACGAGACACTGAAGACGGCCTTACTGTTGAGGTCGAAATACGTATCTGTCAAGATACAATTAAGTGGTGGAATTCAATGGGATGGTATAAACTCGTCTTATGACAAGCGGTATTTTTTATTTTATAACCGCTGTATCTCAGAAATGGTTGCGCTTCGAAAATAAAAATACTGTATACCTTATATATTGGAAATTTTACGTGCTCCCATAAAATCGAGTCGATAAAAACGTAAACAAATATTTCGATAATTTTTGAAAAACCAACTTATTTAAAAAAAATATATAACTTTTTTGTCCACCATTTCTCCATTATAACTCATAATACACAAAAGTACATAGGGGAACAGACGGCTTTGGCAGGTTTTGTTCTATTATTGTCAGGGGGGTTTTTGTCGACCGAATTTTATGAAATTTGGCCACAATATACTTTGATATGCAAAGAATGTTTGGTCCAAATTTGAGCATAATCAGTCATAAAAACCCCCCTGACAATAATAAAACAAAACCTGCCAAAGCCGTCATTCCCCCTATATCATCTGCTACAACAAGCCGTTTCCAAGTAAATTTTTTTTAAAGATTTTCAAGGTGTTTTTGCTTAGGCACTAGTCAAAAGTTAGGCTAGTGTCAAAATGGCAAATCAATGATGCAAATTGTGTTTTTTGATCACAAAGAATGTATATGCAAAATTTCAGAGAAATAAAAAAATACAAATAATTCGACTTTCGATTTCACAAAGAACTGCTCAATTTAGAAACATTTTCAGTGCAAATTATAACTTGATGGACAAATAAACCAAATTTTGGTGAAAAATTGAAAAAATAATCAGTTTTTGAAAATAACAGTTTTTGGTGGCAAAATTAAGAATAAATGGGTAAAATTTAACAAAAAATGCTAAAAATTTACAACAAAATCAGTAAATTAGAAAAAAAATCTGTGGAAATTTTGAAATGAAGATTTGGTGCAAGTTAAAACAAAGAAATTTAGGAAGAAAAAAAATTATGGAATTTTTAGAACAAAAAAAAATTTTAGTGGGAATTGAAAAAAAAAACTCAATAAAGAGTTCACGTTCGATTTTGTTCTATGCAGCAAGCAGATAGGTCGCACGATCCGTTCGAATTTGTTCTGATTTGTGCGGTCGAAATGAAAATTAATTAGTTCCGCGTTTGATCGTGTTTTGTGCAGCAAGCAGATGGGTCGCGCGATCCGTTCGAGATTGTTCTGATTTGTGCGGTCGAAGTGAAAATTAATTAGCTCGCGTTCGATCGTGTTCTGTGCAGCAAGCAGATAAGTCACGTGATCCGTTTGAGTTTGTTATTATTTGTGTGGTCAAAGTGGAAAATAATTAGTTTCGCGTTTGATCGTGTTCTGTGCAGCAAGCAGATGGATGGTGCAACCTATCTGCGGGTTTGTTATGATTTGTGCGGTCAAGTGAAAATCAATTAGCTCGCGTTCGATCGTGTTCTGTGCAGCAAGCAGATAAGTCGCACGATCCGTTTGAGTTTGTTATGATTTGTGCGATCAAAGTGAAAATTAGTGCAGCCGAAATGAAAATTAATTACTTCCGTGTTTGGATCGTGTTCTTACAGCATAGTTTCCCAAAGTGATGGGTTGCCCCCCGCCTGTGTAAATCTTATGGAAGGGGGTTGCGACCCTCCAACTTTGGGAAGCTATGCTGTACAGGAAGCAGATAGGTCGCGCGAGCGTTTCGTTATGATGTGTGCGGTCGAAGTCAATTTCAATAAGTACTATGCAGCAAGCAGATAGTTCTGCTTTGGACGGTTGGACGGTTTGGACGGAAAATAATGAATATATTCGAATAACTTTTCACCATAAATTTTTATTGACAAACGCTCTATATTGTAACATAGTAACACAAATTTTCCTTCCCGAGACATCTATGGGGGTAGTAGAAGTTCCCTGCATCTTCACTAGTAGATGTTGAACTAACATTTCTTCCCTTCCTTCCGTGTTTGTAAGGGCATGGCCAGATATACAAGTGCTTCTGTATAGGAAAAGGCACTAATGACAAGTATCAATTTTCGACAATATACAGAAGTAGAGGCATTCCACGGGGGCATGTCAGTCGATCCTGAGCGACCATTTCGAAAATATTTGAAACTCTGCACAGTTTTTCAATTTCATCTAAATCGTCATTTTTCGATATCAAATCTTCATATTGAGTCACGACTAACTTTTCAAAAGGGTGTATGTGAAAATGGTTCAAAAATATTTAAAAAGCTGCACAGCAAAAACGGAATGTTCGATTGTTATGATTTTTTCAGCAAAGTTAGACAACTAAATGGTGATTCTTAAGAAAATGTGCATAGTAAAAAAAATTTTTTCCTTTAAAATATCATTTTTGTCACAAAAACTCAAATATCTCAAAACCCTATCTTTTTTCGAACGTAATTTTTTTAGGGAAAACGGTCCATTATATTAGCTATCTACCATAAAAATTTGGTGATGGTAAACTAATAAACAAAAAAGTTATGACATTTCAAACATTTCACAATTTTCACATATAGTAAACAAAAAAAAAAATTTCCGTGTATTTTTTTTTCAAGAATCGCAGTTTGATGCTGATTTTATTGTTAAGGGCCTTGCGTGAGTTAAACAAGTTGTTTGTATGATATTCCATATTTATGTATTCATCGATATTATGTATATTATATGTATAAAAAAAAAAATAAAAAATTAAAAGTTAAAATTTGGAAAAACAATTGAGTGAAACTTGTCACTAAAAAGCTAAAAAGCTCAAAACAATTTTCTTAACAATTGAGTGGAAATTAGAAAACCTAGATATTAAATAAAAATCTATTGCCATTTAGAATTTGTTCTAAATATTGCAGTATTTTTTTAAATTTCCACCTAGAAATATTTCTAAATTTTTGGCAATTTTTTTTTTCAAATATCCATTGTATTTGTTTTCATAATGTTGCACCGAAGTTTTAAAAAATCGGTGGACATTTAGAAACATTTTCAATGGAGATTGACTAACACGAATTTTTTTGGAAGAAATTTAGATTTTTTCGGTTACTATTGGTGGAAAAAAAGAAGGCATTATTTTTCCCCTTTGATTTATAGCAGATGCAGATGCGTTATTTCATAGAAGGGAAGGGACTACCTCTTTTCTTTTCTTGATACCGAGAATAAAATTCCCTGACTTTCCCTGACTTTCCAGACCATTCCTCGAAAAATTCCAGGTATGAAAAAAGTTTTTTTTTTCAGATCCTAGAAGCGTACGAAAATCTCTGTCTCTGCATGTGTAAATCCTTGAAGTCCATATGAGTTCCTGAGCTACTGGAAGCTTAATAACTTCTAGAAACAGAATATCTAAGATTTGTAGAATATCGTAGGCAATTCTGGTCATTAACAAATATTCAAATACGCAGAACTCCTGAAAGATTTTCATAATTCACATCTTTTCAAAAATAGCTCAAATAATGTTTAAGTTTTCTGGTGCCTTTATCCACCATTGAGAATTCTCACGGACTCCCTGGAGTCGCAATAGACCTCCAATACTACTGATGGATTTCTTCAAATCGTAGAAGTTTACATAAGCTTTCTAGAAATTTGTATGAAATCTTGTATCTTTTGACACTCTATGCAAACAATCGTGAAAGCTTCTAGAAAACCTTCTAATGCTGTTAAAAAATCTTAAGGATTGGATCGAGGAACCTTCATCAGCTCTCAAGTACACTTACGGAATAAGAATTCTTTCTCTGTGGAGTATATGGACTTCTAAAAATAGTTAGGGACTGCTTGAAATCTTCCAGATAATCAAGAATGCAATCCCTACAAGCTCACATAAATCTATGCAGCACTTATACTGCCGATAACCGCAAGTCGAGCACATCTGTATATGGGCCTCCATATACAGATGTGCTCGACTTGCGGTTAGCGGCAGTATAGTATACCCAGCAAAACATTCTAACCACTGCAGTACTTTAAATAATTTGGTCTGAACACACTGTGGTCGTTTAATTTTTGTCGATTGTGGCCTTCGGTTTAAATAATGCAACGTCCCATGGAGAAATATCCAAAAAAATTAGGTCGTTTCTTTAAGAAGGGGCATAACTAGTATCAAATGCAAAGGGGAGCTACACCTACTCTATTTATTTTATCGACTTTTAGTTGTTTTTCAAAAATGGTTTTGGAGTTCCAGCATTGTTTTAATTATAGAAAATGGGTAACATTTTCATCAAAAGGTAATGTTATATATTATGTTTTTCATTACAGTTGGTTACTAGTCACTGACTGATATTAGCAGTAGTCAGCAATTTAAATCTATCAAGATATATCGCATTAAATGAAATTTTCCTATACCATAAGTACATCAAATTAATTTTATAAGGAATGACTCTCGAATGATTAAGTATTCGAACGAACTTTCAGAGCTTCTTTTGTTTGGTGGGAACATTACTCAAACGCTACTAATAAAGAAATACTGGTCAGGTCTCAACAGTGACCATTTAAGCAACGTGGCTTTGGAACCTCTGTTATTGCTTAGTGATGAATAGAAACAAACTCGATTTCCATGGGGAACACGAAAAGGGGCCGGAGTAGACTTAATGATAATTATTCTGACTGAATTCCGCCAAATGGCATTCCGCGGAATAACTTTCAATGAGGAAGTATATTCCGCGAAATGTCTTTCAGTGAAAAGATGAATTCCGCGAAATGTCTTTAGGAGAATTGGTACATTCTGCGAAATGTCGTACCGCGAAAAATAAATCCGAGAAATAGTATACAACCCAAATCCGGACTGGCAATCCTACGCTTTTTCTCGCAAGGCTAACTAGCTTAAAAAGGAGCTTAAAGTAAATATCTAAAGTAAATATCTAACGTAAATTCAGCAAAATTACTTGAAATAGAACAAAAAAAACTTCACGTATAAAAAAATTAGATAGTTTTCAAGAAAATTCAGAAGAATATACAGAGGGAATTCCGCAGGATTTTTTCATGAAAAATCATATTAGTTTTTCTTAAAACTCAAATGAATTTGAATGCATCGCGATCAATAATGCGTAACAAAATTATAACAAGGGGAGTTATTTATTTCAGAAAAATATTGTAACAAAATGAGGCTGATACCTTCATATCAATATTATAACAACGGTGATATAATTTGTCTGTACAAAAATCTACTTTCAAGGTAATTGCCTACATCACGGATAGAAACCTGGTACGCTACCACGACAGATCCAAAAAACACCGACAGCGAACCAAAAAACACTGATTCAAGTCTAGCGATAAGCAGTACGATATACTGCGTGCTGAGAAACAATTTTACACAAGTTTTTCGCATTAAATGATATTATTATTTTCCATGGTTTAACATTAGCATAATTTTGATCAGAAATATTGTGACATAATGAAACTAAAATACTTACAAGAAATAATGATATCCTATTCGATTAAGCAACGTACCTGCAATGACACAAGAAAAAGATGATTGAGTAAACATTAAATGCGACATGAACAAATTAATAAAGGTGTAGATATCCCAACCGTCCTTAGCCTTAGCACGGCCCTCCTTTGCCGTGCGGTAAGACGCGCGGCTACAAAGCAAGACCATGGGGTGGCTGGGTTCGATTCGGTTTGGAAATTGTCTCGACTTCCCTGGACATAAAAGTATCATCGTGTTAGCCTCATGATATACGAATGCAAAAAGGTAACTTGGCTTCGAAACCTCGCAGTTAATAACTGTGGAAGTGCTTAATGAACACTAAGCTGCGAGGCGGCTCGGTCCCAGTGTGGGGATGTAATGTCAATAAGAAGAAGAAGAAGATATCCCAACCAATTCTATTTTATGTTTTACGTTGGTACTGTGTGTCCCATTTTACGTATTATCTTGCATTCAGAGGCGTCGCGTCCGCATGTGCAACCTGTGCACTGCACATGTGGGAATTTTATCCACAACATTTAAACTCTAGATAGATTTCTTGTCTTTCTAATCCAAGCATGTATTTGAATTATGTGCATTTGATAGATGTTTCATGCAAATTTGACTATTAGATACATAACAGAAATTTTGCATTTTTTTTTATAGTCGGCATGTGATGTGAATGTGAGGCAACCAAATGCTGCGATGGGGACGCGTTATATTTTTCTCTACGAAACCGAACCGACCCACCGACACCACAAGTTGTACCAACACGGAACTTTCAGCCGAGAACGCTTTGTCATGCATCATACACGCATTGTTTTGTATGTGTGGATCATCTGCTCTAACCGCAATCGGCGATGTATAGGTAGTCAAAGCGTTCTTTGCTGGCAGTGCACGGTTTGGTGCCTATCGAGAACCGCTTCAAATAGCGCATGCGCGATTCGGTGAAGAGAGCGCGATCGGAACAAAATCGAAAGAGAAGAGTAAAGCGCGCGCATTTCTGCTCCCTCAAAGCGTTCCATGACGAAAGATTCGCTTTGTATAAGCACCGAGAAGCAAAAGCGCTTTTGATATTTGATATTTAATGGGATGGCCCGTTTACATATTTACTGATCATGGCGACAAAGTACTGTTCGATAATACTAACGCGACATTAGCTCAACTTAAACAGAAATTGTCATCTGCTAATAAGCGTTTGCAATAAACCCTGGTTTCAAATACGCTTTTTATATTCGCCATTGAAGTATCCGAAAATATTAACATAATGTAAACAGACGTTTAATCTTCTAATGAAAATCTATATTGTCGCAGAATTAAGGAAACGGGTTTTTTCAAAGAAATTTATTTATGAAGATTTTTTTCTTCGAGAAATCCAATGTAGTTTTTTAGGGTTCGTGTACGTCACACAAATTTATGAAATTTTTTATTAGAAAATGGCCATGCTGATGGACGGAAAACTGCTCGACATCTCCAGTCCAATCCATCTCCAGTCTCCATCTCCAATCACATCTCCAGTGATCAAAGATGTAAATTGTAAATAGAATAATTATTAATTGAGAAGCATTGTTCTCTTTATTGTACAGACTTTATTTTTCTGATATGACATGCTAATTACAAATTATTATTAGTAACTTTGCATGATTGATATATTTCAATTTCCATTTTTCTATTTAGAACTTCGTCTTATTTTACGAATAACTCAAATTAGAATTGAAAGTGCCAGCTCAATAATTCCAGAATAGATATATGTCTTATTTGTCACATTGGAAACGATTCTGATGATAGTAATTTTTAATTTTAGAAAATATCACTTTCAATATCACTTTTAAGTTTAGTTTGAGTTAATTTGGAAAATAATAAGCAGAGTGTAAAACAATCGAATTTCTCTGGTGAAGTCTGCCTTTCTTCACTTATGCTCACTTTCAAACACATTCATAGTCGGCTCTGGACTGTCAATATTTGATTGAATGTTAGTCATTGAATATTTAAGCACATTCTACAAATTGATAAATTATCTGAAATCTGAACACGTTTTAAATGAGTAAAATAATTTATCACATAGAACTAAACCCTATTTTTATCCGCGAGGCACATTCAACGGTAAACATAAATGAAAACAATGCTAATTATATGTTTTTCTGCACATAGTGACCACACTCAGTGACAGTTGAATGAATGAGTTTGTGGAGTAGTCGTCTGACTATGTCATTCTATGTTTTGAATATTCATGCGATGTTTGTCAAAATTCGGAGTGAAGTTGCTTCATGAAGATGAATATTTCAAGCTCTGATAAGAAGTAGCTAAGAACCAGTTAGATGCCACAAAATAAGAAAACATATTGATAAACGCGCTGGAAAATGAATCGTTTATCATTTCAGGTCCCTTTTATGTGTTTTTTCGAAATATTAAAATAGTGCACAGGTTGCAGAATAGATCACGCGACGCCTCTGCTTGCATTATATTATAATGTTAAATATACCCTCTTTTTACGATATAACATTTTATGTATCCGTACATTTGCTACTTCGTATATATTACATCTGCAAATTCTTGTACCACTCCGTAACCAACTGCATATGGCATTCCTTGTCTTATTATTCGACTTTTTCAACATCCCATTTTGTGGCCCCGCAGATTATATCATTAAATATTATATATCCATTTGAAACCAGACCGACAGCTAGAGAAATTCGACAAGATTATTCATCCGGCATTCCTTCCCATATATTTCCATTCGTGATGAAGCGTCGTGCTCCGATTCGACTCCCACGCCAAATATTTTCACGGAAGAATTCCAACGACGACGACGACGACGGACTGATTGTTAAATTTCGCGAACAGCCATCGCCACACCACCGCGCCAAATATCTATTCAAATTCCGTCCGCTAAGTGATGATCTTTTAAATTTTAAAACAACACCGTTGGTGTGTGCTGCACCTAGTAGCTACAACGTGTGCGGCGATAATAAATTCTAAATGAAAAGAAATTAAGCAAAAAAAAAAACGCGAAATTGGGACACCACCACCAATGCATCGGAACCAATTTGCCCGCCACTTTTCGCACGCCGATGGCTCAATTTATTTCAATCGAAGTTTTTTTTTTTTAATGTGCTGCTCTTTTCGCTACATTGTTGCAAGCAGCGCGGCGCTACATCGTTGACGGCCAAGCCGTTTGCGGTTTGAACTTTGAATTTATAGGCTTGCTTATTGTTTGTACAAGCAAAGGAACTGCTCTGCTCATGACGAAGACGACTGCTGCTGGGGGACTGCAAAACGACGGACGAAACAAGCACAACTGAACTGACTGCTGACTAGTTATCTGTGTGAAGTAATCGCGACGTGTTTGCTTTTCATTTAAATTCACTACGAGCACAGCAAGCACACACAATCTGGTTCTGGTTTTAATTTTTGTATCAGTACCACCCACCGCTGGCGAGTACCGGCATATGAACATCAATTAGGTAAATTATTTTGGCGTGGTCCCAGCGTGACTCGACGAATAATTTTGGATTTACTTTTGTATCGTAAGATGATATATCAAAATATAGTATAGAAATCATGGGATTGAGTTCTAAAAATTGGTAGCGTAATTTATGCTTAAGATTATTTGTTTTGTAACTTTTGAAAAATTTCTTGTTAAAACTCGTATCGTATATGCTTTGAATACTAAATTACACTTTAATTTTCACTAATGATTGGATCACAGGGAAAATTTATTTAGAAAAAACTATTTCTGAAGCGTTTTAAATAACTACAAATAACGAGTTTCCACCTCCTTGCCATGTTTAAATTGCAGGAGACATTTTCCTCAAAGATCACATAGAAAATCTTCTAGTAAGTCTTCATCAACTTCATATTTGCACTTTCCGTGATGAACTTACTGTTAAAATAAAAAATCACGTTAATAAAGTACATATTTAAAAAAAATGCGCTTCGTAGACTGCTTCGTATTGGGTTTCAGACGTCTTTTGCTGGCTTTCTTGATAGCTTCTATATTATTCGATGCCTGCGCCACCTTTATAGCCTTACGGCTTACGGGATGGCCGACTTAATGTGACCACTGTTCCTTCTCTTTCCTTTTTCGTTCTACCTTCCGGGTTCGGAAGTATGACCCCTCGAGAAACTGCAAACCCTTCATGTGAAGCTCGCGAGCTTCCCGGCGCACAATGTTCTTTATTGTCAACCTCAGCAAGCGAATCCACAGATTGTTGGCCTCTGAAAGCCGTCGTTGGTTTTCATAGTTTTTTTTTTTATTTTTGTCAGGAGTTCCACAAATTTCAACGCCATCTCTAGTTACATCTTGTACCGTTGACCGGGTGGCTGTATGAAAATGAAAGGTCGATGTTGACAAGATCAGCAGGTGCAAACAGATCGTGCAAACTGAATACACGTCTGTTCTGGGGAACCAATTTCGTCTTTTCGATTGTAGCGTTGCATGTTTTAATGTGCGCCATTTCAAAAAGTTTGCACAGATTAGTTACAGTAACGACCTTGCCTGGATTTTATTTAAAGAATTCGTCGACTGTCCTATAGAGATGCGTTTTTAGCGGCCTTGATAACAGAAAAGCTTATGAAAAGCTCGATTCTATTGGTCGAGTCTACAATTTTTCAAGCTTCAAATTGTGATTTACCAATTTCTCCTCTCGCCGCACGTTAAGAACAGCCTCGTAACGATCCAAACTCATTTCCAAGCAGGTGACGGAAGTGTCGTGATTGAGCTTGATTGATTGATACTTGGCAATTGCCGCTTCCATTCTGGTCGCTGACCAGCCATTCTGGGACGAGTTTCGCTTATATTTACGCACCATCCTGCTTCATTGTGAACAATTCGAACCTTATCTAATAAAAGGGCGAATGTCGCTAGAGAGAATTCTCTTCGTCGACTACTCCTCTTTTAAATAAAAGCGACAAGCAGAGTATTTCTTCGCGGTTTATCACCTAAGAATGCAAGTTCTCATTGTTTTCTATCGTTCTGAGGTGATAATCCGCATAGAAATCCAATGCATGTCACTTTTAATTTAAAGAAGGGAAGTCGATGAAAAGAATCCTTTCTTGCGACATTCGCCCTTATTCCAGATAGAGCATGAATATTGTTTTTTTTGCTCAAATTTCATCTTGAGCCCTAAATTTTTGACAGCTTCACTCTCGTGAGAAATAACAAACATAGAATCTGATAGTTTGTTCACCTCTCTTTCAGTTGCTTTACGCTTTTTCCCCAGCCACGGTGCGGTGAATCTATGACAAAAGGTCGAAAGAACAAAAAGTCGAACGGAAGCCTCCTTTCAAGAGGCTCGGAAGCCTCCTTTTAGGCTCGGAAGCCTCCTTTCAAGAGGCTCGGAAGCCTCCTTTCAAGAGGCTCGGAAGCCTCCTTTCAAGAGGCTCGGAAGCCTCCTTTCAAGAGGCTCGGAAGCCTCCTTTCAAGAGGCTCGGAAGCCTCCTTTCAAGAGGCTCGGAAGCCTCCTTTCAAGAGGCTCGGAAGCCTCCTTTCAAGAGGCTCGGAAGCCTCCTTTCAAGAGGCTCAGAAGCCTCCTTTCAAGAGGCTCAGAAGCCTCCTTTCAAGAGGCTCAGAAGCCTCCTTTCAAGAGGCTCGGAAGCCTACTTCCAAGAGGCTCGGAAGCCTCCTTCCAAGAGGCTCGGAAGCCTCCTTTCAATAGGCTCGGAAGCTTCTTTCCAAGAATCTCGGAAGCCTCCTTCCAAGAGGCTCGGACAGGAACATGTAACAGGAACTTGGAACATGTAACAGGAACTCATATTTGGACATGTTGCAATTGTGTCCGGTACTTGGGGACACTTTTCTGAACCATGAAATTTTTCACCAAAATTCATCATCAAAATACATCGTCGATAAACGTGTTCAAATGATCAAATATAGTTTAGTATGAATCATAAATGATCATATTTTGTGTATATGAAGTTAACATAATTCGAATGGCTTATGTGTCTGGCACTGCGAGATCTCTCCCTACCAGGAAAAATATATTTGAATTAAAAATGGTCTTTTTCCTCAACGGCTGTCAAAAAATATGTAAAGAAACTATTTCATTTAACATCACACAACACATATATTCGACTCATTGCAAAACAAAGAAATACAACAACAATTCGATCGGTTCTTTGTGCGTGATCTCTGTGGAAAAAATCACAAAAATAAGAAATAAATCAATTTCCTTTTCATTGCTTTGTTTTTCATTAGATGAACACAGGAGCTATGAGATGAAGTCCAGGAGCAGTAGCCCTATAATAAAAAAAAAAAATTTGGAAACGCTGTGTACCCAAATATATGATAATTGCTTGGAAATGAGGTGGATTATGAGCTTGCTCTCACTGTTGCATCACATGATTTCACCAAGCTTGCGTCAGTCATTCAAACGCCATATCAGTTTAAATAACTTATCGCAAACAATAAATCTCGTCTAACAAATGATAAGGGCTTGAAAGACTTATGCAAATAAAGGTTGATTCCAAACTGCATTTTCATTCAGTCAAGCAATCGATCAATACAGGGAGCCATTCTCTTTGTGCCGTTGTTAGTTTGTTCGAATGATTTGGGCTGCGTTCAGTGCGGTTCCAAAAGCGATATAACTTTCAGTCCCTTATCATTTGTTGTAGAAGAAATCTGGCAATCTGAAATACGTGTTGGAAAGCGACATATAAGTTCAAATCTGAATTGAACTCTTCCGCGTTTGCTAATCTCAACCGGAGTATTGCTCGGCAACCGTTATTCATAAACCGCGATAAAATTTATGCCCGGTTTCCCACAAGCGGTATATCACTAAACTATGAATCATAAATCTCTTCTACACCGATCCGGACGTAGTGTGTAAGCTAACAGTTAGCCCTCAGTTTGACCTGATTAGCATTATTCCAATCTCACTAATCTGAGCCGGGTGCGGAGTGATAGGGCAACGCGTGTAACTCTAACGCAATTCATACGCTTCAAACTGCACTACAGTTAACGTATTCATCATTCTGTATTAACATCGAACAACACCCAGCTTCGGAGCCCGGAAGGGGGTTGATGCTGAAGGGCAACCTCCAATCGCGAAGCCCAACGCGACCCTACATTATTATTCGTGGGAAATCCGAGAACTCACCTCACGAGCAATAATAGCTCTCTGGCTGATGGATGCTGCAGCAGCCAACATCAGCTGCGGTGCCGAGCTGCTCAAGTTCAATCGAAATAGTTTGTCATTGTGCGCGGAACAAAGTCGAGTGATGCCGGTGCGCGCGGCGGTGGCGCTAACGCTAAAACGCTGATGTCTCGTGTGCGATAGCAGCAAATGGCAAAACTTAGTTACACCCACGTCAAGGTGATTAGCGGCAGCGGCGATAGCCGGGCGCACACCTTGGCCGCTGCCGTCACAATGTGAGAGCGTAATTTGAGATTTGTTGTGTGTGATAAATGGAGGTACCTTCCCGTCCCATCCACATCCGTGTGTTCGCGATGGTGTCGCTCATTTAGTTAGATACAACAGGTTAAACAGTGACGGTTCTGCCCTAACGCGAGCGTGAACCAGCGAATGCACCGACGATAAAATCAATTTAGATCCGTTTGGAGTTCTTGGGAATGGTCGCCGGGCCGTTGATTCTCGGGTGTAGGTTATGCAATTCTTCAACAATGAGTCACAGTGGCGAGTATTTGGACAGAAGCTGGACAAAATCGAATACTTAAGGAATACATTCATTTTCATTTATTTTTTTTAGATTTTTATTTACAGAATCAACAATTTGGCGCCACAATACATGTTTCAAGGCCGCATCTCTCCATCCTCGAAGGCGCATCACGCCTGCCAAGTCGTTTCCGAGGAATACATATTCCTCGGAAAATTTTCCATCGGAATTGATTCACCATGTGCTTCAAATGGGCGTGCTGAAATCGTGTGAATCTTGTCCTTTTGAAAACAAACACACCCAACCAGCGCACGTCAGATTTATTTTAAACAATTATGTTTAAAAGTAAGGCAATAGGTATGTAAAACAGTTTTGATTTGACAAAAAGAGCGACAAAGTATAGATGAATGCGAATGAATACAAATTCAAAATACATAATGGGTTTGTCTCACTGAAGTGCTATTTTGACCTTTCTAATGTACTTTTATCATTACATCTTATAATGCACTTCTTTTTGAGTACAAATCTAGCATTTTTGAATATGACATTTTTTTACAGAACTGTAAGAAAAGCTGGTTAGGTGTGGGAACAAAATTCATAGACGAAACTTGTTGGCTGCAATTTTTAATTGATTTTGTGCTGATGGTACAAAATCAGTCAATTGTTCACCCAACTCTCGACCGCCGTGCGACATAAGCCGCTTGGCTGTGCCGGTCTAAGTGGAGACTTTCCATTTCCAAGAGACCTGTTACCACATCGTTCGCTGGTGTTATTCCATGGAGTCCGCACTCCATATTCCCGCGTTCGCCGAAAGGTTACTCCTCTTGTGGCAGTCGCGATTCCGCATACATTAACCTCCCGAGAAAGAGGTGGAACCGGGCGACGACGACGACGCCGGTATTGCTGCACAGTTGCTACCTTTTCCCCATTTATAATTCAGTTCACCCACGTTCGAGAAAACCGAACCGAACAAAATATCAGACAAGCAACAACAGTGCAACACTTATTTTTAACGCCCGGTAAACAACAACAACAACAACAGTTTTTAGCTTCGCCCCGAACGCGAACGCTGCATCACCCTCTGCAGGTATTTCATACTGTGACTGTGAGAGAAGTGAAAGATCTTTCAATCTGTACATGACTGGTGCCTGTGGCCGAACGAGAACGCCGAAGAGAATGTGAATTGCAGTCATCATCGTTGTCGTCAGCAGGCAACGATCCCAGAAATTCTTCTTGCAGTTAGCGTTGGTCACACCTACTGAGACCATATCGCTGCCGCCGGGGGTGGTTAGCAACATCTGTGGCGTTCGCGCGTGCACGCGAGAACTTTTCAAATTCAGATCCAGCTAGTTCGTGTCCGATCGGGCAGTGATTGCGCGGCGCAGAAAAATTAGAAAGGTTTCTATTTTATTCGAGTCATTTATAGAATGTTACTCTTGAACAAAACTTATTGCAAATCCTATTTACATCAAATTGTTTAATCTTTTACTAAATCGTTTGAAAATAGATGAAAAACGAATAATTTGTATTGATTTAAAGACAACCTTATTCAGAAGAAATAATAATCCATTTTAAATAATTCCAAAACAAATTTCGAAATGCATACACATTTTTGAATCTCAATGAATTCGGACTTGGAAGACATTTGGTGTAGCAATCCTGAACTAGTTCAGTGACGAATCTGGACAAGAATATGAATTGATGTGGTAACAGGGCAAAATAATCTCGAGTGAAGATTGCAATGAAAAAGCTTACAAAATTTCTGATACTCTACTGACACTGCAGTATAAAAATGTTTCTAATCATATTATATTTACAACCAGGTTTTTTTACGCGGTTGCAGTTTGAGTTGATTTTGTTGAGAATTTTTAGATAAGAATTAGATTTTCGCAGTTGGATTTGGATTAAATTGGGATTGAAGTTGGAATAGATTCGGATTAGATTAATAATGTTTGACACATTCCGGCGTGACGTTACAACGTTTTGACGTACTTTTAAATGTTTTTTTGAAGAAAACTTGCATAAAACATCAGTAAACATATGCATATTATTACATATTCAGAATCCTTATAAAATTTCTGATCGAACAGATATATCAACTTCGAATTTGTGAAGAAAAATGGGTTGCTGGGATGAAATTTGCTGCGTGACGTTACAACGTGAGTGAATTCGTGACTTTGTACCTCGACTTAAACATGGTTAATTCTCTGCTCTGATCGTTATTTTACTCCAAAAATAATGAACACCCTTCAAATATATGAGGATAATCGATGATTCTACGGGGTAATATGCTTAAAATACGGACTAAGTTCGTTTTATTCGACATCAACATTTCGTGACGTTACAACGCGAGCTACTCTAAAAACAGGTTTTTCAATGCGTTGTAACGTCACGAAAAAAGTATTCCACTATAAAATCAATTTTAACATAAGTTTTTGATCCGTATAAATTGTTATTGTACCAAAATAGGAAGATATAATATTCGATAATTTATTAGACGAAATCCTGGTTTTTAATCAATGGCACGCCCAAATATGCAATCTGGAACACATATTTTGGTTTCTTTGCAAGATCCCACCAAGTAGAAACAAAAACGTGATCGTTCGAGCATAATACAAAAGATATTTTAGTTACTAGATAAAGATTGTCGCTGTCGTCGCTGTCAGGAACATCTTTTGCTGGCGAGGATAGGGGAGCTAAATGTCAAAGAAGGAAAATCCATACGATTTGACAGGTATGTACCACACATGTTTCGGACAGCAGAACAAAGGGAACAGAAGCGACAATCTTTATCTAGTAACTAAAATATCTTTTCATAATACCTAGTATTTGGTCTTATGTAAACATTGCGGCATAACTGAAATTGAATATTTTATGAAAAAACACATTTGAAATCAAATGATAAATTATATCGTGATAGTAGAAGGAAGTGTGTGCCATTAGACATCATATTCTAAACGCATGCTTTGATGCTTGGGTTTTCAAACGCCAAACTGAAGATAACTGCAATAGCAAGACAAGATCTGAAAAATTGTATTGACAGATTGTTTATTCCACGCAAAATTCAAGATACTTCAAGAAATCTATCATTAGTTATCTGATAAGTATATTGTTTATCAACACCATCGTTGATGGTGTCACATTTCATTTGGTATCGGACGCATGTAGATGCAGCCGCATTGACTTACTGACGCCCAGACTTCTACACCACGACATCTCATATTGATGGTTGCATAGTACTATTCCTGTTCCTAACTAAACTGGCACCTTTGGAGGCAGTATTTCTTTCGGCAAAACAAATTCAGTAACCTGGCCGAGGTCTAGTTGATCATGTATGTGCGTGTACGCGATATTTTAGTATAAATAATTCGATAAGGAGAAACTGAATGAGCACAATGATTTTAGAATAGATTTTAGAATAGACCTTTTTAACTGTTTTTTTTATAAATATAAGTTCATCATTGAAAAGACCTAAATCAGATTCTACGATAGTCTATTCATTGATGTGCCCCTTTTTGCCTTTCTCGTATACTAAGTAAACGTGAAGGCTACACCCAACCGGCGATTGTTAGATTTTCTAACAATTATGTATAAAAACCTACCAAAATCTGTGTAAGAACTGGGCATATGCGAAATTGGTAGATCCTTATACAAATATTGTATGAGACCTTACAATTTTGTTAGCTTTTCTAACAATATTTGTATGAGAGCTTACATTTTCTGTATAAGAATCTAACAATTTCGCATATGCCCAGTTCTTATACAGATTTTGGTAGGATCTAGAAAATCTAACAATCACCGGTTGGGTGTATATGTTCGCTCCAAAAATAAGCTTTTTATAGAAGCCCCGGAGACCCATAGTGTTACATACCAATCGACTCAGTTCGATGAATTGAGGTGATGTCTGCGTGTGTGTATGTATGTGTGTGTATGTCTGTGCGCAAGAAAAATATCACTCATTTTTCGGGCACTTAACTTCAACCAATTTGCTCGTGACAAATTGCAATCGACGGAGAATCCTGTCCCATTATATCTTATTGGCCCGATCGCACTATGGGATTAAATGTTTTGGCCAAAATAAAAAAAAATTATACACTAAAACCATGAAAAAAACTCACTCATTATATCACTCATCATAACCTTATCCAATTTGCTCATGTTAAAGTTGCATTCGACGGGGAATCCTGTCTCATTGTTTCCTATTGAAAATTGACAAAATCGAACTATGTGATCAAAAGTTATGGCCAAAATACTTAAATTCAAAACCTGTATTAAAAAAATCACTTTTTCGGCATTTATGCTTGTCCGGTTTGGTTGCAACAAGTTGCGTTTGGCAGGGCAATTCACATTGCGTATAAGCAAATCTTAAAAATAAGACCTTTCCACCAATCAGTGTTATTTCAGTATTTTCTTATATGTTTCTCAACCCTTTTGATCGAACGAGAAAAGCATCATCACCACTAGGTGGATTAATTAGTGTTTTTAAAATATAAATCGAAGTAGCCGTTTACGCTTTCATTGCTTCTGCTTGTAATGCAAAGGCATTCGAGAACAAATTTCAATGCCATCGGAGTCTGCGAGGTGCAAACGCATTTCATCGAGCTTTGAAACTATTCCCTGAAGTCTAGAAGTCTAGATTAGAAGTCAATATAGCTGGTTGTACTGTGGGCAAATATCAATTGCCATCACTGTTGTATTTATTCAATGTGAAAAAATAGCACTATGTTGTGCATTTTTGTTAGTACCCGCTTTATTTTACTTTACAGAGAATAATTCAACAGATTTTTCACTTGTCCTGCATATTCCGACGGAAATGGGTGATATCGCCTAAGCACTACTTCACCCTATATCACATCAATTGAAAACTCGCTTTCTATATTTATATTTATATGTTCAACCTAGAGCTGAACACAAATTAAGTCAATCTGTCCGGACATATTACAAGCTCCGTAGGCTTTATGAAGAATGTTTTTCCGTGACGTTACAACGCAAACTTCACCTAGCTGAAACTCAGGCTATTTACCACCGATTTTCTTTCTATTACCACCAAAACAAAGCTTTTTTTGAGTACAAAGAGCATACGAAATTTTGAATTCAAGGCTTATATGTACTTCTCAGAAAATTTAAAACAGTCAATTTTTCGTGACGTTACAACGCTTTTTAGTGACTGATTTTACCTTGCCGAAAATCAGTTTTTCTTCAATTTCAAATCAAATTTCACATAGGGCACAGATTCTATACCTTTTCTTCTTTCAATAGGTGACAACAGAGTGCAAATTGATGCATCAGAACCCAATTTACAGTCAATTTGGGCTAATATGTCTAAACAGCCGTCTCTCTTCATTATTATCTATTAAACTAATTGTTAGTCAAAAACTTATTTTTCGTCAAACTAATAACATACCAAATATTTTATTTGATGATTTAGGTATTGTAAAATATGGAAAACACATGGATAATGTCAAAAATTGAGTTTGAAAAGTTGGTGCTCTGGTGGACCTGTCCGAAGAATGTGTCTTTACATTCGCTTGGATTTGTGGTGCATTTGTTCCAGATGTGATTTAAAATGTCTTTCTAAAAAAAAATAAAACGCTGTTATTTTAAATTTAGATTTCGGGTTGGTTTTTATTTGGATTCGAATTGTAATTATAATGGAACTCACTCACTGACTCATGTATCCTGAGCACCCCTAGGGGTACATAGGGCCAACGAAAAAGATCTCCATCCTGGGTGGCTGTTCGCTTTATCCTTGACCTGGGCCCAGGTCATATTCCAGTCGGCTTCCTTTATTTCCTTGTTGAGACTGCGCCGCCACGGGCCCCTGGGTCTGCCTCTGCTGCGATGTCCTGCTAGATTCCAGTCCAGCGCTTGCTTGCAGATTCCGTCTCCGCTCTTTCGTAATGTGTGGCCGACCCACTTCCATTTACGTTCTCGAATTTCTGCCGATATCGGTTTTTGATGAGCCTATTCTATCGGATACATTCCGTGGTTTTCTCAGAAAATGCTTGCTATAGCTGAAATTTTCCTTCCAATGTTTGTTTACAAAATAAGTTACGCCCAAATCGCAAATCAGTCCCGAATTGTAAGGCCACCTGGTCCGAATTATAAAACGTAGACATCGGTTGATGAATACTTGCAGTTTCTGCGTAATCTCTGCTAATCAGGGTTTCGACTTTTCGATTCATTGAGACGAAAGCAAGCGTTTTGCGGGCCTAGGCACAATCTTTTTTCGTTGTTTATGTTGAGGATAATCTTTCACCCATCAATCTTTTCTCTAGAATTAGCCTTGGAAGATAAACGAAAATCTTGCCTATTAGATGACAATCCTTTTTCGTTTCATTATCGCAGAACAATTACAAAATTGTATGGCCGCGTCGGGATTCGAACCCAGAATAGTAACAATAACAGCTGTGGGATGCGCTTACTCTAGCCACACCACCACGCTATCTGTATAACAGCATTAAGTTATTTGTTCCACATAAGCTGCTACCATTTTCATTTATGATGCCAAGAAAAGATTCGAATATGGAATAAAAAGCGCAAACCAACGTTTGGTGACAATCGAAGTGACCAAAAAATGGTTTTCACTCTCCAGGCTGTTTTTCACACCCGAAAAGCGATTTCTTCCCGAAAATTTTCGTGAGGGAGCATCATGTGCTCCTGAGATTGAGTGAGTATTATGAACCCTGCTGCTAATACACACCAAGTCTCACTGGCAGGGTTCGTAATGCTCACTCAATCTCAGGAGCACATGATTTTCCCTCGCGAAAGTTTTCGGGGAGAAATCGCTTTTCGGGAAAGAAAAACAGCCTGGAGAGTGATAACAATTTTTCGCTCACTTCGATTGCCGCTAAACGTTGATTTGCTCTTTTTCTTTCATATTCGAGTCTTTTCGTGACATCATCAATGCAAATGGTAGTAGCTTATGTGGAACAAATAACTTAACGCTTTCATACAGATAGCGTGGTGGTGTGGCTAAAGTAAGCGTATCCCAACAGCTATTATTTTTACTATTCTGGGTTCGAATCACGGCGCGGCCATACAATTTTGTAATTGTTCTGCGATAATTCTTGCGAAAAGTGAGTGAGAGGTAAAAGTAATGAAACGTAAAAGGATGTTCATCTAATAGGCAAGATTTTCGTTCATCTTCCAATGCTAATTCTAGCGAAAAGATTGATGGGTGAAAGATGATCCTCAACATAAACAACGAAACAAGATTTTCCCTTGGCCCGAAGAACGCTTGCTTTGGTCTCATTGAAACGAAAAGTCGAAACCCTGCTCACTGGCGTATAATAACACAGATTTCGCGTTTGAGTTGAATATTCGAAATTTGGTGCGTTGACTAATCTGATTGAATCTCCATACATTTCGTGAACTCGGCTCCTGTGTCGATCTTGGTTCCACCGTCCGACGCTAACTGGATGCCAAGATGTTGAAAGTTAGTTAGTCTCCACTGCTTGCCCGGCTACCGTTAAGTTGGAGGGGTTGTTTGTGTTTACATCCAACGATTTGATCTTGTTGACGTTGATGGTGAGACCCGCCATTGAGGAACGTTCCGCCAGGTCGTTCAACTTACTCTGCATATCAGAGCGCCGTTGTGCCAGTAGAGCAATATCATCAGCCAAATCGAAGTGGTTTAGATGCTAACAAAATCACTCGTGGTTTTCGGGAACCTCATTGCAATAATGTAAACATTGTAAATGTCACTAATGAGCGGGATTGCATGACTACAGCGCCACCTGGAGGTAAAAAAAGTGGAAAGTATGAATTTTCCCATATATTTAGTTGATTTTTCCCTTGACGGATCTGGCTAAAATTTTTACAGTAGCTTCTGGGAGCAATAAACTTTATTTTCATCCTTGCCTCACTCCAGCGACTACCCGACTACTAGCACTCTCCACGTAAAAGCTTCGTACTGCTCTTCGATGAGGCCGACGATTTTATCCGGAACTCCCTTGCATCTAAGGGCGCCCCACAGATTTTTGTGGTTCAGACGATCGAATGCTTTTTCGTAGTTAATGAATACCAGATAGAGGGACTCTTGGAATTCGTTGCATTGCTCAAGAATGATTCAAAGCGTGACAATATGGTCCACACATGATCTTCCTGGGCGAAATCCTGCCTGCTGCAGGAGAGTCGAATCTGTTTTCTCCTGTATCCGATTTAGGATAACTTTGCACAGAACTTTGAGAATAATGCACAGTAGCATTATCTATGCCTCGCCAATTGTCGCACACAGCCAGATCCCCTTTTTTGGGACCTTCACTATGAAGCCCTACACCCAGTCATCCGAAAAAGTTGCGATTTCCCAGATATTACAGAATAGTTGATGCTGCGCAGATAGCACGGGGTCAACTGTGAGCAACTCTGCTGAAATGCGATCGACCCCGGGAGCTCTTGCTTCGGATTGCTTCTTCAATCTTCTGCAATGATGGAGCTTCAGAGTTGACGCGGGTAATGCGTCGCACCCTTGGCGGCTCATGCCGAGATGTTTATGTATGATCGGGCGTCGAAACATGAAGGAGTTGTTATGAAAACTCATATGTGAATATGTACGTTATGTGGAAGATATTGATTTGGAAAATGTATTGGAGGTAACCACTTTCCCTTTGATGGGACTCGAACCCATGACCCCCCCGCTCGCTTGTCCCGTCTGCAGCAGCATTTAACTTCCTTCTCAATACCGGACTCGTACTTGGCTGCTCTGGTTTTTGCCCGCTCTATCGCGGCCTTTGCTTCTCTACGGCCCTACGCTCCTCAATTTTCCGCCAGGTTGCATTCGTAATCCACTCCATCCACTGAGTGCGCAGCTCACCCAGATTGTTCTCGCTTGTTTCGATAAAGGCATTCTTGATGGCCGTCCCCTGCTCTTCTACGCTGTCACCTTCCGGAACTTCCGCTGCCCGAGTTCCAAGTTCTTCAATGAACGATCTCCTCACAGATGGATCTTTTGGTCTCTTGGATCTCGCCAATTAGAAGGTGTGGTCTGGTTTTATATGCGATTCAGATTGATTTTCAAAGAGGAATTTTCGTTGATATATGATTGGATTTGGATCAAATTCGGATAAGATTTGACGTGAATTACGTTGGGTTTGGATCGAATAACGATTAGTTCTGTAATAGATTTTGATTTTGAATGGATTGAATGGAATACAGATCATATTCATTAAATTTAGATCATAATTGGATTGTATAAACATTCTATAAAGGGTTAAAGAATGTATAGATATGGTGGATTTTTAAGTGAGCCTGTAGCGGTTGACATTTGAATATATATTGTTTGCATCTTGAACATGCATTTCTGTTTTATTAGTCTCTCAGTTTCGATTTGTTGAAGGAATTTCACTGAAATTCAAATCCATTCCGCGAAAAGAATTCAAAACTATCATTCGTAGAATTGTAAAAGAATTTCTAATGCTCTAATCGAAAGAAACTCGCCCGGAGAAAACCAAGGAAAATCAGGAGAACATGTCGAGGAACATCGGGAAAATTCTCTGAGAAAAATCACGGAAATTCAATGAAAAAAGATCGTTTTAATAATCGAAAAGATTTCGCTATGAAAAATTTCCCGAAAAAAATCTGGTGAATTTTCCGAAAACATCGGGAAAATATCACGAACAAACAGATAATTTCGAAAAAAAAAATCCGAAGGAAATCCCGATAAAAGTCGGTAGAATTTGCCAAACTGGTAGAATACGCCGAGGAAATGGTAGAATTTCTAAAACAGGCTACAATTTCCGAGGAAATTCGGGGAAAGTTCCAGTCATACATCGTTTCAATTTCTCGAAATAAATCGTAAGAATTTGCCGAGAAAAAGCGGAAAAGTTTGCAGTGAAAATCGGTAGAATTTTCCAAGGATAATCGAAAGAATTTCCTGAGGAATGTTTGTAGAATATCCCGAGGAAAGTCTGCTGAATTTCCAGAGGAAAATCAGGAAAACTTTACGAAAAAATGGGAATATCGGAAGAATTTTCCGGGGAAGACAAAGGAAAATCGACAGAAGCTGCAAAGGGAAACCAGGAGAATTTTCTGGGACAACCAGGATAATTTTCCGAGAAAAATCCATTGAGTTTTCCGATGAAATTGAGTGAATTTTTCTGAGGAAAATCAAGAGAATTTAATTGCAAAAATCTAAAAAAAATCCGTTGAAAATCTGGAGAATTTCCTGAAGAAAATCGGAAGAATTTTTCGAGGAGTTTTAGGAAAATTTCATATGAAAAATTTATAAAATTTCCTGACGAAAAACAGCTGAATTTTCCGTAGGAAATCGGAAGAATTTCTCGAGGCTATATGGAAAACAGAAGAAAAACATGAAAAGTTGGGAGAATTTTTCTAGAAAAATTTCCAAGGCATTCCGGGAAATTTTTTAAGGTGATTATAGAATAAAGCCAGAAATCGGCCATTTTGTAAACCACGTGCTTTTCCAATGTTTTTTTCAAGCGCACTAGATGAAAGAACCATAACGCGTTTGGGGATGAAATAATGGTAGATCGTTTGCTTAGATAAACGTGTGGTGAGTTTCATAAATCATAAATCATAAAGTTTCCTGCTGAAAATTGAGAGCATTTTCGATTTTTTGTAAGAAAAACATGTAGTTTCCGAGGAAAATCAAAAGAATTCTCCATGAAAATTCGTTTTCTGATCGTGAAAATTTTCTGATGAAAACTATCGGAAGAATTTTCCGAGGAAAATTGGAAGAATTTTTCGAGAAAATGAGATTTTTTCCAGAAAATCCGTAGAATTTTCCGAAGAAATGTGGAATAGAATAGAGGAGAATTTTCAGAGGAAAATCTGCAAAAGTTCCTGAGAAAAAGCGGAGCGATTTCCAGTGGAAAATCGAGAGAAATTTCCAAGGATAACTGAGAGAATTTTCAGAGCAAAATTATTAGAATATCCCAAGGAAAATTAAAACATTTTTCTGAGGAAAATCTGATTAATTACCTGAGAATAATCTGAAGAAATTCCCAGGGAAAATCGGGAGATTTTTTTGGGATAAACTGGAGGAAAATCTTGAGAATTAGCCGAAAAATATTGGAAGAGTTTTCTGATAAAAACTGGAAGAAGCTGCCAAGGAAAATCAGAAAAAAAATCCTAGAAAAATCCGGAGAATTTTCCGAACAAATTTTACTGAAAAAATCGGAAAAATTGGCGGCAAAAAAATTTCGACTTATTTCGAGGGATTTCTTGGGGATAATTCATAAAATTTATTGCGGAAAATGGAGAGTATTTCCCGAAGAAAATCAGGAGAATTTTCCGAGGAAAATCAGAAGAATTTGCTGAAAAAAATCGAGAGAAATGACGAAGAGAATTTTCCGAAAATTCTGTAAAAAATCCTGAGAAAAATCGTTAGAATTTCCCGACGAAAATCGGTAGAATTTACGAAGGAAAACCTTGGAAATTTTCAGTGGGAGAATTTTCCGAGGATAATCGGATAATCCCGAGAAAAATCTGATGAATTTTCTGAGAAAAATCTAATGACTTTTCTGAGGAAAACCTCAGTTTTTTTTTTTAATTTAAATTGGAAGAATTTTTCAAGTGATTTTTTAAAGGAAAATCGGGAGAATTTTTCGAGGCAAGTGGAAAGAATTTTAGGGAAATTCGAGAGAAATTTTCTGAACAAAATCGAGAAAATTTCTCGAGGAAAATCAAGAGAATTTACGAACAATTTCCAGGAAATTCAAGAAATTCGGTTAATTTTTCAGGGGAAATCGGAAAAAATTGCCGACAAAAATCTGAAAATTTGGCAAAAAAATTTCCTAAGACTTTAGGAAAAGTTTCTTAAGGAATATTCAGAATATTTCCTGAGGAAAATCGAGAAAATTTCCGGGAGAAAATCGGGAGAATTTCCGGAGGAAAATCGGAATTAACAAATTATTCCGAAAAGTCAGTAGACTTTCCCAAGGCAAATGAAGAATTTTCTGGGCAAATTCCAGTGTAAAAAATCAAGAGAGTTTTCTGACAAATATCTGAAAAATTTGGCGAGAATAATCGGAAAAATTTGTTGAGGAATATCGGTAGAATCAAGAAAAATTTATGAAGGAGAACCATGAAAATATCCTGAAAAAAATCGAGATAATTTCCCGATTTTCCTAATTATTTTTTATAAATAATAAGGAAAATCGGGAGAATTTACCAAAGGAAAATCGAAAAAAGCCGATTTTTCGAAGAAATTTCATAAGGAAAACCGTAAGAATTTCCCGAGGAAAATCGGGACAATTTTCCGAGAAAAATCATGGAATTCGTGAAAACTAATTTAAAAAAATCGGGAAAATTTTTCGAGGAAAATCGGAAGAATTGTCTGAGGAAAATGAAGAGAATTTCTAAAGGAAAATCAGAAGAAAATCATTTAGAAATCGGTTGATATACGAGGAAATATTTATAAAAAATATCGGGAGAATTTGCCGAGGAAAATCGGTGCCAAGAAAAATCGGGAGAAGTTTTCAAAGAAAATCGGAAGAACTTTCGGAGTTAATTCGGGAAAATTTCTTAAGGATAATTCAAAAAATTTCTTGCTGAAAATCGAGAGAATTTTCCGAGAAAATCCGAAGATTTTTTAGGAAATCCCAGGAAAATCAGAAGAATTTACCATGAAATTTTGAGAAAGTTTCTGAGGAAAATCGGGAAAATTTTCTGATTAAAATTATGAGGAGAATTTCCCGAGGAAAATTAAAGGAAGAATTTTCCGAGAAAATCAGGAGAATATTTCCAGAAAAATCCAGAGAATTTTCCGAGGAAAATCGGTAAATTTTTCTGAGGAAAATCTGGAAAATTCAATTGCCGTGAAAAGTCAGTAGAAATTCTAGAGGAATATAGGGATAATTTTTAGTGAAAATTCAAGAGAAACTTCCAAGGATAATCGAGAGAATTTTCAGAGAAAAATTATTAGAATATCCCGAGGAAAATCGAGCTGTTTTTCTGAGGAGAATCTGATTAATTTCCTGAGAATAATAAGAAATTCCCAAGAAAAATCGAAATGGATAAAATTTTCGAGGAAGATAGGAAAAAATTTCCGAAGAAAATCTTGAGAATTAGCCGAAGAATATTGGAAGCAGCTGCCAAGGAAAATCGGAAGAAAAGTTCGAAAATTTTCCGAGGAAGTTTTACTGAGGAAAATCGAGAGAATTTCCCGACAAAAATAAGAAAAATTTGCAGTAGATTTTTTTTTATTTCTGCGCAAAATCTGGTGAATTTTCCGAAAATTCTGTTAAAATTACTGAGAAAATTCGTTAGAATTTCCCAAAGCAAATCGGTAGGGTGAAAATTTCAGCAAGAGAATCTTCCGTGGAAAATCTGAAAATCCCGAGAAAAATCCGATGATTTTCCTGAAAAAAATCTAATAAATTTTCTGAGGAAAATATGTTTTTTTTCAGAAAATTTCAGAAGAATTTCCCAAGGGTAATCGGGTAATTTTTTAGGGAAAATCGGGAGAATTTACTGAGGAAAATAGGAAGAATCGGGATTTTTTTTAGAATAAAATCAGAAGAATTTGCTGAAGAATATCGGAGGAATTTTTCCAGCAAAATCCGAACAATGAAGGAATATCCAGAAAATGTCCTGAGGAAAATCGAGAAATTTTTTGGAAGAAAGTCAAGAGAATTTTCCGTGAAAATCAGGAGAATCTGCCGAGCAAAACCAGTGAAATTTCCCAAGGCAAATCGAAAGAATTTTCTGAGCAAACTCCGGAGAATTTTCCAAGTAAATTCAGTGATTTTTTTTATTGTTTGCTGACAAAAATCTGAAAATTTTGGCGAGAAAAATCGGGAAAGCTTGGTGAGGAATATCGGGAGAATTAGGGAAAATTTATGTAGGAAAATCATGAAATTTTCTCACAAATATTTAGGAAAATCAAGAAAATTTTCTGGATGAAAATCGGATAAAATGCCGCGGAAAATCGGTAAGCAAAATCCGAAAATTTTCACAATGAAAATTGGAAGAATTTTACAAGGAAAATAGGAACAATTTTTTAAGAGAATCGTAAGAATTTCCCGAGGAAAATCGGAATAATTTTCCGAGAAAGGGAAATGGAATATTTATCGAAGAAAATTGTAAAAACTAATCATGAAAAACCGGCAAAATTTTCCGAGAAAAATTGGAAGAATTACCTGTGGAAAACGAAGAGAATTTTCTATGGAAAAATCATTGAAAAAAATCTGTAGATATGTTGAGAAAATTAGAAAGGCGTAGGAAAATCGGGAAAATTTATAATAAAAATCGGGATAACTTGCCGAGGAAAATCCGTGCCAAGAAAAATCGAGAAAATTTCCTTTGTAAAATCATGATAAATTTCTGTAGGAAATCAAAAGCATTTTCCGAGGAAAATTGTAAGGCGATTTTTTCGAAGACTTTTTTGTGTAAGTTTCGAAGGATTGCTCGTTGAAATTACGAATAGGATATGTGTACTGAAGAAAGCTCTGAGTAATTCTGATAATAATCTTCCAAGGTGATTTATAAAAAATATTTGTATTTGTATATATCAAAATATTTGCAAAATTAAAAAAAAATCCCAAACTAAGCACCTATAAATAAATAATAATGTTCTTGAAAATTAAATTAATTTATTAAAAAACTGTTCAGATAATTGACTTTTTGGGTCGAACATTTTTGGGACTTTTTTTGTATGACAAATTTAAGTTTGTTTGAGAGGTAACACTACATCTCGACGTTCCATGCATTTCTAAGACATTTGACATAAAAAAAGTCAAAAAATGTAATTTTTTTTTTCAAAAAAGTCAAACTTTGACCGCTTTGGTCAAACACTTAACAAAGTCCGATTGAGCTGAAATTTAGCATAGGGACTTTTTTCGACGAGATGAAACTTTTGAGCCGTTTTTGAAATTCAAAAAGACGATTTTCATTGGCACCCTAGTAAACACGATATAAATAGCAAAAATCCTAGGGGAACTGCTCCCATCTCATGGCTCCGATATTCATGCCATCAAAAACAAAGCAATGAGAAGCAATTTGATTTGTTTCTTATTTGAGCAGTGAGCTCGAATGTTGACAAAAAGAAGCAACAAAATTGGTGCTGTATTTCATTGTTTCGCGAAGAGATTAAAATATGTTCAGTGAGATGGAGATCGGGACAGTTACCCTACTTATGTTTTGTATGCCACTTTTTTTCAATTCTGACTATAATATGAAACAAAGTTGGCATTTGTACGACCACACATCATTCAAGAATGGACAGTCCTATTTATTTTCATTTATATGCGTTTTCTTCTTCTACTTATAAGGAAAAATGTTATGATGAAACTGGAAAACTTTGAAAATCAAAATCCAATCTTTCCGATTAAATGGCGTTTAATACATTTTGTATACGACTTTTGTTTTAATTATGACCATCAATTCATTATCAAATAGAAATTTAATTAGAAGAAAAGAAATTTGAACAGAGAACCAAAAAAAAAATTAAAATTATTCCGGGGAACCGATTCATTAACAGACCTCTAATTAAATTGTGAACGCAAAACATCTTCTTCTTCTTCTTATTGGCATTACATCCCCACACTGGGACAGAGCCGCCTCGCAGCTTAGTGTTCATTGAGCACTTCCACAGTTTTCAACAGCGAGGTTTCTAAGCCAATTTACCATTTTTGCATTCGTATATCATGAGGCTAACACGATGATATTTTTATGCCCAGGGAAGTCGAGACAATTTCCAATTGGAAAATTGCCTAGACCGGCACAGGGAATCGAACCCAGCCACCCTCAGCATGGTCTGGCTTTGTAGCCGCGCGTCTTACCGCACGGCTAAGGAGGGCCCCGAACGCAAAACATAATAACTGTAAATTAACCAATTTTGGGCGAGAAGGAGTTCGCGTGGTCAGCTAGTTATTAAATAAATAAATACAAATGTGGATATTTTTTTTAACGGGGGAGAATATTTCTTTGGAACCATCTCACGAGTATTCTCGCTACAAAAAGATTCTTGTAAGCGTACTGAAAAAGTTTGCTCTTCTTTATACCCTAAAAGTGATAAGCAGAAATCCTGTCAACTTGCAAACAGAAGTATATCGATTGGAATCTATGATGCTTTCTTGTATGCATCCGCCAACGCTTTCCGAGACGATTACCGTAACGATGATCCCTTGAACTTGAAGAAATCCGAATAACGGATTACAAAAATCTAAGGAATTCACATTGAAATCTTTCTTATACTGTATTACACAAAATGATCTACTGTTGCAGTAAGCCTCTCTTTTTCGCGGAACATAAGAATAAACGGTTCTTCCTTTTTTTTAGAAAATGTATGGATATTCATAACAAACTCTAACACGCGTTTCTAAGAATTTAACACTACCAAGTGTTATAAATCATTATTAGATCTAATATTTATTATATTACAAAACTCTGTACGTACAACGTAATTAAGGTAGATTATTTCTTGTAGATATCACATAATGATTCTTATTGTCCAGTCCAATTAGCTGAAAAGGAAAAAGAAAAGTATTTCAACGACCTCCCTAAGGTTGCCACAGTAAGGCATTGTAGTCTGCAGTGCATTACACTAAATCAATTTCCCAAATTGCCCTAGCGTGATGACAATCGGCTCCCAAACAGTTCCATACGTATGTCATAAACATTTTCTTTACTGGCCATACGGACGGAGCCCCAAGCCACCACAGCAACAAAAAACCCTCTTCTCTAATCTCCCACATCAAATCAAAGGCACGAAACATCTTTGGCGCGGCGACAACGAACGTAGGTATCTGCACTGCAATAATGTGTATCCTTTTCGTGTTTATCGTCGTTCGTTACAGTCTCCTGCCTGCTGGTCAACGTCGCCATGCGAAGGAGTAGTTGGTTATTGTCTATCAGAGTGTGGGATGCCTGTTGGACTCACGTCGCCAACCCCCAAGAGGGGGAATGGAGGAGTCCTTTCCCTAAAGATCTAAGAGATTCTGATTACAAGATTACGGACTTTCTTTTAGCCACACATACACACACGCACGGAAGCACATGAAACAAGTTGCGCTACACGCGGCCCATGTTTATATGATGAGGCCATTCGCCCGAAGATTCCAACAACATGTGTTGTCGTGTCCTCGTTCGCCCCTTAATGGCAGGACGATGTCGCGAACACACACTTCTGCTGCGCTGCAGCTGTCTTCCCCCTTTCTGGTTCTGTTTGTTCCAAGATGTGCCATCGGGCTTGCTACGTGCAGAGTTCCTTCCTGTGTTCATTGGTTGAGTGGCTATCCTGCTGGCGCGGGAGTAGCTGCGGTGACGACTGCCAGCGAGGGTGTTGTGAACTTTTCAACCCTAACCTCCTCGCAAGCAACCCATTCCTTTATCTCCCATCCAGTGCTCGTTTCGGTATCGGTGGGTCGTAGCGGGACTTGTCTTTTTAATCGGGCTAGACGTGAATATTGATTTTCTCCTCGGAGAGTCACTTCAGCTAGGAGGAGCATGGCAGAAAATAGCATCTTTCTGTGTAATACTGCGGCGGGCGAGATCGAGATGTGGTCGTGGAAAGCGTCATCCCCGGCGTTGTCGTCCGTCTACAACGAAGGCGACGTCGAGGAGGACACGACTTCTTGTGTTGTTTCGGTTGGTGCGCGCACTTTCCGAAAATTGCTTTTCCGCATCCGTTGGGGGGCTTCCTTCCTGCTTCTTTGGAACCTGCCAACCAAGCCGAACCAAGCTCGAAATTCGTGCTTTGTTACGACGTTCGAGTGTGGACTGGACCGAGTATGACGACGGTGTATGGAATTTGTACCGTTTTTTCGGTAATGGTGTACTGCGATAGCATGGGTGGGAGTTCTTTCCTATAATGGGGTCTCTTGAGATGTGCGGTGAACCAGTGTGGTTTCGATTTTCGTGGGATGAAAACGGAATCGAGAAACAGAAAGCAACTTCTTCTTATTGTTCTCCTATGGCTCTATATTCCTACTGGAACTTTGGTCTACTTTTCAACTTTCTCAACTTTTAATAAGTATTCTATTATCATTTCCACAGTTAATAATTGAAAGCTTTTCTATGCCTGCCATTGCATGATTATGTATTTTGTGTGACAAGCATCCAACTCGCCATCTCCGGATTAAAAATCCTACGGCTTTGCTCGCAATCCTAATAACAGCCCCCAGAAAAACAGAGACAAACAGTTGCATAAAGGAGTTGCTAAGGAGTTGCTAAGGAATATCAATTAATTTCCTCGCGTTCAATAGGCAGTTTTCAATTCTTTTACCAACCCTACTAGTCTTCAAAATAAATGTCTGGGGTTGCTCGTAAATTTCAAACCTGTCTCCGAAAAAATGGTTTTAGAAAGGAATTAAAGTGGACAATAAGTTTAAGCAGATCAAGTTAGGCATCAGCAAGCGTAGCACTTCTTATCTTACTTAGTAGGACGACAGCTATAGCTGTGAGTAGAACGCTATCATAGCGGCCCCAACCGATATTAAAAGTATTCCACCACATGCCAAGAACCTTCTCAATAGTTCACTCTGTTGACATATTGAAACTTTTCTTGCCAAAGCAGTGTAACTTTCTTGGAATTACTGATCCAGCTACGCATCTCAAAGCCACCTTGCGCCTGTTGGCTATCTGGATCGCATCTTCCTCTGTGTCGACACTGAGATATGAATGCTTCTTAGTTCTTTCAAATTGTCCAGTAACTTATAGTGCAGCCATGCACTAGTTTTTCTCACACCGCTCATTTCTACATTAGGCCTTGATGCAACAATCAGTAATAGCTCATTGATCCAGTTGCATAGTTTCTGAACCGTCGCATAGCATATTTACGGTGTACTTCGTAGATTGGACATTAGTGATACTCATGTTTTTCTTTTGAAATCCCTATCCAGATTGCTATCAGAAATCAAGGTGAGTGTGGTCCTTGATTTCAATCTAGGACAAAAATTACAAAAGCATTAGGATTACTACTCCTGGCCATGCCCATCTTCACCGTAACTTGGGAGGGGAAAAAAGTGTTGATGTAGTACTTACTTAATAAGAAGCTCCACGTCAAGGTGTCTACCCTCTACACAATATTGAAAATTTACCTCTTCTCGATATTCATCCGTACTTGACGCTTCCATCAAAAAATATCACTGTGGTTTGACAACGACCTGAGTTAAAACGTAAACAATGACTTCTTCCGCTGACTACTGTTAAAGTAGGTACTATTCACGATATTTTACTTTATTTTACAATGTTATGAAAACTCATATGTGAATATGTACGTTATGTGGAAGATATTGATTTGGAAAATGTATTGGAGGTAACCACTTTCCCTTCGATGGGACTCGAGCCCATGACCCTACAGCACGCTAGACTGGTGCTTTAACCAACTAAGCTACGAAGCACCAGTCTAGCGTACTGTAGGGTCATGGGTTCGAGTCCCATCGAAGGGAAAGTGGTTACCTCCAATACATTTTCCAAATCAATATCTTCCACATAACGTACATATTCACATATGAGTTTTCATAACATTGTAAATTAACGTCCAAGTCGGGTGGTTTAATCCCCGGAAATAGGCAATTACCTTTGATTGAACTGAATGTTTACGTTTATTTCTCAGCCAATAATGGACCAACAATGTAGAATTCAATGATCAAGAATAAGGACATATGTTCCTTGTAGAATGAAAGGTGTTGAAGGCGTCAACTTAGTTCAATTTTATCATACCTGAAAAAGAAGAGAATAACAAAAGAACAGATTAGATATCTTGTATTTTTCAATTTTACGATTGTGTTTAGAGTTTGAATTTGATAATACATATTTATTGCATTTTTGTATATTTTAGTTCCACACTCAGAAATGGATTTGCGTTTCCATATCAATAATGCAGCTCCTGAATTATAAAAATCAGTCACATGCCGTCGTCTTCCAGAAAGGCGTGTTTTACAAGGACAAATTTCCGAGAGCTCGACAAAGTTCCAACTCTCGAATAATCACCCATTTCGATTCTCTCAAGAGCTTACGAAACCGATTGCTTTTGCCCGAATCTATGACAAAAGGTCAAAATACAAAGGGTCGAAATGACAAAAGGTCGAAAAGACAAAACGTTGAAAGGGACAGAAGGTCGAAAGGAAAAAATGTCGAAAGGGAAGAAAGGTCGAAAGGGACAAAAGGTGGATCAAGAATAATTTGTGAAATGCATCTCATCGATCCAAGTTGAAGAATGAGCAATTTTGAAAGAAGGAGTAATTACTATGAAACAATATTATGAATATTTAGATAGCTCTGCACGCAAATTAAAAGTATGCGCTTTAGGGGAGAAGTATGTAGAAGTATGGGACTACCCACAAAAGGAGTAAAATTTGAGCATGAGTTTTACACATTTTTCCTGTTTTTGCATAAAAGTTACTCATTTTTGAATTAAAGATAGACATTTTAGTGCATGATATTTATCCCTTTTTGTGCGTAATCTCATCCTCCAACGAAAGAGCGAAGTCATAATTGAATACTTTATAGTCAAAAGAGCATACCTTAATGTCTCTAGTGTGTAAACTTTTTTTTAGTGTTAAAAATAAAAAAAAAGATTGTTGATTCAAAAAATGAATAAAACTTGTATTATGCGAGATTTATTCTCTCCGTTTCAGTTCCTTGTCTATTTCAACCTTTTGACCTTTTGGTATTTTCGACCTTTTGTCTGTTTTCAACCTTTTGTTATTTTCTACCTTTTGTCCCGTTCGACGTTTTGTCTTTTCGATCTTTTGTCCCTTTCGACCATTTGTCCTTCCACCGACTTACAGTTACAGCTTTCTTCGCATGCCCGACAAGTATCTGACGTCTCCGACGGGCGTTGATGCGGCGTAGAGTAGAGTGGGGCAAGAATACGCGCTTAGTTATCACTTATTGCAAGACACTTGAAAAACAAACTCTTATCCCATCAGTGGGGTTAGGATAATAAAACCGTCCATTTCGCACGGTTTCCGGAAAATAATGTTAAGCCCTTGTTAACGGCTTGTCAAGCAAGCTACAATTTGCGAGCGTGAGTGCTGAAATGGATCATCTAGGTGCTTTGTGTGAAGATAATGTTGACCTAACGATCCATCCGGGTTCTGCTCCAAAACCGTGTAGAGTTCGCCAGCGTCCTTGCAACTCGGTACAACGAAGGATGCATTCGTGTTGACAGTGGTTTGATTTTAGGATTGAATCACCTAGACATTCTAAAGGAAGAGAGTGGCCGAGAACCCTGCGAAGCTAGTAGTTGATCTTTTTACCCTGCCAGCGCTGTGTTGGGAGTTGCTGCATTGCCTCCGAAGGGTCTGCTTCTCTTATACCCAATTCAGCACTCTTTCCTGAGACTACACACTGTTGAAACCCTGACTTAGTCCCTATTCATTAACAAGCTCTTCTAGTAGTTTATACTTCCTATACATAAATAATTTTATGCTCCTTCGCTTCTTGCTGTTCCATCAACCGCTGGCGTTTTGCTTGCTGTTCAACCTGTAACAGGGTGAGTTGGCAGGATCGACGTTGGAAACAAATAGTTAACACGTGAATGATAGGCTGGAATTACATTGAATAGGGTCGTGAGTTCGAGTCCCATCGAAGGGAAAGTGGTTACCTCCAATACATTTTTCAAATCAAAATCTTCCACATAATGTACAAATTCACATCTGAGTTTTCAGCAGAGGCGACTCGTCCATACGTTCTACCTGTTCATGGAACAGGTAACCATTTTTAGGGCAGAAGTAGGAAATTAATGTCTTGGCAGTTAATTATTAGGGCAATTAATTTACTCAGTAAATTTTTTAAACAAAGTTTCACGTAATATTTCCAATGATTTTAACATCTAAACATCTAAAGAAACAAAATATTTCGTAGGCAGATCAAGTTAACGCCACATGCTTGGCGTATACAGTCAAATTGCAGCTAAATGTGTGTTTCCCCGACACACCACACCCCATCGCATAGAAAGTCGTACGATCCATAATGAAGAACCAACAGTAGCGCTGCCAGAAGTCAAATTCAAAGTTTTGCGCCATGATAAATGATTTGAAATAATTTCCTCCTTGGTATGCTCACTCGTTCTCCGCGCGCAGAGAACCAGCGGGAGCGTTGCCAGCTTTTTCCGTTTCCTCACATCATCCTCTTTCGCATGCGAAGCAAGCACGTTTAGATGCAAGTTCTGCTATGCGCGCAGCAGGAGTCAAACCCGTTCGACGCGCTGCGAGAACAATCAACGACGCGACGCACCTTCGGTTAGACTCGATCGTAGTGTCGGGCTGTGTTTTGCCGAAAGGCGCACTGCGCACGCTTTCGTTCATACTTCATTGAATCGCCTGCTTTGAGCGTGCTTACAGCGGCACACTAGGAGTTAACTTTCCGAAATCAGTATGGCGAAAGACATCTAAGGTTCGATTTCTCAAAATTAAGCACCTTAATCGAAAAAATATTTGGTAGGCGTAGTAGCGGTATCAAATAGTTTTTTCATGAAAAGTTCCTAATTTTGAGAAATCCCGCGTTAGATGTCTTCCGCCATACAAATTTCTTACGGTTAACTCATGCTGGCTATTTGCACATATACGATAGCGCCTGGATGTGAACGCGGAGAGTAGAAAATCAGTCACTGCCAATAATTCATTTGTTTTTCTTTTTTCTCCTGATGTATATGCAATGCATCAAGATCAATATTAAATTAATGTTTGCGTTTTAAAAAGAGACATTAAATAATGCTTTTTCACGAATACTCAAAATCAATCAACATAGAGAAAAAGGTATAGTTTTCACTAAATTTGAAGAATTAAATAACTGGAACACATTTCAGCTTCTAAATGTAACTCATTGGTCATCACAATCTGGGTTCGCATCAAACAATAATTGTATAATCATATACTAATTATATACTATAATTATTGTACTAATAATGGTTAATAACATTTCTTTCATAGCAACAAAATATGTGAGAATTTAAATATTAGCGGCTATGGGACCCGTGTACTCCGAATGGTGGAATGAGAGCCGATTTGAAAGATCTCTATTCTGAACAATATCCAGTTATTGCCAACTGTTACCAAGTTGGATTTTAGACGATTTGCAAGTGTTTTAAATTTTAAGTGCATCTAAATTTAAAACATTTTTGTAACAAAAGAGATTAATAAGCTATTTATTGTTTTGTAAATCCTTTCCATTTAAATTGTTTTTTTCTAATATTTGGTTAAGTTGTACAAGAAAAGGTTGTAGTATTAGATAAAATGCAAAACTTCCATTCGAAACCACTCAGCTTGATCAATATTTTTTTATCAGCATGGTAGAACAGGTGTAGCAAAAGTCCACGAGACGCCCCTGGTTTTCAGAACATTGTAAATTGAATAATTGTTAAGCCGTTTGGCCGACTTGTGAGAAATTCGTCGAGTGTAAAGCAAGCAGTGAGGAATGAAACACTACTTACTTCTCATAAGAAATAATACGTGAGAAGTGTGTCATGTGAAGTGTAAAGTTAGTAGTGAGAAGTAAAAAGTGAGAAGCAAGAAGTAAGGAGTGAAAAGTGAGAAGAAAGAAATGGGAAGATTCGACAAAACAGTGATGAGTAAGAAATGTGATATTTGAACATTGAGAAATTCCTTGAGAATCCTTATTCCTTTTTTATATTCTTCACTCTTCGATCCTCCCTTTTTACTTCTTCCTTTCCCTTTATTCTTACTTCTTCTTCCTTCTTTCATTTTCCTTCTACTTTCTTCCTTCTTCATTATATCTTCCCTTTTCTGCCGTCTTTCTTTTTCATTCTTCCTCCTAGCTTCTTTCTCCTTCCTTCTTTATTCCTTATTATTACTTCTTCATTGTTCATTTTTTCGTTTATTTATATTTTTCTTGGTCATTCATTCTTCCTTCCAATTTTTTTTTAAAATTTCTTTCTTTATTTCTTCATTTTCCTAGTTCCTTCTTACTTTTTTTATTTTTACTTCTCTTCTTCTTTCTTTACACCTGCTTATTTCTTCTTCCTTCTTGCTTATTTGTTCTCCCTCCTTCCTCTTTACATCTTCCTTGTTCCCGCTACCTCATTCCTTTTTTTTTATTCGTATATTTATTTGGCAGGCACTCTGTGTTCTTAACCGCTACTGTGCCGTGATCTACTGTAGTACTCTGCTGTACAGAGTCCACACAGAATATATTTTTAGATGTCCATAAATCGTTATTGTTGTCGTTGCCAGTCCATATCATCGTGGGTCCATTGTGTTCATTTGTCCATGTGGTGAATCCAGTGATCGTTGCTTTGTTCGGTTGCCATTAATCGAAGAACGTTGGAGGAATGCCTCCGAGAAGAACAGGTTTGTCAGTCGTCATCAGGCAGCCGTGTCGGTGAAGCGCGTTCCCCAAAACGCCACCATACGGACTGCGCTTCTGGCGATTGACAAGGGTTTGGTGGAGGGGCTGGGAATCGAACCCATGACCATTCGCTTATGAGGCGAACGTGTAGCCAACTACGCTACGGGACCCCCTACCTCATTCCTTCTTCTATCTTGTTTATTCTTTCTTTATACATCTACCTTCCTTCTTCATTCATCTTTCTTCTTCCGTTGTTTGGCCTTATTCCCATCTACTTTATTTTTATTTATTCTTCTTTGTTGCTTCTTCACTATTCCTTCTGTCTTTTTACTTCCTTACTAGGGTGGACCACACTTATATGCAAAAAATAAAAATCATTTTTACGAGACATATACTGCCGTTCTACGCATACTTGCACCAAATTAAAAAAAAAAGGCAACTGAGAAAATCACATGTAGAATAAAACTGCGATTTTTATTTCTGGCTTCTAGTGGGTAAAGCTCCATTCTATCGAAATATTTGAAATCAATCGTATTTTGAATAAAGTGGTCGGTTGTCGGCACCCTAAAAAACCCACTCAAAATGAAAAACTATGAAGTGGGGGCGTTATGGCTCGAAAGATCAAGATTTATTGTGTCAATAGCAATGGAATTTAAGTACATTCTACACATTTTATAAAGATTTCAAAAATTTTTAGTTTTGCTTACAGCTTGGTTTATAGCCGGAAATTAGACAATAAACTGATAATTTCCCTTGATAATCACCTGGGTGCCGACAACCGAAAAATGGAACCCTTTTGAAAAATGAAAATAATAGTTAAATTGTGATCCCAACGGTGGCATTCAATATTGAATCACAAGATAGAGTAAATTTGCTTTGTAAATACGTAATGCGCCCACCATCTCGGTCGTTTTACTACGGTTTATAGCACTAAGCAAATGACAAAAAAAAACTTTGGAGTGGGTTTCACTTGACAAAAAACTGTTTTATCTGTAAAACGGAACAAAAGCTTCTATATGCTTCGGAAATGGGCACAAAAAGATCGTGCTTGCATAGCACACGTATGGCAAATGACAAAATGACCACATCTGTTTTCTGTCAAAAGTTACGACGGGATGCCGACAACCGAACACCTTCCCCACGTCTTCCCAAACAAACTTCAAACGCGAAGGGGGAAGTGATGAAGCAACCAATCGCGCCCAAATTTTGCCCAGTTGTTTGGGACCTGCAACGGTTTCGAAAAACCATAGATTTAAAAAAATTGCCATGACGCCCCACTCTAGTGTACATTTTCTTCAATAGACATGTTTTGCGATGTTTCAGAATGGATAACAAAAATGGCAACTAGTGGCGTCCCTCTCCTCATAACTTTTGTTGGAAGCAGTGGAGCTCAGAGTTTTGAGCGTTTTTTTTTTCCTATATTTGTTTGTTACACGAAAAAATGAGCTTTCACCTTACAAGTTAGTACTTGGACGAAAGTTTTTAAATATATCTATCAGCTGAGGATATTAAAAAGAATATTGGTGTTAAAATCACTCCGTACGACGCGATGGCCCGCGGGCCGCACCCTTGTTTTTGCTGTGGTCGTTTCGTACAGAGAGAATTTAACATCAATATCCGTTTTATTACTCTCAGCAGATAGATATATTTGAAAGTTTTCAAGCAAGTACTAATTTGTATGGCCAAGGTTAATTTTTATTGTGTGAGAAGCAAATCAAGGAAAAAAACGCCAAAATTGCTGAGCACCACTGGTTTAACCTTTCCGTCCCCAACGTCTGTTTTCAAGGGCTTTCAAAAATCTAAACTGCTGTAAAAACCGCATTTCTTGATCGATTCTTTCGCAATTATTCCAGATTCCGTTGGGGTCAGTTGTCCCCGGAATAAGTGGCCATTTACAATTTTAAGTCAAAACAGGTCGTGCGACACCTCAAACTTCATGATTTCACAAAGCGATGATGGAAATAATATTTTTGGGGTTCCTGGCCCACTCGAATTCAACCCGGCCACATCGGTCACAATCCGGGGACCTACGGAATGGCCATTTTCTAAATTGATTTAAAATAGGTCGTGCGACACCTCAAACTTCATGATTTTACAAAGCAATGATGGGAATGATATTCTTAGGGTTCCTGGCCCACTCGGATTCAATCCGGCCACATCGGTCATAATCCAGGGACCTACGGAAAGGCCATTTTCTAAATTGATTCAAAATAGGCCGTGTGGCACCTCAAACTTCATGATTTTACAAATCAATGATAGGAATGATACAAGGGCGTAGCCAGAGGGGGCAGGTTGCGGCAAAACAACTCGAAAAATATCGGGCTCAAAAACTCTCCTTGAAATCCTTCTAGACGCTCCCCTGGGAGAAGTTCCCATTCCTCCGGAAAGTTATCCACAAATTCCTCTCATGTAATTGTAGACTAGAAACTAGAAACTAGTATCTAGAAACTAGTTTTTTAGGAAACTCATGATGAAATTCCTTGAAGATTTCGTTTCTTCTCCAATTTTTCCTTCTAGACATTTCTTTGGCTATTCTTCCAGAAAAATCTCCGGCAATTCCTTCAGGAATACATTCGAGAGTTCCTTCAAGAATACAAACGGAATTTCCTTACAAAAATCCGCTAGAAGTTTCTTCAGAAATTTATGACGGAAATCCTTCGATTTCGCTCCATAATTTCACTTGTGAATCTATAAGAAATTCGTTCGGAAATTCTTCTAGGAACTTTTCCGGGCATTCCTCCAGAAACTCATCCTTTAATTCCTCCAGGATAAGGAGTTTTTCCGGGAATACCTCCATAAATTTAATAGCGAAATCCTCTAGGATTTCTTTCTAGAATTCTTTCCGCTATTACTTCAGAATATCCTTCAAGAATTCATCTAAAAATTTCTTTAGACATTTCTCCAGGAATTCGTCCATGTATTTCCACGGAAATTCTTCCAGGTATTTTCCCGGGAATTGCTTCAGGTGCTTCTCCAGGAATTTCTCCCGGAATTTTTCCGCGGAATTGTCTTAGAATGCTTTCCGGATTTCACTAGAAATTTACTCCGGAATTTCATTCGAATATTAATTTGAGAGTTCCTCCAAGACATCTTCCAAGAATTCTTCCAGAAATTTCTTCATATTTTGACGTTGGCTTTCTCAGTCTAATTTAATAAGGACGGCTAGTTTGGCATAGCCCAAAGTAGCCGCTATGCCAAACTAGCCGTCTTAATTAAATTAGACTGAGAAAGCCAACGTCAAAATATCCATTCTACCAGTCGTAATCTCCTACAAGTAATTTCTTCAGCATTTCATCTGGAAATTTCTGCATTAATTCTTCCTGGTATTTTTCCGGGAAATCCTTCAGATATTTATTCAGAAATTCCTTCATGAACTTCTCCAAGAATTAGTTCAGGACTTCCTTGTGAGAATTCTTCCGGAAGTGCTTGTGGGAGTTCCTCCGGGAGCTACTCCAGAAGTTTTTCAAAAGTTCCTCCGGGAATCCCTCCAAGAACTTCACAGGAAATTCCTGGAGGATATATGGCAGGAATTTCACAGGAAATGGGATTTCGGAACTTCCTCTAGAAATTAAACTCCGAGTATTCCAACGGCTGTTCCTCTGAAAATTCATCCGGGAGTTCCAGTAGTAGCTCCTCCGGGAATTCATTCAGGCTTTTTTGGGAATTTATCTACAAAATCCTCCAGAAGTTCCTCGGAGAATTTCTCTGGGAGTTCCTCCGGGAGATCCTTTGAGAATTCTTCCAGGAGTTCCTCCTGAAATTCTTACGGAAAATCATTTGGGAGTTCATCCAAGAGTTCTTACGAGAGTTACTCTAGAAATTCTTCCTGTAGTTCTTTAAGAAATTCCTCCAAAAGTTCCACCGGAAGTTCCTCCGAAAATTCCTCTGATAATTTCTCCGGAAATTCCTCCAAAAACTCCTCCGAGAGCTCCTCCGCAAATTAATCCAGGAGTTCCTTCTTACAGGAATACTCGGAGGAATTGCCGTAGAAACTTCCGGAGGAATGCTCATAGAAACTGTCGGTGGATCTCCCGGAGGAATTCCCGAAGGAACTGCCGGAAGAGCTCCCGTAAGCACTCCCGGAGGAATTTCAGGAGGAACTCCTAGAAGAATTCCTAGAGGAACTCTCAGAGAAACTATTGGAAGAACTTTGGGAGGAATTTCTAGCTAAATTTCTGAAGAAGGCTTAAATGATTTCCTGGAAGAGCTATTGGTGGAACTCCCGAAGGAATTCCCGGATAAACACCCGGATGAATTGCCTGAGGAATTCCCGGAGGAACTCTCGGAGGAATTCTTAAAATAACTTCCGGAGGAATTTCTGAAAAAACTCCTGGGAGAATTTTTAAATGAAACCCCGAAGGAACTGCCAGTGAAACTACCAGAAGAATTCTCGGAATAATTCTTGGATATGACATCATATAGACAAATCTCATCTAGCTGAAACCTTTCTAGGGGTATGTAGCTGGTTCATCATCATCATGAACAGAGGACCTCCCGGAGAATTCCTTGAGGAGCTCCCAGAGAAATTCTCGGTGGAGCTTCTGGAGGAATTTCTACATAAATTCCTGAAGAAGCCTAAATGAATTCCAGAAAGAAAGCTTGAATGAATTCCCGGAGGAAATTCTGGAGAAATTCCAGGAAGAATTTTCAGAGGAACCCCCGTAGGATCTGCCGATAGAACTGCCGGAATAATTCTCGGAGAAAATCCTGCAGGAACTCCTTGAGGAACTGCCGGTGGAATTCCCGGAGGAACTCCAGGAGGAATTTTCGAAAAAACTCCTGGAGGATCTCCCAGTAGAAATCTTTCAGGATTTCTTTGGGAATTAATCTAGGAATTCCTCCGAAAATTCCATTGTTGACTTCATTTACGGTATAATTTCTGTATAAATTTTCGGTGGAATTCCTGGGTCCCTGGATTGTGACCGATGTGGCCGGAAGAAGACAATCTTGTTGCTAACTTTTCAACCCGTTATTTTGCATTATTTTTAGAGCAAATTTCGGTTTTATGCTATCATAGTTTCTGCTTTTATGGGAATATTCGAGAATCGAACAATGATTACAAAATTAGCATCGTATTCTTGGAAATATAAGAGCATGCAAGGCAAATGATTCTTGTCATATTGTGTTCGGGTTCGGATAAAGGTTTGTCGCTAGGTGCGTTTGTCTGTAACAAGCTCTGTTGATGACAAAGAGTATATTGTTAGGCGTTGCCCGAATATTGATTCCCTGCTCACGATATACGAATGCAAAAATGCCGAAGGAACACTAAGCTGCGAGGCGGCAATGTCCCAGTGGAAGATGTAATGCCAATAAGAAGAAGAAGAACGATGTCAGCCACGCCCTCACAGTTAATCTAGGATTGGGAGAGGAAAACCAAGGAAAAACACCGCATCATTCTTCTTTGCCTTCAATGGCGAGTTTGAATGGAATTTTTCTTCTAAAAAAGTTGGCTCAGGATTCAGCAAGGGAGGTTAACCCGAAAACCCACCTCCTGGTTATGCCACTGATCCAGATATAAAGAATTGGCAACATGGTGTGGCCTAGTAGAAGACAATAATTTATTTGTTACTTTTTACTAAAATAATGCATCAATATGGAAAAAGGCAAAGGTGAATGTGACTCCTTTTTAAATCAGGCGTTTGTCCAGAAAAAGACAATGGTGAATGTAATACCTTCTTTAAAGTAAACGTCAGCCCAGACTAAAGCAATGTCAGATTTGATCCCTTCTTTAGGAGTAGGCATTTGACCCGAATAAAGCAATAATGGAAGTGATTCCTTCTTTTAAAGTCGGCGTTTACTCGGGTTAAGGCAAGAATAGACTTGATCTCTTCTTTAGAAGTAGGCATTTGCCCGAACGAAGGCAATGGTGGATATGATTCCTTGCTTGAAAGTGGGATTTTGCCCGGATTCAGACAACGGTAGATTTGATCCCTTCTTTTGGATTTGATTCCTCCTTCGAAAGAAGACGTTTGCCCGGAATAAGGCAATGGTGGATGCAATTCCTTTTTTGAAAATAAGCGTTTACCCTGATTTAGGCAATAGTGGATGTGATCCATTTTTTCGAAGTAGGCGTTACCCAGAATAAGGCAATGGTAATTTTGATTCCTTCTTTGGATGGTAGCGTTTGTCTAAAACAAGTAGAAAAATATGTGATGTTTTTCTTGGAAGTAGTTTTGCCGTTGCGTTTATCCGTCTGTTCGAAAAAAAAGTTGTATCAACAGTCTATATTGATCAGAGCATTGATCTGCTTTTCTATGTTACAATTATTGAATTAGGGCTGTTGCTTCTTAAATTCATATCATGTACCCAAATAAAAAAAAATCGAGAACCAAAAAAAGAGTGCAAATTGCTTTGCTTCTTATTTGAGTGCCTGTTTTGAGCAGTGAGAACGCATGATAGCCAAAATTGCCCAATTTGCGAATGTTATTGATATAGGAGCATGATATTTATAATGGAACAAATACCCTACTTGACACAGTAATGTTAGATGGACCAAAAAACTCAATTTGTTCTTTTTAAAACATGCTCAGTAAAGCAATTTAGTTACTCAATTAGTGAGAGTTGGTAGGAAGTTTATTTTTTTTACAAAAACGACGTTAGCTGATTTGACAATTGTAAACAAAAATGCTTATAGAATTCTAGCTGAAAAGCAAGCCAAATTCCAAGAAATACCAAGAAAGAAAACCTTATAAATGTTCTTTCGATTGCACTAGATATCTATGTTGCTCAGGACAGTAGCTTTCTCACATTGGTAGACATCCAACCAAAGATTTGTTTTTTGAGCTGAGCTGTATGATGCATGAAAATCTGATGAAATCCTTGTAATATAGTCTCACCCTCTAGAATAGTTGTCGATATATTCCCTATTTGAACATCAACAAAAATCGACATATTGCATCAAATGATCTTTCTTTTTAGCCATCGCTATTTCTAAAACCCATGCCCCGTCCCACACAGCTGTTAAGTTCCCATACACCGGTAGACGTACAAAACGCCTACCGTTGTTGTTCCCCAACCCAGGTTCAATTAGTGTCAAACACATCCTGTGTATCGGTCCGAATCGCAGTGTGTAGAGGAGCCACCGACTGGGTGCAAGGGTTAATGGAACTTTCTGAATCTTAATTGATTCGAAATCCTTCGACCGTGTGCTGCGGTGGTACACCAACAACGCCACAGGGCTCAACTCGCACTCTGTCTATTTCAACATTCTATAACTCGGAACATTCCTGCCCTCTGCCATTGCCGCACCTTCGTCTTCTAAGACGATAAAATTAGAGCCGACCGTCGGAAGTACCCTTTCGCCACCAGTGCAGTGTGGCGCGCAGTCAGTCACTTAGATACCCCTGGCCTAGAATGGAACTAAAGCGAAAGCAAGAAAGCGGGGAATTAATTATCATGTAATTAGGTAGGTTGCCGCAGTCAGTTGGTGGCCGCTGTCGGTGGTGTCGGTGGTAGATAAAAATGCAGAGACATTTGACGGGGCGCACTAACGGAAGACACCCGAGCGCAATGCTTGCGTGGACTCCTCCACTGCAACGGGGAGCTTGAGGTTCTACTAATTAGTTATTCTGGGACCGTTTCCATTCTGAATGTAGATAATAGGAGGACATTCGCGCAATCGGTGGCGTTCTGTTACGGGTGCTGAACATCTGGACTCTGGCTGGAAAATGCGGTTGGCTTTTTCTTTCATGCAACCCGACGCAGTAATGATCCCCCCTTGACGACGACTGCTTGATTACCACCACCAATCGTAATCGTAAAACAATAAACGAACAAATGGGTGGCAACATTTTTATGCAATTCTTCAGGACGATTCACTGGTGAAACAACACGTGTGTCGTTCGGTAAATGAAAGGCAAAATTGTAGATAACATATGGACCTGGGGGATGAGTGACTTTGTGACTGTGTCGCCATGTACAAAAGGCATCATCCTGGAGTCTCACTTCCTTCGTAGCAGAGCCAATAAATATATGTTCGAGAGAGTTTGTAGGCAAAGTCATAAAACCGCTTGCCTGTGGAGCCTCGGCTTCGGTTCTGCTCAACTGGGGTGGCGCCATCTGGGCGAGCTGCGATAAAATGTGACGCTCGTCGGTGACTGACTGTGCTGTACGTCATAACGCATCATCGCATCGGTTGGCCCTGGTGGCAGGTCGCCGTCGTCGTCGTCGTACGGGAAAAGGTTCTCCATCGGAGTCGATTGCTGTTGCTAATGGGACCGGCTTTGCCAGGGTGGGAGGTGCCATCGTCAATAATTGTTGATCGATTTCCTGTCGTCGCCGTCATAGTCGGCAGGCAAAGGCTTCGATAGATTTTTTCCAAGCCCGAAAACCTATCCACAAAAAAAAAAAAATACGGACCAATTGAACGGCACATGGCAGGGTCGAGAAAAGCTCAGAGCTTTTCTATTGGATTCCTTAATTGACTCAATTATTGGATCCTGAGAGGCGAATGCCTCCAAGGAATAAGACGGAGCGTGACATTTGGCTTTCCCATTGATAAGAGCGCTGTAACAGAAAAAGAACTTCGGAGAAAAGGAGCTTTTCTCAATATAATATAAACCCGGTTGTTGCCGTTTCGGGAGGGGGCGTTGGATGTTTTCCGTTTCGGTGGGTTCTATTCGTGGAATTTTCCCGGCGTGGAATATTACCAGCGGGAATAGATTCCCATTAATCAATTGTGTTTACGCAAGCGATGAGATGGGTAGCAGATTTAACAACAGGTGGTGGGTGGTCATCCGTTCGATTCCCTGTTGCACATATGAAGGATAAAAATGGAAACTAACGACTTGGTTACTTTACTATGAAGTTGATTCACTTTTAGAACGGTTGATGCAAACAGAAAAAACAAAAATTGTGGCACAAATTGTGTTGTTTCTGATTTTTGTGTTTTTTTAGTAGTGAGCAGGATTCCATTCGGAATCCATTCAGGATTCCATTCGGAATCCATTGAGGATTCCATTCGGAATCCATGGAGGATTCCATTCGGAATCCGTGGAGGATTCCATTCGGAATCCGTGGAGGATTCCATCCGGAATCCGTGGAGGATTCCATCCGGAATCCGTGGAGGATTCCATCCGGAATCCGTGGAGGATTCCATCCGGAATCCGTGGAGGATTCCATCCGGAATCCGTGGAGGATTCCATCCGGAATCCGTGGAGGATTCCATCCGGAATCCGTGGAGGATTCCATCCGGAATCCGTGGAGGATTCCATCCGGAATCCGTGGAGGATTCCATCCGGAATCCGTGGAGGATTCCATCCGGAATTCGTTGAGGATTCCCTCCGGAATTACGTAGAAGATTCCCTCCGGAATTACGTAGAAGATTCCATCCGGAATCCGTAGAAGATTCCATCCGGAATCCATTGAGGATTCCATCCGCAATCCATTGAGGATTCCATCCGGAATCCATTGAGGATTCCATCCGGAATCCATTGAGGATTCCATCCGGAATTCGTTGAGTATTCCATGCGGAGCTCGTTGAGTATTCCATCCGGAATCTGTTGAGGATTCCATCCGGAATCTGAAAAAGATTCCATCCGGAAATTCCCAATAGGAAATTCTTTCAAATTTCTAAAACCCGAAGAGGATTCTATCCGGAATCCGTGAAGGATTCCATCCGGAATCCGTGAAGGATTCCATCCGGAATCCGAGAAGGATTCCATCCGGAATCCGTGAAGGATTCCATCCGGAATCCGTGAAGGATTCCATCCGGAATCCGTGAAGGATTCCTTCCGGAATCCGTGAAGGATTCCTTCCGGAATCCGTGAAGGATTCCTTCCGGAATCCGTGAAGGATTCCTTCCGGAATCCGTGAAGGATTCCTTCCGGAATCCGTGAAGGATTCCTTCCGGAATCCGTGAAGGATTCCTTCCGGAATCCGTTGTAGATTTCATCCGGAATCCGTGAAGGATTCCATCCGGAATCCGTGAAGGATTCCATCCGGAATCCGTGAAGGATTCCATCCGGAATCCGTGAAGGATTCCATCCGGAATCCGTGAAGGATTCCATCCGGAATCCGTGAAGGATTCCATCCGGAATCCGTGAAGGATTCCATCCGGAATCCGTGAAGGATTCCATCCGGAATCCGTGAAGGATTGCATCCGGAATCCGTGAAGGATTTCATCCGGAATCCGTGAAGGATTCTGTCCGGAATCCGTGAAGGATTCCATCCGGAATCCATGAAGGATTCCATCCGGAATCCATGAAGGATTCCATCCGGAATCCATGAAGGATTCCATCCGGAATCCATGAAGGATTCCATCCGGAATCCATTGAGAATTCTATCCAGAAGGATTCCATCCGGAATCCGTGAAGGATTCCATCCGGAATCCGTGAAGGATTCCATCCGGAATCCGTGAAGGATTCCATCCGGAATCCGTGAAGGATTCCATCCGGAATCCGTGAAGGATTCCATCCGGAATCCATGAAGGATTCCATCCGGAATCCATGAAGGATTCCATCCGGAATCCATGAAGGATTCCATCCGGAATCCATGAAGGATTCCATCCGGAATCCATGAAGGATTCCATCCGGAATCCGTGAAGGATTCCATCCGGAATCCGTGAAGGATTCCATCCGGAATCCGTGAAGGATTCCAACCGGAATCCGTGAAGGATTCCAACCGGAATCCGTGAAGGATTCCAACCGGAATCCGTGAAGGATTCCAACCGGAATCCGTGAAGGATTCCAACCGGAATCCGTGAAGGATTCCAACCGGAATCCGTGAAGGATTCCAACCGGAATCCGTGAAGGATTCCAACCGGAATCCGTGAAGGATTCCAACCGGAATCCGTGAAGGAGTCCAACCGGAATCCGTGAAGGATTCCATCCGGAATCCGTGAAGGATTCCATCCGGAATCCGTGAAGGATTTCATCCGGAATCCGTGAAGGATTCCATCCGGAATCCGTGAAGGATTTCATCCGGAATCCGTGAAGGATTCCATCCGGAATCCGTGAAGGATTCCATCCGGAATCCATGAAGGATTCCATCCGGAATCCGTGAAGGATTCCATCCGGAATCCATGAAGGATTCCATCCGGAATCCGTGAAGGATTCTATCCGGAATCCATTGAGGATTCCATCCGGAATCCATTGAGGATTCCATCCGGAATCCATTGAGGATTCCATCCGGAATCCATTGAGGATTGCATCCGGAATCCATTGAGGATTCCATCCGGAATCCATTGAGGATTTCATCCGGAATCCATTAAGGATTCCATCCCGAATCCATTGAGAATTCCATCCGGAATCCATTGAGGATTGCATCTGGAATCCGTAGAGAATTCCATCCGGAATCCGTAGAAGACCCCATCCAGAATTCGTTGAGGATTCCATCCAGAATCTGTTGAATATTCCATCAGGCATCGTTGAGTATTCCATCCGGAATCCGTTGAGGATTCTATTCGGAATCCGTTAAGGATTCCATCCGGAATCCGTAGAGGATTCCATCCGGATTCCGTAGAGAATTCCATCCGAAATCCGTAAAGAATTCCATCCGAGAAGGATTCCATCCGTGGAGGATTCCAACCGGAATCCGTGGAGGATTCCAACCGGAATCCGTGGAGGATTCCAACCGGAATCCGTGGAGGATTCCAACCGGAATCCGTGGAGGATTCCAACCGGAATCCGTGGAGGATTCCAACCGGAATCCGTGGAGGATTCCAACCGGAATCCGTGAAGGATTCCATCCGGAATCCGTGAAGGATTCCATCCGGAATCCGTGAAGGATTCCAACCGGAATCCGTGAAGGATTCCATCCGTAATCCGTGAAGGATTCCATCCGTAATCCGTGAAGGATTCCATCCGTAATCCGTGAAGGATTCCATCCGTAATCCGTGAAGGATTCCATCCGGCATACGTGAAGGATTCCACTCGGAATCCGTGAAGGATTCCATCCGGAATCCGTGAAGGATTCCATCCGGAATCCGTGAAGGATTCCATCCGGAATCCGTGAAGGATTCCATCCGGAATCCGTGAAGGATTCCATCCGGAATCCGTGAAGGATTCCATCCGGAATCCGTGAAGGATTCCATCCGGAATCCGTGAAGGATTCCATCCGGAATCCGTGAAGGATTCCATCCGGAATACGTGAAGGATTCCATCCGGAATCCGTGAAGGATTCCATCCAGAATCCGTGAAGGATTCCATCCGTAATACATTGAGGATTCCATCCGGAATCCATTGAGTATTCCATCCGGAATCCATTGAGGATTTCAACCGGAATCCGTAGAGAATTCCATCCGGAATCCTTAGAGGATCCCATTCGGAATCCATTAAGGATTCCATCCCGAATCCATTGAGAATTCCATCCGGAATCCATTGAGGATTGCATCTGGAATCCGTAGAGGATCCCATCCGGAATTCGTTGAGGATTCCATCCAGAATCTGTTGAATATTCCATCAGGCATCGTTGAGTATTCCATCCGGAATCTGTTGAGGATTCCATCCGGAGTCCGTTGAGGATTCCATCCGGAATCCGTAGAGGATTCCATCCGGATTCCGTAGAGAATTCCATCCGAAATCCGTTGAGGATTCCATTCGAAATCCGTTGAGGATTCTATCCGAAATCCGTTAAGGCATCCTTCCGGAATCCGTTACGTATTCCATCCCACCCATCCGGAATCCGTGATAGATTCCATCTGGGGCCCTCCTTAGCCGTGCGGTAAGATGCGCGGCTACAAAGCAAGACCATGTTCGATTCCCGGTGCCGGTCTAGACAATTTTCGGATTGGAAATTGTCTCGACTTCCCTGGGCATAAAAGTATCATCGTGTTAGCCTCATGATATACGAATGCAGAAATGGTAACTTGGCTTGGAAACCTCGCAGTTAATAACTGTGGAAGTGCTTAATGAACACTAAGCTGCGAGGCGGCAATGTCCCAGTGGGGGATGTAATGCCAACGAAGAAGAAGATTCCATCTGTTGAATTTTCCAATCGCATTCCGCTGAGGATTACATCCGATATCTGCTTAGACCTCCAATCAGAATCCGCTGATGATTCCATCCTGATTCTGCTGAGGATTACATCCAGAATTCGCTGAATAATGCATTCGAAATCTGCCAAGGATGTCGAATGCTCAATCAGCAATCCCGAAAACTTTGTAGACTGGATCGAGAATCGAACCCGCCATCTCCAATGTGGCACTTCTACGCCTTGGCTCGCAAGGCTAACTGGAGACCCGACCAGTAAGGAATACCATCGGTAACGATAAAATACGAGAGCGCTCCGATAGTTTGTTGGGCTATCAAATTTCATTAACATCCCAACCACGGTAGTCGGATACTTTTTTACGTCTTTCTTGGTGAGGCTCCTCATCTGCCGGCGAAAACGAATCAAGCGAAAGTGATAGTCTTTACACCAGCACACTCTATTCACAAGTACCATCTCGTCATGTCTCGTTTTGATGATGCGATAATCACTTTCATTTCTGAGAAGCGACTTCAACGCTGATTGGGAATATAAATATTACAGTTGAGTCAACGAGTTCGTTTGGGTCGCGAAATGCCTTGATACTTATCCGACATTTTATACCCTTGAAAAAATTCAAATCAATCCATATCAACTGAACACGTTCCGTGTGCGCGTCCTTCGCCTTCGTGTTGCGGATCAAGCAAATAGAACGCTCTGTCTAGTCAGTATTGTTCTGGATGTTTACACACGGGCAGTAGTGTCCTCTCGATTTTTGAGAACCAATTTGTCCTGATTTCGGAAATTAAATTTGATCTTCCTGACCATTTTATGTTGTATTTTTATTGTAGAGGTCCATTAATTCTCAGATTGTTTATTTTGTATTATTTTTGAGCAGTTAATGTAATTTAAATGTCGATGTAATATCGATTTAGAATGATATAAATGATATCTAAACTGTTCATAAACGCATTTTTGTTGACTTAGGATTGTCAGTGAATCATCCCAAAAATAATGACATTCAGTAAACGAACGTGTATAAAACTACGTTAAACTAATTATAATTGTTAAGACGGTTCAAGGACTTTAATCGAAATCAACGAATACGCAAACAATAATGGCAATTAATTGAAGTGAAGTTCATTGCAATATAACTGGCAGACGGATGACCAAAATCGTCATGGCACTGTAAATCAGAAACACATCAACTATGCGAAAAAGTCTAGCTGCCAGGACGTGTGCTAACTCGACACACACAGCACACTTTTACATAATGCCGTAAAGCGTATTTAAATTTACGTGGGGCGCCACTTCGGAACCGGAATCAACCTCAATTCGCGCAGTCAAAGCAGTCACCACTTAGTTCTTATTATAGGACAACTTCACCATGAATCATTCGCTGCCGTGCATACAAATTCGGTCGACTTTTAACCGAGCCCCACTGCAGACAAGTGACACCTTTCAAATATCAAATCTACAAACTTCGTGTGGGGAACGAAGTCAGAAAAAAATCGCACTTCACCGACTCTTGTTATTAGGAGCGTCCGATTTCCAATCGATAGGAAACGCTAATCACGTGCCTCTCATATTAGTGAATTAGGAGGAAAAAATATCGCCGGAATTGCGTGCGTACTTAAACGTCTCGATGTGCCGCGCGCGGTGGGATGATTGCACAAAGCGATTAGACGAAATTGGTTGTATAGAATCGAACAAGTGTACGTCATAATTTGGCAGTCATTTAGCTAAGAGAACACATTTTTCAATAGGATTCACAGACAAAAATCATTTACGTTGTTGGAGGCTTTATTTTGCGTCTATCCATTGGTGAAATTTGGAGCACTGGTACCGATCAAATAATCTAGCGAACAAATAAAATGAGATTTTCGCTTATTTGAGCACATAGTGCAAAAATAGATGCCAAAGATTATTTGATTAATATTAAAATAAAAATTGTAACATCTAGAAAAATCCATATGGATACAATACTGAATAATTTCCGAAAACCCTTATTTTGACCTCTTGGATCCACCCAACGCCCCTGTCTGTGCCAACGAACAGATGATGACCACTCCACCTTTTGGATACGTAACTAACGGTGCTATCAGTGGAAAGTGAAAGCCACTACCGGCCGCCCCGTGCGCTGGTTAGTACTTGAATCGATGATCTTACTCTCATCGGAGCCGGAGGACCAACAACCAACCGTTTATCGTCTTCGTTGCCATCCGAGAAATTGGATGCGACAGACACGATCATCGTTGGAGTAGGGAGACAATAATTTGAGGCATCTTAAGTTTCTTCATATTTTTTTGTTTTCGTGGTGTCACCCATGACTGTCGTCGGTTTGCGAACTATGCGACAGGAATGTGCGTTGGTTGTGTTGTTTGACATAGGCGAAACGATATTATAGGCGTGAGGGAGGAGTTCGCACTTTCCGTTCGACGAAAGCACAGGTTGGTTTGGTTGGACAACGGCAACGTTTGCGATTATGGGAAATTCAATACGGCATTGTTGTGGAAACGGTTGGTCGATTGCTGTTAATAGCAGAGCGATTAGCAAACATATTACCGAGAATTGGAGGCATTCAGTAATTCAAATGGAGATTTGGGCGATTACTGTGGGAATTCGGTGAGGACGATTTCTATGGAAATTTAATTGATTCCATTGAAAATCATTGCAATTCGGATGAGATACTTTAAGATTCCCTTATGTTCTTTTTCTATCTTGGCTTGTGAATACTTTTCATTCAATCAATTATATATTCCTATTATTTTAACAGTTATTAATTCAAGGCCTCCAGTGCCATTTCATGAATTTAAGTGGCAAGCGCAAGAGAATCGGAAGTCTCCGCCACTCGTAAAGCTTTTAGCATGAAACAAGAGTAGGACCCACCGTCTCCTGATTTGTGACACAAATTTTGCGAAAGGCTGTTTTAATGTCCGTGTCTATTCATGGGAAACCAAAACACAGAGCAGTTGATTGAAGTACTGCTGCTCACTTCTATTTGTGTATCAGTCAAACAGGCCAACTGTCTCACAAATCGCCCGTTTATTCCAGCAAACAAATTTTCTGGCAAAGGGGTGCTCAGCTACATTACTAGCACGTATCCATCGGATACTGTTCCATCAAGCTTCTATCTTAAACCAAACATCAACGTTGGAGGCAGCATCGTTGACAGAAGATCACGGAAGCGTCGAGGAACTGGACATCGTTCAACACCGGCAAATGACTTCTTTCAATAGCTATTGTGTCGCAGGCCACCCTAATGAAGAAAAATCCATGACAATTGCTCAAGTTACAACGAAGATCAGTGGGATAGGACGATTACAGAGGTGTGAACAGATATTCCACTGATGGTAGGCCAAAGGGAAACCGTTGGCCTTCTTTTAGAGAGCTTTGGGTGCCAGTTGCCATCTAACGATAGCAGATTATTTGGACAAAACCTATAGTGATCGACTGTAGGAACCGTAGATGTATGACTACGCAGATAAGTAGAAGTCAGTCAATTTAAAAAATGTACAATAAAATTTATAGAACTGACTACGTATCATATTCATCTTCTTTCAAAACAATTTATAACGTATTAAAATGGCGAACTATTGCATTTGTAGGTTTTCCCTTTCCTTTCTTGATTTTTAATCTTAGATAAATTAGCAATCGATTGATGCAAAACCTGTTGAGAAATTATCGTGTTATTAGCTTCAAAAACCTATCATTTCCTCGTGACGATTTCGTTTTTTCCAAATTCTGAAATGTAGCGCCGGTGTTGATATATGTTAAAACTTCGTAAAAAAATGTCACAGGAAACAGAAGGCGATGTTGGAAGATACGTTAATTGATACCTGAAACGAATGAGATAGCAAGCATTACATTAAGCATTTAAATATACGCCCTTTGGCAACTCATCGAATGTCTATAAGCCCTATAGTCGCCATAAAAGCTATTTAAATGCAGGTTTTGGCCCAATATACGGCTGCCTAAGTGCTTCTTTATCGGCAAAGGTTAGCATTTGCATTAGTTCAGCATCCAAAATGCTGCATTAATGCTATATTTTTTGAAACAAGGAAAAAACATCTTTTTTCTTGTTATTGGGGAACTACTCCTGAAATTGATCTCATGGCTCCGATAATCATTCCATCGAAAACAAAGAAATGAAAAGCAATTTGATTTGTTTCACATTTTTGTGATTTTTTTCTGCAGTAAGCACGCATGTTGACAAAAAGAAGCGACAAAATTGGTGCAGTATTCTCGGGTACTTATTCAAAAGGACGTTTGTGATTTTGTAAACAAAGATTCAAACGTCGATTTGTCCAATCCGCTGGCACTCTCACGCAAACCAACGCCACCAACAGGTAGCCAAAGGCTTCCCCTACTTGTATGTGGTGATGGTTAGCGTGGGAGTGATATCAGATTAGACAAATCGACGTTTGAATCTTTGTTCACAAAATCACATACGTCCTTTTGAATAAGTACCCGAGATTTCTTTGTTTCGCAATGAGTAGAATATATGTTCAGTGAGATGGAGATCGGGGCAGTTCCCCTACTTTTTTTATTCTTCGTCGATTATTTTTATAGTACATATTTCATTACTATACTTTTGTATTTGAAGCGAAATTCAGTTTTGGTAATTTTTATCCGAAACGAGAAATAAGCATTCTGAGATGGATTGTCTTAAACTAGCATTTTGTTAAGAAATTTATTTTGAGCTTTTTAGTGGAATGTCTTCGCTTGTCATAAGACGAGTTTGTACAATCCCATTGAATTCCACTACTTAATTGTATCTTGACAGATACGTATTTCGACCTCAACAGTAAGGCCGTCTTCAGTGCCTCGTACTTGACTCGACTCGAGATGTCAGCTATACGTCTTTGAAGATTTCGCTGAAACACTGACCTACGTCTATTGGAAGACTGATTTTGACGGGATGAACCGCTTTCCGTCTCGTGTCCAGTGGAACGAAATACCTCGACGACGAGTTCCTAAAAACTTCACAAATTTGCACTGTTTGAAAGCTTTATATTGCTCCCTAGTTAGACCAATATTGGAATTCGCAGTCGTAGTTTGGTCCCCATACTATCAAAATGGCATTCAACGCATTGAGTCTATCCTGCGTAAGTTCGTTCGTTTTGCTCTTCGTCTCTTGCTTTGTAACGATCCTCAGAACCTCCCAAGATACGAGGATCGTTGCAAACTTATAGGCCTTGAGCCGCTGTATCTGCGACGTGATGTCACAAAGTCTTCATTTGTATCTGATCTCCTGTTCTCAAACATGGTTGACTGTTGTTGTTTACTCCGCCTTATAAATAATGATATTCGTCGCCGTAATCTTCGTTGCTACAATTTTATTCGTCTCCTAGAAAACCTAGTGGACAGTGGTACTAAAGGGTGTATTCGATAAAAATGGCACACACACACATATTTACTCATCAAAGTTAAACCGATTAACGGATTTTTTGGATTTTTTTAGGAAATGGAAAACTTCTAATGAGCTATGATTTAGAACATTAGTTTTATTCAATTTCATTACCCATCCCGAATGCGCGCACCTTACTCTTTACTCCACCTTTCAAATTTTGTACAATCGATTTTCTCAATGTTTTTATTGTATTTACCCAAATTTTCTTCAACTCCAGTTTTTTTAAAATAATTTTGGGATGTTGGCGAAGCTTCATCTGTACAATTACCCAGATTTTTTTAATTGGGCTAATTTCCGGTTAAATTGGTGGGTTCATATCTTTTGCCACAAATTTAAGTCCGTTAGCTCGGTACAACTCCAACACGTTTCGAGCGTAGTTGCAGGACGCCAGATCAGGCCAAAACAGAGTTAATGCTTTGTGTTTTCTTATGAATGGCAAAAGATGCATCTTGAGGCTCTTTTCGGTGTAAATCGTACCGTTGATTGTTCCGGAAGTAATGGAGGGAGTGCATACTTCACCATATCCGCAAATCGCCTGCCTTTGTTGCAAAATTTGACAACTTTTTCGTTCGGATCCTCCGGAACTTTTTGATTCATACGGTTCAAAAGTTACAGAAGATTTTTGTGGTGCCATTTTTATCGAATACACCCTTTAAAATTGTGGAAATAAAGAGGCGCCGAAAAATTGATGAAATCTATTCGCGTAAAAAGAGTGTTTTATCACTAGTTACGTAAATCGTCATCTCTATTATATGATTTAATATTATTAGAAGTGAGTACACGTAAAAAAATAACCTTATATGTTATGGCAAAAAACCATTCGAAAATACTTATACTCTTCATTATGCCACCTAATGAATGATCCCATATCAAATCGCTAATACCTAATATTCATAAGTTAATGAAAAGTATAAGTTTCCGAATGTATGTGACTAATGCGATGTATAAGTTTTTTCTTATACATGACATTGGGCGCCTGCTTTGGCAAAAAGGTATTAGAAATATTAATAATAAATAACATTAAATTTTTTTACGTGTAGAAATTTATTGTATGAACACTGAATGCCTTAATAGGACTAATACAGCCTTTCATTACAGTTCACAAAAAAGCAAAAAAAAATAAAACCGTTATGCTTTCAGAATGTTTATATACAGCATGGAGCATATACAATGCGAAAATAATGCTACATTAGTGCTTATTTTAATGCTGGTTACCTGGGTATGATCAAGGAGTACAACAATGCTACGGCTACAAATAACCCTAGAGGAAAATCCGAATTCACATAAAATTTGCTAAGAGTTTCCAAAAGTATTTCCAGTGGGAAATCAAAAGAATTGAATCCGTGAAAATTAAAAAAAAAATCATGGAGAATCTAAAAAAAAAAAAATGCCGTTAGAAAACTAATAGAAATTTTCGAAAGAAATACAAAAAAAAAACAAAATAATCCCGAGGAAATTCCAAAGAATTTTCCGTGGAAACCCGAAGAATTTTAAAAGAAACAGGAAAGCATTTTCTTTGAAAAAATGAAACTTTCCAAGAGTTTCCAGAATAATTTCCCGTGGAAATTGAAAAAAAAATCCCAAGGAAAATCCAAAGAGTTTTCCTTGGAAAATCCGAAGAATTTCCCGTGGGAATTCCAAAAAACTCACTGTGAAAATCCGTGTTCCAAAAAGAATCCCGTGAAAATCCGAAGAATTATTGTGGAAAATCCGAAAAAATTTCTATGAGAAATTGTAAAAAATTTCAGAGTCGTGAAAAATATGAAGAGTTCCTATAGGAAAATCTGAAGAATTTTCCGTGAAAAATCCCAAGAATTTCTCATCCGAAAAATTTTCCGTTCCAAATTCTAACGAAATTTTCTAAGAGTTTCTAGAAGAATTACCCGTTTGAACTCCAAAGAATTTTCCGTGAAGATTCAAAAAAAAAAAAATGCCGTTTGAAATCCAAACAATTTTCCGAGGAAAACTCAAAGAATTTTTCGTGAGAAATAAAAAAAAATCCCACAGAAATTGAATTAAAAAATCCCGACCGAAATTCGAAGAATATTCCGTGGAAAATCCGAACGGAACTGCGAAGCATTTTTCATGGACAATTTGAAGAATTTCCCCTGAAAGTTAAAAAAAAAATTACCGTAGGAAATCCGAAAAAACCGCGTGGAAAATATGAACAGTTCCTAGAAGAAAATCTAAAGAATTTCTCGTAGAATACCCGATGATTTTTTCGTAAAGTTAGTTGAATGTTCGATTGCTTATGTTAAACTCAAGGTTAAAAAATTTCAAACTTCCATTGACTTCCAGTGGAAGTAAATGGAAGTTTGAAATTTTTTAACCTTGTTACATTTTCCCCTAAGACGCTCAATATTAATTATATGTTAAACTATTTGCGAGATTTCGGCTTTTCAGTCTGGATATTTTTAGAACAACCGTTTAAGATTTGTCTCTACGTTTCGGAAAGTTTTTGTTGCTTTCTCTTAGGACAGATCTTAAACGGTTGTTCTAAAAATATCCAGACTGAAAAGACAGACAAAACGTGGATAATTTAAAATAAATGCCGAGGAAAACCCAAAGAATTTTCCGTGATATAAAATTATCTGGCGAGCCGGCGCTCACGAGCTTATCACCCGTTATTCTATCCGGATAAAAATGTTGTGTGAGAATACTTCCTCACAGGGGAGCATGAAAAATCATACTCCGAAAAATGGATTAATCCTAGGTTTTTATTCATATGAGTGAGAATTCCGAAGCCTGATTCTAAGAAATCAATAGAGTCGTGTAAAATATAGACTTCCTAAAGGAAAGTCTGAAGGATTTTCAGTGCCCAATCCAAAGAACCCGAAGATTTTTTTGTGGAAAATAAAAAAAAATCCGGATGAAATTCTAAAAAGTTTCCCGAGGGAAATCCAAAACATTTTCCGTGAAAAATCTGAAGAATTTCTGAGGAAACTTTTAAGAATTTTCCGTACATAATCCGAAGAATTTGTCGTGAAAATCAAAAAAAAAAAAAAAAGTGGAATATCCGTTGACAGTTTTAATTCATCGCCGACGTTTCGATACGGAGAAAAGATCTTCTTCGGGGCTTGATGGCAGTCAATTGGTAATTACCGCTACTTTTTTATGGTAAGTAGCGATAATTAATAAATTGACTGTCATCGAGCCCTGAAGAAGATCCTATCCCCGGATCAAATCGTCGGCGATGAAGTAAAACTGTGAACGCTATTACCCGTGACTGAAAGCCAATCCGAAGATTCAGTTACAACTTCACAGTCAAATTCCTGTGGAAAATCCGAAGAATTTCAGAGGAAACTCCGAAGAACTCTCCATAGAAAATCCGAAGAATTTTTGAAAATTCTGGAAAAAAATCCCGTGAGAATTTGTAGTGGAAAATCTGAACAATTTTCCGTAAAAAATCCGTGGATAATCAAAAGAATTTTCTGAGAAAACCCAAAGAATTTTCTGTGAAAAATTAAAAATAAAACCCGAACTTGAAAAAAAAAATCCCGAGAAAAATTCAAATAATTTTCCGTGGAAAATCCAAAGAATTTCTCGTGAAAAAAATACGGTCTAAAATCTGTAGAAATTTCAGTGGAAATTCAAAGATTTTTTTGTAGAGATTCCAAAACAAAATCCGAAAAATTACCCGTCAAAAAATAAAAGAGTTTCTAGAGGAAAATCTGAAGGATTTTCCGTTCCAAACCCGAAGAATTTTCAATGGAAAACCAAAAGATTTTTTTGCGGAATATAAAAAAAATCCCGTGGAAAATCCGGAGTATTTCCCATGAAAAATCGAAAGAATTTCCCGTGAAAAATCCGAAGAATTTATCGAGAAAATTGAAAAAAAATTCCGAGGAAAATGAAGCAATCCGTTGAAAATCCGAAACAAAATCTAAGGAAACAGCGAAGAACTCGTCGCAGAAAATCTGAAGAATTTTTTAAAATTCAAAAAAAAAATCCCGGTAGAATTTGTCGTGGGAAAACCAAAGAACTTTCTGTGAAAAATCAAAAGAAAAATCCCGAGAACATTCCAAAAACTTTCACGAGAAAATTTTGGAAGTTTTTCTCGCAAAAAATTTCTAAAAAGTTAAAGTGGAAAGTCCAAATAGCATTCGGTGGAAAATTTAAAAAAAAATCCTAAGGAATTCCCAAAAGTTTCCCGTGGAGAAACAAAAGAATTCTCCATGTGAATTACAAGGAATTTCAATGATTTTTCCTCTGAAATGTCTTCCGTGGAAATCCAAAGAATATTCCGTGGATAATCTACAGAATTTTCCGTGAAAAGTTCAAGAATTTCATCGAAAAATATAAATAATTTTTCGTGGAGAAACAAAAAAAAATCGAAAAATGTCCGTCGAAATTCGAAGGATTTTTCCGTAATAAAATTTGTTGAATTTCCAGAGAAAAGTACGTGGAAAAAAAATCCGTGGAAATACTGAAAAAACCTTTTGGTGGACTTTCCGCGAAAAGTCCGCGAAAATTTCGAACAATTTCCCTAGGAAACTCCGAAAAAAACCCGTGGAAATTCAGAAAAAATACCTAAAAACTTTCCGAAGAATTTCCCACGAAAATTTCAAAAATGCCCCATGAAAAATCCGAAGAAATGTCCGTGGATATTCCGAAAAAAAAATCCAGTAAAAACACTGAAGTATTTCTTGTGGCAACTCCGACCAGTTTTCCGTGGAAATTCCGAAAAAGTTCCAAAACAAGCATTTCCGTAGAATTCCAAAGATCTCACCATGAAAATTAAAAAAAAATCCACGTTAGAGACAAAGAATTTCTCTTGGAGAATCCAAAAAGTTTCTTTTGAAAAATTTCCCTGGAAGATCAAAAAAAATAAATCCGATGAAGATGTAAAAAAAATCCTGTGGATAATCTGAATAATTTTCCGTGGGAAATCCAAAGAATTTCCCGTGAAAATCCGAAAAATCTTTCCGATCCGAAAAACTTAACTCTGAAGGATTTTCCGTAGAAAAATCAAGGAATTTCCGTAGAAAAATCAAGGAATTTCCGTAGAAAAATCAAGGAATTTCCCATGGAAAACCCAAAAACAGAAAAAAATATGCAGATTTCAAAGGATTCAGAATAATATTCCGTAAAATTCAAAATTTTAAGTTTTTCTGAAAAAATATGTTTTATATTTTGAGCGGAGCGCACATGAACGAAAAACTTAGCTAACTAAGCTCATCTCGCAGTGCCACGCGAGCGCATTAGTTTATCACGTTTGTGATGTACAACAGGCGGAAAAAAATTATGCTCAGATATCTTTAGTACAGGGAAGTGTATCGTTGAAACTGAAAAGTCCCACCATTAAGAGCTGGAATGCTAGGAAGTAATCATTGGAATAAAAAGAAAGCAATAATGAAGGTCACAATATCATGAATAATTACAAACCAAAATGAAGAGCATCATACAAATTGATTACGGTCTAAGAGACGATACGCAAGTAAAATTGCGATCACCCCCGATGGAGCATTCGTTGATTAATTTTCAGTTAGCACCGAACGCTAAAACAACATCACCCAAAAGTTGTTGACAAAAAAGCGAGCACACCGTGTAGCATGGTAGCAATACATTTCGATTTGCGCATCTATTTGAGACCGGTTGAAACAGGAACTTCTATTTAGAGTATAATAATAGAGAAGGGGCTAATTAGATTGAAACAGTTTTCGGCTGAAGATGCTTCGATTATTGCTTTTTTTTTCGATGAATCATGTCGAATTAATTCGTTTGTTGCATACTGAGCTGAAACATAACAAAATTAAATGAGATCCGTGATTTGGTTTACCATCGGCGCAGGTCTACCGGTGGTTAATTCCATTCAACAGTATATATGTACATGACTTACGTCAATCTAGGAACGTTCTTATAACTACCCATGGTCTGCCTACGGCGGCTCTTGCACTGACCCTTTCACGTTACATGTTTACAATTTGTAATCCATTCACTTTGCGAAATAGAACGGGAATGGAAAGCCACCTCGTTCCCGTGCTTTTAAAATGTGACGCATTTTGTTTTTGTTTACTCGCGCTAAAACTCGCTATCAAAAGATCTAATTCCACTGTTCCCGGCGGCCCTGGTTGGTCGTGGTGGAATGTGGCGATTCGTTGATACGCTCACCAAACCAATACCGGCGCAGTACCCGCCGGTCTGGTGTGCAAATGATTGCGCTAATAACGACGAATTAGATCTCTCCCGGCCCCGGTCGATCTTTGTCGAATGTTGTCGTAGTCATCATGGTAAACAACAAACCCGCTGCTAATGGAGCCAGCCAAGCAATCTTTTAGCGAGCGCGCGAGTTTTCGCTTTTTGCCCCAACGGAACCGGATTCCTAGCGCGGTAATTATTGTCTATGACGATGGAATAGAAGGCCTTTATTAATCCACCTGTTTGATAGAATACTGCTTTTCTCGGTAGACGATCACAGACATACACGTCGTCTCTATGAATCGATAAACCATTTTGGTCGTAACTTCTGAAGACAGTCACCGGTCGAAATAAATGTCATTCTTATTGTCCACCGATTCTCAACTCAAATGGAATTAAGTTTAAATTTGACATCTCATAAACAATGCTATAAACAAATGATTTTAAATTGATGACTTGGATTGTGAGCTGAATGTCCCTTTTTTATGTTTCAAACCCTATTTTTGGAAATTTTTGTGTTAAATTTTGTTTCGACTTTTCTGGGCATAAGAGTATTTGTGCTGATAACTTGGCTTAGGTACCACGCGATTTTCATTAAGAGGCAGGCAATCTCCGAATCAAACAATCGTTTCTAGATTGGAATACTATAACCTTTCTGAATGATTTCAGTTGTGTAAAAAAGGCAAAGCCAATAACATCGAGAAGAAGATGCTGCCAATTTTGGGATCATTCTAAATAGATCTAGATTGACGCAATGAATCAATCCGAAGAAGCGCACATTTGAGCCACTTTGAAAGACATTAAAACGAAGTGCAATCGAATTAAATATTGATGTGTTCCCATTCCTCACCACAGTTAGATGCTAATCAATTACAAAATCCAAAACATCACCATCGATCGATAATAGATCTTGTCGTTCAAGCAAACGACAAACGTCCGCAATAGTTAATTAGTCATTTGAAAATTGAAGATAGTGGTGCGCTTCGAATCGTTAGATTGATAGGTTTAATGACTGCACCGAAGATGTTTGTCGAAAAAACAAAACTTGATTCTGACATCGATCGGTTTGTCAGTTTCGAACCGCCAAGCGGTGGCGGCGGCGACGACGACGAGGACAACACCACGTTGCGATGAGTAATGCGGACATCTGTCTCCGCTTATTTACCTCTGACTAATGGTTGTTTTCCTCGTGGCTCATGTTTTGTCGAGCTCGTCAATATGTTTTTCGTTGAGCTGTTTCGTTCGATCGGAAGGTATTTGTTAGTTTGAACCCAAAAAGAGCGCTTGCACGAATGGTAGCGAAGGGGTGGTGGATGTTTGAGATTTGTTTCCATTCTTAAAGAGAGGAAGAAAAGTTTCGTAACTGATTCCGATCGGTATATCCAGAAGTGCGGAAGGAATTTAATTCCAAAATGGAAGCGACGAAAGGTAACAAAAGGTGCATGACGAATGTGCGTTATGCGAGCACCGCCCGGACATGGGATTAGAACACAACAATAAGCACAACTTGTTGCATTCGCGTAATGCTGTCTGCTTTTATGTGGGCAGAAAAAAAAAATAAAACAGAGCAACTACGGCCAAATAGTGGGCATGTGGTGAGTCATGTGACCTGAGGTAATCAACCGCGGACGTTATAAGCCACAAACAGAATGTAACGTGGCGATCGTAGAATGGTAGAAAGTTTCAATCGACGACTTATGAATAATACGCTTCATAGGTCGAAAAAATGATATTAGAGGCTTCTGAACGTTTTGATGGAAGGCTTCCGAGCCTCTTGAAAACGACACTTCCGAGCCTCTTAAAAGAAGGCTTCCGAGTCTCTTGAAAGGAGGCTCCCGAGCCTCTTGGAAGAAGGTTTTCGATCCTCTTGAAAGGAGGCTTTCAAACCTCCGAGCCTCTTGAAAGGAGGCTTCCGAGCCTCATGAAAGAAGGCTTCCGAGCCTCTTGAAAGAAGGCTTCCGAGCCTCTTGGAAGAAGGTTTTCGATCCTCTTGAAAGGAGGCTTCCAAACCTCTTGGCTTCCGAGCCTCTTGAAAGGAGGCTTCCGAGTCTCTTGAAAGAAGGCTTCCGAGCCTCTTGAAAGAAGGCTTCCGAGCCTCTTGAAAGAAGGCTTCCGAGTCTCTTAAAAAGAGGCTTTAGAACCTCTCGAAAGAAGGCTTCCGAGCATCTTGAAAGGAGGCTTTCGAGCCTATTGATAGAAGGCTTCTGGGCTTATGGATAGAAGGCTTCCGAGCCTATTGATAGAAGGCTTCGGAGCCTATTGTTAGAAGGCTTCCGAGCCTCTTGAAAGGAGGCTCCCGAGCCTCTTGAAAGAAGGCTTCCGAGCCTATTGATAGAAGACTTCCGAGCCTCTTGGAAGGAGGCTTCCGAGCCTCTTGAAAGAAAGCTTCCGAGTCTCTTGGAAGGAGGCTTTCAATCCTCTTGAAAGGAGGCTTCCGAACCTCTTGGAAGGGGACTTCCGAGCCTCTTGAAAGTAGGCTTCCGAGCCTCTTGAAAGGAGGCTTCCGAGCCTCTTGAAAGGAGGCTTCCGAGCCTCTTGAAAGGAGGCTTCCGAGCCTCTTGAAAGGAGGCTTCCGAGCCTCTTGAAAGAAGGCTTCTGAGCCGCATGAAAGGAGGCTTCAGAGGCGTAAGAAGGGAGGCTTCCGAGCCTCTTGAAAGGAGGCTTCCGAGCCTCTTGAAAGGAGGCTTCCGAGCCTCTTGAAAGGAGGCTTCCGAGCCTCTTGAAAGGAGGCTTCCGAGCCTCTTGAAAGGAGGCTTCCGAGCCTATTAAAAGGAGGCTTCCGAACCTATTGAAAAAAGGCTTCCCAGCCTATTGAAAGAAGGCTTCCGAGCCTCTTGAACGGAGGCTTCCGAGCCTCTTGAAATAAGGCTTCCGAGCCCCTTGAAAGAAGGCTTCCGAGCATCTTGAAAGGAGACTTCCGAGCCTCTTGAAAGAAGGCCTCCGATCCTTTTGAAAGACGGCTTCCGAGCCTCTTGAAAGTAGGCTTCCGAGCCTCTTGAAAGGAGGCTTCCGAGCCTCTTGAAAGGAGGCTTCCGAGCCTCTTGAAAGGAGGCCTGAGCCTCTTGAAAGGAGGCCTGAGCTCTGAAAGGAGGCTCTGAGCTCTTGAAAGGAGGCTTCCAAGCCTCTTGAAAGGAGGCTTGAGCTCTTGAAAGGAGGCTTCTGAGCCTCTTGAAAGGAGGCTTCTGAGCCTCTTGAAAGGAGGCTTCCTGAGCCTCTTGAAAGGAGGCTTCGAGCCTCTTGAAAGGAGGCTTCCAGCCTTCTTGAAAGGAGGCTTCCTGAGCCTCTTGAAAGGAGGCTCCGAGCCTCTTGAAAGGAGGCTTCCGAGCCTCTTGAAAGCAGGCTTCTGAGCCTCTTGAAAGGAGGCTTCCGAGCCTCTTGAAAGAAGGCTTCCGAGCCTCTTGAAAGGAGGCTTCCGAGCCTCTTGAAAGGAGGCTTCCGAGCCTCTTGAAAGGAGGCTTCCGAGCCTCTTGAAAGGAGGCTTCCGAGCCTCTTGAAAGGAGGCTTCCGAGCCTCTTGAAATGAGGTTTCCGAGCCTCTTGAAAGGAGGCTTCCAAGGCTCTTGAAAGGAGGCTTCCGAGCCTCTTGAAAAGAGGCTTCCGAGCCTCTTTAAAGGAGGCTTCCGAGCCTCTTTAAAAGAGGCTTCTGAGCCTTTCAAAATAATGCTTCCCATCCTCTTGAAAAGAGGTTTCGAGCCCCTTGGAAGGAGGCTTCCGAGCCTCTTGAAAGGAGGCTTCCGAGCCTCTAGAATGGAGGCTTCCGAGCCTCTTGAAAGGAGGCTTCCGAGCTTTTTGAAAGGAGGCTTCCGAGCCTATTGAAAGGAGGCTTCCGAGCCTCTTGAAAGGAGGCTTCCGAGCCTCTTGAAAGGAGGCTTCCGAGCCTCTTGAAAGGAGGCTTCCGAGCCTTTTGAAAGGAGGCTTCTGAGTTTTTGAAAGGAGGCCTGAGCCTCTTGAAAGGAGGCTTCTGAGCCTCTTGAAAGGAGGCTTGAGGCCTCTTGAAAGGAGGCTTGAGCCTCTTGAAAGGAGGCTTCCAGGCCTCTTGAAAGGAGGCTTCTGAGCCTCTTGAAAGGAGGCCTGGAGCTCTTGAAAGGAGGCTTCTGAGCCTCTGAAAGGAGGCTCTGAGCCTCTTGAAAGGAGGCTTCTGAGCCTCTTGAAAGGAGGCTTCTGAGCTCTTGAAAGGAGGCCTGAGCCTCTTGAAAGGAGGCTTCTGAGCCTCTTGAAAGGAGGCTTCCGAGCCTCTTGAAAGGAGGCTTCCGAGCCTCTTGAAAGGAGGCTTCCGAGCCTCTTGAAAGGAGGCTTCCGAGCCTCTTGAAAGGAGGCTTCCGAGCCTCTTGAAAGGAGGCTTCCGAGCCTCTTGAAAGGAGGCTTCCGAGCCTCTTAAAAAAGGAGGCTTCCGAGCCTCTTGAAAGGAGGCTTCCGAGCCTCTTGAAGGGAGGCTTCCGAGCCTCTTGAAAGGAGGCTTCCGAACCTCTTAAAAAGGCTTCCAAGCATCTTGAGAGAAGGCTTCCGAACCTTTTGAAAGAAAGCTTCCGAACGTCTTGAAAAAAAGCTTCCGAGCCTCTTGAAGAAGGCTTCCAAGCCTTTTGAAAGAAGGATTCTGAGTCTGCAAGAGGAGGCTCCCGAGCATCTTGAAAGGAGGCTTCCGAGCCTCTTGAAAGAAGACTTCCGAGACTCTTGAAAGGAGACTTCCGAGGCTTTTGAAAGGAGGCTTCCGAGCCTGTTGAAAGGAGACTTCCGAGCCTCTTGAAAGAAGACTTCCGAGCCTTTTGAAAGGAGATTTCCGAGCGTCATGAAAGGAAGCTTCCGAGCCTCTTGACAGCAGGCTTCCGAGCCTGTTATAAGAAGGCATCCGAGTCTCTTGAAAGTAGGCTTCCGAACCACTTGAAAAGAGGCTTTCGAGTCTCGTCTCTTGAAAGATGGCTGAAGAGCCTGTTAAAAGAGGCTTCCGACCTTTTAGAAGAAGGCTACTGAGCCTCTTGAGAGGAAGCTTCCGAGCCTCTTGAAAAAAGGCTTTCGAGTCTCTTGAAAGAAGGCGTTCGAACCTCTTGAAAGGAGGCTTCCGAGCCTGTTGAATGGAGGCTTCCGATCATTTTAAAAGGAGGCTTTCGAGTCTCTTGAAAGGAAGCTTCCGAGCCTCTTGAAGGGAGGCTTCCGAGCCTCTTGAAAAGAGGTCTCCGAGCCTCTTAAGAGGAAGCCTCCGAGCCTCTTAAGAGGAGTCTTTCAAGTCTCGTGAAAGAAGGCTTTCGAGCTTTTTAAAAGAGGCTTTCAAGCCTGTTAAAAGAAGGCTTAAGCGCCTTTTGAGATGAGGCTTTCGAGCCTCTTGAAAGGAGGCTTCCGAGCTTGTTAAAGAAGGTCTCCGAGCCTGTTAGAAGAAGGCTTCCGAGCCTCTTTAGAGGAAGCCTCCGAGTCTCTTGAAGGGAGGCTTTCGAGTCTCTTGAAAGAAGGCTTCCGAGCGTGATAAAAGAAGGCTTTCGAGTCTCTTAAAAGGAGCCTTCCGAGCCTCTTGAGAGGCAGCTTCCGAGCTTTTTGAAGGGAGGCTTTCGAGCCTCTTGAAAGGAGGCTTCTGAGCCTGTTAATAAGAGACTTCCGAGCCTGTTAGAAGAAGGCTACCGAGCCTCTTGAAAGGATGCTTCCGAGCCTCTTGAGAGGAAGCTTCCAAACCTTTTAAAAAGAGGCTTTTCCAGTCTCTTGAAATAAGGCTTTAGAGTCTCTTAAAGGAGGCTTCCGAGCCTGTTAAAATAAGGCTTCCGAACCTCTTGAAAGGTGGCTTCCGAACCACTTGAAAAGAGGCTTCCGAGCCTCCTGAGAGAAAGCTTTCGAGCCTCTTGAAGAAAAGCTTTCGAGTCTCTTGAAAGAAGGTTTTCGAGCCTCTTGAAAGGAGGCTTCCGAGCCTGTTAAAAGATGTCTTCCGAGCCTGTTAGAAGAAGGCTACCGAGCCTCTTGAGAGCTTCCAAGCCTCTTAAAAAGAGGCTTTCGGGTCTCTTAAAAGAAGGCTCTCGGGCCTCTTGAAGCGAGGCTTCCGAGGCTATTGAAAGAAGGCTTTCGTTTTCTAGTCTCTTGAAAGAAGGCTTTCGAGTCTTTTGAAAGGAGGCTTCCTAGCCTGTTAAAAGAAGGCTTCCGTTCCTTTTAAGAGGAGGCTTCCAAGGCTTTCGAGTCTCTTGAAAGAAGGCTTTCGAGCCTGTTGGAAAGGAACGCATCTAGAAAGGAGTCTTCGGAGCCTTTTGAAGGATGACTTCGAAACTTCTTGAAAGGAGGTCTTGGAAAAAGTCTTCGGAGTCTTTTGGAACTTTCGAGCTGCATCTCCCGAGACACAGAACTAAATAATTTACCGAGAAAATTCCAAAAGAAATCGAAGGTGTTCCATATAATATGCATTGAAAATTTAAAAAAAAATCGTGGAATTTCGTAAGAACAAGTAATTAATCGGATTTAAAAGTGATGGAAAATTTGAATTCAATCGACCATGGTTTAGGGTACTTCTACTAATTAGCTGGCCCGTCCAACTTTATCTCGCCCAAATAGACGTATGCATTGCGATTTAATTTCATTTGGCCCTTCAGAAACCTCTTTCTCGAGAGAGGGGATGAAGTATTGAGAAGGGACAAATGTAATCGCAGAGCAAACGTCAATACTTCTCTTTTTTTCCACATGCCAAATTCGGTTCCTCAATGAGTTCTCGAATTATGCAAAAATCAGTGTTTCATTTATCCAGAGCGGAGAGCGGTCTCGAATCACCTGACAAACATATCTTGTTTTCAAAATCTTTCACATGCCAACTTTAGTTTCTAGTTCTAAAATTATGCAGAAACTTTTGATATGTTATGTAAAAAAATGTGTTTCATTTGTATGGGAACCTTCCCCGGCCCCAAAAGCACAATCAAATTGTTTTAGGCTGAAACATGGAAATTGTTGTTTTGGTAAGCAGATGTCGATATATGCATTTCAGTTTTAACGTCATATAGAGAAAACATGTTTTCATTTTCAGGTACAGATTAATTAAATAGTTACCAATCAGTATTTAGTAACATATTACCACTAAGATTCTTATTTGGGGGCTCCAGTAGGCCTTGCGAGCAAAGGCGTAGGATTGCCAATCCTTAGATGGCGAGTTCGATTCTCGGTCCGGTCTAGGGTGTTTTCTGGTGGGAAACATTCTAGACTCCCTGGGCATAGTATATCCATAATTGTACTTGCCATAAAACACACACTTATCTAGCAGCGGACATAGAAAAGCTTTCAATTAATAACTGAGGAAGTACATTGAAAAGCAGAATAAGTCCCAGTTGAAATATAGAGCCATTGAAGAAGAATAATAATAAGAAGAGCTTATTACCCAATAAAAAATTGCATGAGCTTGTTTAAGAAAAATGATAAGGATCTCAACTGTATAACATATAAGCTCTTAGACAGAAAAATCTTTGTGCTAAGTTGTTGTTCCTTCCAGCGTAAATGTGAAAACAATCAGCAACTACTCTCATACGATTATGAATAATGTAGTTGTAATCATTACAATAATTGTGTGCGCATTTGACAACAACCCTCATGGATAATGGATGGCATCAATCGGACGTCCGTCCACACAGCACTAACGTCGTTCTATGCCGGCCGGCCGCCGCTCGAGTGTGCTCAACAAACACTTTCCACGTGACCGGATGAAACCCCACCACAGCCAGCAACTGTGCAGAACTACTAGGGTTTACCTTTTTACGTCACGCCGTCGTCGCTCTTCAACGCCTTCGCGTTCGGTCCAACCCGAAACCCCAGAATCCCCGGCAGTGCTACGGGACTTGTTCTTTACCTAAAACGAAACAAGAAAAGAGAAAAACATATCGTTAGTTATGGAATGAAAACCAAACAACTTCCAATCAAGCGGCAATTATCATCCCAGGCAGGCAGCAGCAACCCTAGTAGCAGTCGAGTGTCGTAAGCACAACCAGACCAGAGCACTGGGAGAAAAAACTATTTTTAAACCAAGTGGTCCCCGTGATGATCGCTGCCCAAGAAGAAGAATGGGGAGCAAAATTATCCTTCCAGCGAAGGCCACGTGATGATGGTTCGCTTGATTACTGTTTTGTGAGCGGCCTCGTCATCGGACAACGACGTCGCGTCGTACAAAACGATGCTAATTGGTCATTCTTTCGTTCGGTACACTCGAACTAACGCTTGAGGGACTACGACTCTGGGGCGGATATCAAACTGCAGCACAACGCCACAAAGTTGGAATAGTAGTTAATTGTGGGTGAACTGAAAATAAGGAAATACAGCTGAGTTGTACCTGCGGTGAAAGTAATCAAACAATTGGTCAGCTACGCAACAATAGAGATCAGAGCTTGTTTGTCTCTTTTGTCGACCGGGATAGTAAGTAATTAGCAGGAAAATTAACTCCTTTTGTTCGCTTGAAACTGGCAGATCAACACTGTATCAACAGTTGAAACAATACACTTGTAATAGAAAAGTTTGCTTACGTTGCTACTGCAAATGACGTAAAATTGCGGAAATTTTCCTGATTTAAGTCGAGCAGTTTAGCTAATCTAATGATTGTTGGAGACGTTCCAATTTTCAAAACGTTTCCACCATCTGGTGTAATCATCCATTCCATCCAGATCAAATATGAAACAACTCGTGCAAAAGATCACGCTAACCTTTTCCCAATACCTACTGCTTCGTGTTTTTACCATTTTGCACCGAACAGCGAGCGACTGGCCACCCGCTGACATTTCCAGAACTCGTTCCTCAACCAGATGTGTGCGTGCGGCAGCAGCGGCACAACATCTTTCAAAGTCTGCACAAGGCTTCGTAATCGTAGTGCTCGTACACGGAGTCAGTGCAAAATTTTGCCTCACCTCCTGCTCTTCTTGGTCTTGCTTCATCTCTCAGCAGTCGTCACCAAGAAGGCGTTCTTCTCCTCGCATCCCAACAACCAACCAACCAACCCAATCCAATATCATCATAAATGGATGCAAATCAAAAAGGCAAAACTTGCCTTGGACGCGGTTTTGTACTCTGGCTTGGTTCCACCTCTCTTCCGATCGACCGGCTTGCGCTCCTCCAGACCTGTTTTAGTTTTGCTTCTCATGTTTGACGAATCTTTTGTTTATTTATTTTTGACGTCGACTCGTGAACCTGCTTGAACTTGATAATTGTCGGAGCGGAGCGCTTCGGGGTAATGACGTCCGTGGTTTCTAAAATACGATGATTTATCAAATTTAAAAATAAAACACCTGATTTTGTTTGAACATTACATTTTTTGTTGATTGTACGGAAGTTCAGTGAGCTTCGGAAATGAAATGAGACTCACAGATTGGATTACTTGAAAATCTATTTTTGGATTTATACTGCCCTTAGATGACCGACCTCGTAATATTGATTGCTACATTTTTTCAATCAATTGTCACTTTAATAGAATGACAAACATATTTTGATACGCCTAACGTTTTTCTTTTGAAACGCAGAAATCAAATGCGACCGACTACTCATGTAGAAGTAATACATTCTGATCTTGCGCCAGTTAACCGTGATCGCGCGAAACCTGAAAAACTTGCTGGATATCTCACGCCACCATCACCCGCCACACATCATATCCGCCGACACTTTCGTATTGGTCCTCCTCTTTACTCCGAGTACACATCATCAGAGGAGCGTTTTGAATTAAACCACTGGCAGTGAGCTGAGTGACGCGACGGGAGCCGGCCAGAAGGAACGAGGCTCGCTTAATTTCGCACACTAAACCAGTTTCGCCGCCAGGCAGTCCAGCTAAAAGAGATTGTCGCGTGATTGCCCCGAAGCAAAGTGAGCACCAGTGATTGATGTCGCGAAATTGCAACGGCTAACCAAATTTTGGGCTGAGAATTTTTCCCGGCACGTCTTCCGTCGATGGGCTTGGGGCATTGAAACCAATCGAATGATTATTCCGAGACATGCGATATTTACACTGAGAAAATTCTTCATATTGAATATATTTGTCGCACACATAAATTTTTGCAATTTGGGAACCCAAATATATGCAATTTGTGTCCACACATAAATTCAATAACTGCATATTAGAAACCACACATATATTTTATTTGATTATAGATTCTATTTGTACTTCGCGTTGAAAGTGGTTATGTGTGCCCTAATAAACATCATGAGTTAAATTAATGGATTTTTGCCAATAAAAATGTGTGGAGTTTTTGCAGTGTAGATGCTCCGTTTGCTGGTTGAAGTAATAGACAACGGCAATGCAACAACACACGTTCGGAAGAAGCACACAACAAGAAGTAATTATTCCCCGCAAGTAATAAATTAAAAGTTGATGTTTTAATAACTCTTTCGCTGTGTTGTTCTCCCAAGCAGGATTGCGTACCGTCAGAATCAGAAGTAGGCTGACTGAAGATGCCGACAATTAATTCCTCAAATGACGGAGCTATAGGTCCAATCCCGGGAATTGGGTGGGAGGATATATTTGCTGCCGCACTGCGAAGCGAGAACAACAACAGAAGCGGCGGGGTTAATTATTTGTAGCTGCAAGAGCCAATAATGGCAAACAACAAACACCAAATTGCCGCCCGTCAGTGCACCACGCGTTTAGATGGAACGGAACATTTCGGCTTAGTTGAAACGAATGCAATACGCCCGCGTGTGGAGTTCTGTTTTCTGCAATGTGGTAACTGTGTGAGTTGCTCAAACAAATTACTTTTTTCGTATATGTGCAGAATTACTTCAGAAAAATACAAGCGATCAATCAAACTCAAAATTAAGCTTCAAAATTACTTTGAATTATTATCATTATTATAAGGATATCATTAACAATCATCAAATATCTTCAAGGCAAATAAAAAAACGTCAATCTTGCTTTCAGTATTCCGATCATGAAGATGGAAATAAATTTCAGAACCTCCTATCCTAATAGTTGCGTGCAAATCGACAAACCTACCGGTTGTCCGTTATTGTTCCTGTACTTTGCGTTTGAGGAAAAACCGCGACGTACCGGCTGACGATGCTAGACCGGCAGCACGTAAATTGCAATCATTTGCGTGTTGTGTAGGTCTACCGTGTGCGCAGTTTCAAGAAGCATGAACGCATCTGGCTGAGATTCTAATTACGGGTGCCAAGACATAGCTCTACTTCGCTCGAAATATTTCAAATGGAATTTCTGGGTTAACTACTTCAATGGTGTTGGCTAATTTTGTTTTGGTTTTTAAATGGCAATTTGCTGAATTTCTGCTGGAATTTCAGTTGATTCATCATGTGAAATCCGTTGAGGTTTCCTTTTGAAATTATTTGAAAACCTCGACCATTGTGGATTTCTGTGGTGCTGAAAGCCATTGTGCATATCGTCCTGTAATCCATTCAGGAGTTAATTGAAGATTACGTCCCTGACTCCATTGTCGATTTCGCCCTGAAATCATTGTGGATTTCATGCTGGAATGCATTGTGGATTTCGTCCACTTACATCCGGAATCCGTTGAGGATTTCATCCGGACTCCGATGAGAGTTTCAATCGGAACCCGCTGCGAATTCCATCCGAAATCCACTGACGACTCCATTGACCATTCCAAATTATCTGAGAATTCCATCCGGAATCCGCTAAGTAACCCACCCCGAACCCACTGAGCATTTCATGTGCTGAGAAGTTCATCCGAAATCCACTGAGCATTCCATCCGGAATCCGTTGACGATTCCATTCCAAGTGCACTAAGGATTCAATCCGGAATCTGCTGAGTAATCCAACCCGGATCCACTGAGGATCTCATTCGGAATCTGCTGAAGAATTCGTTGAGGATTCCATCCGGACTCCGATGAGAATTCCAATCGGAGTCTGTCGAGAATTCCATCCGGAATCCTCTGACGATTTCATTCCAAATAATCTTAGGATTCCATCCGGAATCTGCTCAGAATTCCATCCGGACTTAGATGAGGATTGGAATCCGTAGGGAATTCCATCCGGAATCCGTAGACGACTCCATTTTAAATCCATTGAGGATTCCATCCGGAGTGCGCTGAATATTTCATACCGGAATATTCTGAGAATTTTATCCGGAATTAGCTGAGAATTCCATCCGTAATTTGTTGGAGATTTCACCCGGAATCCTCTGGAGATTCCTTCCGGTATCCGTTAAGGATTCCGGAATCCGATGGGGATTTCATCCGGTATCCGTTGAAGATTCCTTCCGGAATTCCGCCGATAATTCTTTCCGGAACACGCTGGGGATTCCTATCGGAATCGGTTGAGGATTCCTTCCAGAATCGGTTGAAAAATCCTACTGGAATCGGTTGAGGAACCCTACCGGAAACGGATGAGGAATCCTACCGGAACCCAAGACCGATTCCGGTAATCTACTTTATTGAGACAAAATGTTGAATAAGATGTTGCTCGGAAGCCTACTTTCAAGAGGCCTCGGAAGCCTCATTTCAAGAGGCCTCGGAAGCCTCCTTTCAAGAGGCCTCGGAAGCCTCCTTTCAAGAGGCCTCGGAAGCCTCCTTTCAAGAGGCCTCGGAAGCCTCCTTTCAAGAGGCCTCGGAAGCCTCCTTTCAAGAGGCCTCGGAAGCATCCTTTCAAGAGGCCTCGGAAGCCTCCTTTCAAGAGGCCTCGGAAGCCTCATTTCAAGAGGCCTCGGAAGCCTCCTTTCAAGAGGCCTCGGAAGCTTCCTTTCAAGAGGCCTCGGAAGCCTCCTTTCAAGAGGCCTCGGAAGCCTCCTTTCAAGAGGCCTCGGAAGCCTCCTTTCAAGAGGCCTCGGAAGCCTCCTTTCAAGAGGCCTCGGAAGCCTCCTTTCAAGAGGCCACGGAAGCCTCCTTTCAAGAGGCCTCGGAAGCCTCCTTTCAAGAGGCCACGGAAGCCTCCTTTCAAGAGGCCACGGAAGCCTCCTTTCTAGAGGCCACGGAAGCCTCCTTTCAAGAGGCCACGGAAGCCTCCTTTCAAGAGGCCACGGAAGCCTCCTTTCAAGAGGCCTCGGAAGCCTCCTTTCAAGAGGCCTCGGAAGCCTCCTTTCAAGAGGCCTCGGAAGCCTCCTTTCAAGAGGCCTCGGAAGCCTCCTTTCAAGAGGCCACGGAAGCCTCCTTTCAAGAGGCCACGGAAGCCTCCTTTCAAGAGGCCACGGAAGCCTCCTTTCAAGAGGCCTCGGAAGCCTCCTTTCAAGAGGCCTCGGAAGCCTCCTTTCAAGAGGCCTCAGGCCTCCTTTCAAGAGGCCTCAGGCTTCCTTTCAAGAGGCCTCAGAAGCCTCCTTTCAAGAGGCCTCCAGCCTCCTTTCAAGAGGCCTCAGGCCTCTTTCCAGAGGCCTCGGAAGCCTCCTTTCAAGAGGCCTCGGAAGCCTCCTTTCAAGAGGCCACGGAAGCCTCCTTTCAAGAGGCCTCGGAAGCCTCCTTTCAAGAGGCCACGGAAGCCTCCTTTCAAGAGGCCACGGAAGCCTCCTTTCTAGAGGCCACGGAAGCCTCCTTTCAAGAGGCCTCGGAAGCCTCCTTTCAAGAGGCCTAGGAAGCCTCCTTTCAAGAGGCCTCGGAAGCCTCCTTTCAAGAGGCCACGGAAGCCTCCTTTCTAGAGGCCACGGAAGCCTCCTTTCAAGAGGCCACGGAAGCCTCCTTTCAAGAGGCCTCGGAAGCCTCCTTTCAAGAGGCCTCGGAAGCCTCCTTTCAAGAGGCTTCGGAAGCCTCCTTTCAAGAGGCTTCGGAAGCCTCCTTTCAAGAGGCCTCGGAAGCCTCCTTTCAAGAGGCCTCGGAAGCCTCCTTTCAAGAGGCCTAGGAAGCCTCCTTTCAAGAGGCTTGGAAGCCTCCTTTCAAGAAGCTCGGAAGCCTCCTTTCAAGAAGCTTGGAAGCCTCCTTTCAAGAGGCTCGGAAGCCTCCTTTCAAGAGGCTCGGAAGCCTACTTTCAAGAGGCTCGGAAGCCTCCTTTCAAGAGGCTCGGAAGCCTCCTTTCAAGAGGCTCGGAAGCCTCCTTTCAAGAGGCTCGGAAGCCTCCTTTCAAGAGGCTCGGAAGCCTCCTTTCACTAAGGATTCAATCCGGAATCTACTGAGTAATCCATCCCGGATCCACTGAGGATCTCAACCGGAATCTGCTGAAGAATTCATTGAGGATTCCATCTGGACTCCGATGAGAATTCCAATCGGAATCTGCTGAGAATTCCATCCGGACTTAGATGAGGATTGGAATCCGCAGGAAATTTCATCCGGAATCTGCAGACTACTCCATTCCAAATCCACTGAAATTCCATCCGGAGTGCGCTGAATATGCCATCTCGGAACCGCTGAGAAACCCATCCGGAATCTTCTGAGAATTTTATCCGGAATCCACTGAGAATTCCATCCGTAATTTGTTGGAGATTTCACCCGGAATCCTCAGGAGATTCCATTGATTCGGAATATATATTATATTCCAATGAGGATTCCACCTGGAATCCGTTGAATAATCCATCCGGAATCCGCATAGAATTGCATCCATCCCTCGAAGATTCCTTCCGGTATCCGTTAAGGATACCATCCGGAATCCGATGGGAATATCATCCGGAATCAGATGGGGATTTCATCCGGAATCGGTTGAAGATTCCTTCCGGAATTCGTTCGATATTTCTTCAGGAAATCCGCTGATAATTCTTACCGGAACACGCTGGAGATTTCTATCGGAATCGGTTGAGGAATCCTACAGGATTCGGTTGAGGATTACTACCGGAATCCTAGACCGATTCCGGTAATCTACTTGATTGAGACAAAATGTTGTATAAGAGCTTGAGCTTGAGCTTGATTGACTGCTCGTAGTTGCTACTCCATTATGACCAGATCAGCTGTTCTTGCACAGGGAACCAACAGATGCTTGCTTGGGACTAGCACATATCTTCAATGTACAAGTACTGGTGATCTTATTTGTTAAGTCATACTGGCGCCTGCCACGTCAGAATGCAAGTCAATGTAGGGAAGGGGGAGGACATGATGATGCAATCAAGAGATTGGGAAGCCTTTTCTCAAGAGGTTGGGAAGCCTCCTTTCAAGAGGCTCGGAAGCCTTAAAGGTATCCGTCAAGGAATCCGTTGAGGATTTCATCCGGAATCGGTTGAAGATTCCTACTAGAATCGTTTGAGGTATCCTACCGGAATCGGTTGAGGATTCGTAATGGATTTTTTTGAGGATTCCTACCGGAGGGTTCCAGGTGGAATCGGATGAGGAATCCAACCGGAATCAATGGAGTATTTCTACCGGAATCGGTTGAGGATTTCTACCGGAATCGGTGGCGGATGCCTACAGGAATTGAGGATTCCTACTGGAATCAATGAAGGATTCCTACCGGAATCGGTTGAGGTTTACAACTGGAATCGGTTGAGGATCCCTACTGGAATCGGTTGAGGATTCCTACCGGAATCGGTTGAGGATTCCTACCGGAATCGGTTGAGGATTCCTACCGGAATCCGTTGAGGATTGCATAAGGAATCTGCTGAGGATTCCATGCGGAATCTGATCAAAATTCTAACCTCAATTCGTTGTGGATTATTTCTGGAACCTTAATAAGATTTTTTACGCAACCCGTTGAGGATTCCCTCCGTAATCCGTAGAGAATTCCATCCAGAATCGGTTGATGGTTCCATCTGGAATTCGTTGAGGATTTCATCCGTAGAATCTGCTGATAATTCCATCCGTTATCCGCAGAAGATTCCATCCGGAGTCCGATGAGGATTCCATTGGAGAATCCAGTGGTGATTCCATCAGAAATTCGTTGAGGAATCCATCCTGATTCAGTTGAGGATTCCATTTGGAATCCGCTGAAGATTACATCCTTTATCCTCTGTGGAATCCATCCGAAATTAGCTGAGGATTCCATCGTGAATCCGCTGAGAATTTTATTCATTATCCGCTGACGATTCCATCCGAAATCCGTTTTAAGATTCCATCTGGAATCCGCTTAGAATTCTATCCAATATTCGTTAAGGATTCCTTATGGAATCTGCTAAATATTCCATCCGGAATCCACTGAGGATTCCACCCGTATTCCGTTGAAAAAGTCCACCGAAATTCGCGAAGTTCATTGGAGATTTCCTCGGGAATTCGTCGAGGATTCATCTACGTTCTCCAAACAAATTACTAAGTGAAGTCTACACGGATTTTCAAACGCATTCCAGATGGATTCTTCAATGCGTTTTTGACGGTATCCTCAGTATTAAAGACGACATTTCCAGTGTTTCCAAAAGGAATTCTCCTTCTTATTGGTATTACATCCCCCACTGGGACATTGCCGCCTTGAAGCTTAGTGTTCATTAGGCACTTCCACTGCGTTGTTAGCTGCGAGGTTTTTAAGCCAAGTTACCATTTTTCATTCGTATATCATGACGCTAACACGATGATACTTTAATGCTCAGGGAAGTTTAGAAAGCTTCTTAGACCGGACCGGAAGTCCAAAGTTAGACCAAGGATTTAGGACTAAGGATTTCAAAAGGAATAATCCACGGATTTCAGGCAGATTCATACATATATTGAGAACCCAGTCAGAGGCATCTTCAGTGGTTAAGACCGGAATTTTACAAGGAATATGCAACGGATTCAAACAGTCGGAAATCCTATGCAGTTCTTGTGTTGTAACCTCTGCGGATTCTTGTGGGAAACGTTTGCTCTCCGACTGCTTACACATAACTCACTCACCTCGATTTTTTTCAGTAAAAATGTTTCAGTTATTGCAGCTTGAGTTCTCTACTGAAATTAATCGGATTAGGTATTTACAAGCCAAAAGCATAATATAAATGCTTGTACTACACGTTGACTCACCGATGTATTTCGTCGGAATTCGCTACGCATCATGTCAGCCATTGCCCATGGGTATGACCCATGGTTAAAACATCGCAAATTGCATTACCAACATATAAAATTATATAAAATTAGTTACAATGGAAGTGACTGCAACTATCACAGAGACAATTGCCAGTTCTGAATGTCGCAATTAGTAGAAATATGATCTAGTGTAAAACTCTGTAAACCTATTAAATAGAACCATTCTGGCAGTTCCCAGTTAACTCAACCTATTCCATCGCGGAAAACAATTCCATTAGGTTTGTCCTCCAGCGGGTTCCACCCATGCATCCATGCAATCAGTTGGATAACTCAATTAGCAGCTCCATTGTTTGACATTCGAGTCGAATGCAATTTTGCCACCTAAAGCATCACTAAAACCCCCTAAAACCACTGTCGCCAGTCTCCCCGAAAAAGGGCTGCGCGCATTTGCAATTTGCACTAACAAATTTAACCTAGTCAGTGGCAGACAACCACGAAGCGCTCCAATGACGATTCCCATTGTAGTGTGCCCTCGGTGCTTTTCGTTGTTCGTCATCCGCATATGTAACGCTCAGAATTTGACTGTTTTGACACACGGTCGGTGGTGAGCAGCACTGCAGCGCTCACATGAGAAACAGCCCGTGTTCCCTTGGATACGAAGATTTAATTCAATAAAAGACACTCGGTTATATCGTTGTCGTCGCCACCGTGTGTCACATGTCACTCGCTTCCATATGGAAAGGATCAGGCGCAATTGGAGGAACATGACGGATAACGACCGCAAACAAATGAGCGGGGGATGGTACTTTTGTTAGATGCACAGTCTCGCAGCGCTAACAATCATGACTTAGCTCGGGTTCCGTTAACCGCGTCTCATCGTTTAGCTCAATTTGGTAGGTGTATGATTCTGCCAAAACTCGTGACACTGGGTAAGTGAAAAAAATTGTTTGTTGTCGAGGTTATGTCACCAATATTCCGCAGAATTGTCACATTTCTTGAAATTCTCGTTCAAACCGGAAGCGCATCAAGAAATTGCTTTTAGGCGTCGTTACTCAAAATTGGAAAGCAGCAACGGTGCGTGACAGCAGCGGCATCCATCGACAATTTCGATTTTTTCGCGAATCTATTTAGTATCACAGGACGACGAGTATGCTAATTGATTACTCATGTTTTCTCGACGGCCAAATGCAACGGTACGGCACGAAAGCGTACTCCGCGTGCGCGCGCGTTGGTCGGTATGCGGCGGCTATTTGCTTTCAAATTGTGTCCGGAAAGGGGAATGGCGAATATTGTGACGCGCCGCCAGCGGCGTCACCGAGTGTGTGTTACGAAATTCTTCGCAAACAAATGGAACTGATGATGGAGACATCAAAACGAGTGAAGGAGGAGACCACCGCCACCACCACCACACTGCACTGTTCGGTTCGTGGTTTACCTACTTTTAAGTATAGTGTCAACAAAAGTGAAACTATTTCGTCGCAAAAATTGACTGGTTTTGTGAAGAGGGATTTTTCGTTAGATAATTTGGCGAAATCGGCGGTATTGAGATGTTAAATTTCCGTTGTATGATGCTAATGTGTCAATACAACGTTAATCCGATTCCATTGAAGATTGCGCTTTGACTGAAATCGGTAGACGATTTTCACTTGAAGACGTACAATGTTCCGATGAATTGAGAAAGCAATCCGCGTTGTTGTTGACTGAATTCTGTACTTTTTTTTATCAGAATCCGAATCTGAAGTATAATCTATTTAGAATCTGTGATAGACTGCAGCTGGAATTCGTAAACAATACCGATTATGAACTCTGATAATTGAATATAATATATGAAAGAATCCGTCTTCAATCAGTCTGGATGTGTAAGATTTCGTCAGGAATCCGTGAAGGATTTTATTTTGACAATTTCCTCAACAATTTCGTACGTAGTCCGTGAACGATTCCTTCTGGAATTCGTTAAGTACTTCGGCTAAAATCCGTAAACGATTGCGTCTAAAATCTGTGAAGCATTTCGTCTGGAATCCGTCAACGAGTCCGTCTGGAATCTGTGTATTCCATCTGGGATCGGTGTAGAATACCATTTTGAATCCAATAGGGATTGATTCCGTCTGAAATCCTTCAACGATTTCATCAACTGTTCCGTATGTAATCCGTGGAGAATTCCGTGGAAGATTCCGTAAGGTATTTGTGGAGCATTCTGTCTGGAATCCGTGAAGGATTATGCCTGGAATCCGAGGAGGATTACGTCTGAAATTCGGGCATTTCATCTCGAAAAAAATTAAAAAAAAAACTTTTTGGGACTTTGAAAATTTTTTAGACCTCGAGATTGTTTTTTATTCCAAATGTCTTTCAAAAAAATTGTTTAAGAGATAACACTACATCTCGGCGTTTCATGCATTTCAAAGACATTTAGCATCAAAAACAAAAAACTCAATTTTGAAACTGGAAAGGTTTATTTTCGGCTTACAGTCTTTATGATAAGCTGAATGATTTTTATGTAGTCATTGCCGACGTTTCGGTGTTTGGTTCACACCTTTTTCAGGGCTTTACTAAAATCTTCGTTGTCGGTAAACGGTAATTGTCGGTAAACGAAGGTTTTAGTCAAGCCCTGAAGAAGGTGTGAACCAAACACCGAAACGTTGGCGATGATTACATAAAAATCACTTATCATAAAGACTGCAAGCCGAAAATAAACCCTTCCAGTTAATCAAAATTCAGTCAATTTTGAAATTTTCCTGTAACAAATCCCTTCCCCTCCCTTTTAGGAAATTTTCGTGTTTCAAATAAGTCCCAGCCTCTTTTTCAATTTTTTTTAGGAGTCAGACCAGATCTTGACGTTTCATGCATTTCTAAGACATTTGGCATCAAACATAAAAATACGATTTCAAAATGTTCCTGTCCACCCTCCCCCCTTATGAAAAATTATCGTTAGTACATTCAAAGTTAATTGCCTATATGCCGGGTATTAAGCCACCCGGAGTGGAAATTAATTACTATGTCTGAAACTTGATTATGCATATGTACAACATATGCATAGTTGGTATTGATTCAACCTTCTATTGATCCTCAATCAGTATGAGCATTGTCCGGCCCGGTCCGGTGTGTAGAGCTGGACAATGCTAAATACTCATCCTACTTGGTTGATATGTACAAAAATACATTTGAGAGAGTTAGTTCTGAAATGTATTGAGAGATCGGCTGGTACCTGGTGCTGGGAATTTGGTTTCATCAGTACCCGCTAAGCTGCGGTGGACGACGGAGGTCCTTCGTAGCTTAGTAGGGAAAGCGCCTGTCATGCGAACTGGGGTCGTGGGATCAAACCCCACCGAAGGGGCGGTTACCCTCCAATACCTTTTCCGAACTAAACCTATCACATGTTGTACATATGCATAATCAAGTTTCAGACAAAAATTATCGTGTTTTAAAACAGTCAAACTTTGACCGCTTTGTGTTGCTAGAGTTTTTTACTCAAATTGTAATTCCTGAAACTAGTTTTCCAATAATTTTCATAGAAATGATATATTGATATCATCACTGATCACCGTTAAATGGTGAATATCACCATCACTTTTCACTCCACCTCAACACTGGGTCTATTCCCTGTTGGTCTCCACGGTAATTAAATTATCCTCTATGAGCCTCTATTTTAGATCAATAACAGACGTTCCTAAGCTACGTTGTTCATGTGGTAACTGTAAAGGCCTGATCCAAATAGTTTTCTATAAAATCACTTATTAACGTTTTCACTACCAACACTATCATAATTAGTATTGTCACTCAGTTTTTCAATGATTTTCATCAAAATGATCATTCGAAATATATCATTTTTGGCTTAAAGTACCATCTTATAATGATAGCAATTTTGTTTTTATGTACTCAAAAGACGACACATTTTAATGGGAATAAAATTTGTTTTGATGGAAATATAAACGAATATAATATTTTTTTTATTATTATTAGAAACCGTTACGTTACGCAGTAAAGTAGGGAGGGGTATGGAATTGCTCAAATTTGCGTTACATTATTTGTGGACAACCTTTATTATTGTTTCATTAAATGAAGTCAACTAGTAACCCTTTAAATGGCCTTTAGACGGGGTACTTAGATTTTTTTTTTTTCAATTATATTTGCTCAGATTTCAGAGTTTTTTATGTCGATCAATAATGTAAACTTAAGTGCTTGTTTATATTTGGTTAAAAATCGAATATAAGCTAGAAAAACTAAAACAACTAAAAAAAAGGTGAAATTGATGATCGTGAATTCAAATGTTTTGCTTAAAATGTGTTCAGATCGGTTTTAGAAAACAAAATAGAAAAGAAACTCTAAAGAATAGCGTCTGTTAAAAATGTAATGCATAACTCTTAAGAACAGCCTGATTAATAGAATGAAACCTCCAATCTTTGTATAGTCGACTTTTTTTTCTGTCGATCTTTTGTTTCTCCGATCTTTCGTCCTTTTGACCTTTCGACCCAGTTATTTTTTTCATCACTTTTTCCTTCAACCTTTTATCATTTTTTCGACCTTTTTTTTCCTTCAACTTTTTGTCCTTTCGACCTTGGACCTCTTTACGATCTTTTGTCCTTTCGACCTTTTGACCTTCGACCTTCAGACACAGATTCCCCTAAAAAAATCCGTGAAACATTGTGTCTGGGATTTGTGAAGGATTCAGTCAGAAATTCCGTCTGGAATTCGCGGAGGATTATGTGTTCACATGGAACGCGTGAATGATTCGGTTTGGAATCCGTGAAGCAATTTGTCTACAATTGGCGAACGATTCCTTTTGAAATCCGTAAAAAATCCTTCAGGAATCCAACAATGATTCCGTCAAGTATCCGTGGATAACTCCGTTCAGAATCCGTGGAGAAGTCCATTTGGAATCCGTGGTGGATTCCGTTTGTAATCCGTGGAGGATTCCGTTTGTAATCTGTGAAGTATTCCGTTTGAAATCCGAGGAGAATTCCGTTCAGAATCCGTGGAGAATACCGTCTGGTATCCGCGAAAGACTCCGTTTAGAATATATGAAGAATTCCGTTTGGAATCCGTAGTCAATTCCTTTTGTTATCGGGAGTGCGGTATTCGGAATTCCGTGAAGGATTCGATTTTGAACCCGTGAATTCCGTTTGGAATTCGTGGAGTATTCCGTTTGAAATCCGAGGAGTATTCCGTTTTTTATCCATGGAGAATACCGTTTGGCATCCGTGGAGGATTCCGTTTGGAATCTGTGAAGAATTCCGTTTGGAATCCGTAGCGAATTCTGATTGTTATCGGGGGAGGATTCCGTTTGCTGTCCGTGGAGGATTCCGTTCGGAATCCGTGGAGTATTCCGTTTAGAATCCTTGGAGAATTCCGTTTGGAAACCGTGGAATATTCCGTTTGAAATCCGTGAGTATTCCGTTTGAAATACGAGGAAAATTCCGTTTAGAATCCGTGGAGAATACCGTTTGGAATCTGTGGAGAATTCCGTTTGGAATCCGTGGCGAATTCCGAATGTTATCGGGGGAGGTATCCGTGTGCTATCCTTGGAGGATTCCGTTTGGAATCCGTGGAGAATTCCGTTTAGAATCCTTGGAGAATTCCGTTTGAAATTCGTAAAAGATTCCGTTTGGAATCCGTGCAGGATTCGATTGTTAATTCGTGGAGAATACTGTTTGGCATAAGTGGAGGATTCCGTTTGGAACCTGTGAAGAATTCCGTTTGTTATCGGGGGAGGATTCCGTTTGCTATCCGTGAAGGATTCCGTTTAGAATCCTTGGAGAATTCCGTTTGGAAACCGTGGAGTATTCCGTTTGAAATCCGAGGAGAATTCCGTTTAGAATCCGTGGAGGATTCCGTTTGGAATCCGTGAAGGATTGCGTTTGGAATCTGTGGAGGATTCCGTTTGAAATCCTTGGAGAATTGCGTTTGGAATCCGTGGAGGATTCCGTCTGGAATTCGTGGAGGATTCCGTCTGGAATTCGTGGAGGATTCGTTCTGGCGTTCGTAGCAGATTCCGTTGAAAATCCGTGGAGAATTCCGTTTGGAAACCGTTAAGGATTCGATTTTGAATCCGTAAAGGATTCCATTCGGAATCCGTAAAGGATTCCATTTGGAATCTGTGGAGAATACCGTTTGGCATCCGTGGAGTATTCCGTTTAGAATCATGAAGAATTCCGTTTGGAATCCGTGGCGAATTCCGTTTGTTATCGGGAGAGGATTCCGTTTGCTATCCGTGGAGGATTCAGTTTGGAATCCGTGGAGTATTCCATTTAGAATCCTTGGAGAATTCCATTTGAAATCGCAGAGGATTCCGTCTGTAATTCGTGGAGGATTCGTTCTGGCGTTCGTGGCAGATTCCGTTGAAAATCCATGGAGAATTCCGTTTAGAATCTGTAAATCGATTTTGAATCCGTAAAGAGAATTCCGTTTGGAATACGTGGAGTATTCCGTTTGAAATCCGAGGAGAATTCCATTTAGAATCTGTGGAGAATACCGTTTGGCATCCGTGGAGGATTGCGTTTAAAATCCGTGGAGTATTCCGTTTAGAATCCTTGGAGAATTGCGTTTGGAATTCGTGGAGGATTCGTTCTGGCGTTCGTGGCAGATTCCGTTGAAAAGCCGTAGAGGATTACGTTTGGAAACCGTGAAGAATTTGATTTTGAATCCGTGAAGGATTCGATTTTGAATCCGTGAAGAATTCCGTTTAGAATCTGCGGAGGATTCCGTTTATAATCCGTGGAGTATTCCGTTTGGAATCCGAGGCGAATTCCGTTTGGAATCCGTGGAAAATCCCATTTGGAATGCGTGGAGGATTCCGTTTGGAATCAGTGAAGAATTCCGTTTGGAATCTGCCGAAGATTCCGTTTGGAATGCGTGGAGGATTCCGTTTGGAATCATTGAAGAATTCCGTTTAGAATCTGTAGAGAATTCCGTTTGGTATCTGTGGAGGATTCCGTTTTTAATCTATGGTGGATTCCGTCTGGAATTCATGTAGAGTTTCGTCTGGAATTCGTAGAGGATTTCGTCTGGAATTCGTGGAGGATTCCGTCTGGAATCCGTGATGCAGTTCGTCTGCAATCGACTAACGATTCCTTTTAAAATCCGTGAAGAATTCATTCTGGGATCTGTTAAAAATGCCATCAGGAATCCAGAGAGGATTCCCGTCTAGAATTCGTGGTAGATTTCGTATGAAATCCGTGAAACGTTTCGTTCGAAATCCGTTGAAAATTTCATCTGGAATCCGTGGTGGAATCCATCTGGAATACGTGAAGGATTTCGTCTGGAATCCGTGGATGATTTCGTCTGCAATCGACTAACGATTCCTTTTGAAATCCGTGAAGGATTCATTCTGGGATTTGTTAAATATTCCATCAGGAACCCAGAAAGGTTCCCGATTAGACTTCGTTGTAGATTTCGTATGGAATCAGTGAAGCGTTTTGTTCGTAATCCGTTGAGAATTTCGTTTGAAATCCGTGGAGGAATCAGTGAAGCGTTTTGTTCGAAATCCGTTGAGAATTTCGTTTGAAATCCGTGGAGGAATCCATCTGGAATACGTGAAGGAATCCATCTGGAATGCGTGAAGGATTTCGTCTGGAATCCGTGGAGGATTCGTTCTGGATCTCGTTGGGAATTTAGTCTGGAATCTGTAGAGGATTCCATCTGGATTCCGTGGAGGATTTCATCTGAAATCCATGGAGGATTTCGTTTGGAATTCGTAGAAGATTTCATCTGAAATTCGTGGAGGGTTCTGTCTGGAATCCGCGAGGCAGTTCGTCTGCAATTGACTAACGATTTCTTTTGATGGAATCCGTGAAGGATTCATTCTGGGAGCTGTTAAAGATTCCATCAGGAACCCAGAAAGGTTCCCGTCTAGAATTCGTGGTAGATTTCGTATGGAATTCGTGAAGCGTTTTGTTCGAAATCCGTTGAGAATTTCGTTTGAAATCTATGGAGGAATCCATGTGGAATCCGTGGAGGATTCGTTCTGGATCTCGTTGGGAATTTAGTCTGGAATCCGCAGAGGATTCCATCGGGATTCCGTGGAGGATATCATCTGAAATCCATGGAGGATTTTGTCTGAAAATCGTGGATGAATTCTGGAATTCGTAGAGCATTCCGTCTGGAATCCGTGGAGGATTCCGTCATAAATACTTTTAGGATTTCGAATGGAATCCGTGAAGCATTTTGTCTGCAATAGACTAAAGACTCTTTTTGAAATCCGTGAAGGATTCGTTCTGGAGTACGGTAAAGATTCCTTCAGGAATCCAAAAAGGATTCCGTCTAGGATTCATGCAGGATTTCGTATGGAATCCGTGAAGCGTTTTGTTTGGATTATTCCGTCTGGAATACGTGAAGGATTTCGATTGGAATTTGTGAAGGACTCCGTTTGGAATCCGTCAATGATTCTGTTTGAAATCCTTGGAGATATATCCGTCCGAAATCTATGGAGGATTCCGGAATCTGTCAACAATTTCGTCTAAAATTTGTCGACGATTCCTTTTTGGGGATCCATGGAGTATTCCGTTTCGAATCCGTGGAGGATACCGTCTAAAACCCGTGGAGGATGCTGCAACCAAATCGGTCTGGATTGTGCTGCTGCTAGGGTGGTTGGCTTCGTGGCCGTGCGGTTAGCGACGTCAATCGTCTAGACGCATATGCTGTGGAGTGTGGGTTCGCCCGGTAAGGAGAAAACTTTTCGTAAAGCGAAAATTTCTACACTGGTCCACTGGGTGTTATGTGAATATCCTGTCCATTGCCTCATGCTAAATGTTAAGTGCTCAGTCTGTGTGACCTCTGGTCGAAGACGCTGATTTTGTCTTTTTTTAAGAATTCTGTCTGAAATCTGTGAGGCATTTTGTCCGCAATGGGCTAATGATTCCTTTTTAATTCCGAGAAAGATTCCTCCTGGTATCCATCAATGATTCCGTCACGAATCCGTAAAGGATTCCGTCTGAAATTCGTGAAGAATCTTGTTTGGAATTCGTGAATGATTCCGTCTGGAATCCGTGAAGCATTTTGTTTGGAATTCGCCTTCGATTCCTTTTGAAATCCGTCCGAAATCCATGGAGGATTTCGTCTGGAAATCGTTAAGCATTCTGACTGCAATCCGTGAAGGATTCCCTCCGGATACTGTCAATGATTCTATATGAAATCCGTGAAGGAGTCCTTCTGCGATTTATAAAGGAATCCGGTTGTAATCTGTGAAGAATTGTTTTTGAAATTCGTAGTGGATTATTTCTGAAATCTGTGATGGATGCCGTGTGGAATCCGTGAAGGATTTTGTTAAGGTTTACTTGTAGAATCCACGGAGAATTCCGTTTGGAATACGCCTGAAATCCGTAAATATTTTCCGTCTGAACTTTTCAAAGGATTATGTCTGGAATTTGCAAAGGATTCGATTAACAGAAGATGCCGGTATCCGACTGTCATCGGTGGAGTACTTCGATGGAACTTAGTGAAGCATTCCTACTGTAAACCAATAAAATTCAAACAGGAATTCATTTAGGATACTGACTGAAATCCTTGGAAGATATCAACCGGAACTCATACGAGATTTCGACTGAAACCTGTCGAGGAAGTCGGCGGCAACCAAGTAGAATGTTTACTGCAATGTGTCGAAGATTCCGACTGGATTTCGAGAAGAATGCCAATTACAAACAGTCAAGGTTTTCAACTGAAATCAGAAATCCGTAATCGCTGAATATTTCGACTGGGGCTTGTTGTAAGATTCTGAATGAAGTCAGAATTTCAGAATAATCAAACCCGCAAATTTTTCAAGCAAAATGCGTAACCGATATCTATTAAATATTTAGACTGGAATTTATGAAAATTTCTCCTGGAATGTTAGATTGGACAATGCATGGGAGATTTCAACTGGATGGATATATAATAATTCTTAATGAAACGCAACGAATTATTAACAGTAGCAGAGCTAATTAAAAATTACCCATTCAAAAGTAACGAACAATCCATTGCGCAATTGGCAATCATCAGTTTATTCTATCTGAATCTATGAATAATAAGTCAAACATTGCAGCACCAAGACATTTTAATGATAACTTTTTCCATGGTGCACAAACTACAAGAAAACAAAACCACTGCAATTTTGCAATTTTAATACTAATCACTCCCAGAACGGTTCTTCGTCGTCTCATAGCTTAAGTTCCCAGTTGTTACGTTCCCGCGAACAAACAAACGTCTTCGTTCCCCCCGGCTCCCACCCATCATCCCATCAGTTGACTTGGCTGAGTGCTGCTGTGGTGATTGAACCCGTGTCGTGCGCGGTTCGTTCAGCAGAAGCACCCACTTATGCGCAATTCTCTTCGCGCAGCAAACTATCATCTGGTCGTTGTCAGCAGTCTTTAGTGGGTTCAGCGAGTCGGAACCGAAACTGCCATTTGAAGAATTCCGACATACCGACCGACCGGGGAGGTAGACAGCAACAGAAGAATCGCCATCCACGTCGCGATTTCTGCGGAATTTCTTCAAGCATGAACAATTGAAATTCAGTTTAGGTACGGACAGCAGAAATCAAAACAGTAGCGTTTGTTGGGCATAATTATATGAACCGGCAGAATGCGATTGCCACAGTGAATTTCGATGCTCTGGTTGATTATTAATTTAAAAATGCTAACTCCATAGCGAAAATAAAGCAATTCTAGATCAAAACACGAATTCCAAACCACAAAATCCCACATGGTGTTCGCCGTGAATTGGTTTATCAGAACACGCGTACACGAGCATAGTCCAAAATTGAGCGAGTATTCTCAGTGGGGACCAACCGAGAGACACACGAAAGTGTTGAGATAAATTTATTACTTTTGTTGGTGAGTGTGACTGTCGGCGACGGACCGAGCGCCATGCCGTTACGGATGCCGGTCGCGGTGCTGCCGACGGAATGACCTTGAAAATTAAAATTGTGGCACCACACTACATCGGTTTCGATTATTTTCACGCGTTCAGACACGCAACCCATGTTTCTGATTTGTCAATGGATTTATTTGTGTAAATTGAAAGACTATGATTTCAGTTGACTTATTTGTAGAAATAATGACTACAGCTAGAACGAAATGTGTTAGAGGGTAGCAGTGTTCTAATGATAGATCCACCACCATTAGTGTTGCTCTATTTATCGATCAGACCTTGTTGAAACCTGTCGCGTAGCCGCATTGCCATGCAGCCACCTGCTCAAACTTGATTTCATTTGTGCAACATTGTCGCCGGAATCCGTATAACCCATCATCGTCATATTTACTATCCTCCCGGAGTGTCTCTGAAAAGGCAACCTGACAGAACCGGTTTCTCGTCACGATAAACGCTTTCGATTAGACGAGAGATAGAGGTGCACAAGCAGCCTTCTGGGAGGACCATCATCATCCGCTGCCGTTGTTTTCCTTTTCTTCGGACCCGTACAGCGGATTACATTTTTCTTCAAACCGTCCAGCGTTCGAATGCGGAAGTAATTACACACTCCTCGGCTACAGAGTTGCTGTAACCCTACCTTGCTGAACATGATGTTGGAGAGCGGTTCGGTTGTTGTTGTTGGGTTTCGTATCTCCATTGAATGGGCATTAAGTTGAGTTGAACTATCTCTTTCACTCCGGTACGGTGTCGGTAGTCGCACTTGTGCTGGGAGGCGAGTATCGTCCAGCACCGTCACGCCGTACCTGATCTAATACACATAATATTGACCAAAAGACAATACACAGCAAACCCGGCGGTGCTGATTGCCGGACCTGGCTGGACGCACACACATCCACACCCAGGGTGGAACAAGCTGCGTGCTGCACGTGATCACTTGGCAGCAGCGCACGGGAATCCTCCGCCGTGTATTGTACCTCGGGTGCTGCTGCTGCTGCTGCTGTGGTGTGGCTACGTAATATGTAGCAGCAGTGAGGATGAGGAACCAGGCCAGGGTGGCAGCGGGCGCAAAAGATCGATTCGGTCCGATGGATTCCGCGCGGGCCGGTGGACACGAAATCGGCGTCGACGGTCCGCAACGAGCGCATCACAAAAACCGTTGCTTTTCGGGATCTTTGGGGATCTGAAAAAAGAAATGGGCGTTCCTCTTCCTGCCGAACAGATGTGTTAATTGGAACTATGATAATGAACATAGATTTAGGGCGATAATAACGCCCCCTCCTCTCCTTTGTGCGTTGGCCGTGACACGTCGGTTAAATGGGGTTATTGAGTAGTTGTGGTTAAACTGTTTTAGAGCCACTGTTGCTACTGTTGCCAAGTTCAAGAGCATTGTACTGGTTGGGACAAAGTACTAAATAGATTTTTTGATTAAAACTTCATTAGATTTTAATACCAACTAGTTAAGAAGACGATTGGGATACTAACTTCGTATCAGGTTTCAATCGGAATCAAGAGGGAATCCAGCTCGGATTCAACAGGGAATCCACCTTGCACTCCAAAGGAATCCCAACTCATGTTCCAAAGGAAATCCAACTCGTTTTCTACAGGAAATCTAACTCTTATTCCACAAATATTCTAACTCGGATTCCACTTCGAACTCAGTTTCCACAGGGAAACCAACTCAGATTCCACAAAAAAAAAATACAACTCGGATTCCACAGCGAACCCAACCCAGATTCCACAGTGAATCCAGCTTGGATTCCACAAGGAATCCAACTCGTATTCCACAGGAAATCCAACTAGGATTCCACTGGGAACCCATTTAAGACTCCACAGATTATAAAAGTCGGGTTCCATATGAAATCCAACTAGGATGTCAACGGTAATTCATCTTAGATTCAACATCGAATCCAACTCGTATACCAGAGAATATAATTTAGATTCCACAGGAATCCAACTTGGAGTTAAAAGGAAATCTAACTCAGTTTCCACAAAAGTTCTAACTCAGATTCCACAGCGAATCCAACCCAGATTCCATAGTGAATTCGGTGTCCGCCGATGGGAATTAATCTTGTATTCCACAGGGAATCCAATTCGTATTCCACAAGGAATACAACTCGTATTCCGCAGGGAATCAAACTCTGATTCCACAGCGAATCCACCTCGTGTTCCACAGATAATCCAATTCAAATTCCACAGAGAATCCAACTCTGCTATCACAAGGAGTCAAATAAGGTTCCACATCAAATTTAATGCGTATTCCTACTTAGATTCCACATCGAATCCTACTCGGAATACATAGGAAATACATCCCGTATTCCACAGAGAATTCAACTATGATTGCACACAAAATCCAACTTGGATATCACAGGAAATCCAAATTGGATTCCATATGTAATCCATCTTAAATTCCACAATAAATCCAACTCGGATTCTACAGGGAATCCGTCTTTGATTCCAAAAGGAAGCTAACTTTGATATCTCAAGGAGTCCAATTCTAATTCCATAAGGAGTCCAACTCAGATTCTACATCGAATTCAACTCGGATTCCACAGGGAATCCAGCTTGGATTCCATAGAATATTCCACTCGGCAATTAGCTTGGATTTCACAGAGAATTCAACTCGGATTCCGCAGAAAATCCAAATCCGAATCCGATACAACTCGGAGTTCACATCGAATCCAATTTGGATTCCACAGGGAATGCAATTCAGATGCCACAACGAATCCAACACGGATTCTGACAGTTTCCATAATAAGGAATCCAACCAGTATTCCACAGGGAATCAAACTCGGATTCTACATGGAATCTAACTTGGTTTCCACAGGGCCAGGAATCTAGCTCGAATTCCACAAGGAATCAAACTCAGAGTTGACATCGAGTCCAATTCGGGCTCCACAAGGAATACATCTCAGATTCTAAAAGTAATCTACTAAATAATGGAGTAGTTTCCGATGAGATTCCTAAAGGAGTTTTTGAAGGAGTAACTGTCCGAAGGAATTCCTGAAGCATTTACCGAAGGAAAGACTTTCGAATGCATGTCCAACAAAATGTTCGAAAGAATTTTCAATGACATTTTCAACGGAATTGTCAACGAAATACTGAAGCGACTTTCCAAGAAATCCCAAAACCATTTTTAAAAGAACTCACTTAAAAGAATTTCCAAAGAATCTCTGAGGCAATTCACGAATGTATTTCTAAAGGAATTTTCTAAATTATTTAAAAAACAGCCTTTACGTATACTTTGTATACGAGAGAGGCAAAAAAAAATTAAAAAATAAATCATACATTTTTATTGGAGGAATTTCCGGAGGATTCTCCGATGATATTTCCGAAAGCATATCAAAGGAAGTTTCTAAGAAATTATGAATTTCTGGAAGAATTGCCAAAGAAATTTCTGTAAGAGTTCATTAATGGATCTCTTGGAAGATGTAAAAGATTTCCTGAAGAATGTTCTAAAGGAATTCCTGGAGAAAATCCTAGATTAGTGGTTTTCAACCTGGGTAAATGTGCCCCTGGGAATACCTACGTTGGCTCCAGGAGGTACCTCGGACTAGAATGCGTAATGGCGGATGTATTCCAATTCCCTCGGAAGTCTCGTTGCAAGAGACAAAGAAGCCTCCTTTAAAAAACTCGGAAGCATCCTTTAAAAAACTCGGAAGCATCCTTTAAAAAAGCTCGTAAGCCTCCTTTAAGAAAAAAGCTCGGAAGCCTCCTTTCAAGAGGCTTGGAAACCTCCTTTCAAGAGGTTTGGAAGCCTCCTTTCAAGAGGCTTGGAATCTCCTTTGAAGAGGCTTGGAAGCCTCCTTTGAAGAGGCTTGGAAGCCTCCTTCCAAAAGGCTCGGAAGCCTCCTTCCAAAAGGCTCGGAAGCCTCCTTCCAAAAGGCTCGGAAGCCTCCTTCCAAAAGGCTCGGAAACCTCCTTCCAAGAGGCTCGGAAGCCTCCTTCCAAGAGGCTCGGAAGCCTCCTTCCAAGAGGCTCGGAAGCCTCCTTCCAAGAGGCTCGGAAGCGTCCTTCCAAGAGGATCGTAAGCGTCCTCCCAAGAGACTCGGAAGCGTCCTTCCAAGAGGCTCGGAAGCGTCCTTCCAAGAGGCTCGGAAGCCTCCTTCCAAAAGGGCTCGGAAGCCTCCTTCCAGGAGGCTCGGAAGCCTCCTTCCAATTGGCTCGGAAGCCTCCTTTCAAGAGGCTTGGAAGCCTCCTTTCAAGAGGCTTGGAAGCCTCCTTTCAAGAGGCTTGGAAGCCTCCTTTCAAGAGGCTCAGAGCCTCCTTTCAAGAGGCTCGGAAGCCTCCTTCCAAGAGGCTCGGAAGCCTCCTTCCAAGAGGCTCGGAAGCCTCCTTTCAAGAGGCTCGGAAGCCTCCTTCCAAAAGGCTCGGAAGCCTCCTTCCAAGAGGCTCGGAAGCGTCCTTCCAAGAGGCTCGTAAGCGTCCTCCCAAGAGGCTCGTAAGCGTCCTCCCAAGAGACTCGGAAGCGTCCTTCCAAGAGGATCGTAAGCGTCCTCCCAAGAGACTCGGAAGCGTCCTTCCAAGAGGCTCGGAAGCGTCCTTCCAAGAGGCTCGGAAGCCTCCTTCCAAAAGGGCTCGGAAGCCTCCTTCCAGGAGGCTCGGAAGCCTCCTTCCAATTGGCTCGGAAGCGTCCTTCCAAGAGGCTCGGAAGCCTCCTTCCAAAAGGGCTCGGAAGCCTCCTTCCAGGAGGCTCGGAAGCCTCCTTCCAAGAGGCTCGGAAGCGTCCTTCCAAGAGGATCGTAAGCGTCCTCCCAAGAGGCTCGGAAGCGTCCTTCCAAGAGGCTCGGAAGCCTCCTTCCAAAAGGGCTCGGAAGCCTCCTTCCAGGAGGCTCGGAAGCCTCCTTCCAATTGGCTCGGAAGCCTCCTTTCAAGAGGCTTGGAAGCCTCCTTTCAAGAGGCTTGGAAGCCTCCTTTCAAGAGGCTTGGAAGCCTCCTTTCAAGAGGCTCGGAAGCCTCCTTTCAAGAGGCTCGGAAGCCTCCTTCCAAGAGGCTCGGAAGCCTCCTTCCAAGAGGCTCGGAAGCCTCCTTTCAAGAGGCTCGGAAGCCTCCTTCCAAAAGGCTCGGAAGCCTCCTTCCAAGAGGCTCGGAAGCGTCCTTCCAAGAGGCTCGTAAGCGTCCTCCCAAGAGGCTCGTAAGCGTCCTCCCAAGAGGCTCGGAAGCGTCCTTCCAAGAGGCTCGGAAGCGTCCTTCCAAGAGGCTCGGAAGCCTCCTTCCAAGAGGCTCGGAAGCGTCCTTCCAAGAGGCTCGGAAGCGTTCTTCGAAGAGGCTCGGAAGCCTCCTTCCAAGAGGCTCGGAAGCCTCCTTCCAGGAGGCTCGGAAGCCTCCTTCCAATTGGCTCGGAAGCCTCCTTCCAATTGGCTCGGAAGCCTCCTTTCAAGAGGCTCGGAAGCCTCCTTTCAAGAGGCTCGGAAGCCTCCTTTCAAGAGGCTCGGAAGCCTCCTTCCAAGAGGCTCGGAAGCCTCCTTCCAAGAGGCTCGGAAGCCTCCTTCCAAGAGGCTCAGAAGCCTCCTTCCAAGAGGCTCAGGCCTCCTTCCAAGAGGCTGGAAGCCTCCTTCCAAGAGGCTCAGAGCCTCCTTCCAAGAGGCTCAGGAAGCCTCCTTCCAAGAGGCCTCAGAGCCTCCTTCCAAGAGGCTCAGAAGCCTCCTTCCAAGAGGCTCAGAAGCCTCCTTCCAAGAGGCTCAGAAGCCTCCTTCCAAGAGGCCTGGAAGCCTCCTTCCAAGAGGCTCAGGCCTCCTTCCAAGAGGCTCAGGAAGCCTCCTTCCAAGAGGCTCAGAAGCCTCCTTCCAAGAGGCTCAGAAGCCTCCTTCCAAGAGGCTCAGAAGCCTCCTTCCAAGAGGCACGGAAGCCTCTTTCCAAGAGGCACGGAAGCCTCCTTCCAAGAGGCACGGAAGCCTCCTTCCAAGAGGCTCAGGAAGCCTCCTTCCAAGAGGCTCAGGCCTCCTTCCAAGAGGCTCAGAAGCCTCCTTCCAAGAGGCTCAGAAGCCTCTTTCCAAGAGCACGGAAGCCTCTTTCCAAGAGGCATGGAAGCCTCTTTCCAAGAGGCACGGAAGCCTCCTTTCGAGAGGCTCAGAAGCCTCCTTCCAAGAGGCACGGAAGCCTCCTTCCAAGAGGCCTCAGAGCCTCCTTCCAAGAGGCTCAAGCCTCCTTCCAAGAGGCTCAGAAGCCTCCTTCCAAGAGGCTCAGAAGCCTCCTTCCAAGAGGCTCAGGCCGCCTTCCAAGAGGCTCGGAAGCCTCCTTTCAAGAGGCTCTGGAAGCCTCCTTCCAAGAGGCTCTGGAAGCCTCCTTCCAAGAGGCTCTGGAAGCCTCCTTCCAAGAGGCTCTGGAAGCCTCCTTCCAAGAGGCTCTGGAAGCCTCCTTCCAAGAGGCTCTGGAAGCCTCCTTCCAAGAGGCTCTGGAAGCCTCCTTCCAAGAGGCTCTGGAAGCCTCCTTCCAAGAGGCTCTGGAAGCCTCCTTCCAGAAGGCTCTGGAAGCCTCCTTCCAAGAGGCTCTGGAAGCCTCCTTCCAAGAGGCTCTGGAAGCCTCCTTCCAAGAGGCTCTGGAAGCCTCCTTCCAAGAGGCTCTGGAAGCCTCCTTCCAAGAGGCTCTGGAAGCCTCCTTCCAAGAGGCTCTGGAAGCCTCCTTCCAAGAGGCTCTGGAAGCCTCCTTCCAAGAGGCTCTGGAAGCCTCCTTCCAAGAGGCTCTGGAAGCCTCCTTCCAAGAGGCTCTGGAAGCCTCCTTCCAAGAGGCTCTGGAAGCCTCCTTCCAAGAGGCTCTGGAAGCCTCCTTCCAAGAGGCTCTGGAAGCCTCCTTCCAAGAGGCTCTGGAAGCCTCCTTCCAAGAGGCTTTGGAAGCCTCCTTCCAAGAGGCTTTGGAAGCCTCCTTCCAAGAGGCTCGGAAGCCTCCTTCCAAGAGGCTCGGAAGCTTCCTTACAAGAGGCTCGGAAACCTCCTTTCAAGAGGAGCTAATTGCGTAACTCCTCAACAGGCAACATTGCTGCTCGTGGAGCCAAAGATAGCACACACAAATTCAGGCTACTATGTTGCACTGCACGTTTCAGTGATGCCCTCACAGAAGTTTAGCGAACATGACTAAAGAATCGCAACCTGTATTAAAATCGATTACTAATTATTGCGATGATGAATCAACAAGCGGTTTTCGTTGGGTGAAAGCTGTTGAGTATTGGGGAAGCGTCATTAACAATAGGTATAATGGAAAAATAAAGGAATTCCTTTGAAAATTCGTTCAGAAATTTGTTTAAAGATTCTTCAGAAATTTCCTTGAATTTTGTTCTAGAAATCTAATTTCCGTAGGAATTACAGGATTCATTTCCGATTTCATAAAAATCATTTAGAAATTTCTACAAGAATTGCTCCACAAAATTCTCCGGAAATTCTTTCGGGAACTCCTAAAAAAAGCATCATTTAATTCAACACCTCGTACTCTCCACTACAGTTGGCCTTTTCTAGCGTTGCATTCAGAATCAGACTGGTTGAGAGCTACATCCAATCGACAACAAACAACTTTCCCCACTCTTGTACACGGTTCAATTCGAACCGCTCTTCAACCTTCCAAACGAACTTCTCTACAGTTTTGCTTCTCATATGCATTTTGGCACACGTGACAAAATCAAATAACTACTAAAACCCACCTTATTTTTCATAAGGGCCTGAGGCTCAAACGATTCTAATTATTGCAAAATATTCGAGCAATTCAACGTTCACGTTTGCGATCTCAATGGATTCAATGAACAAAAAAGAAACTTTTAGTCACAGTAGCTGAACAAGACACAATGCAATGGCAAAGTTTGTAGATGAGCCAGCCTAGAGCTGTAAATCGCTTAAGATCAATCAATCAATCAATGGCATAGTTCTGACCCTGAACTTTTAGAAACTGCAATTCTACGAATCATTCCATGCAGACACAAGAACCAATCTTTGTGTTTTGAATTTTAGCACCGTGCCAGAGGCGAAAAAAAATGAAAACTAATCATGATTATTTGCTTTAAAATAATCCGCAACACATACCATAAAAGATTAATTGACTTTGTTACTATTGGCCCCAGTCAGCGCTCTTGCTTAGAAGGCAAGATTTGAAGGACGAAATCAAAATGTCTTGATACCGGTCATAATTTTGATAGCAAACTCCAATACTTGTGATCCTAATCAGAGTATTATCAATATGTTACAGTCGTGTTAATGCCACTCAAGACAATTTACAATTTAATCTGATTCTGAGTGTTGGAATGTCACCAACGGCATACAATATCGTACGCTCCCGACCATCACCCAACTAACACGTCGTAGTTAGATACGGTTGGGAGTATTTGAAAGTTGCCACCACCTAAATACTCGCACCCCATCATCGGAGAAACCTGATTACCGCGAGATTATGACGCAACAGTTATCATTTTTTTTTGCCTTCACAACCAAACGAACCTTGTTGTTGATGAACAACATATCAAATGCACACAGACTCTGGCTGGGGGCTGCCAAGATATTATTCGGGCTGCATTTTATTCCGACCAGTCAGTGCTGCACCGAAAAGCAATAATAAACAACAACAACAATAATAACAGTAACAGCAGCGCAGCAGCAGTAAATCCAATCACTTTGACAATCATCGGCACGACGACGACGATGACGGTGGCGGCACATATACCATACTACGTCGCGCAACAGACAATAATCACTGATGGCAGCAGAATTTCACCACTACCGATCCATTCGCACGTGTTGCTTTTTTTGGCAACACGAGCACACCAGTGCGACGGCAAGTCGAGCATGCTTTGCGTAGGTAGATGTGGGCGCATGGTTGCCCTCGGTGTTGGTGCGGTCTATGAAAAGCTTAGGTATTGGTGAGACGATGATAATGTGCAACGTTGCGCGAGGAGGCCTTCACCAGCTGGGTTTTCGGTCGTCCGTCATTGAACAGAGCAGCGCTCCGTCGCAACCCTCGACCACTGACTTGCTGCCGTCGTCCGTCGTCTACCCCACCGACCGACAGTCATCATTCTCTTCGTCCGTGATCTGCTTCAAGGTGTTGCGCTCTGTGCGGTGCCGCTGTCGTTGTTTTGTTGTTGTTGTTGTTGCTGCTGCTGTTGCTGCAAACGGGTGTTTGTTGGATTTTTGTTATTGCCGTGTGCAACACTGCTCAAGAGTGCACTCCGTTCGATTTTATATTCGCTTGTTTGGCTGTTCCCTCTTTTGTTTGGCGCTCGGTTGACAGGTTATGGTTCGGCGAGGCAAAGGTTGGTCGGATTGGGTTGTGGTTGGTTGGCAGAAACGTGTGGAATGTACCACAGGACCGATATGCACGGTGCAATGCAGTAATAATAACAATGCCATCGCACAAGCAGATTCTGGCGAAGAGCGTGCGCTTGTGTGTACTCCGTTGGTACACACAGATTAAATTGCAACGGTAGAGGAGTTTAGATAGCTGGGAAACGGATGGAAGAATCCGTTCGGCTGCGCTGTAGACGTTTTAGGATGTGGGATTTTCCTATACGTGAGTTGTACGTTCCGGGATTTTGTTCGAGCAAAGATTTTAACCAGGAATAGTGTGGTGCATTATCGGAGCTGAAAAAATGTTTACAGACTAAAGACTACTCGATAACAAAGGGAACAATATGACTCATTCCACAGAATTAGATTAATTTCACCGACATCTCAACAGCAGAACTGTTTGATAATTATTTCACAGATTTTCTTAATTGTTGCTCAAAATTCCCTAGTACTAACTCTTCCTACGTTCTGCTGATCGTATTTCGGTGAAATTTCACCAAATTTTGCTATTGCAATTAAAGAAGAATGATGTTTTGCCTGAAGCTAAGAATGCAACATTATAATGCTGACGATTTTTTTTTCACAATCTGTCAATTGGTTGGCATAATCATAATCTTCTCTAGTCTAGTCAATGGCATCGGAGAAAGAGTTTCACAATTCACAATCGTGGAAAACCCGGCTGCGTCCCACAAATAGATTATTTAGATCATTCGAAAATGTGGTAGGCAGGCTTCGGTATAACACTTAAGGTCAGGAAGCGGTTGTGTCTAAAAATTGTTCAAAAAAACAGCAACATATTGCCACTTTTGTTTTTGAAAATAACTGTAAGGATTTGTTGTTCAGCTTACTAATGCGAAACTACAAAAATCTTTTACATAATTGACCTGTAACTAATTTCCAATACCATAACCTAGTTTACACGCCATCTCAAGCTTTCCATTTTATTTCACACCTACGCAGATCACACCACGCGGTTTACGCCAATCTGGTTGTAGCTGGATGTGCAATATACAAACCAGAGCCAAAATCGAAAGTGCTGCTGCTGGCGTGATAATTCCTTGTCCTTCATCGGACGGCGAATGTGATTAAATCTAAATCCTCATTAGCCAACGGACACTTGCGTGCACGGCCATCTAAAGTAGCGCGACATTGTCGAAAGTCTCGCGCCTAATAATGACCCAGTTTCGAGAGAAGTTCAAGTGGTCCACCAAATTTGTCCACCGGCTGACACGACACGCTTGTTGTCGACATCCTTGACGCCCACTATCTAAAAACTCGGTTATTACGGCTTTTGATGGAAGGTTTGTGTTAAACTTTTAGTTCAAGTACGGATGAATTACTGACGAATCATCTTGATTTTTTAACTGTCTTCAAAGCGGATAACAACTTATCAAGAACTCGATTGAACTGGCAAAGAAAACCTTAACAATCTTGATTGAACTCTACAACGTCGCTTCTGACGTAGCTGCTGCGATAATAGGGTCTGGTATACCTCGACTAGGTGATGTAAAGGTTGTGTCCCGATCATACCTGGAAGAAAGAAGAGAAGAAATTGTCAATTAAATAGCTACAATAGATGAGAGTATGATAATAACATGCGTACAACTGCATAAGGCAATTTTTACTGATTTTTAGGCTGTGTAATATTACAACGAGGTTTATTGCTTCTTTAAAACAATATTCTTTATCAACACAGTTTGAATTGCACTTGGTAGAAGAGCAGGCTTGGAAACCCACCCGCAGGTCCAACCTTGGAACCTTCAATTGAGTTCTCCAATCGAATAAAAATGTGCGTCAATCCGCTGTATTCCTCTCGCACTGTTTGCGATGTTTATGCTGCAACTGGATTACCACCCACTTATATTTTATACACAGTGGACATTAGGGTTTGTAATTCTGGCCTTTCCAAACTCAATAGGCAACATTTAAATTACTAGATCAACTACATAATATTGATCTTAACGATAAACACTGATATGTACAAAACCTTTAAACAAACACCCTAAAATAAGGTTAATTTTTTTGGACTAGGAAGCTGGTCGATGAAAGGAACGTAGCCAAGTAAGTACAGCGTAGACAAGTAAAGCTGTAGTGTGGCCAGTTTATGAAACCATTCGTTCAGTTGAAATCTGAATGTCAGTTGATAGCAGTAAACGAGAACTAATGTGAGTTTGATGCGCTGCTCTCCGAAAATGTTTTCGAATGGTTTGAGCCACCCTGCCTCAAAATCATCTTCAAAATAAAAATTACCTGATTTTTTAAGGTTTTTTCCAGGATTTTCAATAAATTTCCAGGATTAAAAAAATACGTTAAATACTTTATTTATTTATTACCAGACTCAGGCCGAAGTGGCCTGTGTTACACATAAAAGTCTTCTCCATTCAGCTCGGTCCATGGCTGCACTTCGCCAACCACGCAGTCTGCGGAGGGTCCGCAAATCGTCCTCCACCTGATCGATCCACCTTGCCCGCTGTGCATTCTCGCCTTCTTGTGCCCGTCGGATCGTTGTCGAGAATCATTTTCACCGGATTGCTGTCCGACATTCTGGCTATGTGCCCGGCCCACCGCAGTCGTCCGATTTTCGCGGTATAAACGATGGATGGTTCTCCCAGCAGCTCATGCAACTCGTGGTTCATTCGCCTCCTCCACGTACCGTCCTCCATCTGCACCCCACCATAGATGGTACGCAGCACTTTCCTTTCGAAACTCCAAGTGCGCCTTGGTCCTCCATGAGCATCGTCCAGGTCTCGTGTCCGTAGAGGACTACCGGTCTAATGAGCGCTTTGTAGATTGTCAGTTTGGTACGACGGCGAACTCTATTCGATCGAAGCGTCTTGCGGAGTCCAAACTACGTACGATTTCCAGCCACTATGCGTCTCCGAATTTCTCTGCTGGTATCGTTATCGGCGGTCACCAGTGAGCCCAAGTACACGAATTCTTCAACCACCTCGATTTCGTCACCACCGATAGAAACTCGTGGTGGGTGGCTTACGTTGACCTCTCTTAAGCCTCTACCTATCATGTACTTCGTCTTCGACGTGTTGATGACTAGTCCAATCCGTTTAGCTTCGCTTTTCAGTCTGATGTAGGCTTCCTTCATCCTCTCAAAGTTACGTGCCATGTTATCAATAACGTTGAAACCAAATAACTGGACGGACTTCGTGAAAATCGTACCACTCGTGTCAATCCCTGCCCTTCGTATTATTCCCTCGAAAGCGATGTTGAATAGCAGACACAAAAGACCATAACCTTGCCGTAATCATCTTCGCGTTTCGAAGGGACTCGATAATGCCCCATGAAACTCGCACTACGCACATCACCCGATCCATCGTCGCCTTGTCGTATTGTCGATTGTGGTCTTCGGTTCAAATGAAACTATGACTATGACCTACTCTATTTATAACAAAACCTATGGTAAAATGCTTGTAGGTTCTATTGAGAAATCTCACCAAAGAGACAATTCTTTCACGTAGATGTATTTTTAAAATGTTCTATCGGGTGTGATTTTTCCACACATTTTTGGGGAGGTTAAATCGGCTATCATTTGAGATTTCTATGGCGTACTGCTGAAAAAATTACTAAAATGAGAAAAAAAACAATTTGTTTTCCATTCCTTTGTTTTTGATAAGATGAATATCGGAGCCATGAGATGAATTCCAGGAGCAGTTCCCCTTTGACTTTCCATAAAGTTGGCAGAAATTTTCATTATATCGAACTCTTGGAGAAAAGTTTCCGAGCCTCTTGGAAGAAGACTTTCGAGCCACCTAAAACGAGGTTTTTAAGCATCTTGGAAGGATGTCTCTAAGCCTAATAAACGTTGGGTTCCAAGCCTTTAGAAAAATGAATTCCGAGCCACTTGAAGAGAAGCTTCCGGGCCTCTTGAATGGAGGCATCTGAATGTAGGCTTCTGGGCATCTTGAAAGGAGGCTTCCGAGCCTCTTGAAAGGAGGCTTCCGAGCCTCTTGACAGAAGGCTTCCGAGCCTCTTGACAGGAGGCTTCCGAGCCTCTTGACAGGAGGCTTCCGAGCCTCTTGAAAGGAGGCTTCCGAGCCTCTTGAAAGGAGGCTTCCGAGCCTCTTGAAAGGAGGCTTTGGAGCGTCTTGCAAGGAGGCTTCGGAGCCTCTTGAAAGGAGGCTTCCAGGCCTCTTGAAAGGAGGCCTGAGCCTCTTGAAAGGAGGCTTCCTGAGCCTCTTGAAAGGAGGCTTCCGAGGCCTCTTGAAAGGAGGCTTCCTGAGCCTCTTGAAAGGAGGCTCCTGAGCTTCTTGAAAGGCTTCCGAGCATCTTGAAAGGAGGCTTCTGAGCCTCTTGAAAGAAGGCTTCCTGAGCCTCTTGAAAGAAGGCTTCCGAGGCCTCTTGAAAGGAGGCTTCTGAGCCTCTTGAAAGGAGGCTTCTGAGCCTCTTGAAAGGAGACTTCCGAGCCTCTTTGAGAGGAGGCTTCCTGAGCTTCTTGAAGGAGGCTTCCGAGCCTCTTGCAAGGAGGCTTCCTGAGCCTCTTGCGAGGAGGCTTCCTGAGCCTCTTGCAAGGAGGCTTCCAGAGCTTCTTGCAAGGAGGCTTCCGAGCCTCTTGCAAGGAGGCTTCCTGAGCCTCTTGCAAGGAGGCTTCTGAGCCTCTTGCAAGGAGGCTTTGAGCCTCTTGCAAGGAGGCTTCCTGAGCCTCTTGAAAGGAGGCTTCTGAGCCTCTTGCAAGGAGGCTTCTGAGCCTCTTGAAAGGAGGCTTCTGAGCCTCTTGAAAGGATGCTTCCTGAGCCTCTTGAAAGGAGGCTCTGAGCCTCTTGAAAGGAGGCTCTGAGCCTCTTGAGAGGAGGCTTCCGGGCCTCTTGAAAGGAGGCTCTGAGCCTCTTGAAAGGAGGCTTCCTGAGCCTCTTGCAAGGAGGCTTCTGAGCCTCTTGCAAGGAGGCTTCCGCGCCTCTTGAAAGGAGGCTTGCGCTTCTCTTGAGAGGAGGCTTCCAGTCCTCTTAAAAGGAGGCTTCGAGCCTCTTGAAAGGAGGCTTCCGAGCCTCTTGAAAGGAGGCTTCTGAGCCTCTTGAAAGGAGGCTTCTGAGCCTCTTGAAAGGAGGCTTCCTGAGGCCTCTTGAAAGGAGGCTTCTGAGCCTCTTGAAAGGAGGCTTCCTGAGGCCTCTTGAAAGGAGGCTTCCAGCCTCTTGAAAGGAGGCTTCTGAGCCTCTTGAAAGGAGGCTCTGAGCCACTTGAAAGGAGGCTTCTGAGCCACTTGAAAGGAGGCTTCCAGAGCCTCTTAAAAGAAGGCTTCCAGAACCTCTTGAAAGAAGGCTTCCTGAGGCCTCTTGAAAGGAGGCTTCCAAGCCTCTTGAAAGGAGGCTTCTGAGCCTCTTGAAAGGAGGCTTCCGAGCCTCTTGAAAGGAGGCTTCCGAGCCTCTTGAAAGGAGGCTTCCGAGCCTCTTGAAAGGAAGCTTCCGAACCTCTTGAAAGGAGGCTTCCGAGCCTCTTGAAAGTAGGCTTCCGAGCCTCTTGAAAGTAGGCTTCCGAGCCTCTTGAGAGGAGGCTTCCGAGCCTCTTGAAAGGAGGCTTCTGAGCCTCTTGCAAGGAGGCTTCCGAGCCTCTTGCAAGGAGGCTTCCGAGCCTCTTGGGAGGAGGCTTCCGAGCCTCTTGGGAGGAGGCTTCCGAGCCTCTTGGAAGGAGGCTTCCGAGCCTCTGGCAAGGAGGCTTCCGAGCCTCTTGGAAGAAGGCTTCCGAGCCTCTTGGAAGGAGGCTTCCGGGTCTCTTGAAAGGAGGCTTCCAAGCTTCTTCCAAGCCTCTTGAAAGGAGGCTTCCGAGCCTCTTGAAAGGAGGCTTCCGAGCTTCTTGGAAGGAGGCTTCCGAGCCTCTTGGAAGGAGGCTTCCGAGCCTCTTGCAAGGAGGCTTCCGAGCCTCTTGGGAGGAGGCTTCCGAGCCTCTTGGAAGGAGGCTTCCGAGCCTCTGGCAAGGAGGCTTCCGAGCCTCTTGAAAGAAGGCTTCCAAGCTTCTTGGAAGGAGGCTTCCGGGTATCTTGAAAGGAGGCTTCCGAGCCTCTTGAAAGGAGGCTTCCGAGCTTCTTGGAAGGAGGCTTCCGAGCTTCTTGGAAGGAGGCTTCCGAGCTTCTTGGAAGGAGGCTTCCGAGCCTCTTGGAAGGAGGCTTCCGAGCCTCTTGGAAGGAGGCTTCCAGGCCTCTTGGAACGAGGCTTTCGCGCCTCTTGGAAGGAGGCTTCGGAGCCTCTTGGAAGGAGCCTTCCGAGCCTCTTGGAAGGAGGCTTCCGAGCCTCTTGGAAGGAGGCTTCCGAGCCTCTTGGAAGGAGGCTTCCTGAGCCTCTTGGAAGGAGGCTTCTGAGCCTCTTGGAAGGAGGCTTCCGAGCCTCTTGGAAGGAGGCTCTGAGCCTCTTGGAAGGAGGCTTCCGAGCCTCTTGGAAGGAGGCTTCCGAGCCTCTTGGAAGGAGGCTTCTGAGCCTCTTGGAAGGAGGCTTCCTGAGCCTCTTGGAAGGAGGCTTCCTGAGCCTCTTGGAAGGAGGCTTCCTGAGCCTCTTGGAAGGAGGCTTCCGAGCCTCTTGGAAGGAGGCTTCCGAGCCTCTTGGAAGGAGGCTTCCGAGCCTCTTGGAAGGAGGCTTCCGAGCCTCTTGGAAGGAGGCTTCCGAGCCTCTTGGAAGGAGGCTTCCGAGCCTCTTGAAAGGAGGCTTCCGAGCCTCTTGAAAGGAGGCTTCCGGGCCTTTTGAAAGCAGGCTTCCAATCCTCTTGCAAGGAGGCTTCTGAGCCTCTTGAAAAAAGGCATCTGGGCCTTTTGAAAGGAGGCTTCTGGGCCTCTTGAAAGGAGACTTTCGGGCCTCTTGATAGGAAGCTTCCGGGCCTATTAAAAGGAGGCTTCCGGGCCTCTTGAAAAGAGGCTTTCGGGCCTCTTGAAAGGATGCTTCCGAACCACTAAAAAAAGGTTTCCGACCCTCTTGAAAGTAGGCTTCCCAGCCTCTTGAAAGAAGTCATCCGATCCTCTTGAAAGGAGTTCTCCGAGCTGTTTCATAGAAGGCTTTCGAAACAACAGAGCATGTCGAAAAAAGATAGATAGCGTAGAAGATTGTTTAAATTTATTCATTCGTCGTTCCGTCCTTTTGATTTTTTCTCCCACAGCCTTTCATCCATTACGTTGGTTGTGGAGAAAAGGATTCAATAGTCTTTGAGTTACTGATCGCATACATATGACAAATGTACAAGAGAAAATTTTGAAATTAAAAAAATATACATATATCAAAACTTTATCAATAAGTTTTGATTAAACTCGCCATTGTTCATTTTTATCCGAGGTACTCCTGGAACAGGTGAAGGTACCCCCAGGTTGAGAACCGCTGCACTATATGAAAGAGGAGAGCATATACTTTCGCGTGGTGGGTGAGATACTGATTTTTGAAAAATAATATTTCCCCATAAAGACACCGTGCACATGAACACATTACACCAACTCCAGGAGAAGCTTTCGAGGAATTCAGAATAACGAAAAATAATGCAGTACTAAAGAAGTTGTGACGAAATTTATGGAACGGCTGTTCTTGTGGAGAAATATGTTTATTTAGTAGATAATTATAAAACAATAATTGTTTTATGTGAGATCTAAAAGTTTTAAAAGAATATATTCTGGAAATGTTTGAAGGTAACAAATACGTTAATAGAAGTAATGTGAAAGTATTCCAAAGAAGTCGGTTAAAAAAATCCATGATGTTTTACAAGCATTTCGAGAAAATTCTAATGCATTTGAGAATTTTGTCAGCCCCCGATTTTAAACGTTTTCGAGCCGATTGCGTCACCCCATTATTTTCCAAGAGGAAAATCTCATGATTTTCCAAGAGGAAAATCTCATGATTTTCCAAGAGGAAAATCTCATGATTTTCCAAGAGGAAAATCTCATGATTTTCCAAGAGGAAAATCTCATGATTTTCCAAGAGGAAAATCTCATGATTTTCCAAGAGGAAAATCTCATGATTTTCCAAGAGGAAAATCTCATGATTTTCCAAAAGGAAAATCTCATGATTTTCCAAGAGGAAAATCTCATGATTTTCCAAGAGGAAAATCTCATGATTTTCCAAGAGGAAAATCTCATGATTTTCCAAGAGGAAAATCTCATGATTTTCCAAGAGAAAAATCTCATGATTTTCAAAAAGGAAAATCTCCCGATATTCCAAAAAGAAAATCTCATGATTTTCCAAGAGGAAAATCTCATGATTATCCAAGAGGAAAATGTTATGATTTTACAAGAGAAAAATGTTATGGTTTTTCAAGAGGAAACCTCATGATTTTCTACGGAAAAATCTAATAGTTTTCCTAGGAAAAATTTTGTTATTTTCCTCGGTAAAATCTAATTATTTTCCATGGGAAAAATCTAGTGATTTGCCACTGCAAAATCTAATGATTTTTACGGAAAAAAGCACTGATTTACCACGGGATAATGCAATAATTTTCCACGGGGAAACGTAATGAATTTTCAAGGAAAAATCATATGATTTTCCACGGGATATTGTTATAAATTTCGACGAGAAATTTGTATGGATTTGCATTCTACAGGAAATCCTTATGATATTCCACGAACATTTTTCTTCTAAATTTCCAAGGGGAAATCTACAGATTGCTACGGGAAATTCTTATAAGTTTCCACGAGTAATTTTTATAGATTGCTACGGGAAAGTCTGATGATTATTCACAGAAATGTCTTATTTTATGCAGTTAATTCTTATGATTTTCCGTAAAAATAACAATGATTTTCTTCGAAAAACTCTTTTAAAAAGCTAGGTGGATAAATTGGTATGCTATCCGAGTAAAATTATAATAATGTTGAGGGGAAGTTCTTTCATTTTCGATTTTGATTTTCTTGCCCTGGAAATAACATTACTGGCATTTTCTGGTTCACGTGCTCGCTCTACACAGTTCTCATCCAATCTAGGTTTCAGTACTTCAAGAATCAGTTTGCTTCTTCTACTGAATGTATAATTTATATACAATAAATATGCAGCAAAAAATGCATACGCTACCAAATGGCAACGTGACTTCAAACGAAATGAATTATAAACATAGAGTTAGGATAGCATACCTAACTAGCTGTTGATTAAACAAAACGGGTATAAGTGTGCGAGGTGCGATAACGTAGCTACTGTCCCAACACGTTTGAATCAAATTCTCAACAAGGCGAACCGCTTCAAAACTTCTCGACCAACAACCAACGGTAACAAAGGCCTGAATTCCGAGATTTTCTATGCGTCAGATGTGACCCATTTGCACTCTCCACGCGGACGGACGGACGACCGACGCGTCGGTCAGTCTTCGAATCGAACGAAACAATTCGAACCTCGGAAACGTAAATTAGATCACACATAAAGTAGACCATCAACGCGGCGCGGCACCGATGATGACCAACGAGCAGCACCACGAGCTAAGAAGGAGGCCACCGCCATCGTCACCAGCGCGAGGCTAGCGATGGTCAACCGCCGCGCGCACCTGTGCGGTTGTTGGTGCCCAAGAAAAATGAAAAGTGAAACAAAGCGAAACTATGGGCGTCGTCGCTATCGTCGCGACGCGACGGTCGCGGCTGACTCGAAGGAATCCATAACCTATTTTTGTCACACACAAACGGCGACCATTTCTCCCGCTCCGCGGCAAGCATTCGATCTCACCTGTTTACATACTCAAAAACGAATCAGCAGCGCCGCCCCGTCGCAGCCTTCGTCGCCGTAAGTCGCACTTAACAAACAGGAAAGCGTGAATGGGCGAGTGGTGGTCGTCTTCATTCCGGCCCGTTTGACTTCGCTCGAACTCGCAGTCAGCAGCTGAGGAAACTACTTTCCGATAGGCCGCGAATAACCGCAAAATGGTTTTTACGCATAAATTACAGCGAGCGAATGGTGACACACCTGAAGACGACTGCTTGCGACGACGACGAATGCGAAGAGGATTGCCTTATTACTTATCGCTCGGTGGATAAACGACCGACCATTATTGCCGCACAGGTACCCACTACGTCTGTTTTCACTTACTGTCACTTATGATGGCAGTTGTGGTGGCAAACGAAGGCGAGGATAGCGGTTTTCGTAGCAACATGATTGAGGTAGAAACGAGGAAGATTCCCTTTTTCCAATTCAGTCAGTCTTCTGCTTTGCATATTGCTATGGGAAGATGGTACCGAAGACGACCACGGCTCGAGGCGAAGGAAAGCGAAGACCAAGGGCGACCTTGTCTCGGACGTAGAACGGTACTTCTGCGGTCGATTGTTGTGGCATTGTATTGGGGACTGTTGAAGCGCAGTCGTCCCACCGAGCGAGGCAGGAATCTGTGGTGGGTGAGGGTGGGAACATTTGATTGGACTTGGATATTCGTTGTTTGGGAATGGACGCTGCTGATGATTCGGCAAAATTCGGAGTGGCACCAATTATAATAAAAGGCGAATAACGGGAAAGTCCCAATCCAATTAGTGCAATGATTGACGCTACCGACAATTTTCTCATCCGTTCGCTTGGGATGATTAATGCAGCAGGCGAATTGATGAAGTTGCTGTCCCATTTGCAAAAGCCAAATTGGATAACGTTTTCCCAGGTCATCGATGCAACTTCTAATTTCTTGTTGGTTTCAATGAAATTTCTCGACAGAATTTCTTGTTGTCCCAAGCATTCTAGGGCTTCTATTGGAGTAATTGTTGGCATCGCATCTCACTACTGAGACATTGCTGCTTCGCAGCTTAGGATTTCCTTTCATTTCGGCAAGGGAATTATCTAAAAGCAGTCGTATATCGGCTAGCTCGAATTCTTTTATGACCAGGGAAATAAAAAGTATTAGACAGGACAGAGATTCAAACCCAGCCACCTTCAGCACCGTCTGTTTATTCATTTATTTATTTGTTTTCAAATATGACTCAGTCAGTTGTGGCACTAAGAAAGATCCCAACAAATTCAATGTTTTAGCAGTAGATTCCTACGAGTTTTGATTGGAAAAACAAATGTAAAGTTGTTAGAACAATACAGAATAGTGGAGGTGATCGCAACATAATAAAAACAATAAAAAATGCATTACTATTTTCTAGGTTGTAGGTTTAAACAGTTACAGTGAAGTAAATTACAATACGCATAGATTCCAATTTAGTTCTCTTTCCATCAACTAAATGTATGACAAGACCCCGCAAAAAATATCTGCCATAGCCACCACCGCCGAGCACCCCACGTCGATTCGTCTTTCTCGGACCCAAATTATGTCGGCTTGTTGCTATGCGGCACAAGACCGACAACCGAGAGCCGGTCGTCGTCGTCTTCGCCATCGTGCCTTCTGCCGCCCGCCATGCCATGCCGGCTGCAGAAGAACCGGAGAGGGTACCGACGCTGACGGCACTGCCACTTGGTGGGTAATGGTAAGCCATTGTTCAGTTTCAATGTTGTATGCAGAGTGCAACAGCAGGCATCGGCGGTGGTGAACAAAAAATTTGCTTCGCGAAAAAAAAAGCTGAACACCAACTTTTAAAAATAAGACAAACCTGGACCGGCGAGGAGGAGGAGGAGGAGGCGAAGGCGGACCGAACGAGGGGACGGAGGACGCAATCGCGCAATTTTCTGCTTTACTTTGGCCTTCCCGTTGTCCTCGTCGCAAGTTCCCAACCTCTTCTGCATCGAACACTGACACACTGTCATGTGCGTTGTGCATAACGAACGAAAAGTCGTACAACCCAACCGACAAAAAGCTGCATTTGACTGTTATGTAGGTCAGAGCTTCCCAAACTTTTGGGTATGCGACCCACCTAGCAAAATTCTATATGTCTCGCGACCCACCTATGAAAAAATTTTACCAAGTAGTATTAAGCATTAATTGAATCAGAATGTCATCTGTTTCGGCAAGTTTTACAAAAATATTCACGTTTCCTTCATGTACAAATGCAAAAAATGACAAACATGATATTGTTTGTCAAAATGTTTTCATTTTACTTCATTAAGGGGCATAAATGTTTTCTGAAATAACGTGGTGATGAATATTTAAAACAAATGCGGTTTGAACTTGAAATTATGTTCCTGAAAAAAATGATCAAAAGGTTCGGCATTCGAGCTGCAATTAATATTTGTTCTACGCGACCCACCAACAATCCGCTCGCGACCCCCCTGGGGGTCGGGACCCACAGTTTGGGAAACCATGATGTAGGTATTATGATGCTTAGAGTGGGTCAGAATAATAGTATGGAAAAAGTGATCCATTATTCTATTTCGTTCTAATGAACATTTCAAGAATCTCTCAAAATTAACACCAAGTCAAAGTTGTTTATGTAAAATCCAAAGTATTTTTCCAATTAATCCCGACAACAATCAAAATGAAATGAAATGGAAACTCATCAATAAATTTCCTACCCACCCTAATGATGTCCCATCGAAAACAGTGCTCACTTGAGTCGAAACTTGGTCTTACCGAGCCAACGAAAGAGTGGCGCTGGAGCAGGCTGCACTTATTGCTGTTGCTGTTGCCGCTTCTGGATCGAGTACCGAACTTCATTGTGTAGAGAGCAGTTGTGTAGTAGAGTAGAGCATAAACCAATCTCCGCCAAACAACCAACCCCGGCCCATCTACACCGTTACGTACCAACAACCCCGACCCCCAGTTGCCCACCGTGATATTATTCGGGTTTGGACACGGCCACGGCGAGCGGTGCCCGTCGAGGACAAACTGGAGGCTGCTCGGTGGTTAGTTACGATGATTTTGGTTGCATTGGTCTTCGGGTTTCTTTCTGTTGGGGAGGTTGGCTTGGTGTTGTGTGCATTATAAAGTGTTATGTAATGAATATTCAATTTAGGTACCCTACAGCCTCCTTCTTTTCCTCCCCCTTCTTCTTAAGAGAAAAGGTGGCTACGCGAACGACAACACCGCGCACGGTTGACTCGGCTTTGTGATATTGTCGTTTTTTTGCGAAATGGTTTTCGATTTCGTTCTCAACGGAGCGTGAATGATGCAGAAGCTATTGATAGGAGATTTCTGTTAGCCGGAAAGTGCATTCAGGAAGATGAACAAATTGGATTGGAAGAGAATCTTGAGTTATAAATTTTCAAAGGATTTTGAAAAAAAAAATACTTATTTCGATTGGTATTCGAAATAAATGAAGGTTGTGATGCTAAAAAATCTCTATTTGGATTTTGATGTTCACTGATATGTCACGCGAGGAACCTCTGCGATTTGTATTCCACGAAAGTATCCAAAACATCCGAATACCATTCCCGAATAAACATCTTTTGGAATTCTGATCAAGCTAAAAACGGGAATGCTGATATAGCGATTCCAAACAAATTCCAACTGAGCTTTGAACAAATCCCGAATAAGACTGGGATTCGGAGCAAATCTCAACTGAGATTCGAATCTCGACTGAGATTTGGAGCGAAACTGACTGTTATTCCGAGCGAATCTGGACTGAGATTCGAAACGAATCTCGACTGAAATTCTAAACGAATCTCGACTAAGATTCGGAGCTAATCCCAACCTAGATTCGAAGCAAATCTCGACTGTTATTTGGACCGAATCACTACTGAGATTCGGAGCGAATCTAGTCTGCGATTGGGACCGAATCTCGACTAAGATTCGGAGCGCATCCTGACTGAGATGTGAAGCAAATCTCACCTGAGATTCGGAGCGAATCTCGACTGAGATTTGGACCGAATCTCAACTGAGATTCGGAGCGAATCTGGACTGAGATGTAAAGCGAATCTCGACTGAGATTCGAAGCTAATCCCGACCTAGATTCGAGGCAAATCTAGACTTCGATTGGAGTGAATCTAGACTGAGTTTCGAAATGAATCTCGACTGAGATTTGAATCGAATCTCTACTGAGATTCGAAGCAAATTTCGAATGAGATTCGGAGTGAATGCCGACTAAGATTCGGAGCGAATCTAGACTGCGATTGGTATCGAATCTCGACTGAGATTCGGAGCGAATCTGGACTGAGATTAGAAGTGAATCTCGACTGAGATTCGAAACAAATCTCGACTGAGATTCGAAACGAATCTCGACTGAGATTCGGACCGAATCACTACTGATATTCGGAGCGAATCCCGACTGAGATATGAAGCGAATCTCGACTGAGATTCAGAACTAATTTCGCCTGAGATTCGGAGCGAATCTCGAATGAGATTCGGAGCGAATCTAGACTGAGATTAGAAGCGAATCTCGACTGAGATTCGGAGCTAATCCCGACTGATATTTGGACCTAATCACTACTGAGATTCGGAACGAATCCCGACTGAGATATGAAGCGAATCTCGACTGACATGGGACCGAATCTCAACTGACATTGCATAGCATAGCATAGCATAGCATAGTTACGGTGTACTTCGTAGATTGGACACTAGTGATACTCATGTTTTTCTTTTGAAATCCTTATTCAGCTTGCTATCAGAAATCAAGGTGGGTGTGGTCCTTGATTTCAATCTAGGATAAAAATCACAAAAGCATGAGGATTACTACTCCTGGCCACGCCCATCTTCACCGTAACTTGGGAGGGGAAGGAAGTGTTGGTGTAGTACTTACTTAACGAGAGGGATATTGGGGAAGGTATTCGTTGGGTCAGGATTTGCCTGTAGCTGACAATGTTACCGTGGTAGATCTTACACCGTAACACACCACGCAAAAGTGTCTACCCAGCGTTACGGGGGAGGACCGAATCTCAACTGACATTGGGACCGAATCTCAACTGAGATTCAACTGAGATCTCAGTCTAAGATTAAAAGCGAATCTCGACTGACATTCGAAGCTAATCCCGACCTAGATTCGAAGCAAATCTAGACATCGATTGGGACCGAATCTCGACTGAGATTCGGAGCGAATTTCGACTGAGATTTGAAACGAATCTCTACTGAGATTTGAAGCAAATTTCAACTGAGATTCGGAGTGAATGCCGAATAAGATTCGGAGCGAATCTAGACTGCGATTGGGATCGAATTTGACTGAGATACGGATCGAATCTTGACTGGGATATGAAGCGAATCTCGACTGATATTCGAGGCTAATTTCGCCTGAGAGAGAATCTGGACTGAGATTAGAAGGGAATCTCGACTGAGATTCGGGGCGAACCTAGACTGAGATTCGAAACGAATCTGGGCTGAGATTCGGAGCTATTCACGACCTAGATTCGGAGCGAATCTAGACTGCGATTGAGACCGAATCTGGACTGAGATTTGACTAAAATTAGGAGCGAATTTCGACTGAGATTTAGAGCAAATATCGTCTGAAATTCGGAGCCAATCTCGACTGAGATTGATAGCGAATCTCAATTTAGATTCGGTGCGAATCTCCAATGAAATTCGAAGTGAGTCGCAATTGAGACTCAAAGCGAATTTTGAATGATATTCAGGCATATCCGACTAATATTCAGAGAAAATCTCCACTGGGATTAGAAGCGAATCTCGACTGAGACTCGGATCGAATCTCGACTGAGATTAGAAACGAATCTCGACTGGGATTTTGAGCGAATCCCGATTGAGATTTGGATCAAATCTCGACTGATATTGGGACCAAATCTCGACTCAGATTCAAAACTTATCTCGACTGAGATTTGTAGCGAATTTCGACTGAGATTCGGAGCGCATCTTAGTCGAAATTTGCTACAAATCTCTCCACTGAGCTCCGCATCTGAGTCGAGAATCGCTCCAAATATCAATAGAGCCAATCTCGACTGGTATTCGATGCGAAGTCTTGTCTGAGATTTGGTGCGAATCTTGTTCGACATTCGGAGCAAATCTCGACTGAGATTCGGAGCTTATCGCGATTGATCTTATTATTTATTTGCTCAAACTTAAGTCGGAGTGGCCTGTGCAGTACATGGAAGCCTTCTCGATCCATGGCTGCACGTCGCCAACCACGCAGTCTACGGAGAGTTCGCAAATCGTGGTCTCGACACAATTGGGATTTTGGCAAACCGGGTTTCGAAGCGATTGCAAGCAAATCTCGACTGAGATTTGAAACGAATCACAACTGATTCGAAGTAAATCTTAACGGGGATTCGGAGAGAACTCAGACTGGTATTCGGAGTAAATCTTGAATAGGATTCGGAGCAAATATAAATCGTGATTTCGAGGGAAATGCGACTCGGATTCCGAGAATCTCGATGCAGATTTCAATATAACTGCGTCAATCCAGTCGGAATTTTTAGAAAAATCATCTGAGATTTGAAATGAATGAAGTGGCTCTACGATCAAGCTGATTGGTTTTTATACGAGCGGCTTACGGGCGAAACCATCCGGCCAGATGCAGAGTGGAACATTAACAGCTTCTCCGAGAAGATACTAGGAGCAGCGACAAACCAGCGGCCGAATCGGACAGAAACCATAGTGGTGCCCCGAAACGATAGCCGCAATTCGACACCGGCGAAAGTATCTCCGATCCTTCCGACGTCTACAGCAGTGTGATCCGGGCCATCTCGAGACGTTGGCTAAATTTCAGGAAGCGCGAGCAGCGGCACGAAGCTGCGTTCCGTAATGCAACGGAGCAGTCATGGGAAAATTTCGTGGCGAAAATATCACCCAGCAGTACAGCAACCGAGCTGAGGCGGACGGTGAATACTCTGCGTGGTAATCGGCAACTGCGCCAGGTAGTTCTCAAGCGAGCGGGCGGATTAACGGACAAAGAAGCACCAGAAGAACTGGCGAAAGTTTATTACGAGAGATTGGCGACTCTAGTTACCCTCCATCGTTCCAGATGGCGAAAGCGGCAGCTGAACGACGGCCCATAGAACATCGATCTTGCCTTGAACGAATTTCTGTGGGCCGTCGACAAAGAGCAAAGTGTCTCAACAGGTCCAGATTCGATCGGGTACCCCCTGCTGTAACATCTTCCGCTATCCGTACACCCAATCAGCGGATGGCAGATTTTAATACAGTTCTGCATAAGAACCTTGCTGAAACAGTATAATAATTGGGCATATACAAAATCTGTATTATTTCAATACAATTATTGTATTGAAATAATACAGATTTGTATTATATTAATACAATATTTGTATAAAAAGCTTACAGAATTGTATATGCCCAGATTTTATACAATAATTGTCAGATTTGTTTTTTTGGTGTAAAAATGGCGCTTTTTGAGCTGACGAACAATATCCGGCGCAGTGGCGAGATTTCCGCTAACTGGCGAAATGCAATCGTCGTCCCTATCCCAAAACCGAACTGACACGATTCAGGATCGAATGCCTTCCGGCCAATCTCGCTCACCAGCGGAATGTCGAAGCTACTCGAGCGAATTATTAATCGTCGACTGATTACTGAACTCGAATCAAGTGGACGGCTCGACAAGCGACAACACGCTTATCGTGCTGGACGTGGTACCGATACGTACTTTGCCGAACTTGAAAGGTCGTTGCCTACTACCGACGAGCACTGCCTGATAGCATCCCTGGATCTATCGAAAGCGTACGACACCACCTGGAGACACGGTATCTTGCGAACTCTAAAGTTGGCGATTACGTTATCGGATGCTGAATCTACTGCAGAGTTTCCTGTCGGAACACACCTTCCAGGTGTCCATAGGAGCACATATGTCTCAAGAGTACCTTCCGGAGAACGGAGTACCTCAGAGTTCTGTCCTATCCGTGATGCTGTTTCTTATCGCGATGCAGCCCATTCTCCGCCGCTGCTGACTGCCGCTGGAGTTGAAATCCTTCTGTACGCGGATGACATCCTCTTCGTAGAACAAAAGGGGAAGGATTATACCGCAGACTGCAAACCGCCGTCACAGCTGTGGACAAATGGTCGAAGAGCGTGGGGTTCTCCACATCTGCGACCAAAAAGAGATCACCATCGATTGAACCTCTGTTCCGAAAACCACTCTGCACCGAACGCTCACGTTTAAGCCGCACTGTAAAGCGGTGAAGACATCGTGCAACTCACAACTGCGAATCCTCCAAATGATCGTGTGTCAACCGACAACTGTCAACCAACGTGTCAACCGAGCCACCCTGCTGCAAGTTGGCTCAGCGTTAGTCGCTGCGAAGTTGATGTATGGAGTTGGACTGGTGAGCCGAGGAGGGCTGGAGACCCTACAAACCCTCGCTCCAGTATACAATAAAATGATTCGCTACGCTTCCGGAGCGTTTGTGACCAGTCCGATTATTTCCATCATGGCCGAAGCCGGCACTCTTCCGTTTGGACAACTTGTCACACAGTCGAAAGCGCGAAAGGCCGTCCGAATAAAGGTTAAAAGTCGCAAAAACAGCACCCTTCGGTTGATCCGCTGGGCATTAGACCGTCTTTACGAATATACGGGCACAGTACTTCCCACTATCGACCAGCAAGCACGGCAGAGTGATCGTGTCTGGCAAGCACGAAGACCAGCAATAGTGTGGGATGTGAAAAACTGCTTTCGAGTCGCTTTCCCGCCTGAAAGAGCTATACCAGTCGTCCAACAATTGCTCTCGATAAGATTTCGTAGGTCGACTGTCGGCTTTTCAGTCTCACAAAAATCGAAACGACACGTTAGTTTAGTTAGAGTTTGGGACAACAAAACACCCGTGGATACAGGATATGGAAAATCTGGTGCGCAACAAACTCGTCCGATTTTGCTGGATACCGGGACACGCCGGCATTAGTGGAAATACCAAGGCCGACCGACTAGCAAACGAGGCTCGGAGACAGCCCGCAATCGATATGCCCATTCCAGGCGAAGACGCTTTGAGAGCGGTAAAGCAGGCAATACGATGGTGCTGGAACCATGAGTGGCACGATTCTCGAGACGTGAAACTGAGAGAAATTAAGGACGATACGCTCCGGTGGAAAGATCAGATTTTTACAGCATCGACTTAGATTAGTTGACCCAACTTAGAATTGGCCATACGAGTGACCCATACGTTCTTACTGAAGAAGGATTTGCGAGTGATGCGGAACCATCATCGACGTGCAACATGTTATCCTCCATTGTCGGAAGTATGAGCAGCAGCGACGGGACAACGACATCAACACAACTAGTCTCAGAGCTGCCCTGGCTTGTTTGCATGCTGCCTTTATTCAACTCAAGCAAAATGGCTTGTAATACAAACAGCAACCCATCTTTATCTTTCGTATGTTCGAAATCAACAATCACTCATCCTAAGTGGGCTGAAAAATCATCCACCTGATAGGGACAACGATGCCGACATTTTGTCCATTTCGCTCGAGACTTTCGATGGTTTAAATGAGATATTGCGGACATCCATCGACGTATTTTGCTGTTTGGCATCAAAACCAAATGTAAGCAAGCCGGCTGGTGGAATAATTCTGGTTGGAAATGCAATATATGAAGATTTTCAACGATAAATGTGCTGAACCGTAGCGCAAAGGGCCAAGGTTTGAGCCGTTAACCCTATGCATTTAAGTTAGATTCAGTAAATCTGATATATTACATAGTAGCGGTACATATTGGGAATATACTGGCGCTGTCCATAAATTTAGAAACACATTGGAGCTAAAAGAACATATCTTGATGTGACCACAGACAAACGGGGGTAACACTTATTATTCCAATATCGTTCTCGTGTTTAAGGATTAGTTTTAAGGCTCTGTCTCATTCCCGATTTAATTTTCATTTTACTCAAGAGTGACAGTTCGAAAATTAAAAAATCACCTGGTAATAAGAATGGCTGGTGCTACCCAGCAATGTCCGATAAGACATCGATCGAAAATGGTTCGATATCTGTCACAAGTAATCATGCTCTGCAAGTAAGGTTATTCGATAATTATTGAACTGTCACTGTTTAGGAATTCACCAATAAGTTTCCCACCCCCTTTTGAGATCAGTCGCTGACTAAGTAACTGGCGAAGGGACGAAACAGCAGCACGAACCCATCACCCGAGAAATCCACCATCATTAGTTTAGTTGTATAAGGATCGCCATACCGGATAGCCAAACTTGTAATTTTTAGTCTGTAGAATGTAATAAATGTTGCGTATTGTGAGTGAATAAAATGTAGTTTGGCTGTGTAAAAGTGCGTACGGAGCATTCGGCAATGGCGAGAAAACCGGAGAAGGAGATCTAAACCAACCAAGGAACCCAAAACCCCACCAATTCAAACCCAAAAATCAACCGGAACCAGTGCCAATCGAAGGTAACGGCCCAACATCCCTACAATCACTTTTATGTTTGCATTGAGTTTAATTATCCAAAATGCAGGGCTGGTAGCGATGGATGCCGTTCAAAATAGTGACTTTAGTGACCAACGATGACGAAAAAGTGACCAAATAGTGACTTTTGTATAAAGTGGGGTATAGAGCTAGAGATGACAAATAGAAGAAGAGCTCGACGTTTTCTGTATAACAGCTGTGGTGACAGGTATCTCGTTGATATATGCGCCATATCATGTTGATCTGCTCTAGGTAGTACCTATGAAGTACATCCACGTATGCCACACTATCGAAGTAGTAGTGCAACAGCAATTGCATGCTGGACAGTGCAATTGAAGAGAACTTAGTCTTGTATACACCTTCGTGCTTAACACACGCGGATACCACAAATGGCGACGAGGAGAAAAAAACAAGTCACAAGTGTTTTGCTGGATAGAAGCATCATTGCTATAATATTGTTTAATACCGAAACAATTTTAAGAAATTTCATAAACTATTGTTTAGTTTGGTGGTTCATAGTGCACGAAAACGCGTGATCCAAAATGTGCAGTGCTCGCTATGGAGGTGATCATGTCCGCACAAAAGAAGGTGAAAAAAAATAGAATTGAAAAGAAAGCCTTTGCTTGCCGCGTGGTTCGTGGCTAATGGGCAGCAACAGGTGGAGAGAAGTGCGGAAGAGCGCATTAATTTGTGTTTAGTGTTACCTATATCGATTGATGGTGACATTGAGACGGATAGGGATGTGATGAAGTTTTAGTGTCTGATACTTGAAAGCGCAATTACATGTGATTGTATTGTCTTTTCTTGTTCAGTGTTTACAGGATGATGTATTTAGCAGCCGCTGCCGTAAGTGTTGTATCATTCGTTCTGGAATCAAGTAAGTCACGAATATAGCACAGTTTACACATTAATATATATCGAGAAAGGTCGAGCTCATGATTATTAATTATTTTATGTAGTTTAGATGTGGCTTAGTTGACGTGTTTATTTTGCAGTTCCGCGCTGCAATATGCACGGATTATAGACGCAGAATTTGGTTCACAATTTTCTAGAGCTCATCATTATGAAGTATATTTGATATCGTTGCTTTTGATCTCGAATAGAAAAGCGTCATAAGTAGTCGGCGAATGTAATTATAGTTACACTTTTCCAATGATAGATGATTGCTCTCATTTGCGCCTGTTGGGTCAGGCTGGGACCATAACAAGTAATTATATAAGCATGAAAGATGATGGACATTAACGGGTCGTTTTTTGAGAGCATCTTCCAATAATGATTGGATAAAAAAAACAGTAAAACGTTATGTAGAAATCACGGAAAACCCTGTCACATTCTTCAGCATAGAAAGGTGGTTCTAAACATTTATTTCGAATGATTCATTCGAATTCAAGTAAATAAAAAACACACGGTTGAGATTTATTTCTACGTCTCAATAAAAATATTGCAAACTAAAAAAAAAAGGAAAATTTTTAGTGATGAGAATAATTATTGATATAGTCATCGTCATTTCTCAGAAATCAGTCGTTGTGAAAATAGTGAAATTAATTTACGTTTTAACTAACGTCGTGGTCAATAATAGAATAAATATAACTGTGTCAGAAATGGTAATCTTCATCGTATGTATCTGTGTTACAACATGTGCAACGTTGAAAATTTAAAACAAATGATAGTGTTACGCTAATTTATTCATCAGGTAATAAATGTGATTAGATTGTGAAGTGAGTTGATTCAATGATAAATGTGAAGTTGGATGCAAAACTGGTTTGTTAGATTGTGATTTATGTGGAAGATAACTCAGGGAAGTACTAAAAAAAAAAATATTGTGGTGCAATTGATTTCACGTGTCGGTTTAAATTATAATACATTTCTTTATTGTGTGAAATCTACTGACAGAAGCTGAGAGTGTTGTGATTAAATTCACTGAGAGTGCAAAATGCACTGTGATTAAATTCACTTAGAGTGCAAAAGCGCTGTGATTAAATTCACTGAGAGTGCAAGATGCACTGTGATTAAATTCACTGAGAGCGCAAAGGCGCTGTGATTAAATTCACTGAGAGTGCAAAATGCACTGTGATTAAATTCACTGAGAGCGCAAAGGCGCTGTGATTAAATTCACTTAGAGTGCAAAAGCGCTGTGATTAAATTCACTGAGAGCGCAAAGGCGCTGTGATTAAATTCACTGAGAGTGCAACATGCACTGTGATTAAATTCACTGAGAGCGAAAAAGCGCTGTGATTAAATTCACTGAGAGCGCAAAAGCGCTGTGATTAAATTCACAAAAAAAAATGCAAGACGCACTGTGATTAAGTTTACTAAGAACGCAAAGGTGCTGTGAATAAATTCACTGAGAGGTCATTGCCATTAAACCGAGGACTGAAATTCAGTATATAAAATGTGAATGATGTAGTTGTAGTCCATGGAAAAAAGGTATACGTTAAAAATGAAATCCTAAAAATCTGCGCAGTAGAGGCTTTGTAATAAAAAAAATGAAGGCAATATGCGTTCATTAAGAAAGTTAGTAATGCATGTACTTAAGTCGACATTAGCGAGATAGCAAATCTTTGTGGGAGTACAGTTTTTGAGTAAGTTAAAGTGATCTATTATTTGGCTGATGGAATATAATAGATTTTATAATCGTGGCTACCTCAATTCTTGAAAAAGCTTTGAGAATGGAACGATTATATGATACACCGTGCTAAAGAGTGCGTGACCATAACACGACTGTTGTTATGTCGTCACCTAGATCAAGTCAAAATCTTTAATTGCGAAATACATGTTTCGATTTTGTTTGATTATGTCTCCTTATGTTAAAGGTCGAGATATTCAAATCACGAATTCCACAGCTTTGGTAGACCTTCGAATACGTTCAAGAATACTCCAACTAGTCTTTAAGGGTACTGGAATCTGTTGAGGTTCTTTTTATATTACTGAACACGGTCAACTAAGTGTGCTCATATGTCAACTCCCGTAGCACATATATTCTACTGAGGTGGGCCCCACTGCTTACAATGGTAACCCATGGATCATATGCGACAACGGTGAACGGGTGAAGGTAAAACTTAATTATCGCAACACCACACTGCAGCTGTTGTTACAGTCAATCACAGAAATGATGAGTGAACTCTGAAGAAGAAGTTCGGGTTGACTTAAAACTACTAGAGTATATTAATGGTAGCATGTTCTTACGGCATCGAACGCATACACAATATTTATCATAGATTGCTGAATCTTTCGATGAATCTAATCTGTTGAGCTTGTTGTATGAAGCTTAGAACATAGTAATATTGTACTGGTACTTCGACAGCATACCAAGTACTATCGAGTGGAATGCGAGAATTTATCTGTAGGTTTACTATTGATATTAGCTAGTCTAGTAGGTATTAATATCTTTTATAAACTATTTCTCAGTCTTAGAAACAATGTTACATCTACCTCTACCATGGACCCAGTTCATGTGAACAGCACATGTGCTATCTTAGGATATTCAAAATATCATCAGTTTATATTCACCAAAACTTAAGCAGTTAGAATAAGATAAATGTAAATAACATATCAGTTATAGAGTATTAGGCACTATATGCTTCTACAAACTTACGAATTGAGTTTGCTACTGTGCTGTGTATTCGACAATTAATATTCTAGAATACTTTCTCGAACATATTATCTGCGGTCAGAATTGTATCTATTAAAAAAGGTATATATATATATTCAAATATAGCATAAAGACATAAATACCGTACGAGAAGGACAAGGTTAGCCATCCCCCACGAGTTTGTATAGTTTGTGACGTGGTTGGGATGGTTGAGGAGCTCGTGTACTTGGGCTCACTGGTGTACTCCGATTGCGGTGCCAGCGGAGAAGTTCGTTGTGGCAGGAAGTCGTACATACTTTGGAATCCGTAAAATGCTCCGATCGAATTGAGTTCACCGCCGTACTAAGATGACTAGTTCCAAAACGCTGGTTAGACCGGTGATCATCTACGGACACGGAACCTGGACGATGCTCTTAGAGGATCGAGGAGAATTTGGAGTTTTCGAAAGAACAGTGCTTGAGAAGGGCGAATATGAAATACGAGTTCGGAGACGAGTCAGCCAAGGGCTGAAAGTCTTCTTAATAAATATATAAAAAAATACGAGTTACATCAAAGTTGGGAGAACCAGCCATCGTTCACACCGCGGCGGGTGGTCGGAGGACTGCGATAGCCAGTAACCAGAATGTCGGATTGTCACCAGGTGAAAATGGTTCTCGACAGCGATCTGACGGGCACAAAAAGGCTGTTTGCGGACCCTCAGAAGACTGCGTGGCTGGCGACATACAGCCACGGACCGTGCTGAATTGAGGCGACTAAAGCCACCATGGAATGTACCCATGTTGAGGAAAGGCTTGGATATATGTACAATAAACTAATTGTAATGCGTTGGGTATACATTATCAAACAAATGTAGCTCCCAATTGGAGAAAGCATCTAAGAAAGGTATGTTGACCATACCTTAAGGGATATTTGGCATTAAAGCAGAGTAGAATAGTTAAAATAATTAATTAATCAATTTAAGTTGCAATACAAATATTAAACGAAACTGAGCCTAAAATTGCAATTATTTTCAGTTTAATTATCGAAACACCTGCGTCGAATTCTTTCAGTCGATATACCACGTATTTCTGGATACATCAATCTGTTTGGAAATGGTGAAGGTGTTATCATCTATTCGAATTTGACTTGATTGCAATTTACCAATTAGTGAGCTACGCTTGAAATGTAAAGTTCGAAGGTTCTAACGAAACACTATATCGATACTCTCGAGTATTTATCCTTATTATGGATTGTTTACGTGACTCAAACGAATGACGTACAAGTTGCTGAACGTTTAGTGTGTTATGAATGCTTTGTTATATTTGAGTGCTATTTGTTAATATATAATTTATAGAAAGAGGGATGTGGTGACAGGTATCTCGTTGATATATGCGCCATATCATGTTGATCTGCTCTAGGTAGTACCTATGAAGTACATCCACGTATGCCACACTATCGAAGTAGTAGTGCAACAGCAATTGCATGCTGGACAGTGCAATTGAAGAGAACTTAGTCTTGTATACACCTTCGTGCTTAACACACGCGGATACCACAACAGCCAAAGAATGATATAAAATAATCTAATTGATTTCTAGACGGTGAACTATTTGAACTCACAAAGCTTATAAATCTTTGGTAGGACCATTTGTTTGAAAAATATAAAGTAATTAAAATAATACGATTTGACTCGTTATTAAACTATGGTTTAATAACAAATTTAAATGCTTTTTTACTGATATTTTGACCTTGACGTGGCATTCTGGGGAAAATTTTGAAAATCCAATAAAACCATGCTCTCTTATTAGAAATCCATAAATTTTAACTATAGGGTAAAAGTTCCAATAGTCGTGAGTGTATAGTTGTGGTAGTGTAGTTTTTAGAGAATCTAGATTTTTTTTAAATCTTTATTTAGGTTAAAATTAATTGCATATTATTCGGGAACTCGGCCGTACGAAAACCATTTTTTGTTAAATATCTTGACTGTGCATATGCATATGTTTCGAAATGGACAAATTTGATATGAAATTTGCGAAAAAGAATCCACGTGTGTTGGAGAGATTCGAACCCTCAACCTCCTACTCTCTAGATAGGCGTGATAACCCCTACACAATGAGACCACTTAAAGGTCACGTTTGCGGAAAAGCCATCAGAATCTGAGTACCAAGGTGGAAGTTGGTACATTTGTTCAACAATGAACAGTGTTTGATCGTAAACCAGCAAGAGAATGAAGGAAAGACTGGGATAAATAATAAAGTATGATGCCATAATAAGATCAAGTTGTGTAGCAATAGTAGAAATAATCAAACCAATAATACATCACTGGTCAAGGTAAAATAAGTGTCAAGAACTGAAAATTGATTCAGGACAAAATTAGAGCCAGGTAACAAGCAATAAAGAACATGAAGGTTATAATACAAATCTCATAATAAAGATAAAATAATGATTTGCAACCCTAGGTTGGCTCATCTCTGGAAAGGTGTTGGAGTAGATGAATGCCAAAATATTTGCAGATGCAAAAATGTTTATTCTCTCAACGGCTTTTTCACTTAATTTAAAATAACCTCTAGACTGAAATTTTAACGGGGCGTTTCAAATGAGATTAGAATAGAAATTTTCATTTGGAATCTTCAAAATTAAATCAAAATTAATTTTTCAAAAATATCGGGAAAAAGTCGGGAAATATGCGGGAATTTTTAAATAGAAGTTTAGTGGTCACCCTGTAATTTTTTTGTCTGCCTTTTTTTTTGCAAATTTTACTAGGGTAACCGGCGGTAATGTTGGCCCTGGATGTAACATTGGCTCATCACGCAAATTAATCAATATTTCAGCGATGATACGTCGATTTGTAGGGAGATATTAACCACTGCTTCTTTAGAAAAGTGTATCAATCATATATCTGCTTCATAACTCTAGATTTATACACTTCGTAAACTATTAAAAGCAATTATCTTGCGTGAAAAATCACTTTCGACTCGGTTTTTTAGCAGCCATGTTTCGTTGACTTATGCAGGCTGGCTGTGCTAGAGTTTTTCTTTTGCCCAATAAAAGAGTTTTCTGAATGAACATACCTGCTTTCGCACATCAGATGAATGGATAACAACCACACTATGTCAGCTATCATTTTTATTTCACAATTTCCATTAGTATAGCGACATAATTAACCAAAACTTTTTTGGACAATACTGGGGGCACCCGTAGCCAAATGGTGGCATGCGCTTTCTATTTGTAGCACTACGTTAGTATAGGTGAAACTCTAAAATCAAAACATTCTCACCAATAACCCGTACTGGAGAAAATAACCGAAAGCTGCAGATAGAATATCCGATGGTTGCGATTAGGTTGCTAAGAATTTCTGTAAAAACAGGTTAATCCACTCAGCGGTTAAGTTTCATTCGCAAATTACATAACGCTAAACTCAACCCACACCAAGCCCCTAGTAATGCTTCATGTATGGTAGGTTTCTGAAATTTATAAAGTCCTTAACGCTCAGACAAGTACCTTCCCACAACCTAAAACGTCATGTAGTTTGTAAATGGGCCCTCATGATGCTTTTCTCGAATCACGATATAATCGCTTTCATTCGCAGAACATACCAAAAATAATTGCCTACCTTACGGCCTCCAAACACGATTCAAGCAAAAGCGATTCAAGCATCAACCTTCCGTGGTTCGATACACCATTTTCTTCATAATTTCGCAAATAAATGATTCAATTAGTGTAAGAATATTTAGTTTTATCATCTTTCGCACGAATCCATTTCTCATTTATTCAAAGATACAATGGATCGTAAGTTTCATTAGATAAACTTTCAACGTCGTTTCATGAAAATAATTTCAAGTCAAATTACTTGACAAATACCTTCATCATAATTTAGATTTATTGTTGGTTGCAAAAAGTATTTTTTTTATTTGTAAAATGATACCGAAAAAGTATTCTCTCAACTCGGGAAGTTGAAACACGTGAGAGTTTTGAGAGGATTCGCAACAGCTGATCGATATAGAGAGGAGTGGAATCAAACGCACGTACCAATCATGAAACTTCAATGCAGGCAGAGTTAAAAACAAGCATCCAATAATTGTATTTATGAATAATTGTGTAATAATATCAGGTAGTTGGCACAATTATAACTGTTTATGCACAGTACAAAGCAAGGAATTGTCTAGAATAAGTTTTACAATTGGCTTTCTTCAGTAGTGCGTTATGCATCATCCCCACCTAAAGCATTGTTTACGTTTTGGAAAGAAGTTTCTTTGAGAGTATCGCGAGAGCGAGAGCAATACAACTGCCATGGTTTCAACTAGCAGTAAATCTCAAAATTATGCGGCAGCCAATAGTTAACGTATGCAATTTGTTTGAAGGCACAACATGAGGGCTAGAACATGTAGCCTTTTTGCAATTGTAGTTTTTAATACAGTTTTAATTTTTCTAAACTTCTTCACTTGCAAATATGGTAAATATTTGGGAAATAAATGATTCATATAATAGTATTTTCGTTAGCATGTCCTTGGTAAGCGTGCTATTGGGGGAATCTGAAACGCACTCTCACAATCAGTGTGGTAGTATTTTACTTGCAACCAATTAGAATTCACGCTCAATAAGATGATTTGATTTTCTCTGTTTGTTTGCATGCTGCCTTTATTCAACGCAAGCAAAATGAATGGTACTATAAACAGCAACCCATCTTTATCTCTCGTATGTTCGAAATCAACAATCACTCGTCCCAAGTGGGCTGAAAAATTATCCACCTGATAGGGACAAGGATGCCGACATTTTGTCCATTTCTCTCGAGACTTTCGTTGGTTTTAATGAGATATTGCGGACATTCATTGTCGTTTTTTGCTATTTGGCGTCAAAACCAAATGTAAGCAAGCCGTTTGGTGGAATAATTCTGGATGGAAATGCAATATATGAAGATTTATAAGGATAAATGTGCTCAACCGTAGCATAATGGGCCAAGGTTTGAGCCGTTACCCCTACATTGAAATAAAAATAAGTCACGATTGTGTGAAATGTTTTTTTTGTAGAGCTTATTAGGGAAACTCCAATCTTTCCAACACTGACAATTTTGTTGCTTGCTGAAAACGGTTTATGAATCTCAAAAACGTTATACATACCATCACCCATCAGGTACAAATGATTTTTATTTTGAACTTTTTTAGAATAAGCAATGCAAAAATTCCGAAAAATAGTGACTTTAGTGACTTTTGGATGCAAATAATGACTTTTTAGTAACTAGACTCAAAATAGTGAGCAAGTCACTAAAAAGTGACTCGCTACCAGGCCTGCCAAAATAAGACAGAGAATAAATTATTGATTTTTTACGTATCTGTAATGCGCGTTTGGATGTGTTCAATCGCTTTTACATTTGATTTTACACTGAAGTCGTTTTTTATGCAAGGGATACATACCGCGTAAATCTTTAAATGTCCGTAAAAACTGCATAATCTCATTAACCGCGAATAAATAACATCAACGAAAATCGGATTTGTGCAATTTTTGCTTATTCTCCGTTGTAAAACTTCGAGCAATCCGATAGATAAGGAAATTGGTGTCCCGAGTACAAATCGACTTCATTGTATAGAAATGTCGTTAGCAGCAAACTTAAAATAGGAATACAACACGGCCCAACAAGTTTTACCATACCTACGTCCTACGTCTGTTTGTATGTGGTGATAATCAATCACTCACAGCATAAAATCGGTTATCGATTGCAATATTGTATGGTTTTGTACTAAATGTACTTGGAGAAGCAAAATATTCTCCATCTGACGAATCAATGTTTTTACACTTGTATTTGTTGCGAGATCAACACTCTGAAAAAAAAAGAGCCAAGAGAAAATCCAGCCAAGATATATGACAAACATGACATTTGTAGAATTTGTATAGACTATACTTATTATGCTTCGAGTGGTATCCTTTTAAAACTTTCCTCATTTGGCACAACATCGTTTTATCTTTCCAAATGGAAATATTGATGCGTCTACCGGAATTGCTCATCATATCATGATCTTTGGGCGGTGTAATCGATTGCTTACCTGAAAATAAAAGTAGAGAAAAAACAACATTAGTAAATCAAATGAAACCAGCCTATATAAATAAATCTTCTTCTATATACATAAAAATAAATTTCTGTCTGTCTGACCCTTATGGACTCGGAAACTACTGAACCGATCGGTGAATAATATTAACAAAACCAGGAAAAAGTTACCAATTCCCGGGCAGAAGCCATAAACAGAATAACAAAACATGATATGGACTTGATTGATATAAGAGATAAAAGAACAGGCAACAATATCAAAAATTTGCACCGAAATATCATTTAAATATCAAGATATGCTATGGATAAGAACAAACCAATGGCACTTGATATCGATCACTTATTACAAATAACATATCTTGATATCCTCATGATATTTTAGTGCAAAATTTTGATATTGTCGTCTGATCTTTTATCTCTTATATCAATCATATCCATATCTCATTTTGCTATCTTATCAACATTTGATATTATTGAGCTATTTTCGTCTACTCGGGTTGGGAGGAGGACAATTTGGGCAACACCGCTTATCATCCTAAATATGTAAAATATGTACTAAAGATCAAATAATTCTGTTGTAATGCGTCCGAATAATAAACGTTAGGAACGGGTTTTCCAAATTTTTATATTCATTTTTAAAAATCTCATACTTAATCGAACAATTACGGAAAAAAACATTTGCCTGCGCCCCAGAGATTCGATTGGTTCCATCTGCGTGCAAAGTTCATCGTCTCCCCATTAATAAATGTCTACCTGTTTACTCGGTCCAATCAACCACAATCAAGGTGGGACGACATCCTGCTGCTGGTTGAGCATTTTACCGAGAGAGCAAGCAAGCGCACCTCACATACACCTTCATTGTATTTTTTTTTTGTTCGCTTCTTGCCTCATTCGGTAACGGGTGCTGTGTGCAGTCTGCCTACATACCCACAACATCCATCGCATGCTTCAATTTTTCGATAATCCACACCAACGAGCACAATGCTGAGCAAATAAAATAAAACCCTGGCCAATGAACGAGAACCAATGGATAACTGGAAATCCATTATAAATCTCCAATCGCTCTGGGACGAGTACGAAAGGAAACCGACCGACAACGGCCACCAGACGATCCATCTCTGTGGGGTCTCTGGATCCGAGGGCAAAGCTCTCCATCCAGCTAGACGGCGGCGGTGGCAGTTCTGCCTGTTGGCTTTAGCTGGTAGAAACGCAGAAGTCGTTTGATTCAAGCGACAAAACCAGTTTCTTGTCGACGGCGATGACCGGACCAGTACGATTATTGTGCTCTTCACAATAAATGCTGAACCAGATTCTGGAGGAAATTTTGACTTATGTACTCTTTATAGGGGAACTGTGCTGCTATCAACGAGAATTACGCCATCAAAGTTGAATAAAAGTTTTGTTGGAAAATGCTCAATTCGATGCGTATCTAGGTTTAAAATATCGAATTATAAAAAAAAACAAATCTTGATTTAGTTATGATGACCTTATAAAAGCCATCAAGTATTTTCGTTTTTGATTTGCTTTGCCACTAAATGTAAAAGAATAGCGCAAAATTTTGAACATAAGTTGAATCAAACCAATTAAACAAAATAAACTGATCTCCTTTCGTGTTGATATTTTCAGCAATATAGAAGGTAAAGGAAAAAAAATGCAAGGATCATTATTATTACCAAGTTATAAATTAAATATTCTATATTTTGTAATGAATATTGTCTGTTATGTTGAAGGCAAGGGCAAATGCAAATAAGTATTATCGTTTTCTAAACATTATTACCATAAGATGATAAATTTATTTAATAGTCGAAATTATGAAATATATAATAAAGAAATTATTTCTATCTCGATATTACCATCCCATGCAATACTTGTTTGATGTTAATCATTTTCTAAATTATGTTCATTTTTTCTGTTTCATATATCAACATTGACAAAAAAAAGTATACAAACGGTTATACAGAGGCCTGTCATGGGCTTAGTGGTAGCCTGCGCGATAGTTGATAACCTTACTTATGTGATTAAATAACGAATACTAAGCTGCGAGGCAGCAAAAGGATTTCAGTAAAGAGAGATTCCGGTAACTATTTTGCTGTGGACTGTGAACGAGCAGGTAGTGCAGAGAAACGCTGTTTCTTCTATAAAACGTTCACCCTTTTTGCTGGGTGTCCAATCCCCCGCGTACACTCCATTTGCCACTTGATTACATACCGAATAGTTTTATGCGGCTCAAAACGTTTTCGCTTAGTCGTGCCATTGTCCACGCATGCACATCGGCACCGACAGCACCGACACAATCACGTCTCGGTCGTCAAGTCGGCTGGCTGGAAAGCCTCGCTCGCACACAGTTTCTCGTAATTATGGGCCCGACCCCGCGTCCGTCTTGGTATGCCTTTCAACCTTCTTGTTTTCGACAAAAAAAAAACTTTCAAATCGATTGGAACTCCGCAGCCTTGCGCCACTGCACCACCACCTTTGCTCCCTCCTCTTCGGAGCCGCACATCGATGAAGGGTTTCACACCGCACTGCTCTTCGGCAGGGGCTCCCTTGAAACGACCTTGATGACCCAGATCCGCGCCACGTTGTTGGTCTCGATGTAAAGCACACGCAGCGTCGACGCGGTTTCACAACTCGACATTTTTTTTTATCATTGAAAGTTGAATTTTTAATCAGTCACGTTCCCTCCCGATCCGTAGTAGTTGTTCGTAGGGTGTCACAGCGACTTAGTTAGTGCATATGTGCTCTCAAGACATAACATTTGTGTACACATTTGTGCAGAAGGAGGCCTACCAAGCAACCAACCAGATGATAACACTGCTGCACACGGCAACGGGGCCCAGCCTCACGGAAAAGCGCTGCATACGACGCGACGATGGCAAAGTGAAGGCATGAATTGCAAATCGAATCATTCTTCGTTCGTTTCGGTACCGACCACCAATACAGACAGGCGCAACCGAGGACTTTGCTTGCTCTCAGGTGGTTGGACAGTGGTTCCCGATGCGTTTGGGTTAAAAAATCTGTTGAACACAAATTAGTACGTAATCCAATAAAAATGCTCTAGAACTATTATCTACGCTTTCGAAAAATCTCACGTTTCTATGGCAGCTTTGAAGCTATCTCAATCTGAATACGTAACTAATTAATAGAATTTCTTACATGGATATTCGGAAGAAAATGCTGTGAAAAATTCAAAGGAATCCTCATACGGGCTTCACTCGGAAATGCAATTGATATTAGCTGGATTATCAGCCAATATTCGCTCCAAATCTCAGCTGAGGTTCACTTCAAACCCCAGTCGAGATTCGCTCTGAATCAAACTTGGAAATCGCTCTGAATCACTTTTGGAATTCAGCAAGTCTCAGAGTCGGGATTCGCTCCGAGTTCATGACACGATTCGCTTCAAATTTCCAGTAGGGACGCACTTTAAATTCCGTCCGGAATTTGCAACCGAATTCTAGCCAGGATACGTTCCAAATTCCAGTCGGGAATTGCTCCCAGAATTTGCTGCAAATCCTAATTAGGATTCGCACTGGATTTCAGTCGAGATACCCTTCAAATACCAGTCGAAATCCGCTTAGAATTCTAGTCGGCAATCCCAATTGGTAATCGCTTGAAATTCCAGTCGTGATTCGTTCAGAATTTCAACCAGGATTTGTTCCGGCTCCCATAATCGGAATTCACTCGAAATTTCATTCGGGATTCGAGTCGGAATTTGTTTCGACTCCCCGGCTGGGTATTTCCGTTGAAATCGGGAATACGCTTAAAATTTCAGTCAGGATTCACTCAAAATTTCATTCGCGACCCGTTCGGAATCCCAGTCGGAGTTTACTCCGAATCCGATAGAGCGCATATTCAATCAAAAATAGTCTCCTTTTCAGCCAAAACAAAATAGCTTATTCAGCCTAAATTGTTTGTCGGGATACTCTCCCAATCATAATCAATATTCGCTGGGATTAACAATCGAAATTATCTCCGAGTCGTTTTCGGGATTCACTCCCATTCGAGATCCGCTCAGAATCCTAGACGGGATTCACTCGGAATCCCAATTGGGAATCACTCGGAAACCCACTCAAGATTCGCTCGGAATTCCAGTCGAAATTTGCTCGGAATCCCAGTCGGGAATCGCAACAAATTCCAATTGGAATTCACTCGAAATTTTAATCGGGATTCGAGTCAGAATTTGCTTCGACTCCCAGCCGGGATTTGCACCGAGTTCTAGTCGGAATACGCTACAAATCTCAGTCAGGATTAGAGATGTCGCAAATAAATCGATTACTTCGATTAATCGATTCAGCGTTATGATAATCGATTAATTTTGGATCGAAGTAAACGATTAATCGATTCAATAATCGACAAGAATCGAGAATAATCGATTAGTTACGTAGTTTGCTCGGAATTCCATTCGAGACTCGTTCGGAATCCCAGTCAAAGTTTGCTCCAAATCCCTGTCGAAATTTGCTCGGAATTCCATTCCGATTCCGTTCGGATTCTCAGTCGGATTTTGCTGCTAGTTCTCGTTGGGATTCGCAACGAAGTCCAGTCGGATTCGCTTGAAATTTCAGTCGGAACTCGTTAACATAAAATCCCGGTCGGTCCCACTGCTCAATGTTCGGCAATTAAAATGCGGACTTGCTAGCAAAGGCTGGCTCACAGGAAAGTAAAGTTTATGATAGACAAATCTCGAACAACGATTTTTTTTCATTAGTTTGTCAAAGTACTCTTCAGTGTTGGCAAAGGAATTGGACACACAACGAACTAAGAAGGTGGCTATTTTTCATACTTGCTAAAGTTTCTGCGCGAGCGTGGTTCCGAGGTGAGGACTTAAGTCGAGCTTTTTATTCGCGTGATGTCGTGGCTTATGTTCAATCTTTATTCACTAATCGCAGATCTGTACAGAATAAACCTTGTCGGCAGCATCTTATGTAGCTGTGGGGCCGGATATGTGATCGATGTCAATCACGTTGTTAGGTTCTGCTCGAAAAATGACGCCTATTGTATACTCTTGTAATCCGAAGTAAACACTCTTTCAGGGATGTACGCGGTGTTTATTAGATCGCGATGTTGTCTATATGTACGATATTTATACTTTTCTTTGCTAGTCCGAGATCAAAGTCTGATATTTTATTTTTTTCCTCTAAAAATATTGTTCCTTCTCTGACCTTTCAACAATCACATATTTGTCCCATTTGAATAGGAAATTCAGCAAAGATGGGACTGATATGTGATCGCAGACAGTATAGTTCTATGTACCAAGAAGATCTAGCCATCCGTAACTCGACCACAACACTACGCTACAAGCCGTCAAAGGCCCAGATGAACTGCTGGATTCACTCGGAATTCCAACCAGGGTCTTCTCGAAACCCCAGTCAGGATTCACTTCCAATCCTAGTCGCAATTCGCTCGGAATTCTTTCGGATTCACAGTCTAAATTTGCCCAAAACCCCAGTAGAACAAATCTCAGTCGATATTCGCGCCGCGAAACACAATCTCAAAGTTGGCTGCGAGTTCCGTCTCCAGTCGGGATTCGTTTGGAATCCCAGTCAAAATTTGTTCCTAATGCCAGTCAAGCTGCGCTCGGAAACCCAGTCAGGATTCGCTTCAAATATCAGCCGAGATTCTCTCGGAATTTCACTCCGGATTCGATCGGAATCACAGTCGGAATTTGTTTCGAATCCCATTTTCTTGGAATTTAAACCAGAATTTGCTCGGAGTTCAATTCGGAATTCCAACCGGGATTTGCACAGAATCAGAGCTCGTTCCGATTCCTGTCGGAATTTGCTCGAAAACCCGGTCGAGATTGAATCGGAATCCTAGTCAGGATACGCTCGGAATCTCAGTCGGGATTTGCTCCAAATGCCAGCCGAGATTCTCTCGGAATTTTATTCCAGATCCAATCGGAATCCCAGTTGAAATTTGTTTCGAATCCCAGTCGGAATACCCTCCAAATCTCAGTCGAGATTCTCCCGGAATTTGATTCCAGATCCGATCGGAATCCCAGTTGAAATTTGTTTCGAATCCCAGTCGGAATACCCTCCAAATCTCAGTCGAGATTCGCTCGGAATTCCAGTCGATATTCCCTCGGAATTCCAGTTGGAACTCGTTTAAAATTCCAACCGGGATTTGCACGGAATCAGTGTCAGAAATCGCTTCCATTCCTGTCGGGATTCGTTCGAAATCTCGGTCGGGTTTCTCTCCAAATCCTGGTTGGGATTCAATCGAAATTCCCTTGCAGTCCCAATCGCGATTCGCTCGAAATCCCATTCGGGATTCGCTCGGAATCCCAGTCGGCATTCGCTCCAATTTCCAGTCGAAATTTGCTCGGAATTCCATTCAGGATTCGTTCGGAATCTCAGTGCTATGAATCCCAACCGGGATTCGCTCAGATTTCCAGTCGGAGTTTGCTCCGAGTCCCTGTCGACATTCACATCGAACCGCAGTCGTGATTCGTTCAAAATCCTGATTGGAATGGGCTCAGAGCTCCAGTCGGGATTTGCCCGAAATCCCAGTCGGGATTCGCACGGAATTTCAGTCCAGATTTGCTTGGAATCTCAATCGGCATTCGCTCGGAATCCCAGTCGGAATTCGCTACAAATTCCAGTCTGGATGCGTTTTAAATCCCAGTCGGAATACGCTCCGAATGCCAGTAAGGATTTACTCTTAATTCCAGTCAGGATTCACACCAAATTTCGAACGAACTTTCCGTTGAAGTAGGAAGAAATAATCCGTGAAAATATGATGCAGGTTTTGTTGAGAATAGTTGTCGCCGTATTATTCAAACACTTTTTGATAGCAGATTTGATTGATCAGCTTCAAAGCTGTAAGTTGTTTTTTTTTTTCACAATTACAGTGAACTCTCCCTTATCCGATATTGAAGGGACCATTAAGTTAGGAAGGCATCGAGGTAGGGAACATATTTATATTTGGCCGAATAGTTGAAATTCGTTTCCTTATTAAGTGAAGTGAGATGTTCGAAGTGAATAGTGAACAGCGAGAACTGAGAAGTAACAAATAAGATATTCGAAATGAGTAAAGAATAGTGAGAAGTGAGTACTTGGAAACGAAAGTGAGTATTGCGTAGTGAGATGTGTGTAGTAACATGCGACATGCGAGTAGGGGAAAGCAAGAAATGAGAAGTGAGTAGTAAGAAGTGAGATGTGATAGTTGCGAAGTGAGAAATACGATGTTAGTAGTAAGATAACCAGAAGAAAAGGGGTGAGAAGTGAGAGATGATAATTTGGAAGAGAGAAGCGTGATGTTGAGTAGTAAGAAGTGAGTGGAAATATATAAAAAGAAGGAAAATAGAAGAAGGAATAAGAAAAAGAAGAAAAGAAAAAGGAAGAAAAAAAGAAGAAAAAAATAGAATTTTGTTTATTACCTCTCGTTTCTCGGTCATAACTTATCTTACTACTCTTACTATTTCTTTCTTACAATTCACTTTTCACTACTTACTTCTTACTTTTTCGCACATCTCGTTTTTCACCTCTCTCTTTCCATTAATCACTTCTCTTTTCTCATTTTTCACTTTACACTTCTCATTTTTCACTCAGAACTTCTTAAACAGTCGCCTCTCCACATCTTGATATTGAAGGGACCATCGAGATAAGGAAAGATCGAGGAATGGAAGGAAAATTGAAATGGGTACTAGATGGAAATGAGCTCGTTGCTAGGAAAACGACAACAAAACAAATGTCATCTCTTCTTTTGATGTTTGCTATTCTCCAAAGATGGTCTAGTAGCCAATAAATTTGAATATATCGACATATGGAGAGAGAACCCTGAACAAAATATGAGCAGAACACATCGAGGGGCCCTCCTTAGCCGTGCGGTAAGACGCGCGGCCTCAAAAGCAAGACCATACTGAGGGTGGCTGGGTTCGTTTCCCGGTGCCGGTCTAGACAATTTTCGGATTGGAAATTGTCTCGACTTCCCTGGGCTTGAAAGTATCATGAGGCTATCATGATATACGAATGCAAAAAATAATAACCTGACTTAGAAACCTCGCAGTTAATAACTGTGGAAGTGCTTAATGAACACTAAGCTGTGAGGCGGCTCTGTCCCAGTTTGGGGATGTAATGCCAATAATAATAAGAAGAAGAACATCGAGATAGAGAGATATCGATATAGGGAGGTTATAGAGATGTTGAAAGCCCAAATGTATGTAGAATGAAGGGACCAAGAAAATCATCGACATAGAAAGAGACATCGAGATAAAAAAAACATCGAGATGTAGAGAGTCGACTGTATCTCACTCCTTTCTTTTAACCTCTCACTACTACTTCTTATTTCGAATTTCTAAATTCTAACTTCTCATTACTCATTTCTCACTTTGCTCTATTCACTGCTCACTTCTTTTTTCGCACTTCTCATTTCTCATTTCGAATTTCTCATTGATCACTTTCCATTACTCACTTCTCACTTTTCACTTCTAACTTCAATTTCACACTTATCACTTCAAACGTCTTATTTGTCGCTTCTCTCTTCTCATTTCTTGCGTCTCGGTTATCTCTTTTCTCTTCTTACTTCTAACTATGCATGTGTAAATGTGCATGTGAGCTGATTCTGACAACATCGAGTTACGCGAGGTGAAAATGCATCAAGGGAAGATCCACTAATTACGTAACGCAAAAATTGGCTATTTTCAACACCCCACCCCTCCCTCATATATTACACTTTTAGTATGAAGCATCTGAAATTTAGCGTTACGTAATTTATGGATTCTCCCTTAAGAAATTACTTCGATTTAGAGAATATCGATTAAGGGAGATATCGACTTATGGAGGGAGCGCAGTATGCTATATTCAGGGGACTCAAGGGACTTAAATTATTCAGTGTTGCCAGTTTTACCACACAAATACTTCTCAAATTAGGCCGAAGGGTCATTAGGCTAAACAGTCTTTGGTATTCGAACAAGACAAGAGAGAAGTGCGAAGAGTGCGAAGCGAAAAGTGAAAAAGGAGGAATTGAGAAATCTGAAAAAGGAAGTGGAATAATAAAAGAAATACGTGACAAATAAAAGGAATACGTGAGAAGTGAGCATGACGAAGTGAAATATTAAAAGGAAAAAAAAAAAAAGGAAAACGGAAGAAAAAAATAAAGAAATTAAAAAGCAAATCACAAAAGAAAAAGGAAGAATTAAGAAAAAAGTAACAACAAGTAAGAAAGAAGCAGAAGGAAGGAAGCGAGAAGGTAGAAGGAAGATGAAGAAAGAAGAAGAACAAAGATGGAAGGAAGAAGGTAAAATGGAGTAGGAAGAAATAAGAAGGAAGAAGAAATAAAGAAGGAATAAAGAAAACGGAAGAAAGAAGAGAGAAGGATGAAGGATAAAATATGAAAGAATGAACGAAGAAAGGTGAAAGAAGAAAAAAGTAAAAGAAAGAGTGAAAAAAAACACGGAGAAATGAAAAAATGTAAAAGAAAGAAGTAAAAAGGAAAAATGAAAATGAACAGCAAGAAGAAGGAAGGCAAAAAGATACATGGAGTAAAAAAGTGGAAAAGAAAAAAGGAAACTAACTATTCAGAGATTGAATTTATTATTTCATTATCATTTAGTACAGACAACATTCGATTTTGGCAACACGTTCGGAACATTTATGTGGCCAAAATCGAATGGTTTTTGTATACAAAGATATCGAGCAAGTCGATAAGTTAGTGGAGCATCGTTAAAAGAATATCAGTTCTTTTCCGGACCAAAATTTTATGATAAGAGGTATGTTAAGGTACTGGGACACCAGTATTTTAAATTGTGGCGACATAGCAGTAGCAGTCAAGTGAATTTTTTCCTCGAGGTTCGGGCCAACGTTTGGTTGCTATGAGTGATTGGAAAGGCGCATTGTGGATTGAAAAAGGGTTTTTTTCAGATTACACCATTTTACACGAGAGTAGATAGAGCCGAAAATGTGTCTTTAAAGTGAAAATAATAACCCCTTGGCGACGGCAGAAAATTAGAGTTGGTAGCAGTGAAAGCGCTCGTCGGAGGAAGACGAAAATTTATTTGTATGAATGACTTTTCATACATGACATTTTTTTCGCCTCAACTCATCGAGTGGCTGACATTTGCTTCAGTAGCAGTGAAGTAGATTTTTCTTTCAAAATTCTGATTTCTGCTTGTGCGGTACGAAAACTCCTCTCTTATGTGAGCGCGAGCGCGGCTGCAGAGCCGTTTTGGGTGGAGCTACATCCTCGTTCTCGTTCACTTGGAGCTGGTGTACTTGGTGGTGGCTTCCTCAGAGACGGTGTGCTTGGCCAGCTCGTCCGGAAGCAGGAGGCGGGTGATGATCGTTGAACGTTTGATGTAGTGCGGCAGACAGGAGGTCTCAGCCTCGATACACTCGAAGATGTCATTTACAAAGCTGTTCATGATGCTCCTCGCCTTCGACGAGAGGACAGTTTCCAGGTGGACCTGCTTCAAAAACTTGTAAATTAGGATGGCAAGGCTTTCCTTCCCTCATGGATTCCGATGTTTTTCTGAGCCTTGCTGTCGCTGCCCGCAACAGCCGTCTTCACTGCCTCTCCGGCTTTCGGTGCCATGATGTTTGATTGTTCGGTGCTTCGTTATGGCCGTTCTGCCGATTCTGTCGCGAACCAGATTTCCCCATTGTCAGTACTTGATTTCAATGGAGACCGAGGCCTTGTTCCTTTGCCGGCCGATACCATTCACACCGGCTCGCTGGCTCCGCCTTTGGTTCGTTCGATGCCAGTGCTTCCGTGCAAAACAAGAGCGCATAACCCCTAGGCGTTGGCAGAAGCACAATCACTCGTTAGAGGGAGACGCTCCGAAAGCTTGTTGGTGCTTATGATTGGAAAGGCGCATTATTTAAAACAAACAATTTTTTTTTTTCACGAAAGAAAGTTGAGTTGAGACAAATAAAAAAATGCAGATCACAATCGCTTGGCGACGGCATAAATTCTCCGTTGATAGCAGCGCATGCACTCGTTGGAGGGAGACGCTGCAAATATTTTTTTCGGGTGGTAACATCTCAAGTAATCGAGTGGCTTACGTTGGCGTCAGTAGCAGTAAAATGTAAAATGAATTTTTTCTCGAGATTTTAGTTTTGTTGTTGATAATGATTGTAAATAAGTCGGTTCTTTCAAAGCCACTATTCAGGTCAAGACTTCAAAAAGAATTTTCTTCAAAGTGCAAACCACAACAGCAGTTCATTTGCAACGATAGTATAAGTAACGATCCAATAAGCGTTAATAAACATTTTCAAAATTTTAAAACTTGAATATTTTACCCTTTACGTAATCCTACGTCCAATTGGCGGTCGTGTCTCGGATACAACCTTCTACTTTTTGTTTTTTACGTCGGTTTCAGGTTCTAATAAGTTTTTTTACGCGGACTTAATTCAAGCATTTTTTAAGGAAATTTCTTGTGCGTCGGTGTCGGGCTCTAACCAGTTTTTCACGCGAATTATGAGAATTACGCGGTTTCGAAAATAAAAAAAATATGTGTTGCAAAAATCGAATGGCTTTGTTGTCAAAATTGGCAGGCTGATGAAATACGACAGATTACAGTGGGCTGGAGATGTAGTGCGTATGCCGGGCAAGACCAGCAAAAGTCATGTTTAGAGAACCTGGAAGAGGACGTCGTCCCCGGGGTAGACCCCGCATTCACTTGATGTGTGCAATCGAGGAAAATGCGCGTGCGGCCGGCGTGCAGGGAGACTGGCGACTGGCGGCCCAAGAACAAGCGACCTGGAATAAGACATTACATTCGGTTTTGATCCGGACAACACGGAGTGTGCGATCATCATAGGTAGGTAAGTAGGTTTTTGCCAGAACCACATGGAGCCCAATAACTCATTCCAGAGGTTGAACTTCGAAATGTGTTGATGGTGGACTTCTAGCACTATGTTTCCTCTACAACTTTGTGCATGTGCTATCGCTATGGAGTGTGGTAAGAAGAAAACTTATCGTGATACGAAAAACTCTCCACTGTCCATTGTCTCATGCTAGGTGTTAAGTGTTCGGTCTGTACAACATTTGGTCAAAGACGGTGATTCTGTCTTGAATATAATATTTACAGAATTACCACTGAAAATAATGTATGCTATTAAGTAAAATAGATTTTTTATACATAAATATAAAAATACAAATAATAATCATAAAATAAATATCGAAGTAATATGGTTGGAATTCGACCGAGTAATGAATAAATTACTGAATAAATTTAGTCCTTCTTGAATGCCATGGATTGAACAGACTTATTCCTAGGACGTAAGTGCAGCCGGGGTGAAGTGGTGACATCACGTTCACCACTAGTAACTCTTCAACTGGGTACTATCGCTACTTGATGCGAAGGAAATTCTCAACACTTAACAAACAACAACACGTCACCTAATCTGTTCAGGCTTTCCAAAGCACTTCTGATGAATTATCTACCACTTATCGCACTAATTGAAACAGTAAATATGTGATTGCAGAAAAGTCTGAACTCTGAATTAAACTCAAACGTAGTCAGAGTTCAGTTTATAAAGTCTTTAAAAATTGATATACATAAATGCATGAGCTTTAACGTTGTAAATTTTTTAACAAAATATTGCGGTGAAGTGTTCAATTTTTTTCACTGCATCGTTTTATGCATCTTTTCTAATTAGGATTTGCTTCTAAATCTACTAAAGATTAAACATCGTCTTTCAGAATGATTGTCATGAACCTTGTCATGTAGCGCTCTAAAGTAAAATAATTCTGTCGCATGGTGGTTTTTCTATGTTATACATTAATACTCGGATTTAGGAAACGTTCATTAACGCAGCATTACTGTTTTTCTCACGTTATCTTTATTTTATTCGCAAAACGCGTCTCCGAATTGTCCACATTCGCTGTCAAACTAATCGTGTTCTTCGCATCGGACGCGATCATCAAATTGAGAACCCCTCAACGCAGCCGTCAGCCGTTCGTATGCGTACACAAACACAACACCGTTTGCAACTAGATCAGCAATCGGTTGTTGTATGTGGCGATGATCGTCGTGCGTTGTTCAATGGCGATTACCTTGGTCCGATTTCGAAACTGTTTTTCCGGATCTTGTACCCCGTCGTCTACCTCCGCAGCGCCATTCGTTTTGCACTGTACCGCGCGCGCCCCCCGTACGAGTCGTCGTTGCGTCTCACTTGACGACGACGACGACGATCGCACACAGCAGTGTCGGTTTTTCGACTTTTTTTTTCGCAAAACCCATTTGAAGTCACCTTCCACCACCGGGCCCCCACCAACCAGCGAAGACCCGAAGGTGTCGGATGCGCGGCGGTGCACGCGATCGAGTATTTAGTTTCTATAGTGCTTGAATCATGTAGTCGTCTTCGCAGTATAGACAATTTTCTAATGATGACTTCGACGAAGAGGCCGCCGCTTCCACCATTGCAATGGGGTAATAATTACACGCCGGGATGGCCTCCCTTCCTCTTCTGGTAGACTCGCTCTTTTCTGACATTTGTTGGGATGATGACGAGCGCGAATCACGTTTCAATCAAGCTTAACCACCACGCCGCTGCTAGTGGGGCTCGGATGGTGGTACAAAATGTTGTTGTTGTTGTTGGGCCGGAGCTAAATGGCACTGAATTTGCATAGCAGTCAGCAGCGGCCGTAAGTAGGCTGATTTGGTCGGCCGAAAACCTGTCTGGGTTGATATTTATGTCGAACTCCACTCACTACAGTTCACTCGTTCGCTTGCTTGAATGGACTTCAAGGCATGACATGGCCGCCACAAGATTCGCAGTTAATTGAACGTTGGTGGTTGAATGTAATTAAATCGTTTCGCGTTAGAGTTTCATGCGTGATCAAGGAGAGATGTCACTGTCAACGGAGATGACTTGATTTGCAAATTTGCATACTCAATACCCTGCGAATGCTTATTATAGGTACCCAAACATCCGGAAGGCTCAAATCAATGTCAACGAGAAAGGGAGTTTAGGATTCAAGAACTCAATCGGTTACAGTATTTCATCATCATTGAAATAAAAGCTGTTCCAGTACTCCACAAAAACAAAAGCGAAATCTCTAAAACTATACGTTGAAATGAGATTAACTAGCGTTTAAACTAAAACCATATGAAGACGTAACAAAAAATAAACTGAAACAAGTTGGGGCCTGATTATTTATGGGTACAATAAGCTGCAATGAAAACTGTTTATCAATCCCGTTACAACACGTACTAATTTGACAAAAAATCACATCCATCAAACATCTTCGCGCACGAAAACACATCGGGCAAAAAGCCGCCGGCCCCAACCACCTTATCGGTTTCCGGTCCCACTCCCCTCCTATCAGCCAATCGACTTCCAAATTTCGCCTTGTTATTGCTCGTCCATTTCGCTTGCTTTCGTCTCCCAGGCGTTTCGAGTTTGAAACCACGACGACCTCAACTTCCGCTGCCGCTGCCACCCTGCCATCAACACTGCTTCATCAGAAAATCAGCGCCCCGATAAAGCGATATGATTAGGTTTCTCTAAAAAAAAAATACACACTCATTAGAGTGGGTTGCGGCGTTGCGTTTGCGAGGAGGAACGGCCCCAGTACCGAATCGAACTGACTGAACGGCTGTGTATCGTTCGCAGTTGGGCGATGGTCGTGTGTTCGAGTGAATTGAATTGTTGCCTGACTGCTAACTGACGGGCCGGGCTGGCGTACGGCCGAACAGCAGTGATTCTTCGCAAAACATCAAACTCGCACTTTTCTCCGCGCTTCCTTCCTGTCTTCCTACTACTACTGTCCGCGGCCCAGTAATTTAAGTTGTGCTGCCGACACTTTGAGAGAAGTCTGACTGACCGGCTGTGGATGGGTTGGTTGATTGCTTGGCTAGGCTGGCTGGCTGGCACGGCTCGAGCTCGAGCTCTCGCTCCGACACTCGACGAAGAAGAAAGTTAACGGTGCCAAATATTTAGGCCACGGCACACGCGAAATTCCCCATCGGCTTCGACTTCGACAGATGCTTCACACAATTTCGTTCGCACTTCATTCGACTCGATTGAGATTGTCTGCAGGTGATTGTGGCCCATTGACAAACATTGTTTATCGTCGGGAATAGGTGCCAAGAGCTTAAATGTTTTAAATTGACTAGAAACAGTAAGTTTTATAACGTTCTAAGGTATGAACGTACAAAAATAACTGATCTACGCCATTCAGTGGAAGAAATACTTTGTTTAACCCTTTCAGGCTCACGGGTTCATATAAGAACCCAACTGGAAAATGGATGTATAAAATCACACGATGGATAAAAGTGATCAGTAGACTGATTCAAATTTTGACTTTTTTGCTCCCCTATGCTTAAACGATGACATTTGATGTTTTATTAACCCTCCTAAATTTTTAGCTAATTTGGATGTAACTAGACTGAGCACGCGCAGTTTGAAGTTTGTATGGAAATTACTATAGGAATTGCCACATAAGTGAAAAACTGTTCCGTGTTGCGACCCATTAACTATTCAAATGTAATCGACACGATGCTTTCATAGAATACTTCCTAAGCGAGAGGCCAGTTGTTGTTGCGAAGCGATATGACTTTTGTAAGCAAACTTATAAATGAAACAAAAATGCTCATTATTGATATTGATGTTATTCTTTTACGTGTTAAATTGAATTTACCACGATTCAGTATTTCTCTAATAACTTATCTTGCAAGCATAGAATCGTTTCGCAACAAAGACGATCAGTTTCATTGTAAAATTTTCTATATTGGCAACGTATTTATATATTTTTAGAGCCTAATGAGCAACGTTGCGGAACGGTTTTCCACAAAAGTGACTGTTTTCATAGTAATTTTCATACAAACTTGAAACTGCTCGTGCTCAGTCTAGTTACATCCAAATTAGCTAAAAATGTAGGAGGATTAACAAAACATCAAATGTCATCGTTTAAGCATAGGGGAGCGAAAAAGTCAAAATTTGAATCACTCTAGTGATCAGTGTCTTCAGCAAAATTGTTTAAAATTAACTCCCCTATCAGGGAAAAATATCAGATATGGGCTATCCAGGCCTTACGACAACCTAGAACGTCGTGAAAACGGTGAAGTTAAGAAAACAGAAAATATTAGGTATACTGACAGCGGATTGTACTGTTTCAAAACAAGATTTTCATTTAAACGTATCCGTAGAGTTGCCGTGATATAAAATAAACTATTTTTAATCTCCCTTGGACGTCCTAGATCATCCAAACTATCCTTGAGTTCAGAACTTGAAATCTACAACTGCAAAAAAGCTTTTATTCGTTACTTAAAGTTTATTTGAGTATTCAACCGTGTTGATTACATTTTAGAGCATGAGCATGATTGATCGTCCACGGTTGCTACTCCGTTATTGCTAGGCCAGCTATAATTACACAAAGAAACAACAGATGATATTTGGGACTAGCATCATCCTCAGTGTGTAAAAACTGGTGACCCAAAATTAAGCAATACCGGCACCGGCCATGTCCGAATGCAGATCAATTAAAGAATGGGTAGGAAAATGTTGACGTGATACTCGCTTTGATGGAAGCCGACGAGTCATCTGCACTTCCACGAGAAATCACTGGGATGTTGGATATATGGGGTAGGTATTGTGGCAGGGTTCGTTTTGGTAAACGGTTTGCCGTGTGTAACGTGTAGTTTGAGCGCACGTCGCAGAAATAAATACAGCTGACCTCGAGATCGTTCTACTCCCTAAAACATGTTTGATCGCGCACTAATCAAATCTCTTTTCCATCGCACAACGTAGAACAGAATAACGCTGATCTCGAGATCGTTCTGCTCTTCAAAACATGTTTGATCGCGCACTAATTTTTTTCGTTCTGATCATACAATACAGAACAAAATAACGCGGATCTCGTGATCGTTCTGCTCTGCAAAACACATTTGGTCGCTTACTAATTATTTTATTTTTTTAACTGCACATAACATAAAAAACTCGTTTGATCGCGCACTAATTAATTTTCGTTTCGGCAACACAACGTAGAACAAAATAACGCGGATCTCAAATCGTTCTGCTTCCATTAAAAAGGTCAAAAAATCACGTTAGGGGTTTAGATCGCATTTTGCTATCATTTTCCATTGTTTAAAAGCGTGTTCAAAGAAAAAAATTTAAAGCGTATTTTTTATGGAAATTTTCTCATTTTTATATTGCTTTTTATTGATTACTAGCAGACCCGACGAACTTCGTTTCGCCTAAAATTGATTTATTCTCTGATTAGTTCTCGAGTTATTCAGAAATTTCTGTTTCATTTGTATGGGAGCCCCCCTTTCCAAAGGGGGATGGATCTCGAACCATCTTAAGGTCTGAGGGAAGGGTATTCCGTTAAAAAAGCACGTGGTAGCACTATCTGCGAGAGAGTGTCAGTCCGCCAGAATGACCCTGTCAGGGTCGCCAAAATTATTTCTTCATTATGCAGTTTACAATTGCTTGAGAATTTGCCGTAAACGGAGAACAAAGGGAATTGGCAACAATGGGGAAGAAATTTATCACTCATGCAGTGGTTCGGCGAGAGAACAGCAACAGTGCCGACCAATCACGCAATGAGAAAATCAAAATAAATAAACAACAGCTGGTTTTGGAAAATAAAAACATGAGCCGTTTCTAGAACAACATTAGAAAATATCGTGAGAGGAGTTCTGTACAAGTTATCCACACAAGCTTTGAAAAGTATTTGGGTGATAACAGTGGTGCTGGTGTGAGTAAGACAAATAAGACAAATAAGACAAATCAAGACAAAATTTTCAAAACGACTTATCTGCTTTTGTAAACAAAGATTCAAACGACGATTTGACGAATCTGATAGCTTCTTCTTCTTCTTCTTATTGGCATTACATCCCCACACTGGGACAGAGCCGCCTCGCAGCTTAGTGTTCATTAAGCACTTCCACAGTTATTAACTGCAAGGTTTCTAAGCCAGGTTACCATTTTTGCATTCGTATACCATGAGGCTAGCACGATGATACTTTTATGCCCAGGGAAGTCGAGACAATTTCCAATTCGAGAATTGACTAGACCGGCACCGGGAATCGAACCCAGCCACCCTCAGCATGGTCTTGCTTTGTAGCCGCGCGTTCCTCCGGGAATTCCTCGGGAAGTTCCTCCGGGAATTCCTCCGGAAGTTCCTCCGGGAATTCCTCCGGAAGTTCCTCCGGAAGTTCCTCCGGGAATTCCTCCGGAAGTTCCTCCGGGAATTCCTCCGGAAGTTCCTCCGGGAATTCCTCCGGAAGTTCCTCCGGGAGTTCCTCCGGAAGTTCCTCCGGGAGTTCCTCCGGAAGTTCCTCCGGGAGTTCCTCCGGAAGTTCCTCCGGGAGTTCCTCCGGAAGTTCCTCCGGGAGTTCCTCCGGAAGTTCCTCCGGGAGTTCCTCCGGGAGTTCCTCCGGAAGTTCCTCCGGGAGTTCCTCCGGAAGTTCCTCCGGGAGTTCCTCCGGAAGTTCCTCCGGGAGTTCCTCCGGAAGTTCCTCCGGGAGTTCCTCCGGAAGTTCCTCCGGGAGTTCCTCCGGAAGTTCCTCCGGGAGTTCCTCCGGAAGTTCCTCCGGGAGTTCCTCCGGAAGTTCCTCCGGGAGTTCCTCCGGAAGTTCCTCCGGGAGTTCCTCCGGAAGTTCCTCCGGGAGTTCCTCCGGAAGTTCCTCCGGGAGTTCCTCCGGGAGTTCCTCCGGGAGTTCCTCCGGGAGTTCCTCCGGAAGTTCCTCCGGGAGTTCCTCCGGAAGTTCCTCCGGGAGTTCCTCCGGAAGTTCCTCCGGGAATTCCTCCGGAAGTTCCTCCGGGAATTCCTCCGGAAGTTCCTCCGGGAATTCCTCCGGAAGTTCCTCCGGGAATTCCTCCGGAAGTTCCTCCGGGAATTCCTCCGGAAGTTCCTCCGGAAGTTCTTCCGAAAGTTCCTCCGGGAATTCCTCCGGAAGTTCCTCCGGGAATTCCTCCAGAAGTTCCTCCGGGAATTCCTCCGGAAGTTCCTCCGGGAATTCCTCCGGAAGTTCCTCCGGAAGTTTTTCCGAGAATTCCTCCGGGAGTTCCTCCGGGAATTCCTCCGGAAGTTCCTCCGGGAATTCCTCCGGAGATTCCTCCAGGAATTCCTCCGGAAGTTTCTCCGGGAATTCCTCCGGAAGTTCCTCCGAATTCCTCCGGAAGTTCCTCCGGGAATTCCTCCGGAAGTTCCTCCGGGAATTCCTCCGGAAGTTCCTCCGAATTCCTCCGGAAGTTCCTCCGAATTCCTCCGGAAGTTCCTCCGGGAATTCCTCCGGAAGTTCCTCCGGGAATTCCTCCGGAAGTTCCTCCGAATTCCTCCGGAAGTTCCTCCAGGAATTCCTCCGGAAGTTCCTCCGGAATTCCTCCGGAAGTTCCTCCGGGAATTCCTCCGGAAGTTCCTCCGGGAATTCCTCCGGAAGTTCCTCCGGGAATTCCTCCGGAAGTTCCTCCGAATTCCTCCGGAAGTTCCTCCGGGAATTCCTCCGGAAGTTCCTCCGGGAATTCCTCCGGAAGTTCCTCCGGAATTCCTCCGAAAGTTCCTCCGAATTCCTCGGAAGTTCCTCCGAATTCCTCCGGAAGTTCCTCCGAATTCCTCCGGAAGTTCCTCCGGAATTCCTCCGGAAGTTCCTCCGGGAATTCTCCGGAAGTTCCTCCGGGAATTCCTCCGGAAGTTCCTCCGGGAATTCCTCCGAAGTTCCTCCGGAAGTTCTCCGGGAATTCCTCCGAAGTTCCTCCGGGAATTCCTCCGGAAGTTCCTCCGAATTCCTCCGGAAGTTCCTCCTGAATTCCTCCGGAAGTTCCTCCGAATTCCTCCGGAAGTTCCTCCGGGAATTCCTCCGGAAGTTCCTCCGAATTCCTCCGGAAGTTCCTCCGGGAATTCCTCCGGAAGTTCCTCCGGGAATTCCTCCGAAGTTCCTCCGGAATTCCTCCGGAAGTTCCTCCGGGAATTCCTCCGGAAGTTCCTCCGAATTCCTCCGGAAGTTCCTCGGGAATTCCTCCGGAAGTTCCTCCGAATTCCTCCGGAAGTTCCTCCGAATTCCTCCGGAAGTTCCTCAGGAATTCCTCCGGAAGTTCCTCCGGGAATTCCTCCGGAAGTTCCTCCGGGAATTCCTCCGGAAGTTCCTCCGGGAATTCCTCCGGAAGTTCCTCCGGGAATTCCTCCGGAAGTTCCTCCGGGAATTCCTCCGGAAGTTCCTCCGGAAGTTCCTGGAAGAATTCCTGGAGAAACTTTCGGAAGATTTCCTGGAGGAACTTCCGGAGGAATTTCTGGAGGAACTTCCGAAGGAATTCCTAGAGAACTTCCGGAGGAATTCCTGGAAGAACTTCCGGAGAAATTCCTGAAGGAACTTCCGGAGGATTTCCTGGACGAACTTTCGCAGAGATTCCTGAAGGAACTTCCGGAGGAATTCCTGGAGGAAGTTTCGGAGGAATTTTTGGAGGAACTTTCGAAAGAATTCCTGGAGGAACTACAGGAGGAATTCCTGGAGGAACTTCAGGAGGAATTCCTGGAGTAACTTCTTGCCTTATTTACCATCAATTATTTATCTCGTCCCATTCCTACATTTGATTTCTATTTATTTATTTGGTATCTCCGTGTTTACAAATGGGAATACGTTTTTTTCTAGTGTCACGCTACATACAAAGTTGACACTATAGTTTAGTATTTAAAGCGTAGTTAAAATTTGGGAAAGAGTTGGTCCACAAAATGTTCTAGAAACATTCCTTGATAAATTCCAAAGAGATTGCCAGTTGGGATAAGCGAAATTCGTTCCCAATTCCGAGTTATAGACATTTTAGTATGAAAATAGCGCTCTACCGCAAGAGAGCTTCCCTCAGACCTTAAGAACTTTCCCCGGCCTCAGAAACCTCTGCATACAAATTTTCACGCCGATCAGTTCAGTAGTTTCGGAGTCTATAAGTTTCAGACAAACAGAAATTCATTTTTATGTATATAGATTTTGTGGAAATTTTTTATTTTTTCAATTTTTTTAATTTTTATATTTTTAATTATTTTATGGAAAACTTTGCAATTGTTTATTCTAAATTTTACTTTACTTAGTATTTTTGTAAATACATTTTGTAAATAATTCAGCATATCAACTATTCCTCAATAATGTATTTGACCGATAAATTGTGTTGTTTTATAATGCAAAGGAACTGCTAGGTGGATTAATCTGGGTTTTTCTAAAAATATTTGATCCTAGACACAATCATTTGCTTTTACATCTTGCTAAGTAGTTCGCATGGAATGTGTGATCGAGGAAATTTAAAAGCACCCAAGTAACCAATAAGCACAATTAGCACTCCAATTCGCCAAATCGCCATATAAGCCCAATATACGGCTATTCAAAAACTTATAAGCATTGAAGTAGCATTGTATGACCGATTTGGCGAATTGGAGTGCTTATTGGTTACTTGGGCAATATTGATAAGGGAATGAACAATGAGCTCGCCCAGCTCTACGGCGAACCCAGTATCCAGAAGGTAATTAAAGCCGGAAGGGTACGATGGGCATGGCATGTTGCAAGAATGCCGGACAGGAACCCTCCAAAGATGATGTTCGCTTCCGATTCGGCAGGTACGAGACGGCGTGGAGCACAGCGAGCGAGATGGGCAGACCAGGGGCAAAACAACTTGGCGAGCGAGGGGCGCATGCGGAGAGATGCGGCCTCGAACTGGCGTCAAATTGTTGATTCAGTGTTATCTGTTTAGATGTAAACTAAATAAATGAAATTGATAAGGGATTAGAGATTCAGCAAGCCACTCTCCATATAGATTTCAATTTGTCCAGCTTGATTGACTTTAATGAAAGCCATCCATCTCTGCATACTTGGTTCTCACCAATTAGCATCATTTTTCGATCTCCAATTAGAGCCATTTTTAGCTTTGTTCAAAACTGGTTGGTAGGAAATAACATTTTTTTTGGAGATTTACCTTCTGTTGGACAGAGCTAAATAATCTCGTGACTATCACTCAATAATACAAGAATCAATATTCTGTCGTTGCTCCCAGTGGTATCAAGTTCGTGTTTTAGCTAACGATAGTTGAGAGGTACTCCATAACCAGCCCTCGTTGTTATATTATTTTTGCCTAACTAAAGAGAGCTCCATTCACACAACAGAAAAGATTTCTGGTTTACATTTTATATGTAATCTAATTTCTTATTAGGCCGTTACAAATATTTAATTAACATTTTGTCCTACTGGTCTCCGAAAGGTCAAGGGGATAAATAAATATAAATATTAAAATGAAAAATTTTAATTTCTTAAAGAATGTTTTCAAAATCCTCAAAATTATCCGAATTTTATTTTGATGATTATTTTTTTGGCAAAAAAAATCGAGGAGGGAAGACAAAATAGTTTTTAAATATTTGTATCGGTCTTAATGATTATGTTTGAATCAGGTTGCATAATGGAATAGTACTAACTCGTCTTATGACAGGTCAGGACAGTCCTCTAAACAAGCACATAACTTTCTTCCTTTTGTTCTATTCTGTCTATTTAAATGATAACCAATATCGGATCGGTCATACTAAGAAACGCAGTTCTTTAGAATTCAATCCTGTTCTGGGAAAAAGTTTTCTCCCGTGTTTTGCCTCCAGGGCAACAAACGTTGGTTGTAAATCAACTTCGAAACAGCCGTAATAGCCATCCTACCCATTCCGGGCGAAGGACGCAGGACTGTGACTGTGTCGCATCTTCTCAAAACGGGAAGAGGGGACAAACGATTCAAATAAACCTGCGTCTGTTGAAACGGTTTGACAGTGCATTTTCTCATAAGGACCAAACAACTAATATAATCAATAAAAATCTCCATAGATGTCTTCAAATAAAATGCATTTGTCTAAAGTAAGAACTTGAGACACCTAAAACTTTTCAAAAATCCCCTGAAAAAAATACTCTCTACATTTACATTTACGCCCTTATGAAATAACATACCCACATTCGTTACGGAGTGATGTACATCTGACTGCAGGACTCCTGTCTTCGCGTTGAAGGAAGTAGAAAAAATAGCATCTTTAAACGAGGGGAGTGCGTGCATTGTCGCGACAGTTGTTTAACTGAAAACCGATTCGAAACTGGATGAATGACAGTCTTCCCATCCTAGAGAGGAACGACTCGGCCCCACTGCTGAACGATCCCAAGGAAAACGAATTTATTTTAAAGCACGTAAATATAAACGAATAAAACCAAACAAACAAACAAACGAATAAGGCTGAGCAACCTTGTCCTGGCGAGCTCGCCATTGAACCACGTTCCATCCACCATGTTGCTGTAGCTATTTTTTTTCTGCTGTACCCCAACAAGCCCGTACCCCGACAACAACGGACGGGGGGAGTTCTCAATGCAATTTTTGCAAACTCGAATGACCTTCGGGATCGCGCGCTGTGCTCTCCAAAGTCCAAAGTGTGCTTAGTTTCACCCAGAAGTGCGACCAAGTTCAACGCACCCACCACCGCCGCACACCTTCCGTTTGCGTTCCGCGTGGCTCTCATTCGGCCGCAATCGACGATTAATGTGCGAACGGGGAGGACAGGCGACGACGGACGCGAGAAACTGCTTGCTCTACCATGTGACGACGACGAGGACGAACTTTAGATTTGGTCTAACACACTCAGACAGAGACGCCGTGTCAGGAGTTCCAGAATTCTTTTTCAAAATGATTGAAGTAGAAATAGACTGCTTTTTTTCGTTTCATGATAGTTTTAGTCAACATTATTGATAATTTATGGATGCAGATTGAAGTATTATTTTGAATTGGAGTGCTCTAAGAAGGACTCTTTCGTTGCTGCTTAGGACCCTTTTATAAGTTGAGCGAGTGTTGATTCCTACTTTTTGTGCTGACTGATGCTTTTTACTTTTTTTTGGTGCCTTGATTTCAATGACAACAAAAACACTGTCGTTATGTCGGTTGTTGTGCCTTGCCAAAGAATCACGACTTTTTTCTCCTATTCCTGAACTCAGTCATGTGATGGCGTAAGGTTGGAAAAGACCGATCTAGTAAAATTGCATTAAAAAAAAAATTGAAAGTTCAAGCACTAGATGAATTGGCTTCGCTAACCGCAGATTCTGCAATTTTATCTGATTTTCAATAATTTATTCAAAAACTGGATGTGTCTCGTAGGCTTACTAAAATAACATTACTAACTAGAGAGACTCAAAAGAAATGGGACTCGACACGACCCCTGTGTGACGATTGTGCCACGAATATGTAACACAACACGCTGCTTCCCGAAAGGTTATTGTACGGAATAAACTCCTTAAACGTCACGTGTTTCCGATAGGTGCCTCGGCGCCCTTGTCTAAAATCCGATAGGCGATCATCTTTACGGACCGGCGCATGGCGCGGAACAATTTCCCTCGCAAAGACGGATGCCTTTTTCGGTAATTGGGTTGTGGCTGCTCCTTGATGTTGACTTTGCTGTGTGTGAGGGGTGAAAGGAAAAACTAATGCACCCGAAAAAAGGAAGTACCGAGCTCGTCTTACTTTGGTTGTTGCGTTCGTAAATGCCGATGCCTGGGATAATGCAAACGCCCCTAACTGGCGACGGAATTTACCTGCACCAACGACGACGATGGTGCGGTAGTTCCATCCGTGCAGATGTGGCGGGAAGAGTGCGTCCTTGTGCAGTCATCCGTTAGTCATAAATTGAATATTTAATTCACTTTCACTGAATGAGGGTAATATCGAGGTACAACAAAAACTATGAATAGAGTTGGCTTAGTTCCGTTTCGGAATAACATTTGGTTATTGATATAGTCATAGCGAGAAAGATATTTGAACAATGGCGAACCCCAAGCGCAGATGTAAGGATTGCGATTCAATGCGAATTCCGAGTGGAATTCGTTGTGGATTTCGCATTTAATCCATTGAAGATTCCGAGTGAAACGCGTTGAGGATTCCAAGTGGAACACAATGAGGATTCCGAATGCAATACTTTAACAATTCCTAGTGGAATCCGTTGAGGATTCTGAGTGGAATCCGTTGCAGATTCCGAGTAGAATCCGTTAAATATTCTGAGTGGAATCCGTTGAGGATTCCGAGTAGAAGCCGTTGAGGATTCCGAGTGGAATCTGTTTAGGAATCCGAGTGGAATCTGTTGAGGATTCGGAGTGGAATCTGTTTAGGAATCCGAGTGGAATCTGTTGAAGATTTCGAATGGAATCCGTTAAGGATTCCGAGTGGAATTCGTTGAAGATTCCGAGTGGAATCCGTTGAGAATTCCGAGTGGAATCCGTTGAGGTTTCCGAGTGGAATCCGTTGAGGTTTCCGAGTGGAATCCGTAAAGGATTCCGAGTGGAATCCGTTGAGGATTCCGAGTGGAATCCGTTGAGGATTCCGAGTGGAATCTGTTGAGGATTCTGAGTGGAATCCGTTGAGGATTCCGAGTGGAATCCGTTGAGGATTCCGTGTGGAATTCGTTGAGGATTCCGTGTGGAATCCGTTGAGGATTCCATGTGGAATCTGTTGAAGATTCGGAGTGGAATCTGTTCAATATTCTGAGTGGAATCCGTTGAATATTCTAAGTGGAATCCGTTGAGGATTCCGAGTGGAATCCGTTGATAACTCCGAGTTGAATCCGTTGAGGATTTCGAGTGGAACCCGTTGAGGATTTCGAGTGGAAACCGTTGAGGATTTCGAGTGGAATTCGTTGAGGATTTCGATTGGAATCCGTTGAGGATTTCGAGTGGAATCCTTTGAGGATTACGAGTAAAATCCGTTGAGGATCCCGAGTGGAATCTGTTGAGGACTCCGAGTGGAATCCGTTGAGGATTCCGAGTGGAATCCGTTGAGGATTCCGAGTGGATTCCGTTGAGGATTCCGAGTGGAATTCGTTGAGGCTTCCGAGTGGAATCCGTTGAGGATTACGAGTGGAATCCGTTGAGGATTCCGAGTGGAATCCGTTGAGGATTCCGAGTGGAATCCGTTGAGGATTCTGAGTGGAATCTGTTGAGGATGCTGAGTGAGATCCGTTGAGGATTCCGAGTGGAATCCGTTGAGGATTCCGAGTAAAATCCGTTGAGTAAAATCCGTTCCGGATTCAGAGTAAAATCCGTTCCGGATTCAGAGTGGAATCCGTTGAATTTTCTGAGTGGAATCCGTTGAGAATTCCGAGTGGAAGCCGTTGAGGATTCCGAGTGGAAGCCGTTGAGGATTCCGAGTGGAATCCGTTGTGGATTCCGAGTGGAATACGTTGAAGATTCCGAGAGGAATCCATTGAGGATTCCGAGTGGAATCCGTTGAGGATCCCGAGTGGAATCCGTTGAGGATCCCGAGTGGAATCAGTTGAGGATTCCGAGTGGAATCCGTTGAGGATTCCGAGTGGAATCCGTTGAGGATTCTGAACGGAATCTGTTGAGGATTACGAGTGGAATCCGTTGAGGATTCCGAGTGGAATCCGTTGAGGATTCCGAGTGGAATCCGTTGAGGATTCCGAGTGGAATCCGTTGAGGATTCCGAGTGGAATCCGTTGAGGATTCTGAGTGGAATCTGTTGAGGATTCTGAGTGAGATCCGTTGAGGATTCCGAGTGGAATCCGTTGAGGATTCCGAGTGGAATCCGTTGAGGATTCCGAGTGGAATCCGTTGAGGATTCCGAGTGGAATCTGTTGAGGATTCCGAGTGGAATCCGTTGAGAATTCCGAGTGGAATCCGTTGAGAATTCCGAGTGGAATCCGTTGAGGATTACGAGTGGAATTCGTTGAGGATTTCGAGTGGAATCCGTTGAGGATTTCGAGTGGAATCCGTTGAGGATTTCGAGTGGAATCCGTTGAGGATTTCGAGTGGAATCCGTTGAGGATTTCGAGTGGAATCCGTTGAGGATTTCGAGTGGAATCCGTTGAGGATTTCGAGTGGAATCCGTTGAGGATTTCTAGTGGAATCCTTTGAGGATTTCGAGTGGAATCCGTTGAGGATTCCAAGTGGAATCCGTTGGGGATTCCGAGTGGAATGCGTTGAGGATTCCTAGTGGAATCCGTTGAGGATTCCGAATGGAATATGTTGAGGATTCCGAGTGGAATCCGTTGAGAATTCCGAGTGCATCCGTTGCGGATTCCGAGTGGAATCCGTTGAGGATTACGAGTGGAATTCGTTGAGGATTTCGAGTGGAATCCGTTGAGGATTTCGAGTGGAATCCTTTGAGGATTTCGAGTGGAATTCGTTGAGGATTTCGAGTGGAATCCTTTGAGGATTTCGAGTGGAATCCGTTGAGGTTTCCAAGTGGAATCCGTTGAGGATTCGGAGTGGAATACGTTGAAGATTCCTAGTGGAATCCGTTGAGGATGCCGAGTGGAATCTATTGAGAATCCTGAGTGGAATCCGTTGAGGTTTCCGAGAAGAATTCGATGAGAATTCCGAGTGGTATCCGTTAAGGATTTCGAGTGAAATCCGTTGAGGATTCCGAGTAAAATTCGTTGCGGATTCCGAGTGGTATCCGTTGAATTTTCTGAGTGGTATCCGTTGAGGTTTCCTAGTGGAATTCGTTGAGCATTCCGAGTGGAATCCGTTGAGGATTCCAAGTGGAATCCGTTGAATATTCCGAGTGGAATCCGTTGAGGATTTTGAGTGGAATCCGTTGAGGATTTTTAGTGGAATTCGTTGAGGATTCCGAGTGGACATCGTTACAGATTCCGAGTGGAATCCGTTGAGGATTCAGAGTGGAATCCTTTGAGGATTCCAAGTGAAATCAGTTGAAGATTCCAAGTGGAATCCGTTCAGTTTTCCAAGTGGCATCAGTTTAGGATTCCGAGTGGAATACGTTGAGGATTCTGAGTGGAATCCGCTGAGGATTCCAAGTGGAATCCGTTGAGGATTCCAAGTGGAATCCATTGGGGATTTCAAGTGGAATCCATTGGGGATTTCAAGTGGAATCCGTTGAGGATTTCAAGTGGAATCCGTTGAGGATTACGAATGGAATCGGTTGAGGATTCCGAGTGGAATCCGTTGAGGATTCCGAGTGGATTCCGTTGAGGATTCCGAGTGGAATCCGTTGAGGATTCCGAGTGGAATCCGTTGAGGATTCCGAGTGGAATCTCTTGAGAATGCTGAGTGGAATCCGTTGAGGATTTCGAGTGGAATCCGTTGAGGATGCTGAGTGAGATCCGTTGAGGATTCCGAGTGGAATCCGTTGAGGATTTCGAGTGGAATCCGTTGAGGATTCCGAGTGGAATCCGTTGAGGATTCCGAGTGGGATATGTTGAGGATTCCGAGTGGAATCCGTTGAGGATTCCGAGTGGAATCCGTTGAGGATTCCGAGTGGAATCCGTTGAGAATTCCGAGTGGAATCCGTTGAGGATTCCGAGTGGAATTCGTTGAGGATTTCGGGTGGAATCCGTTGAGGATTTCGAGTGGAATCCGTTGAGGATTTCGAGTGGAATCCGTTGAGGATTTCGAGTGGAATCCGTTGAGGATTTCTAGTGGAATCCTTTGAGGATTTATAGTGGAATCCGTTGAGGATTCCAAGTGGAATCCGTTGGGGATTCCGAGTGGAATGCGTTGAGGATTCCTAGTGGAATCCGTTGAGGATGCCGAGTGGAATCTATTGAGAATCCTGAGTGGAATCCGTTGAGGTTTCCGAGAAGAATTCGATGAGAATTCCGAGTGGTATCCGTTAAGGATTTCGAGTGAAATCCGTTGAGGTTTCCGAGAAGAATTCGTTGAGAATTCCGAGTGGTATCCGTTGAATTTTCTGAGTGGTATCCGTTAAGGTTTCCTAGTGGAATTCGTTGAGCATTCCGAGTGGAATCCGTTGAGGATTCCGAGTGGAATCCGTTGAGGATTCCAAGTGGAACCCGTTGAGGATTTCGAGTAGAATCGGTTGAGGATTTTTAGTGGAATTCGTTGAGGATTCCGAGTGGACATCGTTACGAATTCCGAGTGGAATCCGTTGAGGATTCAGAGTGGAAAACTTTGAGAATTCCAAGTGAAATCAGTTGAAGATTCCAAGTGGAATCCGTTCAGTTTTCCAAGTGGCATCAGTTTAGGATTCCGAGTGGAATACGTTGAGGATTTTGAGTGGAATCCGTTGAGGATTCCGAGTGGAATCCGTTTAGGAACGGAACTATCAAATCTATACTTTCGCCTCTAATTCTATCATGAACATGTACGTCTAGGTTTGGAAGATGATATTAGCATATCAAACAAAAGAAATCAAAAATAATAATTATCTTAAAGAACAACGGTGCCGGTCTAGACAATTTTTGGATTGGAAATTGTCTCGATCATAAAAGTATCATCGTATTAGCCTCATGATATAAGAATGCAGAAATAGTAACTTGGCTTAGAAAACTCGCAGTTAATAACTGTGGAAGTGCTTAATGAGCACTAAGCTGCGAGGCGGCAGTGTCCCAGTGGGACATGTGATGCCAATGGAGAAGAAGAACAACCCGATAGACGCCATTAGGATTCCGTATAAAAACGGAACTGTTGAACCGACATGTCCGATCGATCGACCTATTGAAAGTTCGATAGTTTTTGGTTTATGTTTGAAAGTTTCAAACAAATCGGTAAAAAATTGAATGAGTTAGAGCAAAAATATCTTCGGTTGCGCGTAAGTGTTTGAGGAGGCAAGGATTTAAAAATAGCTGAAATAAAGCATTGAAAAAAATGAAAATTAGATAAAATTAGACCGCATTCCGCGTCTAACTGATTCGATTGGTATATAATACTATGCTACTCCGAGCCTTCTATGAAAAGTTCGGTATCGCTCCTAGAGCTATTCCGTGTACTGAGTAAAGGCAAAAATACTTGTTTTCGTTTTGTAAAAAAGCTATTTTCCAATGTGACGCAAGATTTATGTTTGCTAGAGATACTGAAACTAATTCTGTTATGCCTTTCACTGCACGTATTTTCAATAAAATAATTATTTTTAGGACCATCGTCAACAGATAATAGATGCCTCCTAGTCGTTTATTCGAAAGTCATGCCAAGATTATCTCAATTATTGACTACGAAGCCATAACTACCGACAATCACCAAAAGCAAATACACGATAACAGCATTATAGAAAGCACAAGTAAAATTTTCTCACAAGTGCATAATGATTACGTCTTCGTTTTCATTATTGACCCCCGTGCACTGATTTGACTGCTACTGGCAACAGCGGCAGTGAGAACCGAACCATTCATATCGCCCTTGTTCGCGTGCGATTAAAATGCCACGACGGTCGCCGCGACAACACCGCAAACAACAACAGCAACAACGAAGACGACCGCAAGTTCTTCGTCTGCGCACCGTCCACGTCTCTTCGTCGGTTCACTTTTCAACCCAGTGCGAGGCGTTTCCAAATGCAATATAATTCATACCTCGAATGGTAATGAAGAAACGACGAAAACGCACACCCACACCAACCATCAGCATCGAGGCGGAATGCAGCCAGCTACCGGTTCGGAATACGACCAACACTTTGCCACTATCGCTACTCTATCTCAATCGCTGTCTCTAGTGCAACCTGGCTGTGTGTGGTGGCGGGGAGGTAGGTGCGGATGATGATGATGATGGTGGTGGCGGTGATCGGGTGGTAAGCGTAAGTATGGCAAATCGCAGAAAAATCCCCCTGCTGCAATATGCTGCAATGTACTGCGTGACTTTGGGTCGATTTCCTTCATACAGATCAAAATTATTGCTTCATTTGCTAATCAAGTGGCTTAGTTTTGTTTTTCCATAAAGCGCATGAGTCAGCATATTTAGGGTCTGTCTCATTTGGAGAATTAAACTGAAATTAAACTTAAAAGTGACATTTTAATAATTATCGAATAACCCTGCTGGCAGAGCAAGATTACTTTTGACAGATATAGATTCATTTTGCATCGATGTCTTATTGGAATTGCTGGGTAGCACCAGCCATTCTTATGACTAGGTCTTATGACTAACTGTCACTTTTAAGTTTAATTCTCCAAATGAGGCAGACCCTTAAACTGATCTGCGACCTCGAAAGTTGATAGATGTAATGTGACAGACCTGTTATAATGGTGAAGGGCCTATCCAGTCTTTACACTATCCAATTTTTGATGCCTCATTGAGCAGGTAGACCACTGGCATGCAGTCCAAATTGATTTAAAGTTTCCAAAGTACATGCCGCGTTCTTCGATGCAATCTAAAATATATAATAAAAAAATGATACTTTCGAATCTGCTTGTTATTTGATTCGAATTCTCGATAATAACGACAATAGGTGGCATTAGTCTAATAATTCTTTTGGTCGAATTTGTATCTACTAGTATTCTACTAGTATTCAACCTAGCATTGGCGCCTCCGTGGAAGCCTCTTATAACGCCATGTATCTGTCAATAATTAATCCAAACAAACAGGATATAACCAGTGTAAACTAATACAAACAGCTGCAGTTCACCTCCGTGCAACTATGATTCACAACTTCTTCGGCCTTCTCCCAATTGACTGAAAATTATGTCATAAAACCCTAACCCAACGACGTAACGCGCATAGGTCATTAACGAAAACAAACGTAAACAACCAAACAAATCGTAAATAATAGTATTCCGTAACAGAAAGAACAACAATAACAACGGCTATGCATTCCATCAGCTGATCGATATTCAAATGCAACAAACCTAACTGCCTGGTGCTGGCTGTTTAGAAAACTACCTCCGAATCGATCCCTTTTTTCTCCTACCCCGTTCCATTTTTTTCTTACTTTAAAGGTAACAGCAGCCGCTGCTGCCACCGTGCCGCTCGTTTCCAAAGTTTATCTGTCAAACGAGTGGTACTCTCCTGGGTATACTAGTCCCGTCCCGATACGACACAACTCGACATTTTCATGCAGCGACCTGACCCTGACGGTGACTGACTGACTGACTGTGTCTGTTTAGTATGAAGTTGACTCGCGTCGTCGTCGTTGTTGTTGTTGTCGTTGTGGTTGATCGGTAGAGAGGAGGTTGTTACGTATAGTTATTATGAGAAGGAAGGACAGATAAATTCCATCAACAAAAGTGAGTGGAAATTTTCCACCACGGACGGCACCAGTGCAACAGCAGCGCAGCCGAAACCAAATCCGGTTCAAGTCGGTCGCTGGACGTGCCACACTATTGGGACCGGTGCGGCGCGGTGGAAGTGCGCTGTTGCATTGCGTTTGCGTTTTGCTTTGCAGCACGGCTCTGGCTCTGTATCGAGCGTCCGTCACCTGGCAGTAGCAGGATAGGTTACGCAGAATTTATTGGGTCTACAATTCAATAATCATATTATGTGGATAGGAGCCGACTGAAGAGCTATGAATTGAAGAAAAGGATGGCTCAAATTCGGTCGGTGAAAAGAAGAAAATGTAGATGCGCACAAAACTGATAGAAAGCGAATATCCTGTAGGAGGATAAAAGTGCAGAGCAGCGGTTTTTGTCCACCTACGGTGCTTCTGTTCTGCACGGATGCCAATGTAAGGAAAATTTCCTAAACAGGTATCGAATTCAGTTGGTCTTCAACATTGTACTCACAATTTTGTAGTTGAATGATGATTCAGCAAGAAACGTACCTAGAAAGATAGAAATAAAAGCAAATAAGTAATTGTAATAAAGGTTACGAACATGTACATACATTATTTAACGCATATGTACACACATTTCGATATGTACCCGAGCAAAGTCTGATATCATAAACAGAGCAAATTAAAAACAAATTTTGATGTCGACATTCAATTGCAGTCATGATTTTTTTTCAAATTCTAATTTTCGTGATTGATTATTTCTCAACGGATTCCATTCGGAATCCTCAACGGATTCCACTCGGAATTCTTAACGGATTCCATTCGGAATCCTCAACGGATTTCATACGGATTCCATTCGGAATCCTCAACGGATTCCACTCGGAATTCTCAACGGATTCCATTCGGAATCCTCAACGGATTCCATTCGGAATCCTCAACGGATTCCATTCGGAATCCTCAACGGATTCCATTCGGAATCCTCAACGGATTCCATTCGGAATCCTCAACGGATTCCACTCAGAATCCACAACGGATTCCATTCAAAATTCTCAACGGATTTCACTCGGAATCCTCAACGGATTTCACTCGGAATCCTCAACGGATTTCACTCGGAATCCTCAACGAATTCCACTCGGAATCCTCAAAGGATTCCACTCGAAATCCTCAACGGATTCCACTCGAAATTTTAAACGGATTCCACTAGAAATCCTCAAAATAATGCTCAGCGGATTCCACTCGAAATTCTCAACGGATTCCACTCGAAATCCTCAACGGATTCCATTCGGAATCCTCAACAGATTCCATTCGGAATCCTCAAGGGATTACATTGGAATTCTCAACGAATTCTATTCGGAATTCTCAACGGATTCCATTCGGAATTCTCAACGGATTCCATTCGGAATCCTCAACGGATTCCATCCGGAATCCTTAACGGATTCCATTCGGAATCCTCAACGGATTCCATTCGGAATTCTCAACGGATTCCATTCGGAATCCTCAAGGGATTACATTGGAATTCTCAACGGATTCCATTCGGAATTCTCAACGGATTCCATTCGGAATTCTCAACGGATTCCATTCGGAATTCTCTAACGGATTCCATTAGGAATCCTTAACGGATTCCATTCGGAATTCTCAACGGATTCCATTCGGAATCCTCAACGGATTCCATTCGGAATCCTCAACGGATTCCATTCGGAATCCTCAACGGATTCCTTTCGGAATCCTCAACGGATTCCTTTCGGAATCCTCAACGGATTCCATTCGGAATCCTCAACGGATTCCATTCGGAATCCTTAACGGATTCCACTCGGAATCCTCAACGGATTCCACTCGGAATCCTCAACGGATTCCACTCGGAATTCTCAATGGATTCCATTCGGAATCCTCAACGGATTCCATTCGGAATCCTCAACGGATTCCATTCGGAATCCTCAACGGATTCCATTCGGAATCCTCAACGGATTCCATTCGGAATCCTCAAGGGATTACATTGGAATTCTCAACGGATTCCATTCGGAATTCTCAACGGATTCCATTCGGAATTCTCAACGGATTCCATACGGAATCCTTAACGGATTCCATTCGGAATCCTCAACGGATTCCATTCGGAATTCTCAACGGATTCCATTCATAATCCTCAACGGATTAAATTCGGAATCCTCAACGGATTCCATTCGGAATTCTCAACGGATTCCATTCGGAATTCTCAACGGATTCCATTCGGAATCCTCAACAGATTCCATACGGAATCCTCAACGGATTACATTGGAATTCTCAACGGATTCCATTCGGAGTTCTAAACGGATTCCATTCGGAATTCTGAACGGATTCCATTCGGAATTCTGAACGGATTGCATTCGGAATCCTTAACGGATTCCATTCGGAATCCTCAACGGATTCCCTTCGGAATCCTCAACGGATTCCCTTCGGAATCCTCAACGGATTCCCTTCGGAATCCTCAACGGATTCCCTTCGGAATCCTCAACGGATTCCCTTCGGAATCCTCAACGGATTCCCTTCGGAATCCTCAACGGATTCCCTTCGGAATCCTTAACGGATTCCACTCGGAATCCTCAACGGATTCCACTCGGAATCCTCAACGGATTCCACTCGGAATTCTCAATGGATTCCATTCGGAATCCTCAACGGATTCCATTCGGAATCCTCAACGGATTCCATTCGGAATCCTCAACGGATTCCATTCGGAATCCTCAACGGATTCCATTCGGAATCCTCAAGGGATTACATTGGAATTCTCAACGGATTCCATTCGGAATTCTCAACGGATTCCATTCGGAATTCTCAACGGATTCCATCCGGAATCCTTAACGGATTCCATTCGGAATCCTCAACGGATTCCATTCGGAATTCTCAACGGATTCCATTCGGAATCCTCAAGGGATTACATTGGAATTCTCAACGGATTCCATTCGGAATCCTCAACGGATTCCATTCGGAATCCTCAACGGATTCCATTCGGAATTCTCAACGGATTCCATTCGGAATCCTTAACGGATTCCATTCGGAATTCTCAACGGATTCCATTCGGAATCCTCAACGGATTCCATTCGGAATCCTCAACGGATTCCATTCGGAATCCTCAACGGATTCCATTCGGAATCCTCAACGGATTCCACTCGGAATTCTCAACGGATTCCATTCGGAATTCTCAACGGATTCCATTCGGAATCCTCAACGGATTCCACTCGGAATTCTCAACGGATTCCATTCGGAATCCTCAACGGATTCCATTCGGAATCCTCAACGGAATCCATTCGGAATCCTCAAGGGATTACATTGGAATTCTCAACGGATTCCATTCGGAATTCTCAACGGATTCCATTCGGAATTCTCAACGGATTCCATCCGGAATCCTTAACGGATTCCATTCGGAATCCTCAACGGATTCCATTCGGAATTCTCAACGGATTCCATTCGGAATCCTCAAGGGATTACATTGGAATTCTCAACGGATTCCATTCGGAATTCTCAACGGATTCCATTCGGAATTCTCAACGGATTCCATTCGGAATCCTCAACGGATTCCATTCGGAATCCTCTAACGGATTCCATTCGGAATCCTCTAACGGATTCCATTCGGATTCCTCTAACGGATTCCATTCGAAATTCTCTAACGGATTCCATTCGGAATCCTCAAGGGATTACATTGGAATTCTCAACGGATTCCATTCGGAATTCTCAACGGATTCCATTCGGAATTCTCAACGGATTCCATCCGGAATCCTTAACGAATTCCATTCGGAATCCTCAACGGATTCCATTCGGAATTCTCAACGGATTCCATTCGGAATCCTCAAGGGATTACATTGGAATTCTCAACGGATTCCATTCGGAATTCTCAACGGATTCCATTCGGAATTCTCAACGGATTCCATTCGGAATTCTCAACGGATTCCATTCGGAATCCTTAACGGATTCCATTCGGAATTCTCAACGGATTCCATTCGGAATCCTCAACGGATTCCATTCGGAATCCTCAACGGATTCCATTCGGAATCCTCAACGGATTCCATTCGGAATCCTCAACGGATTCCATTCGGAATCCTCAACGGATTCCATTCGGAATCCTCAACGGATTCCATTCGGAATTCACAACGGATTCCATTCGGAATTCTCAACGGATTTCACTCGGAATCCTCAACGGATTCCAGCCGCAATCCTCAACGGATTCCACTCGGAATCCTTAACAGAATTCCAATCCTCAACGGATCCATTCGGATTTCATAACATAATTTCAATCCTCAACGGGTTCCACTCGAAATCCTCAACAAATTCAAATCGAAATCGGAATCTTCTACGGATTCCATTCGGAATCTTCTACGGATTCCACTCGGAATTCACAACGGATTCCACTCGGAATCCTCAACGGGTTCCACTCGGAATCCTCAACGGGTTCCAGCCGCAATCCTCAACAGAATTCCAATCCTCAATGGATTCCATTCGGAATCCTCAACGGATTCCATTCGGAATCCACAACGGATTCCACTCGGAATTCACAACGGATTCCATTCGGAATTCTCAACGGATTTCACTCGGAATCCTCAACGGATTCCAGCCGCAATCCTCAACGGATTCCACTCGGAATCCTCAACAGAATTCCAATCCTCAACGGATCCATTCGGATTTCTTAACATAATTTCAATCCTCAACGGGTTCCACTCGAAATCCTCAACAAATTCAACTCGAAATCGGAATCTTCTACGAATTCCATTCGGAATCTTCTACGGATTCCACTCGGAATTCACAACGGATTCCACTCGGAATTCTCAACGGATTCCACTCGGAATCCTCAACGGGTTTCAGCCGCAATCCTCAACAGAATTCCAATCCTCAACGGATTCCATTCGGATTCCTTAACATAATTTCAACCGATTCCACTCAGAATCCTCAACGGTCTCCACTAGAAATCCTCAACGGATTCTACTCGATATCCTCAACGGATTCCACTCGGAATCCTTAACAGTCATATGTGAATATGTACGTTATGTGGAAGATATTGATTTGAAAAATGTATTTTTCAAATCAATATCTTCCACATAACGTACATATTCACATATGAGTTTTCATAACATTGTAAATTAACGTCCAAGTCGGGTGGTTTAATCCCCGGAAATAGGCAATTACCTTTGATTGAACCTTAATAGTTTCCACTCGGAATCCTTAACAATCCTCAACAGAATTCCATCTTCAACGAATCCCACTTGGAATCCTCAACGGATTCCACTCGGAATCCTCAAAGGATTCCACTCGGAATCCTCAACGGATTCCACTCGGAATCCTCAACGGATTCCACTCGGAATCCTCAACGGATTCCACTCGCAATCCTCAACGGATTCCACTTGCAATCCTCAACGAAATCAACTCGGAATCCTTGACGGATTACACTCGGAATCCTCAACCGATTCCACTCGGAATCCTCAACCGATTCCATTCGGAATCCTCAACGGTATCCACTCGAAATCCTGAAAGGATTCCACTTGAAATCCTCAACGGATTCGATTCGGAATTCCTAACTGTTTCACTCGAAATCCTCAACGGATTCCACTCGGTATCCTAAATTGATTCCACTCGAAAACCTAAACGGAATCCACACAGTATTCCATCATAGGCATCCTTAACCGATTCCACACCGAATCTTCAACAGATTTCACTCGAAATTCGCAACAGATTTCACTCGGAATTCTTAACGGTTTCCACCCGGAGCCCTCAACGAATTCCTTGGAATTCTCCACGGATACTACTCGGAATCCTTTACCGATTCCAATCCTTGACGGGTTCCACTAGGAATCTTCAACAGATTTCTCTCGATATTTAAAACGGATTCCGAAAAACTTAAGCGGATTCTATCCGGAGTTATCAATAAATTCCACTCGGAATGTTTGAAATATATTTTTTGACTGCAAAGTATGTAAATGATTCCAATAAACGATTGATCAAATGAAACCAGTTTTATTTTAGATCTTTATTATGTGATGGTTTTCATTGGAATTGTTAATAGAATACTAAGTTGAAAATCAGGCCAAGTTCCAGCGGGAATAGTGACCCATAGAATGGAGCGAATTTCACAAACCGTGCAAAACTAATGGGTGTTACTTCCACTCCACAAACCGGGTGGAAACGAATAGGTGCACCTTGATGTCACTGTAATTGCCTCACCTCTAACCATCGAACGAAAGGCGTGGACAACAACCGGTTCGATGCTTGACGGATTGATTATGCCGCAATAACGAATGCTTATCGATTGGAAGTTCTTGATTTATTATTCAATACCAGCAACCTGGGTCAATACCCTCCTCCAAAGCTGTCGAGGATTAGAATGACATGGCACAAAACGGCAATACAGTTTGATGCAAAAGCACCTTGTTCGCTGCTCCTATTTCGTCATCAAGCTAAACAATTGCACTGCTGCAATAGTTTTCATTCAATCTCGACAAGTTGTTTAGGTAGATTTTAGTCTAAGCAAAAAAAAAATCATTCAAACATGGTGAAACCATGTTTTCAAGGATTCAATTGGGATATCTCGTATGGGAAATAATATCATTAATTGCGTTTGATCGGTATACATAATTCCGAATGATTACAATCGGCATTCACACATCATCCCAATAACAAAATTATTCGATAACACGCGAAAAAGAAATCCCAATTTGACCCGTCATGCCAACTGCCCTAGCGCCTGGCATTTTGCGTTGCTGTTACATTTGCTGTTGTTATTGTCGTCATCGTCGTTGTTTTCGCACTTTTCCGTCTACGTACGTAAGTCCTTCACGTCCGCCGAGCACCACTCGTGCCTTGCGTTAACACTTTGCCTCGGTAGTGTGCATGTTGGTTTGGTTGGTGCGGCCAAAACAGTGAAACGTCGACGAGCGAGCGAACATCTGTGGTGCGCGCTGGTGTGCGTCCAATCCAACCGTGGACGGCCGTCTGATTTGCTGTTACATACTAGTGTTGTGGGACTCAGCTCAGCATAGGCAGTGGCAACAGAATCGAGAGCCCAGCGCAACAGCCTGGAGCGCATTGCACCGCACTCGACCGTCTCCGTCGCAAGGCTGCAGAGTCGAGCGGAACACCGACACACCGAACCGAACCTGATTGGATTGGAGCAGGAGCTTGACAATCGAAGAAGACGACGACGACGACAACAACGGCGACGCGACGGTACTCGTTTCACAGGTAGATTGAGACCATCGTCGCGCGCATGAGTGTGTGTGCGTGCGTCGTCGGTTCAAACCGATCAGCAACAGCAACACATGAAAGCGCACAATCTTCCTTCTTCGCTACGCGCGGTGACTGGGTGCGAAGTACGGAAAGGCAATATCCTATCTATAGTTCGAATGAAGGAGGTTTTTGGGCCGTGGTCCCGAAATGGGTAAGGCGAGATCGGTCACCAGTTGGGTGTTCACATTCGATCGCTCTTTGTCGACCGAATGAAGAGTGATCCCAAAGAGGGAAGGACGTTGTAACACAAAGGGGCGAATGACGACGATCAGTCGTCGGTCCTGATGAACTTGAGGGTTAGGCCGATGACATACTCACGCGTGTGCGTGCGCGAACGCGTCCAAGACAAAAGAATTTCTATTGCTGATATTCTGCTTTACGAGTGCTTGGACGCGTTCCGCATCGCTCGACGCGTCAGTATGTCATCGGCCTTAGATTATTAAGGGAAATAGAACAAGCAGAATTAGAAAACGGAAGAAACAAATGTTTTCAAAGGATTGCATTGCAAGAAGCACCGGATGACCGGCCTTCGTCTAGTTATGCAGTTTTAAATAATTTGAGTTTTTCTTTTGACTCGAATCACGGATTTTTTTTTCTTTTTGTGAATTTAGAGATTTGGATCAGTTTGAGGTGACATATAAATCTGAATCCAATGTTTCTATCTTATAATTGTTAGGCTTCTGATGATTAGAAGTCATCAATTAAGAATCACATTACGTTTTTATTCTTAATCAAAACACAATATGATTCATAATTGATGTTGTTGATTGCGTTTTTTGTTCATTGTAATTCCTATATGGCTTAATTCAACCAGAGGAAAAATCTTAACTGCCAGAGGCAATTGAAATGTATTAATTGACCTGACTAAAAGCTATATACTACAGGCTAACGTATTATTCAATAAATACAAATCCAATAATAATTAAAAATGTATTACGAGATGAACCGGCCTAGAGTCGAAACTCTCGTAAATAAAGATAATTTAATTCAATTAAAAAATGTATCATAGCAAATAATGACAATAGTGTTAAAACACGGAGAGATGGATGCATGTATAAGATAATCTATATACATAAAAATGAATTATAGACTTGAAAACTACTGAACCGGGGAAGGTTCTTAAGATAGTTTCCTTTGGAAAGGGGGGCTCCCATACCAATTAAACACCAATTTCTTCATAACTCGAGAATTAATCAAGCAAATGGAACCAAATTTGGCATGTGGAGGTTTTGGAAGGGAAAATATGTTTCTGTGGTGGTTCAAAACCCCTCCCCCTTCTGGAAAGGAGGGCTCCCATACAAATGAAGCATACATTTTTGCATAACTCGAGAACTAATCAAAGAATAAATCAATTTTTGGCAAAACAAAGTTCATCGGGTCTGTTAGCAAATAAAATTAGTTTAAAAAAACATTGCGTTTTGAGATATAACAAAAGTATTGTGTAGGGTCACGGGAGATAGTGTTAGCATAGGATGAAATACAAAACATATCGTTTTGTAGGGAAATTTATCACCGCTACTTTATAAAAGTGTATTGAGCACATTTTACAGCTAACTCTCTCTTACTCGATATTGAAGGGACCATCGAGTTAGGGCGGTATCGTGATAGAGAACACATTTTTTTTTTTTACAAAATATCAAACAAGTGTTTAACATGTGTCATAACATGTAGTCATATGGTTTTAGGTCATTTGGCAGAATTTTTTTATTGTTTGAGTTTTCTTCATGGGTGAGAATTGAGTGCTCACTACCAGAGAGCTCAATGGAGCTTTTTGGTGTGGGGGAGAGCAAAGTGTCATTCAAAAAAAAAAATACATTTGGACGAAAGAGTCATTTGGCCGAATAGTTAAATTGATTTCCTTATTAAGTGAAGTCAGAAGTAGTAGTAGTTTTATTTACGTGGCATTAAATGCTAAGCTAAGCCTCATTCGCCACATAGTGTAGTGAGAAGTTATATATTCGAAGTGAACAGTGAAAAGTGGAAAATGAGTTCTTCGAAGTGAGTACAGATTTCTCACTGAGTACTGAGAAAAGGAAATGAGAAGTGAGTAGTGGAAACAAAAAAAATAAGAAGTGGCAAGTGACTGGTGAGAAGTGATATGTGTAAGTTGTTGAGTGAGAAGTTGGAAGTGAGTGGTAAGCAAAACAAAAGCAAGAGATGAGATGTGAGAGATGATAATTAGGATGGGGAAAGCGAGATGTTCAGAAGTGCGAATTGAATAGTGATATAAGACAGAAAAAGGAAGAAAAACTAAAAACCCGGAATAATACACCTAGCGGCGATGATGCCTTTCCCGTGCATCGTAAAATGTATTTAAAAAATCCATAAGAAAGGACAAAAAAGCATCATTGCCACCAATCTTGAAAAAAAATCGTTTTTTATTTTTTTATTCCTGGGGGGACCAAAAAAATCGTTTTTTTTATTTTTTTATACCTGGGGGACCCATTGGAACAAAACACTGAATTTTTCATAATTCCGAAAAGCTATGTTCGATCGGGGCAATTTTAAACAGCAAACAATAGGACCACATTCCCCGTCGAATGCAACTTGTTGCAAGTAAATCGGTAAATACTAAGTTCCAAAAAGTGAGTCTACCAAAAATTGTACACATACATACACACATACAGACATCACCTCGGTTCGTAGAGCTGAGTCGATCGGTATATAACACTATGGGCCGGGTCGACAAAATGGACAAAAGGTCGAAAGACAAAACGTCGAAAGGACAAAAGGTCCAAAGCAAAACGTCGAAAGACAAAAGGTCGAAGGGGCAAATGATCGAAAAAGACAAAATGTCGAAAGGACAAAACGTCGAACAGGACAAAAGGTCGAAAGGACAAAACGTCGAACAGGACACAAGTTTGAAATTGATAAGAAACTGAAACGGAGAGAATAAATCTCGCACCAGAGTTACCCTACACAGTAAGCAAAAACTCTGCTCTTTAGTTTTTACAATTTTTACAATTAAATAAATTTCATTCAATAAGTACCACTTATAGATGGATGTTTGAGTTTTCTAAAAAATGTCACTTCGATCAAATACACCGGCGTGTACACCGGTGTATTTTCAATGTCCGCGCCTGCGTGCTATGAGACAACTCTGTCTCGCGAAATACAAGCTTTATTCATTTCTTATTAACAATCTTTTTTATCTATTTCAGAACTATCTAGATATTCATAATATTGTCATATAGTAATTACTCCTTCTTAGAAAATTGTCCATTCTTCAACTTTGATTGATTAGATGAGTGCGTTATTTCTGAATAAGGTTAAATGCATATCATACATTCTTTTGGAATACACCTTTTTTTACACGAAGGATGCGTTCCTCGTAAAAAAGTTTTCAGTTCAAAATTTAAAAATCCGTGTAAAAAGGTTTTATAATTTCTCGACGAATCATGCAAAATGGAGCAACTTTGCAAAAATTGTGTATGGGATTTTTTTTACACGGCCGTGCACACCCAATTTGTTTTCAACTTGGGCTTGTTAGACCTTTTGTCCCTTTCGACCTTTTGTTCCTTTCGACCTTCTGTCCCTTTCGACGTTTAGTCTTTTCGACCTTTTGTCCTTTTTTTTTGTCTTTTCAACCTTTTGTCCTTTCGACCTTTTGTCTTTCGACCTTTTGTCATAGATTCCTATGGGTCTCCGGACCTTCGATCAAAAAATCGTCTTGGAAGTAACTATATAGCCTTTTCGTTACACCTTTGTGTACGAGAAAAGCAAAAAGAAGGAAAAAGAAGAAATAAGAATGGAAGAAACAAGAAAGAAGAAAAAAAAGAAGAGGGAAAAGGAAGATAATAATTCTCGCTGAGACCAGGCCACTATTTGCACGAGGTTCTTTAAAATGTCTAAATTTATATTTATTCGAAAGCTTTCGGCGAGTATATTAAGGGTCCGAGTTAAATTCTTCACAAAGACGACCCCTCGTTAGTTATACACGAAATCATTTTAATGGACCCCTCGATTTTTGACAATTTTTGACTCACCAAAACTGTCTTCAAAATTTCAAAACCGATCATAGGCGGTCAAATTCAAAAATGGCTGCCTCTATTTTTATTATTGAAAATTGAGGATACACTCTTCCTCTTTCCAACGATATGCTGATCTCTATGATCGGTTGAGAAATGTTGGAGTTATGACATTTTTTCGTGTATAACTAACAAGGGGTTCATCTTTTTGAAGAATTTAACTCGGATTAACCCTTAATATACTCGCCGAAAGCTTTCGAATGAATGTAACTTTAGGCATTTTTAAGAACCTCGTGCAAATAGTGGCCCGATCTCAGAATTGCTCAAGAAGGAAGTTGGAAGCAATAAAGATTAAGTTAAAAAATTTAAATTTTTCCTCTCTTTTCACTCCTTGATCCTCACTTTTTACTTCTCATTTCTCATTTCACTCTTTTCCCACTTTTTACAATTTTCTTTTCACTTTTCTCTTCTCACTTCACACTTTTTAATTCTCACTTCCTTTTCACAATTTACTTTTCACTTCTCACAATTCGCTTCTCACCTCTCAAATTTCTTTTCGGCCAAATGGCCCGACATCGTATATATTGTGCGTTTTAACAAATTCTGACAACATCAATTTATCTAAGCGAAAACGCTTTCGGAAATTACTTCGACTTAGAGAATATCGAGTAAGGAAGATATCAACTTACGCAGGTAACTCAGTAGGCTGAATTCGAGGGACTTTAAATTTTATCGAGTAAGGGAAAATATTGAGTTACAGAATATCGAGTTAGGGAGAGTTCACTGTAGTTACGTTATGTTAGATTGCTGCACTTTTTCAGCTTGAGCTTGATTGACTGCCCGTAGTTGCTCTTCATTATGACCAGATCATCTGTTCTTGCACAGAGAACCAACAGATGTTTGGTTGCGACTAGCCAGGCTTGATGAAACTCCTCACACTCGCTAGAGTCAAATAAAATCATCATCAGCAAAATGCTGCCTTCGCATCCTCACAATTGAGTGGAATCGTAGAAAAGCAGGGGTACAAAAAACAAAGTGAGCCTCCGGAGCGACGCTTTGTGTGTGGAAAAAATCTTAGAGGCTGCTTTGAGTGTGAGTGAGTAATGTATTACAAGAAAAAGATGAACAGATAGACTCGCTTTTGTTTTGCGACGCACAAGCTCGGGTTTAACAATGCACAATGTTGTGAGTTTTGATGCTTATTTCTGCTCCTCAAAATAAAAACTCTTGCGCTTGCTCATTTTCTTCTCGGCGAAGAGTTTTTGGCAAGCCTGGGACTAGCACTCATCTTCAATGTACAAGTACTGGTGATCTCATTTGTTTGGTCACAGGGAAGGGGAAGGAAATAATGGTGCAATCACTCGCCCACTGCAAGCCGAATATACCTCTGCACTTGCCACGAGTTCGAGCGGAATTTTATTGGAATTTATGGGTGAAGTTGACGACGGGGCAGAGGTTCGTCTTGGTTAACGAGTTACCTAGCTAATGTGATAGGGGATAGTAATTAATGGAATTCTAATTGGATATAGAAAACGAGCTTTTTCCGTCCATTTCCAATTCTAGCTGTTACTACTAGGAATAGTCAACTTAAAGGTATGGGATAGAAATGGAAACGGTATGAAAGTCCATTTCCTGTTCTAGCGATTGCTGGAACATAAGAAATATAGAGAAAGATACAAAAGTAGGAGGAATGGGACGAGCCTGGGATTGAACCCATGACCTCCTGCGTATGAGGCAGAAGCGATAGCCATATGACTACCAAGCTCGTCTTATGTTAGATTGCTGCACTTTTTCAACTGACAAACGCAATAAACTTGCGTAAAAAATCACTTTGACACCTTTCAATTTTGATTCATAGCAGCAAGTTAGTTTTGTAGAAAATCGAAAATCGATACAATTCTAACACATTCAACTCGCTTGAATGAACAGAAAGTTGAACATGTTCAATTTTGGCAAGTCAATTGAACTGTACTGAGTTAATCAATGCACTTGACCTGCCGAGCATAGCATCTGAGATTATGCACTTCTAAGATACGTAACCGAGACCGCCAGGCCGTACTGGTAGTTTTCGTGATGCGTCATGTGAAAGTGAAAACAGTTGCATTTTCATTTTCAAGAGACCAAGAGCCCACCAACCCGGTCACCTGTTACATTACAAACAGTCATGATGGGAAAGTTGCTTTGTTTTGAAATCTAAATTTCTTAAAAGTTTTAATAGATCTGCGCAAATAACGCTGACTAGTCGATAAAATGATTTTATTGTTCCTGATTCTCGAGTTAGAAATAACATTATTGAAGAAGAAACAGATTGTTTACAATAGTTTGATGCGCTTTCATGAAATAAAAATCCGTGAAAATTTAGCGGAATTCCTTTCATTGTTTATGTTTTCTATGAATGCGTGAGAGAATAAAATGTAAATATCGCGTGACATCTCCCAATTCCCAATAAAAATGAAAATCTCAGTACTGCCGCCAGGAGCAGAGGCAGTAAAAACTCTTTCATAATCAGTGTATGAATCAAATGAAGATCATGCTTCTTTTATGTTAAGATTTATCAGCATTGAGCACAAATTCAATAAACAGACATTTTTTCATATAATAATCCAACGACAAAATGGATCGCTTATTCTATTCGATGAACTTTAAAGAGCATTTCATGTGGATTAATAAAATTGATTGCCAAACAGAGTGAGATCCGTTGTGGATTCAGGGTGAAATCTATTGTGGATTTTGTTGTAGATTCGGAGTAGAATCCGTTGAAGATTCCGAGTGGAAACCGTTAAGATCCCTTGAACATTCCGAGTGAAAAGCGGACTCCGGATTTCGAGTAGAGTTCGTTGTGGATTCATGAGGATTTTGATTAGAATCCGCTAAAAATTTGGTAATCCGTTCATGATTTTGAATGAAACTCGTTGAGGATTCGTTGAAAATTCCGAGTGGAATCCGTTAAAGATTGCGAGTGAAAGCGGCTCAGGATTCCGAGTGGATTCCGTTGAAGATTCCAAGTGGAACCCGTTGAGGATTTAGAATGGAATCCGTTAAGGATTCCGAGTGGAAGCTGTTGAAAATTCCGAGTGGAATGAACATTCCAAGTTGAGAATTTCGAGTGGGATCTGTTGAAGATTCCGAGTAGAACGCGTTCATAATTCCGAGAGGAGTCCTTTGAACATTCCAAGTGGAGTCCTGTCAGAACAAGTAGGCGTCATGCGTCCAGTCCGACGACAAACCAATCAAAATAGGCTAAGCTTTAGTTTATTAGAATAAATTTTCACTTCCCTAACAACCATCAAATAGAGTAGTTTGATTTATGGCTAAGGCCGATGCCATAGTGAAAGAGAATAGAAAAGACGCGACGAGTTGGAGATTAGAGATGTGACGAGGCAAGCGTTCTGTGACATACTGAAAGCGTTTGTAAAATCGTGCAGTTCTGCACAGTCTACGCGTGACATTTACATTTTTCCCTGGATTACTTCAACCAAACCTAGGATAGGATGCGACAACTCAATTGAGACTGCCTTGTTGTTTTTTAGTCGGTTGCTCTGACGAGGTGGTCGCCAGTGCAGTCAAAGTAATTTGATACAAAATCTTCCAAATATCATGTATCGAAACTTAATGTCTTTCTTTCCGTTCCATCCATTATTTATGTAAAAGAAGTGAAAGACTAACAGAGAGAAGTTTTCGCTGATGTAAATATGACTTTGAGATCAAAAAATGGCAGAAATGTGAATCGTAATGCTTAAAATCAACAGTTTTAAACCTTTACAACCCTTGAGAATAATTAATATGGCGTTTGCAATTCAATATAAATTTATTTTTTATCAAAAAACTGGAACTCAACATTTACGTATTTTGCATAGTATCAACTTCACAAACCTGCAACACGGCCAAACTAACAACATGCTGCCCTACGAAAAACGCGCCGCCACCAATCGAAATAATCGATTGTCATTTTAAACCAATCAGCAACCGGTACGATTGTGACAAAACATCGGTACGATTTTTACTTACTACTTGGCACATCCTATCCTAGAACCGAACACGTAACTAAGACCTACTGCGATGTCTAGCGTCAAAGCATCACATAGCCAGCCTCGTCGCTTTGACGAACTTTTCTATTCGCTTTCAGTATACCAGGGCTATGTGATTTCTATAGAACAGTTAAAGAGCCAGCGCCAACTTTTCCTTCGTCAAAGAAGTCAAAGAAGAAATTAAAACTTGATCTCAAAAAAAGTGAAGATGTCCACCATGCATGGAGCAAGTGATCCCCAAGCCAGCAAGCCCCATACCAACCACAAGCACTCACCAGTCTCCCGTCTATCGAGCGACTAACCAACCGGTCGGAACAACTAGTCAACCTGGAAATCTGCCGTAGAGACTTTCCTGGAATTAGAAGATTTGTGCGAAGTTGTCAAGCCAGTGCCGAATGCGGATGGCTCAATGCCGGTTATCGAAGAACGGAAGTGTCGAAAAGCTCGTGCAAAAATAATTTTATTGTTGGATCTCGTAAATTACTTTGGCGTTGGAGAACTCCGGTTTGGCTATCACCGGGCTATCAACCAAGCTACTTCAAGAGGTCGAAGCTTCAGCGGAGAAAACTGGTTTCGTAGGACGCAAACCGTACCAAGACGAGAAATGGCGCATCCGAAGATAGGACGATGTCGCACAATCTTCTTTCGCTAAGTCAGATCTCGTACGTCGCGGTCACCAAGTAAAGTTCACTATCCATGGGGCGTAACGGTGACAGACTCGGACGGCGAAGTAATCGCTACCGGCAGCCATGACATGAAGAACGTTTTGTTCGTGTTCCAGGGACATGAAGATCACAAAGCGCTATCACTCGCATCGCCACCCGAAAATTTGGATCTCTGGCATAGGCGAATGGGCCACCTAAACGTGCACAGCCTGAACAAGTTGAAGAATGGCCTGGCATCCGGGTGGTACTTCAATGAGTCCTTGATGGAAAGTTTTATAAATTGTGCCAAAGGAAAACTAAGTTCCGTCTACCTTTTCCTAAAAAGAGTCGGCGTGCGAACAAAGTCCTGGAACTAGTTCACACGGACGTATGTGGTCCCATGGAGGAAACGTCACTAGGTGGAAGCAGCTATTACGAGTCAGAAGTCCGAAACTGAGTTGTTGAAAGCATTCAACCAGTTCCATAGCCTCGCCGAGAGACAGACGGGATGCAAGCTGAAAACCATTCGCAGCGACAACGGTAAGGAATTTATTAATAAATCGTTACAGAAACGTTTGAGGGATCTCGGCATTCAGGATCAGACGTCGACCGAGTACACGCCGCAGCAAAACGGATTGGCAGAACGAGTCAATCGTACCGTGGTCGAAAGAGCCCGTTGTATGCTGCGCACGAAGCAAAGCTGTCAAAGTCATTCTGGGCGGAGGCGGTAGCAACTGCCACCTATCAAAAGACACAATCTAACGTCGGAAGAAGCATGGAGCGGAGGTAAGCCGGATTTGTCGCATGTAAAGGTTTTCGGTACGAAGGCAATGGCTCACATCCCAAAACAGAACCGAAAATAGTGGGACGCGAAATCGAAGGAAGCAATCCTGATCGGTTTTGAAGAAAACACGAAGGCATACCGACTGTACGATCCCGTGAAGAGAACTGTGTTCAAGAGCCGTGATGTCGTATTCCGAAGTGAAGTGTCCGAAAACAAAGCAGAGATACCGTGGCAATTGGCCAACCACAAGCAACAACGAGTGAAGACCTTAGTTAACCTGGATTACGATCCGGAGGTCATGGCTCCAGTAGAGCGGCCGTATCTGCAGAATGAAATACTCGTTCAAGAAGCTGGTGATAAAGATATCGATTCTGGAGCCGCAGGTGACTCATGGAATATTTTTATAGTTGGAATTGTTGAAACCAGCGGTGGCGAAGATTTATTTCAAGATTCAGAAGTAACAAATGACGTGACCATCAATGCGTTCCCCTCGCGACAATCTTCATATCCACCCTGTCACGCTAGGTGTTGAGGTGCAGCGGCCGGGAGCTCGCAATGCCAGGCAAGTACAAAGATTATATTCTTGTGAACAAAAACTTTCGGTACCAAAATTTCACAGATTCATCCGTGTCCATCGATCTGGTGGACCAATTTGGTTGAAAATTGAGGTTGAGTGACTACAAGCTGCACTTAGGATCATCTGATGGCGGGTTACAAATGTTCGACGATGCCGTCGATGCCGACTGGGCCGGAAATTACCGAGATTGGAAATCAAACTCCGGTTGCGTGGCACTGAGTTCCACCGAAGCGGAATTCGTTTCACTTGCCGAAGGGTGCCAAGAGCTTTCTTGGACCAGAAGATTACTGGAGGAATTTGGAAAAGTTCAGCGTCCAACAACAGTTTTTGAGGACAATCAGAACAGTATCAATCTAAGCGATAAGATAGAGCGGCGTAGCAAACATATCGTAAGTATTTTTTTCGTAAGGGATCTACAAGAGAAAAATATTATTAATCTTCGCTATTGTCCAACGGAATATATGCTAGCCGGTCTTCTAACGAAACCTCTTCAACGAGTTCGTTTAGAGAAAATGCGAATGGAAATAGGCTTGCGTCCAGATCTGTCCGAGGAGGAGTGTTAGAACAAGTAGGCATCATGCGTCCAGTCCGACGATAAACCAATCAAATTAGTCTAAGCTTTAGTTTATTAAAATAAATGTTCACTTCCCTAACAACTTCCCCTTCCCTCAAACAGAGTAGTTTGATTTATGGCTAAATCTAAAAAATCCTTTGAAGAATCCAGGTTGAACATTCCAAGTGGAATCCATTGAAGATTCCGAATAGAGCTCGTTGAAGATTTCGGATGGAATCCTTTGAGAAATCCGAGTGGAATACATTGAGTATTGCTAGAAATTTCTGGAGGATTCCGAGTGAAATCCGTTGGGAAGTCATAGTGAAAGCCGTTGAGGATTCCGAGTGGAGTCCGTTGAAGAATCCGAGTGGATTCCGCTGATTTCGAATGAAATCCGTTGTGGATTTCGAGTTGAATCTGTTGAAGATTCCGAGTGGAATCCGTTTAGAATTCCGAGTGGAAATCGTTGAGGATTCCGAGTGGAATCCGTTTAGAATTCCAAGTTGAGGATTACGAGTGGAATCCGTTACAGATTCCTAATGGATTCCGTTTTAGATTCCAAGTGGAATCCGTTGAAGATTCCTAATGGAATCCGTTGAGAATTCCGAGTGGAATTCGTTGAGGATTCCGAGTAAAAGCTGTTGAGGATTCCGAATATGCTCGAAATCAAAAGACCAAAATTCTCATGTCGGGGAGGCTAAATTTTAGTTACTAATTTCGAAAATTGTGTCGAATTGTATAACATGACAATTAATCTTGATTATATTATAAACGATTGACGATAAAAGTATGAAAAAGAAGATATTGTTAAACAATGATAATAATTGATTCAACACTGAATAAGCGCCAAACTAAAATTTCGATTTCACCATAACGATTCATACTCCAAACATCTCAATCACGCCCTCTCCCCCCGCAAATCACTCACCTGATTCCGTTGGAACTCCTCGATCGCCTTGAGGGCCGAATCGGTCAGCTTGACGAAGATCAGTTCCTTGTTGTTGCTGGCGTCGTTGGCATGCTGCGGCTGATGCTGCTGGGACAATCCGTAGCTCCCGGCGCACAGGGCGGCCATCTTGAGCTATTGAAGGTACGGCGGAGGCTGAGGCTGAGGCTGCCGCTGCTGTTGAGGAGGAGACAGCAACAACAACAACAACAACTCAACAACACACGCTCGGTCCCCAGTCTTGCGCTCGCGGACGTCCTCGTCTTGTCTTGAAATCCGGTGTGCGAGCGCGAACGGTGGGCCGTAAACGACGGAATCAGAAGCGACGACGGCAATCAAACGGACAGACAGACAGACAGACAGAACGGACGGGAGGAGCAACACCTCACTCGACGAACGAAACGTATGGCGGTATGGTTCGCTAATGAGGATGGACACGACGTTTCGGTTCGGAGTTTCGATTCCGTGGTGCTGCTGAGGAGGTCGATCTATGATAGGGACCCTTCTTCAGTGCCTCTAATGGATAGGTTCCACTCGACGGTTGGGATCTTCCTTTGTTCGTTCCTCCTGGGACGTTTTGCAAAACGACGGCAAAGACGTGATGGCAATCGGTTTCAGATGGCGCTGCTGTTGCTGACGGTGCTGCTGAGTGGTGTTGGTGCTGTTACTGCTGCTGATTCGACGGACGGTCGGTCGGTGTGTTTCGCCTTTTTTGCCACGTAAAAATTCAATGAAATATTTTTATATTTCACTCTCGCGGAGTGCGCTGCTGCACACTCTAAACACTCTTTTTTTTTCTTCGCTCGTTTCGATGATGGTGGTGGTGCTCTATGATGGGCAATAATAGGCAAAAAATATTTATACTACATAGCGAAAATAATCATCTTGGGCACGGACACGTCTACACACACTCGCGGACGTAGAATCGTATGAAAAATAAAATCATCGATTTCAATCACACTCGCGACTTTTTTTTCCCTGCTTGCGTTCTTTTGTGCGAAAATGGTGCTGGGTGATTTTTTGTCGGTTTTAATGATTACGATTTTTTGTTGCTCCGAATCGAATGAAGCCACGGACGGTGTGTGCACCGTCTGTGTGTTTGTGTATGCGTGATAGCAAGTGGTTATGGACTCGCGACTGATGTCTGAATGTGTTGATCTTGATGGGGGAAGGAAAAGCTCCAATTTTCCTACTATCTGTCAAGACAGTCTCTATGGGGGAGAATTTTCCTTGTCCCGGCATGTTTTCCAGTTTCTGGCCATATGGAAGAAGCATTTTATGGTGGGGAAACTCACTGTGGGACCACAAATCGATCGAAGTAGGCTCCACTTAAAAAATGGGAACATCGAGAGAAACTTCACTGACGGAGAAGGCTTAGTTCTCAAGGCCTACTACCTAGGTGGCACTACTCATTCATCTCATTTACTCAATCGATGGCTATGGTTTCCATGGCAGATCCATATGGTAGGACCGACTGCCGCTCGGTAATTTCGATTCGATACGACATTCTTTATTTGCTTTGGGAAATCTTCCGCTTTTCTTCAACCCCCTTTCGTTGACAGTGTTTGCTTTTCACATTCCCACGTCTCAGATTGCGGATTGATGATGATGAGCACAAACACACAGATCGGTACCTGATTAGGGTGACACTAAAACCAATTTCTGAATTATCAAAAATTAACGGAGATGTGGAGCGTTTATTGGGTACTATTGCGAAACAAATATCCTACGCAAAGTCAGATCAGTGAAAAGTGATTGAAAATGATTCAGCCTTCATTGCTTAACAGTTATATGCAAGTTTTTTTTTCTATTCTACAATCGTGAACCATATTCTGAGTTAAAAAACTGCTGAAAAAGCCTCTGTTTAAAAAGAGAGATGGACGATGAAGAGAATGGTTGGTTGGAATTTATAAACAAACTAAACATTTTATTCATATTCTTATGATTTGTATCTCTATTTTATCGAACCTTGAAGGACTAACAACTTGACTTGAAAGACAAAACTAAATCAATGAAAAAATGTGGTTTTCTTTGACAATATTTCACACGATAAATAATAATTCGTCAGTAAAATTAATTTCACAATAATTTATTAAAATTATTGTGAAATCAGAAGAAAAAACTCTAATTATTAGATTTTATCTTCAACGCATTGCACTTGTGGTTGAAACATGTACAATGAACTTATTTTGCGTGATATTGGAAGAATCATTCTCATTCAATGTTATCGACCAAGATGTGAAATTTCGAAACTACATATTATGAAGAAGCTAAACAGAGTACGTACTCAGGATTTACCTCGAGTAAAAAATTCAATATATTAATATATAATTTTAACCACTTCAGCTAACACTAATCTGACCCAACTAATCCAAAATTTAGCACAGAAATTTGATACGTTGTCTTTTCCTTATTATGTTCAGTGTCACCCTAACGTTCATTCATCACCCAGCTCATTCAAGGAAAAAATCACGGATTCTATTGTCTCTTCTTGCGCACAATGAAATACCGTTCATTCACTACTTTTTCGCGATTATGAATTCATTTCAATTTGATCTTTTGATAAAATTCGCTTCGATTCAGATCAAAGTAACCCACTGGCCGGAGGAGGAAAAAATCTCAATTCCAAAACAACACTGAACTGAGCAGCAGGCCACGAAATTATTGTTGGGAAATTCCACCGCGAGAGCCACAGTCCATCGTCGTCGTCGTCGGTCGTTCTTCACCCGTCTCGCTCTGGCGCACATTGGCACTGCTCCTCACTCCTCCAAAGGGGGCCAGCCTTGGACTCGTTTTTTTTCTTTTCTTCACACTCTTGAACTCACGCACACACACACATGATGTCGACTTCTTTTCTTCGCACCGTTTTTCTTCTTCCTTCTCCTTTCGAATATACTCACATTTTGCACAAATTTCTCAACTTTTCCAACGTTTTACAGCGCCCGAAATCGCAAAATGAAACCCTTAACTTATTTAGAACTACTTAAAAACCCTTGCTAACCGAGAAAAACGTAACTAAAACTTAAGAAATATCCGAACTAGCAGCGGAAAAAGGGAAACTAAAAGCAATTTTTCTTCCTTTTTCTCCACACAAACTTCCGATCGCGGAAAAACTATACTCAGGATTTTCCAATAATCGCAGCAGGCCCGAAAAAAAATACAATCACAGAGAAATCGCGAACAAAATCCCCGATCCTTCTTCTTCTTCCCCTGCCTGGGCTGTTCAATTTCAATCAGATTCGTTTCTTGAAAACGGTTTTTCTTCTTTATTTTCTGCTACTGCTGCCACCCAGCTCTTTTTCTCTTCTTCTTTATCGTCCACACAATCCTTTTTTTTTCCTTTTGCTCTTGAGAGATTGTTGCGTTTGGCACGCGCAGCGACGAGTCACACACAGTTCCTTTTCCCGCACTCCACACACTGCGACTGATTTGGCAAACCCGAAGTCGTCGATGCGGACGGACCACGGACGACGCCGCTCGGTAGCTGATGCGAAACCACACGAAGACGATGCGCGCCCGAAGATGACCCGCACACGAAGGTGCGCGAACGCGTTCGGGTGTCAGAAAAGTGTCAGTGTCAAAAAAAGCAAACGAACGGGGGAGTGGACACAAGCTGACAGCGGATGATAAATCAATACCAAATTTTCAAAACGACTTATCTCCTTTTGTAAACAAAGATTCTTTCCCTTTTTGTGGCACAGACCTATTGGTCCATATATATATAAACAAAGATTGAAACACCTATTTTGATGAATCTGACAAATACCAGGGACGTTGTTTATAGATAGAGACCCGCGAAAAGTGATACCGAAAGTACCAAACGAACCATCAAACGCGGTACCAAACGAGCAAAGTAAACAAACATTACCAATCGGTAGTTTTGTTTACTTTGCTCGTTTGCACTGCAATAAGCCTTATTTCTACCACATAACAGCTTTTCAGTGCTTAAGTTCTATATATGTTTTTCAAGTGCTGATTGCCCGCATAATTCTTAACCATAACAAAACATCATCAAATACGGTCTATGTTCCTTTCTAAACCGTAACCAGAACGGTAACAAAGACCTTAAGCTAACTGTTGTTAGGTAAAGTTTTGACCATATTGAATATTGTTTTTTGGAACTCGTCCATATGAATAACGGGTTGTTAAAAATGTTAACCGTAACAAAACTTAACTTTTCTCGAACAATTTTTACACGTGAACAGTAATAAAACCATATCTTGTAAGGTTGTTTAATTTATCTCCAGGGAATTGGTACAATGGTAGGATGATGGTTACATCACAACAGACGTCTCACTCAACACATTTTCCATAGTTCACCTTTTTAACGATTGATTTAAATTTTTGTAGCTGGTCAATCGGTTACCGATGGCGCTTCCATCGGTTTCGCTTGTGTTTGACGTTTGCTCACTACCGCCATCTGGTTGCCGCTTGGCCACACACAGTGATTTTAGCATTGGGCGGCAATGTTTCCGCAACAATGATTTTGATTGCATTTTGTTCCAAGTGAGACGTCTGTTTCTCTGTGGTTACATTATAACGAAAAACCGTTGTTGGTATGGTTCAAATAAAAATCTATTTTATTTTTTATTTTCATGGAAAAAATAATAATTATTGTTACATATATGATATGTTATTAAGTATTTTTCGAGGGGCTGTCAACTTACGTATTTACGATTCATCTGCCTGAATTGAAAAGGCGTATTGAGGAATTATTTTGAATTTACGTATTTTTTGGCGTATTGAAGTATTTTTGTATTATAGTGTATTAAATTCATCATTAATTGTATTTTCCGCGTATTTTTACTATATGACATGTATTTTTCGCGTATTATTGATGGTATTTTTTCATTTCATGTTTATATCTGTCAAATTATCAAATTGTTTTCAAAACAAAAGCGTGAAGATCATTTTTGGGTCTCCTTGCGAACAAAAAAAATTCGGGGATGGCGAGTGCGATTTCGGTCCAGCATAGGATGTTTTCGAGTGCGCAACATTCCAGACTCCCTGGGCATACCGTATCTATTATTGTACTTGCCGCACACCGACGGTGCTTGCCACACAAGATACAGGGGATGGACAAAATAATTAGGATAGGCAAATTTTGGGTAAAATTAGATGTGTTGTAACTATCTTAGTTATCATCCGATTTTGACAATTCAGGCATGCCTGAACTAGAAAATTAATGCAGTTTGACGGTATGTCCATTAAACTGACTATGGCCACCGAATTCCGGACATATTCCGGGTTTTTCGGAGGTAGGTTCAAAACCGTAAATTTGAGGTGGATATTAGGAGAAGTTGTGGTTAAAAATTGAATAATATTAGTAGCCACAAATGGAGTAGGGCTCTTGCTGATTGGAACCATATATTGATATTTGGAATCGGACCAGAATCAAGTGAGATATGGCCATTTCTCTATAATTGGTTCCGATCGATACTTATCAAAGGGGTCAGGCCACAACTTCATTTGAATCTCGCTTTTTTATAGATCGTCCACTATGATTTTATTCTAGAAGGCCTCTAGTGTGTCAAGAATGAAAAACCAATTGAATAAACGGATCCTGGAGTCGCAGGGATGTCCCCGGGGAACCTGTGGAAGGGGACATTTAAGTTTCAACACCAAAACCAGTCATTCGACGGCTCTTTTTCCATGGTTTCCAATCAGGAGGCAAAGTATGAATATAAAATGGTCCATTGACGGCTCTGACCGCTTCCAGGATCTACGGATTGGCCCCGAGGAACCTATTGAAGGGGACATTTTAGTTTTACCATAAAAACCAGTCGTTCGACGGCTATTTTTTCATGGTTTTCGATCAGGAAGCGAAGTATAAATATAAAATGGTCCATTGACGATTCTGACCGATTCCAGGATCTACGGATTGGCCCCGAGCAACCTGTGGAAGGGGACATTTTAGTTTTAGCACAAAAACCAGCCATTCGATAGCTCTTCATTCATGGTTATCGATCAGGAAGCGAAGTACGAAAATAAAATGGATCATTGGCGGCTCTGACCGCTTCCATGACCCAAGGATTGCCCCCGAGGAACCTGTGGAAGGGCACATTTTAGTTTTTACACCAAAATCAATCATTCGACAGCTCTTCTTTAATATAAGCAAAGTACGAATATAAAATTGACCATTGATGACTCTGACCGCTCTCAGCATCTACAGATTCCCCCCGGAAAACCAGTGGAAAGGAACATTTGAGTTGCAGCACTAAAACCAATAACTCGACGACTTTTCGTGATTTTTGATCAGAAAGCGAAGTATGAGTATCAATTGGACCATTAATGGTTCTGGCCGCTTCCAGGACTAACGGATTGCCCCCGGGGAACTGTAGAAGGGGACTTACACAGATTCAGGTTTTGGTGCTAAAACTAAAATGTCCCCTTCCACAGGTTCCCAGGGGCCAATCCGTAGATCCTGGAATCGGTCAGAGTCGTCAATGGACCATTTTATATTCATACTTCGCTTCCTGATCGAAAACCATGAAAAAAGAGCCGTCGAACGACTGGTTTTTATGGTAAAACTAAAATGTCCTCTTCCACAGGATCCCCCGGGCCAATCCGTAGGTCCTGGAAACGGTCAGAGTCGTCAATGGACCATTTTATATTCATACTTCGCCTCCTGATCGAAAGCCTTGAAAAAAGAGCCGTCGAATGACTGGTTTTGGTGCTGAAACTTAGATGTCCCCCTCCACAGGTTCCCCGGGGACATCCCAGCGACTCCAGGATCCGTTTATTCAATTGGTTTTTCATTCTCGACACATTAGAGGCCTTCTAGAATAAAATCATAGTAGACCATCTATCAAAAAGCGAGATTCAAATGAAGTTGTGGCCTGACCCCTTTGATAAGTATCGATCAGAACCGATTTCAAAGAAATGGCCATATCTCACTTGATTCTGGTCCGATTCCAAATATCAATATATGGTTCCAATCAGCAAGAGCCCTACTTCATTTGTGGTTACTAATATTATTCAATTTTTAACCACAACTCAAGGGGTTAGAAACTTTGCCACCTTGTGGCAACACCGACTTTTGCACCACGAAAACACCCTTCAACACACTTCGACACACCTGTTCAGATTTATTGAAAATTATCATGGCATCACTGCATAACACTTGACGTTTGTTTTATAGTTCTCGCGTGATTTTTAAAAACGTCGTAAGTCCAAATGAGAGACTCTCTTTCATTACGCTCTCTTTTGCTAATATCTAGGCTAGTTTAAAATTTGTTGCAATATTTTCAACTCAGCACACTAGACAAAGCTATTTTCTTCAGGTCGGTCCTGAAAAATCCAATGTAAATGTTAGTATGGCTTTGTAATAATCGAAAGAGAAAGTAAACAAAGAGAGCCTCTCTTTTGGACTTACGACGTTTTCAAAAATCACGCGAGAGTTTATTTTGATTGACCTTCGCATAGCATTTTCGCAGGCGATGGGCGGTGGTTGCTGGTTGGAATAATCTGGTGTTCGATGGCGCTGAGCTCCAAAGCAGACCGCGTCCGATCTAACAGATACTGGTAAGTTTTGCGAGAAGAATAAACCCTGTCAATATCATTCGCATCAGGTGGAGTATGTCATAGCTGATCGACTTCAAACTGGAATGCGCAGTGCCGGTAGCAAAGCGTAAATTATATGTAGTATTATTTTAATCCATTTTCAGCTCTCAAATGTCCAAGTACAGTCTACAGTGATTCCCAAGAGATGCCCACAGTGATAACCCAGCGATTCCCAAGCAATGCCCTCCGAAATAACATGGGGCAATTATGCGTATAACGGCTGATAATCATCCTGGTGGATTTGAGCTTCTGAAGTGATGATGGCCGGAGCAAATGTCTCAGCTATGGGTTATCCTACGTCTAATGCCCATCCCAAGTTGAATTATATTGAGTGGCGACACTGTTTACATCCTGCTGAGTTTGCGCAAGTAATTCCCGCCAGACTCATGACGTTCGCTCTATCCCGGATCTTATTGACCTTGTGCTGGTAATGCGGATGAGTAATAACGGTATGCAATTTAATATAGAGCTAGCCCGATCTTGCTTTGCCGCTGTAAATAACGTTTTTCGGCTCGCCACCATCGGTGTAACCTGTCAGACTGATCTGAAAATCTGGAGCGGAGTCGTCGGATTGCAATAGATCCTGCGGCTGTTGGTGGTGGGGGTGATGCTGCTTGTCGTCCAATTTTTTTTTCTCGTTCTGAAGGGCGTATGAAGGGCCGCCATACGTGCCCGCCGAAGGGCAGATGTCCGCTGAAAATGGCATTGGAGTCGGTTGGGCATTTCAAGCATAATTTTTCATAACGACGTATGTAACAATTATGAGGATTCGAGAAATCCGTTGCAGAAAGTTGGCAAAACTTTTTCTAAAACTGTTTTAAAACTAAATCTTTTTTCAATACTTTTTTCCGCTGGCATGCGTCATTACATGACACGTAATAAGCGTGCTTCACATCAAATCTCAGTTCATTCAAATTCACTGTGAAAAACGATAAAATTATACATACACCGGTTTGCTGCACGCACGTCGGTGTACATTGGTCGGTTTTCCATAGTGCACGATTGACGCAACTGCAGTTTTGTTTTGTTTCACTTTTTTTGGTACATAGGTCGCTCTTAGTTCCCATATGTTAAAGCGACGTATGTAACAGTGAGACTTCAAAAATTGATTTTTGACATACGTCGATTCGTAAAGAGATTGAATTAAAGAATTTTAAGATCTGAAATCAGTAAAATCGATGCGTATTATATAAAGCCGCGTGTGATTGTCACGTTGTATTAAAAACCTCGTTTTGTTTACTTTTGTTACATACGTCGTTATGAAAAATTTTGCTTGATTTGTTGATTAATTGATCGGCTGTTGTAGCCACAGCATTCACGAGCCAGGGAAAGAATCGGTTCTCGTTTCGCATGGTTTTAGCCGTTGATGATTTAGTGACTGATGATCTGCTGGTTGTCCAAGAACACGTCGATATGTGCGTTGTACACTGATTGATCGTCACTGGCCAGATTGATTTTGTTAATGTTGTACCGTCAATTACCTTCCGCCATTTACCTGATTTCCTGGCAAGAGTCGCTGTACGTGTTGGACCTCTTCGTGTGGCTGTTTCGAGAATTATGTAATAAGCTTGAGGATGGGGACATTCTTCTTTTAGTTGGCCTACAGGGACGATGCGTGACATTGGCCCATGATTTCGGCTTTGTTTTAACTTTCCACTTATTAGCCACCGGGGAACTGCCACAGTGGCGGTTGGTTTTTCGTGATCCAATGCAGCATTATCGAATTTCGTTAATATTAATCAGCTGGGTTCTTCGATGGGGTTAAAGACTGACACTGCTGTTGTGGCAGCACCGAGTAAAAAGAGTTATCGGTCGAAAAGTCCGCAACAACGACACCAGTCAACAATCCGAATTTTTTAGAACTTTTATCGATTAACTTGAAAAATTCAAAATGAGAACAAAAAATTCCGAGTCCGCGCAAGTGATTTTTTCATAGATTCTGTCATTTTTGGACAGTGTTGCCGAAAAAATCGAAAAATATGAAAAGTCATTTTGACAGCTATCGGTGAACGTTCAACACCGGGAAACACACTCTGACACACAGAAACACACGGAAGAGCAGCTCAACACAATTTGGTGTGGCAGAGTTTCTAACCCCTTGCCACAACTTCTCCTAATATCCACCTCAAATTTACGGTTTTGAACGTACCTCCGAAAAACCCAAAATATCTCCGGAATCCGGTGGCCATAGTCGGTTCCATGGACATACCGCTAAACTGCATTAATTTTCTAGTTCAGGCATGCCTGAATTGTCAAAATCGGATGATAACTAAGGTAGTTACAACACATCTAATTTTACCCAAAATTTGCCTATCCTAATTATTGTGTCCATCCCCTGTACATACTCATGCAATGGTGGGCATAGACAAGCTTTTAATTAAAAACTAAGGAAATGCTATACAATAGAATTATTGGCGTAACTACCTCCGATGCCTAGAGGGGGCTATAGCCCCTTTATATTTTTTCTCGAAATTGACCCTCTTATTGAAAATTCTCGAACATTTTAACATCTCATCAAGTTATCAGCGGTAATGTGACAAATGCAGTCCAACCACCTAAGGCAATTGCGGATCCATCACACTCAGTCATATTCTTCTTCTTCTTCTTCTTGGCATTACATCCCCAGACTGGGACAGAGCCGCCTCGCAGCTTAGTGTTCATTAAGCACTTCCACAGTTATTAACTGCAAGGTTTCTAAGCCAGGTTACCATTTTCGCATTCGTATATCATGAAGCTAGCACGATGATACTTTTATGCCCAGGGAAGTCGAGACAATTTCCAATCCGAAAATTGCCTAGACCGGGACCGGGAATCGAACCCAGCCACCCTCAGCATGGTCTTGCTTTGTAGCCGCGCGTCTTACCGCACGGCTAAGGAGGGCCCCATCATATTATTCTCTTTTCCCAAGCACGTGCACGTGTGCACGTGTAAGCAACAACTCACAGTCTATGTTTAATTGCGCTCGACTAGCGTCAGGAAGTGGATATATTTGCATACTTCATAAATATTCTATCTATCTCAAATGAAAAAAAATAGAGCTACTTTCCATGGATTCCGCCGAGAATCTTCCAAGAATTCTGATGAGAATCCTTTAGTGATCTTGACTGGAATGTTCCAGGGACTCCAACGGAAATATCTAGATATTTCGAGGAGAATACCGATGGGAGCCTCCAGGGATCATGAAGGGAATCCACCAGAGATTTCAGAGGGAATGTTTCAGGAATTCCAACGGAAAAATTTCAAGGATTCCGACGAGAATGTACCAGGGATCCTTCACCCTCCAGGAATTTCGACGGGAATATTTCAGGAACTTGAAGGGGAATATTCCAGGGATTTCGTCGAAAACCCTCCAGGAATTCCAATATGTTCCAGGTATTTCATGAGCAATGTTCCAGGGATGAAGACGCATATCGTCGAAGGATTCCGAAGCAATCCGTCGAAGGACTTCGAAACAAATCTTCGAGCAACTCCGAATTAATCCTTCAGTTATTTCGAAAAGAATCCTCCAGCGATCCCGAAAGGAATCCTCCAAGGATGTTGAAGCACATCGTTGAGGGATTCCGATGCAAATCATCAAAGGATTTCGAAGCAAATCGTCGAATGGTTCCAAAAAAATTTCGTTAAGGGACTCCGAACAAAATCTATGAGAATTCTGAAGCAAACCGTCGATGTATTCCGAAACGAAACGTCGAATGATTCTGAAGCAATTCTTCGCGGGATTCCGAAGCTAATCGTCAGCCGGATTCTTTATCGTCCAGAGATCCCAACGCAGATCATTTGCAAAACATCGAGAGACTCCGAATTAAATCTTCAAAGGATTACGAAGCAAATCGTCGAAGGATTCTGATTTGTCAAGGAATTCCTAAACCAATCTTAAAACGAATCTGGAGATATTCCGGAGTAAATCAACGAGAGATTCTAAAGCAAATCTTCCATGGATTTTAAAGGGTAGTTTTCACAGATTCCCTAGGGTATTGCTTAATAATACTGGAAAGAATCCAGAAGGAATTCTTCTGGATTACGATTGGAATACTTCGATGAATCCGAAAAGAATTCTTTAGAGATTGAAGTGAGAATTCTTCTCGGATTCTGATGAGAATCCTTCTCGGATGCTGATGGGAATTTTTCTCAGAATTCAGAAACAAGCTAATTTTTCTTCCACTCATTTCATTAAGTATGATAGAGTGAATATGAGAGATAACTCTTTAGTCTTCAAACTTTTTCGGTAATTCATTATGCTATATGTTGAAAACTGATATCAATGCTAAATAACTTTATCAAATCCTAGGGGGGGCTAATTTTTTTCTAGGGAGGGCTAAGCCCCTCCTAGCCCCCCCCTTATTTACGCCAATGAATAGAATACTAAATTGCCAAAGTAATCCCAAGTATTACATTATCGCACAATCAATCACAAATCAGCATGCAGATTACATTAGATCGCTTTTATCTATGTGAAGATCTCGGTGAAGATATATTCATTTATCTGCTATCAGACAACGATATAGTAATGCACAAGGTGCAGGATGAACATCCACTGCAAGGTGGCAAACTGTCACGGGTCTCATAATACCCTGCTGCATCAGCTGTACGCACAGTCTACGTGTAACGTACATATGAACTTGGTACCGTCTCCAACGAACTTCCGTATTGTACCGGTGATGGTTCATAATGGTCGCAAGACGTTGAAGATCCTTGCATTTCTGGACAAAGGTTCGTCGTATACATTGATTGAATCATCTGTGGCGGAGGAGCTAGAATGTGACGGAGTTGTTCAACCTTTACACGTGTCGTGGACGGCTGGGATGTCAAGAGTAGAGAGAGAGTCAAAGAAAATTAATTTGGAAGTCTCCAGCTTAGTTTCAACCCAGAAAATCGAAGTGCGAAATGTACATACGGTTAGAGATCTCGGATTACCAAAACGGATGATGCAGTTTGCTGAATTTGCAAATCAATACCATCATTTACAAGGTTTGGATGTGGCTGACTATTCAATGGAAGCACCACGAATTCTTATTGGGTTGAAGCATCTACATCTGATGGCACCATTGGAGTCGCGGATTGGAGGTTTAGGCGAACCTATAGCGGTGAGATCAACATTAGGATGGACAGTTTATGGTCCATACAAGAAGCCGGTCCAAGAGGCAATATTCGCTAGCCATAACGCGGCTTACCCAGCAAAGAAAAGTACAGTCAAGAAAATTCCAAAACCTACAACAATATCTATCGTAGAGCATATGAAGTTGGAAAAGCCGTTGGAGCAAACAGTGGACGTACGAAAGAACTGTTCTCTAGAAGGGAACCGGATGGCTAAATTGACTGGAGGAATGTCCTTAAAAGCGAATTATGTGTTGAACAGTAAACTTACAGATATTCGTACTAGAGAAACACTGCGGCAAACCAATGATCATCAGAAACAGTGGGTTAGTGCAAGGCCAAAGTGTAAAGAAGAGTTAGGAGATCGTCCTTCGAGTGGTGCTTCGAATAGAAACAGGCGTGTAGAGACAAAAGTTGCGGTGCCTGAGTTAGAAGACGGAACATCCGGCTACGCTACAAGAGTCCTGCGCCAGAGTTACGGGAGGGGCTGTTGCGGCACCTGGCAACCCTGTGCGATTGGTGGGTGAAATGTGGTGGATGAATTTGGTAAGTAGAAATAGTAAACTTTGTTGGGGACAATAAAATAAACAAAAACAAATATTAATTTTGCTACGGTGAACAGAATAGAAAACCAGGAATTGAATAATTAAATTAGTGAGAATTTGCAGGGAATAAACTAGATTATATTGCTTATGTACACATAGCGAAGCGAAAGGTAATTGAAAAGATTAATAAGAGTGGAAATTTATATAAAAGAGATATGTATTTAGCTTGTAGGATCTAAAGCGGAGTTGGAAAAGCAGAACAGTGTTTGTGAATAGGGGAAAACTACTCATGTAAGTTGGAAAGTAGAATTATTTGTAAAACGGTTAAAATATAAAACCATTTCAGTTTTGAGCTGCAACAACAAAGCTGCTACAAAAACAAGTTTTTTCGAGATCCGAACAAAAGGTATTCTAATTAAAAACTAATGAATGTAAAGTGCGAGAAAAATAAAAAGCTAGATTTAGAACACATCATTCTAAAAAAAAAATTTTTCGTGTAATGCACCTAAAATATAGATTTCCATTTTTCTCGCACTTTACATTGATTAGTTTTTAATTAGAATTGGTTTTCAATTTTATACGGACATTTTAAAATCGCCGCCGTATACTTCGCCATGAATGATTTTGTTGTTTCTCACCATCGCATGTCTTCTTCTTTTTATCACTTGGATTTGTCAATTAGTGTAGCATAAGTTCGTTTCAGCACAGACAAACAGACGTAACAGCTAGAACAATTTGTTCCAAAATCCATCGCCCAGTTATTTTACCAACGTGCATTTTGTACGAAACAAAGTTTAGTACAACAATGTCAACAGAATGCGTTAGTGTGAGATGTCAAATACACAGGTATACGATGCGCGCGCCCCTGGATGTGAAACTCGCAAGCAGTTGAATTTAAAACGACCGTTGAGCTCATGGTCGATGGGAATTTCCTCAGTGTTACGTCTGTTTGTCTGTGGTTTAAGTCTTGTGTGAGGAGGCAATTTTCTCGTTTTCGATTTTTGTTTAGCCATTTCCAAATATTACGCCAGATTTTTGTTATTGGTTTTGATTTCAATACTGGCAACATTGTATGAGTTCTGACATTTTCGCTGGCCATTTAAAAATATTTTTCCGAAAAACAACAGTGTTTTGTGTCTCGCTTCTAAAAATATGACTTTATGAAAGGAGAAAAATATTTTATAATCCCAATCGGGGCTTATCATTTTAACTTGAAAGATAAAAACGGATACACTTGAGATTGCAGCGATTTTCGCCAGTCAGATAAAATATTGATCAGCCGATTAGGGCGGTGGGTGTCCAGCGAAACGATGGTGGTAAGTAAATAGCGCCTTGGGAATTATTTATCGATCATTGGACCACTCACTTAAGAGCTGTTGGACATTTGAACAGGACTCCAAGGATAACAATTCCAGTAACGGCGGCAGCGGTCCGGAGAAGGAAGGAGGAAAAAGCAACCTAAACCTGACGGCGGACGAGCTGAAAGAGGAAGGTAACAAGTGTGTCAAGGTGGGCAACTTTACGGAGGCCATCCTGCATTATTCGCACGCCATCAAGCTGAACCCGAACGATGCCATTCTGTACAGCAATCGTTCGTTGGCCTTCCTCAAACAGCAGCAGTACTACTATGCCAACGAGGATGCCGATTCGGCCATCGCGCTGAACCCGACCTGGGCCAAAGGGTACTACCGGAAGGCGGAGGTTCACATGGGCGTCGGGCAGTACGATTCGGCACTGCTGTCGTACGGCAAGGCACTGCAGCTCCAGCCGCAGGACATGGGCATTATACAGGCGGCACGGAAGGCTGCCGACCTGAGCAACCGCGACATCGAACAGGAGAAGCGCACGCCGGTGCTGGGCGCCGGAATCGGGTGCATCGTGGGGCTGTTTATTGTGTTTGCTGACATGCTGCTGGCGGACACCCCGACGATAAAGGTATGCAGGGGATTTTGAAGCTTTACCATTCATAACCGTAGGGTGGAATAGTCGTTCGATTAGCACCAGATTATTATGAGATAGCTTTGATTTTTGGTCCTATCTATCCTATTTTTGTGCTATTTTCAGTACACAGCATTGATGGTGCTAGTGGTGCTTGTAGTAGCCGCAATTGGTTTTGGAATAGCAAAAATGATTCGTTACTACACCAAGTTACAACGCAAAGGACTGCTGGATCCACCTGTTAATCTGCTAGAAGGTATAAAATTTGTCTTTTTGAAACTTACACTTGCACATACTATCATAAAAAACGTTTTCCCAAACTAGATTTCAAATCAACCAAAGATGCCGAGGAAACGGAAAATGGCGACATAGGAGGTAGCGATCCAAGACCGCCGCGTAATCGCTATTCTAAAGCGCAGGCAAGACAGCGGTTCAAAAAAGGAAAAACGTAATTTTCTGCATTGCGTACCTTCTACTACACGGCACCGGTGTGGTTTAGAAAAAAAAACACTACGCTAGTCCACCCCTTTTTGATGGGTGACACTGAACCAGCATAAGCATTAGAGAATAACGAATGTCGCAATTTCGTTTCTGTTTATTTTGTTCATATTTTATTAAATGATGTCGAAAATGTTAGGCAGCACCACACAACAATAGACAAAAAAAAACATTTACCACATTCACATCACTATGGAAATATGTAGAAAGAGCAAGGGCACATTGTCTATGGAGCACACCAAACTGAGTGTAGTTTTAGATCAAGGATTTGTGGCAATTATAAAGTCAATTTTGTTTATTTATAATTTGGATAGGGTTTTATTTTTCAATTTATAAATCGCTTATCCTGAATGACCAGTTAATATACTTTTATAGGCTGTATCCCTATTCTATTCTATCCTTTTCCTCGACCAATCCGATTGTTAAATGTATTTCGTCGTAGAAGTACACACACCCACATAATATGACGGAAGCTGCATGTAGCTAATGAACAAACGATAAGCATTTTAATTATAATTATTCGTAATATGCATCGTGGTACTAAGCTCTAAACTGGAGTGCATATTAAACAAAAGTAAATTGATCTTGTTGTAGTACTTAATATTTATTCCGAAATTTATTTTTGGGATTGGCTTCCCATTCTTATATACTGTTATTGTCAACGTATCCCCGGGCCACGGCAAATCAGCAACGTGTTAATACTAGGCAATACGTCTAACGTTAATTATATGCCTTTGGGCTGATCGACAACGCTAGATGTTCACCTAAATCTTCAATTAATCGACGTAGCCACTGCAGTTCTTGCAAGCATTCAGCTAGCGCAATGTACTTCACCTCAGTGCTAAGGGATACACAAGTTTGCTTCCTGCTACCCCAGGGCTTGTTGGCCTTCACCGAACTTGAACATATAGCCAGTGTTGAATTTCCTGTTGTCGACTTCGCCAGCCCAGTCTGCACAACGAAGCATTCCAATTAAAGGTTTCTACCACCATCCAGGTGCAGCTCGTAATCTGCTGTACCATTCAGGTAACGAAGCACCCGCTTAGCTTCATTAAAATCCGCCATCGTTGGTTTAGCCACCCGCCGCTAGAGAATGGAAGTTACCATAGCAATGTCAGGGCGTGTATTGACTGCGATGTATAACAAAGCACCTACAAGACTTTATTGTGGTGGATCTGTCAGAGGTTCACTATCCTCCTCCTTTTGTTGTACGAATCTGCTCGTCATAGGTACACGCCGGACTTTTCCATGTTGAACCTTGATAACGTCTTCAGCACATAGGACTGCTGACTTAGAACATATCGGTCAACCAGCTGTCGAATTCGAATTCCCAGGAAAAACTTTAAATCTCCCAATTCCGCAATTCGGAAGATTTTACTCAAAACAGCTACTATTTCCTCTGTATTCCTGCTCCGTTCTGCATACAACAACGGTATCGTCTAGCAACCCTATAACAAGTCGAATTGGAACCGCTTTTGACGGTTCGATTGGAAACAAGATGGCGTCTTCGCCGATCTCTTATTCTAGTATTTCTAATACAAACCATCCACAATGGGCAAGTACAAACACGGAACACTGGAACAGCCGATGATCTCCGGAAGCCCATGTCATTCAGTGTGGCATCTATCCGAATCCGCTTCAACAAACAAACCGTATATGGATAGCCATTCGAGTACCCCGGAGGCTGCTTCATAAAAATTTCTGATCGTAATCAGTAATCAATCATATTGAGCAATTGGCAGTGCCGCGACTTGCTCCTCTTGCACGTCCACAACATCGTAGGGATTATCCAAAAGATATTTTAGTTACTAGATAAAGATTGTCGCTGTAGTAGTAGTAAAATTCTTCTTTATTTAATCATTTTCTGTTCTGCAATTATTATTTTTCTACATGTACAGTGCTCGGCCGGCTTGGCCCTCCAACTTCAATTTTAACTTTTCATGTTTATATTGTTATTTAAGTGTTAATATGATATATCATGACGGCCTTTAGGAGGCGCTAGTGTGTTTTTAAAATTTGATAACCTAACTACTATGTACACTAATATTTACAATAAAAATTTGATAACCTAGATTGGAACTAGCGCCCTAATTGGAGCCTGATCCGAATGCAAGCAACGGACCCTAAACTTTTCTTTACACTCACCAAAGCGTTCATGTAAGGTTTTTATTCCGGCCAGACGGTGGACCTCGGATGTTCTTGTCCTGGGAGGGGTGTTGAGGATCATCCTCAGGAATTTGTTTTGGACCCGTTGAAGTTTGAGGTGGTGGGTTTTAGCGCAGCTCTCCCAGACCGGCATGCCATATTCGATCACAGGGAGGATGATTTGCTTGTAGACAGCAAGCTTATTTTTCAGGGACAATGACGACCGGCGGTTGATCAAAGGGTACAGTAGTTTCAACAAGACGTTACACTTTGTCACCGTTTTGTCAACCTGTTGCCTGAAAATAAGCTTGCTGTCGAGGTCAAGCCAAGGTAGCCGGCCTCATTGGCCCATTCCACAGTCGTGCCATTGAGGATGATTTTACAGTCCCCAGGCGGAACAAGTTTAGGGATTTGGAGTGGGGAAAATGATGACCTGGGTCTTCGCCGCGTTGATACAGATCTTCCAGCTGGTGAGGTACTCTGTCAGGGCATCCAGGCCTCGTTGGAGTTTTGCCACTAGCGCTCTGATCACTCTACCGTTGTAGACGATGGATGTGTCATCTGCGAACAGAGACAGAATGCCGCCTTCTGGAGGTTCTGGCATGTCGGAGGTGAACAGATTGAAAAGCAGGGGCCCGAGGATACTGCCCTGGGGACGCCTGCGACGATGTTGTGCGCATTGGAACTCGCTCCGCTGATTGAGACCCGGAATGTCCTTGCCGACAGGTAATTGTTGATGATTTTCACCAGGTAGCTGGGAAGATTGTAGCGTTGTAGTTTGTACACCAGGCCATCATGCCATACATTGTCAAATGCCTTCTCGACATCGAGTAAGGCCATGGCGGATGTTTTCGAGACAAACTTGTTCCGTCTGAGGACGTTGGTAACTCGGGTCAGTTGGTGTACAGTTGACCGACCGCGTCGGAAACCAAACTGTTCCTCGAGCAAAATGTTGAGATTTTCGGCAGACTCAAGTAACCGATGATGAATAGCTTTTTCGAATAGCTTGGATAATCCTGAGAGAAGGCTGATGGGTCGATAACTTTTGGGGGAGGAAGGATCCTTCCCAGGCTTCCGGATGGGGATGACTTTCGCTGACTTCCAGGACGATGGGAAGTAGCTAAGCCGGAGACACTGATTAAAGATCAGCGATAGGTGCTCAAAGAACGGAGCACTCATGTGTTTGAGCTCGAGATTCAGGATGCTGTCGAAGCCTGGGGCCTTCATGTTCTTCGACGATTTGATATAGGCCGTCAATTCGTCAGCTGAGATCTCCAACTCCTCCGAGAAGTCGTTGGGAATCAAATGGATGTTGTTAGCATGCTCGTTGACGGCTGCTTCGCGTGGACTGACGATGTTCTGCCCAAGATTGTGTGAGCTGACGAAGTGACGACCTATTTCAGCGACCTTCTCTGCAGGAGTTATCAAGCGATCCTTAGAGCCATTATTGTCTAGTGGGATCAAAGGTGGAATGGGCCGAGGCTTGGATTTTAGAATTTTGGTCATTTTCCAGAACGGCTTAGCATAATCTGGGAGAGTGCGGATCTTATTCGAGAAGCCGTTATTTTTTAGGTCCACCATTCTGGCCTTGATAATTTTTGTGAATCGATTGCAGCGTGCCTTAAGCTCAGGCAGTCCAGTACGCTGAAACTGCCTGCGAGTGACATTCCGCAATCGAATCAAATCTTTGGTGAGTGTATCGATGTTTAAGGAGTTGCTTACCTGCCGAGCCGTCGGTACGTGTTGCTCTCGGGCCGCCGTGATCGCCTCCTCGATAGCGCACAGCTGGCGGTCGATACTTTCCGGCGTCTCCGGACGCACCTCGTAGTCGACGGTGTTATCGACGCACTGCTGGAAACGCTGCCAGTTCACTCGGTGGTAGTTCCGCCGTAACTGCTGGTGCCGATTGACCGAGGAGCCCAGTTCCGCCACCACCGGATAGTGATCCGAACTGAGCTCCTGGTATACAACCGGCTGCGAGACGTGGTCACTCAGGTTTGTTACGTAGAGGTCGAGCGTTGCGTGTGCACCGGACCGACTCAGCCGAGTGGGGGAATCCGGGCTCAGGATCGTGTAGTGGCCTTCCTCCATGTCGTTGCTCCAGATGGTGCCGTTTCGATTGCCGCGACTGTTGCCCCAGGCTTGATGTTTGGCATTCAAGTCGCCGGCAATGATATACTGGCCTTGCCTCCGCGTCAGCTTGACGATGTCCCTCCGAAGGGCAGCCGATGATCCATCGCCGGCTTTGGCTTGCGTTGGACAGTACGCCGCGATGAGCGCGATTGTGCCGACTGAAGTGGTGATTTCGACACCGATGGCCTCGATGACACTGAGCTGGAAGCTTGGAAGCAGACGACAGTTGATGTTGTAGCGAAGAGCGATGGCCACACCACCTCCCCTGGTCGGCCGGTCGAGTCGCACGATGCGGAAGTCCGGGATGTTGACGTTCACCTCCGGTTTTAGGTGCGTTTCGGTGATGAACGCCACGTCTATTTCCTTCTCCTCAAGGAAATCCCTCAGCTCGATTGTTTTGCTCTTTAGCGAGCAAGCGTTCCAGTTGACCAGGCCCACCCTAGCAGCCATTTTCAATGATGAACATGCCAAGTGTGAATACCTGGTCGAATCGGGTTTTGCAGCCGCGCAGTCGAGTGGCGAGCTGCGCGAAGATCGGCATCAGTTGCTCCGGAGTGTACAGCGGGGCAGATTCCTCCGGTGGGACGGCTTCGTTCTCCGACTGCCGACGGAACCCAGGAGGAGGGAACGTGGGCCAGGCGCTGTTGGATGGTGCCGACGATGTTGGAGCTTGGACCGATGCAGCTGCCGCTGCCAGTCGCTTGTGCGGCTGTAGCGGTGGGAGTATTGGAATCACACGACGGGGAGCAGGGATGGCTGGAAAGTTCACCTCGTTGATTACAGGAACACGGTTCTTCTTCGGCATGGTCCTGGTGGAAGCCTTCTTCCGGATTTCCAGGAACTCGGCTCGCTTTGGGCAGCCCTTTGTGGTGGCCTGATGTTTGTCGCCACAGTTGGCGCACTTGGGATCGGCCACCTCCATTTTGTCGCACTCGTCAGTCGGATGGGGTTCGCCACACTTGTTGCAGCGCGGCTTCATGCGGCAGTTCCTGGTGCCGTGCCCGAAATTGAAGCAGTTGGTGCATTGCGTGACATCGCGGTGCACTGGCCGATATCGCTCCCAGTCAACGACGGTGTAATTTATAACGCCAACCAGCTTCAGGTCCTTCCAGGTAGTGGAGCCGTGCTCCAGATGGATCAGGTAAAGCTGGTCGCGATATTTCCTCGCCTTGTCGTGACGAGCAATCTTGTGGACGGCTACTGGCTTCAGTCCGCAACTTTCAAGCTCTGCTTGGAGCTCTTCCTCCTTCATGTCGTGAAGTCCTCGCAGCAAAGCCTTGAGCGGCTTCGTGCCGGGGTGGTCATGAGTGTAGTACTCATACTTGTGGACCTCGAGGAACTCCACGACGGATTGATGATGGTCCCGGTTGGCCGGCATCACTTTCACGCCCTCGCTGCAGAGCCGAAAAGTACATTTCAGCCCCTTAGCGATCAGCTGGCGAATTTTTGGGCGTAAATCCGGCGGATCGCCCTTCACAAACACGGGCGGGCACTTCTCCTTCCGCTCCGGTTGCACCTGCGGCAGCTGCGATTGCTGCTTCTTCCTCTTTTTCGGCGGATTGCCGGCGTCATCAAGCGGCAACGGCGAGAACACGTTGCTCTGCAAAAGCTGCTTGGAGGGGTTACCCGCGCCTCCAAGAGCAGTGCGCTTAGGCACTTTTCCAGCGACCGAATCGGCTCCCATGACGGGTCCGGGAGAAAATAACGCCAACGCGACAAGCGAAAACGTAAACAGCGAAAGAACGAGAAAAAACACTTCGAAAAAATGCGCGAGCAAGAAACACGTCCGTACGTGTTGCTGTCTCGAACTGAACTGATGACGAGATTGCCGCTGTCGTCGTTGTCCGGAACATCTTTTGCTGGCGAGGATAGGGGAGCTAAATGTCAAAGAAGGAAAATCCATACGATTTGACAGCTTGGTACCCAACATGTTCCGGACAGCAGAACAAAGGGAACCGAAGCGACAATCTTTATCTAGTATAACTAAAATATATTTTTGAAGTCATAATTGAATACTTTATAGTCAAAAGAGCATACTTCAAAGTCTTTTGTGTGTAAACTTTTTTAGCAGTGTACTTCTTTTTCACTCTGTTCGCATAACAAGTGAACTGCAATATCCTCTTCTTCATGTTTCAATTCGTCTTGTATGTCACGGTCGGTCTCATCCTCTACGTTCTTTGGTTCCTCTTTGAGCTCCAAGAACCGGACGTCACGACTGATGACTATCTGTCCAGTACTCGTATCCAACAAACGATAAGCTTTGCTGTCCGAAGCATATCCGACGTTGCCTTTTCTTCAGACTTCTTCCTCTTCTGTTGGGGTATCCATACATAAGCCTTGCAACCGAAGACATTCTAATGCTGCAAATCCTGTTTGGAACCGAAGCACATCTCATATGGCGTTAATTCAATTGCTGATGATGGTAACCGGTTCTGTATATAGGCTGCAGTGTTCACCGCCTCCGCCCAGAATCGTCGAGGTAAGCCTGCATCCAATAGCATGCCCAATCCCATTTCATTTAACGTCCTGTTTCTCCTTTTAGCTATCTCGTTCTGTTGAGGAGCATACGTATGCGTACGCTGCAGTGAATTTTGGCTTAACTCTAAGGTGACCAGACGTCCCGCGTTTCGCGGGACAGTCCCGCATTTTCACCATTTGTCCCGCGCTGAAAAGAGTCCCGCGAAATGTCCCGCGTTTCACTTATTTCAAGACAATGTCCCGCGAAATAAAGAAATATTTAATAAATAGCAGTAATTTAGTAAACGTTCTTCAAGAACCTATAAGATTTTGAAAATTTATTATATTGATTAATGATTTCCGATTTTCGTCTCATACAAAGCATCGCTCCGGAGGCTTGATGAGTGGTCTTTCACCCAACGCCACGGTCACACTCGCATGTTGTTTAACCTTTTTTCTGCGTCCAAATTATATTTCGTACACCTTAAATAAAATTATCATCAGTAACAAACAGAGTAAAGCCCCAAACGACATACAACGGAACGGCAACAGAAACGGAAAATTGGACAGAAAATATATGGGCTAAATGTAAAATTTTCCGTATCCGTTACCGTTCCGTTGTATTGCGTTTGGTGCTTAAGGAAGAGCTAAATAAATTTGTTAAGCTCTTTCTTACTCTGTTTGTTACTAATAATAATTTTATTTAAGATGTAATAAATATAATTTGGACACAGAAAAGAGATTTCTCCAAAGGTTTCTCATATTGTCATCAACGTCATTTGTATCTTTCCGTCTCCTACAAAATTATAACTGTGATAGTGCAACGCTGAGCGGCAGCACAAGCACTCACTTAAAACACGTGTTTGTTGGTTTCCAATTTCATTTCGTCCTAAACTCTAGCGAGTTTGAGGAATTTCAACAAGCCTGCTTTGGTGTATTCTAGTGATCCTAGTCAAATCCTCATGGACACGAGGATAGACATTAAATTGGATACCTACTAAAAGAACTATAATAAGTGAAATGGAAGATTTGAACGTGCTATTGAGGAATATTTTACTCAATCTTCAACAATAACAATGCTTTTAAAGTGAAGAACTGAAATCATTTCAAAATTCACAGAAATAATAAATTTTCGAGATTTTTCGGCTATACAGACTGATTTATAAGAACAAATTTTTAAATTTTGTCCAACGTTTCGGCATCGAGTGCGATGTCTTCTTCAGGTAAAAAAATTGTTTGCTCTTTGTAATGGAACGCCTACCATACTTAACAAAAAGCGATCATTTTTTTCTCCTGGAAGAAGACATTGACCCCGATGTCGAAACGCTGGACAAAATTTAAAAATATGTTCTAATAAATCAGACTGCATAGCCGACAAATCTCGAAAATCAACACTACAGTAGAAGTCAACAACAAGAAATAATAAGAAAAATAACAATGCTCTTTTGGCACAGATTCTGACAGTACTCAATGCTCGATTGGCTCAAGATCTCTGAATGTAGGATCTCTTCAATTTCAACTCACATCGTGTTCGTATGTTGTTATTATTTCAGTAAAAACTTCACTTGAAATCTGAGCAAGTTCGACGAATTTTATGTAGCTCGGATCTTTTTTTGTTTCAAGCTTATGGAAAAAAATATGATAAATCGTGTGTCAGTTTGCGGGGAATAATAAAAAAACCTGAGTAAGATGTAGGGATTTTAAGCAAATTTGAGCACTTTGCCTAATTGCATAAAACGAATAATAGGATCACTTTGAATGTTAGCTAAATGAATCATGCAAACAATACAAATAAGTTTAACTATCAGGAACTCGCACCGTTGTAAAAAGTTGAACAGATTCATTCACAACAGAGGTGGGATTGTGTTTTTGATACAGGGCCAAGCGAGTCCAAGAGGGGTTTATCAAATTTTAAAGTTTTGACTTGAGCACATTTTTGAATAAAAACAAGGATTTACAAAATTTTGTCCCGCGCTGGCACAAAATATATCTGGTCACATTACTTAACTCCTTCTGCATAAAATTTACGCAAGGCTTTGCTGGTATACTCGCCACACGGCCTGTACGGATAACTTTAGGTTTCGAATTGAGTTTCAACGAATCTCACATATTTATGAAATTTATCAGCGACTTGAACTTCTCATTAAAGAAATAGACGATTGTATAACGATTATGATCGTCAATCATCGGCATCTTTGAGAATAGCCCGACTTTAGAGAAAGGAACACACACGTCTGTCTGTGTGCTCTCGTGTAGGAACCGGTGCCAGCGAAAGTGGTACATTGAGTAAATTTTACAGGAGACGCATTTTTCCAAAAACTTCGAAAATAAAATTCAAATTAGCAATTTTCTGCATATCAACTGTAACAAAGTGTTATGGCTGATATGCATAAAGGTAGTATTGTACTTCCAGTTGAAAACCGAAGTGAGCTCTCGCGACAATCGAGTTTTCTCCCGTTTCCTTTTGTCGCAACTAAGTCGCGACTAGTGCGCATCATGGCGCATGGCGGTGGCATAGATGCGCACTAGTCGCGATGCAGTTGCGACATCAGGAAATAAGGAAAAACTCAATCGTCGCGAGAGCTCACTTCGGTTTTCAACTGGAAGCACAATAATGAGAAATATGCGAAGTTTCTTGATAAATTTCAAGTTTGTTTGAAAAATGCACATGTACCACTATTAATGGGAACAAAATTCAACAGAAACCGAAAATCGTTGCCAGTAGATCCAACGGGTAATTCCGTCATGACTACTAAGTCAGTGTATTCCAAAATAAACTTCAAGATAATATATTTTGCCTTCCAAACAACTTTGTAGCATACGATAGTTTTCCATATTTCTCTGATTTCGTTAGAACTTGCTTTACTACTGTCTCATGTACACTAAAGCCGCGTGTATAAATATCACTAAAGTGTATAAATATCAAACTTAATTTATTTTAACCAAAATCAGCACTCACCTCGAGAGTCTTCCAGACGCCTCTTGTATTCCAAACGACAATCAATTTTCCAGCGGACTTTCAGACGCCTCCCTCCTTATTGGCGCATTACATCCCCACACTGGGACAAAGCCGCCTCGTAGCTTAGTGTTCATTGAGCATTTCCACAGTTATTAACTGCGAGGTTTCTAAGCCAAGTTACCATTTTTGCATTCGTATATCATGAGGCTAACACGATGATACTTTTATGCCCAGGGAAGACGAGACAATTTCCAATCCGAAAATTGCCTAGACCGGCACCGGGAATCGAACCCAGCCACTCTCAGCATGGTCTTGCTTTGTAGCCGCGCGTCTTACCGCACGACTAAGGAGGGCCCCCTACTTTCAGACGCGCTCTGTGATTTTCCAAACCACAATCCGTTTTTTAACGGTCTTTCCGACGCACTTTGTGATTTTCCAAACCTCAATCCGTTCTCCAGCGGTCTTTTAGACGCTTTATGATAGACGCTAACGGTCTTACCGACGCGCTTTGTGATTTTCCAAACCACAATCCGTTTTCCAGCGGTCGTCCCGACGCGTTTTGTGATTTTCTAAACCACAATCCGTTTTCCAGCAGTCTTCCAGATGCGCTTTGTGATTTATCAAACCACATTCCATTTTCTAGCGGTCGTCCCGACGCGGTTTGTGATTTTCCAAATCACCTTTGTGGTAATACAAACCACCTTGCCTTGTGAATATTTTACTAATTAGCACATTAACCCCCTGAATGCAACTCACCTATTGAAATCAGCGTCAGGATCCAAAAAATAGGCTGGCAGGATCGCCAAAATGTGTGGCCCCAAATGGCCGGAACGAAATGCGATGACAGCAGCTCTTCGTCGGTGCGTGTGAACGCCGCGAAGGTCAGACAAGAAGAGGTCGAGTCATGGCTTGCTGATCACCAATTGACTCGCTGATGTGGTAATGTATAATCACACGCTAAAGGAACTTAATTAAACCCCACATTGCCCAGTTGATTTGATTCATGCGAAGAAGCAAAGGACTCCACCAATTGTGGAATCTGATTCCGAGTTTTTTGGCTTTCGGAATGAGATTTTGAGTAACCTTCAGGGGATCAAGGTTTCATTCCAGATTGCCAGGAAAGGTGACTGCCGCGTTTTGCCGAAGTTAATAACCCCGTCATTCTGCCGGACAATCATCCTTTTGAAAAAGGATGATTGTTCGGCAGAATGACGGGGTTATTAACTTCGAACGGCTTGCTGTCAACTTACACGCGGCCTCGCATGCAGATCAACCCATCTTGTAGGAACGGCAAGTAGGTTCTCAAACGACTGCTGCTTTTCACGAATTCTTTATGCTGCGACGCTCTTCTTTGAAGACCTCCGATTGCACCTTCCTGTACCACGCATTTTTTGCATCGGACATATCATGTACAGTAAGGCTTCTCGTTCTTGGGTAATCTCAACATTTTTCTCATTTTCAGATAGTATGCTGTTTACCTTATCAACCGATTGAAATCTGAGAAACATTTAATATCGGGCAGATCGACTAAGTTTTCTTCGTGCAAGGTACAGCACAATGAACCCGCCGACAAATCGAGAATTACCTCAGAATGGCAACTCACCATTTCAGTGGGTGACAATTCCACCGGTGCATCAGTTGGCCACTCACTGCTGTCTTTGAGCAGAAAATCCGGACCCTTTAGCCATTCCTTCACACATTCAAACTTACAAGACTTCGTTGCTAAGTCGGCGACATTCAACTGCGATGGTATCCAATGCCATAAATCGATTGACAAAAATTTTGTTAGCTTTAATCCGCCGTGCTTATGTACCTCGATGACACGCTGAACAAGTTCAACAGCGGCCTCCTCGGTTCCGCGCAATCAAAAAAGTCGTCCACATAAGTGCTGTCCAATGAGAGCTTGAAGTAGCTCGAAGTTTCTCCCTGTCCTGCTCATGCCCATTTGTTGACAAAAAAGAACGAGCAGGACGGGAACAACTTCGAGCTACTTCGAGCTGCTCATTGGACAGCACTATAGTGTTGCTTCAAAACGGCTCGTTCCACGCCGGGAAACACTTCTTCCAACTCTTTGGCGTTGAAATTTTTAATGAATTGCGCCATGGAAGGAGAGGACACAGCTCCGAAAATCATCACCATCATTACATACACGTCGGGTGGCATGGAGCGATCCATGCCTCGGAAAAAGAAACGCTGGGAGTCCACACGACGAATAAGGATCTGGTGGAACATTTCCTTTAGGGAAGATCCATTAATTACGTAACGCAAAAATTGGTCATTTTCAACCCCCCCTCCCCCCTATGTCACACTTTTTGTATGAAGCATCCAAAATTTTTGTATGGGTTGTCACACTTCGGGCAACCCCCCCCCCCCCCCCTAAGCGTTACGTAATTTGTGGATGCTCCCTTATGTCTGCTACAAAGGCGAACTTCTTCCTTCGTGCACGCATCAGAACCGCAATCAATGGAGGAACGAAGTCGGGGCCCTTCAGCAACAGATCGTTGAGAGAGAAGCCGTGGGATTTTGCTTTGGCATCCATAACTAGTCGAAATTTCCCGGCGGTTTCCACGCTGAAGTGTGACAGGTACCAGGTGTTTGAAGTTTCATGAAGCTCATCAGGTTCCAGCTTCCGAGCGTATGCTTTTTCGATGCAGTTTTCTATTTTGCTACAGTACTTTGCAGCGAAATCAGGATTTGAGTCCATTTTCTTTTCCATGACTTGGAGGCGCCTCGGGGCTTGCGGCTTGCTGTGCGGGAACGTATTATATTTATAGATTTGTCCCACTTCGAAGCGCTCTCCGCGGTGTATAATTGTACGGTTCATGATATCAATAGCGCGTTGATCCTCGTCTGATATCTTCGGCAGTTGCCCAATGATTCCGAAGTTTTCCACCTTGTACATCTGCTTGATTAACTCCATTAGCTCGACGTCATCGTCCTCAGAGCATAGAAACGTATGATTGTCAGATTGTGATCTCCAGCTCCGTTGGGTTCGATAACGCCATGTATAGTTCAGCCCAAGTGACAACGTGTCAACTGCAGTCCATCCAGTGAATATTGAACTGTTTTCAATGGCACAATCAAGCCTGCGTTGTTCGAACCGATTAGCATGCAGGGGCGAGCGTTTTGAACCGCGTTCAGCTTATCCTCATCGAGCATTGGATATCGCTTCTTCACCTTCGCAATGTCGATTTTCACTATGGGCACAGAGAACAGACGTTCATCTTCATTCGCGGACTTGTGTAAAAGTTTGTACTGGTCATTTTAAAGTATGTCGTTATGCCCCCGTTGCGCGGTGCTAGTGTGCTGATAAATATGGTTAAAATTTGCCGTGTTTTACTTTTTAGCGCTAGTGTTCATTCCGAATTGCTCCTAGGCTCGCTCCTAGGTGGCAGCACTACATTGTTTATGAAGTGTATGCCAACGCCATCACTTAGTGAAATTGAGTTTTTATGTCGGGAAGCCTGCATTGGCGGCGCTGAGGTGCGATTTAAATCTTTACACACGTTTTTAACGAAATTTTGTTCGAGCATCCATGTCTGTTCTCTGTGCTATGGGTAGATCGAGGTTCTTCACAATGTGGATGTTACTGGCTTTAAAACACTTTGCTTGTTCCGACGGCCCAGAGATGTTGAATGACAGTATCATAGAATGCTCCTCCTTATGCGAAGCGAAATGCCGTTCGTCCATCGGTAGTTTACTGTGGAAGTCCGTCCATGTAATTCAATTCGTGTCGCAACATCTGCAATATCTGCATCCATCATTGACAACGATGAACCTTCGTCGAACATGGCAAACACTTCTTCGATGCCATTTGGACCACAAACTTTGACTTTGGCAACACGAAGCAGTGTATTGACGTTCTTGCCATTTATGTTACACACGTTCGACGCTATATCCGACTGGCTGGGCCTGTTATTCCTAGAAACATCGTCGCAATGGACCAGGTCGTGGTGATTTTTATTGCAAATTGAGCATTTTTTATCGGATTTAAAATTTCTCCTGGCGTGATCCGATAACAGACAGACGTAGCAAACTTTGCACGATTTGGCAGTAGAACGACGTTGTGCAACCGAAAGTTTACGGAATTGCTCACATTTTTCTAGACTAGAATGCGAACTTACCGAGACCATTGGACACTTCTTTTCTTCTACTTCTTCGCGACTGTTGACGTTGAAGACGACCTGTCTCGACTTCACCTGGTTATTCGGCTTCTTGGCTCCAAACACGGGGTTGATGCTGGCTAGTTGATTGTCCATCTCATCCTCCAACCAGCGGACGAAAGTGTTGAAATCCACAACGACGTCTTCTTTTATTAGCGCTGCCTTGTGTCGAATCCAGCAGGTTCACCGAACAATGGCCTAGCTACGGGGTTCAGTATTTTATTTCGCTGTGCACCTAATTGAGGTTCAATGTTCGTGCTGCTCACGTTGACATTTTCGGTTGCAGCAATCCATTCAGCAACGCGGCTGAAAGTACTGGCGTACGCACTTGACCTTGTGCTAATACTCGAATCGTAATTTGAACCACTTCTTATTTAGAGTAGAGTGGGGCAAGAGTACGCACTTAGTTTTCAATCGATCATGTGGCCCTTATGAAGCAAGCTTCTGCATATCAAATCAGTGTCGATGATTTATATACTCTTCCTTTATGTTACCCAGTGGAAAAAATATTGAAATTATTGAGATTCGTTTTAGTAGAACCCTTATTGCAAGACAAGTGAAAAACGCACTCTTACCCCACCGGTGGGGTAAAAGTGCGCATCGGGTGGGGTAAGAGTACGCATTTATCCAATCATGTGCTTTGAGTATATATTACCACAAATAAGAGTTAATAACATTTAATTGATGTTTAATAAGCATATATTAGGAAATGTTTAAAGATTACGTAACTCTTGAAGGGGGAGGGAGTCCCAAAAATGTGCACTTTCATACGAAAAACCATTGTTTTTTATATATGCAAAAAAAACTACAGAGGTAAAAATATATATCAGGTTTCGCGTGGCGTATATAAAAACATTTTCCTTAAAGAAAGTCCACCAATCATGTAACGTAAAATTTGGCTATTTCATCACCTCTCCCCCCTATCTTATACTATATGTATAAATCCTCTAAAAATTATATGGATCGCCACACATCTCGCAACCCCTCCCAGCTAAACGTTGCGTAATTTATGGATGTTTCTTTTGATTAAATGAAATTATCATTTAGATGAAATTGTGTTTTCGTGCTATGTTTAGGTGTACAACAAGTCCTAATACAATTTCATTATTTCGCTTCAGTGCTTTGTTCGCTAAGTCCTTTCTAACACCGAATTACTTCAACTTATCCTAAAAACATGTGATAATTTCGAATTCTGTCCCTTTTTTCTTAGTTGTGGATCTTTGCGCTTTGGAAGAAGTCTTATTTTGGCCGGAGATACGGGTTTGACATCATAACTTGAAGATTCATATGCGTACTCTTGCCCCACCGGTTCCTGCGTACTTTTACCCCACAGTCCCAAAAAATATTCAAGTAATGGTTTTGACTTATTGGAAAACCAACCGGATTGGTGTTCTGTACCATAAACTACTCTATACAATAGGTTATCGAAATGGTATAATGTTCACCTGATTGAACGTATATATGGTAATCAAATACTAGTTGCGGAAACCCAATTATTTTTAGCAAAATGACCAAAAAGTTATCTAACTCCATATCTCCCTTGTTGTTTATTCAAATCGTTTACAATTACACATGATAATAGTTCAAGGAGCTAGACCAAAGGTGACGCAGTTGCAATCGATAGTGTGCGTGATTTTTGTGTAAGATACACAAATGTCAAAAAAGTAAAACTGTCAGCCATGTTGCCTACGTCACTATTTGTGTTTACTTTCAATCGATGGTAGAAAAGTGTCGAAAAGTTAACTTTTTATCAAGTTTTATTTCATTTCGTGCGGGGTTTTATTCGTTTTGACTTCAGTTCTCGATCGGTATTTTAGTTATGCCGCGGTGTGCAGTGAATGTGTGCCAAATAACCTCCGGAGAGGCAAAAAAAGTGAAAATTTAGCCAGCTTCCACTTGTTTCCAAAAGAGCCCACGAAGCGGGCTAAATGGCTCAAGTTTTGTGGAATCATGAAAGATCCTGGTACAGTATTGTACGTTTGCTCCCAACACTTCAACCCGGATGCATTCGCCACAAATGCCACCATTAAACGCGATCTAATCAGCTGTGGCCGGAACATTTTGGTTAAAGATGGTAAGATTGAATATTCAATTTCTTCATTCAGTTCATTAATGGGTTGTTTGTTCTGATTTTAGCTATTCCTTCAATTCGTACCGTGGAGGTGGGAAGTTCTACAAACGTTATCGCCGCAAAGAATAAAAAGCATTAGTTGCATTAGTTGCCGAAAATGCATCCGTAGACTGTGCACTCGAAGATCCTTCAGATACGGTTCGTGGTTATTCAAACATGGATGTACTGCTTGAAGCAATTGAATTAGCTGTGCCAATACCACTTGATCGAATTTCAACAAACCAGCTGGCGTGCAGTGAGTTTGAGGATCTCAGAATTGGCGATACCTTGGAAGACTCTGGATGCCAAGATGTTCTCAACTCCACTTTTCTCGAAGACGTTAAGACAGTTCCAAGCAACAAATCGGAGAAAATAACCACGAAACGTAATAAAAAGTTGGACTACCTGGAAAGATTGGCTCGAAGAAGAAAAGCTAAAATAAAATTGCTCCAGAATCAGGTAATAAAACAGGGAATTTGTTCTACTTATAATAACATGTTTCTATATTAATAACTTTCGAAAAAATGCTTTTTGGATTGAATTGCGTCGTTTTGCCTTTCTCGTTCACGTAGAGTATTACGAAAACACTAAATCACAGATAACAGAAAACGAATTGCTATCAGGATCCGACATTTGCAGAAACAAGACAGAGAGAAAAAAATCCAAAAATTCAAAAATGCAAAAAAGAATAAGATCAAGAAAACCACATTGAATGAAAGTAAAAGTGCTGTAAGGAGAAAGAATGAGAGGAAATTGAAGCATTTTAGAAATTAATGTTTGTATAAGTATTATGCTGTGTGTGTGCGTGTGTGAGTGTGTATTTGTGTAATAACGAGAGAAAAAATACATACATTTTAACCAAAAAGTAAATTTATTCGGAAGAGCCTATTCAGGTCACAAGCTTTATAAATTAGTATCTTGATGTCAAAGTTCAAACGTTTTTTTTATTCGGTATGATATCCAGTTATGAAGCTCGCAATCTGAACAGGCTATAAGAATTCATTAAAGAATGATATATCACATGAGAACATCCAATTTCTAAACGAAATAAAAAAAATTAAGCACCTTTTTTAGTATTGCGGTTTTCTTTTGCGTACAAGGGCACGCTAAACACAGTTTTACAATAATACCGAAGTACGTGAACAATGCTCTTATCGATAATAAGAAAAAGAATTGAGATAAATCCTCGGAGAAATCGATTACAGTTTTACAGCTGAAATTCTTGTATAACAAAAATACAATGGTGTTCACCATCGAGCCAAATTCAGCTGTTCAACATTTGGCAAATTACCATATAAGTTCAATTTTATTATTTTCTTATAAATTCATGGCAAAAATTCGCCGTATTTCAAAGAAATCTCGTATTTTATTGTATTTCCCATATAAACTACTTACCGTGAGCAAGTAGTGACGTCACAACATTTTTGATTACTACTACATACACATATACTGGTCTGCGTCACCTTAGTAAGTCTAGCTCATTGATAATAGTTGGCCAGAATACCTGTCAAACTGATGCAGTGTTGCTAGTTTATCTTTTTATATTACTTCAAAAAATCGAAAACGTACTCTTACCCCACGCGCACTCTTGCCCCACTCTACTCTACTCTTTTTTCATTTTTTCATCTCACGCCAGTGGCGTAGCCAGAAAATTCGTCTGGGGGGGGGGGTTTCTGAACATTTTTTTCCTTCAAAAAAATTTTTCTTATAAAAAAGTCGCCTCTGGGGGGGGGGGTTATGCCTTCTTCGATGTGCGCCTAGGTTGTCATGGTAACAACGGTCGCATCGTGGCATTCACCATACCCGAGCTAAAGTGGTTGTACTGCTGACAGGGTTAGTAACAGAGTGTGATTGCTGAAGCGCAGAAAAACATTAATAGAAACGATATGCGGAGGTTTTACGCAACTGTCAATGACGCACGGCATAAGACTGCGCCAGTGCCCGCCATGTTCAATGACCGAGATGAGACCGCTTGAGGAGTCCTTCGTCGGCGAATACCAGTCAGGTTTTCGTGAGGGCCGATCAACGACGGATCAGATGTTTAGCCTGCGGATGATCCTTGATAAATTCCGGGAGTACAACTTGCAGACTCACCATCTGTTCATTGATTTCAAAGCAGCGTACGATTCAGTGAAAAGAAATGAGCTGTGGCAGATAATGTCCGAACTGTCCGGTTTTCCGGCGAAACTGATTAGACTGATACGTGCAACGCTGGGTGGCTCGAAATCAAGTATCCGGATTGCAGACGAAGTGTCAACCTCGTTTGTGACCTTAGACGGATTGAAGCAGGGTGACGCACTTTCGAATTTATTGTTCAACATTGCACTCGAGGTAGAGATGGGCAAAACAGCTCATTGCAGTGAGCGGATCTGATCCGTTCAGCTCATTGAAAAGAGTCAGCTCCTTGGATCAGCTCTTCAGTTCTTTAATGATACATATAATAAAACATAATTGTTAATATTATTATTTTAATTATTGTTCAAAAATTTGAAAAATTTATGTCATTCATTAATTTATTCATTCATTCATCATTCATCTATTTACCTTTCTTTGAAATTTTTAAAATGTTTGGCTACAGTGAGGTAATAATTTCTATTGAAAAACTGACAATTTTAAACTAATAACATTTATTACGCTTTTTCTGACCGTCTAGTTTTGAAGTCTAGGAGTTCATTTAGAACCATCACATTTATTTCTATACAAAAACTAACTCAACATTATTTTCTATTCATAATTCTAAGTTACATTTTGTTGATAACGTTTCTCAAATCGTTAATTTAAATAATTCAGTCCCTAGTCTCTGATATGTATATGAACCATATCACGTGTCATAAGTTTTCTCTTCATACTGGGTGCAGTAAATCAATGCCTTGTTTGCGCGCGCTTCTAACCCTTCTAACCATGCGTAGTTGACATTTTCATACAAGCGAGCCCATTCATCTATATTGGTTCCCGAAATGCGAGAGAAATAAAAACAAGAGAGTAAAAAAATACAGAATACGGTGCTACAAACAAACCGAGTGCACATGTAGCAGTATGCTGGCGGGAAAACCCGTCGCAAGTAAAAGATCCGCTCCGTGCAAGACACAGCACCCAGCTCGGTTCGTTTGAACCACACGGTTCGCTCGCTAGAATCGGTCGCGACTGATCCGGATCGAGATCCGTGTCGCACGGATCTGAGCTAGTGGCGCAGCTCTCGCTTCCATGTCACAGCAATTTCGAGCTGGACGACGACATGAGCGGAACTGAGAGTTGTTCGGATCTTCGGATCTTTTGCTTAGTACGGTTCGTTCGCTACCGCACTACTAGGTATATCTTTTGTGTGTCCGTTCGTAGCGCCGAGTACCGGTATGTGGGTATGGGTTAAGAAATAGGCGGCAAGCTAGATTATTTTTGCTTGTGTGTTTCTTATTCCTCTCTGCAGCAGAAATGATTTCTGTCGCTTGGCTTGATGGTGCTTGAGGTGCAAATAATAAACGATCAGCACGTGTGCGGTACTGGACTGGAATGCTCATACAAGCTCGCTTGTGTGGTGTACCGCGAGCGTGGTATTTTCGTTTGTGCTGTACAAAATACAACAGCGCGCGTACTCGAGTGCGTACGCTCGAGGGAGTTTCTCTAGGCGCGTGTTTGACAATGATTTCATCAATTTAAAGTGAGCTGCTGAGCTGGGCTTTTTTAAAAAAGATCCATGGCTCATCAGCCCAATGTAAGGAAGCGAATCATTGGAACAGCTCCTGAGCGGAGCGCCCATCTCTAACTCGAGGGCGCTATTAGGAGATCTGGCGTGCAGAGGAACGGCACTATCATCACACGGTCGCATATGCTCCTGGGCTTTGCGGATGACATCGACCTCATTGGAATCGATCGCAAAGCAGTAGTGGAGGCTTTTGTCCCACTGAGGAGGGAATAGGCTTAATCATTAACTCTACAAAGTACAAAGTACATGTTGGCAGGTAGAGATAGAGGAAGTCCTAGTGGTGTTGATGCTGAGGTAGTGCTTGATGGGGATGTGTTTGAAGTTGTTGAAGAATTTGTTTACCTTGGAATGCTTGTGACATATGACAATGTCGTTTCCCGTGAAGTGAAAAGACGTATTACTGCTGCGAATAGGGGCTTTTACGGATTACGTAGCCATCTTAGGTCCCGCAACATGCAGACGGAATCGAAATTTGCTCTATACAAAACTCTGCTTCTACCGGTGGCCCTTTATGGACATGAAGCATGGACTTTAAAAGAGGCGGACCGGAGAGCTTTCGGGGTTTTCGAGCGAAAAGTGCTGCGTAGGGGAACTGGGGGTAGGACGCCCACGTTAAGGAAAATGCCATTTTTATCAATGAAAACCACCATTTCAGCCAGTTTTCATCAGCGCATACTGAAGAACAGCATATCTGCGACTGACTACCGATAACAGATATCTAATTGTCCATTTTATTGCACAGAAATTTGATTTTTAAAAAGCACCCGAAAAAAAAATGGTTTTTAAACCATGCGGGGTGAGATGCGCCAGTGGATGGGTTAAAACGCGCATGTGCTTATCGTACTGATTTTCATTTTAATTGCCTACATTAAGGCAATTAACCGAATGTTTCAGCTGTTTCGGTCATACGAAATGAGCATGGGCGTAATGCCCCACACCGACCTCAGAAGTTTGAAGGCCTATAAAATCGTTTTAAAACCATTTTTGACGACGATTTCGTGTGGAACATAAAGAACACGAGTAAGCAGCATGGCTCATGGCTCAATTATTAATTTATCAATGTATAACAGCGACAGAAAGACTAAATTCCACCGAGCTAGAATTGCATCAAAACACGCAAAAATCGTTTTTTCGAGTTTTTCATGTATAACTAGAGAAAAATCATGAAATATATGTATCCAATGGCAATATTTTTCATTGCTTTATCGTATAGACTATTGAAAATAATCAAAATGGGGATATTTAATCTTATTCAGGGGTGGCGCGTTTTAACCCCTATGGGCGTGCTACCCCCACTTCCCCTACAATACACGGAGGGAAACTAGAAAATGGTGTGTGACGCAGACGCATGAATCATGAGCTGTATCAAGTATACAAAGAAGAAAATATTGTTAATCGTATAAAATACGGCAGACATCAGTGGGCTGGTCACTTAGTGCGAATGTCGGAAGAAAGAATAGCAAAAACAATATTCAACAGATAATCAGATAGGGGCTGGCGACTTCGTGGAAGGCGACGAACACGCTGGCTGCACGCGGTGGAATCGGACCCTGAACGTTCGGGGAAACTGGAGGAACATCGCCCAAGACAGACGATTATGGAGCTCTTCAATACGCTAGGCATAGGTGTATCGACAATGTAGCCAACCAGGTATGCAGGTAGATAGATGATGATGATGATGAGTTAACTCTTCCATTGCAAGAAAAGTACTGCAAACCACCTATGGTGGGGTATAGGAGGGAGGAAATTTCTGATCTGGAATCGACGAGATTGGGAAAATGCAGATAGAGAACACAACGTTAAAAGGCAAGCTGTATTTCATTAGGAACCACTTTAGTGCAAGGGAAGAAAAAGAACGAGTACTTAGTGTACCTGAGTAAAAATGGATATAGAACCATTTCGTCAATCGAGGCGGTAGGTGACAGGAGCACCCGCATGATACAGATATCACTTTTAGGAGATGATTGGGCAGGTTCGGAATGCTTTAGACCAAGTACAACCCAACTTAGTTTTGTAATATACTGATTTTCTTATATTATTAGCTTCGCCTGGTTTTCCATTTTTTCAGTAAACTATTAATTTTCGTTAAGTTTATCTGTCTGCTTTCTAGTGAAGTATCAAGAGATGTGTAATGGAAAGTTACAACGGATAGAAGTAAGGTTTGTAGGTTGATATAAGCCATTACCCTAAAAATGAAACTCAATAGTTTGTAATGAACAATCAGCAGCGTAATTGCTAACATAGAGATAACATATAGAAAATAATCCCAAGACAGCGGTTAAAAAAGTAGCAACATCTTTCTAACGGTTTTTGTCTTCGTTATTCCACTCAAACTTTGTTTCTCTTCCTCACTCTCAAGCACTCAAACGAACAAACGTTATCATTTGATCTTGCTTTTCTGCTTCGTCGAACATTTCAAAAAATGAGAAAACTTTTATAACATCGTAAAGGAATGCCTTCATCCTCTAGCAAGGTGTATATTTTTTTGAAGTTAACGAAACGCCAAATTTGGTTCCTATTTAGAGTCTGCTTACAATACTTGATCAGTTTTTCCTTGCACAATTTGCCATTTCTTTTACGCTCCAACGTGTTCTTCTCCCATAAATGGTTCCACTTCTCATTTACTGTTTTCTATATTTTCCTTAACGTAATGTTCTTCCAGTAGATTTAATTATAATAAACTTCTATATACTCTTCACTATCGCCTAGTAAAAGGGGGATTTCAGCAGATGCTGATGCTGGTGGAGGGGAATAATGCTCGCTCTCGTTCTCGCTTCCGATTGCCCGCGCCCTTCAATCACTCAGCAGATCGTCGTCTATATTTACATCCTGTTTTCCAGATTGGAAGAAGAACGTCTCCATTAAGGAACGGAACGAATTGTAACAAGATTAAGAACTAATACTCACCGAAGTGTCAATATTATCGTCCAGATTGAGCGCCTCGATTTCCGACTCAAAGTCATCGAGCGAGCTCTTTCGCTTGATCGGATTGGCGGCGGGTGGTTGCTGACTGGCTGGGGTCTTCTCTAGCAATGGCGCTGCAGCAGCTCTTCCGACCTCTGCTGCCAATACCGTAGCAGAACTGTCCTTCGCGATAGTGGATGTGAGATTCTGATTGGGTTAGAAAAATGTATAATAAGGAATTTTAGATTGTTTTCAGAAGAATTATAGGCTAAATCTATCAAACAGACCAAAGAACTTAAACTTAGTAGAAATTCGATGAAATTATGCTAAAATAGCAAAAGGAAATGTAAAAATCTTTTGCTTCTGATCCAATCAATTGCAATCAGAATTTTAATTGTTCAATATTGATTAATTCCGTTACTCTTCATACTTACGCCTTGCGTCGCGCTGGTGGTTCCTGCTTCCGCACTGCTCGCAGCACTCGGATCGTAATCGAATCGTCCTTCGTTTTCTGCCTGTTTCATTTCCGCCACCGGATCACGATCGATATTCAGTGGAACCTGACGAAGAAAAACGTAAAATTGCGAATTAAAAAATTGAGGAAAACATAAGTAGACAGATCCTCCAAAGAATACTCACATCAATGGCAGCTTGGGCTGGCAACAGAGCGGACCGCTCTGGCAGCAGGAACTGCTGCGTCTTGACCGCATCATAGAAACCGGGGAACAAATTCTCGTACTGCTGCGGATCGGCCAAACTTTGGCCAGCCTTCTCGTTGATTTTGGCCAGTTCCGTTCGCCAGATGTCCAACACGTGGGACACCTTGTTCGGCAGGTACGTTCTGTTGATTGAATAAAATTTAAGTGATTACAAATTTCTAGCTTGGAAAAAAAGAAAACAAACCTAGCGAAGAACGCTGCTTCCGGTATCCGATTGGTTTGGATAAGAATGTCCAAGCACTTTTCCAAATCGCCCAGCAGGAACATCGACAGGAAGGAGATGTTGAATTTGCCCTGCGACACGCCGTTCTCGCCCAGATTCCGCAGCATGTCAACGTCCCCTAAAGGAAGAGGAGAAGGAAAGAAAGTGGTAATGATTACCCATTCAATGGTATTGCATTAGCATAAATTCCCCTTGTGTTAAAGTGTGCGACTTTTTATTAGCATTCGGATCTATATCTGACCACTTGGGCGTGCAATATGTCCCTTGTTTGCTGAATCGGTAATTGGGTAGTTTTAGAACGTGAAACAGAGGTAGCTTGGAAAAAATAGATGGAATAAAAAGTGACTCATACCACTTTACCGATTTCCCATAAATAAATAAATGTCCCTTTGATGTGCAACTAATTAAAACTTTATTTTCAACTTGGTAAATCTTAGAATTAAAATCGTTTTAAGACTTAGCCAAGAAGCTGATCAAAGTAATAGATTTATTCCACATCGGCCATTTGGCGTTTAGTCAAATACCGTTTCGCCGAATAGTTAAAAAAATCGTCAGATTGTGAGGCATAAAAAGTGAGAATTACGAAGTGTGACACGAGAAGTGAGGAATGATACATTTCTTATTTCTCAATTCACATGAAATGTAAAAAGTGTGAAGTGAGAAGTAATGAACGAGTAATGAGTAGTGAGAAGTAAGAATCTAGAAATGAAAAATAGGAATCGAGAATCGAGTAGGGCGAAATAAAATCTGAGAAGTGGCACGCGCTTAAAGTCTCGTAAATAAAGAAAAATAAAAAAACTAAGAAGTGAACAAATAGGACCAGAAGTGAGTAGTGAATAATGAGTAGTTAGAAATGACAATTCAAAAGAAGTAAAATGTGAGTGAGGAATAAGAAATGGGAAGTGAGAAGTTATTCCTTCTTCCTTTTAATTTATTCTTCAGTCTCACATTTTTCTACTTCTTTACTCATATTTTTTCTCTATGTTTTTCCTTGCTCCTTTTTTAAAATTTTGATTATTATTTATTCTTTCCTTCTTCTCTTTATCCTTTTTATATATTCTATTCTCTTCCTTATTTATGTTTCCTCCTTTCTTCGTTCCTATTTTCTTCCTACTTCTTTTTTATTTCACACTTCAACACACCACAACACATTTTTCATTTATCGTTTTTAAATTCATACATTTCACCGCTCACTTCTCACTTCAAAAAACTTACTTTTCACCTCTCACTGCTCATTTCTTACTTCTGATTTCTTAGTGCTTAATTCTCATATCTTACTTTTCAGTACTCACTTTTCACATATTACTTTGAACTTCTCGCCACTCGCTGTTCACTTCGCACTTTTCAATTCTCACTTCACACTTTACTTAAGGAAAGTGAGGAGTGACAAACGAGATATTTTATTTTTTTCAATTCACATAAGAAATACGAAATGAGAAGTTGAAAGGAACAAATGACTCTCTTATATATAAGAGAGCGTGAGAGTAAATCGTCGATTTCCCCTCTTGGGAAAAAAATGTTGCAAAAGGCAGTTTTTTTTAAACTAAAGCGAAATACAAGCAAATAAAGCATCCACCGGATATAATTATGTCTTCGCTATTGGATGATGTAGTTTTGAAGCAAAAATACTTGCCCCATCCAGCCCCATCCACGAGCACGTGGCTGTCTTTCTCGTCAATGACTGGATGACGGTAATATGAGCCTCAAAGTGAGAAGTTAATTCTTCTTTCTTTTCCTTTTTTCCATTCTCTCACTTTTTCGCATTCCTTATTTTTCTAAATTTATTCATCACTCCCTTTCTGTCCTTTTTTGTTTAATCTATTTTTCTTTCTTTCGACTTTCTATATCATCTATTGTTTGTTTTTTCCCTTCTTTTTCTTTTTTAAATTCCCTACTTGCTTATTTTCTTTGTCCTTCTTCTCTTTTTGTTCCTGAATTTCCTAATTCCCTTTTGAGTTTAATCATTTTTTCAATCAGGCGTAACTTATTTTACCTACCAGTTTAAAAAAAAGCTATTACTCTCTCTTTTGAGCAAATTTCGTTTAACTGCCGATTCTACCAGATAGATCGGAATCCATTCCTTCTGTTGGGAACATTAGTTGACCAAAATAGTTTGAATGGAGCGCACAGTCACCGTTCCAAAAATTGATTCATTTATTTAGTCTACATCTAAACAGATAACACTGAATCAACAATTTGACGCCACAATACACCGTTCCAAAAATTGAATTCAAACTCAATTACGCCCATTTGAAAAAGTTCCTAGATTTATTCTTTTTTCTTTCTTACTCCTTCTACGTTTTTCTTTTTTTTTTCTTCCTGTCTCTCTTTTCACTTCTCACTCCTATTTTTTCTCTATTACAGTCAAACCTCCATGAGTCGATATTGAAGGGACCATAGACTCATGGAAATATCGAGATATGGAATAGAAAATCCCTGGGAAGTTGTTTGAATGGACCATCACAGTAACCCAGAAAATATTTTTCAACATAGCAAAATTTGCTTCCATGAGTCGATATCGAGTCATAGAACATCGACTCATGGAGGTTTGACTGTATCACATCTCATTTCTAATCTCTTGCTTCTTATTTTTCACTACTCAATCCTTACTTTTTGCCTATCACATCTCACTTTTTTCCACTCACTTCTCATTTCTGATTTTTACTTCTTGCTTTTCACATTTCACCACTCACTTCACACTTCGAACATCTCACTTTTAATGTTTCACTACTCATATCTCAATACTCACTTCCCCTTTCTCAGTACTCACATCTCATTACTTACGTCTTACTATGAAGCGTCTCACTTCACACAATTGATAAGGAAAGTGAGTAGTGAAAAATGAGAGTTACGAGGTGAGAAGCGAGGAATAAAAATAAAATATAAAATATATAAAATAAAAATCATTCCACATAAGAAATAAGAAGTGAGAAGTCGGAAGCGACAAGTGAGGAGTGTCGTGTCCGGAGGAGACGGCTGCATCCGATTCAGCCGTCTCCAGCTGCTGCTCGATCCGATCCCTACAAGGAGTAAGATGTAAGAATGGTGAAATGAGAAGTAAGAATCAAAAAGTGAGCAGTGAGTAGTCAGAAATAAGAACTGATAAGTGTAGTATTAGAGCTAAGGAGTGAAAGTTAGTAGAAAACAATGAGAAGTGAGGAATGGGAATTAAAAATAAGAACTAAAAGTGATAACTGAGAAGTGAATTGGAAATAAGTGAGGAATTAGAAGTGAGGTGTACCAAACAGCACAATTCAGACCGATTTGGTTGCAGTAACTCATAATATGACTAAAATTTGGTCGTATGTGAGTGACATAAACTCATTTACAACAAGTGTGCTGCTCGGGGTGAGTAATGAGAAGTGAGAAGTGGGATGTGAGAAATGAAATGCGAATATGTAATAAAAAGTAAGAAGTGAAAAGTTAAACTTCCTTTTCTTAATTCTTTCGTTTTTATTCTTTTTTATTCCTTCATTTTTCTACAGTTTATCTTCTATCTTCTTTCTACTTTATATCCTTTTATTTGTTCCTTTCTTTATGAAAAAAAAGAATCAAAAAATGAAAAGTGAGTATGGAGAAACAAAAACTGAAAATAATTAGAACTAAGGAGTGGAAAATAAGTAGTGACTAGTAGTGAAAAAAGAGAAGTGAGGAAATATGAGTGAGTTGTGAGTAGTCAGAAATGAGAAGTGAGAAATGAGAAATTTAAAAGAGAAGTTAATCCTTCTTCCATTTTTCCTTTGTCTGTCAATGAGCTCGGACCTAGTTCATCCATCTCGCTGTTTTTATTTCTTTTTTATTATATTTCTTTATTCTCTTTTATTCTTCCTATGCTTCTATTTTCATTATTTCTTGTTACTACTATCTTTAATCTTCTTTCTTTCATCTTCATTCTTATTTCTTCCTTCTCCCGTTTCCCCTTTTCATTATTGATTGTACTTCCTTCTACTTTTTGTCTCAGACCTTTCTTCTCTCTTCTCTATTATCATATCTCTTTCTTTGCTAATTCTCACTTCTTATTTCTTCCTTCTCACCTATCACATCTCATTTCTCACCATTCACTTCTCATTTCTCACCATCCACTTCTTACTTTTCATCTATCACATCTCACTTCTCACCACTAACTTCTTATCTCATTTCTCACATTTCACCACTCATTTCTCACTTCGAACATCTCACTTTTTACTTCACCCTACTATTCAGTATTAAGTACTCACTTCTGATTTCTCACTTTTCATCTCTCGCTTCTCACTTCACACACTTAAAAAGGAAAGTGAGTAGTGAATAATGAGAATTGAAGAATGAGAAGAATGAGAAGCGAAGAATGAGAAATTTTTATTACACATAAAAAATAAGAAATAAGAAATCGGAAGTGACGAATAAGGAAGTGAGAAGTAGTGAAGAGTGAGTAGTGAAATTAGAAATAATAATTGAGAATTGAGATGTGAGTTAAGAGAAATATGAACAAAAAAAAATAAAAAATTAGAGTTAAGGAGTAAGTAGTGAATAATGAAAAATAAGTGTAAAATAAAAATAAGTGAAAAGAAAGGAGAATAGGAAAAGTGTAGAATCAGGAGTGAGGTGTGAATAGACAAAAGTAGTGGTACTACTTGTGGAACGTGACAAGTGAAAAGTAAAGAATAAAAAATAAGAAGTCAGAAGTTATTTTTTAATTTTTTTCTTTCTTATTGGAATAATTGTTTTCTTTTGGCTTTCTACTTTTTGCTAATTACTTTTCTTTATATTTATTCTTCTTCTTCTTTCTTCAACCTTTTCTGTCTGCTTCCCATTTATTATCACTATTTTTCTCTTACTTCCTTCCCCTTTGGTTTTTTTTTTGTTTTTTTGGATTAAATTTTAAAGAGCTAGAGCTGAAAGGCTCTGAAATAAAGACAAAAAATATAATAATAAATGAAATTTTTCATTCTCTCATGCGCCTTATTTTTTTCTAATTGAAGTTTTTTTCCCTTCCCTTTTAATTTCTTTGTTCTGCGTTTTTCTTGTTTCTACTTCTTTATTCTTCTTCTTCTTTTTCTGTTTTTGTCCTTCTATTTTCTTTCCTCTCTGTTCCTCTTTCTTTTTCCTTAATTTTTTTCTTTCTTCATTCCTCCTTAATACTTTTCTCACTAATCACCACATACTTCTTACTTTTCGTTGTGAGAAGCGAGGAATGAGAAATTTTCCATTTCTTATTCGAAATAAGAAGTGAGAAATCGGAAGCGACGAATAAGGAAGTGAGAAGTAGTGAGGAGTGAGTAGTGAAAAATGAGAAGTAATAGTCAAGAATTGAGATGCGAGTTAGGAGAAATATGAACTGAAAAATGAAAAATTAGAATTAGGGAGTGAGTAGTGAATAATGAGAAGTGACATATGAGAATTATAAAAAATAGAAGTGAAATGAAAAAAGTGAGAAGGCGAAAGTGAAGAATTAGGAGTGGGGTGTAAATAGACAAAAGTAGTAGAACTTCTTGTGGAACGAGACAAGTGAAAAGAAAGGAATGAGAAATAAGAAGTGTTTTTTTATGTTTTCTCCCTTATTCTAATAGTGTTTTCTTTTCTCTTTCTACTTTCTGTTTCTTTGCTATTTTTTTCTTTATATTTATTATTCTTCTTTCTTTCTTCAACCTTTTCTGTCTTCTTCCCTATTCATTATCACTATTTTTCTCTTACATCCTTCTACTTTGTTTTTTTTAATTTAAATTTTTCGTTCTCTCATGTTCATTGGAGTTTATTTTTTATTCTCTTTTTCCCTTCCCTTTTTCTTTCTTTGTTCTGCGTTTTTCTTGTTTCTACTTTCTTTATTCTTCTTCTTCCTTTTCTGTTTTTGTCTTTCTTTTTTCTTAGTTTTTTTCTTTCTTCATTTCTCCTTCATACTTTTTCTCACTTATCATCACATACTTCTTACTTTTCGTTGTGAGAAGCGAGGAATGAGAAATTTTTCATTTCATATTCGAAATAAGAAGTGAGAAATCGGAAGTGACGAATAAGGAAGTGAGAAGTACTGAAAAATGAGAAATAAGAAACGGGAATTGTGATGTGAATTGGAAGAAATGTGAACTGAAAAATGAAAAATTAGAATTAGGGAGTGAGTAGTGAAAAATGAGAAGTGAAATGTGAGAATTGAAAAAATAAGTGAAATGAAATGAAATGAAAGTGAGAAAAAGGGAGAGTAAATTTAAAAAGAAAAAAAGTAGTGGAACTTTTTGTGGAATGTAACAAGTTAAAAGTAAGAAATGAGAAATAAGAAGTGAGAAGTATTTTTTTAATGTTTTTCTTCCTTATTCCTTTATTTAATTTTCTTTTACCTCGAGACGAGCCAGCCTCGGGCTGAAAGTCTCGATAATAAAGACAAAAAAAAATAAAAAATTTCTTTTATGTTCTCTTTCTACTTTCTGTTTCTCTGCTCATTTCTATTCTTTTTATGTATTCTTCTTCTTTTTTCTTCAACCTTTTCTGTCTTCTTCTCTATTGATTTTCGCTATTTTTCTCTTACTTCCTTCTACTTTTCTTTAAATGTTCTACTGTTCTTTAAATTTAAATTTTTCGTTCTTTCATTTTCCTATTTTTTCTCATTGGAGTTTATTTTTATTTTCTTCCTTTCCCTTCCGTTTTTCTTTCTTTATTTTGGGTTTTGCTTGTTTCTGCTTTCTTTATTCTTCTTCTTCCTTTTCTGTTGTGGTCTTTCTATTTTTTTCCTTTCTGTTCCTTACTTATCACCACATAGTTCTTACTTCTCGTTGCCATATAATCATATCTCATTTCCCACCTTTGGATTTTCATAACTCACTACTCCCTTCTTACTTCTCACGTATCACATTTAATTTCTCACTCATTACTTCACACATTTCACCATTCACTTTTCACTTCAAACATCCCACATTTTCTTCTCACCTCGCACTACTCTGTTATCATTTTTCACACACACCAAATTTCAACTGACCGTTTTCACTTCAATCTGTTTATCGCATTCCGTAAATTTTTGACGAATCGTTTTTCGTTTAATCTGTGTTGAACTTGTTCTCGGACAGGGCGAATTATTGTACAGCTCTTTAAAGTTAAAGCTCCTACTGTGCAAGAAGAGAAAAGCTGCCTCTATGTTCAGTCAGTACTATTGATGCGGTTTCCCTCCCCCTTCCAAGTCAGCCTGCTTTATTGGCAAACATACAATCTTGAAAGTGTCTCGCCTCTTTTCCCCCATAATGCCTACGCACCCGCCAACATAACTTTCTCCTTCCACCAAAGACTGACCGTTTCCATTCTTCACGCTTATTTGAAATTGTAATTACGACGACCCGTTTCCCCCGCCCCTCATTTTCATTTTCCTTTCTACTCACCGGAACTGGTCGCCAGCAGCAACAGCCCGCCAAAGTCGTTCGCATTGGTCAGACACTCCTTAACCAGATCGAATTTGTTCTTGCTGGTGGCAATGCTGGCCAGTTGAGACCACTTCTGCGGGCTATCCGATTCGCGCGCTAGTAGCAGGGCCGTGTCCAGATCGCCTATCTGAAGCGCCAAATCGAACCGGTGCTCCGGATCGGTGGAAACCTGCAGGGCTTGCTGTTTGAAACCTTGCTTCTCGAGGAAGTGCGCTACCCGGGTACGGTGCTCCTTGGGAATGGTTGGCAGAACGCGATCGGCCGTTTCAAAGTCCCGCCGCATCACGGCCGTCTGGTACTCGAGCACTGAGAGCAGGAGCGCGAAGCTGGTCACGTTCAGTTCCTTGTCGCCGAGGTAGAGCCTTTATTTTCGAGCGAAAAAGAAATAATACGAGCATAAGTAAACGCTTGTTTAAGTTAAAAATGACAACCGAACTCACCGATTATCCTTGGGGACGTAGCCGAGCAAATACATAGTCCGGTCCAAATGAGAAATGGTGACAATCTCTCCGCCGACGTAATAATTGATTCGATTTACCGAATTTGTGTAAATGAAGCAGTCTCCTACCCACAGACCGGTGCGGACGGCTTCGTTGACCTCACCCAGAACCTAAGAAAGTTTATGAGTCATTAGGAATCGTCACTTCAACTATATGTGATGCGGGGAGTGAACTCACATCGAACGCTTCCTCGATACCGTCTTCGCTGAGTTGCTGTTTCGTGGCCAAAGCGTTTTGAATCATCGCAATGTCAACTTGCAGAATGAAGTACGAGTCTTCCGTGGCCAGGCAAACCAGCGTTCCAGCTTCGTTCCAGAATACGTGTCTGTTGCGGGAAGCAATATTTGACTATTCCGAATTCTAATCGTCGAATGCACAAGTTCTTACCTTGGTTGTACTTCAATCCTTCTGATCAGTTCGAGATTTTCCCAATCGTAGAACGACAGTCCGGAGGACGTTTTGATCGCCAGAAGTTGTCCGCCGAATATACCTGAGCCGGAAAACAGACATCGAAACATTAGCTTCTTCTTTTAAATCGTAATCAATTAGAAAGGAATTCAAGCGAATTTGCTAACTACTGGACAAGTACCTTCTGCTCATTGGTGGGCATTGGTGCATATTTCGGTATTAGATTGCAATGAATTGACGTTAAGCGAAGTGGTAAGAATGGTAAGCATGTGGTACAAAATTTAGAAAGAAGAGAGAACAAGACACATTCATGTACGATACGGTCAGAGTTTAGGAATGATTAAGTCTTTGAGTGAATTAAAACTAAGTACCTTCAGCGCCATAATCCGGGGTGAAGCTCTTCCGTTCCTTGAAGTTGCGGAACAGCTTCACCGTGCCGCTGGACTCCCGGACGGCATACTCGCTGTTTTCCGAGGCCCACACGAACTCCTGCGCCGAACCGAAGGCCTTGTTGCGGAGGGCCATCGAGGTGTAGATGATGTACTCGCCATCACCGCACACGACTACGAATCTGTTGACGGAGGGAAGGATATCTATAAGAGATGAGTTCGTGGAGAGGATCGAATTACTTACCGTCCATTGGGGTTGTGAGCGATTGTCTGGGGGTAGATTTCGCATGCTCCCATATCCTTGACAGCTACCGGTAGCCGTTCACCATCTTTGATTTCTGTGCCTAGAATGAAGTGGAAGCAAACGAGATGGGTAAGTTTGATTGTTCATCTTTTAGAGACTTATCTTTAGGTGGCACAAGCCGAGCAAGCGTAGCATTGCTTTCTTCCAAGGTATTCTCAAACAGTCGAGATTTGTTCAAGCTACAGCAACCGTTCGCTAACTGGGCTAAAACACCAACCCAGTTAACGAACGCCGCTTTTTAACTGGGCTGACGAGGGAATTCGCGATGTATTGTTGTGATCGTGTTTTACATGAAGCTTAAGGTCACTCCTGATAGAGTCCAAGTTTCAAAGTGCTCGCGTTTTTGGGGGCACACCACTCGATTCGGAAGCAACGCACAACTGTCATTTTTATTTTTTCATGCATGCTGCGACGCAGCATAGCTGAATCAACAAAAATGACAGTTGTCCGCCGCCTCCGTATCGAGTGGTGTGCCCCCGAAAACGCGAGCACTTTGAAACTTGGATTCTGTCAGGAGTAACCTTAAAGAATATACCATTCAGAATCCCCTCGTCACCGAGTCTTTGTTGTTGTTTTTTGACGGATAACTGCTTTTTAACTGGGCTTTGGCCCAGTTAGCGAACGCCCAGTTAAAAAACAGTCCAGTTAAAAGGCGCCCAGTTAGCGAACTATTGCTGTACTTCCTTGCGAATTCTAACGAAGAGAATGGATTGTTGATCAAACACCTTATTTTGAAAGGCACATAAAAGCTTAAATGTTAGTTTCTTTATTTGAACTTGACGATCCCTCCCCAGACCAACTGCGTGTTATGGTGTCTCCCTAAAATGTGGTGTTGTTTGACAGCTCTGTTGAATAAAACATTTTGCACACTTGTATGCCCTGTAGGAGAATATAAATTGGTGAGATTTGTGTAGCATGCCATTGATCCTTCGCATTTTTATAGATAATGAGAGGGGCAAATGCTGGGTAAAGCGTACCATTGGTACTTCGCGCACCTGAAGGAATAAAATAGATCCTTTCTCGCGGTCCTTAGCCTCTTACCCAGCAACTCCTATCCCTACCTCCTCGTGGCGCTGGGATACGAATAGCCTTAGGGAAGATCGGGTAACCAACCCCGGTGGGCACTAGGGTCGTATACTGACAGGGAAGAGGGGATTGCTCCCCTTCTCCCCAAATCTTACTAAGCGTCTGCTGATCATCGTCCGAGTGCCAGCGAGAGACTCTAAGTGAAACTGTGCACCATGGTCCATCGGAAATAAGGAGGAATGGTCCTCCGGAAATTTAGGGGGTTAGGTGTCAGGCCCTGCAAGCCAGCCTTTAGAAAAACTTACGCAACGAAAAATCAACAAGAGAGTACGGACCGGAACCATCGGTGAAGACCACTGCGACGAAAAGGGACTTGCGATTGGAAACTCGGCTCGTGAAACTGTAAATCTCTCAATTTCATCGGGAGCACACGCATACTCGCAGATGTCCTCAAGGATCGTGGACCGTTTGTTGGAAGGGATCAATGGTGCGAACGAGGAGATTTGAACGCTCAGGTTGGCCAAGAGGAGGAGTTTAGACTGAAGTTTAGACGGAAGTTCAGCGCTCACCGGCTGACGAACGAAAACGGCCTACGACTAATTGATTTCGCCTCCAAGAATATGGCCATTCGCAGTACCTAGTTCCAACACAGCCTCTCGTATCGGTACACCTGGAGATCACAACTGCAGACAGAATTACAAATCGACCACGTTCTGATTGATGGACGGCACTTCTCCGACATAATCGAGGTCAGGACATATCGTGGCGCTAACATCTACTCTGACTACTATCTGGTGATGGTTGCGCCCAAAACTATCCGTCATCAACAATGTTCGGTACCGACGACCGCCGTGGTACAACCTAGAGCGACTGAATCATCCTGATGTCACCACTGCATACGCGCAACATCTCGAGGCTCGGAAGAGGATGTGCTCGATGGGGCCCCTCTGGAGGACTGCTGGAATACAGTCAAGTAGCCATTAACGACGCAGTGAAGAACAACGTCGGGTATGTGGGAAGAAGTCGACGGAACGATTGGTTCGACGAAGAGTGCAGACATGTTCTAGAGGAGAAAGACGCAGCGCGGGCGCTTGCGCTGTAGCAAGTTACCCGGCAGAACGTGGAATGTTATAGACGGAAGCGGAGACAGCAGATCCGCTTTTTTCAAGAGAAGAAACGCCGCCTGGAAGAAGCGGAGTACTCAACGCATCCCGCAAAGGAAAGGTGGAGGCAGCGCTACGAGGGATATTTAAATGGCACTGAGAGTACAGGCAGTGAAAGTCAAGGCAGCGGAAAAGACGACTACGTCAGTTCAGCGAACGATGGAAGCCAACCAGCCCCCACCTTGAGGGAAGTTGAGGATGCCATCCAACAGCTAAAAACCAATAAAGTTGCTGGTAAGGATGGTATCGGAGCTGAGCTCATCAAGATGGGCCTGGAAAAGCTGGCCACTTGCCCAGGTATGGGAAAATCGGTTCATTTAGTGCAATTCTTTCATTCAACTTTACACACCCAGGGGGCACTCAGTAGGTATGAATCGTTTGTAGGTTCGCTGTTGGGTTGAGTAGCATTCATTTTGCAATCATGTGTTCGCTGATAGATTGGGATTTTAAATCGGTGTGGTTCGTGTGAGTGAGTGAGTTTTCCCATAGCTGGACTTGCCTGCACAAACTGATAGTCAGAATGGAAAATTCTCAATTGTTTATGATAATTTTGCATTGTTTTGGAATTTCCTATTTTTATAAAAAATTTCTATTTCGTCATCGAAATTTTATTTTGCTGCCAAAAAGCGCGCACTCTCACTCTCACTGAAAGTAAATGTGCGTAGTGTGCGAGATCTCTTTCTCTTGACATGCACTTGCCCGAGCAAAGTCTCAAAACAAAATGAGAGTATGTAGAAAACATATTTTAATTTTGACATCAACTTGAATTCATAATTTGTTTTCAAATATGAATCATCATGATTAATTACATATTTTGGTCTCATTTTGCTGTAGATATGGCATCGAATACAATAAGAAGGTACACAGATATTTTGTTATCGGAGATTATTATCAAAATTTGTTTTCGATTTGATCTCTTCGACAGCAGGAATAGTTTCCGATTTGATGTCACGGTAAGATTTTTTTTACTATGTCCGAAACTCGATTTGTGCAATTACACAACATGTGAGTGATTTAGTTTGAAAAACGTATTGGAGAGTAATCACTTCCTTCGGTAGGGTTTGATCCCACGAAACCAGTACGCTTGACACTCTGGGTGGCTTATACTCTGAATGTAGGCAATTAACTTTGACTGTACTGAAGTTTTTTTGCTATACATTTTGTTATTTTAACCACTAAAACGACAAAAAAATATTTAGTTAAGTAGTCATAATCGACTATTTTACAACTTCAAAACATTTTGGCGATTTGCTCTCAAGCTTTGCTTGGGTGCCATCTCGAACAAAACTTGAGAGCAAATCGATAACTAATTCTGTTGTTGTGAGATCTTCCAATTTTGTTAACTCAGGTTGATTACCTTTCGGTCGTTATAACGGTTAAAAGATCAAAATCTATAGCAGAAAAAATTTACTGTGACATCAAAACTTTTTTGGGCTTCATAGCCGTACGGATAGCGACGTCAATCGTCTAGACGTATGTGTTATGGCGTGTGGGTTCGATTCCCGCCCCGGTAAGGAGAAAACTTTTTATGATTGAAAAATTCTCCACTGGTTCACTGGGTGTTATGTGTCCTATCCGTTGTCTCATGCTAGATGTTAAGTGTTCAGTCTGTACAACCTCTGGTCGAAGACTGTGTCCCTGTCTTTTTCAATACTGGGACCACCCAGTTGGGCCAGTACACACGATGTTAAGATTGTCATCGGGGATGCAAATGCGCAGATCGCAGATCGCCTTGTCATTGGTACGGAAACCCTTCATTCCGCTACCAACGATAATGGTCTGCGACTTGTAACCTTTGCTGCTGCTAGAGGGATGACAATAAGCAGTACCTACTTCGCACGTAAGAATATCCGCAAGCACACCTGGCAACATCCGAGTGGAGACACTTGCTCACAGATATACCACGTGCTGGTCGACGGACGACATTATTCGGATGTTTTAGTTGTAAGGTCCTTAAGAGGTCCAAACATCGACTCGGATCACTATCTTGTAGTTGCAAAAATTCGGGCGCGACTTTCCAGCGTCACGAATTCACGAAGCAACAGAAAGATGCGTTTCAATATCCAACGCTTGTCAGTTGAAGGAGTTGCTGAACAGTACCACCAGAAGTTGAACGAACGGATAGGAGATGCCACCGGATCTGGCGACGTCAACAGATTGTGGGAAAATATCCACGAAGCTGTGACTACAACAGCACAGAAAGTGTTAGGGACTGCACAGCGACGCCAACGAAATGGTTGGTTTGATGAGGAGCAAGCTTGACAAAACTCCTCACACTCGCTAGAGTCAAATAAAATCATCATCAGCAAAATGGTGCCTTCGCATCCTCACAATTAAGCAGAGGTACAAAAAAGCAGAGTGAGGAAGTGCAAAATAAAAACACATGTGAGTGAGGCGTCGGGCGAAAGAGCACTCATTGACCCTCCGGAGCGACGCTTTGTGTGTGAAAAAAATCTTAGAGCCTGTTTTGAGTGTTAGTGTAAGTGAGTGACGCACCACAAGAACAAGAGGAACAGATAGACTCGCTCTTGTTTTGCGACGCACAAGCTCGGGTTTAATGATGAACAATGTTTTGAGTTTTGATGCTTATTTCTGCTCCTCAAAAAACGCTTGCTCTTGCTCATTGTCTACTCGGCGAGGAGTTTTTGGCAAGCCTGATGAGGAGTGCCAGCGAGTGACGGACGAAAAAAAAATTTGCTAGGAGTCGAATGCTTGTGGCTCGTACCCGTTCCAACAGAGAGCGTGTAGTATAGTAAGGGCAGAAGAGAAACGAATCCACCGCAGAAAAAAGGCACCGAATCCACCGCAGAAAAAAACACGAAAAGAGTGTGATAGCTGAAGCGCAGGAGAACATGGATAGAAACGATATGCCGAGGTTTTACGCAACTGTCAATGGCACGCGGCATAAGACTGCGCCAGTGCCCGCCATGTGCAATGGCCGAAAGGGGAATTTGCTGACAGACAAGACTATGGTGGCAACCAGGTGGAAGGAGCACTTCGAAGATTTGTTGAACAGTGAAAATGAAGGTGTATTAAGGAGAAGGATGGACATAGTCGGCGACGGTCAAGCTGTGGAACCACCAACGCTGGACGAGGTTAAGAAGGCTCTAAACGAGCTGGAAAATAGTGAAGCTGCTGGGAAGGACGAGATCTCGGTCGAGCTTCTCAAATAAGGAAGTGAGCAGCTGTATCAATCAATCCACCACATTATCCAGAAAATATGGGAGGATGAAGAGCTGCCTGCCGGCTTGTTGGATGGGATGTCCTCATATGCCCAGTCTGCTGATGAATGATCCTTGATAAATTCCGGGAGTACAACTTGCAGAGTCACCATCTGTTCATTGATTTCTAAGCAGCATACGATTCAGTGAAAGAAATGAGCTGTGGCAGATAATGTCCGAACATGGTTTTCCGGCGAAACTGATTAGACTGATACGTGCAACGCTGGATGGCTCGAAATCAAGTATTCGGATTGCAGACGAAGTGTCAACCTCGTTTGTGACCTTAGACGGATTGAAGCAGGGTGATGCACTTTTGAGTTTATCGTTCAACATTGCACACAAAGGCGCTATTAGAAAATCTGGCGTGCAGAGGAACGGCACTATTATCACACGGTCGCATATGCTACTGGGCTTTGCGGACGACATCGACCTTATTGGAATCGATCGCAGAGCAGTAGTGGAGGCTTTTGTCCCACTGAACAGGGAGACGGCGAGGATATACTTAACCATTAACTCTATCTCTGGTGGCAGGTAGGTTCAGGGGCAGCAGGGACTATGTCCAAGGGCTTGACGATCCCTCCCCAGGCCATCTGCGAGTTGAGGCGCCTGCCTAGGATGTGGTGGGGTTTGACAGTGGGCCCTGTTAAACCTCTATAAAAAGCTGCATGGATCCGCAAGTAGGCTCCGCCAAAGCGACCGTGTGCCGCTCGAAGCGCACAAGCCCAAGTCCTGGTGTTAGGTGGGACGCTAAACAGCCCTGACACGACGGCTCTCCGACGAGACAGGAGGTTTGCGCAGGCCCAATACGCCGCCTTTAAAAACAACTATTACGAACGACATAGAAGATAATACGACTCGATACAATCGGCAACGACCTAGGCGACGAATAAAGGATCACGATTGGAAGCTTGGAACATGGAACTGCAAGTCGCTAGGCTTCGCAGGTTGCGATAGGATAATCTACGATGAATTACATCCCCGCAACTTCGATGTCGTAGCGCTGCAGGAAATCTGCTGGACAGGACAGAAAGTGTGGAAAAGCGGGCATCGAGCGGCTACCTTCTACCAAGCTGTGGCACCACCAACGAGCTGGGAACCGGCTTCATAGTGCTGGGAAAGATGCGCCAACGCGTGATTGGGTGGCAGCCAATCAACGCAAGGATGTGCAAGCTGAGGATAAAAGGCCGTTTCTTCAACTATAGCATCATCAACGTGCACTGCCCACACGAAGGGAGATCCGACGACGAGAAAGAAGCGTTCTATGCGCAGCTGGAGCAGACATACGATGGATGCCCACTGCGGGACCTCAAAATCGTCATCGGTGACATGAACGCTCAGGTAGGAAGTGAGGAAATGTATAGACCGGTCATCGGACCGGATAGTCTGCATACCGTATCGAACGACAACGGCCAACGATGCATAAACTTTGCAGCCTCCCGCGGAATGGTAGTCCGAAGCACTTTCTTCCCCCGCAAGAATATCCACAAGGCCACATGGAAATCACCTAATCAAGTAACGGAAAATCAAATCGACCACGTTCTAATCGACGGTAAATTCTTCTCCGACATCACGAACGTACGCACTTACCGCAGTGCGAATATTGAATCCGACCACTACCTCGTCGCATTATGTCTGCGCTCAAAACTCTTGTTACGTCTGGTTTGTTAAATATTGCAACATGTATTACGCTTTAGGAAATGAAAAACTCACTATGAAGAAAGTCATTATACCGCTCATTGTCATCAAAATTCGCAACCGTTTCTTCGCCGTGCAATTACCAAAACATGAACTGCCGATTCAAACGCACAACACATCCCCACTGTAAATAAGAAGCGCATTCCAAGGCGACGCGGCAATAATGCAGTTTAGGGAACACACGCACACGCACTCCGCAGAACCGAACAGCGGAAGAAAAGGAATCTTTTCTGTGCTGCCGCTGCGATCACACCGCCATCACGCAGGCGGCATAAATTAAAGTTTTTTTACACGCACGTTGCGCAGAAAGTGAAACTACCGACCAAAAGTGGACGGAACAGCGGCTGTGACGCAGGACCGGACAAATACAAACCTCCCGTGACGATTGGCGTTCTGGAGGAGTGGTATTAACCTCAATCCCATTAGGACAGGAGCGCTAGCATCGTGGAAACTGGCAGAATTCATTGGTCTCATCCACTCGGTGGGAAGAACATTTTAATCATCCGGTAAACGCAAGTGGAATTCCATTCTTGCGGATCAATCGATACCGCATTGTCCGTTGAGTGAGCCAGGATTCGACGGATCAAAGGTAAACCAAATTTCCCATTAAGTTCGGGTGGATGATATAGTAACGTCACGCAAAATTCGCAGCAGATTGTCGCTCTGAGGAGTGGACGAAAACGGTTCCAGTGACAGCAAACAACGACCAAAGTCATTGAAGGCCATTGGTTTAGTGGAGGAATTCGAGTGGTGCCAATATCACCCCACTGACTGGGTAAGTGCCGCTGAAAACGATTTGCGAACAGTCATTCTGATGGTGATTACAATCCATAGGGTTTTTGTGCCGGATTTTGTTTTTGTGCCGGATCCAATTCGTCAGCTGTCGGTGCGCGATCGATGCGGTTCGGCTGGAGAAAAAGGGCGTGCTAGCCTCGACGAGGGGATCCAAGCCATCGGTGTGGACCGGCTTCGGAACTGTCGGGTGGTGTGCACTGGTGCGAGATTGGTGACTGTGGCGTGCGGAAACATCGTCATCCCGACGAGAGGATCGACTGCCTCGGAGGGACCCCATCCAACTACCCGGTCGTGCTGGACGGCCAGAGGGGTCTCCAGCAGAGGAGTACCGTCGGTGAGAACCTCGGGAACGGCATGCGAGAATCGCGGTGGCGAAATGACTGCCGTGCAGGTGAAGCGTAGGGGGACGCCCCGAAGCAACCGTGAGTAAGGAAGACAAATGTTAGTTTGTAAGAAAATGAAGATATAGAGAAAGGAGAAGAGAGAGATGCTTAGGAGGTAGGAAGAAAGTGGGATCAATCCCCAAATATATGTATTAAATTGAAGATTTGTAGTTTTTGCTGTTTTGTTGATGCTTTAGCCCTCCAGTTTTAGTTGCTTTTGTCCGTTTTGGTAGTTCTGCTCTACCCGCTACCGGAAGCTCGCAATACTCTCGACGGTGATCAACACGCGTCGGAGTCGTCCGCCGCGGCTTAACATTGGGCGGCTACAAGACGGTAGACTAGCCCAAGACTACGCGCAGCAGCTGGAAGTGGCACTCCCAACGGAAGAGCAGCTAGGCGCAGCATCTCTTGAAGATGGCTGGAGAGATATTCGATCCGCCATTGGAAGCACCGCAACCGCTGCACTAGGCAGGGTGGCTCCGGATCAGAGAAACGACTGGTATGACGGCGAATGTGAGCAGTTAGTTGAGGAGAAGAAAGCAGCATGGGCGAGATTGCTGCAACACCGCACGAGGGCGAACGAGGCACGATACAAACGGGCGCGGAACAGACAAAACTCGATTTTCCGGAGGAAAAAGCGCCAGCAGGAAGATCGAGACCGTGAAGAGACGGAGGAACTGTACCGCGCTAATAACGCACGAAAGTTCTATGAGAAGTTGAACCGTTCACGTAAGGGCCACGTGCCACAGCCCGATATGTGTAAGGACATAAACGGGAACCTTCTTACGAACAAGCGTGAGGTGATCCAAAGGTGGCGGCAGCACTACGAAGAGCACCTGAATGGTGATATGGCAGACAACGGTGGCGGTATGGTAATGAACCTAGGAGCACGCGCGCAGGACATGCGACTTCCGGCTCCGAATCTCCAGGAAATCCAGGAGGAGATCGGCCGGCTGAAAAACAACAAAGCCCCTGGAGTTGACCAACTACCAGGAGAGCTGTTTAAACACGGTGGTGAAGCACTGGCTAGAGCGCTGCACTGGGTGATTACCAAGGTTTGGGAGGATGAGGTTCTGCCGCAGGAGTGGATGGAAGGTGTCGTGTGTCCCATCTACAAAAAGGGCGATAAGCTGGATTGTAGCAACTACCGCGGAATCACGTTGCTGAATGCCGCCGACAAGGTACTCTCCCAAATTTTATGCCGCCGACTAACACCAATTGCAAGAGAGTTCGTGGGGCAGTACCAGGCGGGATTTATGGGTGAACGCTCTACCACAGACCAGGTGTTCGCCATACGTCAGGTATTGCAGAAATGCCGCGAATACAACGTGCCCACACATCATCTATTTATCGACTTCAAAGCCGCATATTATACAATCGATCGGGACCAGCTATGGCAGCTAATGCACGAAAACGGATTTCCGGATAAACTGATACGGTTGATCAAGGCGACGATGGATCGGGTGATGTGCGTAGTTCGAGTTTCAGGAGCATTCTCGAGTCCCTTCGAAACCCGTAGACGGTTACGGCAAGGTGATGGTCTTTCGTGTCTGCTATTCAACATCGCTTTGGAGGGAGTAATACGAAGGGCAGGGATTGACACGAGTGGTACGATTTTCTCGAAGTCCGTCCAGTTATTTGGTTTCGCCGACGACATTGATATCATGGCACGTAACTTTGAGAGGATGGAGGAAGCCTACATAAGACTGAAAAGCGAAGCTAAACGGATTGGACTAGTCATCAACACGTCGAAGACGAAGTACATGATAGGAAGAGGCTCAAGAGAGATCAATGTGAGCCACCCATCACGAGTTTCTATCGGTGGTGACGAAATCGAGGTGGTTGAAGAATTCGTGTACTTGGGCTCACTGGTGACCGCCGATAACGATACGCTTCGATCGAATAGAGTTCGCCGCCGTACCAAACGGACTATCTACAAAACGCTTATAAGACCGGTAGTTCTCTACGGACACGAGACCTGGACGATGCTCGTGGAGGACCAACGCGCACTGGGAGTTTTCGAAAGGAAAGTGTTGCGTACCATCTATGGTGGGGTGCAGATGGCGGACGGTACGTGGAGGAGGCGAATGAACCACGAGTTGCATCAGCTGTTGGGAGAACCATCCATCGTTCACACCGCGAAAATCGGAAGACTGCGGTGGGGCGGGCACGTAGCCAGAATGTCGGACAGTAATCCGGTGAAAATGGTTCTCGACAACGATCCGACGGGAACAAGAAGGCGAGGTGCACAGCGGGCAAGGTGGATCGATCAGGTGGAGGACGACTTGCGGACCCTCCGCAGACTGCGTGGTTGGCGAAGTGCAGCCATGGACCGAGCTGAATGGAGAAGTCTTTTATGTGCAGCACAGGCCACTCCGGCCTTAGTCTGATGATAAATAAATAAGGTAGAGATAGAGGAAGACCTTATGATGTTGGTGCAGAGGTAGTGCTTGATGGGGATGTGTTTGAAGTTGTTGAAAATTTGTTTATCTTGGAACGCTTGTGACATGTGACAATGACGTTTCCCGTGAAGTGAAAAGACGTATTGCTGCTGCGGATAGGGCCTTTTACGGATTACTTAACCAGCTTAGGTCCCGCAACATACAGACGGAAACGAAGTTACAAACTCTATACAAAACTCTGATACTATCAGTGGCGCTTTATGGACATGAAGCATGGACATTAAAAGAGGCGGACCGGAGAGCTTTCGGGATTTTCAAGCGAGAAGCGTTGCGTACAATATGCGGAGGGAAACTATAAAATGGTGTGTGGCGCAGACGCATGAATCAAGAGCTGTATCAAGTATGCAAAGAAAAAAATGTGAATCGTATTAAATAAGGCAGACTTCAGTGGGCTGGTCACTTAGTGCGTATGTCAGAAGAAAGAATAGCGAAAACAATATTTAACAGAGAACCAGATAGGGGCCGGCGACTTCGTCGAAGGGCACGAACAAGCTGGTTGCACGCGGTGGAATCGGACTTGGGGACCCTGAATGTTCGGAGAAACTGGAGGAATATCGCTAAACACCGACGATTATGGAGCTCTACAATACGTCAGGCATAGCTATATCGACGCTGTAGCCAACCAGGTATCCAGGTAGGCACTGGGGCCACCCATAGCCAAATGGTGGCATGCGCTTTCGATCTGCAGCAATACGTTAGTATAGGTGAAACTCTAAAATCAAAACATCCCTGCCCTGCCAATAATCCGTACTGGAGAAAATAACTGAAAGCTGCGGATAGAATATACGATGCTTGCGATTCGGTTGTTGAGAATCCTTGTAAAACAGGTTACTTTACCCAGCGTTTTTTTAGTTATGTTTAGTTTAGTTTCATTCGCAAATTACATAATGCTAAACTTGACAATTGTTAACCCACACCCAGCCCCTAGTAACGCTTTATGTATGGTTCTGAAATTTATATAGTCCTGACGCTCATACAAGTACCCTCCCACAACGTAAAACGTTATGTAATTTTTGAATGAGCCCTTATGAGGCTTTTCTCGAATCTTGATACAATCGTTTTCTTCCACCGTATACATAATAAAAGTAATTGCCTACCTTACGGTTTCCACAAATCCGATTCAAGCATTAACCCTTCATGGGTCGAAACACAATGTTCTTCATAATTCTTCATAATAAGATATTCAATTAATGTATGAATTAAATGAACATTATATTCCTCGCCTCTTATATTTAGTTTTATTAGCATTCGCACTAATCGTACCAACATTCTCATACAATGATATGGAAATGCTAATATCATCTTCCTACATTTCGGCGGGTAAAGATTTGGTGTAATTCTAGTACGCTGCTTACTCAATTATGAGAGTAATGGGTTGCGCCACGGCTAAAATGATTAATGATTCAATGTGTGAATGCAAACAGTGTTTTTGTTGATTAAAAAATAAAAATATAATCCAAACTGCTTGATTTATTTAAAAACAAAAACAATAGTGTTCAACTAGGAAATTTGCTCCGTCGAATGAAACCAGTTGAACTCGAATCTGTCAAGTCCTTCTATATGAAACGCTTTAAACAAAAAAAAATATGTGCTACACACATACACACTTTTGGAGTGAAATTATAGCCTTCTGTTACAACTTTGTTGTACGAGAAAGGTAAAACATCCACCTGAGCCATTTTGGGGGAGAATGAGTCAAAATTTTGGCTATTTCACTCGAGACTTTCGCTGGTTATATATAAATGAGATATTTGTGGACATTCATAATCGTTATTTTGCTTTTTGGCGTCAAAACCAAAAGTAAGCAATACTGGTTGGAACTGCAATATATGAAGATTTATAACGATAATTTTTAATTTTCTTTTATTAAAATAATAATACCTAATAACGATAAATTTGCTCAATCGTAGCATATTAGGCCATGATTTGATCCATACACCCTATATAAATCAAATGTTTTCTGAATATTGAATTTAAAAGTTTGGAAGCATTCAGAATTTAGGCATATCAACAATTAGGGGAAAGTGGAGTAAGATGGCCATATGGGGCAAGACAGCCAACGTTAATTATGCCTTAAGTGAGCATTATATTCACAGTCTTATTACAAGGGATGGTTTACAATAATGTAAAAGGGCTATACAATTGAAAAATGCACTTTGACAACCTCACTTGTTCTTGTAATATTGATTTGAAGATGGTTTAGTTGAAATCCGAATTTTCTTATAATTTTCTAGTTACATAATTTAACAATTGAAGCCTAAATTACTCATTTTTCAGGACAAATTGATATTTACCGAAGCTTTTATATAGCTAGCCATAAACTGTCTGATCACCCCTCAATAATGACAGATACTGTGTACAGATTTTATAACAGCATCATAGTAGCCGTGAAATCCTATTTGTTTGGAAACCTGTCACGTCACACATTTTCGCATGCAGAGGTAAATTAGTTCGATTATTTTTTGGATTAATAACAATTTTTATATTTGACATTTTTAATTAAAAAGAAAATAATTGCAGAAAGAAATGCATGAAGGAAAACGCAAAATTATACTTTTTTCTCAGCGTCAAGACTACACTGTTATTCATTACTTTGAGCTCACAAATTGTGTTACTCATGTAGGGACATTTTTGACCATGGGGCAACAATGGTTCACCCACAAATTCTTAAGTTATTTGCAATTTTTAATGTGTTTATTTTGAGTTTGTATATAGCCTTCTCCAACATAAACCCTTAATCCCCACGATGTATTATTTGCTCTTACATTTAAAAAATGACCCCCACACTTCAAACCTCAAGCAGTCAGCTATTTGGCCGAAAGGCCTAAAGGCGATTCACTCAACCCCTATATACTTGATAAATTTTCTCTATTCAGGTCGATTCAGCTATCTGAAACATTTTCATTTTGGCCTTGAATATATAGGGGAACGGTTCGCCACTTCATCTCATAGCTCCTATTTCCATCCCATCAAAATCAAAGCAATGAAAAGGAATTTGGTTTGTTTATTATTTTTGTGATTTTTTTTCAGCAGTGAGCACGCATGTTGACAATAAGAAGCGACTAATTTGGTGCCGTATTTCTTTGTTTAGCGATGAGATTGATATATGTACAATGAGATGGAGATCGGAACAGTTCCCCTATGTACAAGAAAATAGAATTGTGGCGTTTTGTAAATTCAGACAATTGTTTAATAAAAAGCATATCCACGGCGGGGCGTTTGGGATGTTGTGCCTATGCGTGATGCGTAGTGTATGAAGAAACTAGAGACCAATGGTTAAACCGCTTTAAGTCATAAAACATCGCATATGCAAAAATACATGGGGAGATAATCTGCGATCCAAATTCCCGAGGTGTGAGGGTGCTTTTAGACAATGTTTGCCAATGCCTTTGAATCTAGAATAGTTCTTGATCAAATTATCTTTATTCCAGAAGAGCGAGTGATAACTTGAACGACTGGAATCAGCGTCGAAGCTGATGGTGATTCGTGGCCGTTGCATTGTCATTAACGTTTTCGGACAAAACTTTGATTCCGAAGAAAGTTTTCGCTCTAGCGCAACTAGCAGCAACTGACTGTGCGGTTTCAGTAACATTCCAATATTGTTGAATTAGTTTGTTTTCCTGAAATATATTAAAAAACGAACAAGTTTAAATGTAGAAAATATATGAAATACCTGTTATTGGAAAAGATAATGACATTCATATGCGTATGAATGTAAACATTTTTTTTCAACAAGTCAAAGCATACTTTGACTCCAAAATTTGAAAATTATAGTGGACGCTGTATATGTCAAAAGGGGTGAATTAAAAATTATAGCATGATCTGGATAAAAAGCTGGATACAATAATAATTTGAGGAGATTCAAAGTAATTAGGTTCGATAGGATATACATCTTTGGATATACGTCGGCCTGGGGCGGTATTGCCAACTGTATAGGAACAAGGTCATCTCCAGGATTAAGAGTCGCCTAACCCTTAAATGCATTCAAGAAATAATCAAAATAGTTTCTGCGTGAATCAGAGATGATTTAAAACAAAGGATATGTTTTTATCAGTAAAAATTAGTTTTAGGCAAATTTTTATATTGTCGTAGTACCAGTGGTCAAGAAATCAACATGAAATACGACATTTTTAGGCGAAGCTTCATTTAAACATAATCCATAGAAGTGCAAGAAATTTGTCCCCTATTCTAAATAAATTTAGCACACTTTTGATATAGTTTTTGATCCATGCTCGTCTTGCCCCGAGGGGGTGGTCATATTGCCCCATATGGTAAATATAGGCATCATAAAAACACCTTTTTTAAAACCAGTTTATAAGATACTGAAACGTTATTAATCAGTGTTTGTTGATACTTACGCCAAAGACGGGTCATCATAAAGGTGTTTCATGGACAAATCAGCAGAATTTGAAGAAGTGTCACTATTTTACAAGGGCTACCGCTTAGGATGGCCATCTTGCCTCACTTTCCCTTAATAAATGGAAATCATTCAACAGTTTAGTCAGACTCTAGCTCTCCAAAAACTCAAAATAATTGAAAGACCTAATGGTGAATTTGGATGCAATACTTCTAAAAAAAGTTATAATAGTTATAATAGCATTCAATTGTATCCAGATCTGGACACACTTCAAGAACTTTTCCGGTGATGTCGACGACGACGTCGACAACAGTATGCCACGCGCTTCCTACATAATGCTACTCCGCGGAGATACCCATCTCATTATTAACCGGTGCACTCGGGCTGTATGAGCACTGCCATCATTAGCTTCTTCCAGTTCTTCCGTTCACCAGCGCAGCAATAACATTATACCATATAATCAAAGTTCAGCTGCGTGAAACTATGGCAGAGCATAGATAGGAAGAAGCGAAAAAAAAAACAACTTGCGATTCTAATCTGAATCGAGAGACGATGGGTTTCTGTCGTTGTTTCGTTGGCATATGTAAGCAAGTGGTCTCCAAAGTGACGATATGTGTGGCACACTCTTCGGTTGGTCACGCTTTCTGGAGATGGTCGTTTACAATTTTCTGGCGGGTTAGTTAATCGAATTTCCGTTACTGTTAGTCAGATTTAAGTAACAGGCGATGTTTGCCACACTGCTTGTTTGAGGAAACCTCTCAACGGGTATTCGTTCGAATGAACGAATTGATGTATGAACCTTCAAAGATTTCAAATATTTACACAAATATTATATTGATATTCGATGTAATCAATTAAATAAAACAGAAGAATCAACCTCAAGTGTCGTCCTTTTATTCGCTTTCCCCCACACAACACGTCTGGCCCAAACAACTAAAACCCTTCTCGTTCAGAGACAATCAAACGCAACAGCTTAAAGACAACAACGCTTCACTGAATTATATAGAATTTATAGCACATTGCTTTGATGATTACGATAATTCTATGCTCTCGTTCCACTGTTTCCCTGCTACTGCTTGCAACTAATACATAAACTACGAAGGGAAGGAATATCGGGCTGTAAAGGGAGACGGGTTCTCGCCCTTCATTATTTGATAAAACATCCCACGACGAGTAAAAGGCTGAGCTCGATCGTCTGCGGGGAAGTTGCGATACCGCAGCGTGGTATTTACTTTTGTAAAATGATATGTTTACGATCTGAGGCAGATTCCGTTCGGAATCAGAGATGGATTCCATTGGAATCCAAAACAGATTCCACTAAAAATACGAGGCATATAATACTCGAAATACGGGGCGTATTACACTCGAAATCAGGACGAATTCCAAACAGAATCACTTGGAATCCGAGACGGGGTCCATTCGGAATCCAAGACGAGTTCCACTCGGAATTCTAGATGAGTTTCGAGAAGGATTCCACACGGAATACGAGACGGATTTTATTTGGACTACGAGACGGATTCCACTCGGCAATCCGAGACGAATTTTACTCCGAAACGATCCACTCAGAATTGAGGCAGAATCCACTCAGAATCCAGACGGAATCCACTCGGAATCTTTGAAATTCGAGACGGGATCTATCCGGTATTCAAGAATACGACGGATTCCATTCAAATAAGAGCAGGATTACACTCGAAATCAGGACGAATTCCAAACGGAATCCAAGACGGGTTTCACTTGGAATCCGAGAAGGAATCTATTCAAAATCAAAGAAAAGTTCCAATCGGAATTTGAGACGAATTTCGAGAAGGAATCCACACGGAATCCGAGATGGTTTCCACACGGAATCCGAGATGGTTTCCACACGGAATCCGAGACGGATACCACACGGAATCCGAGACGGATTCCACACGGAATCCGAGACGGATTCCACACGGAATCCGAGACGGATTCCACACGGAATCCGAGACGGATTCCACACGGAATCCGAGACGGATTCCACACGGAATCCGAGACGGATTCCACACGGAATCCGAGACGGATTCCACACGGAATCCGAGACGGATTCCACACGGAATCCGAGACAGTTTCCATACGGAATCCAAGACGGATTCCACACGGTATCCGAGACAGATTTCAAACAGAATCCGAGACGGATTTCACACGGAATCTGAGACGGATTCCACACAGAATCAGGAACGGATCTCATACGAGATGGATTCTACACGCAATCCGAGACGATTTCCACACGAAATCTGAGATGGATTCCACACGAATTCCGACTCTTATTCCACACGGAATCCGAGAAGGATTCCACATGGAATCCGAGACGGATTCCACAAGCAATCCGAAACGGATTCCACACGGAATTCGAGACGGATTTAACACGGAATCCGAGACGGATTCCACACGCAATCCGAGACGGATTTCACACGGAATCCGAGACGGATTTCACACGGAATCCGAGACAGATTCCACACGGAATCCGACAGATTCCACACGGAATCAAAAACGGATTCTACACGCAATCCTAGATGATTTCCACATGAAACCTGAGATAGATTCTACACGATTCCACACGAAATCCGAGACGGATTCCACACGGAATCCGAGACGGATTCCACACGAAATCCGAGACGGATTCCACACGGAATCTGAGACGGATTCCACAACGAATCCGAGACGGATTCCACACGGAATCCGAGACGGATTCCACACGGAATCCGAGAAGGATTCCACACAGAATCCGAGACGGATTCCACACGGAATCCAAGACGGATTCCACACGGAATCCGAGACGAATTCCACACGGAATCCGAGACGGATTCCACACGGAGTCCGAGACAGTTTCCATATGGAATACAAGACTGATTCCACACGGTATCCGAGACAGATTTCAAACAGAATCCGAGACGGATTTCACACGGAATCTGAGACGGATTCCACACGGAATCAGGAACGGATTTCATACGAGACGGATTCTACACGCAATCCGAGACGATTTCCACACGAAATCTGAGATGGATTCCACACGAATTCCGACTCAGATTCCACACGGAATCCGAGACTGATTCAACACGGAATTCGAGACGGATTACACACGGAATCAGAGACGGATTTCATACGGAATCTGAAAAAGATTCAATACGGAATCCGAGACAGATTCCACACGGAATCAAAAACGGATTTCATACGAGACGGATTCCACACGCAATCCGAGACGGATTCCACACGCAATCCGAGATGGATTCCACACGAAATCCGAGACGGGTTTAACACGGAATCCGAGACGGATTACACACAGAATCAGACGAATTTCATACGGAATCTGAAAAGGATTAAATACGGAATACGAGACAGATTCCACACAAAATCCGAGACGGTTTCTACACGAAATCCAAGATGGATTCCACATAGAATCCAAGACAGATTCCATACGGAATCCGAGACAGATTCCACACGAAATTTGAGATGGATTTCGCACGAATTCCGAGGTGGATTCCACACGAGATCCGAGACGGCTTCCACATGGAGTCCGAGACGGGTTCCACACAGTATCCACACAGAATTTTAGACGGAATCCACATAGAATTGGAGACGGTTTGAACACGGAATCCGAGACGGATTTTACACGGAATCCGATACGGATTTTACACGAAATCAGAGATGGATACCACCAGAATCAAAGACGGATTTCACACAGAATCAGAATCCGCTTGGAAGAGACGGATGTCAATCAAAATCCAAAACGATTCGACTCATTCAAGTTGTTATCCACTCAGAATCGAGACAAAATCCATTAAAAATCAAGACGGATCTCGGATTTCGAAACGGATTCCGAGAACGATTCGACACTGAATCTGAAACTGATTCCACACGAAATCCGAGACAAAATCCAAAACAATTTCACTCAGAATCGAGCCGCAATCCACTCGGACGGCTTCCACTTGGAATTCTAGACGTATTCCATTCGGAATCTGAGATAGATTTCACTGGAAAACCAGAATGGAATCCACTCCGAATCTAAGAAGAATTCGATTTTCGGAGACGATTTTCATTCGGAGTCCAAGATGGATTATACTCGGAATGCGTGACGGAGTTTACTCGGAGTACAAAATGGATTCCCCTCCGACTTTGAGACGGGTTCCTGACGGTATCCAGGACGGGTTTAACTCGCACTGCGTGACGGGTTTCATCCGGAATAGAGTAGCAACTTTAAACAAGATGAAGCACTCTCTTCTTTTCAATGCCAGTTAACATAATTTACAGATCACATCTTTTCCACGATAGTTATGACTACTGAATACGAAAAGAATAAACGAACGAAACCTTCAACCTTCGTGTATTGTCGTGGATTTGCATTTCAGGTGTTTTTTTTGCCATTTTTGTGTTTTGTAGTTCTTCTTACACAAGCACAGTGCATTGAACAAACACGCAAAGTGAGTAACTCGAGAAATATGAAGCATTTTGCTGACGCTGTTATGTTGTTACTTTTTCTGCATTTTCTGTCTTACGAAAGGGTTTACTGAAAGGGTGTAACTTCCTAATTTTATAGGCAGGCAAACAAAAATTCAGAAAAAATAATTAAAACATCGCATTTGATACTTTGGTCTAATTATTTCAACGACATTAGCAACTGATCGCTCTTTCGTAAGCGCGAAACGTAATATCACTGCTAAGTGAATTTCCATCTCATCTTGGCCTGGAACGCATTGATATACTTCTTTCGTCCTGTCATAAGTCAATATACATTTCGCCTTGCTACGCTACGCGAGCCCCGTCCGCTGGGAAATATGGTAATGAGTTTAAAAGCCATCACCACCCGTCGCGGAAGCGGAATCCGTGCCTGGCGGGATATCTCATTCCATCTGTCGCGGCGCGCTCGTCACAATTTCACAAATCCGGCGAAATCAATCTCGCTAATGACACGTTTTACCGGTAACAATAATATCGCCAGGACAGAGAAGTTGTTTCGCATTGCATTTCCCAGGCGATGTGCGACCTGTGCGGGCGGCGTCGTCGCAGTCAAGTAACCTTTCCGGTGGCATATCCCATTGAATCGGAAGTTATGTCAACCCGGCGGAACAGAATGTGTTTCCATGTGTCTGTTCCGGTCCTTATCACCGTAGTTTTTAATTACGATAAGAGCACCCTCGCATTGCAATGCAACCCACCACGATGGGAAACGCTCCCCCTCTTTCGCTTTCAAGTCGACAACAAAAAGAACAACCATCGTTGAAAGGCAAAGATAATTCTTAAATCTTTTGCCTTCCCGTTAAAGCTAAATGGCGAGAAGTATTTTCGGTTGCGCAATACTTACCCTCGGGCAGGGCTTTCAGGTTGACCTGTTGCATCTCGGAGTGTCGGGCCCACACGATTTTGCCCCCGTTGATGTCCATCGACATGGCCGGTTCCTCGCGGCCGACCTTGATGATGATGGAACCCTCATCGTAGCTGTTTTGAAAGGGAGAAAACGGGCGTTAGAAAATGATTTGTTCTGTTTATCTCGTGGGTATTAGTACTTCTGGAAATCTCTTCCATGAGAGTTGATATTGAAATCTTAAAATGATACTGAGCAGGTTTTACCCCGTGATCAATAAGTTTGGATACAGTTTAATCCGATGAAGACAAATATTTATTGTAATACACAAATAGTGCTTCGTATTTACTGTCTTGAGTTTTTTCGCGTTAATTTATTGCATTTTGAAAGTGTACCCGAATTCATTGATCACGGTGTAAAGGTCTGTCCAAAAAATAACTTTTGATGGAAGGCGTGAGCGCAAATTTTTTTTTTTATTTTCAGGCATTTTTTTTTAACAAAAATTACTCGCAACGAGAAGTCTGTCCCATTGTTTCCTATTGTAAATCGACCCGATCGCACTATCAGGGCTGGTAGCGACCGAAGCCACTCAGAATAGTGACTTTAGTGACCAAAGCTGACGAAAAAAGGGACCAAATAGTGACTTTCAGTTGCTGAAAAAGTGACCAAATAGTGACTTTCAATTTCAATTGCAAGTTCGATGAGACGAAATCAAGCGTTTTTGGGTCGAAGGAGAATATTTTTTTGTAATTTGTGGCGGAAAACATCTTTCACTCGCCACTCTTTTCTCTTAGAACGAGCTCAGAAGAAAAATGAAAATCGTACTCGGTAACTTTTATCTACTCAGTGACTAAGTAAAATTATTGCCCTCTCTTTTAACCCCACGGAAATTTTACTCAATATCAGTAAAAAGCAGGACAACTTAAAACTATGAGTAGTCTGCAAGCAAATCAAATTTTTACGCCACTGGAAGTGATCGAAATATGGTTATAACTCTTAATACCTGTTTTTCTTTAATGAATATTATTTCTCGGCGAGTGAATGAGCATTGCGTGGATGAGCATTCTCTTCTCGTGAAAATAAGTGAAAATTACGATCATTGGATTAGCTGCCTACTTAAGAAAGATGCAGAGAACTCTAACGATTTGTCATAGGTGCCACGGATGTTTTTTGAATTTTTAGTGCGACAGGAACAACAGTAGGATCGTTTTGGTAGAAAACGATACAAAAATTATGAAGATTCATGTACAACGAGCTTGGGATTGAACGTTAGACCTCCTGCTTGTAATGAGGACCATGCTCTCTGCATTTTTAAATATTTTTAGTCCAAAATACGCAGATTTTCCGACTTGAGGTGCGTATTAATGAACGATTTTTGCTATGGAATTCGACAGCGCATGCAATCTTCAAAATTGGAGAGACTTGATCGCTGTTCTATGATATCTACTCGATAAATATTTGTTTAGAGCAAACCCTTCATTACATCTGTAAAATCTGTGCTGTGAAAAAATGATAGCATTTGTAACATATGCATTTTGGTTGATTTTGTAAATCCTTTGTTAATCCTCCCCACAAACTCAATCATTTCCAGCTTGCCACAGATAAGCAAGATAGTAAAACCTGTTTTACTGTTGTGGAGGTTTACAAATATGCGATCATGGGCAGTTTAGTTCTTGGTAAAACAGGGGAGAATCAAGTCTTCTCACCTTCCCCTACTGCATAAAGTTTGAGTTAAAAAAAACTCTAAATCGACAGGTCTCCTGCTTGCATGACTGTACACCAATTTATAAACTGTGACGTAAAACACCTTCAATTAGCTACTGGTGAAATGCCAATAGGAACAGCGAGTTAAATGGCTGGCGATGCTTCAGAATGATCATTTTTCCAAGATCCGTAATTTCATTTTCGCCATAAACAAAACAGCTTCCGATGGATAAAGCTTTATAAAAAAATCTTAGTCAATAGTTTCAAAATAGTTGAAAATAGTGACTTTTTGCGAGAAAAAGTGACTTTAGTGTCTTGAGGTCGAAAAAAGAGACTTTTTAGTGACTAGCCCGAAAAAAGTGACCAAGTCATTAAAAAGTGACCCGCTACCAGGCCTGCACTATGGATTCGAAAGTTATGGCCAAAATAAACTTTTTTATACCAAACTCACGGTTTTAATGCACACGGTAGGAAACGCCTGTATAAAAATCGACTTCAGTGGATAAAAATTGAAATATTCTACGTTTGCAAATCATCAAACAGCACATTCAAAATAGTCAATTGTATAACAAATTTTCAAAACGACTTATCTGCTTTTGTAAAGAAAGATTCAAACGTCGGTTTATCGAATCTGCGAGCACTCCCACTCAAACCAACATCATCAACAGATAGCCGAAGCCTTTACCTATGCGTTGATGGTGTTGGTTTGCCTGGGAGTACTCTCAGATTAGACAAATCGACGTTTGAATCTTTGTTTACAAAAGCAGATAAGTCGTTTTGAATGTTGAATGTTGAGAATTGGATTTCGGTATCATAGAAATAATTTATTAAGAACTTTTTTCAAAAGTTATTTTATTTCCAATTCAGGATTTTGATACACTCCAGTCGTTTTATTTCTCAATATATCTAAATTACTATTCTTAGAGTCTTACATATACAATTGGACAATGAATGGCTGCATATTTATTGTTATTAGAGAACTTTCAGTGCTACTTTGTTCACCTGCTGTGACCCCTGGATCCTGGAAGGACATACACGATGGAATCCACTAATGACAGCCACAATAGACAGTTTATTCCGCACTTCGCGTTTTTGTATGCACAAATCTCAATAGATGATTAACATAACTGTAAATGAATACCAGGGGGAGAAGGCGGAGAACTGAATCCCTACCCCGACATGTGCTGGTTCTAAAATGTAAACAACAGTGTTAATTCTCTACCACACTTTTGTTTTCGATATTTTATCAAAATTAAACACTCAATCATGTAGCAATAAAACGATATGGTATGCTTGAGACACCTGCTTGATTAAAGGGACTCGAACAAGAATTGATTTGCAGTAACTAAACGAATATAAAAATGTTCGCCTTAACGATTGCGCCCTAAGAGTGGTTCTGAGCTTCGATGCAGAGTACACGACACGGTGCCCCGGTAGACCGTTATTATAAAATAAAAATGTCCATCAAAACCAAGTACAGGGCTCAATTCCTGTGGTAATTCTGCACCTCTGGACCAATTTAAAAAAAAATCCTAGGAGGAATCTCGAGAAACCTTGATTTCAAGTTTTTAGTTAAGAAATTTCAAAATAATCCATATGAGAATGCAAAAATATCACCAAAAACCCTGATTAATCCACCTAGATAGATGTCCTTCAATTCTTCTTGAACCTGCCAGTCAGAAGTAACCACCAGCTTTGCAGGGTTGCTGTCCGGCATTCTTGAAATATGCCCTGCCCATCGTACCCTTCCAACTTAAGCTACCTTCTGGTTACTGGGTTCGCCGTAGAGCTGGGCGAGCTCTTGTTTCAACCTTCGCCGCCACACACCATTCTCTTGCACAGCGCCAAGGACAGCCCTAAGCACGCGTTGCCATTATTAGAGCTATAAATATTTACAACTGACTTATCTTACCAAACTGACTTAAATATGTTTTTGTATGGCTAACTTGCTCGAGTTTAGTATAAGTGTTGCTTTCAATGTTCAATAGAATAAAAGGTAAAAATTAATTTTAATTTAGTGTTTATGTTCATAATGGAGAGAAGTAAGACTAGAGTTCGTGTAGAATAATAGTAGTTAGAAGCTGTTATACTCGATCACAGCACTTATTAACCGATCTTTGCTGCCAAATCTCGTCAAAGTTCTAATCAACGGACTAGAAAAAGCATGTTGGTAAGCCAAAACCTATTCCGGTACCTCTACAGAACTCAGAAACATGATAATTCAAGATATGGTACTTTGACTTAAATGGAAGCTGCGGCTTTTTCCAGCTGCTAGCAATGCCATCAATTGCTTCCTCAAAACCATGTTCGAGTTTCAAAGAGCTGTATTTTGCGTACACTTTTTTGAAATCATTCAGAACCTGCTGATTGATATATTAATTAGAAAATTGTTAATGTTTAAGCAGAGTAATGCCGTGCTCCGAAAAATCGGGATTCTAGTGAACTCTATGCAATTTGTTGATGCCTCATCTGTACTTGGTTCACCCATAAATTTACTCAACATGGCGCTTCCCATTCAATTTGTTCCTTTATTAAAGTGTTTTTAAAAGTTCGAATATTGAATATTTCTTCGTCGTAATCAAAAAACCAAAGGAATATGCACAAAGCTTGTAAATTTTTTTCTTTCTTTTGTGCATTTTTCCTGAAGTTTTCCTTGGTTCTCGAGATCTCATTTAGAGATGTCGCAAATTAATCGATTATTTCGATTAATCGATTAATCGTTGTGATAATCGATTAATTTTGAATCGATTATTACCCAACGACTAATCGATTCAATAATCGAATAGAATCAACAGTAATCGATTAGCTACTAATCGATTAATCGGGATTTTACGACATCATAAGGATGTCGCAAATTAAGCGATTACTTCGATTAATCGATTCATCGTTGTGATAATCGATTAATTTTTAATCGATTACTACCGAACGATTAATCGATTCAATAATCGATAAGAATCGAGAGTAATCGATTAGTTACTAATCGATTAATCGAGATTTTACGACATCTCTAATCTCATTCTATATGCCGAGCTCACTCGTAGCTTTTCCTTACCGCCATCTTTGCAGTCATTACCAGTCCGATGATCCTTTTGCGGGGAAAACTCAGAATATGATAAAGCTCCGTCAATTCAATTGTTACAGCATTTGACGAAGATCTGTTATATAATACTAAACAACTACACTACTTTAAACAAATATTTAAGTTGTTGGTTTTTTCATCATTTTTTCCCATACTTCCCAATCTTTACTTCTGATGCTCGAATACATTTGTGAATACAATAAAAATACAAACTTTAATCTGAATGGCATTCAACAAAGAATCTGCAGCCTGCACGTGAATTCATGAATGGTTCTGAACGAGAGGTAGCATTCTTGAAGACAGACGGCTTCAAGCCATACAAACAACATACCTAAATCAGTTTGGTGAGGTTAATCAGTTGTAAAAATTTATAATTGTAATAAAGGCAACAAATGCAAATTGGTTGAAAACAACTTGGACCACTTTTTGGACGGCTTTGAAGGTATTTTGGGGATATTATTGAATTAAAATATAGATTCTTTTGAAATTTCTTAATTAAAAACTTCAAATCAAGATTTCTCGAGATTCCTCCTAGGGATTTTTTTTAAAAATTGGTCCAGAGGTGCAGAATTACCACAGGAATCGGACCCTGTACTTGGTTTTGATGGACACTTTTATTTTATAATAACGGTCTACCGGGGCACCGTGCACGAGCTTTCCCTAGCAGCACAATTTACGTTGATTTGGTTGCAATAACTCATATATGACCAATTGGTCATATATGAGTGTTATCAACTGATTTACAACATGTGTGTTGCTCGGGTTGTTCGCCAGTGACTGGCGTATGAGGACCTTGATGAATACTAGCTGGGGCACGGTGACCAACCAAATTGAAATTTTTTCCTGAAATTTTGTTGAATATGCCAAAAAAGTTCTTGGTGGTGAAGGAACTTCTGGATTTTGTTTTGAAAATTCGTACAGGCATCCTTAGGGAATTTCATTAAGAATTCCTTCGTGAAATCCTATGAGAGTTTCTGCAGAAATTCATATAGGGGGAATGACGGCTTTGGTAGGTTTTGTTCTATTATTGGCAGGGGGGTTTTTATGTCTGACTATGCTCAAATTTGGCCTAAACATTCTTTGCATATCAAAGAACATTTTTTATTTTATTTTATTGATGTATAAGGGGGCCTGGGGCCAAGTCACCGATGTGAATTTGAAATTCATATCGTCCATGATACACCAGGGACTAAAGGATAAGGCTTCACAACATCTTTACCCATGGGGGTTTTAAGTTTTGTGGGATATACTGCTAGTATATCACTGCCTTAGGAGTATGGGCAGGTTGGGGATATTTTTATGATGAATATTAAAGCTGTGGAGAGATGTCGGTTATAATATTTGATTATATGTATTAACTTTGATTCCAATTATAAATCACAAAGAGCTTCCCTTGTATTTAGGCGGTTAAACAAATGTGTTTGTTATTATGTCGTGTTGATATATGTATTCTTCCAGTTAGAGTTGTCTGATGTTACAAATTTTAGTTGTCCAGCAAGGTAACCCTTACAAATCCTTACTCCTAAATGATCAGTCTATTCGTCATTATAGTCTGCTGTTAAGGCCTGATCTAAACAGTTCTTATAAAAAGTCTCTTTCAATATTGTTCGGGGTATTCAGTGTGAGTGGTATTGTTTCGAAGTAGTTTTCTCATCAATAGCGTTTAAGTAATGTCCCCATCAAACAAAAGAAGCTTTAAAAGTTTGTTCAAAATCTTAATTTTCAATCGCGAGTCAGTGTTAATACAATTATGTTGATGTGTATATGGTATAGGAATTGCGATACACTCAGAATTTAGGATAAACAAGAATAGTTTAAATTGTAATCATTTTATTGATATATCACATTAAAACAAAGCTTAGTATAAAAAGTATACTATCGAACATTGAAATTTATACTAAGGCTGATTTGTGCTTCATTATTAAGAATGGTATTATGTTTTCTCTGAAAAGTGCGAAGAGACATGTTTTCTGCTCATTCAATCGAATTGAAGTCCTACAGCGTATGGCCAACCACATTTTAATTTTGATACGTAAGTGTATAGATAGAATTTTAACGATACGCATGTTGATTGAGTAAATGAAATATCATTAATTTTCATTTTGCATGTGCTTGCAGAGAAAAGCCGTCACCGCACGAGTCGTGATGGAAAAAATGAAGGCTGAAATCGGAAATCTTTACCTGGAGCGATCGTGTTGGTGGTTGCAGTAAATAAACTAAAAGATTCGTTTCACCGTGACCAATGTGGAGAGGTGCCAATGCAAAGTATAGCACCTGGGACCAACAAGTGGCAAAAACATGGGACGAAGGTAAATCCTAAACTTAAACGGTAGAGGTCAAAATGAAACTTGGAACTTTCTCCCAAACAGACGTTACCAGACGAGCCAGCCCAGAACAGGAGTAACTTATACGTAAATTCGCTGTACTCAAGAAATATAGTTCACGGTGAAATGGGGCCTAGATCACGACGATCTGTGTCACTACGACCCAATGACACTGATTATTTAGTGTAATTTACCCAGATCCCAACGGAGGCGACGGAGGCAACGAAGGAGGAAAACCTGACCAAGCATAAACACCGGGTGTGAAGTTCGCATTTGGATTAGGGTCTGTTCAAATATTACGTAACGCAATAGGGGGTGGGGGGTTGTTAAATTTTTGTTACGATTTGTTACGCAAAATATGGGTGGTGGGTGTCCTTCTGAAAATTGTTACGCGTAACAAATTATTTGCATAGCAAAAAAAAATAAAAATTTAAAAAAAAATGTTTATTTCCTTTAAAATAACGTAAAATATACAATGCATAATAATTTATAGTAACGTCTTTTAAATCCTACTAAAAATCTAGATTTTTTTCAAAAAACTATTTGTTACGCGTTACGCATAGGGGTGGGGGTAGTTCTGAAAATTGTTACAAATTGTTACGAGGGGGTGGGGGGTTCTCAAAAACAACGTTTTTCGCGCTACGTAATATTTGAACATACCCTAATACGGAAATATGCTTGAGCTGGTGGATGTCGTCGTTGTGAAGCGTGTTCAGCATGGAATTGCCATCATCGAGTTGTCGAGTCCTTGCTCCCTGGACAAGAGCATATGACGTGGACACCATCATCAAATTTGTCGATGAATATGAAGCACTTCCGTTAAAATTATATGTAACTACTGCTCTTGTATCAATAAAATAATAAAGTGTAACTAAAATATATTGAAAGAAATAGGAAAAGAATGTTTATTTATTATGTCTGACAGATCAAAAACAAAACCAAAATGTTTCAAACGCCGTTATACTATTTTCATATACCGTTCACCAAACAATCTTCAAAAATTTGAGCCTGCTATTTTAACAATTACATATTTTGAAGAACCATGTTCCAAGAAAACGCCTGATACTATCTTTGTGGACTTATGACGGCCTTGCATAGCATCATCATTGTCTCGGAACTAGATTCAGTCAGTAAAAATTTCAAACCATTTCGTGAGCTTTCATTTGATGATGGGCTTAAAAAGACATTGATTGATCCTCCTCACGACCTTAGGTGGTCAAACTATTAGTCATGCAGATAAAAGGATAGTGGATGAAAGCATCATATGGTCTATTCTCATGCACATAGGTGGCTAAGGTCTCAGTTAAACGTGACTATATCTTTTGTTTTACCGTCTAGCGCAGATCATGAGTTCATTCCCTATCGGTCATTTACTGTGTTATAAGGTAGTCAACTAATTTTATTTGTCTTTCAGAATACACTTAGTCACGTCTCCTATGTCCTTCAATCTTTCTTTACATTGGAGTATGTATTATTTTTTTCCTAACCCGAAAAAATGAAGAGCGAAACAGGTTTGTTTATACGTTGATCCATGCAGTGAAAGTAAGAGTAAAATAACAGAGATTACTGAGAAGAAATAACGGATACAATCACCATATATAATGCAAAATTAGTAAATCTACAGTATCTACTTTCACTACTTACTGTATACTGAACTATTAACTACAATTGGTGCAATGGATGATCGTTTGCTTCCCAGTCTTTTGTGTTAGTATTTTGTTAGTTAAGACTGGTACTAGACCCTGCCGGAACCTCCGCAGCATATACTCAAGAAAATGTTGTTAGATCATGCGACACCTTCTCTAAGTATTTGCAAGGAGGTATGATATATCAAGTGTTTAATTATTTTCTATATATTGGCAAAAAATACTCGACGCGTTTCTGTTAAATTGAAATGTTACCGGGTTTAAAGTACGTACTTCAGTACTGCTTAATAGTGTAAGCATACTCGGATGCAATTAAATTCATCTCGTTTTCGTCTAAAGGTAATGTGTTGAGTACTAATAATACTAGCAATGTGTACTATAAAAGAACAAATTATTTCACAATTTTAACAATATGCAGACACTTGACTTATCAACGTTGACCCCATCATCCATGGACAGGGATTCTTTGCATATCAAAGAACATTGTGGCCAAATTTCATAAAATTTGGTCGACAAAAACCCCCCTGCCAATAATAGAACAAAGCCTGCCAAAGCCGTCTTTCCCCCTAGATATTCTTTCTAAAATCCATTCAGTTTCTCTTTGGGAATTTCCTTTAGTTAAACCTGTGGTAAAACCATACGATTTTCGTGCAGGTATTCATTCGAAAATGTATTAAAGAATAAACTAGTTTCCGATGGAGTTCTTAAGAGAATTTTCTAAAGGACTTTTCGAGAGAATTCCTGAAGTAATGTCGAGGAAAGAGTTTATGAGAACATTTCTGGCAAAAATTTTGAAGAAATTTCCGGAAGAACTTTGGGAACCGCAGGAATTTCCGAAGAAAAATCAGTAGGATCCTTTTATGGAAATTTCTAAGAAATCCCCCGACATTTTCATTGGAATTTCCAACAGAATCTTCGAAAGCATCCAGCCGTTTCCGAGTTATGCGGATACGAAGACAGACGATTTTATTTTTATTATATAGAGAAGATAGATCAAGTTAAAACCCGGAATGGAGGCCTATAAAGCTCCTAATTAGACTAGCGCACTACTAGCAAATCTAACTTTGCTTAACGTACGGATTGCAAGAAAAATCCAAATCCGATAGTCCTTTATTTCGGTTTTCGACTTGATTAGCGATATTTTATGAAATTCTCAGGTACTGATCGTTTGATCATTTGAGCTTTCTCCGCTCACTGATTTAATCTGATTAGTTCAATTGATTATGAAGTTAAAGAGTTTTTTCAAAGAGATTAAAAAATCAGCCAAGTTTGCAGTTAGCATAGCAAATATCAGTTCAATCAAAGTTAATTGCCTATTTCCGGGGATTAAACCACCCGAATTGGACATTAATTTACAATGTTGTTAAAACTCATATGTAAATATGTACGTTAATATTGATTTGGAAGATATTGATTTGAAAAATGTATTGGAGATAACCACTTTCCCTTCGATGGGACTCGAACCCATGACCCTACAAGAAGAAAAAAAGTACCCAAAATTGAGTATTTTTAAACTTACTTTTGAGTGAATTCCGAGCCGTGGACCCCACGACCAATACTGCATTCAAGTATAACATCTATCACAGCGGCAGTGAAAAAGTAGAGCATGGAGTTGGTTTCGTAGTGATGGGCAAGCAGATGAAGCGAGTGATGCGGTGGAAACCCATTGGCGAACGAATCTGTGTGTTGAGGATACGGGGCAAATTCTTCAATTACAGCCTAATCAACGTTTACGCACCGACAAACGATAAATCCGACGACGTGAAGGACACGTTTTATGAATGTCTTGATAAAGCCTATGGAGAGTGCCCAAAGCATGACGTGAAAATTGTTATCGGAGACGCTAACGCTCAGGTCGGTAGAGAGGACTTTTTCCGTCCCATAATCGGTAGGGAGAGCCTTCACTCCGCGGCCTACGGCTAGTAAATTTTGCTGCTGCCAGAGGGATGGCCATCAGTAGCACCTACTTTGCACGAAAGAACATCCGAAAGCACACCTGGAGACACCCAAATGGTGAAACTTGCAACCAGATAGACCATGTTCTGGTGGATGGGCGCCATTTCTCGGATGTTATCGATGTGCGGACATTCAGAGGTCCGAACATTGACTCTGATCACTACCTCGTTGTCAGTAAAATTCGATCACGGTTGTCAACTGTATCGAACGAAAGATCACAGCGAACGATGCGTTACAATATCCAGCGATTGTCGGCGGAAGGAGTATCGGCTGAGTACCGCCAGAAGCTCGACGAACGGATAAGTGCAATCAACGTTAGCGACAACATCAACGATCTATGGGAGTCGATCCATGGAGCGGTGAGCACAACAGCACGAGAAGTGGTAGGCACTGCACAGAGGCGACCCAGGACGGGTTGGTTCGATGTGGAGTGTCAGAGAGTGACAGACGAGAAGAACGTTACCAGAAGCCGGATGTTGGTGTCAGGTACCCGATCGAATAGAGATCGGTACAAGGAAGCAAGAGCAGCCGAAAAACGAACCCACCGCAGAAAGAAAAAAGAGTACGAAGAACAAGTGATTAGTGAGGCGCAGGAAAAAATGGAGCAGAACGATATGCGGAGGTTTTATGAATCTGTCAATGGCGTGCGGAGAAAGACAGCGCCATCCCCCGTCATGTTCAACGACCAATAAGGGAATTTGCTGACAGATAAAACTGAAGTGGCTGCCAGGTGGAAGCAACACTTCGAGACTTTGTTGAATGGAGGAAGTGACGGTGCATCGGTGAACAGAATAAATAATAGCGACGATGGACAAGCTGTGGAGTCACCTACACTAGATGAGGTTAAAAAAGCTGTCAAAGAGCTGAAAAGCAATAAGGCTGCGGGGAAGGACCAGCTCCCGGCTGAACTTCTCAAACATGGCAGTGAGCAGCTTTATGAAGTTCTGCACCATATTATGTCGAAAATATGGGAAGACGAGGAAATGCCTGCTAGCTGGTTGGACGGCCCCATTTGCCCTCTCTTTAAGAAAGGGCACAGACTGGAGTGCGCCAATTACCGAGGAATAACCCTCCTTAATTCGGCGTACAAAATTATGTCCCGTATTCTGTTCAACAGATTGAGACCGCTTGAAGAGTCCTTCGTCGGCGAATACCAAGCAGGTTTTCGTGAGGGCCGATCAACGACGGATCAAATGTTTATCCTGAGACAAATCCTTGATAAATTCCGGGAGTACAACTTGCAGACACATCATCTGTTTATTGATTTCAAGGCGGCGTACGATTCAGTGAAACGGAATGAATTATGGCAAATTATGCTTGAACATGGTTTTCCGGCGAAACTGATACGGCTGATTCGTATAACGTTGGACGGATCGAAATCAAGTGTAAGGGTTGCGGATGAAATATCGACGTCATTTGTTAGTTTAGATGGATTAAAGCAGGGTGATGCACTCTCGAACCTACTGTTCAATATAGCGCTCGAAGGAGCGATTAGGAGAGCTGGTGTGCAAAGAAGCGGTACCATTATCACAAAATCGCATATGCTCCTGGGATTTGCGGACGATATCGATATTATCGGAAGCGATCAAGCCGTGCCGTGGAAGAGGCTTTTGCGCCTTTTAAGAGGGAGACAGCGAGGATTGGACTCACGATCAATACCAGCAAAACGAAGTACATGGTCGCTGGCAATCAACGTGGGTTCATTAGTGGTGGTGGTAGCGAAATAGTGCTGGATGGTGAAAAATTTGAAGTGGTAGAAGAATTTGTGTATCTTGGAACATTAGTGACGTGCGATAATGATGTTACCCGCGAGGTGAAAAGGCGTATTGCAGCTGCAAATAGGGCTTATTACGGACTTCGTAACCAGCTTAAGTCCCGTAGTCTGCAAACGAAAACAAAACTCGCGCTGTATACTACTCTGATTCTTCCGGTGGCTTTATACGGCCATGAGACATGGACGTTAAAGGAGGCTGATCGGAGAGCTCTCGGAGTGTTTGAGCGTAAGATGCTGCGGACAATACTCGGCGGTAAACAGGAGAACGGTATCTGGCGGCGTCGCATGAATCACGAATTGTACCGGGTGTATAAAGGGCTGGATATTATTAAGCTTATACAACACGGCAGACTACGGTGGGCTGGTCACGTTGTTCGTATGCCGGAAGAACGTCAAGCGAAGATAATATTTAGTAGAGAACCCGGAAGAGGCCGCAGGCTTCGTGGAAGGCCGCGTACACGATGGCTTTTTGCAGTTGAAGAGGACCTGAGGGCGCTCAATGTTCAGGGCGACTGGAAGCGATTGGCCCAGGATCGAGTCCAGTGGAGAAGGATACTCCATTCGGCGTAGGTTCATCGAAGAGCTGTAGCCCATCAAGTATCAAGTAAGTATGCCTACCTCGCTAAATAAACATTTATGAATAGTGAGAATCCGTCAACAAATTATTATTGAACTGAAGTTAAAGCTTGGCCAAGTTTTAGGCACGAAGAAGTTAAGAGCGGCTTTCGGGCTAACAAGCCTTAGGAGTTCATTTTTTTACATCCATCTTTCCCATGCAAGATTGATGTACCTTATTATTATTATTTATTCAGACTAAGGCCGGAGTGGCCTGTGCGGTATATAAGAGTCTTCTCCATTCGGCTCGGTCCATGGCTACACGACGCCAACCACGCAGTCTACGGAGGGTCCGCAAGTCATCTTCCACCTGATCGATCCACCTTGCCCGCTGCGCACCTCGCCTTCTTGTGCCCGTCGGATCGTTGTCGAGAACCATTTTCACCGGGTTACTGTCCGACATTCTGGCTACGTGCCCGGCCCATCGCAGTCGTCCGATTTTCGCGGTGTGAACGATGGATGGTTCTCCCAACAGCTGATGCAATTCGTGGTTCATTCGCCTCCTCCACGTACCGTCCGCCATCTGCACCCCACCATAGATGGTACGCAGCACTTTCCTTTCGAAAACTCCAAGTGCGCGTTGGTCCTCCACGAGCATCGTCCAGGTCTCGTGTCCGTAGAGGACTACCGGTCTAATTAGCGTTTTGTAGATTGTCAGTTTGGTACGGCGGCGAACTCTATTCGATCGGAGCGTCTTGCGGAGTCCAAAGTACGTACGATTTCCAGCCACTATGTGTCTCCGAATTTCTCTGCTGGTGTCATTTTCGGCAGTCACCAGTGAGCCCAAGTACACAAATTCTTCTACCACCTCGATTTCGTCATCACCGATGAATACTCGCGGTGGGTGGCTCACATTGTCTTCTCTTGAACCTCTTCCTATCATGTACTTCGTCTTCGACGTGTTGATGACCAGTCCGATCCGCTTAGCTTCCCTCTTCAGTCTGATGTAGGCTCCCTCCATCTTCTCAAAGTTACGTGCCATAATATCTATGTCGTCGGCGAAACCAAATAGCTGGACGGACTTATTGATGTACCTTAAGAAACTTGAATTTTGATCAATCTTGGATTTAAGACCCAAACTTTTAATTTTGAACAAAATAGTTGAAAATGGTGACTTTTTACGAGAAAATTAGACTTTGGTGACTTGAGCCTAAAAAAGTGGGACACATGGCACATTCATGGAAGAATTTCGGGTTGAATTCCAGAGGGAACTCCCGGGGGAATTCCAGAAGAATCCTTCGGATGAGTTCCAAACAGAACTTCAGGACTAATTCCTGCCAGAATGAACTTCCGGAGTAATTCTAGGAGGAACTTCCGGAGGAATTACAAAAGCAAATTCCGAAAGAACTCCAGAAGGAACTTCCGAAGGAATGCCAGAAGGAACATCCGGAAATTATTCAGAAGAAACTTCCGGAGGAAATCCAGAACGAACTCCCGGAGGAATTCCTGGAGAAACTTCCCGAAGAATTTCTGGAGGAACTTTCGAAGAAATTCTTGAAGGAGCTTCCGGAGGAATTCGTTGAGGAGCTTCCGGAGGAATTCCTGGAGGAACTTCCGGAGGCAAAAACAATCGTTCAAACAATTGACAATATTAGCTTCAAACGTTACGTGAAAAGGTCAATGTATTTGAAATACCGTCGTCGGGGGTGAAAATGGATCACTGTTTCAACTACTTAGAATGCTTGTAGAATGGATTGAATGTATCTGAGGGCAAAAAGACTAAAATATAAGAGACCGTTCTGAACGATTTTGCTCTACGACCTCTAGGCTGTCGGTGAGAGCGATGACCCATTCTCATCCCCAGACACATTGTCACCCCCGATGGCGGTAGTAAAAAAATTGTTTCATGTTTCACACTAGAATAAATATACATGGTTATATACAGGCATTGCAATATCATCTGAGCACAAGATATTATCTTTGCTTGTGCAAAGATATTATCCCTAATCAAAGAGCACTCTGGAAAGATATTATCATTTGAACGTTCGATGATGATCCGAATAGCCAGCGCGGTTCGGGGTTTGTTCGCGTTGCGAAGGTGTTGCTACAACAAAAGCTGTGAAAAAATGTTTCTCCATGACGAACACTGTACTTTGTTTACTGAGCGGATAGATAGCTAAGATCGATATTCCATTATTTCATCAGTATCTTTGCTCAAAAGATCGAATGATGGGATGGTTTGCAGTGCCTGGTTATATATATGAATACCTGGAGAAAAAAGGAAAAATAAGAACGCATATGGAAGATAGAAGGCGACAGAGAGAAAAAAAAACGGAGGAAATTAAAAAAAAAATAAAGAAAAAGTAAGGGAAAGGATAAAGGAAAAAGAAGAAGGAAATAGATAAAGAAATAGGGAAGCGAAAAAATGAATGAAGGAAATTGAAAAGAATAAGGAATAAATTCCCAGTTGTAATTGAATTCAATTGTCACATCTCACTTCCCACCAGTCACATCCCACTTCTCACTTCCGACTGCTCACTTTTCACCTCTCATGTATCACTTCTTACTTCTCACTACTCATTTAGCACTTTACTTCTCAATTCTTACTTCCCACATTCTACTTCTTGCCACTTACTTCTTACTTTATTCTCCTCACTTCTCACTTCTTACTTCTCGCTTTTCACTCCTCTCTTCTCACTACTCACTTCTTACTTAGCACGTCTCACTTCTCAGCTCTCAATTCCCACATCTCACTTCTTTCTAATCCGAGCAGGAGCGACGATTTCGATACCATACTCTGTTACGAACTAGCCTTGCATTTGCATAAAAGGGAAAATTCCAACAATTTATATCCAAAATACTTCAGGCATAACATACGTAGGTATTTCAATACCAAACGAATAATAATTTGTGAGGCGTTTGGTATTGTAATAACAGAGTATGTTATGCCTGAAGTAGGGTAGAGAACCATTTGGGCAGCACCCCCTATTCCCGTCAGCAAAGTTCATTACTCGAGCGCATTACAACCGAATTACTTGTTTTTTAGTACATGGTTAGTTTCTGTCGATATCTAGTGATGTACTAACAATCAAGCCATTTGGTTGGAACGCAGTCGAGTTATTAAAGTTGCGGACGGGAATAGGGGTGCTGCCCAAATGGTCCCGCTCCCTATCGTGCATATTAATTTTTGGAATTCTTTTTTGGTATTTTACCTCTTATGCAAGGCTAGTTCATAACAAAGTATGGTATCAATAACAGAATGAAGTGTTATTGAGGTAGGTAGAGAAAAAACAAAGAAAGCGGAAGAAAACGGAAGAAAGAAGAAGAAACATGAGAACCGATAAAGGAAAAGGAATGAGAAAGTAGTAAGAAGAGATAATAAGGAAGAAGAAAGAAGGAAATTTGTAAAGGAAAAAAAAGGAAGAAAGGAGCAAAAATAAGAAGGAAGAAAATTGGAAGGAATAAAAATTCGTTTCACAATTTTTAGTTCTCACTTATCTTTTATCACTTCAGTTCACACCTCTCACACCCCGCACTTTTCACTTTCCACTTCTTACTACTTACTATTCACTTCGCACTTAGCATTTCTCATTTCCCACTTATTACTTTTTACTTCTCGTTTCAAATTTCTCATTTCTCACTTTTCACTTCTCATTTCTCACTCCTTACTTTTTTCTTCTCTCACCTCATACTTCTCACTTTTAATTTTTGATTACTCACTTCGCACTTTTCATATCAAGTATCTCATTCCAAGTTCTTATTTTTCATAACTCACTTTTCACTATTCACAATCTATGTTAATTTTCAACTATTCGTTCAAATAGCACTCGGCCAAATTTCCCGACACCGTGTAATTTGTGCATGTGAACCGTTTCTGACAACATCGATGTAGCGAAATAAATAACTTCGACTAAGAGAATATCGAGTAAGGAAGGTATCGACTTACGAAGGGAACGAATTTAGTAAGTATGCTAGATTCAAGGGACTTTACATTTCATCGAGTAAGGAAAAATATCGAGTTACTGAACATCGAATCAGGGAGAGTGTAATGTAATAATAGTCCATCCAAATTTACTGAACGTTGATACTGAAGTAAACTTGTTTTGTCAAAAAGTATTCAATTTTCAATCAGTGAAGAATTATGAGTTTGTTTTTCAAAAGCCGCCAAAAACATGCTTCAATATGATTGAAAAACTTTACAAATGCTTTAGCACTTTGAATGCTTTATAGAATAATTGATTTTTCGTACATTTATGATAAGCCTTTGATCAGCATTTCGACTGTTTATGAAGGCCTCTGATTTATCTGGTTATGATCTGAATATTAATTTGAAAACTTACTTAAAAAGTAATTAACAAGCTATTTTTTTCTAGGATAAGAAAGTTTCCACTTTGAAAACGAGACGGATTCCAGTCGGAAGCTGGGACTGATTCCATTCGGAATCCGAGGCGGATTCTACTCAGAATCTTAGACGGACCTTACTCGGAATCCGAGACGGTTCCGCTTCGTGTTCGAGATGTTCCGCTCCGAATCCGAGGCGAATTCCGCTACGAACCCGAGACGAATTCCGCTCGGAATCCTAGACGGATTTTAATTGGAATCCAAGACCATGCTTCTGAAAATTTCTTGAGGCTGATCTCGGATTGCAGGAAACAAAATCTCAAAAATTTTGGAGAATAATTGAAAAATCGGCATCAACATTTCAAAAGGGCGTAACTGCTTTTGTAAACAAAAGCTTTTCACGTCGCTGGTAAGTTAATTTGAGCCCACCCACGCAATCCAATACCACTGTTGGAAGCATCGAATCCTCTTCTTTCATTTAATGGTGTTGGATTGCGTGAGTAAGCTCAAATAAGTCCACCAACGACGTGAGAAGCTCTTGTTTACAAAAGTAGTTTCGCCCTTTTGGAATGTTGATGCCGAAATAAAGATTGTATATATACACACTATGGGTTTCAGAGGCTTCTATGAAAAGTTCGTTTTCGAAGTGAAATGATAGCCTTACGGCACATCTTTGTTGTACGAGAAAGGAAAAAAAACATTAGGCAAATCTTGTTTTTTTTTTTAAAACCTTCCATGCAAGGATGTTATCGATCATTTAGTAATTTGCGTTCGATCATTTAATAGTAGTTTATCAATAACTCATTACAAAAGCTGAATTTCCAAATGTGTTGTATGGTGGACTTCTAGTGCGAAGGTTTTCCTACAACTTTGCCTAATGGTTCGTAGTTTGAATTCCATTAGTAACGAAGTTATGGCTATAGTTTCAGTAACTTAGACTAAATGATAACAAAATTTCAATCTTTTAGTAGCAAAACCTTCGCACTAGAAGTCCACCATACAACACATTTGGAAATTCAGCTTTTGTAATGAGTTATTGATAAACTACTAAATGATCGAACGCAAATTACTAAATGATCGATAACATCCTTGCTCCCATGTTTTCAACTATTTGATTGCATTTGAGATATTGACAAAATTTTTAGCAAGTATTTTTATATTGAAAATTTTGGACTACATTGGAATCAATTTTTATAGGAATGAAATTGCAGAACCCGTTTTTCATTTGGTTCGTAGCAAATTTGTTAAAATATATGTATGATATAGAAATCGAGAATCGAGTAATATAAAAGTAAATTCGATTGTGATAAAACCCAGAAGCAAGTTCATTAAAAAATACAGAGTACTCACCCAAGTGCCACATTGTTTGTGCCCCGCATGCAAGCAATGGTCCACACCCGTTCGAAGCCGTAGTTCAGCGACGTTTCCAGCCGATATGTGCCCGAGTGCCATATCCGGATGGTTCCATCCTCGGATCCTGTCAGCACAATCGGCAGCTCCGGGTGGAACGACACCGCCGACACGTTCTGCGCGTGTCCTTCCAGCGTTTGGACGCACGTTTTATTCTGGTAGTCCCAAATCTTAACCAGCCTATCATCCGCGCCGGATATCAAGTAGGGCTTGTCGCCTCCGTGGTAATAATCCACACAGTTTACGCCCTTCTCATGCCCTTCGAGTGTGAAGTTCGGCACGTTGGAGCCCAGCTGCCACACCTTGACGGTGCGATCCAGCGACGCACTGGCGAAGGTATTGTTATCCTTGGGGTTGAACACGATCTGCATGACGTAGTGCGTGTGACCCTCGAACACCCGCTGCATGCTCCACATCTTTTCCCAGTTCCACAGCTTGATGAACATATCGTCACTGCTGGTCAGTATGAGGGGCTGGGTGGGATGCACCGCAATACACCGCACATAATCCGTGTGGGCTTCGAACGAGTGGACCTTTTCCAGTGTGTTGTAGTTGAAGACGCGCACCTGCATGTCATCCGAGCCGGTGATGATCCAGTTTTTGCGTGCCACAAAGCGAGCACATCGCACCGGAATGTCGCACACTTCAAAGTCCTTGACCAGCTGCTGGTTCTCGTAGTTCATGACGTGGACGTGTCCATTGTACAGGGCGCACAACATCCACGGCTCCGTGGGATGTAGGTCGACCGATTTGACCCGATCCGAGCGGGACGTTAGGCGCCTCTTGATGTCCAGTCGAAGTGGCTGCACAGAATGTAAAGGAATTTTTAAAATATACCATTCATCTGAGAGTTTTGACAAGATTCCAGGATTTAAAACGAATGAGCATTTAGCAAGTCAAATCACATACATATGAACACTCTAAACTTGATTTTGTTATATTTCTTAGATTATAATAACATTACTTAAAGTAAAGACTAAATTTGGTTGAGATAAAACAAGTGAATAACATAATAACATTTTCCAAGTGTGTCGTAGTAGTTTTTTTTTCATTAAATATCAAAAAAGTACAAAGCCGTCGGTAAAACAAGATCGTATTTCTGGATCGCTCAAAAATCAAAATGCCAAGACGAAAGCACTACGGACAAAAAAAAACAAATTCATCTTCAAACAGCATCAGGTCTCTTCCGCTTCAAAAGTTCCGACGGCGAATCGCTTCCAGTTGGTTTGCCTCAATCGTCAACATCGTACACCCCTTCTAGCGCACTTGGAATATCACGGCCACTCTTGTTGGCTCTTCCGGCTGAATACTTTCTTCCACGTAGCCGTCATGCTTTTCTTCCAGCAATTGAATGAGAAATGATTCACTTTTTGCACATACAAATAATAATAGAATCAAACAGAATTTTCCCAACAATATCGTGTTTTAATTTTTCTGCACTTCTAACTCCCCGGAACGTCGTACAAAATCCACTTCCAGCAGCCCCCACATCACAATCATCCGGAGCTGGAGCCCCCTTGCAGAAATTTCGTCATCCACCACATCCCGAAACCGACCGAAATGCATCCGTCCCCGGACGAATTCCACACGCAAACCAACGCCCACCCCGGGAACTAACCATTTTCGCAGCTTTTCCGCACTTTCCGACACTATTTTCCACCGAAAATTCGTTCCAAAACCAGCAGCACCGACATGGAACGCGAACGCGAAATAAAAATCACTCGATTTTGACTCGATGAGACGTGGCTCGAAATGATGATGTTTCTTCCTTTTCGTCGCGAAACCGACGAGAAACGTCAAAGTTACTGCGCGCGGTCGGTGACCGAGTGGGAAAGGTGCAGTGGAACCGCGGATGGTTTCGTTCTGTTGCTGGCGTGGCTACGGGGCGAGATGGAGTGACGTCAAAAGTTCAACTGTGCTGCAACGTGAAGGAGTGATAAGGAAAGAGTTTTTGGGTGCGCAGACCTTGCTGTGATGCATTGCGTGTTTCGGTCTTCTTTGTCGATGCGCGTTGGTGTGCGTGTGCTGTGGTGTCAAAATGAAATAGGCAGGAGGCGCGATGATTTCACATATAGAGGCGCTCGTATCGCTGTGAAGAGATTATTTATTTATTATCAGACTAGGGCGAAACCAGAGTAAATGCGACGTGCAATGCGACGTGACACGACAGTGCAATTTGACAGCCTGTTGATAATGATTGTTATTCTTTTACGTCGCTCGTCGCGTTTACTCTGGCGGGCACCTAAGGCCGGAGTGGCCTGTGCTGCACATAAAAGACTTCTCCATTCAGCTCGATCCATGACCACAGAGAACAGACGTTGAAGCTGCTTTCGCCATGTTGTGATAACTTTTTACTGTTCATTTTGAATAACTTTGGAATGTCGACGTTATCAGGTATCTGGCACCCCCAATCCTACCCACTACGTTTGACAATAGCCAACATCTTTGAGTTTCCCATTGTTCTATTGAAATTGAGTTTCCCACTGACAATTCTCTTTTGTAAACAAACCATTATTCCGAACTGATTTTTTCCAAATGGACGTAAATATTTTTCACCATTTTTCAAGAACTTGTGCGAAAGTACACACAAAAAACAAACATGGTTTTACGGAATGTTTTGCACTTTCCAATTGAAAAGTGCTCCGTTTTCTTAAAAATAAAAGTTTAATTGCTCGGAGTCAAATTTATTTTTTTTATTTGAAAGTTTTTTTTCGTGTTTCCAGTGTAAAAATTAAAAGTTCTTCCATTTAACATCAAAATTCTGGAACTGCCAAATCACTCAATGATTAACTTTGAGCAAAAAGAAAAATGAAAACCAAGAATTATTTTCTTCGTTTCGCATGGACACTATGGAATATTAGATGGTAAAAAATAAGTTAAATCTATTGCCTTATTTAAAATGTAGATGACCTGCATTCGCATGTACATTAAAATTAACATATGTAAATACAACAATTATTTTTTTTTTATATTTACCTAAAATTATGTTTAATAGCCTATTCATATTATGCCTGGCTTACGTATTAAAGTAGTGAAAAAAAATGATTATATTATTATTATGTGTATCAAGTTACTTTTTGTCATATAATAAATGGAGTAATCTGTATAGGTTGTAACAAACATATAAAAAGCGTTTTTGCCCAATAATTCAGAAAAAGAAATCATAGTGCCTCTCAACGTTGCTATCGCTGTCAATGTCTCTCACAGTTATGTTTTTTTTGCCACTTAGCCTCCAGAATTACATCTCCGATAAGAGCGGTGCGAGGAACGGTGTCTTTACAGTCTGAATCGGTGTCGAGGCAGCGGCAACGGGCACCGATCATCCCGGAATACACAGGTACGTCAACAAATAATATAAAAATTGCCAATACTGGAGCTCACATGGCCTCGCTCCGATGCTTTAAGGGCGTGAGCAAAATTAGGCGTCGAAGTACTGGAGTCTCGACCGGAGTTGGTTATTAGCAGAAACTCATTGAGATTTTCTCTTCTATTTTTATAGATAACCGCCAGCAGGATTATCCTGCAATGCCTACAGATGGCTACGATGCGCAGCGCACCCTTATCAGCGCCACGGGCTGGACCCTGCAGAAACACTCAAAAGTGTCCACCGTGTGGCGGGAGGTGCTGCAGCTGGCATATTATGCGTAACAAAAATAAATAATAAAATTGAAAGTATGCGCTAATCATTGCATTGTGTATTTTAACTTTAAATGGAAAGATAAAGGGTACGGGGGGAGCGGGGAAATTCCTTTAATTAGAAAATTAATGAAAATAATTCACTATATTTTTCACGGTGTGGACATTTTCATTTACCAGTTCTACAATTTTGATTTGAATGTTCAAACTTTTAATTTTAGAGTGGCATGCCACTTTTGAACCATGATTGTTGCAAAAGTTGGCGTACTTTTATTTTGAACCTATGCAACTCTCTACGAAAAAGAACCAACGCAACTTTTTAAAATTACCAATGGTTTTTTTAATTTTATTAATGATTTTTCTTTCTGTGTATGAATGCGAGGTGTGTTTGAACAAGAATATTGATGCCAGAGTCTATTATATATAGAGTTACGCAAAGAGTGAAGCCAAATCTACCTATTGAACTGTCAAACCGTCTACACTGTTAGATGACTTTACCCATTAATGGGTACTGTGTTATTGTTGATATTATTCCCACCGTGAAAAATTCACCCATTTTCTTGAAAAAGTGCCACTACCCATTTTAATGAGTAGTGGCGCTTTTTGAAGAAAATGGGTGAATTTTTCATGGTGGGAATAATATCAACAATAACACAGTACCCATTAATGGGTAAAATCATCTAACCGTGTACCTATCGAGCAAAGTAAACAAATGATTGTTGGTAAGGTGGAAGTATTGTTATCGCCTGATGATTATTATGGCGAATTAAAACTCATGAATTGAAATGTATTAGATTTGTTCTAGAAACAGCTTCAAAAAACTTCAATACACTTCCCAATAAAGTTGCAACAAGAAACTCACGTGTTTGCACTCTGTAGGTGACTTTGGTTATCGAATTAAAAAGCTTTAGAAGTGATCACTCCCGTGAAGTCACTTGAAGGGTTGAACAAAAATGAAAGTTTTCAACATAATAACAAGAGCATCATTCAGAATAAGAGTAAGAAGATCCTCTTTGCGCAACTCTATATAATAGACTCTGATTGATGCCTTTAATAAATTTTCATATTTCGATCGGCACCAAGCGCTCTACTTCGCCAAAATATCACGATATTTGAAACATATTTTCAATGGGAGGTTTTCGATGACTATGATTACGTCTTCGTGTTAAATTAATCGATGATTTTGATGCTGGCGTCAAAAACATGGCCGCTTCGCAGACCCCTGAACGTTATCCTGTGCATAATCAGCGCTAGCGTCATCAAAAAATGCCACTGTGCGCTAGTGTCGTTATGCATGCAAGAGCATACCAGCGCCATCGTGTTGTCAAAATGAGATTGTGAGTTGCAATGTCGACGTCGATGGCGTTGAGGTTCGGTGTGTTTGTTTACATATGTTTTGCAAGAAATTTTGTTCGAGCCTCCATGTCTGTTCTCTGTGCCATGACTGACTTCGCCAACCACGCAGTCTGCGGAGGGTCCGCAAATTGTCCTCCACCTGATCGATCCACATTGCCCGCTGTGCACCTCGCCTTCTTGTTCCCGTCGGATCGTTGTTGAGAACCATTTTCACCGGATTACTGTCCGACATTCTGGCTACGTGCCCGGCCCACAACAGTCGTCCGATTTTCGCGGTGTGAACGATGGATGGTTCTCCCAACAGCTGATACAACTCGTGGTTCATTCGCCTCCTCCACGTACCGTCCGCCATCTACACCCCACCATAGATGGTACGCAACACTTTCCTTTCAAAAACTCCCAGTGCGCGTTGGTCCTCCACGAGCATCGTCCAAGTCTCGTGTCCGTAGAGAACTACCGGTCTATAAGACCGTAGCGTTTTGTAGATAGTCAGTTTGGTACGGCGGCGAACTCTATTCGGAGTCCAAAGTACGTACGATTTCCAGCCACTATGCGCCTCCGAATTTCTCTGCTGGTATCGTTATCGGCGGTCACCAGTGAGCCCAAGTACACGAATTCTTCAACCACCTCGATTTCGTCACCACCGATAGAAACTCGTGGTGGGTGGCTTACATTGACCTCTCTTGAGCCTCTTCCTATCATGTACTTCGTCTTCGACGTGTTGATGACTAGTCCAATCCGTTTAGCTTCGCTTTTGAGTCTGATGTAGGCTTCCTCCATGCTCTCAAAGTTACGTGCCATGATATCAATGCCGTCGGCGAAACCAAATAACTGGACGGACTTCGTGAAAATCGTACCACTCGTGTCAATCCCTGCCCTTCGTATTACTCCCTCCAAAGCGATGTTGAATAGCAGACACGAAAGACTATCATCTTGCCGTAACCCTCTACGCGTTTCGAAGGGACTCGAGAATGCCCCATGAAACTCGAACTACGCACATCACCCGATCCATCGTCGCCTTGATCAACCGTATCAGTTTATCCGGAAATCCGTTTTCGTGCATTAGTGAATAGATTATGTGTGGGCACGTTGTATTCGCGGCATTTCTGCAATACCTGACGTATGGCGAACACCTGGTCTGTGGTAGAGCGTTCACCCATAAATCCCGTCTGGTACTGGCCCACGAACTCTCTTGCAATTGGTGTTAGTCGGCGGCATAAAATTTGGGAGAGTACCTTGTAGGCGGCGTTCAGCAATGTGATTGCGCGGTAGTTGCTACAATCCAGCTCTTATCGCCTTTTTTGTAGATGGGACCAGGGAATCAATATTCGGGCAACGCCTAACAATATACTCTTTGTCATCAACAGAGTTTGTTACTGACAAACGCACCTAGCGACAAACCTTTATCCGAACCCGAACACAATATGACAAGAATCATTTGTCTTGCATGCTCTTATATTTCCGAGAATACGATGCTAATTTTGTAATCATTGTTCGATTCTCGAATATTTCCATAAAAGCAGAAACCACCAGAAACTATGATAGCATAAAACCGAAATTTGCTTAAGAAATTATGCAAAATAACGGGTTGAAAAGTTAGCAACAAGATTGTCTTCTTTTTTGTTGTTGACAACATTTTTCGGATCTTTGTCTTTATTATCTCCGACAAAAACAAAGCTTTGTCGTTGGTTCGCTTTCGGATTCGGAGCCGGAAGTCGCAAGTCCTGCGCGCGTGCTCCTACACACTTAAAATAAATCGCCGAATTCGGTAAAATTTTACCGAAATCTCAACAGCAGAACTGTTCGGTAAATAATTTTACTGATTTTCGTTGATTTTGACAGTTGAACAATGGAAAAAATTACAAAAAATATGTAAAATAATTACCGAACAGTTGTTGAGATTTCGGTAAAATTTACCGAATACTGTGAAATGAGTTCAGTGTGTAGGTACATTACCATACCGCCACCGTTGTCTGCCATATCGCCATTCAGGTGCTCTTCGTAGTGATGCCGCCACCTTTGGATCACCTTACGCTCGTTTGTAAGAGGGTTCCCGTTTATGTCCTTACACATATCGGGCTGTGGCACGTGGCCCTTACGTGAACGGTTCAACTTCTCATAGAACTTTCGTGCGTTATTAGCGCGGTACAGTTCCTCCGTCTCTTCACGGTCTCGATCTTCCTGCTGGCGCTTTTTCCTCCGGAAAATCGAGTTTTGTCTGTTCCGCGCCCGTTTGTATCGTGCCTCGTTGGCCCTCGTGCGGTGTTGCAGCAATCTCGCCCATGCTGCATTCTTCTCCTCAACTAACTACTCTCATTCGCCGTCATACCAGTCGTTTCTCTGATACGGAGCCACCGTGCCTAGTGCAGCGGTTGCGGTGCTTCCAATGGCGGATCGAATATCTCTCCAGCCATCTTCAAGAGATGCTGCGCCTAGCTGTTCTTCCGTTGGGAGTGCCACTTCCAGCTGCTGCGCGTAGTCTTGGGCTAGTCTACCGTCTTGTAGCCGCCCAATGTTTAGTCGCGGCGGATGACTCCGACGTGTGTTGTACACCGTCGAGAGTTTTGAGCGCAGACATACTGCCACGATGTAGTGGTCGAATTCAATATTCGCACTGCGGTAAGTGCGTACGTTCGTGATGTCGGAGAAGAATTTACCGTCGATTAGAACGTGGTCGATTTGGTTTTCCGTTACTTGATTAGGTGATTTCCATGTGGCCTTGTGGATATTCTTGCGGGGGAAGAAAGTGCTTCGGACTACCATTCCGCGGGAGGCTGCAAAGCTTATGCATCGTTGGCCGTTGTCGTTCAATACGGTATGCAGACTATCCGGTCCGATGACCGGTCTCTACATTTCCTCCCTTCCTATCTGAGCGTTCATGTCACCGATGACGATTTTGACGTCCCGCAGTGGGCATCCATAGTATGTCTGCTCCAGCGGTGCGTAGAACGCTTCTTTCTCGTCGGCGGGTCTCCCTTCGTGTGGGCAGTGCACGTTGATGACGCTATAGTTGAAGAAACGGACTTTTATCCTCAGCTTGCACATCCTTGCTGCCACCCAATCATGCGTTGGCGCATCTTTCCCAGCACTAGGAAGCCGGTTCCCAGCTCGTTGGTGATGCCACAACTTTGGTAGAAGGTAGCCGCTCGATGCCCGCTTCCGGCAACGCTGCCGCTGCCGAGATGCTGCGCGTATGCAGTGGCGACATCGTAGTGGCTTCGCGTAGAATGCGTCCTTATCATCATCAGTGCTTCCGGAGTGTGGGCTATGGACGTTGATTATGCTGAAGTTGAAGAAGCGGCCTTTGATCCTCAACCTGCACATTCTTTCATTGATCGGCTACCACCCGATCACGCACCTTTGTATATCGCCCATCACTATGAAAGCTGTTCCCAGTTCGTGTGTGTTGCCGCAGCTCTGGTAGATGGTATGATTACCTCTAAACGTTCGCAGATTTGCAGTTCCACAAACCAAGTTTCCAATCACTAGTCCCTTTTCGTCGCAGGGGTCTTCGCCGATGGTTCCGGTCCGTACTCTCTTGTTGATTGTTCGTTGCGTATGTTTTTTAAAGGCTGGCTTGCAGGGCCTGACACCAAACCCCCTAAATTTCCGGAGGACCATTCCTCCTTATTCCCGATGAACCATGGTGCACAGTTTCACTTAGAGTCTCTCGCTGGCACTCGGACAATGATCAGCCGCCCCTAACATGGAGAACAGACGCTGTTGTGAGCCGATCCTGACATGGAGAACAGACGCTCAGTAAGATTTGCACCTCCGGAGAGGAGCAAACCCCCATTTCCCTGTCAGCATACGACCATAGTTCCCACCGCGGTTGGTTACCCGATATTTCCTAAGGTTACTCGTATCGCGGCCAGCACCACGAGGAGGTAGGAATAGGAGTTGCTGGGTAAGAGGCTTAGGACCACGAGATGGGGTCTATTTTACGCGAAGTACCAATGGTACGCTTTACCCAGCATTTGCCGTGCCAAACTGACTATCTGCAAAATGCTTATTAGACCTGTAGTTCTCTACGGACACGAGGCCCGGACGATTGACATTAGGATGTGACCAATGTGTATAAAAACTCTCAAAAATTCATCTGTTGGGCATCCGAAAATTTCCTTCGAATATCTCAAAATGAGCATCCATCATGTCATCGCACAGTCATTACAGCCACTTGCTTATCATCACCTGACGATCGTTTTCAAATCAAACTCTGTGCTTATCATTACTGCATTATCTTTCCACTTTCCCACTCCACACCACCAGCCCTTCCTTTATTCTTGCGGTAAAATCCCCAGGAGTCCGCCCATCATATTCCTTCCCTATCCTCCTACAGCGGACCCGTCTTGTCGTCCAAATCACATTACATGCGAAAATTGATACATTGCAGTCGGCGCCAAAGTATGTCACACCAAGAAGAAGTCTTTATCCTGTTCTGTTTTGGATGGACAGCCAGTCAGAGCGCTCCCTCGACAACACCGCCACCGTCACGTGGTTCAGTACCGGCAAGATTAGATCTCTCTCCATTCGGATGATGATGATGATGCTGCTGCTTGTATTTATTTGATTTTCGTTGTTCTGGTTTTTATCCGTTCCTCCCCTGCATAGCTCACAACCAGCCAAATGGCGAGCGAGTGTCGCTTCCGGAATATTAGAGCATTTTGTTTTGATCGGCATCAGTTGGACTGCGTTATACCTCGTGTGGGACTACAGGGAGGGGTGGAAAACATAATGCCCTGACTTGTAACTAACGAAGCTGTTTGTGAATATGCTTAGCAAAGACAAATTCATTGTCACCTTCAACGACGACGAAGTCAGCATCAGCATGGAAATTGTAATAAATTCAAATGGGAGAATAAACGATTGCGATAAGACCAACAACATCATTATTTTATTTAAGTAGACCTTTCCCGTCAAATCTCACCCCTGATTTTTCTATCTTCTTGTTGCGTCGTCATTTGTTGAAGTTCGAAGATCTGATTCGGCAGCTTTGTGTACCTAGTTCCAAGCTCGAAAAAAGTGACGTTGATTAAGAAAGGCTATGGAACAAAACAACAAATTAACTTATTACCTATTGCTTGTGATGTCATTTTCAATGAGGAATGTTTCCCGTATGCAGCTAGTTCTGAAGAGTTTTCGGCTGAAGAAACTTGTGGTTCCATTAACGTACGAGCAAGATGGGGAAGATGTACAAACTGTGGATCAAGAAGATGTTCCAACTGAGACGCAGCTTTGGTTCAGCCAGGTATTCTAAATGAGATGCAAATTGTTCCAGATCCTAATTGAGCTCGTTTTGCGAAATCTTAAAATTTGAGAGGTCGGAAGATGGGTTTCAGATCATATCAAAAGTGGCCACTTCCCCGGAAAACCAGGTCCCCGGAATGCCACGGAACCTGACCAGAACCTCTTGGGTACCTCAAATTAGACTCTATTGAGCTCGTTACGCGAAGTCATGAAGTTTGACACGCCGCAAGATGGATTTCAGATCAAATCGAAAAGTGGCCACTTCCCCGGGGAAACCAGGTCCTCGGAATGCCACGGAACCTGACCAGAACCACTTAGGTACCTCAAATTAGACTCTATTGAGCTCGTTTCGCAAAATCATGAAGTTTGAGACGTTGCAAGATGGGTTTCGGATCTAATAAAAAAGTGGCCACTGCCTCGGGGGAACCAAGTCCCCGGATTGCCACAGAACCTGAATAAAACCACTTAGGTACCTGAAATACGACTCTATTGAGCTCGTTTCGCAAAATCATGAAGTTTGAGATGGCGCAAGATGGGTTTCGGATCAAATCGAAAAGTGTCCGGCCACTTCCCCGAGGGAACCAGGTTTCTGGAATGCCACGGAACCTAACCTCCGCCCAAGCAACCAGAAGTTCAGATTTTACTTAAATTTACTCTTAACCGAACTAATTGGTTCACTATGGTTCACATCAAGTTCCAAGCATCTTTAACGAAACTTTAAAGTTCACTTTTACGCTCCCACCATACTAAAAATTACTTAAAATGAGAGCTGATTAAGCCAAAATAGCCTTTCTTATCCGAACTTCTGGTTGCTTGGGCGGTTCCTTAAATTAGACTCTATTGAGCTTGTTACGCGAAGTCATGAAGTTTGAGCCGCCGCAAGATGGGTTTCGGATCAAATAAAAAAGTGGCCACTTCCCGGGAAACCATGTCCCCGGAATGCCGCAGAACCTGTCCAAACCCACCAAGGAACCTTGGAAGACGCACTATTGAACATTTCTCGTGATTTCATGAAGTAGAACACATAAAAAAATTCGTTTTAAGACTTTTAGATAGGTCATTTGATTAGAGAAAAAAAAGGTACCCCATTCGACCCCGGAATTATTCCGGAACCAGGTGGCCAATGCCAATTCTCTTCTCAGGTTTGAAAACTAGAGACCTAACCGGAACCAGGTGGCCAATGCCAATTCTCTTCTCAGGTTTGAAAACTAGAGGTTTGTTTGGTAGGTGAATCGTCAAAATCGGTTGAGAATCAACGGAGTTATGATTTTCTGAAGTCATTTTTTAGTGCCTAAAAAGTATCAAGGGAGGATAAGGGTCCATAAGTTTGCAAGAGTTTGCTTTGAGGCAGTATAACGCACAAACGGGTTCACCGATTTGTTTGATTTTCTCACTAATCGATGCGCCTTGCACATATATAATGTTTATCTATTGCGTTTATTTGACAGGCTCAGGAGTGTATAGCACTTAACGGAGCCGAGACTTTATGATATTTACAATCGATATCATCTTATTATCAACAGTTAGTAGGAGAGAAGGGGCATAGACCAAGATACTTGCGGCGACTCAAGGTTAAATTGCGTAATTTCAGGACGGACGAGGTTGGAATTTAGGTTTGAGGTATTACAGCTGCTCATCCGGGTATTTGACGTCATTAACGGTATGGCGTAGCGTCGTGCTCGAGTTGTGGATCGCCAGGGAACATCTTCCGGATGGCCATAGCTTCGTGTTACACGGAACAATAACAATAAGGAACACGGAACAATAAGACAAGAAACAAAAACTGAGAAAAAATAGGGGTATTAGACTTTTATGTCAGACGAGCAATAAGAGGCATAGAAAGCCTGCATATAAACCACATCGCGATCCCCCAAAACACCTCTTACTTCCCTGTAGGGTTGTTTACCTCGGGCCACAAGGGTACCCAATAGTTGCTCTCTGGAGGGCTCGTTTTCCGAGCAATATCAAACTACGTGATCGATAATAGGCTTTTTTTTCCTTCAGATTCAGAGGCTTTTTTATGCCTTCTTCGATTTCTTTTTTTTTTACCCAACCTGACGACAGAATCTATATTTTGTTCAACATCAAGAAAATTCTTGGAAATTTATATTGATTACAGAGGAAATTCGTTTTTTTTTTTAAATAATACAGACAACAAAAATTATCTTACATAAAGAACAGTTAATCCCAAAAACATCACAAATAATTTCAACGATCATTGTAGGCCGGAAATCACACCTCTGCTTCCGTACCAAGGTTTCACATTTCCCGATAGGTACTGTGGGGTTTGAGTAAGTTACCATCTGCGTGTCGATCAGTGCGCAGCAAGCCATGACTCGGCCTCTTCTGGTCAGACCTCCGTGGCGTGCACACACACCCACGGAGAGCTGCTGTCATAACATTTCGCTCCGGCCATTTGGGGCCACACATTTTGGCGATCCTGCCAGGTTATTTGTTGGATCCTGACCCTGATTTCAAAAGGTGAGTTGAATTCAATTTGTTTGTGCTAATGTGTTAAAATATTTGATGATTTAAAAAAACACAAGGGGTTTGTATCACTTTGTATTGCTACAAAGCGCGTCTGGAAGACCGCTGCAAAATGGATTGTGGTTTGAATAATCATAAAGGGGATGTTTCAAGACCGCTGGAAAATAGATTATGGTTTGGAAAATCACAAAGCGCGTCTGGAAGACCGCTGGAAAATGGATTGTAGTTTGGAAAATCACAAAGCGCGCCTGGAAGACGAAATTTTAGCACATTTTAGATAAATATCATATCCTAGGCCACATGTTCCCAAAATATTTGTACATGCGACCATCCCACATTGACTTTTAGAATTTGGATAAAAATGAATTCGCGTTAGATTGAAAAAACCATTATGAATTGCATTATATTCTATCATTATATTAATTTGAATGGATTGGAAATGATTTGGAATTCGAACGGATTTAGATAAGATTTGGATTAGATTTTGGTTGAATTTGGACTTGATTTGAATGGATTTGAATTGCATTTGGAATGGATTTGAAATGGATTTGGATTAGATTTTGGTTGGATTTGGATTAGATTTGGGCTGGATTTGGATTGGATTTGAATTTGATTTGGATTAGATTTGAATTAGATTTGAATTAGGATTGCATTTGATTGGATTTGGATTTGGAACAGATTTGGATTAGATTTTGATTGGACTGGATTTGGAATGGATTAAAATTGAATTTGGATTGGATTTAGATTGGATATTGATTGGAATTGGATTGAATGTGGCTTGCATTTTTATTGGAATTGGATTGAATTTGGATTGAATATGAATTGTTTGGATTTCATTGTATTTGACAAAATCTCAAAATTTATTGTTCTCCATTCACTACATAGGACTGTGATAGATTTGTGGGACAAAATTAAAACAAAAGTGTGAATCAAGATTCATCTTTTGCAACCCATCATTGATCAGCCCACAACACATGTTCTAAGCGGTTGTTGAAGGTCAGCTTGCTGGTATTACTATATATGAGGCTGATAGTTGGATTTAATGGACGGTATAAGATATTTAGATTATTGCTACAATATAAAATGTTTCTTGTGAGATCAATACCATAACACTAGGTACCAATTTAGTTTAACATTTAAACGATACAACCTATTGACTTGCATTTCGTTGTTCAGACAAGTTTATTTTGGAGTTCAGTTTTCAAAGGAAATTATCGGTTTCTCAAAAGCATCATATTCATCTTCGTCTCACGTAAATAACTTTAAAAAAAAATCATTGCGTTCTATGCTAGAGGATTTTTTTTGCCTTTTTTAATGAGAGAAGAAGGGAAATGTGGGGTTTGAATAAGTTACCATCAGCGTATGATTAGACATTAACACCTCAGCGTGTCGATCAGTGCGCAGCAAGCCATGACTCGGCCTCTTCTGGTCAGACCTCCGTGGCGTGCACACACACCCACGGAGAGCTGCTGTCATAACATTTCGCTCCGGCCATTTGGGGCCACACAGGTACCTACTTTCGTTTCGTGCCACCACAAAGAAAAGGCACAGTCAAGCACATCTCCCCAGACGATAAAATTAACAGAACCAAAAATGACAACCGAAGTAATGCGATCCCCTTTTTAGGGCAATAAAGGCAAATGAATTCAATTTACTCTGATGCTTTGTCGAGGCTGGGATTGATACATTGATGAGGAGTGGGAACTTAACCGCAAAATGTGCCAAACATTGAATGACTAAATTGTGCCCTTCATAATACTGTCTGAAGGTTGACATTCTACAGCGAGGCAGAGATGCGTGATGCGGTGACATTCTTCAGATTCGAGAAAACTCCCAACCATACCCACCGTGCTTTGACACATACATGTTTTAGTCGGATCCGATAGAACCTCACAAACTCCACAAAACTTTTCACAGATGTTGTAGTGCTTGTAATAGTACGAAGAAGGAATGTTATAATAAATCCGTCCAAAAAACAATCCGTGAATTGTTATTCCCTTTTTTCAGTGAAAGATAGAAGATGGTCAGGAGAAATGGAAAGGCATTCCATTGAATAAACAGATCACAGTTTTCTTAGAAAACATTTATGAAACGCCGAGTGTGATTCTTGTGAAAATCTTCTCACACCTGTTACAAACTTTCCGTTTAAACGCAGCGGCGTTCATACACCAAGGAGTCGCCCTCATGAGAAACCGAGTTCCTCGTTCCCCACACACACCGCGTACCAGTTGACAGCAAAGAATCAAATCTCCAACAATGGTAACGCTCTCGCTGTAATAATGGTGACCGAGACGGCGGCGACAAATCTGTTTCCACCATCCAAGTTCCAGAATATCGTCAGCAACCTACCATGCAGCGCAACGGCAACGGATGAAGTTGAGGTGGAGAATATTCCACTCGTACCCATTCTAACGAGCTGTTTAATTGGAAAAGTTCCGCCATTGTGGGAAATGGAAAGCACCTTCCCTGCTGTAGGTGTAGCAACGCAATCAACAACGTTGCATACCTACTTTAGAAGAGACAGGATTTTTTTTATTCAAACGGTTAGATGGATAACGTGCGAGCAGTTCAGCATTCGTTTTGTCCGTAGTCATTGAGTAATAAATTTTCCGCGGCTCGACATTAAATTTCCTTACTGTTTAATTAGCTTTCCGCAAATGTACTGTACTCCAAACAGAAAATTTCTTGCCTTGTTTTCTTGAATAGTTGATTTTGAAATTTTGATGCAAGTTTTACCAAAATAACACTTCTTTTATATCACCTTAATCGCCGCTTACGCGAAGAATGCATTGTATAGGCCAGTGCAAAATGATCCTCAGCTAGAATTATAACTTGAGCGCGTGTAGTAGAATGAATAAAATCGAACATTTTCAGTCAGAAATTCTCAAAGACAAACTCGAAGAAACTTCGAAGAATTTCCCAAAGAAAATCAGAAGAATTGTCCAGAATTTTCCAAATTAAATCAGAAGAAATGCAGAAGCATTTTCCGAGGAATTTACGCCCTTCTCTCTGTCTGAGCGTTACGTGATTTGTGGACATTCCCTATTATAAATTTAAATTCATATTAATTTGAACTCAAATGGTAAAACAAAATCCTTTAGTAAATATAAACTGTAATTTACCGAAATTTTCAGGCGATTGAGAAAAAATATGTATGTGAATAGATCATTGACGTAAGTTTTTATTGCATGTTTAATTATATGCACAAACTTTTTCAAAGATGAGGTTTACAGCTAAATGGAATCAGACCTGTGCGCCGGTCATATCATCGGCGGCGGCGGCGTGGTGGTCACTTTTGCCCCAGCGGCGGCGGCGGCGGCGTGAACCGGCGTGGATTAAAAAATCAATGGCTGAAAGAATCAATTTTACCGTGGATCGTTGGATAACGGGGTTTGATTCACACAGTAGGAATTGCTCGTATAAAAACCGACTTCAGTGGATTAAAATTGCAATATTCTGCGTTTACCGATCATCAAACAGCACATTCAAAATAGTCAATTGCCGGCGATACTAATCAATACCAGATTTCAAAATGTTATTTGAATTACCACTATTTTGTTGCTCTTTGATTTTGATTAGGGTAACTGTACCGGTTTTGGCCATGTTCCTAATTTGGCCAATTTTGGGAATAACTCCAAAAATAAAGCAATTCGCAAGGGTTTTATTAGTTCCAACAAGAGATATATCCCTCACGCTTTAACGCTGCTTTCAACTGATCGATTATTTTGAAAAAATATGTATTTTTTAGGGTTGGCCAAATTAGGCACTAAGTTGGCCAAAACCGGTGCACTTCCCCTAATCAAATTTTAACAATAAATCCTGCTTTACTTTTTCGTGACCCCTAAGTGAAGAATTAGATTTCGGTGTCATAGAGCAAATTGGTAATAACTTTTTTCAAAAGTTATTTCAAATTTAGGATTTAGATGCACTTCAGTCGTTTTGATCTCAAAATAACTAAGTTTCCGAAAAAATCTAATATTTTCCTGAAATTTGTTTAAATATGCCAACAAAGCGCTTGGTGGAGTTTCTGAAAGAATTTCTGGAGGAAACTATGATTTTTTTTAATTCCTACAGACATTTCTCAGTAAATTTCATTAGGAATTCCTTCGTAAAATCCTATGACAATGTCTGCAGAATTTTTCTATTTTAGAAAGAATAATCCATTCAGATTCTCTTTGGGTAATTCCTTTAGTAAAACATAAAATATATTCATTCAGAAATTTATTGAAGAATGAACTATTTTCTGATGGAGTTCCTAAGAGAATTTTCTAAAGGACTTTCCGAGAAAATTCCTGAAGTAGTGTTGGAAAGTGTAGTAGGAACCTTTTAAGAAAATTTTGAGCAAATCCCCACAGACATTTCGAAGGAAATCCTAACAGTATTTCCAAAATGCATCAGCGGCTGCTTCCGCATCTTCCACGTTTGCACACCCCAGGCCCAGAGCCAACGTCATGTTCCAGGTTCTCTGCAAGTTCTTTTGCTGGTCTCTCTTTCTGCATACGCACTACATGTCCATCCCACTGTAATCTGCCTTATTTTATCAACCTGCCTATGTCTGCATTTTTGTATACTTAGTTTAACTCGTGGTTCATTCATTCGTCTGCTCCATTTACCATTTTCCACCACGCTGTCAAGTATTGAGCACAGTATTTTCAACTCAAACACTTTGATAATTTGATAATCTGCATCTTTTAACGTCCATGATTCATGGCCGTACAGGACGACTGGACGAATCAACGATGTGTACAGAGCTAGTTTTGTCAGTGTCTGTAGGTAGCTTCATGAAGTTACAAAAGAATTTTCTGGAGAAATTTTTAAAGGATTACCCTGGGAAATTCTATATTAAATTGCTTAAAGTAGTTTTGGAAGAATTCCGAATTTCAGGAACAATTATTGTCAAGATTTTGCTAAGGAACTCCGAAGGAATATCAAATTGATTTTCAAAGATATTCCAAAGCAAAATTCCGAAGCTGACAGAAATTTCCGAAGTAATCCGTTAATAAATTTCTGAAGGTGTTTTTAGAGATTTTTTTTGGAATTTCGAAACAATTTCCTAAGGTACTCTTAAAACATTCTCTGTAGATATTTCAAAAAGAAGGATTTTCAGAAGGTATATCCAAATTTCTGAACGAAGTCTTGACGGAATGTTCAAAGGAATTTTCGTAGATATCTAAGACTGTCAGAAGTTAGAAGAAGAATCTAAGACTGTCAGAAATTTCATACAGCAGCTTTGTGCAAAGTTCACTTGTTTGATTTTTTTTTCGATTTTTCCGTTTTCCGGAAAATTCTCCAAAGTATTCTATAAAAAAAATCAAAAAAAAATTCAAAATTTCCACTTTGATTACATTGTAGATTTTACTTATCATTTGATTTTCGGCAGTAACTTCTTTAGAAACTACAAGTGATTCTTTAGAATTTACACTGGGAATTATGTCGCACTTCGACAAAAATTATTAAGAATTTACAAAGGAAGCATTTTGGAATTTCCAAAAGACATTCTTTGGAACTTGTAATGGGAATTCTCCGAAATTTCCGTGAGAAATTCTTCAGAATTTCCACTGAAGATTGTCTGGGAAGTCCCCGGGTAATTTTTCTTAGTTTCTAAAATTCTTGGAATTTTCGCGAGGAATTTTTTGGACATACATATAAGCGAAATTCTTCGAAATTTAACGGCAATTTCTTCGGCAGTTCTAATGAAAATTCTTTGGAATTATCGATGGAAAAAGAAATTGTTGAAAACTTTCACGAGAAATTATTTGAATTTCCCACCAAAAACTCTTTGAGTTTTCACAAAAAAAATATTGCAATTCTTGTAAGAAAGCATTTGTAATTTTCATGAAAATTTATTCTATTTTTTTACGATAAATTCATCACAAATTCAACTGAAATCCTTCATAATGTCCACCGAGAATTATCTGGAAAACTCTTTGGAATGTCCATAGGATTTTTTAAAAAATTTCTTCAGGAAATCGCTCCTACTTTGCAAGAGAAATGTCAAAATATCGTAGGAATCCTTTAGCATGGTTTCAACAGGTAATAATTCAAAATTTTCACGGAAAATTACTCGACATTTTTACGGGAAAACTTTTGGAATTTAGGGGGCTTTTGGAAAAGTCTACTAGGGGGGAAGGGGTGGTGGGTTTGAAAATGTGAAAATTCGGCCTACGTGGTTCGTGGGAAGTTGTTTAGAAATACTTTCAAAATCTCTTAAAGTAGTTCAAACGGGAATTATTTTCGAAAATCCATTCAGGCTCTATTTTAAAAATGCCTTCGGAAATACATTTAGAAATTCCTGCACAAAACCCTCCAGGAATTTCTTCAAAACCTTCTCTAAAAATTCATTTGAGAGCTCTCAAAAAAATTTTCTTGAATAATCTAAAAAAATTCCACCAATAATTCATTTGGATATTGAATCAGGGATTTTTTTATAAGTTTCTTCCAGGATATCAATTGAAAATTAATTAGATAATGAAATAGTTTTCGGTTGCTAATTGAATTTTTGAAAAAATAAAACAAATAAATTAAACAAATAACACTGAAAAAATCTGAAGGTAATACTGAAAGAATTTCGTAAAGAACCCATCAAGGCATTTTCAATGGAATTCCTGCAGGAAGTTCTGGAAGAATTCTCGGAGAATATTTTAAAGGAATTGCTGGAAAAAGTTCTGAAGAAATTCCTTAGGAAAATTAGGAAGAAATCCCTTATGCAATATCTGGAAGAATTTATTTGAGGAATTCATAGAATAATTGGGTCCTAAAACCCTACCTCGTTTATAGTTGCAAACGATAGTGCATCGGTCAAGAATACTTGAACCGATGTTATAAAAAATCTGGTAAAAATCAAAATCAGTAAAAATAATATTTTTATGTTTAATACATTTTGAGGCAAATATTGGCCTGTGCAACATTTTAGAACGAATCAACCATCAGCCCAAAACGTCAGGCCCATATATTAACTGTCAAAGGTTGAGTCAAGTGCCCTGTGGTGTTTTGCTAGTGCGTTTGAATCCGTACGTCAAACAAGACCGAAAATGTCGAGGAAGCATTTTTCATCTATTTTCAAATTTCAAATTAAACAATGTTCCTTTCAATTTTTGAGTCAAAAGAAAAACTGACGCGTTCAGGATGATTAGCTTCATCGTTCCCTGAAATAAAATCGAATATCGGTTCTTCATTTTAGGACCCAATTGCCGAAGAAATTCATGAGGAGGTATTCCTTTAAAAAATTGAAGAGTTGTTAAACAGTTTTTGAATGGAATTTCTTGAGACATTTATTATGAAATATCTGGAGGAATCGCTACAGAAACTTCCGAAGGAATTCCTTAACGATTCTCCTAAGGAATTCTTAACAACATTTTCGTAGAAATTACTGAAACAATTTTTTGTATGTATCCCATAAGGAATTTCCTGAAGAAATTCGTGAAGGATTTTCTGAAGAACTCCGTAATGGAATTTCTGAAAGAATTTTCGGAGAAATTTTGTAAGACATTTCCGGAAGAATACATAAAGTAATTTTCTAAGGTTTTTTATTGAAACTTTTCGGAGGAATATCTGGAGGAATGTACTAGGAAATATACCAAGTGGTTTTGGCGCTTTGGGGATGTATTCAAGTCTTCACAAAAGCTTATGTGCCACAACAAACATAATTTGCGAGTCACCTACAGGCAGTGTTGTCTTACACTCTGTGCAACGATGGACATTTAGAAAATTCAAATAGCCTTCTATTAGTTGCACTTACTTAGTTAAGATTGTAAAATCGTTTGGATGGAGTAAAATCAAAGAGCAGAATTTTTTGCACAGAGTATAGGACAACACTGTCTACAGATTTAGGTGCCCGACTGAATGAGGTTTTGGCATAGACGAATTCCAAAGACCATTTCAACATTTTTTGTATTATTCTACTTAGGGTCGATTTCTTCACCTCCGCTTAGGCCTTAAACCATGTTTAAGCGTATGGGTAAGCACCGCTTAAGAGTTAAGCGGAGGTGAAGAAATTGGCCCTTAGTAGATTAAATCTACTAGATACAGCCTAATTCAAATTCACAACTAATCAACCAACCAATTCATTATCCAATGTTTGTCACCACACTGTCTTAGAGGCACCATCACTTGAGGTAGATTTGAAATTGAATTCTGACGAGTTCTACCTCAACAACATTCTAACAACTAACTAACAACAACAATCATAACACGAGTTTAGTACTATTCCAATCAATTCCACCACGTTGTATTGTCTTACAAATACGTATTTCGTCTCTGTAAGGCCATCTTCAGTGCCTCTTATTTTACTCGACTCGACTCAAGTTAATTGATTTTTTTTATTGCGATTAGTCATCGGCGTTATTATTATCGGAGGCGCGCCGACCCAAAATCGCCGGCGGGGGCGGCGTGAGTAAAACCACCGGTGGCGGCGGCGAAATTCATGAATTGGCCATTTTTATAAATGTTCTTGAATTCCGTTCCCTTAGGGTTCTTTCAGAAAATTCGTAACGCTGAATTTGATAATTTTGATACCCCACTCTCCCTATCGTAACCCCTTTTTCAGGATGATTTAATTTTTTGTACGGACCGTAATACTTGGTCTGACTTCCTCCCTCTCCCTAAAGCGTTACGTAATTTGTCAACAGTCCCTTAGGAAAGCGAGAAAGGCACTATCGTTACTAGGTTTTGTTACTCTCTAGATTGCAATGCGGCCAGACGGGCCGGATCACGTTATCCACTAGCTTCTGGTCAAGCCACGGAAGCCGTCCGGGGTGGGCTACACCCGCCTCTTTTACTCAGGGTCGGCCTCGACAATGGGGGACTAGGTCACACTGATCAGGATGCAAAAATACTGAACACGGTCGTTTTATTTATGGAACTTTTATTTTTACTCACGTTGTGTGTAGTGTGTATATATGAAGCTGGATGGATCTGCGCGTATGTGGCAAGGTTGCCACGGTATCGGCTCGGAATATCCTTACTTGCGGCCGTTGGGACTAGCTTGCTCCCACCGTCCGAGGATGTCACGGCGTCGACTCGAGTGTTCCGATGTGCGCCGTACGAGAACAGCTTGAGCCTCTTTCGGTCGCTATGCGACTCGTGCACCAGAACAACTGTCGGAATGGTCCAATGCACCGAGTTCATCATTGACGTTTGAGCGGTGCGCTGTTTACTTAGAATGAATACTTTTTCATTCATCGAGTTCATGCAAGTGTTCATTTTTAGTAAACAGCGCCCGTCTCAAACGTCATTGTGTTCATTCGGAGCATTGGACCATAGGGTTCTCCTGAGAAGAGGTCACTAAACCACTATGTCCTAGCGGGAATGAACAGGGCGGACGATCTCGGGCTTGCTCACGGTTGAGGTTAGGTCAAAACGTGACCAAAACCTAATGGGTCCTATTATAATAGTGGATGGGTCTTAGAGTAAAGTTTTACGGGAAGTTCCTCGGCAACTTAACGTACCTGACTCTTAGAAAAGGTCTCTTAGGGTTTATTCCTAGTATTAGCAAAACTAGCACTTCTCACTCTTTTTTTATTAAACTTGGATATTTTTATAAACTTGGATGTTACTCCTTCGAGCTCTTGAGTGGAAAAAAACGAGCCGAGGAATTTATTGTCTGACCAACCCCAAACCAGACTCATTGAGCTCCCCATTTGCCAACTGCAGAATCCATCAAACAATGTAAGAGTATATTGTGTGTGGTATTGGTAAGTGTGTTAACAATCTGTTAATCGATAATCGAGCCATTTTCTCCGGATAATCGAGCCTCCGGATAATCGAGTCCGGCCTGTACTGATGTTATGTGTTATATGTATACTGACATCCCATAGCAAGATGTTGAGGGGAAGGGTCATTTGGCCGAAATCCATTCGGCCGAAAGCCATTTGGCCGAATGCCGAATGTCGTTTGGCTGAATGGGTCATTTGGCCAAATAGACCTGTGCAGGAGTTCATCAAATTCAATCACCCGATGGATTTTGACATTTGAGCGGGTCGTCTTCTCGAACAAAAGTTCATTTTGCGTTCATTATGCGACCCGCTCAAACGTCATAATTTCTTGGGGGAGTTCATTTTGCGTTAGTCTATGGATCATTTGATCCAGGCAGGACGGATAAGGGAATAGATTTCAAGTGAAGTTTAGAAATGCGCAATAGACCCGTTTTGCTAGTTTCACGGGTGGGAGTGTTGAGTGAAGTTTGATATTCTGTGAAACTGGCAACACAGGTTATTAAATTAATGTACATACCTCCATACAGAGGCAAAAGGATTTAATTAGAATAGTTTAGAGCGGCGATGGAGACTGTGGCTCGTAGATTGAAGTGAAACTAGTTTGTAAGTTATTTCATATAAATAATAAGTTCAATAATATTTCATAATCTATATACATAAAAATGAATTTCTGTCTGTCTGTGCCTTATAGACTCGGAAACTACTGAACCGATCGACGTGAAAATTTGTATGTAGAGGTTTTTGGGGCCGGGGAAGGTTCTTAAGATGGTTCGAGACCCCTCCCCGCTTTGGAAAGGGGGGCTCCCATACAAATGAAACACCAATTTCTTCATAACTCGAGATCTAATCAGAAAATAAATCAATTTTAGGCGAAACGAAGTTCGTCGGGTCTGCTAGTTGCATAATAAATTTCGGCTTTGGAGCTGTGTGAAATGGACACTGCTGTCAAAACTGTTACTTTCGAGCCAGAAAGAATCTGGCGCAACACTAGTTAAGAATTGATTCTCAATAATGCTGCACAGCAGACCTGGCCGCTTTTATCTGTGAACTACATTTATTTTTCTTGCCAATATTTATGTTTGAAGCACAAACATAAATATTGGCAAGAAAAGTGATAGATATAGTCAAATCTATCACTTTCCAGGATTCTTTCACGAACTGGCTGTGTATGTATAAACTAGACTGGCTTTTGGCGACACACCTTTAACCTTCCGGGACTCGCATTGTTGTAAAAAGTACAACACATTGAGTAAAAATGGGATATTTTTTTAGTCAGTTGACCAATTTGCACCAAACCACCATGTATTCATCAAAAAATCCATCATTTCAGAAGATAATAAAAATGATTCGATAGAAGGCTCGGGTAAATATAGGTAAATAAAAGGCTCAGGTGCACTGGGAAAAGTGACCAGTAATGAATTATTTATTTATTTCATGAACAATTCATCCTAAAGTAGCGCAATTTTTTCTATATTATTTCTGACAATAACCTTGAAGTTAATTCGCAGTTCTCAATCACCTATGACCGTAGGTGGCCACCAGGCGGCCTTCCGGAAAACCCGGAACGTTCGTAAAATGGTAATTTTGGGAAGTTCGTTCTACAGCAGCGCAATTTTTTCTAAGCAATTTCTGACGGTGATCTTAAAGTTAATACACAGTTCTTACTCTGCTATGACCGCAGGTGACCAAGAGATGGCCTTCCGGATAATCCGGAACGACCAAAAAATGGTCATTTTGGGAGTTCGTCCTAGAGCAACGCAATTTTTTCTAAGCCATTTCTAACGAAGATCTTACTGTTAATTCATAGTTCTTACTCTGCAATGGCCGCAGGTGACTACCAGACGGCCTTTCCGCAAATCGTTCGCGAAAATGGCCGTTTGGTACAGTTCGTCCTAGACCAACATTTTTCTTCTAAACCATTTCTGACAATGACCAGGGAGTTAGTCAATTATCTTTACCAGACGATATTATATAGAGTTTTCCACCTTCACCATAGGTATAATAATAACTCAAAAATATACTACGCAAACAAATGAATGACGAATTTTATCATAATAATACTTAAATAGTAGTCATTGATGATAATAACCACATCAGGTATTCGAGAGATATTGAATACCAATCCAATACCTCTTCTAAGTTAAGTTTTTCGACAAGTATGATGTGTTTGTAATGGCCATCTAAATTCCTGAAAATACCTCAATGAGGTACCATACCTACTTGATGTACATACAGTACACTTTGCCTTACTCGATGTACTGTAACTCGATGTGAATCCTGGCTATAGTATGATCAGCTTCTTGATAACAATTTCGATAATAATAACGAGTGGCCAACCTCAACAAACATTAAATGCTGGTAAAGGTCTTATTTAGCCAAAAAGAAGCTACCCGAGCAGGAGCGACGACCTCGATACCAGAAATTGGTATGAACTAGCCTTGCATAAGAGGTAAAATACCAAAAAATAATACCAAACACTTAGATGCAGAATACTTGAGCTATAACATGCTTAGGTATTTCAATACCATACGAATAATAATTGGTTATGCATTTGGTATTGAAATTCAATTTAATAATTGAGTTTGTTATGGCTTAAGTATTATGCATATTAGTTTTTAATATTATTCCTTTGGTATTTTACCTCTTATGCAGGGCTAGTTCATAACAGAGTACGGTATTATTAACAGAATTAGGTATTATTGAGCCAATTTCTCCTGCTCGGGTACTTCAGCTAGAAAACTAGACTGTTTGTTGGGATGTGATAGGAACGCAAAAGACGGAATTCTAATTGGATGTAAGACACAAGTTTTTCCTGCATTTCCAATTCTAACAGTTACTGCTAGACTAGTCAAGTTGAAGGTACAGAATTGAAATGGAAACGATACGGAAATTCATTTCATGTTCTAGCGATTGCTGGAACATGAGAAATATGGATAAAGATACAAAGTAGGCGAATGAAATGAACCTGAGATCGAACCCAAGGCCTCCTGCGTATAAGACAGAAACGGTAGCCATATGACTATCAAGCACACTTTTCTGAACACATTGGTTTTAAAATACCAAATAACTGTAAATGACGGCACGTTTAAAACCCACATATCCTGAGATATCCAACAAAGCTGGTTGATTCATATATCACCACCTAGCGGATGTAATCCAAACTAAACCGTTTTTCAGAATATTGGTTTTCATTCTCGAACAGCTGTGTAGAAGACGGCCACTCTCTAATATCACAGATCCGGGGATATATAACCAAACTGGTGATCTCAGATGCATTAGCACTACTCTACGGATGAATATTAAACTTCATAATTTTTCAATATATTAGTTTACAATCCCCAAACAACTTTGTAGAAGACGGCAATTTTCTAAATCCCACAGATCCCGAGATATCTAAGAACTGATATCTCATATGCAGTAGCGCCTCCTTGCGGATGAATTCTAAATTATTCAGTTAGTAAATAGATTGTGTTGTAAAACGATTTACCAAATAAGTAGTGCACAGATTGAAGCATCCATCTACCAATAAATGGATCCAATTTCATACGAAAGAAAACACATAGAAATGTTTTTTTTTTTATCAGATTGAAGTCTGCTGAAAGTTAGAAGGAGTAAAAACACAGCGCCTGTCGCATATTTTATGTGTCATTTCTTTTGTCTGATCCCGATTCTGTGGAATACAAGTCACGTCAGAGTTTTGCCCACCCCGAGATTGCACATCAGGAAACTTCCTAAGGTAAGTATTCTACAGCATGGTACCGACCTCAGCGAATTTTTTAACCATCAACTGTTGTATATAGATTTTCTTTTACAACCAGTTTAATCCGAAACTCGATCCGAAATGATTTAGGGTTTAAGGAGAATGTGGTTTAGCTAATCGCTTTTGAATTCCAATTCCAATTCCATTTGGTTGCTGTGTTCAAAAGATATAACGAAAACGTTATTTAGTGTTTCATAAGTTTGTGATGAATAGAACAATGAACTCTCTAATCCCACCATCGCGTTGTGATGTGGTGGGTTTTACTCTGCCTTTCCCGATCGAGTTGTTGGAGACTAAACTGTATGTCCACTCCACACATGCCTGTGGAGCCTTCAGCAGAACAAGTTTTTCAGCATCAGAAACTTGCAAAACAACGTCTGTCTTTCCCATCCATCCAACCGGATCCAGAACATGCAAGTGACGTTTATTTCAAAGAAGATGACTCTCTTTCGGCACGAGAACGTCCGCCTGGCACATCCTATATCAGAGGATTTTAACCGATAAAATTAAAGTTGCGTCGTGCCATGTGCCATTGACAGCTAATCCTCAATTGTTTCCCCCCGGCGCGGTGCACTCGCCGAGACCCTTTCGGTAATCACCCGCAGTGTTTGGAAGAATTGTGTAACAAAGAAGTTTAGGATTACACAAAAGGTAATGTGGCACGTGGCGGCGATCGACACCTCTCGGTTCCCTCGAGGGCCCGCTGTCGAATAATTACCTTCCGTTCCAACGAAGGGCGCGGTGCGATATGTTTCATTTCATTAGATCTCCTCCTACAGGAAAATCGAGAATGATACAAACGAAAGAAAAAAACAAACCAATCAAATCCAGCAGCCCCTTGGCTAATTAAATTATCGCAATCCGAAGAATTTCTCTTTGATACATTCCCGCAGTGCCCGCGGGCGACCACACTGCTGCTTCCGTGCGTATGAACACTGCCACATATTGGACGAGGCGTTGGCGTTGGTGTTTCTTAGGAATCATTCATCGTATGTGGGGGGCTGGTGGGGGGAACTGTCAGAACAACGTCTGCTTCTACAAGCGAAAAAAACGTGAATTGGACAAAAAAAAGCATTAGCGAGAAATCAACACTGACCATGGATCGAAGAAATGTTGTACTGATATGGTGGATGGAGGCATCGCATGCGAGAGAGGTGTTTGCTGGAATGTTTCAGGGCACCGAATGGAACGTTCCGCAGATATTGGCCTGATATTAGCCATCGTTTGCTTATCAAAGCTAACAGCAAAATTGACTAATCTCGCGGTTACTTTAATGAAATGGTCATTCATCTATTAATATATTGTTCCTTGTCAGCGTGGATTCGATACTAGCTTCTATTAGAGAAATAACTAACATATTGTTTTGCATGGATTTCTGGTGAAATAAATCAGACTGACTTCAAAAACTTCAATTCGTTTTTCGTAAAATAATAAATTCATTCTTTAATGCTCATTCGCAATCCTTGAATCCTTAAATTAAGAAGAAGAAATAAATCACCAAACAAGGAGGGAAACCATCGTCCTTCCAGAACCCATGTTTTTTGGCCACTTACCAAATTCATAATGTCCACTTCATCGAGCTGCTGCTTCCGGAGTCGTTCTTCCCGCCGGAGTGCCGCTTCCTTTTGCTGATGCCGGCGCTGTTTGTTTCTCAAGTGTCCCATGTTCCGGTCCGGCGGCGAAGGCGACGTCGGTGGCGCACTTTTTCCGTTCCGTTATTCTTGCGGTCCTGTATAGTTGCGAGCAGCCTGAAAGTTAAAGTAAACGACAGGAGCGGGATGTTAAAGTTATTCGCCAAATTCGCTCTACGTAGTTCATTCTAACTTAATCTCTGTAAGGCGAAGGGAATAAGATTAAGCATATGCGGTATTTCGAAAAATTTCGTTTCAGATGGTTCGAAACGAAATTCCGCGGAATTTCGCGGAATTTGAGCATGGCGAAATCTGATATCTTGATTTCGTTTCGTTTCGTAAATTTTCAAAAATTTCGCTTGAAAAAATTAGCCTTTAACGAAATTTAACGTAATTCCGCGAAATTTGGAAACAAATTTAGACTTAAACCACACTGTCTCATACGTTCGTGTATTATCAAAGCGGCTGCGCCGCTGAACAAAAGTTTTAAGCTGTTTTCAAAACTTAATTTTATACAAATTTCTCTATTAACGCTTACTACAAAATACCATTCTGAGTCGACAAACACGTACTTAGCTTTCTTCTACAAAACGTCTTCAGTGTTTTGTTAGAAATTTCCAGCAAAAAACTCAGGCTCAGATTGCAAATATAATCAGATATGAATCGGAGCAGTACAACTTTGTCACAGAGACAAAGTCGTGGCATGAATTCCTGAGGCCTTTGAGAAGTATATTCAGAGCGCCCCTTTCTTAATAAAGGCCAATTTCTTCACCTCTTATGCCTCAAACTAGGTTTAAACGCATGACTAAGCATCGCTTAAGAGTTAAAAAGGCCATAATATTATGATTAAACGAAGCATCATTTTGCGTTGGATTGATTTGAAATACGGTTTTCATCTTCGAGTTTTCAAAATAATTTCGTTTACAATAAATATTCGTTTTTTTCGTTCACATAAATTACCTTTTCTACAAACCAAAGATTCCTTTCCCGTGGTGCTCACGGAGATGTAGAGCATTCCTCGGTTTCTTATAATAATGAGTGTAGAACTTATTTTCCTCTCCTAATCCTAAATTGACTGTAAGGGCATGACCGGCTCATACTGTCCATAGCAGTTGTTTCCTGCACTTAATTGAAGTCGGTTGGGAATGAAAAATTGACAACATTTTTTGCATGCCTTATATGCACAAACACATAATGAGACGAATTTCAATACTTTTATATGAGAACATTAATGCTTTCAGAGAAATATTTCCTTATCTAAATGAATCCTTAGAATATTCTGAAAATTGTCAATTTAATCCAACATGTTCAGTAGTTTCAAACATGCCATCAAAACAGAAAGGGTGCGCACCCATTTTACATTTTTTTCAAGCGAACAAAGAACGTGGAAATACCGTGACCGCGGACAATTTTGAACTTGAAAATATCTCGAAAAATGTTAAAGGATTTTAAGTAGACCGTGCTTAATTGTTTTCAAAGGTGATTGGAAGTTCAAAGACACGAAGCAACTCATCAATAGGATCAGAAGCATCATCCGGAAATGGCTGCTGTCCAACGGTCATGTGAGACCTACAAGATTAAACTACGCCGCACGACGAACCACGAACCATATGCTATTATTCATTATTCTAAGTTTAAAGACTAAGGCCAACTCTTTATATAACGTATATCAGATTGAACTGTACTTCTTTGTAGTTTTCTTTCCGAGCAATTCTTTTCATTCTCGCTATTTGGTGGCCACCCATTATTTAAAGACAAACAGACAATAGCTTGGTTCGTCGAGTTGATTGTATATATGTAAGACTATGGGTCTCCAAGCTTCCTAAAAACGAGTGAATTTGTAAGGAAATGATATCCTTTTGTATTTGTATGAGAAAGGTAAAATTATTTCTTTATATATGGCAAACTGCTGCCGTAAAAACTTTGCGATCACATTTCTGAAACACGAACTGAAATACATATCTTTGGGCATTTTTGAAAGGTGCAGAGGATTCGTCTAGCGAGAAAATATATGCTTTCAACAATTCTCTATCTGCGTATACGCCTGGCACAGATATAAATGAGTATTCCACCAGATAAAAGATAAAAAATAAAATTAAAATAAGATAAAAGATAAAAGATAAAAGATAAAAGTTAGCTCAATATCATAAACCACGCAAGTCAATATGAATGAAATAAGGTTTTAAACAGAATTTGAATCAGAATACAAAAAAATCCCACAATTTCTATATTTTTATATACTAACTGATATAAAGCTGAACTGATATAAAATCTATCAGATTCGAGAGCACACACTCCACGAATAATTCCTTTAAAGGCAGCACAAATGCTGGGGTATTGCCTTATCGCCAATGGTGAACGGGAACGCGGCGATTTATCACATACTGCTTCTTCTGTTACTATAACTCTATTGGTCTCAACGCAGTTATTTGACTTTGAAAAAAAATGAAATCAGATTGGCGTACATAATGTTAAATTAGTTCAACAAAATTTCCGCGGAAAAAAATTAAAATTTCGTTTCGTTTCGTAAAATTTCGAATTAAATGGACCATGATTTCGTATCGTTTCGAATTTTTGAAAGTAATATATATTTCGTTCCGTTTCGTTTCGAATTCACATAGATATTTTGAATTTCGTTTCGTTTCGTTTCGTTAGGAAAAAGTGTTTTATCGCATACCCTTAAATAAGATGTTTGAATATTTTTTCTGGAGACTTCGGCGAGTAGGCGGAAGCAGGGAGGGGATTGCCATCTTTAAGGAAATCAATAAATTTCACTCCGACCGACAACAACGTGTTGATACTCATGGATTCAGGCGAGAACTTCTCGTTCTCGTTTCAAATTCAACCCCTAAAGTCTCCATTCATTCATTATGAATTGCTTCGCCCTTTCCTTAACCCGGGGTACCTTTCGTTTCACGACTCTAACACCCAAAGCATAGATTTTTTTTTTTTCCTAGAGAAGAATTGAGGGTGCTTAATGGATATCCGAATTCGCGAAAAATTGGCATAAAGCATAAAGTGGCCTTTCTGATATGGCCATAATGAACTCGGTAGCAGTGGTTGTCAATCGTTAAACCTATCGCTAGTTTCTCGATTTTTTCAAAGAAAGCTAAATAATTTTAAGTTAAGTTTGATCTTTTCCAACTCATTCACTACCATTGATTGCCATTGTTTTCAACATATCACATCGTTCACAGATTTGCCAAACCACTCCAAAACGTGTGGTTTGGCAAATGATTTTTACTCGACTGAGGTATTGATAGCTTTTATAGAAAATTTTAACAATATCTGTAGAAGCTATCAATTTCCTACAAATTCCTGAAATCAAGTAATCTGTGGCCGCCTAAGTTTCTAAAACGTTTATTTAAACGATAAATTTTATGTTTATTTTTTGTTTTTGTACATTACAATAAAGGACCTGTTTGACAGCCTTCAATGGCGTTATTTGAATTTAGACCTTGAAACTACATTTTGATAACCTAACTATTCTATGTGCGAAATCAGACTAAGGCCGGAGTGGCCTGTGGCCAATACATAAAAGTCTTCTCTATTTAGCTCGATCCATGGCTGCACTTCGCCAACCACGCAGTCTGCAAATCGTCCTCCACCTGATCGATTCACTTTACCCGTTGTGCACCTCGCCTTCTTGTTCCCGTCGGATCGTTGTTTTGACCCATTTTCACCAGATTACTGTCCGACATTCTGACCACGCGCCCGGCCCACCGCAATCTTCTGATTTTCGCGGTGTGAATGATGGATGGTTCTTCCAACAGCTGATGCAACTCGTGGTTCATTCGCCTCCTCCCTGTACCGTCCGCCATCTGCACCCCACCATAGATGCTACGCAGCACTTTCCTTTCGAAAACTCCCAGTGTGCTGCCGCCACCTTTGGATCACCTCACGCTCGTTCGTAAGAAGGTTCCCGTTTATGTCCTTACACATATCAGGCTGTGGCACGTGGCCCTTACGTGAACGGTTTAACTTCTCATGGAACTTTCATGCGTTATTAGCGCGCTACAGTTCCTCCGTCTCTTCACGGTCTCGATCTTCCGGCTGGCGATTTTTCCTCCGAAAAATCGAGTTTTGTCTGTTCCGCGCCCGTTTGTATCGTGCCTCGTTCGCCCTCGTGCGGTGTTGCAGCAATCTCGCCCATGTTGCATTCTTCTCCTCAACTAACTGCTCACATTCGCCGTCATACCAGTCGTTTCTCTGATCCGGGGGCATCGTGCCTACCCGACTAACACATATGTTGTAGAATAGTTACAGTAACTCACATGCAACCAAATTTGGTCACATTTGAGTTGCTGCAACCAAATCAAAGTGAGTTGTGCTACTAGGGTAGTACAGCGGTTGCGATGCTTCCAATGGCGGATCGAATATCTCTCCAGCCATCTTCAAGAGACGCTGCTCTAGCTGCTCTTCCGTTGGGAGTGCCACTTCCAGCTGCTACGCGTAGTCTTGGGCTAGTCTATCGTCTTGTAGCCGCCCAATGTTTAGCCACGGCGGACGACTCCGACGCGTATTGTACACTGTCGAGAGTTTTGAGCGCAGACATACTGCAACGAGGTAGTGGTTGGATTCAATATTCGCACTGCGGTAAGTGCGAACGTTCGTGATGTCGGAGAAGAATTTACCTATTCTATGTACACTACTGAAAATTTGATACCCTAAATTGGAACTAATGCCCTAAAAGCATCTTGATCCGAGTACAAGCAACGAACCCTAAACTTCTCTTCACACTCACCAAAGCGATCATTTAAGGTTTCTATCCCGGCCAGGCGGTGGACCACAGATATTCTTGTCTTGGGAGGAGTATTGAGAATCATCCTCAGGAACTTGTTTTGCACTCGTTGGAGGTTCAGATGCTGTCGAGGGTCAAGCCCAGGTAATCGGACTCATTGGCCCATTCCACGCAGTCGTGCCATTGAGGATGACTTTACAGTTCCCAGGCGGAACATGTTTAGGGGATTTAGAGTGGGGGAAAATGATGACCTGGGTCTTCGCCGCGTTGATTTGTATTTGTATTTGTATTGTAGTGATACACTCTGTCAGGCCTAGTGGGAGTTTTGCCACTAGCGCTGTGATCACTCTACCGTAGTAGACGATTTATCTTAAGGTTTTTGAAAAAAACCGCGTATTAGAACCTCGGGGAACAACCTGATAGATAAGGAAAATAATATCCTATTTTTCTGCGGGCTTATTGGTGCGAAATGGTTTCCTACTTTTCTGCGGATTTTGGGATTTCCGTTTTCTACGCCGTTTTAAAAATGGTTGGGATCCTTAAGAGCCGAGATAAACCGATTTCCGTGGAAGTTTTTTTTATGCAGTGCGTATTTCCCGAGTACAAATCGGCTTCATTGGATAGAAATGTCGTTAGGATATAAATAGGAATAAAACATGGCCCAACAAGTTTCAACATCGCTACATCCTACGTCTGTTTGTATGTGGTGATTTATGGAAATCAAAAATACTGTTGACAATGACATCTACTTGAACGAAATACGCATATTTGATAACTGGTGTAACAAAAGCTTACTACAACTTAATGTCAAGAAATGTAATTTGATCACTTTCAGTAGAAAACGGAGCACACCATCGATAACTGTAACTCTAGGAAATCAACCAGTACAAAAATGTGAAAGGGTTAGAGATTTGGGTGTAATCTTAGATGCTAAGCTAACCTTTACTGACCACTACAACACTATTATCCATAGAGCAACAAATATGCTCAGTTTTATTAAAAGATTTAGTTATAACTTTCAAGATCCTTATACAATTAAAACTTTGTACGTTGCGTATGTCAGATCAATTATAGAATATTGTAGCATTGTATGGTCTCCGTATATGAAATCACATGATGATCGAATAGAATCAATTCAAAAGCAATTCCTTTTATATGCCTTACGCAAATTAGGGTGGACAACATTCCCACTTCCGTCGTACGAGGCGCGATGTATGCTTATAGATATCCAATCATTAAAAAAGCGTCGTAAATTTGCCATGATCTCATTTGTGAATGATATTGTTTCGCACCGCATTGATTCCACCAAACTATTGTCTTGTTTAAATTTTTACACTCCTACTCGGCAATTGAGAAATCGAAACTTGTTTGCCACCTGTCATCATCGAACAAATTATGCAAAATTTAGTCCAATGAATCAAATGATGTCTGTTTACAATCAGTATTGTGAAGCAATTGATTTAGCCATGCCTCGTATGAGCCTAAGAAAATATTTTAGGAACATTAGTTACAATAGAACATAGTTATAAGTTTTTTAATGTAGTCTACATTATGTTTGACGAAATAAATAAAATATAAAATCAATCGCTCTCACCCTAGAATCGGTTTTCAATTTCAATATTCTATAAATCTCCTCAACACTCTTCTGGTGTTGTGCTAAATATGCTTGCAGAAGCAAAATATTCTTCATCCGATCATCAAGTTTTTACACTTGTTTTTGTTGCAAAATTAACACTCTGAAAAACGCTTTCAGTATGTCATTTTTTTTATAAGAGATGAAGGTAAATCTGCATCCCGTGTGAGTCTTATTTGGGTGCTCTCTCTAACATACACTCTGACACACCCTGACACTCTTTCTTACGCACCCTGACACTCTTTCTTACGCACCATATGAGTCTTACTTGAATGCTCACCACTGACATACCATGTGAGTCTAACTTGGGTGCTCACCCTTTACGCACCATGTGAGACTAACTTGGATGCTCACCCTACCACCTGATTCACGCTCTAGCACACAAATCTGAGCCTTATTTAGCACACCCTGCCACTCCTCCTGACACACCATGTGGGACTTACTTAGGTTCTCACTTCTGACATGCGAGTCTGACTTGGGTGCTCGCCCTTAACATACCATGTGAGTCTGACTTGAGTGCTCACCTCTAACATGCCACGCGAGGCTGATTTGGATGCTCACTCTACTCACCTCTGCCATGCCTCGAGATGTCGATAGCGATAGGTACCAACAGTTCTACGTTACGACCCTCCTACCTCGGCATGTGCAGTCCGTACTAACATCTATGCGCTCACTCTTCTGCCATGCCTCGTAGTGGCGACAGCGGTTGGCACTCGCTGCGACACTCTCACCTCGAAATGTGCAAATCTCTCATTCACTTCCACGCGCTCAGCCTGTTTTCGCTCTAACTAACCAATCACAAGTTAGTCATGTTTGTCGATTGCTGCTCGGCGCGCCAGATTCTCTGCAAGGTTGCAGTCGAAACTGCGTTCCACTTCTCCACCGCTTGGCACATCCTCTGGATAAGGGTATCCAGGGTTGTGTCCCGACCGCAAACGTCTAGCATTGCTCGTCTTTCGACGTCGAAACGAGGACATACGAACAGTATGTGCTCTGCAGTTTCGTCAACACCTGGGCAGTCAGGGCAGACGGGGCTCTCCGCGTGCCCAAACCTGTGGAGGTACTGCCGGAAGCAGCCATGGCCTGACAGGAATTGTGTCAGATGGAAGTGAACTTTCCCATGGGGTCTCTCCACCCAGCTCGATATGTTAGGTATCAGCCGGTGGGTCCACCTACCTTTAGAAGAGTTATTCCACTCGCGCTGCCATCTGGCAACCGAGGTCACCCTGATGCGTTCGCGGGCTCCTCTGGTGCCACGTAGCTCGAAACACTCCTCGTCTTCCCGGATGACCAGCCCGACTGGCATCATGCTCGCAATCACGCAAGCTGCATCGTGTGATATCGTGCGGTAGGCAAATATCACTCTGAGGCACATTAAGCGGTACGTGCTCTCCAGCTTCCGCAGGTAACTGGTTACCCCCAGAGCTCTCGCCCAGGACGGGCCGACGTACCTAAGAATAGATACGGCAACACCTGCCAGTAGCTTACGTATATTGGCACACACCTTGGAACTGTTGGACATCATCCTCGATAATGCCGCAACAGCAGTCGAAGCCCTCTTGCATGCGTAGTCGACATGGCTGGCGAAGGTCAGCTTGTCGTCTATTACGAACCCAAGGAGCTTCAAACTTCGCTTTGATGCAATCGCGTCTTCCCCCACGTGAATCACTGCATGTTGAACCGACTTTCGGTTGTTGACGATAACCACCTCCGTCTTATGTTGAGCGAGCTGCAGGCCTCTAGCGCTCATCCAATCCTCCACCGTGCTGATCGCGTGTGTTGTGTTCAGTTCTATATCGGGAATTGACTCCCCGTAGACTTCTAAGGTTACGTCATCTGCGAAATCGACGATCTTAACACCAGGAGGGAACTTTAGCTTCAGAACCCCGTCATACATAAGGTTCCATAGTACCGGGCCCAGTATTGAACCTTGCGGAACTCCTGCTTTAATAGGTACGCTTCTCTGACCGGCATCGATCTCGTATAATAGTACACGGTTCTGGAAATAGCTTTCCAAAATCCGGTACAGGCCCACCGGCAGGCTAAGCCGGTGTAACGAGAGCGCGATGGCATCCCAGCTTGCGCTGTTGAATGCGTTCTTCACATCAAGTGTCACTAACGCACCACAGTATCGAATACCTCGCCTTTCTGTTGGATCGCTATCTCGGCGGTCTTTACCACCGAGTTAATAGCGTCCAACGTGGACTTACCCTTGCGAAAACCGAACTGGTTGTTAGACAGGCCGTTCGTACCCTCTGAGTACGGGAGTTAAACGAATTACTACCTTAAATCTATTTTTAAAAAATAACTTTATTCACTAATTAATCTTACTGTCTAAGTCCTAAGCTAATCACAAACTGACTGTCCACATTCTGATGGTTGCTGATATTTATAGATGGTAAAAAGTGTTTTCTTCTGATTCCTTGTTTTGATTCGATAATGTTAATTATCGATTGTTGATATTTGGTCGCCGTATGGCTCGGTGATATCGTTGACTAGATCGTGTGGCGGGTCGACGTGTTTTGGTTTTGCAATAACTCACGTGTTTTGGATTGGCGGTACCTTGGGGCCTGTTGAGGATGATCCTCTCTAGCAACTTGCCCGTTGTGTCTATAAGGCAGATTGGACTATGCGCCGATAGGTTGCCCGGCGGCTTCCCGGCCTTCGGCAACAACACCAGTTTCTGTATTTTCCATCTTTCGGGGAATCTACACTCATCTAGGCATCTTTGCATAGCTAGCCTGAATATGTTCGGGTTCGCTATGATTGCTGCCTTAAGAGCGCTGTTCGGAACTCCATCAGGCCCTGGAGCTTTGTTCGTTACCAGGGATTTGGCCACCGCGAGTAACTCTTCGTTTGTCACCGGAGCCACCATTTCGGCGCACCCATATTGCCTTGTGGTGCAGGAGGCCAGGGACTTGTGGCTCGAGCGTATAGTACCTCGATAACCCTCGCCAACCTATCCGGGGACTGTTCAGAGGGAGAAGAGCTCCCTTTGGTCTTGGCCATCACTATCCTGTAGGCGTCACCCCACGGATTCGCGTTGGCTCCTTCGCATAGGTTGTCGAAACACGCTCTCTTACTGCTCTTGATGGCCTTGTTAAAGGCCAGTTTCGCAGCTCGAAACACTTCACGGCGGTCCGCTCTTTCATCCTCGGTGCGGGCACGTTGCATCCTTCGTCTAGCCTTGAGGCAGGTTGATCGAAGGGCCGCAATCTCGGGACTCCACCAGTATACCGGCCGTCTGCCATTTTTCGGCAGGGCTTTCCTCGGCATGGTGGCGTCACACGCGCGTGATAGGACAGCTACCAACGCATCCCCGCTTAGACCTTCAGTGTTGGCTTCCAGTCCCAGGGCCGCGGTGAAAACTTCGCTGCCGTTCTCCACCAGGACCTGACATTGATTCCCAGACCTCGGATGTTGCACGCCATAGTTGATCTTAAAGCGAATTGCTAGGTGATAACTATGGGTGTAAACCTCGTCACCCTCTGGTGCCAGACCAGGACTGACAAACGTTACGTCAATTCATGACTCGACCCCGTTCCTTCTGAACGTGCTAGCGGAACCATCATTGACTAGCACTGCGTCGAGCTTCGCTAGTGCCTCTAGTAACGCTTGACTCCTTCGATTGGTGCAGCGGCTGCCCCACTCCACTGCCCAGTATGTCATGGATCGCTTTAATCGCCGCTTCACTACGCTTTGCTTATCTCCAACCTCTTCGCTTCGCTTCTTTTCGCTCCCAGTATGTCATCAGCCTTAGAGTTATTATTGTCTAGTAGAATCGAAGGTGAAATGCAATCCGGTCACATATGTTACTGTGATCTATGTGAATCATGTGTGCTACTCGGGCGATTATGTGAAAAAAAAAAGACTGAAACCCGGGATAAGGTACCAGTCAAAACGATCAATGCAAGAGATGGCGTTTTTTCAGTGGTAGTAAAATCGAAATTTCATCACCATACAACTACTAATCAGTGCAAACTAAGTGCAGGAGATAATCTTTTCACCTCATATTTCATTCCTTATCACTACTTTCTTCTAAAACAGTTCCATTTTCCATAAATTTGCGAAATACCTTATTTTTCCATACATTTCATCGATTTCCAACTACCATTCATCCATGAGCTGTCATTTAACTGCAATGCTTTTTAACTGCAATTCGATAGTTGCAACAGTTACTATAGCTAAACTTCAAACTGATGTCAAACTCAATGACAGCTGCATTGCGCTGCACATTTAGATGCACTTTTATTGCTTCTGACGTCGATTGACAACCGTTTGACGTCTAGAATGCGTTGCAGTTATCGAACGGCATTCGTTAACTGAAAAGTAAACATTTTGCAGTTATCGAACGGCTACTGTAGAAACGCCGGTATCGCCACTCAGTGACGAGTACCGTAAGCATGGTGCGCGGAAGGTTGTTGTCTACACTAGCCACCCTATAACCAGAGACCGGCGGAGTGAAAAACTGTCGAAATGGCAACGTATGAAAATGTTTGAAATCGTGAAAATAATACCGGCATCACTTGAACTTTTTGCTTGCTTCTTATGGATGCAAAAAGTAAACAAGTCGAATTGGAACCGCTTTTGACGGTTCGATTGGAAACAAGATGGCGTCTTCGCCGATCTCTTATTGTAGTATTTCTAGTCTACACTTTTTACGGCTGCTGCACCCTGGAAGTAAATGTCATCGACGTAAACAGTCGGTCCCTTATTGTTGCACTTACCTCGGGCTTCAGGTAGGTTTCGGTGATGAAAGAGGATGCTTATCTTGCTGCCGGCGAAATCCTGGGGGAGGGAGCGGCGGTCATTCGCTGGTGGACGGACTGGAAGTTGCTTTGCTTGGCTTTACTACTGGTAGGACCGAGGCCGCAGCAGCTGCGGGTGTTCTTTGCGATTGCAGCGGTGGAAGGACTAGAATCGGCCGCCTCGGGGCGGGATTGTCGGGAAGTTTCGTTAGTTGAGCATTGGGGACGAACTTCGGGTTGAAAGATTTCTTGCGGAAGCTTTTTTACGGATTTCGCAGAACTTCGCGCGTTTCGGGCAGGCCTTCGTGGTAGTCCGGTGCTTTTCCTCACAGTTGGTACACTTGGGGTCAGCCTCTTCCATATACTCGCACTTGTCGATGCCGTGGTCTCCACCGCACCGGGTGCATCGTACGTTCATGAAGCAGTTCGACAGCTTATGCACTGCGTCACGTCACGATACACGGGCTTGTACTTTGTCCTCTCGATGGCATTGCTGTTCATGGCCTTAATTTGTTTGAGGTCCTTCAGCGTGGTCCCAAGTAGCACACGCAACATCTTCCAAAAAGCACCTTGTTTCTATTCAGTTTCATTAAAGGCATTGGAAAAACATCAAAGCACGAAAAAGTTGCATCAAGATGTCAAAAACGTTCTAGTTGTGATCAATGTTTCATTAACATTGAAATTCAGTACGTGTTTGACATTTGGAAACAAACAACCAAAGAATACTGCACTTTATGTTGCAAACACGAAACAAAATCATCAAGTTGCATATTTTTTACCATGTAACTTCAATGCGTCTTTCAACATTTATTTGTTTGTTTAAATTGAGTTGCAGATAAGTTGAGTGTGTTTGACAACTCACAATTTTTCCGGTGATGGTGCAATCAAGTAACAGAAAACCCGAACACGAAACTTCATAATCGTATAGTTTTTATGGTGAGTCAACATGCAGTCCCTTCGAAGTGCTGAATGGTGCTGTGGTAGAGTGAAGGCCTATCAATCACAAGATCCTTAAATAGAATCCAGTTTTATATTTTTATTTAATTTTTTTTCGCTGTAGTATTTGCAACATTGTTGCAATTTTACTGCAATCGAAGGATGTTTCCGTAGACTCCACCTCTTGTGCTTTTTAGATTGCAAGAGAGTTATATTTGATGGCACATACGCAAATAGTGTTTCTTTCCGAATATACTGTCCCCCCGCTTATCCGGACCTCGACCTCGCTAGTCCGACGACTCGTTAGTCCGGCTCTCGCTAATTCGGAATTTTCCGGATTAAAAAAGATCAACACTCATTTAAAAACATTATGCTGTCAGTTTTCAAATTTGTGCTGTGATTTTGTTTTGGTTCATTTGTATGGATCTGACAGTCGAATTAACGAGAGAAACCCCGATAGTCCGGCCATACATTTGTCGGATCAGCGGGGATATACTGTAGTTGCAACCAAGGATGTTATCGATCATTTAGTAATCTGCCTTCGATCATTTAGTAGTTTGCCAATAACTCATTCCAGAGGCTAAATTTCAAAATGTGTTGTTTGGTGGACATCTAATGCAAAGGTTTATCTACAACTCTGCCTAACAGTTCGTTGTTTGAATTTCACTAATAACGGAGCTATAGCGCTAGTAGCAGTAACTCAGACTAAATGATTGCATATTTTGTTATCACTTAGTATAAGTTTAGAAACTAGCGCCGTAACTCCTTTAATAGTGGAATTCGAACATCGATCTGTTAAAGAGAGTTGTAGAAAAACCTTCGCACTAGAAGTCCACCATACAACACATTTTGAAATTAGGCCTGTGGAATGAGTTATTGACAAACTACTAAATGATCGAACGCAGATTACTAAATGATCGATAACATCCTTGGTTGCAACACAGTGAAATGTTCAGTAGGAAACAGGTTGTGCTGCTTGGGGTAGTACCATGGTCCAGTTGCAACAGGTACAGATGAAAGATGATCACGGTAGGTCCGGGAAGTGTCATGCCGGTGGATTTTGTATATGCTAATCGGCTTTAGATCACTTTTCTCCAGAGTTTCCTTCAGCTCCTTTTCGTCAACGTCGTCGAGGCCACGCAGTACGACTTTGAGCGGCTTGCTGTCGGGGACGTCGTGTGTATAAAACTTGAACCGTTTCGCATTCAGGTACTCCAGTACTTTGTCGAAGTGAGAGCTTCCCTCGGTCATTAGTTTCACATCTTCGACGCACAGTCGAAAGGTGCACTTTAGGCCCCGGGCTATCAGTTTCCGGAGGTCGTGGCGAAGATCCGACGGGTCCCTTTTCATGAAAATCGGCGAGCACTACTCCTTCCAATCACCAGAGCGACTTTTTTTTTCCAAGTTCGTTTATTTGGTAGGCTCAGGCGTGTATAACACTTTACGGAGCCATGGTTCTTTGCGATATATACAATCAATATCATTGATTTTTTCAGTTAGTAAGAGAGGGGTAGAAGCCAGCGTACTCGTGGTGACTCGAGGATAGTTTACAATGTTTAAGGATGGACGGGGCTAAGGATTTTGGATCAGGGAATTTCAGCTTCTCATCCGGGTATTTGGCGTCAGGGACGATGTGGCGTGTCGTCGTGCTCGAGGAATGGTTCGACTGGGAGCATCTTCCGGATGGCAAGAGCTATGGTGCTCTATGGAACAGAAAGCAGAGACTAAGCACAAAAAAAAACTTTGAAGAGAGAAAAAAACAAACTATTAGATTTTGATATCAGAAGCACAAAGAAAACTATAAATGGCCTGCATATAGACCACATCACGATCTCCCAATACACCTCGAACTTCCCTGAAGGGTTGTTTACCTCGGGCCACTAGGGTATCCAATAATTGCTCTCTGGAGGCGTCATTTTCCGAGCAGGACCAAACTACGTGATCGATGTCATCATAACCGGCTCCGCACCTACATAAGTTGCTATCGACAAGGTTTATTCTGTACAAATGTGCGTTTAGTGAATAGTGATTGGACATAAGCCTCGACATCGTGCGGATGAAGCCTCGACTTAAGTCCTCACCTCTGAACCACGCTCGCCCAGAAACTTTTGGAACTATAGAAAATAGCCACCGTCCAAGTTCGTTGTGTGTCCAATTTCTTTGCCAACTTTGAAGAGTACTCTGACGGACTAATGGGAAAAACTCGTTGCTCGAGAATTGTCTATCATAAACCTCACCTTCCTGTGCGCCCACCTTTGCCAGCGAGTCTGCCTTACCAGAGCGATTTATCGTGGAACAAAGGCTGTTGCTTCTTCCTTTTTTCGTGCTTCCCAGCGGATTGCCGACGTCACCATATTTGGGCGAAAAAAGAAAAAACACTTGGAAAAAATGCACGAGCAAAAAGCACGTCCGTACGCGCTACTGTCACAAACTGGAATGACCTACAAAAGCGCGGAGCAAAGGTCTTTTTATATCCAGATAAAATGAAACGGTGGGTAAAAACCCAACTTAATTCACCGATTAGTGATACTGCCTTTCTCGCATTTAGCCAAGACACCAACCTTATATGATGCTAATATGGTTCGACGTACTATTTTCTATATAACTTTCAAACGCAGCGGTCAATCGCTATCAAATTAAATAGTGACCAACTAGGCTTTGCCCCCTGTCGAATGAAACTTGTTGCGAGAGAATCGGTTAAGGATTACTATATGAAAAGTTGTCTAATGTTTTTCTTAGCTTTTGTGCACACACATACACACACATACACACATACATACACACGGACAGACAGACATGTGCTCAGTTCGACGAGCTGAGTCGATTGGTATATAACACTATGGGTCTACGAGTCTTCTATAAAAAGTTCGTTCTCGGAGTGAAATGATAGCCTTTCGGAACAACTTTGTTGTACGAGAAAGGCAAAAACCCGTAACTTACATTATTCTGATGTCCGCGTTGGGAATGCACGAATCCGATTGGTTGGTTCTGATATTTTTATTTGGGAGGACAAGATTTTCAATAGATTTTCGTTAATAATGAAAAGTTTCAATGAAAATTACTAATTGCTGGAGAGTGTCCGAGTCGATTGATATATAAATCTCCAAAATCCATCCTTTTCGTTACCATCTATTCCACAGTGTGCTGGAACCCAATATTGGTTGATTTTTATCGAGGGATATTCTTCCTTTTGATTCTGGTGCTGCTTGTTACATTGCAAAATACAACCTTCATGAATGTGGATAACGCAGCTACGAAGGAAGCTTGGGTCGTCAATAGCACAATAGTCGAAGCACATGTCGAAGGCTTCAATCAATGTTCTGGGCCAGACTATGTTAAAGGTTTTAAAAATTTTAATACTAGCGCAGGTTTTAGGAACCACTGCTATCGTTCCTCAAACCGCTACTTTGAAAAGCACGAAGAAATGCAAATTTTCACAAATTTCCCCCTTTTTTGCACCACCACGGTTGGTGACAGTTGTGAACAATGGCGAAGAATACATGTAGCGTGCTAAGGCAAAGGGCCATTCTCCAATGTGCCAACTATACGAACCGAGGAGCAGAGGTTAACTTTATGCAACCTTTCCGAACAGCTATCGAACTCACATTAATCTTTCATGATGGTCTAACTGCAGCGGGACGGGGCCAACAATTTCTCATTTTTGTTCGACTTTTTTCTTGGCACGGAAGTGACATCACGAAGTTTACAATTGCATACTGTCGGGCGTTTACTTTTGCGATGCGATTCTTAAAACTGAATTTCCACTTAAAGTTTCCACCGAGTAGTTTAAAGAGTGCCGTCGGTGGATCTATTCCAACAACGGCGACACCGAGCTCGCTGATTGAGGGAAAGATTGGATCACGGCACCCGAACGGCGCAGGACCAACCGTTCCGCATCAAGTCCGGCAAAATCGATATGTACCGTACCGTGCTGGCGAGGAGGCTGTTTTGTGTCGTGTGCGGTGGGTTCACCGTTGTCCTTATCGTCGTCGTCGTCGTTCCGGTCCTGATGTCTGATATGTGGTCCTGCCTGACGTGTGTGTGCCTAGGCAAATTGAATGTGATGTAAAACATTGGTTCTTTGATGATGGGTTAGCTGCCGGCTGCCCGTGCTTGGGTTCTGCATTTTCATTTATGTGGGAAAGGATCGATCGTGTTCGGTTCTTTGTGGGCACTGACTGAATTGAAGTTTCGTAAGTAGGTACCGTCGGATTGCAATTGTGAGGTGTTTTGAAGTATTTAGGAGCGGCATATTTATAAAGAAAATATGCATATGCAAATCATAATTATGGCTTCACATAAACATTATTCACAAGCATTAATCCGGCATTAAAAACGCTTGTTCCATCGAATAAATAATGGACCGTTCAAAATACGGCTAGAAATTTCCATATATTTCTGGTGGATGTTGCGAGAAAATATAAAAAAAACGAACCGGGGTCCGACGGTCGACTATCGGAAAGTTGTTCCGCAATCGTCAAATCACTTGTTGCACGGGAAATAAATGTTTTATAATATTTTTTTTCGGTGTGGATGTTGGTTATCAAAATCAAATATGTATATTCAAACAAGCGCTATGTTTTTAAACTAGTTATAGGCAGCTGGCCTCGACCTTATTCTTCCTTCGAGCTTTTGCATTCATTGAGGTACCCCCTATTGTTTTCGCTGTGAATAAAAATAAGTGTAACTCATAAGATATATGGCCGGGGTTCTGTCAAATCGCACCAAGCGCCTTAATAATCAATTTTTCAGCCCAAGATTTAATTGATTACAAATATTATTGAATATCCGTTAACCCCAGAACTGAGGATTTCCTACAACGAATGTACGTATGAATTGATACAAAATGATCTCCGTTTTCCTTGTAAGAACAAAAGATCACAGGTCAGTTAAAAATCCACTTGGTGCGGTTAGGCAGTACCCTGACGATATGAAAAACAGACCTGAAAATTAAGGGGTTATAAGGTTCTTCAATAAGTTGTCTGAAATTTTCATTATTCCGTAACATTTTTCAATTCAAATTAGGTGCATACATCATGCTTCCCACAAGACATTGATGACTTTTGGAGGCTTCTTGAAAGCGAAGATCTTGAAAGGAGGCTTCCTAGCCTCTTGAAATAAGGCTGCCGTGCCTCTCGAAAGAAAGCTTCCTAGCCTCTTGAAACACAGCAAAAAAAAAATTGTAATATCACATCAGATTTGATGCACATCATCGCCGTCGTAAATCGCATGTATTATTACATCTGTTTTGTAATAAGTATAAGTGACGTAATTGGCATTTTGTGGCCAAAATAAAACTGTGTAAAACGTAATATGTTCGACGTAATGACAAAAACGACGTAATAACCAGCCAGCAGAAACCTTGCTTTCGGCAGCTGGGTTAGGGGTGTTCGGGAATTTTCTTTCATGCTTCCAAAATACAATTCTAAAAAATGTTAAATTTTATTTCTCATAATTTTGAATGTAAATATACAATGTGATAACAAATTATTGATTTTCGTTATAATTTGCAGCATTTTGACACATCGAGTTTTTGTAAACAGTGGGAAAAAATGGCAATGCTTTGTTTTCAAAGGTTTTTATTATAAGATTTTCAGTTTTACAGGCTTTACGTTTTGGTTTAGCATTTTAACATTTTTGGATTTTTAGTGGACCTTTGTGCGGATAAAAATATTGTCGCCATGGCATGATAGATCAGAGATTTCCAAACATTCCTCCCGAACTTTTTCCATGAGTTATTCCGCAAGTGAGCTTGAGCTTGAGCTTGAGCTTGATTGACTGCTCGTAGTTGCTACTCCATTATGACCAGATCAGCTGTTCTTGCACAGGGAACCAACAGATGTTTGCTTGGGACTAGCACACATCTTCAATGTACAAGTACTGGTGATCTCATTTGTTAGGTCATACTGGCGCCTGCCACGTCAGAATGCAAGTCAATGTAGGGATGATGCAATCACTCGCCCACTGCAAGCCGAATATACCTCTGCACTTGCCACGAGTTCATGCGGAATTTGTTGGAATTTCTGGGTTAGGTTGGAGAGGCAGAGGTCCGTCTTGGTTAACGAGCTGCCAATGTGATAGATAGGAAAAGGTAACTGATGGAATTTGTAATTGAATGTAGGAAACGAGCTATATAAGTTCATTTCCGATTCTAGCAGATTACTGTTAGAATACTCAAGTTGAAGGTATAGGAATAGTAATGGAAACGGTATGGAAGTCCATTTCCAGTTCTAGCTATTGCTAGAACATGAGAAATAAAGAGAAAAATACAAAGTAGGAGAATGGAACGGACCTGGGATTTATTGCCAGCCGCGCAATGCAGAACACAATATTTCGTCCGACCACGCGATCGTTTTGCTGTCCGAAACAAGAGAGATCACGCACTGAACTGATTAATTTTATTACCGGCCGTACAATGCAGAACACAATAATTCGGCCGACCGCGCGATCGTTCTGCTGTCCGAAACATGAGAGATCACGCACTGAACTGATTAATTTTATTACCGGCCGCGCAATGCAGAACACAATAATTCGGCCGACCGCGCGATCGTTCTGCTGTCCGAAACATGAGAGATCACACACTGAACTGATTAATTTTATTACCGGCCGTACAATGCAGAACACAATAATTCGGCCGACCGCGCGATCGTTCTGCTGTCCGAAACATGAGAGATCACGCACTGAACAGATTAATTTTATTACCGGCCGCGCAATGCAGAACACAATAATTCGGCCGACCGCGCGATCGTTCTGCTGTCCGAAACATGAGAGATCACGCACTGAACAGATTAATTTTATTACCGGCCGCGCAATGCAGAACACAATAATTCGGCCGACCGCGCGATCGTTCTGCTGTCCGAAACATGAGAGATCACGCACTGAACTGATTAATTTTATTACCGGCCGCACAATGCAGAACACAATAATTCGGCCGACCGCGCGATCGTTCTGCTGTCCGAAACATGAGAGATCACGCACTGAACAGATTAATTTTATTACCGGCCGCGCAATGCAGAACACAATAATTCGGCCGACCGCGCGATCGTTCTGCTGTCCGAAACATGAGAGATCACGCACTGAACTGATTAATTTTATTACCGGCCGCACAATGCAGAACACAATAATTCGGCCGACCGCGCGATCGTTTTGCTGTCCGAAACATGAGAGATCACGCACTGAACTGATTAATTTTATTACCGGCCGCACAATGCAGAACACAATAATTCGGCCGACCGCGCGATCGTTTTGCTGTCCGAAACATGAGAGATCACGCACTGAACTGATTAATTTTATTACCGGCCGCACAATGCAGAACACAATATTTCGTCCGACCACGCGATCGTTTTGCTGTCCGAAACAAGAGAGATCACGCACTGAACTGATTAATTTTATTACCGGCCGCGCAATGCAGAACACAATAATTCGGCCGACCGCGCGATCGTTTTGCTGTCCGAAACATGAGAGATCACGCACTGAACAGATTAATTTTATTACCGGCCGCACAATGCAGAACACAATAATTCGGCCGACCGCGCGATCGTTCTGCTGTCCGAAACATGAGAGATCACGCACTGAACTGATTAATTTTATTACCGGCCGCGCAATGCAGAACACAATAATTCGGCCGACCGCGCGATCGTTCTGCTGTCCGAAACATGAGAGATCACGCACTGAACTGATTAATTTTATTACCGGCCGCGCAATGCAGAACACAATAATTCGGCCGACCGCGCGATCGTTCTGCTGTCCGAAACATGAGAGATCACGCACTGAACTGATTAATTTTATTACCGGCCGCGCAATGCAGAACACAATAATTCGGCCGACCGCGCGATCGTTCTGCTGTCCGAAACATGAGAGATCACGCACTGAACTGATTAATTTTATTACCGGCCGCGCAATGCAGAACACAATAATTCGGCCGACCGCGCGATCGTTCTGCTGTCCGAAACATGAGAGATCACGCACTGAACAGATTAATTTTATTACTGGCCGCGCAATGCAGAACACAATAATTCGGCCGACCGCCCGATCGTTCTGCTGTCCGAAACATGTAAGATCACGCACTGAACTGATTAATTTTATTACCGGCCGCGCAATGCAGAACACAATAATTCGGCCGACCGCGCGATCGTTCTGCTGTCCGAAACATGAGAGATCACGCACTGAACTGATTAATTTTATTACCGGCCGCACAATGCAGAACACAATAATTCGGCCGACCGCGCGATCGTTCTGCTGTCCGAAACATGAGAGATCACGCACTGAACTGATTAATTTTATTACCGGCCGCGCAATGCAGAACACAATAATTCGGCCGACCGCGCGATCGTTCTGCTGTCCGAAACATGAGAGATCACGCACTGAACTCGGAAACTTCTCGATCGTTGAAAGCGCCAAAAACTAGTACTGCTGATGAAGGACCCATTGGCCTACATACCTATTTGTTTGCTAGACACGGTCGGAAAACTCCTGAAGAAGGTCATCCTCAACGTGCTAGCTATCTACACAAAAGGCGACACGGATAATTGAGCATGCAGTTTGGGCTCCGGAAGAGCAGATCCAGAGCTGACGCTATCCACATAGTCGTTTAAGCAGCTGAAGCATCCAAAAAGCAAAAGAGGAGATGTAATTACTACTCACTAGTGGGTGGGAAACAATATCCTCTACACAGAATTAGGGTTCCTCTGCATAATACTAAGGAGCTACTTTGGGAATCGGACACTTGTTTATGGAACACATGAGGTACCGAAGAGAGTAGACATAACAGCGGGTGTTCCTCAAGGCTCCATCCATCCATCCATTGCCCGAAAGGGCCGGGCAATCGCTCCAAATGGTCATTTAGTCGGGATTATGGATTGAAATGGTCCATATGAAGCTGGAATTCCCAGTAAGTGCTGGTCATTAGCTAGCGTTGATTACGCCCCACGTTGGGCGCCAAATGATACCTTTTTTCTGGTACGGCTACTCTTAGCCCTCGAGGAATCTTCTTCGTTACCCAAAAGGGGAATCGGTTAAACCCTCAGACTGCTGGTCTGACCAACGGCAATCAGCGAGGTGGGCTCAAAAGGCGTCTTTTGGTCCTCCAGTCCCAGGGAAGTTTTTCGAGGATGTGTGGGGGGGCAGTTAGTTTTGAAACATTTTAGTTTACTCACTTGCAGTGTTTTACAGAAGCTCGTGTCGAACAAGAATGGTCGCAGTCGTCACTGCGGGGATGCGAGCTGCCGAGCGTTTAACGAGGGCGGCGGCACGGTGCACAGCGAACAGGTGATAAAGACGGTACAGCTTACCGGGGATTTCCAGTATCGGGCGATCGAACAGCTTGGCGGTGGGGCTTTCAATGGCTTCGGCTTGATCGAGCAAACGTTTGGTGGCGGTCGTAGCAGCGGTCGAGAATATACGGGAGAAATACAGGTTCGCCGGAACGGCGTGGTGGCGTAAAAAGCAGGATGGCTTCGCTTTGCTGGTGACGGACTCCCGACGGTCAAACCGCGAGTGGTTGTTGCACAAGGTAGAGCGGCAGAGATGGCTTCGCTTCGGTGGTGGCGGCTGTGCGGCGGCAACTCCGCGATAGAGAGAGGCACGAGAAGAGCACAATACCGACTAACGTAGCTCACGACACCTCGGCGTGGTTGCGTTGGGTCCAAGGGTTCCGGATCACGAAATCTCACAAAAAATCCGCTTTTGGTCTTCTTGCAGCAATCACTTCCTACGGTTAACAACTTGTCAACGTGTCTAATAATAGCGATCACCCGAAATTTCGATCAAGATTACTTTCGATCCTTCTCGTTCGGCGGTTGAGATCCAAGTCCCCACACGTTTTCTCTATTCCCATCCCCGAGGTTCGCTCCCTTTCATTCTGCCCACCTTTCCGGGTGGACCTTGGAAAGGCATATCCGCTTTTTTCCGCTGACGTTCTGTCACACCACGGTTATCGCTACCATTAACAAATCTGGTCCTGTCATATCGTCCACCTTGGTAGCACCGTACCGAGTAATAGGGTTCTAAAACCTTCACCCGCTCCAGAAACCACAACAAATCTCTAAATATTTGTATTGTTTTTCGTTCTACTAAATTACACAATTTTGTAACCATTTGTCGATTACAATATTGCAGATAAGACTACTAAGAGGCGCGAAAATATGTCAACAAGCTTTGCGATTAGTAGCAGTATGCCAGTGACAAGTGCGCTGTATATTATGGTTCCAGTTGAAAATCGAATTTCGAACTCGCGAAAACCGATTTTATTCGCGTTCAACTTATAGCGCATCATTGCGTAACTAGTGCAATTTGTTCGCAACCAGATGCGCTATACAGCGCACCAGATGCGCAGTAATGAAACTTGCGACTTATAGGAGAAAAATTGATTGTCGTGAGTTCAAAAATTCGGTTTTGAGCTGCACACATAATAAATACTCTTGAAAAACTGCCGAAAATGTACTCAAAAAATGCCAAAGGGTCATTTTGCGCCAGGGGTGCATACTATCCCAGTTTCCCCTATAGATCAACTTATTCATGTTCCTATGGTACGACCGCTTTGTCAATTATCTTCTACATAAAACTAGGAAATAATAAGTGTGCTTCATCTATATTGTAAGAAAAAAGCATCATTTGCAAACACTATTTTCTTTCTAAAAACTTTTGAAACTATAAAAAATAATTTGGCTTTAGTTTTTTTTTCAACCAATGTCTACCCTCAAGAAGTTTTGTGAAATTGATAATTCGCCAGGATTTCCTTAGTATTATCAAAAACCACCATAACATCATGTTAGTATTATTATTGAATGTGGAAAAGCCCATTGAAGTGAACGATTTTCGAGTTATGTTTCAATAGGCATAAAACCCTTTTTTTCTTTATATTTTAGGGTGTAATTCAAATGGCTGTCTTGCGGCTCGCCAACCTACCTGGATACCTGGTTGGCTGCAGCGTCGATACACCTATGCCTGGCGTATTGTAGAGCTCCATAATCGTCGGTCTTGGGTGATGTTCCTCCAGTTTCCCCGAACGTTCAGGGTCCTCAGGTTTTTTCCATGAGTTATTCCGCAAGTGCTGCAAAAACTGCCTCGGAAATTCCTCCGCTAATTCCTTCAGGAATTCCTCAAGGAATTTCTTTAGAAATTCCTCCAGGAGTTCATCCAGAAATTCATTTATACAAGAGTTACTTCGAAGAATCTGGTTGGAGTTCCTTCGAAAATACCTCCTGACCTGAAAATACCTATGCTAACTCATTAATCCGGGGTTCCATTTGAAAATTTCTCAAAAACTTCCAATTGAAAGTCCACCAGGATTTTGGAAATTCCTCAAAGAGTTCTTCCGGAAGTTTCTTCAGAAACTACTTCTAAAATACATCCGTATCCGTACTTACGGGAATTCCTTCAGAAGTTCTCTTCAAGTTTTTTTTCGGAAATTCCTCCAGGAGTTCCTCCAGAAGGTCCTCTAAGAATTATTCCAGGAGTTCCTCCTGAAAATCTTCCAGGAGTTTCTTCGGAAACGAGTTTCTCCGGAAGTTGCTTCAGAAACTTTTTCCGATATACCTCATCAAGTACCTCCATGAATTCCTCCAGATGTTCTTTTGAAAATTCCTCCAGAAGTTCATTTGACAATTCCTCCTGGACTTCCTCCTGAAATTCATCCAGGAGATCCTCCAAGAAGTTCTTCAGAAGCTCCCACGGAAATTTCTCTCAAAAACTCCTTCGGAATTTCGTTAAGGAGTTCTTCCACAATTCGTCCAGGAGTTCCTTCAGAAATTCCTCAAAAAATACCTCTAAGAATTACTGCGAAAATTCTTTTAGTAGCTTCTAGGGGAAATCCTTTAGGAGTTCCTTCGGAAATTCATCCAAGAATTATCCACGCTTTTCTCTGGAAATTTCAGCAGGAACTTGCCCGGAAATTCCTTCAGGAGTTTCTCCAGAAATTCCTCCAGCAGTTCTTTCGGATATTCCTCCAAAAATACATGCAGAAGTTCTTCATTATTTCTTCCGGAAATTCCACCAGGAGATCTTCCAGAAAGTCCTTCAAGAGTTACTCCCGGAAATCCTTTTGAAAATCTTCCAAGAGTTTCTTCGGAAATTCCTCAGGAAGTGACTTCAGAACATTCTTCCGAAATACCTCAGTGAGTACTTCCAGGGATTCCTCCAGAAGTTTCTTGGGAAATTCTTCCAAGCATTCTTCCATTATTTCCTCCAGGAGTTCCTAAGAAAATTCTTCCAGGAGCTCATTCGACAATTTCCCCTAGACTTCATCCCGAAATTCCTCCAAAACATCCTGTTCTTCAGAAGTTCCTACGGAGATTTCTCTAAAAACTCCTTTGGAATTTCCTTAAGGAGTTCTTTCACAATTCCTCCAAGAGGTCCTTCAGAAATTCCTCCAAAAATACCTCTAAGAATTACTTCGAATATTCCTTTACTAGCTTCTATGGAAAAATCTTCAAGAGTTCCTTCGGAAATTTCTCGAAGAATCATCCCCCGGAAATTCATTCTGGAATTTCTCCAGAAATTCCTCCAGCAGTTCTTTCTGGTATTCCTCTAGAAATACCTGCACAAGTTCTTCCGGAAACTCTTGGATATTTTTTCCGGAAATTCCGCTAGGAGTTCCTCCAGAAGGTCCTTCAAGAATTATTCCAGGAGTTCCTCCTAAAAATCTTCCAGGAGTTTCTTCGGAAACGAGTTTCTCCATAAGTTGCTTCAGAAACTTTTTCCGATATACCTTGGCAACTACCTCCAGGAACTCCTGGTGATTCTTTGGAAATTCCTCCAGAAGTTCCTTCGAAAATTCCTTCAGGAGTTCCTTTGAAAATTCATCCAAGAATAATCCACGAGTTTCTCCGCAAAATTTCGGCAGGAACTCCCCCGAGTCTTCAGGAATTTATCCAGAAATTCTTCCAGCAGCTCTTCCGGATATTCCTCCAGAAATACCTGCAAAAGTTCCTCCGGAAACTGTTCAATATTTCTTCCGGAAATTCCGCCAGGAGGTCCTCCAGAAGGTCCTTTAAGAATTATTCCAGGAGTTCCTCTTGAAAATCTTTCAGGAGCTTCTTCTAAGGGGGTTCCTTCGGAAATAGTTCCAGTAGCCTACTCCGAAAATTCCTCAGTAGCTTCTACGAAAATTCCTTCAAGAGTTCCTTCAAAACTTCCTCCAAGAATTATGTGTGAGTTTCGCCGGAAAATTTTGTAGGAACTGCCCCGAAAATTCCGTCAGGAATTCCTCTAGGAGCTCTTACGGAGAAAAATACACGCAGAATTTCTTCCAGAAACTCTTCAAGAGAATATTCCGGAAATTCATCTAGTTCATCCTGAAGGTACTTCGAGAGTTATTCCGGGAGTTCCTCCTGAAAATCTTCTAAGAGTTCCGAGGAAGTGACTTCAGAACCTTCTTCCGAAATAGCTCGGCAGGTACTTCCAGGAATTCCTCACGAAGTTTCCTCGGAAATTCCTCCATCCGTTTTTTTTTAGGAAATTCTTCCAAGAATTCTTCCATTAGTTTCTCCAGGAGTTCCTTAGACAATTCCTCCAGGAGTTTATTCGACCATTCCCCCTAGACTTCATCCCGAAATTCCTCCAAGAATTCTTCAGAAAAGTTTTTCAGAAGTTCCTAAAGAAATTTGTCTAAAAACTCCTTCGGAATTTCCTTAAGGAGTTTCTCCACCATTCTTCCTCTCCCTTCCACCATTTTTCCCACCATGAGTTCCTTCAGAAATTCCTCTGAAAATTCCTTTAAAAATTACTTCGAGAATTCTTTCAGTAGCTTCTACGGAAATTCCTTCAAGAGTTCCTTCGGAAATTTCTCCAAGAATTATCCACGAGTTTCGCCAAAAAATTAGATAGTAACTCCCTCGGAAATTCCATCAGGAATTTCTCCAGAAGCTCCTCCAGGAGCTCTTTTGGATAATCCTCCATAAATACCTGCAGAAGTTCTTCCGGAAACTCTTCAAGAGATCCTCCAGGAGTTTTTCCAGAAGGTCCCTCAAGAATTATTATTGGAGTTCCTCCTGAAAATCTTCCAAGAGTTCCACCGGAAGTTACTTCAGAACGTTCTTACGAAATACTTCGGCGAGTAGCTCCAGGAATTCTTCCAGGATTTTTTTCGGAAATTCCTCCAGAAGCTTTTTAGGAAATTATCCCATTAACTCCTCCAGGAGTTCTTACGGAATTTCCTCCAGAAGTTCCTTAGAAAATTCCTTTAGGAGTTCATTCGACAACTTCTCCTAGACTTCATCCCGAAATTCCTCGAAGAGATCCTCTGAAAAGTTCTTAAGAAGTTCCTACGGAAATTTCTCTAAAAACTCCTTTGGAATTTCCTTTCCTTTCCTTTTTTCTTTCATAATTCTTCCAAGTGTTCCTTCAGAAATTCCTCCTAAAATATTTCTACGGAAATTCCTTCAAGAGTTCCTTCGGAAATTCCTCCAAGAATTATCCACGAGTTTCTCCAGAGAATTCGACAGGAACTCCCCCGGAAATTCCTTCAGGAATTTTTCCAGAAGTGCCTCCAAGATCCCCATCGAATATTCCTCCAGAAATACTTGCAGAAGCTCCCTCAGAAACTCTCAAGAGTTTTTTTTTCGGAAATTCCGTCAGAAATACCTCAAGAAGGTCCTTCAAGAATTATTCCAGGTTTTCTTCTTGAAAATCTTGCAGGAAATTCTTCAGAAATTCCTAAAAGAATTCCTCCGGAAAAAGCTCCAGTAGCTCCTCCAAGTATACCTTCGAAAATTCTTCCATAGATACTTCCAGGAGTACCTACGAAAAGTCCTCCAGCAGCTTCTTCAGAAAATCCCACAATTTCTCCAGAAAAGTCCCACAGATATTCCTCTAATATTTTATCCGGAAATTCTTCCGGGAGTTACTCCAGAAATTTCACCAGGAGATCCTTCAAAAATTCTTCCAAATGTTAATCCGAAAATTTCTCCAGGCGTTCCTTCGAAAATTCCTAAACAATTTCTTTCTGGAATACATCAAAAGATTCTCCAGAAAAATCGTACACAAATTCCTCCATAAGTTCGTCGGGAATGTTCGCAAAGAGTTCCTCTAGGAATTCATCCAAATATTCCTCCAGAAATACCTTCATGAGTTCTTCCGAAAGTTCCTGTAGGAGTTTCAGCTGAAATTTCGCCAGGTATTCTTCCGGAAATTCCTTCGGAAATTTAACCAGGAATTCTTCCGAAAATCTATCAAAGAGTTTTTTTTTCGGAAAGTCCTCCAAGAGTTCCTCCGAAAATTCCACCTGGAATTTCTTCAGAAAATCCTTCAAGAACTCTCCATGAATTTCTCCACAAAATCTTTTAGCAACTCCTCCGGAAATTTCTCCAGAGGTGTTCCTTCGTAAATTTTTCTAGAAATTCTTCAAGAAATCAAATAGCTGCAGTTCTCCAGAAGGTCAAGATTTTAAGATTTTAAGATTTCCGGATTTCAAGATTTCCGGATTTCAAGATTTAAAGATTTAAAGATTTAAAGATTTAAAGATTTAAAGATTTGAAGATTTGAAGATTTAAAGATTTTAAGATTTTAAAATTTTAAGATTTCAAGATTTTAAGATTTTAAGATTTTAAGATTTTAAGATTTTAAGATTTTAAGATTTTAGGATTTTAAGATTTTAAGATTTTAGGATTTAAAGATTTTAAGTTTTTAAGATTTTAAGATTTTAAGATTTTAAGATTTTAAGATTTTAAGATTTTAAGATTTTAAGATTTTAAGATTTTAAGATTTTAAGATTTTAAGATTTTAAGATTTTAAGATTTTAAGATTTTAAGATTTTAAGATTTTAAGATTTTAAGATTTTAAGATTTTAAGATTTTAAGATTTTAAGATTTTAAGATTTTAGGATTTTAAGATTTTAAGATTTTAGGATTTTAAGATTTTAAGATTTTAAGATTTTAAGATTTTAAGATTTTAAGATTTTAAGATTTTAAGATTTTTTAAGATTTTAAGATTTTAAGGTTTTAAGATTTTAAGATTTTAAGATTTTAAGATTTTAAGATTTTAAGATTTTAAGATTTTAAGATTTTAAGATTTTAAGATTTTAAGATTTTAAGATTTCATGATTCCGATATATCCAGTTACATACGTCCTTTTAATCTTCGATGTTGCAGCCATATGATGCTGGTCCGGTCGTGACTGCATTGTTCGTCTTCCCGCAAGTCACCGCATGTTTGCATTGCTTCGCAACTACTTCCATTTGTCTCAGTCCACTGATTGCTCTTGTACAGGATAGTTAGGGGGACCATGAACCCGGCAATTTGTGTCGTACCTGCAACAAATAATTAATAAATGATTCATCAACTGTTCAGTACTGATCAAGGTTTATATTTTAGTTGATCAAAAATTATAACTTACCTGTGCGGTTTCATTTTTCCTGCTTTTGATCCGTTCAAAATAGTTTTTTTGTTGAGGTAAGGCTATAAGGGTGCACGATCTCGATAGCTTGGCTCTGCAGGAAAGACTGACGTCTGGTTGCAGAGAGACCGTTTACTGGGTCGATTATCCGAGGACGATTTTGAATCTGATGTAAAAAATCTCACAATTAGTCGTCAGGCGATAGGAAAAATCATCTTTCAGAAACTTACCTGCACAAATTCATTTTACAATGCCGGCTCCTTGTGGGTATAAACGAATGATGCAGCTCCATAGCATTCTTTCGACATTTGCCTCTCTGAAAAATGATAGGATAAATTGCACCGGCTGGGTACAAACAAGTCATACAAAACTTACCCATTAACAGATTTTCTCACAATTCCAGGTCTCGGAAACACTGTTGTCACATTTTAATCACTTCATAACGACTTAATTTAGTATTTAAAAAGCAATTAAACTAATATTATTTGAATGATAGTTGTATTCCGATGCGAACAGAATGGAGTGAAAACTGGACTGATTGACTGCCGCGGGCTTTGTTGACATTTACAGCATGCATTATGAAGCGATATCACTGATGGTAGCGGTAAAATTACGCTGATTTCGCGATTTTCACCTATTTGGCAGGTAATTTAACGTTGGATCGACGTAACTGAGAAATAAAATTTCTCAATTGAATGTTGCGACGAGGAATTTAATAAAGCGTCAATATTGCACAATATTACGTAAAATACGTTATTACGTCGGATTTTCATGTACGTTTTACGAAAATACGTCGCAGCATATTAATATATTTTTTGCTGTGAATGAGGCTTCCTAGCCTCTTGAAAGGAGATTTAAGATCCTCTTGGAAGGAGGCTTCTGATCCTGTTGAAAGAGAATTATCTTAAAAGAAGGCTTCCGAGCCTCTTGAAAGGAGGCTTCCGTGCCTCTTGGAAATAGGTTTCCGAACCTCTTGAAAGGAGGCTTCCGAGCCTCTTGAAAAGAGGTATTCGAGCTACTTGAATGGAGGTTCCCAATCCCCGCAGGATTCCGGACCTCATGAATGGATGTTTCCAAACCTCTTGGAAGGAGATTTCCGAGCTTCATGAAAGGCGGATTCGAAGCCTCTTGAAGGTTTCCTCCAAGGAATGCAAGACTGCCAAAGACAGACCGATGATGATGTTGCCGAGTTGAATGCTGGATTGTCCTGTATGCATGACGATTCATGATCGATACCATCGAGCATGCGTGAAGAACTGGCTATAAAGGAATATGTCAACCCGTCCCACACTGATCCGGCAATGAGTAATATTTCAAAAGTAATTGCGAAAGAGCTGTCACTTCATGTAACTTAGTTGAGCCCGAATCATGAAATCATTTAAATTAAAATCAAACCGACGTCAACCGAGGGCGAGCGCATCTTTTCAAACTCCTGAAATATCTGTTCTAAAAAGCGAACCTCACTGTCCGATAAAAGCATTAAAAACATTTGCTTCTTGAAGTCGTATTTTTAGAGAACAAATTCAAATTGATAAGACCAGTTCCTAGATTTGAACGGGTTTCCGGGACAAGCAACACATTTTATCCCAAATCCCGGGACAAGCAAATTGGTCGGGAAATTGAACCTTTAGCCTTCACAGATTACTTGATTTCAGGAATTTATCGGAAAATAAATGCTTCTTCAGATATTGTTAAAATTTCCTATAAAAAGCTTCTTTCCTCAGTCGAGTAAAAATCATTTGCCGATTTAGAGTAGGAATGAAAGGGCGAAGCAATTCATAATGAATGAATGAAGATTTTAGGGGTTGAATTTGAAACGAGAACAAGGAATCGCCTGAATCCATGAGTATCAATCCTCCAAAAATTCCTCCAAGGAATCCTCCAAGGAATTCTCCAAGGAATCCTGCAAGGAATTCTCCAAGGAATCCTGCAAGGAATTCTCCAAGGAATCCTCCAGGATTCCTCCAGGGAATCCTCCAGGATTCCTCCAGGGAATCCTCCAGGATTCCTCCAGGGAATCCTCCAGGATTCCTCCAGGGAATCCTCCAGGATTCCTCCAGGGAATCCTCCAGGATTCCTCCAGGGAATCCTCCAGGATTCCTCCAGGGAATCCTCCAGGATTCCTCCAGGATTCCTCCAGGATTCCTCCAGGATTCCTCCAGGGATTCCTCCAGGGAATCCTCCAGGATTCCTCCAGGATTCCTCCAGGATTCCTCCAGGGAATCCTCCAGGATTCCTCCAGGGAATCCTCCAGGATTCCTCCAGGGATTCCTCCAGGATTCCTCCAGGGATTCCTCCAGGATTCCTCCAGGGATTCCTCCAGGCTTCCTCCAAGAAATCATTTAGGCTTCCTCCAAGGAATCCTCCAGGCTTCCTCCAAGGGATCCTTCAGGATTCCTCCAGGCAATCCTCCAGAATTCCTCCAGGGAATCCTCCAGGATTCTCGCCTGAATCCATGATTATCAATCCTCCAGGGATTCCTCCAGGATTCCTCCAGGGAATCCTCCAGGATTCCTCCAGGGAATCCTCCAGGGAATCCTCCAAGGAATCCTCCAGGGAATCCTCCAGGGAATCCTCCAGGGAATCCTCCAGGGAATCCTCCAGGGAATCCTCCAGGGAATCCTCCAGGGAATCCTCCAGGGAATCCTCCAGGGAATCCTCCAGGATTCCTCCAGGGAATCCTCCAGGATTCCTCCAGGGAATCCTCCGGGATTCCTCCAGGAATTCCTCCAGGAATCCTCCGGGAATCCTCCAGGAATCCTCCAGGAATCCTCCAGGAATCCTCCAGGATTCCTCCAGGAATCCTCCAGGAATCCTCCAGGATTCCTCCAGGAATCCTCCAGGAATCCTCCAAGGATTCCTCCAAGGAATCCTCCAGGCTTCTTCCAAGGAATCCTTCAGGATTCCTCCAGGGAATCCTCCATGATTCCTCCAGGGAATCCTTCATGATTCCTCCAGGGAATCCTCCAGAATTCCTCCAAGGAATCCTCCAGGCTTCCTCCAAGGAATCCTCTAGGATTCCTCCAGGGAATCCTCTAGGATTCCTCCAGGGAATCCTCCAGGATTCCTCCAGGGAATCCTCTAGGATTCCTCCAGGGAATCCTCTAGGATTCCTCCTGGGAATCCTCTAGGATTCCTCCTGGGAATCCTCTAGGATTCCTCCAGGAATCCTCAGATTCCTCCTGGGAATCCTCCAGGATTCCTCCTGGGAATCCTCCAGGATTCCTCCTGGGAATCCTCCAGGATTCCTCCTGGGAATCCTCCAGGATTCCTCCTGGGAATCCTCCAGGATTCCTCCTGGGAATCCTCCAGGATTCCTCCTGGGAATCCTCCAGGATTCCTCCTGGGAATCCTCTAGGATTCCTCCTGGGAATCCTCTAGGATTCCTCCTGGGAATCCTCTAGGATTCCTCCAGGGAATCGTCTACGATTCCTCCAGGGAATCCTCCAGGATTCCTCCAGGGAATCCTCCAGGATTCCTCCAGGGAATCCTCCAGGATTCCTCCAGGGAATCCTCCAGGATTCCTCCAGGGAATCCTCCAGGATTCCTCCAGGGAATCCTCCAGGATTCCTCCAGGTGTTTCTTCAGGTTCCTCCAAAGATTCTTCCAAGGAATCCTCCAGGCTTCCTCCAAGGAATTATCCTGGCTTCCTCCAAGGAATTCTTCTGGCTTCCTCCAAGGAATCCTCCAGGTTTCCTCCGAGGAATCCTCCAGGCTTTCTCCAAGGAATCCTCCAAGGAATCCTTCAAGGAATCCTCCAAGGAATCCTCCAGGCTTCCTCCAAGGAATCCCTTTAATAGTGCTCCAATGAACCCCCTCCGCCGAGGCATCCTCTCAAGATTTCTCAAGAGAATCTCCTAATTATTCCTCTAGAGAATCTCCTGAGAATCCTCCAAGGAATCCCCTTAGAAATTTGCCGAGGAATCAGTATTCTTCCAACGAATCTCTTCCTTCAATGAATCCTCCTGCAATTTTACAAGGAATCTCCCTTTTTTACTCTAGTATTATTTCAAGGTTTTATATGAAATCCTTGATTGCTAGAATGTATCTTCCAAGGCTACTCCAACGATTCCTGCATCTATCGAAGAGTCCTTGCTTTTTAAAATTATTCGTGTGTATTATGTATCAGAAAACAGCAATTTTGATGTACATAAATTTATTCTCCCTTCTCTTGAAATCTGCATCATGCCACTCGCATCAAGCGCGCATCCTATTCTGACAACCTGGACATTGTTGATAGTGGCGCCTGCCAGCATACAACCGAGCATGGGGTGAATTGTTACAAATGTTTTCTAGCCATCATCAACGGCTTCGCAGAACTAAGTCTGGAGGGGTGCCTGCTCAGCTGAAAGGGTTCGCGTGACTTGGAATCTCAACTGTTTGGCACGGAAGAGGGTGATGGCGAACATCGGTTCTGTTGTGATTCGTTTTAGGAGGGGAATATTTTCTCAAGAGTCATTATGTGATTATGGGAACACAGCGAAGATAAACGGAATCGGGATAAAAGCGGATCCATCTTAACGAGAATTTAATGAAGTCAAAAAGTTGATTGGGTCTGTCTGCTAGAGAGGTTGAATATTGTTTTGAATGACAATTTTTGAGCATTATCTGATGTACTTGTCCGAATTAAACATTCAATGTGAATGAAGTCTGCAGCACATTTAAATCTATTGTTTGCTCTACACCTTGCCTCTAGAATGTAAGTTCTTTGTCATATTTCATTCATAACCATACTTTTCTCAAATGTCGCTATTTCCCGTTCTCGTTGGTAAAATCCATTCCGTATAGTTGTCTTTCACTGGCCCTCTCCTGCAAATAGTGCAAAATCACTCCCCGGAAGCTGTGCACCTTCTGTTGGTTCCGATATTCAACTTTTCAGCACTTTCAATGGAGCTCCACTCGTTTACTGTGCTCTTCACAGTGTATGACTTGGGCGGCATTCATTTTTCATTTCGTATTCACAGATACCATACAGAACCATTTTTAATATTTTCCTGTAACGAGCTCCACCACAGGGACTAGTTTTCTTTTATCTTTCACTACAAAAGCAAACCACCTCGTGTCGTTTCGAGTTTTTCCTCCGCCCGTTCTCACCACTCGCAACTAGGTCCGTGTGGTTTATACACTAGTGGTACTGGCCCACACCGATGACGACCGTAAAAGCGAACCTCCAATGATAATGGGTGAAAAAAGCTTTCAGCGACCCAAACTCCATTTCAGGGCTTTTTGAATTCTATAGAGTATAGGATGCCGTTGCGTTTCAGATGAACTTACAACCACAGGCAAACGGACTCTTGTTGGAAGAATTTACAGCAATCAAAAATAAATCACTTTTCTCGTATAGTTCGATTTTGCTATGTCTCTAAAATGTATTTTGTACAATTAGATGATAGTAGTTTTGTTCAACATTCAGTAGTCCCTAACGAACAAAGGCCAAATGCTAGATCTGCTGTCTGTGGTACAACCGACCAACGGAAAACCTCTCTCGTCCCATGGCACTCGATGGTAAGTCGACACCATTTGGTCGGGAATCCGGAGGAAGAGGACGGATCTGCGTGGCTGTTGTTGTTGATAGGACGACCGCAGCAAGCAAATGAAAACAGGTAGCTTGTCCGAGCACCCGACTACACTGTAAACTGCCGCGTGCTGTATAGGACTCCGACACGGGTGTTCGCTCTCTGCAGATGGGAACATCGGATAGGCGCCTTGTTTTGAGCGGCGGCAGCTGCAGGCTATCTCATCCAGTGATGAAAATAGTGTGGGATTCGCTTTTTGTTTTCAATATAAATAACACTACTCTTTGGGGACTGGGCCTTAGCGAGTATGGCGCCAATGGGGAGGTCTAACTAATGCTTGTAAAGGATCTAGGGATGTAACTATGAATATTGGTGAACCTATTCCGTAAGTAGAGCGTAGTGAAGAGAACTGTGTGTAATAACATTAGATGATATATCATTTGCACAATGAGATGCTTGTCACCAACAGTGAGCCCTTTAATCCTGTGGTCCTCCTCTGTCGGCTATTATCAGTTTTGAACTGTTGAAGCAGACCGCAGTGTATTTCCATATCGCATTTAAAAACATGCTACATCATTATTTTAGAAAAGTACAAAAATACTTTGATAATAATTATACACCCTTGATTTTCCACACTATGATTTAAACACAAATTCCCTGAGGAACTACAGGTAGAACTCCCGGGTGAATTTATGGAGAAATTCCTGGGGGAAATTTTCAGAGGAATTCGTGGAGGATCTTCCGGAGGCATTCATGTGAGAATTTCGGGAGGTATTCCGAAGAGAATTTTAGGACATTTTTTTGGATGAACTTCTGAATCGATCTCTGAGTTAATCTACCGGTGAAATTCTAGGAGAGATTTTTGGAGGAATTCCTGAAGAGATTACTGGAAGAATTTGCGGAGAAAATTCTGGGGGAATTTGTGGAGTGGATTGGCAGGAATTTTTGAAAAAAAAAACTTCCAGATAAATTCCTGAATGAGTTTCCGGGTGAATTAAAGAAATGGCTGGAAGAGTTTTTGGATGAAGGTCTGATGAAATTTCCAATTTCAGGATGTTGGAAAAGGCTCTATTCGTCTGAATAGTTCGAGGAAACCATAAAATCGGTCACTTAACTCTTATTAATCTGTTACAGGCAAAGCTCTAAGGATTCAAGTAGTTTACTTGCCTAGAACACCATCAATGGCACTATCATGAAAATAGAGCAACGGCATAGGTTCAAAGTAACTCTTTTATCTCGATTGTTGCCATCCCAAGAGTCTGCGTGCGATCCGATCCTGAATGGAACCAGACCGAAGAGACTCTCGACTTTTCTCTATTCTGTGCCGGCCGGGGACCATAGAGAGGTTACAGTAATAATGAAATTCCTTTGATTTACAAACCCGGCTCGGCTCCCAGTCCGGGACTATGCCTTTGATCTGCGAATAAAGTTTCTTTTGCGCTTTTTGAATTCGTTCGCTCGCTCGCTCGGTGAAAATTCACGCTTGAAATGAGCGAAAATTTTAAACAAATTAAAAATATCATAAATTATTTCTCCCGGCAAACAACAACAAAAGCTTTTTCCCCTCCCTTTGCATTGCCACTTTGTTTCCACTTCCCCCCGCCCTGTCGTTGATGGCGCGCAATCTTTTCAAACGTCCGCCCCATAGAGATCCCAAAAGCAACCAGTCAGTCGGTGGTGACGGTAAAAGGTGCAGCGGCAACAACGGTGCGGTTGTTCGTATCCTGGTTGGCTCCGGGTTCCACTCGTTAGTGGCTGGACGGAGAAGGGTAGTTCCCAGTTGATACAGTCTTCATTTTTTGAATTCTAGAATAAGAAAAACAAACAAACGCATGTGCTTTTTCCAGGTTTCGAGTTTTTGGCTCCACTCGACAAGACCCAATGTAATCCTGTTCTAATTTTCCTATTGTTTTCCGGTCGAATAAAAGATACAATGTGTAACTACATTGTTGAACGCACACCTACACAATATGTTAGTATAAAGTAGAGCAGGAACGGAGAATAAACACCTTCTACACAATAACTGAGTAGAAGCAGTGACTGACACAATTTTATTGTCGATTTTATTGTTCACGGAAAGTTTATTCAATTTTCGCCAAAAATAGGACTACTCAAAACTCTTTGAAAAATTACTTACATTTCCACGGAAAATTTATCCAAACTTGCACGGAAAGTAAATCGAATTTCCATGAGAAAATAATTTAAATTTCCCCGGAAAAATCATTTGAATATCTCCGGGAAACTTTTCGAATTTCCTTGAGGAATTCATTTAAATTTTCATGAGAATATCAATATAAAAAATCATTCTAATTTCCATGAGTATTTCATACGAATACGGGAAATTTTCTCGAATTATCAGGGGAAATTCATTTAACTTTCCACTGTAAATTCCTTTCAATTTTCAAGGGGAATTCATTCGTCTCCAGTTAGCCTTGTGAGCAAAGGCGTAGGATTGCCAATCCGGAGATGGCGAGTTCGATTCTCGGTCCGGTCTAAGTTGTTTTCGTGGGAAACATTCTCGACTTCTTGAGCATAGTGTATCAATTGTACTTGCCACACAAGATACATACTCAAGCAATGACGAGCACAGAAAAGTTCTTAATTAGAAACTGAGGAAATGCGAATTCGAATACTAAGTTGAAAAAGCAGGCTGAGTTCCATTTGGAATGTCGTGGAAGAAGGAAACGAAGAAAAAAAGAAGGAGAAGAAGGAAAATAAGAAGAAGAATAACAATAAGAATAATAATAAGAAGAGAGTGATGGGAAAAAAACATTCGAACTTCCCATGGGAGATTCATTTTTCACTCTTATTTCCTTAGAAAACTTATTAGAATTACTCTCCATTAGAAATTCATTCGAGTATCCCCAGGAAATTCATTAGAAATTTTATGACAAAAGTCACTTCAAATTCCAATTTCCACAAGAAAATCATTCGAGTTTCAACGCGAAACTCATTCTAATTCCCTCAACTCATTCTAAGGATTTTTTTTACGAATTTCCACGGGATATAATAAAGTGCCCACTTCCCGTTTTTCATACAAAATGGTCAACTTTGGAGCTCTAGATCTCGGTTGCCCGTGAAACGATTTTGATAAAAATTTAACCACAGCTCAGATATAACTTGAATTTTACCATACCTAAGCTAGTATGGTAGTAGAAAAATATTACAGTAATACTAAAATGATTTTTTTTGGCTTTGTCATGGCTTGCTGCTCACCGATTGACACGCTGAAGTGGTAATATATAATCACACGCTGATGATAACTTACTCAAACCCCACATTCCCCTTCTTCTCTCACAAAAAAGCAATAAAAAATCCTGTAGCATAGGATACAGTTTTTTTCAAAGTTATTATCGCGAGACCAAATTTGAATTTTCTCGAGGAAATCATTTGAAGTTTTACGTGTAATGCGTTCAAATTATAACTAGAGATTTGTTTGAGTTTAATAAAAAAAAATCATTTGAATTGGAATTTTACAAAGAGTCAAATCGAAATACTATGAGAAAATCATTCGAATTATTAGTGAAATGTTTTTTGTGGAGCCTATTAAGTTAAATCCAATCTTTACAACGCTGGAAATTTTTTGCTTGGAAGGATTTGGAACCTAACTTAAAGCTATATTTCGTAAAACATATTATTGTAAAAAGGTAGAAAAAGGGATAGAAATTAATACCATTATTATGGTTCACTTGAAAACGGTTTACTTCAACTCAACCTAGAACATCATTAACAGTGTGAAGATAGGAAAAATAAAATATTAAGTATATCGTCAGCGAAGTGCACTGTTTCAACATAAGATTTTTATTTAAACGCATCCGTAGATTGGTGTCAGGCCATTAGGCCGAAGGCCATTTGGCCGAAGGTCATTAGGCCGAATGGTCATTAGGCCGAATGGTCATTAGGCCGAACGGTCATTAGGCCGAATAATCATTAGGCCGAATTAGCAAAAAGAAGCAAAATTGAAAAAAAAGAGAAGTGCTGTCTTCTTTTTCCTTCTTCTTCCTTTTTTTTCGCTCTTCCTTCTTGCTCCTTCCTATTTCCTTCTTCTATGCTACTTATTTCTTCTCCCTTCTTTCTTCTTCTTTCTGCATTCCCTTTCCTTCTTTCTTCCTTCATTCTTCTTCTTTCTTGGTTCTTCCTTCTTCCTCTTCCTTCTTTCTTCTTCCTTCTTTTTTTCTTCTTTTCCCCACGCTTCTTCTTTCTACTTTCTTCTTCTTGTTTCCTTCTTCTTTCTCCTTTCTGTTTTCTTCTTTCTTCCTTCTCTCCGTCTTTTTTTATTCTTCTTTCTTTTTCTTTCTTCCTTCTTCCTTCTTCCCTTTTCCTTCTTCATTTTCTCTTCTTCCTTCTCAATTATTCCTTATTTCTTGTTCATTTTTCCTTCTTCGCTTTTTCTCCCTTTTAACTTCTTCCTTCTTCGCCTTTTTCTCCCTTTTAACTTCTTCGTTCTTCCTTATTCTTTATTCCTTCTTCTTATTTCTTTTTTCTATCTTCCACCTTTTTCCTTCTTCCTTTTTTCCTTCTTCTTTCTTCCTTCTTTCATTTTCCTTCTTCCTTCTTCCTTTTTTCTTATTCCTTCTTCTATCTTCCTTCTTCCTTCTCCCTTCATCTTTTTTTCGTCTTCCTTCTTACTTCTTCTCTTCTTCCTTCTCCCTTCTTCCTTTTTCCTTCTTCGTTCTTCCTTTTCCCTTATCCTTTCTTCCTTCTTCCTTCCTTCTTTCTTCTTCCTTCTTCCTTTTTTCTTCATTCTTCTTCCTTTTTCCTTTTTCCATCTTCCTTCTTCCTTCTTCCTTCTCTCTTCTTTCTTCTGTCTTCTTCCTTCTTCCTTCCTTCTTTTTTCTTCCTTCTTCCTTCTTCCTTCATTCTTCTTCCTTCTTCCTTTTTCCATCTTCCTTCTTCCTTCTTCTTTCTTCCTTCTTCCTTCTTCCTTCTTCCTTCTCTCTTCTTTCTTCTTCCTTTTTCCTTCTTCCTTCATTCATCTTCCTACTTTCTTCTTCCTTCTTCCTTCTTCTTTCTTCCTCCTTCCTTCTTCCTTTCTCCTCCTTCCTCCTTCTTCCTTCTTCCTTCTTCCTTCTTCCTTCTACCTTTTTTCTTCTTCCTTCTTCCTTCTTCCTTCTTCCTTCTTCCTTCTTCCTTCTTCCTTCTTCCTTCTTCCTTCTTCCTTCTTCCTTTTTCCTTCTTCCATTTTCCTTCTTCCTTCTTCCTTCATTCATCTTCCTACTTCCTTCTTCTTTTTTCTTTCTTGTTTCTTCCTCCTTCTTTCTTTCTTTCTCCTTCTTTCTTCTTGCTTTTTCCTTCTCTCTTTCCACCTTCTTTCACCTCTCTTCTTCTGTCTTCTTCCTTCTTCCTTCTTCTTTCTTCTTTCTTTCTCCCGTCTTCCTTCTTTCTTATTCTTTCTTTCTTCTTCCATCTTCCTTCTTCCATCTTCCTTTTTCCTTCTTCCTTCCTTCCTACTTCATCACTTCGCACAACTCATTTCTCCCTCCCCAGTTCTCATTCGGCCTAATGGCCATTCGGCCTAACGGCCGTTCGGCCTAACGACCGTTCGGCCTAATGGCCATTCGGCCTAATGACCTTCGGATCAACGGCCTTCGGCCTAATGACCCAGCATCCCGTAGATTTACCGTGATATAGGGTAAGACGGTATAATGCGCCCCACCTGGCCAAAACGCCCCCCTTTGATTTCTAGAAAACTATAACTAACTAAGGGTCAAATTCAGTTGGTACCTATAAATATTTGTAAAACCATCATCCTATGTGAATATGGGAATATTTTTGTATTACTTAATGAAAATATTTGCAAAATACAAAAAGTCACAGTTTTGATGTAACTTTTAATGTTTGTTTGCTGAACATTCTGGAGCGACTCTGGCATACTGTCCGCAAAACTTGCACTGGAACACTCAGTTGGGCAACAAAATTACTTTTCTCAGTGGTTAATATGATATAAAATTGCTTCCATCTTCAAAAATGCAACGATTTTCGAAAACATGTTTCACTGGCCAAAACGCCCCAGTGTAGGCAGGACGATATGCCCTTACCAACTGGACACAAGCGCAGCGAGCCTGCAACAGTTGCTTCCAAATTGTATGGAAAATATTGAAATGTAATTCATACCTGCTTGGATGGACCTATGTTGGTTTTTTAATGTCAAACGCATAAGGATTTGTAGCCTTTTTATTATGGGATTGATAAAATACTAATGAAGGGCTTTTAAATGATTTTGGTTGAGGTGGGGCGTATTGCCCAGGCACTTTTTAAATTTCATTTTTTCACGACTTTTCAAAAAAGCTTTATTACGTGTTATCTGTAATATTTTTATGTGACTACTCACGGGCAATGCATTTGTGACTTCCTGCACTACCAAATAACTCAAAGTTTGCATAAATTGCGTTGAAAAGTAAAAAGTTATCAAGGAGTTGCCTTAGGGGGGGCATATTATACCGTCTTACCCTACAATAAACTATTTCAAATATTTCTCGTACGTCCTGGGCCATTCAAACTATCCTTGAGTTCAGGACCTGAAATCTACAGCTGCAAAAAAGCTTTTTCAATCAACCGTACGGTTGAAGACTCAATTAACTTTTGAGTAACAAAAAAACACGTGATAAGAAAATTATTTTGAGCTTTTTAGTGGAATGTCTTCACTTGTCATAAGACGAGTTAATACAATCCCATTGAATTCCACCACAAGTACGAGACACTGAAGACGGCCTTACTGTTGAGGTCGAAATACGTATCTGTCAAGATACAATTAAGTGGTGGAATTCAATGGGATTGTATTAACTCGTCTTATGACAAGTGAAAAAAACACGTGTTCATTACATCTTATACAAGATCAAAAAACGCCACAATACACGGTTCGAGTCCGCATCTCTCCATCCTCGAATGCCCCCACGCTCACAAGTCGTTTTGCACCTGGACTGCCCATCTCGGTCACTGAGCTCCACGCCGTCTCGTACCTGCCGGATCGGAAGTGAGCACCACTTTTGCAGGGTTGCTGTCCGACATTCGTGCAACATGTCCTGCCCATCGTACCCTTCCGGCTTTAGCTACCTTCTGGATACTGGGTTCGCCGTAGAGCTGGGCGAGCTCGTGGTTCATTCTTCGCCGCCACACATCGTCTTCTTGCACACCGCCAAAGATGGTCCTAAGCACCCATCTCTCGAATACTCCGAGTGTTTCCTCCTCGTGCATTGTCCATGTTTCATGTCTGTAGAGGACAACCGGTCTTACCAGCGTCTCGTACATGGCACATTTGGTGCGATTGGTGAATCTTTTTTGACCGCAGTTTCTTCTGGAGCCCGTAGTAGACCCGACTTCCACAGATGATGCGCCTTCGTATTTCACGACTAACATTGTTATCAGCCGTTAGCAAGGATCCAAGGTAGACGAATTCCTCGACCACCTCGAAGGTATCCCCGTCTATCGTAATACTGCTTCCCAGGCGGGCCCTGTTGCGCTCGGTTCCGCCCACAAGTATGTATTTTGTCTTTGACGCATTCACCACCAGTCCAACTTTTGTTGCTTTACGTTTCAGACGGGTGTACAGTTCTACCATCTTTGCAAATGTTCGGCCGACAATATCCATGTCATCCGCGAAACAAATAAATTGACTGGATATGTTGAAAATCGTACCCCGGCTGTTACACCCGGCTCTCCGCATGACACCTTCTAGCGCAATGTTGAACAACATCAACTTGTCTTAGTCCCGGCGTGATTCGAACGAACTGGAGTGTTCGTCCGAAATCTTCACACAGTTTTGCACACCATCCACCATTGCTTTGATCAGTCTGGTAAGCTTCCCAGGGAAGCTGTTCTCGGCCATAATTTTCCTTAGTTCTACGCGGTCTGTACTGTCGTATGCCGCCTTGAAATCAATGAACAGATGGTACGTTGGGACCTGGTATTCACGGCATTTTTGAAGGATTTGCCGTACAGTAAAGATCTGGTCCGTTGTTGAGCGGCCGTCAACGAAGCCGGCTTGATAACTTCCCACGAACTCATTCACTAATGGTGACAGAAGACGGAAGATTATCTGGGACATCCCTTTGTAGGTGGCATTAAGGATGGTGATCGCTCGAAAGTTCTCACACTCCAGCTTGTCGTCTTTCTTGTAAATGGGCATATAACCTCTTCCTTCCACTCCTCCGGTAGCTGTTCAGTTTCCCAGACTCTTACTATCAGTTTGTGCAGGTAAGTGGCTAGCTTTTCCGGGCCCATCTTGATGAGCTCAGCTCCGATACCATCCCTACCAGCTGCTTTATTGGTCTTTAGCTGTTGGATGGCATCCTCAACTTCCCAAAACAAAATCCCCACCTAGATTTGCTGGCTTCCATCGTCCACCGAACTGACGTAGTCATCTGCTCCGCTGCCTTGACTTTCACTGCCTGTACTCTCAGCGCCATTCAAATGTTCCTCGTAGTGCTGCTTCCACCTTTCGATCACCACACGTTCATCCGTCAAGATGCTCTCATCCTTATCCCTGCACATTTCGGTTCGCGGCACGAAGCCTTTGCGGGATGCGTTGAGCTACTGATAGAACTTTCGTGTTTCTTGAGAACAGCACAGCTGTTCCATCTCCTCGCACTCCGCTTCTTCAAGGCGGCGTTTCTTCTCCTGAAAAAGGCGGGTCTGCTGTCTCAGCTTCCGTGTATAACGTTCGACGTTCTACCGGGTACCTTGCTGCAGTGCGACCGCCCGCACTGCGTTATTCTCCTCCAGAATCTGTCTGCACTCTTCGTCGAACCAATCGTTCCGTCGACTTCGTCCCATATACCCGACGTTGTTCTCCGCTGCGTCGTTAATGGCTGCTTTGACTGTATTCCAGCAGCCCTCAAGAGGGTCCCCATCGAGCTCATCCTCTTCCGGTTTCCAATCGATAGTCCCTTTTCGTCGCGGTGGTCTTCGCCGTTGGTTCCGGTCCGTACTCTCTTGTTGATTATTTGTAGCGTGAGTTTTTTTATTGCTGGCTTGCAGGCCCTGACACCAAATCCCCTAAATTTCCTCCTTATTTCCGGTGGACCATGGTGTTTCACTTAGTTTCACAGTTTCACTTAGAGTCCCTCGCTGGCACTCGGACGATGATCAGCCGCCCTTAACATGGAGAACAGACGTTGTTGTGAGCCGCCCCTAACATAGTCGCTCCTAACAGTAAGATTTTCATCTCCAGAGAGCACCAAACCCCCCCCCCTTCCCTGTCAGCATATGACCATAACTACCACCGCGGTTGGTTACCCGATATTTCCTAAGGTTCCTCGTATCCCGGACAGCGCCACGAGGAGGTAGGGATAGGAGTTGCTGGGTAAGAGGCTCAGGACCGCAAGATGGGGTCTATTTCATTCCTTCAGGTACGAGAAGTACCAATGGTACGCTTTACCCAGCATTTGCCAACCGGCCGAATAGGTCATTTGGCAGAATAGGACATTTGGCCGAATAGAACATTTAGCCGAATAGGACATTTGGCCGAGCTTCACTTTTCACAGTGGGAGGTGGAAAATCAGTAGTGAATGATGACTTTCCAAATGACATATTCGGCTTTTTTATTCGGCGTATTCGGCGGACTTTCGGCCAGATGGATTTCGGCCTAATGGTTTGTTCGGCCTAGTGGCATTCGGCCAAATGGCTTTCGGCCGAATGGGTTTCGGCCAAACGACTTTTCCCCCTTGAAAACGCAAGCAGATTTGAATTTTCAATACAGAATACTTTCCATTCCACTTCATTCCGAGGTGCTTTCTCTAACAAAGTAGGTGCCTTTCATACAGAATTATATATATATATATATATATATATATATATATATATATATATATATATATACATATATATATATTTTTTTTTAAAATCTTTATTAACGTGATTTTTTCGTGTAATGAAGTTCATCACTTATACAGAATTATACGACAATGGAAGGTAGCTGTTAACAATACAGACTTATTCGCGGATAGCACCATCTGTGAGAAGCCCATCGGGTTGACCAACTACCAGGAGAGCTATTTAAACACGGTGGTGAGGCACTGGCTAGAGCGCTGCACTGGGCCATTACCAAGATTTGGGAGGAGGAAGTTTTGCCGCAGGAGTGGATGGAAGGTGTCGTGTGTCCCATCTACAAAAAGGGCGATAAGCTGGATTGTAGCAACTACCGCGCAATCACATTGCTGAACGCCGTCTACAAGGTACTCTCCCAAATTTTATGCCGTCGACTAGCACCAACTGCAAGGGAGTTCGTGGGGCAGTACCAGGCGGGTTTTATGGGCGAACGCTCCACCACGGACCAGGTGTTCGCCATTCGCCAAGTACTGCAGAAATGCCGCGAATACAACGTGCCCACATTATCTATTCATCGACTTCAAAGCCGCATATGATACAATCGATCGGGACCAGCTATGGCAGCTAATGCACGAACACGGTTTTCCGGATAAACTGACACGGTTGATCAAAGCGACGATGGATCGGGTGATGTGCGTAGTTCGAGTTTCAGGGGCATTCTCGAGTCCCTTCGAAACCCGCAGAGGGTTACGGCAAGGTGATGGTCTCTCGTGTTTGCTATTCAACATCGCTTTGGAAGGGTAATATGAAGAGCAGGGATTAACACGAGTGGTACACTTTTCAATAAGTCCGTCCAGCTATTTGGTTTCGCCGACGACATAGATATTATGACACGTAACTTTGAGAAGATGGAGGAAGCCTACATCAGACTGAAGAGGGAAGCTAAGCGGATCGGACTAGTCATCAACACGTCGAAGACGAAGTACATGATAGGAAGAGGTTCAAGAGAAGACAATGTGAGCCACCTACCGCGAGTTTGCATCGGTGGTGACGAAATCGAGGTGGTAGAAGAATTTGTGTACTTGGGCTCACTGGTGACTGCCGAAAATGACACCAGCAGAGAAATTCGGAGACGCATAGTCGCTGGAAATCGTACGTACTTTGGACTCCGCAAGACGCTCCGATCGAATAGAGTTCGCCGCCGTACCAAACTGACAATCTACAAAACGCTAATTAGACCGGTAGTCCTCTACGGACACGAGACCTGGACGATGCTCGTGGAGGACCAACGCGCACTTGGAGTTTTCGAAAGGAAAGTGCTGCGTACCATCTATGGTGGGGTGCAGATGGCGGACGGTACGTGGAGGAGGCGAATGAACCACGAATTGCATCAGCTGTTGGGAGAACCATCCATCGTTCACACCGCGAAAATCGGACGACTGCGATGGGCCGGGCACGTAGCCAGAATGTCGGACAGTAACCCGGTGAAAATGGTTCTCGACAACGATCCGACGGGCACAAGAAGGCGAGGTGCGCAGCGGGCAAGGTGGATCGATCAGGTGGAAGATGACTTGCGGACCCTCCGTAGACTGCGTGGTTGGCGACGTGTAGCCATGGACCGAGCCGAATGGAGAAGACGGCCTTAGTCTGAATAAATAAATAAATACCATCTGTGAGAAAGACTGGGGGTCGGTTTGGGAACCATCTCCCCAGCATATTTATCAACTGCATAGAGCAATATGCTGCACATCGTCGAAGCTGCACAATTAGCATCATTGTTGTGATGAACTGTAGTTTAATCGATGGTTTGAAGAAAGTCGTTCATGTAGCAAAGATTAGCCTTGTCAAAGTTACGAAATGTTGTCCGATGATTCAGTGAAGTGCAGCTGTGGTCCAATCCAATGTCCAACGTGGGAGGGTGTGCTTGGAATATTTCACCAAGGTAGTCAACGCGCGAGTGGTTGACGATTTCCAACACATGTCCACGCTCACGAGGAATACGAAATATTTTCCGAAAATATTTTCACGGGAAATTTATCTGATTTTTAACTGGAAATTCATAAGAATTATTAAATACGTCAAACGTTTTGAATTGAACCGAGATTTTTTTTGAGTTTGTCCGGATAATTATTAAGGATTTTTACGGATTTCACCGGCGTTGTTTTAAATTCCTTTAGACTGTTGCCTTCTTCTGAATTCAGTTTTGTTCGTTCTACATTTTGCGATGCAGTACTTTAAAGCAAAATACCAATTCAATCATCTCAGAGACTTAAAGTTCCGCAAAATACAGTGTCATATCTACCGTTGTGATCACGGCAATAAATGGATGCAGATTAGATACAAACTGCAAAGGCAAACAACTCCACCCGTTCATTCCTCTTCCACACTTGAAGGGTCACAGCATCTACGCTGAATACAAAGTTCACCCATCACGTCGTGTCATCCGCCCGGAATCAGAGACACGCACACCTGTCGACAGAGTACGGTGGGAAGTGTAACCCCCCTTCGGGCACTGTCCTGAGAGAGTTTGTGCCTACAGCACAGGTGGTGATGAAGTCGTTATCGAGTCTACCACGCACCCCTCCATTCAACATCGCCGCCGAGCTGTTTGTCGAAACGGTATAGAGACATGCTTATATTAACTGAGAAAAACAAACATGAACGCCACCGTGTCGTTACCATCGATGATAGGGTTCACGATTTATATATGTCATGCTGATCTTTGAATCGATGAAAACGAACAGAAGATATAAAATTTGGATAAACTTATTTGAGCTTATCTTGCGTTGTTTGAAATGCTTACTATTTCAAAACATTAACATGCTGAATTCGAGTGGAATCGATCGAATCCCAGTACATATTATTATTGCTACATCTTCAAAGTGAAATCGTACACATTGAAGTAAACTACCCTACACCTTATCGAACGAAGATAGAAATTTGTGATTCTGGTACCACCAAGAAGGAAGGTGACTGATGATGTTACCACTTTCGCGCTAGAGGTAGTCCATATGGGGAACATCACCACATCAAGCTTAACAAGCGTACGCGCGAGAATCGAACCCCCGGAAGAGCCACCGCCACGGTTGCTACGAGGGGCCGATGGATGCTATTTCCTGCTCCTAGAAACGGAGTGTTACAAGTTAGAACAAACATGAGGTGGTCGTTCCGAAAGGTAGATTTCACGGTGCAGCAGGAAAGCGTCCGCATGTGGGCGAAGCGAAAACTTGCTGCCAAGTCCTACAAGCATAAAAATGTAGCCGATCTCGTCCGCTCGTGTTGCTGTTTGTGCAGCGCAGTGTGTATGTAAATGGGTTTGGTTTCGCTTGTTTGACCACGCCTCTCCACCGCCACGGGATGCGGACGGATCGCACGTGCGGCGTAGAAGGCGCGGGGGATTCAACAAAGGCGAAAAGCTCCCTTTTGGAAGCGGCCCCGGCTGCCGGCTGATGATGATGCTGATGACGATGGCTCCATTCCTCCAGCTCAGCTCGGAGCTCAGTCAGCGCCAGTGCGGAGGAAACGCCGAAGATTTTGTGTTAGATTGTTACTGCGAATAGCAAACGAGCGCTCGTAAAAAGGAATAAATTTATTATTATCATGCTCGCTTTTAAAGGATACAGTTTATTTCGGTGCGACCGGTCCACCTCCCCACAGCCCCGATTTTCCGCTTTGGGGATGGCAAATGGAAAAGTTTTGTGGAAAACCCCTTTTGCTGTTCCAAGGTTCCGCAGCAACCAGAGAAAGGACTGCCAAACAGCTTTGTACCCCGGGAACGAGTTATTTGTTTGTTGTTTGTTCTCGTGCTTGTTGTTTGGTGTTATATGTTTATGAGATTTGTCGTTCTATTTTACTGTGATTTTGTGCTACTTGCTCACTGGCGAGGCATAAAAGCAATGGTGGTTCCATTCTGATGGTGAAATTTAGCACCGTTGCAAGCAGACTGTAACGAAAGGACGTAAATTTCGCTGAAATATGTTCGTAATTTGAATACGAACTTTTGCCGATTTTTTCGCTGAAAAGTGACAGACGGTTTCTTCCAGTGTTTTATGGGAAAAGGACTTTCTGTTGGCGTTTTATCGCAGTGGTATATTTTTTGTCAGCTTTCTCTTTATTAATTTTGATGCTAATTGCATCAGTTTAGTTTGTTAAACTAGTTTTGATTGAGATAATTCCGAATCAATTTTCCACGTTTAGTAATTTCGACTTTTCTACCTGAAGTTCAGATATCTGATGTCATCAATGTGCAGTACCAGTGTTGTCCTACACTCTTTGTAAAAAAGTCTGTTCTTTGATTATACTCCATCTGCGCGATTTTATAATCTCAATTAAGGAAGTGCAACTAATAGAAGGATATTTGAATTTTCTAAATGTCATGTCAAACTATCAAAAAAATGCACATCAGAGTCACAGGAGCCCGCGCACTGAAATTACACTGGAATGTATTTTCAGCGCGCACGCTCATGTGGCACGTGCATTTTTTTAATAGTTTGACATGACATTTACAAAAATCAAATATACTTCTATTAGTTGCACGTAGGGTTAACGGCTCAAACCTTGGCCCTTTATACCACGGCTGAGCACATTTATCGTTATAAATCTTCATATATTGCATTTCAAAACAGAATTGTTCCACCAGCCGGCTTGTTACGCAAAATAGCAAAAAAAAAACGACGGGATGTCCGCTATATCTCATTTAAACCAGCGAAAGTCTCGAGCGAAATGGACAAACTGTCGGCATCATTGTTCCTATCAGGTGGATGACTTTTCACTTTTCAGCCCACTTGGGACGAGTGATTGTTGATTTCGAACATAAAAAAGATAAAGATGGGTTGCTGTTTATATTACAAGCCATTTTGCTTGCGTTGAATAAAGGAAGCATGCAAACAAATAGAGAAAATCCAGACAGCTAATTGGTTGCATGTAAGATACTACCACACTGACCGTGAGAGTGCGTTGAAAGAAGCCAAAAATAAATAAAATGCGAAAAAATCCGGTAGGTACTTTACCTTTACTTCCGCGTTGAATTTTTTCCCACTATGATGTTTCACCAACTTAAATTTATGTTATTTTCACTCACCCGAGACTATGGTGAAAACAACTCAAATTTGGCTTCTTCCAGGAGGTGTGCTGTTGGTCCTAGCCATCACTTTCATGTATTATTTATTTTATTTATTCAGACTAAGGCCGAAGTGGCCTGTGCGCTATATAAGAGTCTTCTCCATTCGGCTCCGTCCATGGCTACACGTCGCCAACCACGCAGTCTACGGAGGGTCCGCAAGTCATCTTCCACCTGATCGATCCACCTTGCCCGCTGCGCACCTCGCTTTCTTGTGCCCGTCGGATCGTTGTCGAGAACCATTTTCACCAGGTTACTGTCCGACATTCTGGCTACGTGCCCGGCCCACCACAGTCGTCCGATTTTCGCGGTGTGAACGATGGATGGTTCTCCTAACAGCTGATGCAACTCGTGGTTCATTCGCCTCCTCCACGTACCATCCGCCATCTGCACCCCACCATAGATGGTACGCAGCACTTTCCTTTCGAAAACTCCAAGTGCGCGTTGGTCCTCCACGAGTATCGTCCAGGTCTCATGTCCGTATAGGACTAACGGTCTAATGAGCGTTTTGTAGATTGTCAGTTTGGTACGGCGGCGAACTCTATTCGATCGGAGCGTCTTGCGGAGTCCAAAGTACGTACGATTTCCAGCCACTATGCGTCTCCGAATTTCTCTGCTGGTGTCATTTTCGGCAGTCACCAGTGAGCCCAAGTACACAAATTCTTCTACCACCTCGATTTCGTCACCACCGATGCACTTTCATGTATGCATCCCCCCAAAAAGTATTGTTGGCCATACTACACAGCTCGTCAAAGTAGGCTCTCTTACTACATTTGAATTCGTAGTTCAGACCTCTGCTCGCTGTTTGGAACACCCGACGTCTTTCTAGCCTGTCCGCGTCGGTTCTAGCACGTCGCAACCTTCTTTTAACTCTAAGACAGATTTTGCGAAGATCAGCAGTCGTGATCGTCTACCACTGCACCGGTTTGCGGTTGCCGGTTGGCATAGTCCTCCTGGGCATTGTCACGTCACATGCTCGTGTTAGGACATCGGATAACTCATCACCTCTGAGGCCTAGAGTCCGATTTCCACCGTAGTGATTCTTTCAGCAGTTCTGGATCGAACTGCGAGGTACGCCATCCTAGATCAGCTTTACTTACCCGCCTTGTGGTTCTGTCGGGGGTATAGCTGGTCATAAAACGTATTTCCTGATGGTCACTAGCAGTATACCCTTCGTGAGCCTCCATTCAGGCTTCACCGTCCATCCCGCGCTGCAGAAGGCCACATCGATGCATGACTCGCCATTCGGTCCTCTGAACGTTGACGCTTGGCGCTCGTTTAGCAGGACCACGTTCAGTAACGCTAGAGACTCTAGCAGAGACTCTAGCGTTCCAGGACTTCTAGCGTTAGTGAACCGAGAGGCCAATCCACTACCCACGCGTTGAAGTCACCTGCTACAACTAATGAGCCTTGTGACCTTCAGCTACCGAATCGTGATATCCTGGATTTCAGCGCCACACTGAGCTCTCAGTGCAGCTACCAGCTCACCAGCTTCGCTAATTTCGTCCAGGCCTCAGCATTGGATTACCTCTATTGGGCATAGGGCTCTCACCTGAACCGCATCACCCAGCATCTCTTCTGCCAACTTTTTATATGCGGAACTCTTCCGCGCAGCATCCCGTTTCACGACGAGGATCATCTCGCCTTTCTGCGTTCTGCGCATGCAGTTGACATCATCCCCTAGGCCAGTGAGCTTTTTTTCGCCCCGCAAAGCTTTCAGAACGTCAGCATAGCTCTTACCGGCTTACCGGCTTGGCGCGTGCCCCCTTCAGGTCGGTTGCCAAACTGACCTTACTAAGCTTTGGAGTTGCTCCAGTCACAGCCATGCGTCTGCGGAGTTCTACAGTCTGGCTTTCTGCCAGCTGCTTTTCTTCCGTAAGGACTCGAATCTTCGACTCGGCTTCCATCCTGGCCTCCACCGCTTGGCTCACTGCCAACACTTTCTCCTCGATAAGTTGGCGGATCTTTTCGCCTCCTTACTTGCCTGCAGCAAGGACTTCGACTCCTCCCAAGTAGCACACGCAACATCTTCCTAAAAGCACCTTGTTTCTATTCAGTTTCATTAAAGGCATTGGAAAAACATCAAAGCACGAAAAAGTTGCATCAAGATGTCAAAAACGTTCGAATTGTGATCAATGTTTCATTAAAATTGCAATGCAGTACGTGTTTGACATTTGGAAACAAACAACCAAAGAATACTGCACTTCATGTTGCAAACACGAAACAAAATCATTAAGTTGCATATTTTTTACCATGTAACTTCAATGCGTCTTTCAAAATTTAATTGTTTGTTTAAATTAAGTTGCAGCTAAGTTGTGTGTGCCTTTATGTTTAATTTAGCATCGTTCAACGTTTTGACAATTCACATTTTTTCCTGTGATGATGCAATCAAGTAACAGGAAACCCGAGTACAAAACTTCATAATCGTATGGTTTTTATGGTGAGTCAACATGCCGTCCCTTCGAAGTGTTGAATAGTGCTGTGGTAGAGTGAAGGACTAACAATCACATGATCCATAAATCGCATCCAGTTCTATATTTTTATTTAATTTTTTTTTCCGCTGTATTATTTTGCAACATTATTGCAATTTTACTGCAATCGAAGGATGTTTCCGTAGGCTCCACCTCTTGCGCTTTTTAGATTACAAGAGAGTCATATTTCATGGCACATACGCAAAGATTGTTTCTTTCCGAATAGTTGCAACACAGTGAAATGTTCAGTAGTGGAACAATTTGTGCTGCTTGGGCTGCTTCGTCTCTACAACCATGTTGCAGAGGGTCAGCACGAACTTCTTAAGGCCTCTGCTGTACTTCCCGCCGTTGTCCAGAAAATATAATAACGTCCGTTACGTCTGTAATCACCTCCATTTTCTGTCCTCCACTCTCCTTGTGACTGGTCAGGGTAGCTCCGTCCATCTTGATCTCGATTGGCGGCTCCTCCAACCTGCCACGCTCTTCTGTATCGCCTGCCCCTGGCGATCGGTGGGGCGACCTGTTGAGGCCACTTCGTCTGGCGAAGGGATCCACCTTTTCGTCAGACGCTTCTCCCTCTCCACACAAATTTGTTTTTTTTTTGGTTTGGTCGACATTTTGGTCCCACAAGTCGCGCGAAAAAATAGGTCCGCCACGCCAGAGCTCCGCAATAACGTGGTAAGGGGACGTTATACTGTGGGGGGTGCCCAGGTACCCCACAGGCTCCATTAGCGGCCTGCTATTTATTTCACCCCTCAGACCATGCATCCCCTTGGCACGGATTAGTTGATACCGTAGGATTAGGAGACGTCATATTATTATCTGCACTGAAGTGCTCCTTATAATATGACCAGATTTACACCGCAACACACTGCCCAAAAGTATCCATATCCCCAGTGTAGCGTTATCAGCATGTTTATCATTCGTTATGTTGTCACGCAACCCATTAAATCCGCCTTTCGGTAGGTGGTAGGTGGGAAGTTGAGTAGTGTTATCTCGTTTTAAATACTGCAGTCTGGAAATATTTCCTCATAACTAAGGAAGGGTCAAAATCTCACTGTAGGTGGATTAATCTGGATTTTTAAATTAGATATTACACACTTTATTGTCGTTTTCGAAGCAATGCTCGATATGAAACATTAGATATTGATCAATTCTATCTGAATATTGATAAATTTATTTTGTTTACATATCGGTTTTTCCGCCCCTTTCGAATGTTGATCTTGAAATGTTACGAGTTCTGAAAAAATCGAGTTTTGCAACGAGTTGCACACGCTATTTTTTGCAATGACGAAAAAATGGACTTTAATATGATTAATCTGTACCCAGGGCCGGATTTAGCCGGAAAAGGGGCCCGGGCCGTCAGTTTGTGAGGGTCTCAAAATGTACAAAAAAGGTTGGTTTTGATACTGTTGTGAATGTTTCGGAGGCCTTATGAAGCAACTCGTCTTTGTTCCCGATCGAAGATAGCTCAAAAGCTGTAATTTTATTCCCGTCGATTAATTCATTCACAAATCCATGTTTGTTTACTTACATTTAGTCTCCTCTCTCCACACACAAGTTCTACAACAAACTATTCTAAGTTTATTAGATCGGTAATGCACAATATTGAGCCTATAACTAAACGATGATTACAAAAGTTCATTAAGAAATTGAAATAATATTTACTTATCAAGATTCCACTGCTATAATACCGCAATTCTTGCATAACTACAATTCTCATATGTATAACTGACATTCAATGCATCTGACACATCCCTTGACAAACCATGTCAGACACATACATTCGAATTCAATGGAGAGAATGATTGGTCGCAGGGTTGCCATCAACATCCTCCCCCCGGTGCACATTGGAACAACTCAGAAAAAAGACGGTCAAAACCTCATTGTGGCGTTTAATACAGATTTAGAACCATGATTTTTTCATAGAATGTGTTCAAAAAGCTGCCCGACAAAATCTAGAGCGTGAAATCCACTATTATGTTTTAATGCGATACCCGAGCAAAAAAAATTTTTCAAATTTTTTTTTGTTCGGGTTTTTGACAATGTTTTAGAATATTGTGTTTTGAGAAATTTTGCTAAAGATACTGTATGTTTTCTTCCTAATTTTAAAGGTTGAATCGTTGTTTTTCGATACTGTTGTCTAAAACTCATATAAAAATCGATTTTCAATATTTTTAAAATAAATATACAACATATCAACACGTAATAAAAAATGGCACTAATATACGATCGTTTTCAGATAATATGGTCTTTCTGATTGGAATTTCAGTCAAATAGAACGGTTTTATTGAAAAAATAGGCTAATTTCTTGATTAAATATCAGCCTTATAGGCACATTTTGGCAACTAGATTTCCGTTATTCTAACAGCTGATTTTGTATAAAAGAAGCCAGTGGCTAAAGCTCAGTTGGGTCTGATGAGGCTCACTGATTTTTGTTCCAACTTTTATAGTGTAGTTTTCGATAAATATTTCTCTTTCTCATCATATACTCATTTCATCGGCCTTATTGTGGATCTATTTATTATTATTTCTATAAGTAGGATGAGTGTACCCTTTGCTTATAATTCAGTGCCTAATTTAGCCAACTTTTGAAAAACATTGTTTTCTAACAAAATCGATTGGTTTTAGAAGTAAATTTGACTAAATAATAAGTGTATCTTATTGAGAGCTAAAACACCACTAGAACTTCTAAAATATTTTAAATAAATGCTCAAATATGGAGATATGGCCAAAACTCGGTACTGTACCCGTATAATACCTTATTGGTTAAGATACTTGCACCTTACAGTTAATCGATAATGCGGAAACAACTGCCTAATAATCAATTAAAGGCAAATTAAATTGAAACAAGAAAATTAGTATACTTATATTTTACTTACTTATCATGTTTGAGCACATATTTCTATCTTTCATATCTTAAGGGAAGAGGAATGCTTTTTGTGAGCGAGAGCTATAGCATTTTAGTACTATTTTTAGTACAAACTGGATACAGGTGAAACACAACCTATTTTTTTTCGAAAATAACACTTTAAAAAATTGGAACAAAAACCAATGAGCCTCATCAGACCCAACTGAGCTTTAGCCACTGGCTTCTTTTATACAAAATCAGCTTTTAGAATAACGGAAATCTAGCTATTTTGTGATATAAAACGTGTTGATATGTTGTATATTTATTTTAAAGATATTGAAAATCGATTTTTATATGAGTTTTAGACAGCAGTATCGAAAAACAACGATTCAACCTTTAAAATTAGGAAGAACGCATACAGTATCTTTAGCAAAATTTCTCAAAACACATTATTCTAAAACATTGTCAAAAACACGAACAAAAAAAAATTTTGCAAAAAATTTTTTTTTGCTCGGGTGTCGCGTTAAAACATAATAGTGGATTTCACGCTCTAGATTTTGTCGGGCAGCTTTTTGAACACATTCTATCTATAGATAGTGGAATATATAGATGAGCGAAGATAAATCCTCTGTCTCCAAACGAACTGTCAAACGTGTCTCCAAACGAGCATGACGTCACGATTTCAATGGAAACGTTAAGGGCTGTGACGTCATATGCGCGTGTGCACGGGCAAAAAAATCGACTCAGCCATGCTTTCGCTCATCTATAGATTCTACTATCTATAATTCTATCTGTATTAAACGCCACAATGAGGTTTTGACCGTCTTTTTTCTGAGTTGTTCCAATGTGCGGTAGCGCCCGAAGTCCTTTTCGGCGTCACTGTCTGGAACTACATCAAGAACTGCCAGCTTACTAACTGGTCTTTTAAGAACACCATCAGATGTTTCCACGTCCGCTTTACGTGCTATTCCATCGTTACCTGGATAGGTACGAATAACTCTACCACGTACCCACTCATTTCGCTTTCCTCCATCCGCAATCACCACTAACATTCCTTCACTCACTGGAGCCACGTCCTGGAACCATTTGCTTCGCCGGGAGATCACTGGTAGATACTCTGTAATCCAACGCTGCCAAAATTTATCCAGCATATGCTGAATATTTGCATCCATGGGAGCCTTTACTGCCTGTCGCACTCCGCTGGAGCTCAGCATCAAAAAATGATTTGGTGTTAAAGACTCCTGTTGGTCATCGTTCAGTGGTAAAAATGTTAACGGACGCGAATTCACCATATGCTCGGCATCGGCCAATAGCGTTAGAAGTGCTTCATCGTCCAGTTTCCTTGCCGTTGGTAGCGACCCTAGTGCAGTTTTTACTGACCGCACCATTCGTTCCCAGCAGCCACCCATATGAGGCGCTGCTGGTGGGTTAAACTTCCAATTGGTGTTCGCATCGGTGAATGTGCTACTCATTGCCGCATTTATCATCCGCAGTTCGTTTTCAAGCTCTCTACCAGCACCAACGAAGTTAGTCCCATTATCCGTATATATCTCCTGCGGTGCACCTCTTCGTGCAATGAATCGACGGATCGATTTCTTGCACGAATCTGTTGTCAAACTGTGAGCTACCTCCATGTGTATCGCCCGTACAGTGAGGCAAGTAAATATCACAACCCAGCGCTTGACAGAACTTCTACCCACTTTCACTAGATATGGTCCGAAATAATCAATACCCACGAACGTAAACGCCCGTAGATACGGCGTTACTCGAACCTTTGGAAGTTGTCCCATCTTTGGTGTAATTGGTATAGCCTTCTGGACACGACACCATTGACAGCGACGAGCTGCAGTACGAACTTCAATTCTCAATTTCGGTATATAGAATTTTTGTCGGAGTTCGTTCACGATAGTTTCGTTATTTGCATGGCGAAATTTGCGGTGGTACCAATCTACTAGTAACATGGTAATTTGATGCTGCCTTGGAAGAATGATAGGATATCTGGTATCATAGCTGACATATTCTGCGGCTCCAATACGGCTGTCGACACGCATGATGAGAGGTAGCTTTACGATTGTACTGTTCTTGTCCAACTGCTTCCGTTTTCCTTGTTCCAGCTCTTCATTACGCTTCAGTGTTGCCACCTCATCAGGATAATTTTCCGCTTGTGCAATGCGCCAAAGACTGCGTTCAGCTTTTTCAAGATTGTTATGCGTCAACACTCCTGGAAAGTTACGATGCTCCATACTTGTACGTTGTAGTGCGATGTCGCAGAATTGGTGCACATACGCAACGCTACGTAACAGTCGTTCGAATTTTGAGAAACGGTTTATCTCTACAACAGGAACTGTCAATATATGACTACCCACAAACGAAGGGCGCAGCTCTTCCAATGTTGTACCCAGTGTTTCCGATTTATCTTTCGGCCAGTTTGTCTCCTCTTCATACAGGAACGCTGGTCCACACATCCATCGACTATCTGGCTGGCAGTTAGGTCCTTTCCCCCACTTCGTTGCCTCGTCCGCGACGTTGACAGCTGTTGACAGAAGTTGTAGTGGCGAAACCTTTGTTTTTGATGCCACCAGAGAGCAGCGGATCTTCTGTTTATCCAAAACGCGAAAATAAGCAACAGCAGAGTAAGCTTGTGCACTGCCATCCACGAAAATGTGGAGTTCCAATGAATCGTAGCATGCTAAATCGTATCCAGGAAAATAACACCTGGGAATCCTCACGTTGTTCAACTCCTTGAGTAGGGTAAATGACCCAATAGTGGAGGAACTAAGCGCTTCCTTTCCCTGTTTTACTGCCGTTCTACGCATAATTGTCCCATGTACATATGTAATCCCAGCAAACATGGGACAAATATGCGTATGACGGCAGTTTAGCTCTTGAAACTGATACATATTTTGTTTCGCTTACCTTGTGGGTGTATCTAAAAGCTATTGGACTTACTTTTCTTGCAGTTGGGAAATCATTGCAACAATATTCATAATTGTGCTCTAAAATTAAACCACCTATTATTGGTACAGTGTTCCAATAGTTGCGGTATCTTTTAGATTGTGTTCCTATAGTTGCGAATCTTATTGTTTTTCTATGGAACTCGCAACTATTGATGCAAAGACGGAAAATATTAAAGTGTTTTAATAATAATTACCTATTTTGGATGAATTCCGTGGCTGTTTCTTTTTGAATAGTGTGTTGATATGTCAAACAAACGATAGATCATGTAGACTACTGAGATTAATTCTTAGATATGACCTAACATGGACTACCGCAACTATTGGTACACACACAACCATCGGATCAATTGCCCTATTTGTAACCACAACTTCCAACGTCCGAAGAGATCTTCAGGAATCTTCTGATCCCAATCCACATTTGCTCGCCACACGTCCTGCATTAATATTTTCCCTTGTATAACCAACGATCCAACTAATCCTAACGGATCATAAATCCTCATTAAGAAGCCGAGCATCATCCGTTTGGTAGGAACTCGTTCGCCTTTCGATAGTTCCATTAGATCGCCTTGCAAGTTTAGTTTAAAGCAGAAAATATCTTCGGCCGGCAACCAGGAAATACCCAGTAACCGCTCAAAACCACTTTGGCTGTTCATGGAGATATTTTTGATCGTCGCTGGATTTATCTCTCCAATTGCTTCTAGAACTTTGGGCCGGTTTGACACCCAATTCCGAATGTGGAATCCCGCCTTTCGATGAATCATGGCTACTTCCAACGCCAACTTGACGGCTTCTTCCTCCGTGTCGACGCTATCCAAATAATCATCGACGTAGTGTCGATCTTTAATCGCTGAAGCTGCTCGTGGATATTCTTTTTCATGCTCTGACGCATTTAAGTTCTTAACGTATTGTGACTGTGCTGGGGAGCATGTTGCTCCGAAGATAGCTACATCAGATGCCATTGTAACTATGGACTGAGATGGTGAATCACGGAAAACGAATAACAATGAGTTTCTATCCTGCTTTCTGATTCCGACTTGCAAAAACATTTCCTGTATATCTCCAGAAAACGCTACTTCTCGTTCACGGAATTTAAACGTGACAGTCAATTGTGGTGTCAATAGATCTGGACCCTTGAGCAGCATCGCGTTTAACGAGACACCATCAACTTTCGCTGCAGCGTCCCATATTACTCGGATCTTTCCAGGCTTATTTGGATTCATAACGACATCAAGTGGCAAATACCACTTACGACGCGAATCATATACGGCCATCAGAGTGTAAAATAATCGAATTTTTTTGGTGAAGACCACCTTTCTTCACTTGTCAAATCACTTCCAGGCGTTCATTTTCGGCTCAGGACTGTCAATATTCAGTTGAATATTAGTCATTGAATATTTATGCACATTCTACAAATCGATAAATTATCTGAAATCTGAACACGTTTTTATTGAGTAAAGTAATTTATCACACAGAACTGAATCCGATTTGCATCCGCGAGGCCCTTTCAACGGTAAACATCAATATAAACAATGCTAATTTTGTTTTTTTTTCTGCACATAGTAAGCACACTCAGTGACAGTCGAATGAATGAGTTGGTGGAGCAGTCGTTTGACTATGTCATTCTATGTTTTGAATAAACATGCGATGTTTGTCAAAATTACGACTGAAGTTGCTTCGTGAAGATGAATATTTTATGCTCTGCCGGCCATTTCTGTTTTGGTAACTACGTGGATATACCCTTTCGTCAAATAATCAGACATTTGTTGACGTACGCTGTCATAGAGTTGTGGGTCTTTCTCTAGTCGACGTTCAAGGCATTTCAAACGCCGCTCAGCCATTGGTCGGCTGTCAGGGAATGCGAAGCAGTCTTGTTTCCATAGTAGGCCAGTCTCAAATTTCCCATCACTCTTCCGCATCGTGGTGATGAAAGATTAGTGCGGAGAAGGATAAGTGATGTAAGAAGTGAGAAAAAGGAAGTTGTGGGAAAAGTAGCAATTAAAATGAAGGAAGAACTTAGTAGACAGATAAACCAAAAAGGAAGAAAAAGATGGTTGACAATAGAATCAAGAACAGAGAAGAAATGGGAAGAAGAAAGGCTCATAGTAGTGAATTCTTGAACACATTTATGATAGTGCAGTCTGATCAATGTTGCTTCATATCCTGTTATGATACAGAGAAAATGATGAACTTACTCAAACAATGGTCCACATAATCACTAGTAATTGTCCAACAATACTCCACCAATTCCAAAAATTTACGCACATCCGAGCCAGTTAGAACGTTCATACAGCCGACTCATATGCCATTGTTTCCGAACATAACTCGCTTTGGCTAAATTTGTGCAACGGAAACTGGCACGTGATGAGCACCGGATGAACAACACCAAGCTCCGTGCACAGTCGAATTTGATCCGTTTATCGGTTGCATTGTCCGTCGCGATTTCCATTTTTTTTATTCCGATCCGTCAATTGCAACCCGTCCGACGGGAGTTTTGCATCACTTTGCAGCATGTCGAACCATCACCGAACGTCGATGTCCCACCAGTTTGTGCCGGAGTGCAGTTTTTGTCACCCGGATTGCGTAGCTAAATTAGCAGCGTAATGCTCTCGCATTCGATAATGGAAATGGAAAGAAAACTTTTCTGAATGCAGTTGTTTTTTCTGCAACCCACCACAGTGCCATACGTTGTTTGCAGTGGATCGATGAGAATTACTGGTGGCATAAATGAGTGCCACCCCGACCACTGCACAATATGAACGATACGTCAAATATGCGGCGCAAAATTTTTGTATTGTGTATTCATTAGCGTGTTTTGGTGATGATTTGCGATGCTACAATCAATGCACTGGTGCAGCTCCACGGTAATTGAATGTAAAAGTTAATGCGATCAGCTCTATTGTACACTAATGGGTGTTGTACCTTACTTGTTTGAAAATGGCGAATTTCCCTACTGTGCGGCCGACTTACGACCGACAATAGAAAACGATTAAACGGTAATTTATGACAGAGCATACACAAACAATCAAAGTTTGATCTAACATCGTGAATCAATAGTGCCTTCCAAGTGCTATGTGACTGTTGTTTCTGGGTTTCCAAGCTCTCAACTCCATGGTCTTTAAGAAATGATTAGCACTGAGATGGCAAAGACATATCCTGTTGTGGTGGTATCACATGTTGACTATTTTTGTTTGGTGCCGCATCACATATATCAATATGGCATTGACGCACTGATTTCACGCATGTGTCCCAGCAGACATCGTGTCCTGGAGTCATGAATGGTTATTCCTTTCGGCAATACTTTTCTGATGCGTGCGACAGTCGCGACGCGATTCTATCGCTTGGCGACTGCGATTCTGTCGTCGCTGGTATGGAAGGGTAAATGGAACATTACTTGCAGCGACCCAGCGATAGAATCGCGGCGACTAGTTGTCGCCGTCACGGCGATGAAATCGCTTAGGTTTGGGGGAGCCTTAAATCTACACGGTTTTAAAAAAATACCTAATTTTAGGTACTTTTTTTTTCTCTTGCATCTCCCTCCCTCTTCCCTTTGTTGTCATAAAATGAAAAGCAAAACCACTCAACAAGGGCAGTAAAGTGTGGGAACCCAACGTTAAGTAATCTCATGTTTACAAAAGTTGAGTGGAATTTACCTAACTTTTGATTAATTTCTATTTAAAATTAAGTATATTTTACTTAATATTAAGTGGATTTTACCTACTTTTAAGGAAAAAAAAATTAATTTTGGGTTCCGAACCCCCGATTTGAGTGAAAAGTATCTAATATTAGGTACTTTTTTATAACCGTGTTAGTTAGATCAGCAGAAAATACAGTATGGTCCATAAAAAAATGCGAAAATATTTTTTAACTTATGTTTTTATACATTAAAGGGTTATTTCTACTATTCATATATATGTGTGTAAGCAAACGTATCATGAAAAAAACATTTGTATCTAGTGAATGTATTAATGAAAACAATTGTTACTATGTAACATTGTCTCTCAACTATGTAACTACGTAACTATAATTTTGATGTTTTCGCATTTTTTTATGGACCATACTGTATGATCTACTGTTTATCGACATTAATAGGGAAATAACTGTTGGATTCACTGAGCAGAAGTTTTATCAAAACTAGGAACGTGGCGCCGTCATATTTTGTTATGTCTTTCTTTAAAGAAAATTTTGTGGAGCTACCGAGATGAATAAGTTTGGTCAGCAGTATGCTGTGGTCGATCTGATCAAAGTCTGCTTTCAAGTCGGTGTAAGTAACATCTACTTGAGCCTTGCTTTTCATGGCAATGACGCTCGTAGTGACCGACCTTCCTGATATAACGCAGTGCTGATCGGCTGATATGTAATTGTTTGATTATCTAAGAATTACCTCACTAACGATTATTTCGAGTAGCGTGGACGCAGCTGATGATAAGCTAGTTATCCCCCTGTTGTTTCTGATTTCCCTTCTGTCGCCATTTTTGAAGACAGGAAAATATAGGATCATAGGATTGCTTCTAAATCTCCGGAAAGATGCTATCATCAAGTGAGCGGAAGAAAATAGAAGCGAGTCCGTCCGTGTGTGTTTGTATGTGTGTATGTGTGTGCACAAAACATGAAAAAAAAATCTTATCAACTTTTCATATAGTAATTCTTAACCGTTTTTTTCGCAACAAAATGCATTCGAAAGGTGGTAAAGCATTGTCGATCGCTATTGAATTTGATAACAATCGGTCATGGTGTTCAAAAGTTATAAAGAAAATAGTTAACCAAACTAAAAGGTTGGTGTCTTGGCTAAATGCGAGGAAGGCAGTACCACTACTAGGTGGTTTAATTTGTTTTTTTTATATTTTAATCAAAATTTATTTCTGAAAACGAAACTTAGTTTGCACGCGTCAATACGGGAGGAACAAGTCCACCGGATTGTCCTTCAAGATGCTTAATGTTACCTTGCCCTTCTTGCCGCATCAAAGTTTCCCGCCAGCTTTCAAAAAGCTACAGAAGCAACCGTCCAACGCAATAAAGCAACTTTCCATTTATTCTGTCGATTTTACCGTTTGCGTCTAAAGTCCATTCGACGTGCACTGATATTTCCTCCAACTCTCTGCAGCATGCATTAGGGTGGCTCAAAAAACACTTTTTCAAATTTTTTGATGGGCCGCCCTCTTATTCGGTTCTATTTGATGCCCTGATGCTCTGGACAAAATTTCAGCCAAATCGGTCAACGTTTGGGCGGTGCTAAACTCGTTGGAAGTTTATATGCAAAAATGTATGCAGAAACATCCCAAAACAGTGATTTGCAGTTGGACGGCACAATTTACGATCAAGAATCATGATACTCATTCAGTTCTTGTAGAATTAAATACAGAATGTTATGCTGAAAACCACGACAAGATTAGAGTTTACTGGACAAAGATATTAGCATTTTACTGGAGTGCTGTAGGGGTGAATTTATTTCTTTTCAAAGGTAAAAGAAACGAAATTTGCTCAAACCCCACTTCAGAGAAATGCTAATAACTTACCCGGGCAAACTCTAATCTTCTCGCGGTTTTCTGCATAACATTCTGTGTTAAATTCTTGAAGATCTGAATGAGTATCATAGTTCTTCATCGTAAGTTGTGCCGTCCAACTGCAATTCACTGTTTTTGGATGTTTCTGCATACATTTTTGCATATAAACTTCCAACGAGTTTAGCACCGCCCAAACGTTGACCGATTTGGCTGAAATTTTGTCCAGAGCATCAGGGCATCAAATAGGGCCGAATAAGAGGGCGGCCCATCAAAAAAATTGAAAAAGGTTTTTCCCATACTAATTTGAGCCATCCTAGCATGCATAAGAATTCTTCGTTCTATATTCTTATCAAGATTCTTCCTTCGGCCTTCGGTATAATGTCATTATGGGTAGTGTTGTTTTCACCTTTCTTATATGGTACATGCTCCTAGCGATCCATACGTCAATATTCCTAGCGATTCTTGAATCAAATTGAACATGCCTTCAACATGTGCTCCATTCCAGACCATCCATGAATGCTAAGAACTGGAGTACATGCCTTTAGGTCAATACAAGTAACGAAAGATCTGTTGGGTCCTTGGCCTAATACCTTCGACAGTGATCGTTGTTCTAGGCCCAACATGTCTTAGAAAAAATACCAAACGAACTAAATTCCCTGCGTGGCCATTTCCCTTTGCTCTTTTCTTGTCTCTTAGAATGTTCTTACTTCTTCACAATTAACACAAGATTTACGCTTTCCACATAGTATATTTAGGTTCACAACAACATGATTTACATTAAACTACAATCATTTATTTAGAACTATATACATTTATTACAGTTATTTAACAATTAAAACAGAACAATGAACATTTAAATGCGCTTGTCCTTAGTGTGTTTGGCTTCCTGCGCACTGGTTTGAGCTTGCCTATTACTCTCAAGTATTAATTTATTTAATGATCAAAGTTGATTTTAGGTTTGAGTGTTTGCCTCTCTGTGGGGATGTTCGGGTTATATGGGGCTGAGCAATTATGTAACCTGCGTCATTAAATCCCTTCTTCTCACTCTCAAACAAGATCTATTTGCTCCTTTTGGAAATGCTACATGCTCTTAGTGATCAATTGATTCAAGTGTATGTGCATGTTCAATTTCAGGGCATCCAAGAATCCCAAGAATTTTAGCTTATTTGGGAAATATTTGGCTTCGCAGTCTTGGACGGAATTGAAAACTATGTTTTTAATCTGTTCCCGAAGTTTCGGTCCATTTAGGGCCTTTTTAAAGGGGTCGATTTGTGAGTCACGAAGAAACTTTAACAAATCGACCTCGGATAAGATTAAAAACATAGTTTTTAATTCCCTCCAAGGCTGCGAAGCAAAATATTTCCCAAATAAGCTCAATATTACAGTCGAGCGAAAAAGAAAATCAAGAATTTTAGTACAGACCTTAAGGTAAGACTTAATAAATGATATATTCGCTCATGTTTGAAATTGAATATGCTTTTAGTGATCATTTAAATCAAATAGGATTTGAATTCTTGGTACTTTACAGCATGAACCATCTTTAGAAAAAGGTAATAATCATTAAGGCGTATAGTCCAAGAAATTATCAGATGACCTACAATGGATTTTTGACGTTAGAGAACATCTTACCCGAAGGTACTGGGTTTCAAACAAGGATGTTATCGATCATTTAGTAATCTGCCTTCGATCATTTAGTAGTTTGCCAATAACTCATTCCAGAGGCTAAATTTCAAAATGTGTTGTTTGGTGGACATCTAATGCAAAGGTTTATCTACAACTCTGCCTAACAGTTCGTTGTTTGAATTTCACTAATAACGGAGCTATAGCGCTAGTAGCAGTAACTTAGACTAAATGATTGCATATTTTGTTATCACTTAGTATAAGTTTAGAAACTAGCGCCGTAACTCCTTTAATAGTGGAATTCGAACATCGATCTGTTAAAGAGAGTTGTAGAAAAACCTTCGCACTAGAAGTCCACCATACAACACATTTTGAAATTAGGCCTGTGGAATGAGTTATTGACAAACTACTAAATGATCGAACGCAGATTACTAAATGATCGATAACATCCTTGGTTTCAAATCAGAATCGACCGTCACGAAATCATTTTGAACGTTATTATAGCCTTTATCTTTCGATGGATTTTGGAGATTTATATATCAATCGACTCGGAAACTCTCTAGCAATTTGTCAATTTAATTACTACTTCTGATTATTTACGATAAACTATTGGAAATATCAATTTTTGTCCTACCCAGTAAACATATCAGAACCAACCAATCCCGTTCATGCATTCCCAACACAGACTTCAGAATGATGTAAGTTACGGGCCTTGTGACTCACCGTCTCATTTTCTCCGCGCATAAAAAGGCCCATGGTTCGGTGACTGGTCACGGAACGGTTTCTGCATCTGTAGCGGTTTAGCGGCAAACTATCGAGTGGCTATCGACGGCGTCAGCGGCACTCCAGTGAAATTCTCTTGCATGGTTCTGGATCTGGTTTTGTTGCAGGACCAATAAATTGCTTCTTTTCGGGATCACCATTTTACACAAGGGAAGGTTGATGTGTGAAAAACTTTGTTCAAAGTGCGAATTAACCGCTTTGCGACGCCAGAAAGTTGCCGTCCGCAGCAGACTCACGAGGGAGAGGCGCGTCGGAGGGAGATGCTACAAATATTTGTTCGCGTGGATGGCATCAGTGGCAGCTAAGTGAAATTTTCTCAAGATTTTTATTTGATTTTGTTGCAGTTTGTGATTGGGAAGGCGGATTATTGAAAATTAATCGGTTCTCTTAAGGATCACAACTCTGTGGAAGCAAAAATTTAGCCGAGACAAATTTTGTTTAAAGCACAAATCATAATCGCTTGGCGACAGCAGAATGTTGCCGTGGTAGTAAAATCACGAGCGCGTGTCAGAAGGAAATGCTGCAAAAATGTGAGGAAATAAAACCTGTGATTCGAGTGATGATGATCGTCAATAATTCTTTTTACTAGAATAGGTTTTCAATCAATTCGTGTCTTGTACACAACCCTTCTTTTTTAGGGTATCTTCAATTTGATTCTAAAAATTATAAAGGACATGGGCCATTTAACAAAAGATATAATAGCCCTTTAGGCATGCGTGACGACCTTAAGGTCCGAACTCCTACCATTTGAAAAAAGAGAAGCAGACCTTTATTCATGCCTATAGGTCTAAGGCCCATACTCCAGAGAATTCTTGGATTACCTAAAAATGTCAAATAGGACATGAACTATTTTTTAAAAGAGATACCATCCTTTTGGTTACGCATGTAGACTTTAAGGCTTACACTCCATGGAATTCTTGGATAACCTGAAACGGAGCTGTTATTGAAGGCGTATCTAATTTGATTCTACGGATTATAAAGAGCAGAAACTATTTCAAGAAAGTGATTACAGACCTTTGTTTACGCGTCTAGACTTCAAGGTCTATAGTCCAGGAATTCTTGGATGATCTGAAAAGAAACAGCTATTGCAGTTGATGGGCTATAGCTCTTCGATGAACCTACGCCGAATGGAGTATCCTTCTCCACTAAACTCGATCCTGGGCCAATCGCTTCCAGTCGCCCTGAACATTGAGCGCCCTCAGGTCCTTTTAACTGCAAAAAGCCATCGTGTACGCGGCCTTCCACGAAGCCTGCGGCTTTTTCCGGGTAATCTACTAAATATTATCGTCGCTTGACGTTCTTCTGGCATACGAACAACGTGTCCAGCCCACCGTAGTCTGCCGTGTTGCATAAGCTTAATAATATCCAGCCCTTCATACACCTGGTACAACTCGTGATTCATGCGATGCCGCCAGATACCGTTCTCCTGTTTACCGCCGAGTATTGTCCGCAGCACCTTACCCTCAAATACTCCGAAAGCTCTACAATCAGCCTCCTGTAACGTCCATGTTTTATGGCCGTATAAAGCCACCAGAAGAATCAGAGTAGTATACAGCGCGAATTTTGTCTTCGTTTGCAGACTACGGGACTTAAGCTGGTTACGAAGTCAGTAATAAGCCCTATTTGCAGCTGCAATACGCCTTTTCACCTTGCGGGTAACATCATTATCACACGTCACTAATATTCCAAGATACACAAATTCTTCTACCACTTCAAACTTTTCACCATCCAGCACTATTTCGCTACCACCACCACTAATGAACCCACGTTGATTGCTAGCGACCATATACTTCGTTTTGCTGGTATTGATCGTGAGTCCAATCCTCGTTGTCTCCCTCTTAAAAGGCAAAAAAGCCTCGTCCGCAAAACCCAGGAGCATATGCGATCTTGTGATAATGGTACCGCTTTTTGTACACCAGCTCTCCTAATCGCTCCCTCGAGCGTTATATTGAGCAGTAGATTCAAGAGTGCATCACATTGCTTTAATCCATCTATTGTCGTTCAACAATGATGTCACAGGTTTGAGGGGGGAGGGGATCTAGGATTTTGTGACAGTACATATAAAGACAGGGTCACCGTCTTCGACCAGAGGTCGCACAGACTGAACACTTAACATCTAGCATTAGACAACGGACAGGACATTTACACAACACCCAGTGGACCAATGGAGAACTTTTCGCTTAACGAAAAGTTTTCTCCTTACCGGGGCGGGAATCGAACCCACACTCCACAGCACATGCGTCTAGACGATTGACGTCGCTAACCGCACGGCCACGAAGCCCACAAATACTAGGTATACAAAAAGCGTGACATAGGGGGGAGAGGGGTCTATAAATCTAAATAAGTAGTGGACGTCATATTTGAATCATTTCTAAGGTATCAAATGATGTCGATTTTTCATCCGCAACACTTACACTTGATTTCGATCCGTCCAACGTTATACGAATCAGCCGTATCAGTTTCGCCAAAAAAAAAAAACATGTTCTAGCATAATTTTCCATAATTCATTCCGTTTCACTGAATCGTACGCCTCCTTGAAATCAATCAACAGATGATGTGCCTGCAAGTTGTAATGAAAACCTGCTTGGTATTCGCCGACGAAGGACTCTTCAAGCGGTCTCAATCTGTTGAACAGAATACGTATCAGAACATAATACGGGACATAATTTTGTACACCGAATTAAAGAGGGTTATTCCTCGGTAATTGGCGCACTCCAGTCTGTGCCCTTTCTTAAAGAGAGGGCAGGCATTTCCTCGTCTACCCATATTTTTGAAATAATATGGTGCAGAACTTCATAAAGCTGCTCACTGCCATGTTTGAGAAGTTCAGCCGGGAGCTGATCCTTCCCCGCAGCCTCATTGTTTTTCAGCTCTTTAATGGCTTTTCTAACCTCATCTAGTGTAGGCGACTCCACAGCTTGTCCATCGTCTCTAATAATTATTCTGTTCACCGATGGACCGTCACTTCCTCCATTCAACAAAGTCTCGAAGTGTTACTTCCACCTGGCAGCCACTTCAGTTTTATCTGTCAGCAAATTCCCTTCTTGGTCGTTGCACATGCCGGGAGATGGCGCTGTTTTTCTCTGCACGCCATTGACTGACTCCTAAAACCTCCGCATATCGTTCTGCTCCATTTTTTCCTGCGCCTCACTAATAACTTGTTCTTCGTACTCTTTTTTTTTTCCTGCGTTGGGTTCGTTTTTCGGCTGCTCTTGCTTCCTTGTACGGATCCCTATTCGATCGGGTACCTGACACCAACATCCGGCTTCTGGCAACGTTCTTTTCGTCTGTCACTCTCTGACACTCCACATCGAACCAACCCGTCCTGGGTCGCCTCTGTGCAGTGCCTACCACTTCTCGTGCTGTTGTGCTCACCGCTCCATGGATCGACTCCCATAGATCGTTGATGTTGTCGCTAACGTTGATTGCACTTATCCGTTTGTCGAGCTTCTGGCGGTACTCAGCCGATACTCCTTCCGCCGACAATCGCTGGATATTGTAACGCATCGTTCGCTGTGATCTTTCGTTCGATACAGTTGACAACCGTGATCGAATTTTACTGACAACGAGGTAGTGATCAGAGTCAATGTTCGGACCTCTGAATGTCCGCACATCAATAACATCCGAGAAATGGCGCCCATCCACCAGAACATGGTCTATCTGGTTGCAAGTTTCACCATTTGGGTGTCTCCAGGTGTGCTTTCGGATATTCTTTCGTGCAAAGTAGGTGCTACAGATGGCCATCCCTCTGGCAGCAACGAAATTTACTAGCCGTAGGCTGTTGTCATTGGTAGCGGAGTGAAGGCTCTCCCTACCGATTATGGGACGGAAAAGTCCTTTCTACCGACCTGAGCGTTAGCGTCTCTCGTCGGATTTATTGTTTGTTGGTGCGTAAACGATGATTGGGCTGTAATTGAAGAATTTCCTCGTATCCTCAACACACAAATTCGTTCGCTAATGGGTTTTCATCGCATCACTCCGGGACTCCATGCTCTGCTTTTCCGCCACCGCTGTGATAGATGTTATATTTTCTTGAATAGTGGCCACGTTCACTCCAACCTTCTGCAGTTCATGAGCCACAAGGCTCAATCGTCCAGGTTCATTTGCCGGGTCGGTTACCAAAAATAACGTTGTCTTTTTCTTCTAGCTCAATTTTTCGTGGTATTTGGTAGGCTTCAGTAAGCTTGCTTACCGGGGTAACGTTACCTACATCGCACTGGTGACGCGATACAGCATTTCATTAATCAGCCGCTGAGTACCAGTCAGACGCTGTTTGAGCCGCCCCTCCTGGTGAACAGACCAAGATCAAAACTTATCAACGCCTCATGCCAAAACACACGCCTTCCTGCATAACCTTTTTAAATAAAGGTGCAGTTCAAAATGGGTAGGATTTTCGGATATAAGTAAAATAATCATGAAAAATCACTGTTTTTGTACCCTTGTTCACTAAAACCCCTTCCTCCAATGTATCCGCCCACCAATAGTCAATCTTGGGTTACGACCTGCAAGATGATTAAATTATCTTTCGAAACAGCCCCAAAAATCCAAAATCGGACAAACAATTAAAAAGTTATATCAATTTCAATTTGGGGTCAATTTGACCCCAGAGCACAGACAACGTAAGTTTTTTTGAGCACAGACAGAAGGTTAATCAGCCGCTGGGTACCAGGCAGACGCTGTTTGAGCCGCACCTCCTGGTGAACAGACGCTCAAGACGTCCACACACTCAGTGGATGGCAGACTTTAATACAATTCTAATAACCTTACAGAAACTGTATAATAATTTGGCATATACAATTTCGGAAGATTTTAATACAATTTTTGTATTGAAATAATACAAATTATTTTAATACAATATTAGTATAAAAAGCTTACAGAATTGTATATGCCAAGATTTTATACAATTGTTCGGAGGATGGCTTTCTCAGTCTGAAGTATCAAAACGATGGTTTATTTACTTGCTCGACGTTTTGGCCGATGGGTTGTGGCCTTTTTCAAGGGTCGTATAGTCTATCGTCTATCGTGAATTATTGTAAACCACGTTCATCCCATCCAGTCGAAAAACACCCTTCCAATTTTATACAATGATTGCCAGATTTTTTGTTTGGGTGTACCTTTTCACTCTAGCTGATGTCAAATGGACAACAGTGCTTAGGCTGCACTATCAGCTAAGTACACAACCCTTAGCTGGCGGTCTTTTGTCATCGGACGACCCGTGGAAGCGTGAGATAAGAACTTTTGGGGACCAGAGCTATGTTGGGCGTTCCTTCCTTGATGTCAACCCACCATTTTGCAGCTATTGCAGCCGTATACAATTTGGTTTAACAGATCAAATAGACCATGTTTTTTAAAGAGTTAACAGCCCTCTTGTAGCACGTGTAGACCTAAAGGCTTGTACTCCAGGGAATTCTTAGATGGCCTGAAACGGAACAGTTATTGAAGGCATATCCATTTTGATTAAATGGCTCAAATAGGACATGAACCAGTTTAAAAAAAGATATCAGACCTTTGGTTACGCGTATAGACTCCATGGAATTCGTGGATGACCTGGAATAGAACACTCATTGAAGGCAAATGTTGAAAAAGCAAAACATCTATCTAGTTTTTGCGTTTCTAAGAGGTTTCTACTTTTGGATGTCAATAATGCTTAAAATTCTTTTTACTTTTACACTATACTATTTCACAGGCTGTAAAAAGAAGGCCGTAAAACAACGTGACGTATATAGAAGTGCCGTTAGAAGAAGATTGAGTGTATCATTGAAAGGACACAATACGAAAGCGTGCGTAGAAGCGTTTCGAAAAAGCTCTTCCTAATGCGTTCCGGTTCTGCAGGTTTCGAATTTCTTATTACTTCATTGACTGAATGATTGTTCAGTATGTTCAACTTGCAAACTCCTTCATGCTGGGTTCCCCCAAAAAGAAACATTTTGGAATGCATACATCCAAGATGATTACACCACTAGGTGCTCCAATCTACCAAATTCAAGATTCAGCCATCTTGGATTTAAGTATGGGATAGCCAGCCGGTTTGTTGTCGTTTCGCCCCAAAATGAATGTTCCACCTCCGCCGTCTTCTCTTCCATAAACTTGGCAGATTGGAGCACCTAGTAATGTATTCATCATGCATACATCATTCCTCGCTGTTGCAGCACCCGAGCCACGTTGATCACCCTTATTGCGCCATCATTCGCACTCAACACCCACCGCCACCACGCATGAATAATAAATCGAAATGGGAATAAATATTTTCGTTATTTGTTTACAACTCGCTTTATTAATATAATAACGTGTAATACCTATAGACAGATGACCGGTAGGGAGTCGCCCGGGTCCATTGCGCGGATCGATGCTGCTGGCTTGGGTGGAGAAGGCCGAGGAGCAAATTTACATATCGGTACTGACACTGTTTACTGTTGCCAAACCCTACCACCTCGCCCCCATATAGCCTGCCACAATTTCGTTGTTCCTATCGAAGAAACAGCTAAATGGCTGACTAAAATGCATTTGACATTTGAACGCGTCGCCGTCGTCGTCGAGGTCCCGTTCTATATGAAACCGCTGACTGCGAGAAATAATTTATGACAGTTTGTTTGTTGCTCCATATATGAACAATCAGGATTTGTCCATGTGAGAGGGGTGGTGGTGTGGCACGAGTCTGTTTGATTTCCATAACTAATATGTGTTCGATTGCTAAGCTATATGCTAGGATTCGATAGTAATTATATTCACCGATGATGATTAAATTGAGCATTCGTGGAGAGGTAGGGGTATAATAATAATAATTGATCTACTTGCATTGGTAATTAATGATGACTTTCAACAAAAGTAATTGAGCTATTACTAATTCATCAGTATATTCCAAATGTATCACGGCTATACGGATTACTATTTACTATGTTAAAACTGCGAGCTCATTACATGTTGTTGAGCCACATTGGTGATATTGAAAAGATTGTGATTCATTATGTTCTGATAAGAACAATTTGAAACCTCACAAATGTTTTTAAATGCTTCAAAGCATCAACTTTCAAAATACCGTCGGCTGTTCCATTTTTGTTTTACTTCGCACATCAATCTTGTACGAATAAGTGCTCATCATCATCCTCCATAATTCTTCCATTGTCGACGTAACGCCCCCTCAATGCAGTCGTCGTCCTCGAGATGATGTTTATTATGTACAGCTTATACCTCTGACGGATTGTGATTGCTTGCGGGAGCCGAAAATGTGCGTGCAAAGACTGGGCAGGAATTGGGTGGAAGAACAAGACACGGATCCTCGTCACATTGTTTGACAGGTATCGATTTGCTTTCCCTCCTCGGTCCGTTATTATGCGGATTGAGTCCCTACATCTCTGATGGGAGCCGAAGAGGGGGGTGACCAAGGATAACGTGGGTACACGCCAAGTAAGATTTGGGTACATTTTTAATGTTGTTGGGGAGTTGTCGTCAAGTGCGATTGGATTGGAGCTCGAAGTAAGGGAAGGTAATTAGGAGGAAAATATCGATTGTCACATGGATGTACGGATGGATATTTGAATGCGGTACGAGGAGTGGACGTGTCGTCAGTTGGGATTTAACTTTCTAACGATTTATTCAATTGAGATACGGAGCTTGATTGAATTAAAGGGGATTGAGCTGGGGTGTTGGTTACCTACCTGTTTGACGGTGGTTGGATTTGTTTAAAGTTGATTTTCCATTGTTAGGGGAAATCTAAGGGTGAAAAAAAACATATGTTTTTGTTAGGTAGGCAAGTGTTGTTTCTATTGAGACTATTGACAATATAATTAATTTTCTTATGAGTGTCGCATAGCATTCAATATATCTAATTTTTTTTTCGATTGTATTGAGTTGGTGCTGTTTTTGTAGGCGGATTTCAGTGATGTTATTCAACAAGTTTCTCAACTGTTTTTTATGTGTGACAGAGTGACAGAGTTAATTGTTATACGTGATTTGTCGAAAAGTGCTGCCACAACTTTTTGCATATTAGAAGTGATGAATAAATTCTTACAAATGATTTAATGGGAAATTCAATGAAAATATATACGTATGCTTAATCTTTCTGTAACTGACATCTGTTTTCGAGAGATTGCTATTTAAGGCCACTCAATTTCCGTTTTCAAATTCCCGGTTTTTTCCCGGTTTCCCGGTTCAAATTTTGAAATTTTCCCGATTGAGGTGTATCGATATAGGAAATGATCCTTGAAAAGTGCATTTTAGAATTTATTCAACAAATCCATCACTGTGAAAAATCTGACAAAGACAAAGCTTCCATGAAAGAACTATCTTATTATTTACAAGGAGGCGCATATAAAATATTTTAATAATACCCTGTAAATGAGACAGCTCTTTATTCTAGATTAAATTCAAGAGTTCAAAAAAATTGGAAGGATCTGGGCAAGACGAGAAATGTTGAACATCAAATTATTTGCAAAGCTCGTTTTGAAAAATCCACGTAAAAGAAAACCTGGCGTGTATAGATTCCTCCATTACATTTCTTTTATCGCATTATCAAACCCTGTTCGAAATGATCCTTGAATTTAGCAGTCTGCCATCACAACTGCTAGATTTTGGTTGAATACTGCAAAATCTGTGTGCTATAAAATATGGCTTCGGACTTAATAAGCTATTAGTGACAGCTATTAATGTAGTGCTAGTCTTGTACAATAACAGTCCCTGATGTCTAATTGTTTTAATTTGTTTGAAATGATTACGAAGGAAAAGAAAAAGAGCGAATATAAAGGCCCAAATGTCTGAAAAAAACTTAACTAAGCATTATGACAAATATAAAAAAGCCAAAAATACCACAAAAATGTTCAAGTTTTGGAATGTTGATTGATGTTTCATGGGCTTTTATCGGTGATCTTAAAGTGGAAGGGAGATTTTTTTTACAAAAGTTATCACGAGAAAGTGACAAATATGACCGTTTTTCGTTTTATAGACATATTTTACAAAACGAAAAACGGTTGACTAATAATTTACACTTGAAAAAGGCAGAATCAGGCTTGTCATTGGTTACCGTCCATAGTCATAGTCAGAGCCACTGAAGGTCAAGGAATGGAAAAACTTATTATGGTTACCTGTGGTTTCTTGGTCGCGATGTTATGGCTTTTGGGTAGGAGGTGTGGTTGCTAACGTTGCGTTTGGTGACGACGATCAACAGAAGAAAAAACTAAGCATACCAATGACTGTCATGACCAATGCCAAGCCTGGGCAGAATACATCCTGCCGAAACGTCGGGCAATTCAAAATATAGCCGTTTTGTTCAACCCAGAGATAGAAAGCAATATCTTTGAAGCAATAGTATTTTACAATAGAAATAAGCAGAGGGCCATTGAAGAACACAACACGAAATTGAAATGCTTTTTCGCCTTACGTCCACTCAAGAGCGGCTAGGCTGATAGTTAGTTGTGATCGTCCCATGCATTTGTGCTGGTATGAGAATCAGCTATTTCACATGCAAGAACAATTTTTCATTTTGCAACTCAAGGGCTTCAAAAGGTGGCTAGGTACAAAGTTTTGTTTGGATAAAAATGAACACTTCATATGCTGCAACATTTTTACGTTTGGATAAAGCAATTTAGTTACTTCGGAGAAAAGTTATCTAAGGTCTTTAACTTTCCATTGGTATTCTTATCATTGCATAATACGGTCCCATATAGCATTTGTTTTGTTTACAATCAAGTATCCGTAATTTGCAATCTCTACTGGATATGGCTGAATCAAAATTCTTTTAATTTTCGGCATACGTTACGAGTTTGGAAATCGCTTCCAAAAGTTTCATATTTTTTCCAGATCCAATAATAACCAATTTACAGCGGATTTCAATCATATCGTTCAACAAATCACTTCCAATATTTTGTGGAACTTCCAAGCATTCGTAAGCCCGTTAAAAGATTTGTTGGGATTAAAAGGATTTTTTTATAACTATTTTAACAGCTTTCATAATACTTGAATATACATAGACTTCTCATATTCTTATGTCGATATAATCAAGTTTTTAGGCTTTTAGACCATCTTTGGGCAATAACAAACATACCAACAACAAGAGATGACATTTGTTTTGTTGTCGTTTTTCATAGCAACGAGCTTTTTTAGATCTAGTGCCATCTCAATTTTCCTTCCATTCCTCGATGTCTCCCTATCTCGATGGTCCCTTCAATATCGAGATGTGGAGAGGCGACTGTAACTGGAATACTAGCGTAAACAGATGTACTGTGATCAGCATAATTCAACCAAAGCAACCCAGATTTCACATAAAGGGTTTGATCGGTACCTTGTAGGTGACATTTATTGTTCTCAAGTTTGAATATTGGACTACTGTAATGAAAAACAAGAACATCTGACACATTGTGGGTCTCGTGGCCATGCGGTTGGCGTTGTCAATTGTTTAGACGCATGTGCTGTAGAGTGTGGGTTCGATTCCCGCCCCGGTAAGGAGAAAACTTTTCGTAAAGCGAAAATTTTTCCACTGGTCCACTGGGTGTTGTATAAATGCCTTGTCCGTTGTCTCATGCTAGATGTTAAGTTTTCTGTCTGTTTTCTGCAGGTTGAAGAACGGTACGTTGTCCAAACGCTACACTTAGCATACATTTATTTAAATAATTTAGGAGTTTTGATTTCAAAATAAAGAGGAAATTCTCCACATGAGTGATTTTTATGTGAAAAAGTATTATAGTAGCACACGATATTGTTTGTTTGATTGAAAGAAAAAGGCGCTGATCTCAGTCTTATGACAATTTATTTATTTCTTTTTATTTATTTCATAACAATTGTCATCTGACATCTGTTGTCTCAATGACTATAAGGGTAAAAGGGTAAAAATTATCGTTATCTAATCATTATATAAACATACACATAGCACATCAATCATAATACACACGAAATACATCACTATAATAAAACTGAACTAAGTAATCTATGGTTGTAGTGTCAATTTGTGTCACGAAAGTATGCTGTAAAAACTCGCTGTAGAGTAGCTGGCGATAGATTAAAATCAAAGAGATGGAACACTTCGTTGAAACTGGACGACATATATCGAACTGGATCATGCTGACCGTAACGACTGTTTCGAGTACCAAGTTGAATGAAATCCCTCCTCCTCAGCGGACGCATAGGAGCGTAAAAATTCATCCTGTTAAGTATTGCTGGAGAGTCAAAAGCACCATTCAGGATTTTCGCTACGAACATGGCCTGTGCCACACGGCGTCGAACATCTAAGGTATCCAGTCCAAGCAACCGACAGCGGTTTTCATACGGAGTGAAATGTTGGCCATCACGCCAATGGAGATTGCGCAATGCAAAGCGCACGAACTTTTTTTTGCACAGATTCGATCCTCGAAATCCAAGTGGTTTGGTAAGGGCACCAGACAGTGACAGCAAATTCCAAAATTGATCGTACAAGCGCACAATATAGTGATCGCAGGCAATAAGGGTCACGGAATCCTTTGGCGATTTTCATTATAAAGCCAAGTTGTCGGTTTGCTTTAGAAATCACGTTATCGTAGTGGCAACGGAAGGTTAGTGCGTCGTCAAGTGTAACTCCTAAATCCCTGATGTGGTTCACTCGCTCAAGAACTGTCCCAGACAGCGTGTAATTATAGATGATAGGTTTTTGTTTTCTGCTGAACGTTATTGTCTGACATTTATTGATTAGCAGTTACGCACGCACCACCCCTCTAAACGGGTTAAAAGCATTTGTAGTTGAATGCAATCTTCAAGACTGTTGACAACAATGTAAAGCTTTGCATCGTCAGCATAGAGCGATTACGACTGTTTCCAGTACTACTCCAGATAATTCTGGCTGGCCAGGATACGGATACTGACCAGGATCGGTAGTGCATATGAGAGGAACACTGAACATTTCTCTTTAAACCCAAATTTTAAACAAGTCGTTTAGTGGCTTAAATCTCATGGTTTTTCACAATAAATGATGATGATGATACTACCATCTATTGTAGCAAGGCACCTGCCGATACCACTGGCCATATCTGACAAATGATTTCATCATGATTATATTATTGTTTGTATTCCATCAAACTCCTGTATGAAGGGCCAAAAATGGATGGAGTGGTTCCATAAGCAGAGACACTTATATGAAACCACGGGATGAATAGAGAATCTCCTTCCAGATGAAAGTTCTTCTTCTTTCCAATCCGAAAATTGCCTAGACCGGCACCGGGAATCGAACCCAGTCACCCTGAGCATGGTCTTGCTTTGTAGCCGCGCATCTTACCGCACGGCTAAGGAGGGTCCCTAAGAATAAAGTTAGTACATACAATAATATAACCCAGCCCTCGTTTCCTAGATTGACCCAATAGATGGGGAGAAGAGCCCGCCCTTTATCCACGAGATGTTTTTCACACTAAAGGTAAAAAAAACATTAAGTTTTCGATTACAATGCCACTCGGATTCTAGATGATATTATTGATCAGAGAATATGGATGGTTTGGGGTTTCAAATACATGTCGTTGTCAATAATATTTTTAGTTTCCATAAATAACTTCATATCGTCCGCGTAAATAAGAAATTTTAAGATGATTGAGAATAAGGGAAATATCGTTTACAAACAATGTGAATAGAAGAGGTCCCATATGCGAGCCTTGGGGGACTTCAGATGTTTCATTCACTGGAAGCGACTGTTTTCCTTCAAATCGTACTATTTGTTGGCGGTCAGTTCAATACGATTAAATCTATTTAAGAAGTCTCAACTCAATTCCCAATTTCTCAAGCTTGAAAATCAGGAAAATCGAGTCTATCAAATTCTTTGCTAAAGTCTGTGGGAAGCGCCTCTACATGGCTACCTTTGTCACTAGCATTCAATGAGGAATTTTCAAATTCTAAGAGATTGGTAGTAGTTGATCGCCCTTCAAAGAACCCGTGTTGTGCATCTGTTTTCTATGATTTATTTGGTTGAACATCCTTTTATTGATGATTGATTCAAAAAGTTTAGGAATACATAAACAATGTCCACGATAATTTCTAATATCAGATTTTTTCCCTGAAATAAAAATGGGCATTAGAAAAGACTAAGTCTTCTTCCATTCTTTTGGAAAGCTACTGGTTTCTAAAGATAATTCGAATATTCGCTTGCCAACTTTTTCAAAAACATTGGTGGAATTCCGTCTGGTCCGGATCCTTTCGAGGCAACAAAATTCTGTAGAACTGCCAAAATCTCCGTTACATTTATTTGGTTCGCACCAAACACTGATTAAATTGTCAGGAAAATGTGAAAAATATTCATAATCTCGGCAAAAAGACTACAAATTTTATCAGCATTATCTCCTGACTTTTCATCTGAAGTCATTTGCGCTGGAAAATTGCTGGATTTTATCTTGGTTTTGGCATAGTTTGAAAAGTGTTTTGGACATGATTTGATTTCATTTTTGGTTTTAGCATTCTACTCCGTAAGAGCAGAAAACTAAGTTGATCGCAGATATTCAAATAGTTTTTTAAATGTTCTTGACTCGTGTATTGTTTAAACATTTTGTGATCCTTTTGCTTTCGTTTTTTTTAGCTTTAATTGCGACGATTCCTCAAAAGTGGCACTTCATTCCGAACAATCTTCTATAGAATAAAAATGAGTTGGTCTGTGTTCGTATCCGCATAACGCGAAAACGGCTGGATGGAATTTCTTTATTCCTTCAGCTGATATGTTCGTTTTGGTTTCCGACGGGTTTATATAATATTTCCTCAAGTAAATATCACGGGAAAAGTTGAGTAAATAGTGAAATACTGAAATTATAATTTGTATGAAAATTTTGCTTGGGCAGTTCACAACGCACTTTATCGCCTACTATGCAGGACAACGTCTGCCGGGTCAACTAGTGTCTAATAAAATTGCATATAAGTCTGCAACAGCACATTCAATGTCAGCTTGATTTTTCAAAATATGTTGCCAATTAGCTCCATTCAATTTTTGTTTAACGTTGCCAAAATTTAAATTTTTATAATCAAGGATATTTTCGAAATCGTAAGCCGTAAGGATCGTTGTTTCGATGCACAGCTACAGAATATTCAATTGCTTTGTGAAATGCTTCCATAAAGGCGATAGAGACTTATTTACACAGAAATCATCGAGAGTGTTTGTGAATAAAAAGTCCAAATAACAATTTTGTCGATTTTTCACAGGATTAACTCGATCGAGACTTAAACCTGCTTTTTTTTTCAAAAATAGATGTAAAGTCTTATTTTCAGCGACAACTGGCAGCAAAATACTTTCATTCTCAGAATCTGGAATGAAGTCTGCATTACGCTGGTTGAAATCGCCGTAAATGTGAACTTTGAATTCAAGAGGAAGATGGAAAATAATTTCATCAGCATTTTGGAAGAACTTTTCATATGATAATTTACAAGCTTTTTATGGGGGAAAATACACTGTTGCAAAAATGCGAGTTTATTATAAATATGCGGTTTTACCCAAACATGCTCAAATTAACTAAATTTGGTAGAATCAATGAGCTCCAAATTATGTTTTGAAGAGATTGTGATGAGAACCTCTCCGTCAGACATTCTTTGCGTTTAGACGAGATCTCGGTCATCTCTAAAAACATTATGATCTCTATCACAAACTTCTTTTCTTATAACGCTTTCTGTCCAACTTGTTTCAGTTCTTAAAATAACCGAGAAAATAGAACTCAATATATTTTTTATGTTTTTTATTTATAATTAGCAGACCCGACGATCGTCGTTTCGCCAAAAAATGATTTATTCCCTGATTAGTAATCGAGTTCATTTGTATGGGACCCCCCCCCCCTTTCCGGAAGGGGTTTTTAACCACCACAGAAACATATCTTCCCTCAGGACTGTGTCCGATTACGTTTCGTCTTTGACTCATCAGTACAGAGCAGTGCAACGTGCACCGCTCAGTAGACGTAATGTCTAACTAGTACCTACAACAGTGTAGTACTTTAAGTAAACGACTGCGCGGAAGGGTGACTCCACCTTCCCCGGTGAAGGGTGTCGTAGCTATAAGCTCCACCTTCGCTATGTGCGCTATGTCGTTCTGATGAGATCATAACAAGATTGAAACTTGAGGCGGCTTTCTGGCCTACCACAGATTGTGGAAAACAGAAAATGGTTAAACCAAATGTGCTAGATGCACATGACCAATTTACTCAGGACTGTGTCCGATTACGTTTCGTCTTTGACTCATCAGTACATCTAGCACATTTGGTTTAACCATTTTCTGAAAGAACTTTTTTGCAACTTTGAGAATAATCCACATCGTGCGAAACGGTAGGCGTTGTTCATGACAACACAATATTTTATTGATATTAATTTTCTAGAGCTACATTGTTTGCTATTATTAATGAATATTTAGTATTCTATTTACCATTTTTACAGAGATAATGGAAAATATCTAATCTCGTCCGACAATCTAAGCATATCAAACCACCCACCACGGGACGTTAATGAATATTCCAAACCACTCTAATATTATGCATATCGATTATAAGCTTACAAATATGTTCGTTCTGCCACCGTCTCGTACTCATTTGCCCTAATCATGGAACTATTCCTCGTCCTGGTCTACGTCAGGCGGATGTGATTACATTCGGATGAAAATCAACTACCTACTATTTAGGCATTATAACAAGCTTCTTCCTGTTTGACCCTTCCATCGGGAAGTACCGCCAGACCATCCAGAGCTACGCTTGATTTGGTCGCGGAGTGAACCATTCCAGGTGTATGTAATTTAGAAGGGACATATATCAAAGTATCATCCTGCAAATATGGCATTGTTTCACCTAAATCGAGTAATTTGGACATACCATACTTCAGATTATAGAAATACCTGTTACGAGATGAATAATTGGTTTTCGTCTTTCGAATAAATCATCTTGGCTTTCAAACTGAACACTTTATGGAAATACGCCACCAGGAATAATAAGCGGCTCATAATCGAAAAGATGAAGCAACGCTCCTCTGGAAGTTCCTGCCATGCTTTCTTATTCGAACGAAAATAAAACAGATTTTCAGGGGGTGGAAACACACGCGCGTCTGTCTATACGCACTCAATGGGAAATGAAACATTTTATCTGTTGATCGGAATTTTGATGTGATGACGAACTGACGGGAAACAACCGACGGACTTGCTGGATGGTGCTGGGTGATGAAAAGTGGTCACGTGCCGAAACAATCGTTATTAAATTCACAAATTTTCGTTTGCCACCACCGGAGAGCATGCGATTAGGACACATTAGGGGGAATAATCGAATGAAGATGATAACCATGATAAGACGCTTTAATAGTATTGATTTTATGGGATTTTTTTGAATGAATAGTCTGAGCTGTCTCGTATCTATTGTTTAAAATAAAGTTGATGCGATTTTCTGAAAATTATTTATATAAACGGCATCAGATTTCTTTGAAAACAAAATGCACAAACAACAAAAAAGGACAAACTTTTTTTTTCTAAGAATTCAAACACGGTCGCTTGATGTTCCGTCTTCAATTTCGATGAGTATTGGGCAGCGTCTCATTTCCTGATTTGAACTCAAAGTAAACCTCAAATTAGCAATTAATTGAATTACGAACAACCTTTCACAGTGTTAAGAAATGTCACAAAAATATCAAGGGATTGCTATTGCTAGTAACTTTTTTCCTTTCTCGTATACTCCAAGGTGAATTAATCGGGGTTTTTCTTTATAGAGGTGACGTTTAAGAGTTTAATGAGAGAAAATGCTTCAAATATATGAAAACGAATTAAAAATAAAATTCAAATAATATATTAATATTATAAAACATAACAAATAAAAAGTTTAGCACAATATTTGAAGCGATCAACAGGAGAACGAATTATAGTAAAAAAAAGTTTAGAACAAAAAAATAAATGGAAAGGAGGAAAGAACAGCCGAGAGGATGTATTTCTATCATCCTTTTAATTAATAATGTTTTGCTTTTAGAAATTGTCAGGCATATCATATCGTGGAGAGAGACCACGGAGACCACTAACAAGCCATTTACAACTTTGCATCATTAGAATAAAACTTCCTCCTTGGAAAATAATCCTTCAACATCCAATCACCGGTAGGTAGCCAATTTGGAAGATAAACTTACCTTTGTACAGAAGCAAACCTGGCATTTCGTCTTCGTTTCCCGTTCTCCTCATCATCAGAGCGTCAGCACTCAGTCAGACGTGGATAGAGAGGTAGGTTCGTATATTTAGCCTCCGGAGAGGTTGTATGTTTGTAGTTGACTGACATTTATACGCATGACTGAACCCGCAGTCAAATCAGAGACCACCGCCGTCAGATCGCTCGCCTGACTGGCTGGCTGGCCTGGCAGTGCACAGTGTTTTGGTCTTTGTTCTCCTTTTTCTCTCTCCCCGCCTTGCCACCCACCCATGGGACTTCTTTTTCTCGCACTCCTCAACTGAACGGAAAGTGTGTGCCTATATTTCATGCTCGACTGCAATGGAGAATCTCCCCCTCCACCCGGGCCACGGCGATGAAAGGCATTCCGTGGAAAACGAGTATGGGTATGATGGGGCGGTGGTGTGGAGGAACCTCGGTCTCGATTGGACGGACTATACAGCTACATAACTCACAAGTAAGGGCTTGTATAGTGTTGTCATCGCCGACTTTGGCTGATAGCAGCGTTCCGGTTGGTTGGAAATGTTAGACAAAAATAGGACTAGAAAAATTAAAATGGCGGCTGATGGTGTGAGGTATTGTGTTCCAAATACAATTAACAGGAGAATTAAGACATTTTCTCTGCTGAATACTAGCAGTAGACGTTATGCATGTTTGATCAAACAAAATCACAACATTTCTTTCGACCGCATTGTATTCTCGGGCTGTGCGATTCACTTTTCTCTTTGCTGAAGGAAGTTTTTCCTCCTACCCAAAGCTATTCTAATTTCAACAGTGCTTCTCAGCGCTATTTATACCTTTTGACCCTGTACGATCTTTGATTGGACCCGTACCTTCGTTTTGCGTTGTACCCGTTTGTGGAAGTAAAATTCCGACAAACGGTGGTAATCGTGCAAGGACACCGTTCTGGGAAAAAACCTCTTAGAGGTCACGTCTCCACACTCCAGAAATGAGCATTAACAAAAACAAAAGGAAGGAATCTTTGAATTCTCCACTTCCTTCAAAGAAACAAGGTTTCAAAAACGCACTGTCTAAGCGCGGAAGAAATAGTTAAGGAACCTGGAGACTTCAGATATTCATTCTCACTCTAATTGTGGTATCCGTTGCCGAGTTTTCTGTCTGGCTTTCGGAATGAAATATTGAGTAACAACTTGCCCCACTGCGGGCAAGCTGAAACACCGTGCTTTATATAGACATAAACTAATTTCGCCGTATTAAAAACCAAAATATGTGTACTCAGTGACCCTCAAGATGCACGAGGTTTTAAAGGTGCAAGGATTCGCATAAGAGCCATGTGTACATTTATGACGGTTTGATTTTCTTTCAAAAATTAGCTAAAAAATTGTCTCATGTTTAAGAAAAACTGATAAAATAGTAGGCTTTGTTCTAGAAATTTGAAAATCAAATTGGGTCCTAAAACCCTACCTCGTTTATGGTTGCAAACGATAGTGCATCGGTCAAGAATACTTGAACTGATGTTATAAAAAATCTGGTAAAAGTCTAAATCAGTAAAAATAATATTTTTATATTTAATACATTTTGAGGCAAATATTGGCCTGTGCAACATTTCAGAACGAATCAACCATCAGCCCAAAACGTCAGGCCCATATATTAACTGTCAAAGGTTGAGTCAAGTGCCCTGCGATGTTTTGCTAGTGCGTTTGAATCCTTACGTCAAACAAGACCGAAAATGTCGAGGAAGCATTTTTCATCTATTTTCAAATTTCAAATTTAACAATGTTCCTTTCAATTTTTGTGTCAAAAGAAAAACTGACGCGTTCAGGATGATTAACTTCATCGTTCCCTGAAATAAAATCGAATATCGGTTCTTCATTTTAGGACCCAATTCCACTTGTGTCGTCTCATCTTGAAAATTAAAAATCACAATTCAGATTATAATAATCTTTTATTAAAAAATTAAATTTAAATATGGTTTATTCAATTATCCCATAGCAGTATATACTGTTTCGACTCAACTCCCGAACATGACTCATATTCCGAACACTCGCTTCAATCGCGGAATTCTTCCCATAGGATCATAAGTTCATTTGCCTTCTTCAACATGTGCACGAAAAATCGTGGAAAATGTTAGTTCCAGGGTGCTAAAACGCCAGTGTTCGGAATATGAGTTTTTTGGAATTTGACTCAAAACGGCACAGGTAAAGAGTATTATGCCAATTTTTTTGAAAGATTGTAATTTTTTAAATTTATTAATTTTTTTTGTATTCCGTTAAACGAGTTAGAAAAAATTAACTCTAGTATAAGAAAACAGACATGGAACTCTTATGCGAATAAGGGCAGTATACAACAGTCACAGGCTTAATTTCCAGGGACATAATTCTAGAGAACGCACTACGCTGAAAATTTATCAGATTGATTATCTCCTACTGGTGACCATTCGGATTACTGTTCAGGATGGTTCATTATTTGGTTTCACATTAATTAACCAGCGTATCTCTCATAAACTACTCGATTGTAGAAAGAGGGGGCTAGGGAGTTGAAAGGGGAGTTAACGTTATATTTACATGTTCTATGTTTTTTGTTTTTGAGAGCCGATGATTACTACGAAGGAAAGTAGATTGAATCTACTAGACTATGCAGTTTAAACATGCCCCTTTTCATTCTATTCTTTAGTGGAGATTATAGGAGGGCTGCATTCATGACCGGATAGGCGGAAATTTATTAAATTTATTTTCAGAAGTTTAAACCTTTTATAAATTTAAGTTTTTCGAATGTATTTACGGACCATGTTGAATTATGGAAAATATATTACCACAAATGATTACATACAGTGAAAATTTGATGAAAAAACTCTTCCAAGCATCATTTGAGACCTGTTGCATTGGCACGTCAAAAAGTTGGTTTAGATTTTGCAAAAGAGGAAAAATAAACAATGGCAGGGATTGCTTTTAGTAGTTGCAATATTCCGGGAATGGCAGCCAGAAGGTGCCACTTTGGTGGACTTTCGGTTCGTTTCAGCTTACCCCGCATTTCAGTTTGCCCCGGTGTACCTTAACGAAATTTTAGTACATTTCATCGTCTGTAATTAAAAAAGGCCACTAGGATTTTTTTGGAATATTCTTCCAAAAATATCTAATTTCGGTGTGATTACGGATAGACTGTAAATGTAACATTTTGGGGGATTTGCTAACAAGCAATTAAAGAGTCAAAACCGGGTTTTACTATTGACCAGAATTCTTCGCATGTTCTCAAGAATTCCTTAGGAATTAACTTCTGACATTTTTTTGTAAATATCTTGAATAATTCTTTAGGAAATACCTCCAGAGTTTTTCCAAAAAAATTCAAGAATACTGCCAGAACTTTTTGAAAATTATTTCAGGAATTTCTTCGGACACCATCGGAAATTCAGTTCCCTCGGAAATTTCTCCAATAATTCCTCCGAAATTTCCAACAAGAATCCTTCCTTAAGGCATTTCCTACATTCTTAAATTTCTTCAAGAACTCTTTCCGTCTATAGATTTCTCCAGAAAACTCTCCGAAAATAACTTCGGAGATATAACCAGAAATTTCTTTGGAAGTTCAAAAAAGAAATTCCAAGAAAATCTCGAAAGTTTCTTCGGAAAATATTTTACGAAATCTTCAAGGAATTTCTTCAGAAATTGACCATTCCTTTAAGAATGCGCTTCAAAATTTCTTAGATTTTTTTTTCGGAAAAACCTTTTTTATATTCCACAGACATTGTTTTAGGAATACCTTCGAAAACTGCTTCAAGAGAAATCCTTCGTAAATTTCTTTAGCAATTTCTTTGGAAATTCATTGAAAAAATTGTTCGGCAATTGATTTAGGCATTACTTCGGGATGTATTTTAGGAAATCCTTCATAAATTATTTTGAGAACTTCTCGAGGAATTGTTTCCAGGAGTAATCAAGAAAATTACGTTGGGAATTCCGTCTGAAAAAAAAATCTCTAGAAAGGTTTTTGTAAATTTCTTCGGAAATTCTTTAGAAACTAACTTCTGGAAATCCTTCGGAAATCTTTTTAGTGAAGCCACACGGAATTTATTCCGAAATTCCTGCAGTAATTGTTCCAGAAATTTAGGATTTTTTTTTAATTTAGGAAAGGAATATTCGGAAGAGTTTCTAACGGAAATATCAAAGGAATTTCCAGATGAAATTTCCGAAAGAACTCTTATAGTAATTTTCGAATTATTATTAAAAGAATTGCTGAATGAATTTCTGAAGTGATGGTCCCAAAAAAATTCGAAGGAATTTCCGAAGGTCTGAAACTAATAAAATTTTCGGAAGAATGTCCGAAGGAAATCCAAAAACATAGAAAGAATTCCTGAATGACGTTTTAACAAAATTCCGATGGGATTTCTTAAGGAATTACTGGAAGAAACTCATTCAGAAATTTGTGAAGTAATTGCTGAAGGCATTTCTTAAAAAAGTTTGAGGGCATTCCTAAACCAATTTCCGCAGGAATTTCTAAAGAAATTTCTGAAGGAATTCTCCTAAGGGAATTTCGGAAGGTTTCTCTGATACAATTTCCGTAGGTATTGCCGAAGAATTTCCCGTAGAAAGAAATTCTTTAAAGAAGTTCTCAATATGCAAGTATTCCTTAAGAATCTTTTAAATGTTTACCTACAGGATTTTTTGAAGGAATATCTTGATTAATTCCTGGTGGTATTTTTCACGAAAAAAATTATATGGAGGGCTTTTCGACCGAACTTTTAGATATATTCATGAAATATCATTCGGATGAGTTCTGGAGAAATTTCCTGAAGTAAATTCCAAAGGAATTCTTGAGAATATCCGAAGAAATATGATGATGAATCTACTCCATTCCGATATTTTTGGATTTATCCTTTTGGCATTATGAAGTCCTAATTCCCGAAGGGATTCCTTCAGATATTCCTGAAGGAATTCTTGTAGGAGTTTCTGAAGTAATTTCCGAATGAATTCCCGTGGAAATCTAAATACTCATATAAAAATTCCAATAGGTATTTGCTTGAATATTCCATTTGAACTTTTTAAGTGGATTCCTATAATAATTATTCAGGAAATTTATTCCTTCAGAAATTCGTTACGAAATTCTTTTCGAAAACCTATTCAAGTTGATCTCTGGAAATTTCTTCGAGATATTATTCGGAAATACCTCCTGAAATACATTTTGAAATTCCTTCAACAATTTCTTCTAAAATTTCTCCAGAATATCGTCAAGATATTCTTCCGAGAACTCCTCCAGGAATAGGTTATAAAATTTCCACAGGAGCTCATTTGAATACTCCTCCAGCGATTCTTTCGTAAAACCTTTGTAAAATTCTTCAGGCATTCTTTCAGTAAATCAATGCAATATTCTTTTCAAAATTCCTACTGGAATTATTCCGGAAATTTTGTTAGAAGAATTCTTTCGAAAAAAAATATTGAAGAATGAAATAGGAAATCCTAATTTCCAAAGGAATTTTTAAAGGAAATTTAAAAGAATTTCCTGAAGGAATTTCGTAAGAAATTGCTAAAGATTTCTCGAAGGAATTCTCAAAAAGATTTCTAAAAAAGATTCATAAAAGAATGCTCAAAGGGAATTTCAAAGGAATTTCAAAAGAAATCTCCGAAGGTCTGAAGATATTCCCGGAAGAGTTGCTAAAAATACGAATGAATGAGCGAAGGAATTCCCATAATTTAAATTTAAAGAAATTCCTGAGGGAAATTTCTAAGCAACTCCATGAAATCCTTCCTAGCGTTTTAGAAGGGATTTGTTGAGAAAGTACTTAAAACATATTAAGAAATATAAGTAAGAATTCTTGAAAGATTTTCTGAAAAGAATTCGTAAAGCAATTTAGGAATGACTTTCGAAATTTTCTTATAATTCCAATCTTTGATTTTTCGAAGGAATATAATGAGGAATATTCAATGGAATCATCTAATTTATTTCCGGAGTTCCATTTTTTTCCAATTTGTCTTGGGAAATGCTTTTCGAGGGGGCCCTCTTTAGCCGTGCGGTAAGACGCGCGGCTACAAAGCAAGACCATGCTGAGGGTGGCTGGATTCGATTCCCGGTGCCGGTCTAGGCAATTTTCAGATTGGAAATTGTCTCGACTTTTCTGATGATGATGATGATGATGATACTACCATCTATTGTAGCAAGGCACCTGCCGATAGCACTGGCCATATCTGACAAACGATTTGATCATGATTATATTATTGTTTGTATTTCATCAAACTCCTGTATGAAGGGTCAAAAATGGGTGGGGTGGTTCCATAAGCAGAAACACTTATGCGAATCCACGGGATGAATAGAGAATCTCCTTCCAGAAGAAAGTTCGTACATACAATAATATTATCTAGCCCTCGTTTTCCAGATTGACCCAATAGATGGGGAGAAGAGCCCGCCCTTTATCCACGAGATGTTAACAACAGGAAGTTGGCGATTCCACTCTTCCTATCCAAATCGCTTCAATCGGGTGCCCTGATGGTTATTATTTAATGGTATATAATCATATAGTTTCAAAATAATTTGGTAAATATATGTATATAATGGAAATCTCTCACCAAGTTTCAATTCATTTGTCCTGGATGAGGGAGGACCTTTCTTCAATGCCAGCTAGCTTTAGAGTTATGCCTTCAGAGAGAGATAATCCATAGCTCTTCAAGAAATGTTCTGATTTAGATCGGAAATAAACTTCATTCTGGTTCAAACATCGAGAAATAGACTTCTTGATTTCTGTAAAGATGAAATAAAAAGACGGATGACAGTATCTTACATAATAACATAATTGTTTTAATTGATATGCATATGTTTTCTGACTTTTTTGTCTTTCTCGTACAACAAACTTTTTTTTTTTGAAAAACTTTTTTTCTTTTTGTTATAGGTATCGTTATAAGTACAAAACAACTATATTTTGCACTGTGGTGGGCTGGTTATTTAACAAAAAATGGACAATAATTCTGCAGTGATCTAATAGGTGCAAGAATACGTGACGCCCATTGCATTCGAAATACATTTCTTCTCTACACATAATATGAAATGACAAAAAATCAAGATATTACTGTACCAAAAAAAAAAACTGTAGTAGACAGGGCAGCATGAAATTCACAATATTCTTTTTATTGAATATTCCATTGCTTCCAGTTCCAAGTAAACCTCGCAATCTGAGCATTCTGGAGATAACTTCAACTACTATCCGAATCAGCTGGCAGGAACCAGAGCGCAAAAATGACGTAATCCATGGATACCGAGTATACTATGTGTATCAGAATCAAACCCTTGTGCATCTTCCCATGCTGAAAAGTGATGCCATTCAGAACTGGAAATTGTCTCGACTTTTCTGGGCATAAAATTATCATCGTGTTAGCCTCATGACATACGAATGCAAAAAAGATAACCTGGCTAAGAAACCTTGCAGTTAATAACTGTGGAAGTGCTTAATGGACACTAAGCTGCGAGGCGGATCTGCCCCAGTGTGGGGATGTAATGCCAATAAGAAGAAGAAGAAGAAGAAGAAGAAGAAGAAGAAGAAGAAGAAGAAAAAGAAGAAGAAGAAGATGAAGAAGAAGAAGATAAAGAATGCTTTTCGAAATATTCTCGAACATTTCTTCGGAATTTTTTCTAGAGATTTTTTAGAGCTCCTTTACAAATTCTTTTAGGAATTTCTTCGGCAATTTTTTTGTAAATTCCATTGGTTGTTTTTTTAATTCCAACGGAAAACTTTTCAGAAGAAATCTTTATGAATTCCTGTGGAAATTGCCTGCGGAAATTGAATAAGAAGCCCCTTTAAATTTTTTTTAATATAGTAAATATTTTAGGTTTTTGTCAAACAAATTCTTCTACTGTAAATCCCTCCTATAATTCTGGGAAGAAAATCTTGGAATTCTTTTGAAATTTCTCTTAGGAATTTATTCAGAACTTAGTCCAAAAATTCTTTCAAAACTTCATTAAGAAATAGGTATTGAATTAGAAACTCCTCAACACCTTCGGATATGTATTTAGAATTCCTCAACACCTTTTTTAGGATATGTATCGCAAATGTCTTCTAAAATCTATCTATCTATCTATCTATATATATATAAAACTCAATGTTTGTATGTATGTTCCAGCATAACTTCTGAACCCATTGACCGATTTCAACCAAATTTGGAACACACATTCTTCATCCTAAGGAGTCGACGATAGAGAGGCTAGAGATGCCCTTTGGAAAAGAGGGAGGGTCTGGGGGGAGGGTATTGCTTGGTTATCGATCAACAAAGTGTATCTTCTGAACACCTTGGCCGATTTCCACCAAATTTGGAACACATATTCCTCATTCTAAGGAGACGACGATAGGGGTTGTTAGAGATGCCCTTTGTAAAAGACGGTGGGTGGGGAGGGGGTTTAGAGGTATTGCTTAGTTATCGATCAACTCAGTGTAACTTTTGAACCCCTAAGTCGATTTCAACCAAATTTGGAACACACATTCTTCATCCTAAGGAGATGACGATAGGGGGGTTAGAGATGCCCTTTGGAAAAGACGCACATTCTTCATCTTAAGGAGACGACGATAGAAGGGTTAAGCATGCTCTTTTTTAAAAGGGGGAGGGTGTGAGAGGAGGGGTATTGCTTAGTTATCGATCAACTAAGTGTAACTTCTAAACCCCTTGGCTGATTTCAACCAAATTTAGAACACACATTCTTCATGTTAAGGAGACGACGATAGTGTTAGGGATGCTCTTTGGAAAAGAGGGAGGGGTATTGCTTAGCAATCGATCAACTCAATGTAAGTCTTGAACCCCATGACCGCTTTGAATCAAATTTGTATCAAATATTGTCTGTCCTAAGGAAAAGATTTTAGTGGATGCGGGTAGGTAATTTTAAAAGAGGGAGGGTGTGAGAGAGAGGTGTTGTTTTGCTATCGATCAACTCAGCATAACTCCTGAACCCATTTACTGATGTCAAGAAAGTTTGGAGCCCATATTCTCTGTCTAAGGAAGACTATATCATACTGGGTAGGAGTAGCATAGCTAAATGAGATAGAGGGTATATTTATTAAACGAACAGTTTAGTATACTTTTTTATTGCATGGATCAATTTAAACCAAATTTGTAAACACGTATTCTCTATCGAAAGGAAACTATTACAGCGAGGCTGGGAGAGTTTTTTTTAAATACGGGAGATTATTGAGGTTGGGTATTGTGTAGAAAACGACTTAATTACGATTAATAACTTAATTACAATGCTCCGAAAACAAATTTCCTGAATTCCTAATAAATAGCAAATCCTCGACAATAACATTTTCCCGGCAAAAAAATGTCCAAAAAAAATTACTTTAACTAGAATAATATTACCCTGAAAATGACATATCCCTGAATGAAGCAGGCCATCATAACACTATCGACATGAAGAGCATTTGGGGTAATTATGAACAGCATCAGAAAAATCTTTCATAGAAAGCATGAATTTCCTGGGTATAAAGCAATGATATTGTTACCCTCCATCGGAATTATGGTTTTCCCAGTGAAAAGCAAAGATTAATGTGTTTCCTTCTGGATGATGGATGTGATTGCTTCTTTAAAAGTAGGCATTTGCCCGGAATAAGGCAATGGTGGGAGTGATCCCTTCTTTAAAAATATGCGTTTGCCCGGCATAAGGCATCGGTGGATGTTTTTCATTCTTTAAAAATGGACGTTTGCCCGGAATAAGGCTATTCAAACCTACGATCTCTTCTTCAAAATCAGTCAATGTTTCCAAAAGCCTTCTTTTAATCAAATGATGAAGTGTTAATAAGTAAACACAATTACCCTGTTAACCAATTGGTTTTATCATTTTCCGATTGTGAAAAAAACTGCGAATCAAACTGGCAATTCCGAGCAAGGCCGGGTACATAAAGCTAGTTCATTAATAAATCTATTACGAATCAATTAGAAATTACTTCAAGAGTTCCTCTAAAAAATCTTCTGAAAATACCTCCAGGATTGCCTATTTTATTTGTTAATAAATTTCAGGAAAAAATCTACCAACAAAGTTTTTGGAATAATCCCTGCATGAATTTTATATGGTTTTACAAAAAGGGAAGTTCCGAAGAAATTAAATGAATTAACGAAGGTCTTTCCATAGGATTCCGAAGGAGCACCTTGAGTCCTAAAATTCTTTCGAAAATAACTTCAAAAATAACTTCGGAAGTTTCTCTAGGATGAATCAAAAGAACATCAGTTGATTTTCTAAGGACAATTTTGGCGTATGTAATTATATTTCAGAGAAATAATCGATTTGTTGAGTCACGTGCCCCAACTTAACCCCGCCAGTACCAAGAAGGTGGGACAGTATGGAAGAGCGATGGAATCGTCCGAATAAATGTAGCGAACGATAATAAAAATAGTGAGTATTTCTGTACTACCGTACGGGTCATCCCGGGTCTCCAGTACCCTTGGGAGCAAAGGCGTAGGATTGCCAATCCGGAGATGCGAGTTCGATTCTCGGTCCAGTCAAGGATGTGTTCGGGTTGGTAACTTTCTCGACACACTGGGCATAGTGTACCCATTGTACTTGCCACACAAGATACATACTCACTCATGCAATGGCGGGCATAGGGTGGACTTTCAATTAAAAATTGAGGAAATACTAATAGAATACTAAGTTGAAAAGAAGGTCAAGTTCCAGTTGAAATGTGTGACATTGAAAAGAAGTCATCCCTTGTCTTTGGAAAGTTCAAACCTGCCGACCCTGAGGTGCATTATAATCATGGAGTTACAGCCTAACAAACATTAGAGGCTGTTAGAGCTCTTATTCAACAAGGTCTTCTGCAGCTAATGAACTAGCTTCTTCTTATTATTATTTTTTCGCCAACTGAAACTTGGCTTGCTTTTCAACTTGGTGTTCTATTAGCATTTCCCCAGTTATTAGTTGAAAGCTTTTCTATGCCCGCCATTGCATGAGCATGTATCTTGTGTGGCAAAGACAATGGATACACTATGCCCAGGGAGTCGAGAATGTTTTCAATCCTTCGCCTTTGCTCGCAAAGCTACTGGAGACCCTGTGAGCTAGCTTATTCATATTTAATGGTTTTACGGGAGGAATGGTCTCCAATGAGCAATCGACAGCTATTACAAGATACAAAAATACATTCCTTCCATAGGAATTTCCTATATTCGCCAGATATTAATTACTGACTCATCGAAACAAGGCTCAAACTAAGCCAACTATGCAGGGTTCGGCCGATAACAATCAATAAGTTTTGCAAAGGCAACTGTAGCAGTAGACTGACTTCCGTAATCTGTTGTTTTCCATTCTGGTTCTGGCCAACGTGTATGTCTTCTTATTCTATCAACCCCTACCGGCTCATGTACATAATTTACATTTATTGTTATCGACTATAATAATAAAGACTCTCAGCGTTTTGCTTGTGGCGATTTCTGTCTGATTTGTTTTATTTTACTATCTCAAATCATTTCAGGATAAGGTTGCAATAGCACCAAAAATTCGCACCATCTTGCGATCTCAAGATCACATTCCAAGTGATGCAGTATGCTAAGAAAAACATTCATGGGTTTGGACATTGAACGAATCACCAGAACTCTGACTGAGAAGATGTGAAATGAGTTTATAATTTGTAAATTTAGTTTAAAAGAAATTAATGTCAATTCTTAAGATAGACAGACTTTGGATTTTCGACACACACACAATTAAGTTCTTATAAACTAATTAATAATTCTTTTTACCCTCCCATAAATTGTCTTAGTCAAACAACGAAAAATTATTTTTTTTGTTCTCATGTGTTCAACAAAACATCTTCGATATTAAAGACGCATTATTTGCTTTTCAATTCTGTGGGAACATCTAGACCTGGTTCCTTACTTCTGCTTTCTGGCTTTTTACTTCGCAACCTTTCTCAGTTTGTAAAAAAAAAAAGATTGATAAAGTTTTCAAAAATTGTTCCCAAGAGGCTCATTTTCGATAATCCTCAAACCACAGTACGGCTAAAAGTCACGTCCTTCAGCAGATATCTTGAAAATTGTTTCTAGTGTCTCCATTTCGAATGTTCGCCTGCCGTCGGCACATAGAACAAATCAGTCTGCCCTTCATCCCAAGCTCGCTTCACTTTCGAAACGATTGGAATAAAATATTTGCTTTCAGTCGGCATCTGACGCTGACGACTGGCAGTGCTGATGGATCCCAAACCACCACAGCTCGAATGCCGTCGGTCGTCGCCTCCCGCTGGTGGCTGCTGGTTTCGACATCGAATGAAGTCGGAAAAGTGGAAAATCTATCCGACCGTGCCCGTGTTCACGTCCGACGCTTTTGGAGGCCACCGAAAAATTTGACGCTGGTTGGCGGGGTCGGAAGCGGGACGATGGGTGGCGGTGGGGAAGCGGTGCGTGGAGGGATGTGTTCCGTTTTTCACTCTGTCGCGCAACTGTGTCGGATTTTCAGTTCGAGTGCTCCCATGATTACCGCAGTGGAATAACGTATTACATAAACATGCTGGCGGTGCGCCATCCTGCTCAAACCCGCCCATCGACGACGCATACCTGTCTCTTTTCTCAAGAAAAGGAATAATTTCAGGATGCGGTGGAATGCGGCGAGACGTCTGCTGCAGTCGGCAGGACGAACACCAACCAGAACCACATGGAACCAGCCAGCCGGAGAAGCACGACGATGCATAGTGGCGGGCCTTTGCACCAAAGCCGACTTGAGCCGGATTATCCAGTAAATATGCTTGCCAACATGATCAATAAAATATGGTCCTTAGAAATCCATTCATTTTTCGCGTAGTCTTTCAAAGGAATAGCTATGGCATCAAAGTTTTCGAGATTCGAAATATTAGGTTCGCACCACCGGTCACTGTGCGACGCCCGATGACGAACACGATGACTGTCTCTGCCTCCGCCGCGGAGCGCTGCAGGATGCTGCATGCAACAAATATATCTCCCCGATTTTCTATGTGAGTAAGCGCGGAGTTACTCATACAAAAAGAAATTGTTGCGCTTTCACTTTGGCAAGCACGAGAGCGGAAAAAGTCAGGATTTAACAAGAGGGAGGCGTAGAGTGGGTGGCGGATGTTCCAAGTCGTGCTATCGGTAAACTACCACACATTTGGAGAAGCAGTTTGATTCAAAAATGTGGCGCTCTTCTCCTTAGTGTCCTTGCCGAGTTTTGGGCAAAAACGATCAACTATGCATTAGTGTATGTGCGACGGTACTAGTGTGGAGTCTGCGCTTTGAAGGACCACTTTTGCGAGATTTGGAAAATGTTTTCTAACAGTTGAATGTGCACATATATGGTTTTGATGGTGATGGTAATTGAACAATTCATTCAAAAAAGCTATCTGATAAAAGGTAGATACATATGTCCTGTACTGTATAGTCGTTAGCTACGCGTATGCTTCCAAAAGCTGAAGATCAAAGAAATTTGGAACAAAAGACTTTAAAATGTTTCCAACCATTTTTGAACCAAATACATCCATATTTTTATAATTTGCCATCTTGGTCAAAGAGTGAATGGATATCAGATATTTTCTATAGTATATTCCAAATTTCCTTTATTTCTTCTGAGTTGCAATCTAACGTTTGTCTGTAGGCTTGTTTTGGGCCTTACGAATGGTGCTGCATCCAGTTCCACATTCGTTTCCAAATGTCAAGGCTGACTTGCCTGATTTATATTGACCATCGCGCAGGTATCTTTTGATAAGTATCTGTAGCCATTGAGTCTTCTCCACTGCTACACAATACGTTTCCTTAGCAGGGTGGCGACTCATCTTCAAAATATAAATTCCCTGTTTTTCCAGTTTTTTAGGGTTTTTTTTATAAATCTCCAGTAAATGCATATTTTCCAAAAAATATCGATCAGTTTCAACAGCGAAGAAAGATAAGGAATATATCTCCTGTTAGAGCTAATAAAACCCTCAAAAATTGCTTTACTTTTTGAGTTATGAGTAAAATTGGTCAAATTGGGAACGTGGCCAAAACTGGTACAGTTACCCCATTATAAAAATACGTTGCATACACACAATATCTAGTAGTAGCTTTATGTTATACTTGGTGCAGATGATTTAATACATTTCTGTAAAAAGATAAATAGGAAATTGATATTCAACGTTGTTTTCACTGATGTCGACTGTCACAATAATTCTGTAGCTACGAAAATTTGATAACACTGAATGTTTAAACCCTTTCTTGGCTCAATACAATACGAAATTTGAATTGTATTTTATCGACTGGAAATTGTAAGAGTTCCTTCAGAAATTCCTGGATTTTTTTAAATTAAAGTGTTATCTCATGAATTCTCCAGGCTATTTTCGTTAATAGTTCAAGAATACTTCCAAAAATTCCTTCATCTAGCATTTTATTCTTAAACTCCATCAGGAGTTTACTGTTCCGATTTTTTTTCGAATCAAGAATTTTCTTTGTAAATTCATTTAGGAAAACTTAAGATAATACCTTATTGAATTCTTCCGGAAATTTATTCAGACATTTTTTTTAGAAATTCCATCGAGAAACTTTTAGGAACACCTATGTAATTCCTTTAGAAATTCTTTCGGAAATTTCTTCAGGAATTCCTCAAGCCATTCCTTCGGAAATTCCGCTTTCTCGGAATTTTCTCCAGTAATCTGTTCGAAATTACCTCCAGGAATTCCTTCAACAATTTTATGACGAAATTCTAGGAACTTCCAAATAAATGCCTGAAGTAAATTCCGAGTAAATTCCTAAATTAATTTCAGAAAGGATTCCTAAAGAAATTTCTGACAATCTCAGATTTGTCCAGTAATGTCCAGGCTGACTTGAAAGATCTCCATCCTGAGCGATGTCCAGCTATCGCTTTAACCTGTTGCCAGGTTAAATTTCGGTCAACTTCTTTTATTTCTATATTGAGGCTTCGCCGCCATGAGTCTCTGGGTCTGCCTCTGCTGTGATGTTCCGGTCCGATGTCCCGGGAATTCTAACGGAAATTATTTTAGAAATTCTTTCAAAAGCTTCTTCAGTACTTCCATCCAACTTTGTTTTGGTTTTTTAATTTCTCTAGAAATTCCTTCATCTCCGGTCCGTTGAAACACATACTGAAAGCAGCGTTTATTTTTACGTCAGCTTCAATGGTACGAATATCTTTCAAATTAGATAAATTTGCATATAATTACTTAAATATCTAATATCTTACATGATAGTTTCTTTACTTCCACTGAAACAATCCAACTTAAATCTTATTGTTTTCTCTAATACTTCATAATTTCCTACTATCATAACAGTCACAGTGCACAATGGGAAAAAATTATCCAGAACGCGAATAAATTCAATATCTCACTTTGGTACTGGCGGATTGCGCTGACATTTCGACACGAAACGTAGAACTTTCTGGGGAATGATGCAAAGGTAGTTAAGTTCACTGCACGAAGCTGCAAAACCTCGTTTTACTCCAATTCCCCTTGTTTGTTATATAATTCGTCTAGTTCGGAGTTACAAATAATTGACGAAATATGACACATTTGTCTTAAATTTTTTTTTTCCAAAATCGTGTTATGTAAGCTCTGTCTACCGCACGATATTGAGAATTGAGGTCTTGCTGATTTTACCCCACGTTCTCATATTTCTCAAATTGCTTACCAATAGCCTCACATTATTAGTCTGATCTAGAATTTTCCAGGGAATCGAGTGGAGTAATTTTTGTCCACCGCACGACTAAAGAAGCTAAAATATTGCTAATTTTACCCCACATTCTATTATTACCCAAAATGCCAAGGCCTTCCGGAAAACATTACAAGTAAGTGGCATTAGGGCAAAATGAGGTCTTGCATCTTTGTGTAGTGAACTTTGCACGATTGCGTTGCGTTGCGTTGCGTGGTAACGGAGTATTTCGTAGATTGCATACTGATAGCTGTCATGTATATTCTTTAACTTTCTTACCCCAATTGCTTATGGATTACTATTTGGGATATAATAGCAACCCAATTGGAGGTCCAAAATGCTAAAGCATGAACGCTACCATTGCCGGCCACGCCCATCTTCTCCGTTACTAGGGAAAGGAAGGAAATGATGATATGACATCTACTTAACGAGAGGCCAGCGACTCACCGACACCCTCATAGATGTCAAGGAGTTGGATGGTTGGTAGGGAATATAGTTTAGGAATATCATCATAAGCAAATGATATTAGTTTGTACAGACGTTGGGAGTGACAATGCTAAGAAATTTACGTCACTCCGTTCTCCATAGTGTTGCTTCTTCTTGGGGTGGGACAAGGTATTAGACTTGCCCTGGCTAATTAGCCTAGTTTAAGCGCCAATACTCGCTCTCTGAAACGAGAAAGAAAAGAAAATAATTGCCCCACCCACCTCCCAATACATGTCAATAGTCACTATTCTAATCGACTCATCGACCGCACTTAGCAAAACAAAATATTTCGATAATCGCGCGATCGCTTTGCGTACTAATAAAAACACGATAGAACACGCACTTATTTATTATTTGTTAATTAATTTACTAGGAGAGATCGACTATGATGGTGACCTCAAATATTAATTAATTTAATTACCCGCACAACGCAGAGCCAAAAATAACAATGATCGCGCGATTGTTCTGCTTATTAGAGGAAACACGATCGGACGCGCACTAATATTTGATTTGCTAGTTAATTTATTTAACCACACAAAACAGAACAAAATATTTCAAAGGTGGCCTGTAATATTTTCAACATATATCATACCTTGATGAAAACGTATACTTGATTTTATGTAGCATGGAAAAGTAGTAAGATGCCATATTTGTCATTTCCTGTTCTACTATGTTTCCAACAAAACTATTTGATATATGTATAGGTTTAATAGTAAAAATTGTTTAAAGAATCCTAATATAGAAAACTGATCTGATTTTTTCTTGTGTATTAGTTAATGTATAGATTTGCAGTTAATGTATAGAATCTTTGTGATCAGACGCTGTAAAGAATATTTTAATTAGTCAAGAATTAATTGAGCGTTTTAGCATTTCATAGCGTTTCAATAGATATTATGATAAGTGTTGCTTTCCTGTATAGTAAAAATATATGTAGTATTTAGAAGACAGAAGTCTTAAGCTAGCGGAGAAATAAAACAAATCAAATCAAATCTTTGCTGTAATTTCTGGCCACCCGCTTTTTAAATTGTCCCAATTTGATTCCTGGAAAATGTTTAAAAAAACTATTTTCAGAGCGCGACGATTGTTCCAGAATTTTTTTTTCAGAAAATATATCTCTGGAAGGCAGCATAAATCGAAACGATCGAAACTAACTCCGACAATACGCCGTATTTTTCTCCTATCGTTAGAAGAGACTACTCCACCCAATTCTATTCTCCGACCACTTATCTCGTATAAGTCGTATAAAGAATAAATAATAATATTTTCTTTTACTTCCAAAGAACGTATTTAAGCTTGATTAATCCAATTATTTATCGAATTAATTTGACTTCTGAAGAACGTATTTGAGCTTGATCAAATTACGCTTTGAAAAGGTTGTTTTTTTTACACTGTGCACAAATTACGTACACCTTTCAGGCGGAAGAAGAGAACCTGAAAAAGTGTATGTGTGTCTACGTGGGAAGAGGTTGAGTTTTCGATGAAGTCTACAAGCACAAATTTTTATCTTGAAATTTTCAATCGATCAGCTATAGATTAAAATATTACACCAAGAGACAATCAAGCCCTGATTTTGTATGGTATATGTGATCAAGATTCAGATAAGGATTCCATCCATCAAGTTTAATTAATTGGAACATACTAACCGGAACTTCTTGGACCTACTACAATAAGCGTGGTATTGTCGTTTTATCGTCCCCAAAAGAAAGCGATGTATTGTCCTCGCTTCTCGGGAAAGACTTCGGCGAAGTTGACGGCTTTACGGATAACATACAGTAGTGACGGCATTACGATTTTAGACTTCCGGTTATAAGGTTCATTGTTTTCTTCCATCTATGGCATTCTAATAGTCCTCTTCGCATTTTCGAATATGGACGCGTCAGATGTATGAATACATTCACGCATTTGATGAGTCTTGTGATGATTGGCACTTTAACTTTCACGTCTACTGGGCAAGGGTGTTCTTGTCTTGAATTAATAAGTTTACACTCGTTCTTGGTTATTGCTTGTTTTTTCAAATTAATTTCTTTGTCGGATCATGTTATACAGCAATTCACAAATCAGCCGAACGCGTACCTAAGTTTTAAAATTTTCAAGGCAATATTTGACAGCTAGAAAAAAACTTGCGACCGCTTGCAACCGAGGCTTATGGGCCAAACACAATTGATACGTTTGCGTGCGTTTTGACAGTTTTCCCATGAGAAAACTGTCAAAACGCACGCAAACGTATCAATTGTGTTTGGCCCATTACTTCGATCTCTCTTTGTGTAGTGAACTTTGCACGATTCCCCAGAAAGTTCTACGATTTGTATCAAAATGTCAGCGCAATCCGTCAGTACCGAACCGAGTTATTCGCATTATGGACAATTTTTTCCCATTGTGCAGTGGTCCAGGAGGCTTTTAAAGCCGAAAGTAGCAGATATAGAAAGAAACTTTGTTCTACAAAGTTGTTTCTAATGGTAAGGGCCTTTTTAGAGTTTTGATAAAAGCTAAGGTGGACCACGTTGAAAATAAATACAAAATGTAACCTTTTTATTTGCAGAGATATAGGTTAGGGTGGCTCAAATTAGTATGGGAAAAACTTTTTTAATTTTTTTTGATGGGCCGCCCTCTTATTTGGTTGTATTTGATGCCCTGATGCTCTGGACGAAATTTCTGCCAAATCGGTTAACGTTTGGGCGGTGCCAAACTCGTTGGAGGTTTATATGGAAAAATGTATGCAGAAACATCCAAAAACAGTAAATTGCAGTTGGACGGCTCAAATTACGATGAAGAACTATGATACTCATTCAGATCTTGAAGAATTTAATACAGAATGTTATGCTGAAAACCGAGAGAAGATTAGAGTTTGCCCGGCTAAGTTATTAGCATTTCTGTGAAGTGGGGTTTGAGCAAATTTCGTTTCTTTTACCTTTGAAAAGAAATAAGTTCCCTATACAACACTGCAGTAAAATGCTAATATCTTTGCCTAATAAACTCTAATCTTCTCGCGGTTTTCAGCATAACATTCTGTATTTAATTCTACAATAACTGAATGAGTATCATGGTTCTTGATCGTAAATTGTGTTGTCCAACTGCAAATCACTGTTTTTGGATGTTTCTGCATACATTTTTCCATATAAACTTCCAACGAGTTTAGCACCGCCCAAACGATTTGGCTGAAATTTTGTCCAGAGCATCAGGGCATCAAATAGAACCGAATAAAGGGGCGGCCCATCAAAAAATGGGAAAAAGTGTTTTTTGAGCCACCCTAATATAGGTATACATTGTTCCGCAAAGTTGTAGCTCAGCTACTTTACAAACATTTTGCTAAAGAATTTTTTTTCTCTAGTTCTTTAAACGACCGATTTAGAGCAATTATCTCAAGTTTACTTAGGATACAGTATAAAAACAGTTTTTTTGCTACTTTTTTGTTTCAATAGTTTTTTTTTTCAAATACTCAATAACACACGAACCAATTTGCAATATTTTCTCACTAATCGATTCGTCTTAAGGTCAGCTGTGTAAATTGAAAAAATGCAAATTTGACACCAAAAGGGAAAAATTGCCAAAATACTGTATTAGGACGAGTTGTGAACTCAACAATTGACAGTTTAAATGAACAATAATACAAACCCGAGCAATGGCGGGTTCGTTTAACTAGTTACCATCTAATTTTCTCGAAACAAGTTGCTTTTGACAGTTTTACAGGAGGCAAAGCATAGTAGATCACTATTGAGTTTGGTTACGATCAGCAATTGCGATCAAAAGTTATGAAGAAAATTTTGTATCGATCCAAAAAGGTTGGTGTCTGGCTTTGAATCCAGAATAGCAGCATCACTGCTTATTTCCGCATAGCACCGTGTTATGATATTTTTATATGTTCAGTTGACCAAGTATTTTTTATGTACATGTTATCCGACTTGTCAATATCCTCAACTCAGCCATCTTGGATTTTTGTATGGAATTTATGCTCGTTTGTTTACGTTTTGCACTGAAAATGTATGTTTCCCCCCCGCGCTGGTTATTCCCATCTACTGACGAAGTCGGATAACCTGTACATAAAGAAATCTTGCAGTTGACTTTGTTTCGAAATCCAAGTAAGCTAAATGTGTTAATGTAAATATGTCGGAAAAATTAAAAAGATCTTGTCAAAAGATTCAAGCAAATAGATCGAAATTCGCTGGAGCTAGCTCTGAAGCAGCCGGTTTTGAACATTTTTTTAAATATGAAAAATCTAAAAATTATAAAAATTATATAATTATATAAAAAACTATAAATTATATAAAAAAACTAAAATTTATATAGTGGCATTCGCATTTCGCGCGGAAGACGTTACGGTGCTATTTCCATGTACCGTTTTGACTCGAAGTCCGGACACCTAAGCACTGCTGAATTTTCAGTTTATTATTTCAAACGGAATTAAGTACTTGACACTGAGTAATAACACACAGAGTCAAGATTAACTTATCAAATTTGCTGTAGTGTACTGAAAATGACATTTTGTATGCACGAAATAGCTAATATAATCGAAAACATTGAACATCGCTTGATTCGAAATCCGGACACAGTATAAGGGATGCTTCAAATACCGGACAATTTTGCTTTGAATTTCCGGACACTTCGAGTTTGGCTATATTGATTCTCAAATAGCCAATTTAATCCTTTCAAAGGCAGCTAGGATAAAGCATTCATATTTCTCGATTAATATAAATCCGTAAAGTATGCTTTCTATACAGATTTGTATGGAAATCTGGCATTCCCCGGTTGTGTGTACCATGCGAAGTTTCTGCTCTGAGATTGACCAGCTACCAAAAAACAGCATTTGAAACCAAGCGGGATCATTTAACTGCGATATACAACATTGGGAATCTAGTAATTTCATAGAATCTCCCCCTTCTCCCCTTTCAAGGTAGATCAATAATACCAGAAATAAATATGATAGGGGAACTGTGCCGATTTCCATCTCACTAAATATATGTTCATCTCATCGCGAAATAAAGAAATACAGCACCAGACCGCATCGTGCTTTCGTGCTGTGCGGTTCTTTCTCTCTTTGCGGAAGGAAGTTTTTAATACTACCCGAAGCTATTTTAATTTCAACGGTGCTTCTTAGCGCTATTTGTACCCACTGATCCCGTTACGATCTTTGCAAGGACCCGTGCCTTCGTTTTACGTTGGACCCGTTTGCGGAAGTAAAATTCCGGCAAGCGGTGGTAATCCTGCAGGGACACCGTTCTGGGAAAAAACCTCTTAGAAGGTCACGTCTCCACGCTCAGCCATGAGCATTAATAAAAACAAGAGGAAGGGGGAGTTTCTGAATTCTCCACTTCCTTCAAAGAAACAAGGTTTCAAGACCGTCCTGCCAAAGCGCGGAAAAAATAGAAGGAAGCTGGAGAATTCAGATATTCCTTCTAACTCTAATATCGGAAATAATTCTTCTCCAATCGAACTGAGCAATCAGTTCGATTTGATTAATGATGAAATTGAGCAAATCGAATCTACCTCTAGCCCAGGTGATTCGATTCATGCGAAAAAGCAAAGGATTCCGCCAATTGTGGTATCTGTTGCCGAGTTTTCTGGCTTCCGGAATGAGATTTTGAGTAACCTTCAGGGGATCAAGGTTTCATTTCAGATTGCTAGGAAGGGTGACTGCCGCGTTTTGCCGGGATCCTTTGACGATCGCAAACGTCTTCTTCGGTATTTAACTGAGAAGCGCCATAAATTCTTCACATACGACGACAAAACTGAGCGATTGTTCAAAGTCGTCTTGAAAGGTCTCCCCAGTGATGATAAATCACTGGATGAGATTAAAATTGAAATTTCTCAATTACTTGGATTTTAACCAGTCCAAGTAATTAAGATGAAAAAGAAATCCCACTCCGGTACTTCCCAGAGGAGCATTTCTCAAGAATTTTATTTAGTTCATTTTAACAAAAGTGAACTAAATAATATGAAAAGTTTGGAAAAGGCCTGTATTATGTCTCATGTCCGTGTTACATGGGAACATTTCCGCAGGCCTGGGGGAAATTTCCAAAACCACACCCAGTGCCGTAAGTGCCAAAAGTGGGGTCATGGAACCAAACATTGTCACATGGATGCTAAATGCATGATTTGTGGTGGAACCTCTCACGCCAAGGACGCATGTCCTGTGAGAGAAGATTCCAATAAATTTAAATGTGCTAATTGTGGGGGCAATCATAAATCCAATTTCTGGGAATGCCCTTCACGCAAAAGTTTTGAATTCCCGTGCAAAATTGATGACGGAAATTCCAATCGGATCACAGATTCGACGGGTAGAAATTTTTCAAACGCTCATATTTTCAAACCTGTTCCCGGTCGAGCACTTCATTCCCACCTCAATTCACAAACAAATTTTGCCGCTCGTCAACGGGTAGCAAGCACTTCAGTAAATTCCAATTTTTCGAATGTACCTACGTATGCAAACATCGCTGCTGGTAGACAAAATTTCTCTTCTCAAAATGAGGTTTATACCCATGTCCCAACGGAAAATAACGGTCATGTTGCCGATTCAGGTAGCATGACTGCTTCCGATTTTGGATTTTTTAACTGAACAATTGCATCACATGATAGCATCACAATGTTCAAAGCATATACCATTCCTGAAGCTGTTCAGGTTGGTATAAAGTACACACAAAAAATTGTTATCGGACTCCGTTTCAATGGATCCAAATAATTGTGTGAAAGTTCTAAATTGGAATGCCCGCTCTCTAAAGGGTAAGGAAGATGAATTATTCAACTTCCTAAAAGTTCATAATGTGCATATTGTCATTATTACAGAAACTTATTTAAAACCAGGACTCTCCATTAAAAGAGATCCAAATTATTTTATCTACAGAAATGATCGTCTTGACAGCGCCTGTGGTGGGGTCGCCATTGTCATTAATAGACGTATCAAACACAAATTATTTTCTTCATTCGAAACCAAAGTTTTTGAAACCTTGGGAGTTTCTGTTGAAACAAATTTCGGACAATTTTCCTTCATTGCAGCCTACTTGCCTTTTCAATGCAATGGGCAGCAAAAGAATTTGTTGAAAGCTGATCTTCAAATTCTGACTCGCAACAAATCAAAATTCTTCGTAATTGGTGACTTCAATGTCAACACCCTTCATGGAATAATGCTCAAAGCAATTCCAATGGTAAAATTTTATTTGAAGATTGTTCTGCGGGATATTATACTATTCAATATCCCAATGGACCAACTTGTTTTTCTTCCAGTCGAAATCCTTCTACAATTGATTTAGTTTTAACGGATTCAAGTCAGCTGTGTGGCCGATTGGTAACTCATGCTGACTTTGACTCTGATCACCTTCCTGTGACATTTGAAATCTCACAAGAAGCCATTTATAATCCAATCAGCTCTACTTTTAATTATCATAGAGCTGATTGGGATTTATATAAAACGTATATCGATAGGAATTTTGATGTTGATATTCCTCTCGATACCAAAAGTGATATTGATAATGCTCTTGTATCTTTGACAAATTTAATTGTCGAAGCCAGAGGCATTGCAATTCCGAAATGTGAAGTTAAATTCAACTCCACTATTATTGACGACGATCTTCAGCTACTGATCCGTCTTAAAAATGTGAGAAGAAGGCAATACCAAAGAACTCGCGATCCCGCGAGATTTGCAAAATGAAATTAAAAACGTTTCGCTATTCTGAGAAATACCAACTTTGAGAATAATGTCTCGAAGTTGGATCCCAGTTCGAAACCCTTTTGGAAATTAACAAAAATTCTTAAGAAACCTCAAAAGCCAATTCCAGCGCTTAAAGAAGGAAATAAAATTTTATTAACAAATGGCGAAAAGGCTCAAAAACTTGCTCAGCAGTTCGAGAGTGCCCATAATTTTAGTCTAGGTCTCACTAGTCCAATTGAGGATCAGGTTACACGGAGCTTCGAAGACATTCTCAATCAAGAGAATGTTTTCGACCCTTCGTTGGGAACTAATTTGGATGAAGTGAAATCCATTACTAGAAAATTTAAAAATATGAAAGCCCCGGGTGATGATGGTATTTTCTACATACTTATCAAAAAACTTCCTGAGAGCTCTTTATCCTTTTTAGTTAATTTATTTAACAAATGTTTTCAATTGGCATACTTCCCAGATAAATGGAAAAACGCCAAAGTTGTTCCTATTTTGAAGCCGGACAAAAATCCAGCTGAGGCTTCTAGTTATCGCCCAATTAGTTTGCTTTCTTCAATAAGCAAACTATTTGAAAAGATTATTTTAAATAGAATGATGGTTCATATTAATGACAATTCTATTTTTGCTGATGAGCAATTTGGTTTTCGCCATGGGCATTCAACCACTCATCAGTTATTAAGAGTAACGAACTTAATTCGGCTCAACAAATCTGAAGGATATTCGACTGGAGTTGCTCTTCTTGATATAGAGAAAGCATTTGACAGTGTTTGGCATGAAGGTTTGATTGTAAAATTGATGAATTTTAATTTTCCTCTGTACATCATTAAACTGATCCAAAATTATTTATCAGATCGCTCACTGCAGGTAAACTATCAGAATACTAAATCTGATAGATTACCTGTAAGGGCTGGTGTCCCCAAGGCAGCATACTGGGGCCCATATTGTATAACATTTTACTTCTGACTTACCTGATTTACCACCAGGGTGTCAAAAATCTTTGTTTGCAGATGACGCGGGCCTTTCAGCCTAAGGGCGAAGAGATCTCGTCATTTGTAGTAGTTTGCTAAGAAGTTTGGATATTTTCTCCACTTTCCTGCAAAAATGGAATATTTCCCCGAATGCTTCCAAAACTCAGCTTATAATTTTCCCACATAAGCCGAGAGCTTCTTATTTGAAACCTTCTAGCAGACATATTGTCACTATGAATGGGGTTCCAATTAATTGGTCTAGCGAAGCTAAATATTTAGGACTTCTGCTAGATCAAAATTAACTTTTAAAAATCACATTGAAGGCCTTCAAGCCAAATGTAACAAATATATTAAGTGTCTATATCCACTTATAAACAGAAAAATCAAAACTTTGTCTTAAGAACAAACTTTTGATTTACAAACAAATTTTAGACCTGCCATGTTGTATGCTGTGCCAATATGGACTAGTTGCTGCAATACCAGAAAGAAGGCACTCCAGAGGATTCAAAATAAAATTTTGAAAATGATTCTGAAGTTGCCTCCGTGGTATAGTACCAATGAACTTCATAGAATTTCTAATATTGAGACATTGCAACAAATGTCCAACAAAATAATTTCAATTTTAGACAAAAATCGTTGCAATCTTCTATTGCAACGATTAACTCCTTGTACCCTTAGTATAAAATAGGTTAAGTTTAGTTTAAGTTGAAAACATTGTAATTCCTACATGGTTCAATTCAACCAGAGGAAAAATTCTAACTGCCAGAGGCAATTGAAATGTATTAATAATAACTAAAAAGTAACATAGCAAATAAGGATGATAGTGTTAAGAAAACACGGAACACCTAGTCTAAGAGATGAATGCATGTATTAGATAATTAGCAAATAAAATTAGTAAAAAAAAAAAAAAAAAAAAAAGAAATAGGGTGGGTGTACCAATTGACGCCATACATAAGAACAACTATTTTTTTAAAAATAAGTAAATGGCATGTGGATGGACTTTATATATCAAGTGAAAGGTTTTACTTCCTGCTCCTTAGAACAGCTGTGAAAACTACAATAAAATTTGTTATAATCATCAAAATTGATTAATCCATAATAGGAACGCATGCACCAGTTGTGGCACTATTCTTAATTTTGGTTCCTTATTTGGCAAATCCCATTGTTTTCTTATGGGACTGGCCAAATAGGGACCACTAGTGCGACAACTGGTGCAAAGGACGTCAAAAATTAAGCAAAATCAATTTTTACAATTATGCTTTGCTTGTTTTGGAGGAGATCAAAGGTTTTATCGTATCATATTAATATGCTTTATCGATATGAACTTGATTTGCGGTGATTTGATTGGCCATTTGGCATATAAAGCACTAGTGCGACAACTGGTGCTATAGCCACAACTGGTACATCTAGCCTACAGCACCAAATTCGTCGATTTTTCATCATCCTCCGGAAAAAACACTAAAAAAATCAAATACCTTTTATTTTTTTTTGTTTTCGAGGGGATGAACATCGGAGAATTAAAATTATGCATTATCTTATTATTGTTAAGCTATATTTGGAAATAAAGGCATTAGTGGAATTTATGTGTCTTTTGAAATCCGTTTCAGTTTGCTATTAGAAATCAAGGATTAAAAGGAGCGATTGAACAATTGAATTCATGCGGATTGATAAATCCGGGCGTGTCCGAGAAAAGTTGATTTTTTTTAATTGGCGGGTGTCGTTCACAACGTGTCTTTTTATACAATTCTATTAATCTTTTTTATTCAACTTTTCTTCTTCTTTGTTCATTCTTCATTCAACTATTCGTTTAAATAAAGTTCGGCCAAATGACTCTAAACCCTTTAACTCTGGTTTCGTAAATATGACGCAGCTTCCTATCGCTGCAATATTTATTTCAAGCAGTATTCTTTGTATTTCTTATGAAGGCGATACCACAACAAAAGGATCTCAGCGCTACTGCAATAATAGGCTCAAAGGATCCAATTTTTCATAGTTGTGGAAAATGTTGATTTTTGAGCATTTTTGGTGGAATTTCGTCAAACAAGTAGTGTTCAAGTGGTTAATTCAAAGCGTTTTAGTGCTGAGCTTGACAACCGACTGGCAAATAGCTTACACAACCTTACTTGATCAGTACAGTTGCTGATGAAGAATGTGTATAGCCGCCAGACATTATAAATACTCACGCTCCTCTAATGTGAAAGTGCACTATACACATGTGGAAGTGTTGGCTTGGGAATCTCGAGCTCGTTCAGTAGCCGCTAGGTTGCGAAGGCCGACGGAGGTCCTTCGTAGCTTAGTTGGTTAAAGCACCAGTCTAGCATACTGTAGGGTCATGGGTTCGAGTCCCATCGAAGAAAAAGTGGTTAACTCTAATACATTTTCCAAATCAATATTTTCCACATAATGTACATATTTACTATACTGGCCCAGCTTAGTATGGGGAGAAAAAAATGTTGTCGAATCCCACGGGGCACCCCCCAGGATTGTGCCTTTGGGTTAGAAAATCACTCTCTCAAAATTTCAGCTCAATCGCTTGTTACGTAAGCTGGCGCTGGCTGGCTTGAAGTTTGTATGGGGATTTCAGCCAAAATGTATAGAAAAATACACCTCTGTCACTCATTCGATCTGGAAATTGGTTCTGATTGCTCGATTGAGCTCAGAATTACAAAAATGGCAGTTGGAATGCTACAGAACAATTTCACAGAACATTGTATGATGATTAAATGAACTTTTACTTAGCATTCGGCTGATTTTTAGGAGCTGAATTGTGTATTTTTGGATTTATTGATCGCATCGTATCAGCCGAAAACTATATAAAAGTTCATTTGATAATCGTACAATGTTCTGTAACATACCAACTGCCCTTTTTGCAATTCTGAGCTCAATCGAGCAATCAGAACAAATTTCCAGATCAAATGAGTGACGGAGGTGTATTTTCCTATACATTTTGACTGAAATCCCCATACAAACTTCAAATCAAATGCGCCAGCTTATGCAACAAGCGATCGAGCTGAAATTTTGAGAGATTGATTTTCTCACTAAAAGACACAATCCTGGGGGGTGCCCGGTGGAATCCGACAACTTTTTGTTTCCTGGGCCAGTCTAATATTCACATATGAGTTTTCACAACATTGTAAATTAATGTCCAAGTCGGGTGGTTAATTCCCGGAAATAGGCAATTAACTTTGATTGAACAGCGTTTTAGTGGATCCACAAATATTTTCGATGCTATTATATCTAGGGTGAACTATTTTGACATTATCGCAACATAAGGACATACCACAATGATTGGACCCACAATGATATTACCCTATTAGTGAAACCCCTTTGACTGGGTTCTGATCACATTTCTTTGGGAATGATGCACCATGCGTCCGCTTATTTCCTTCTCGTTTGTTTTCGATTGTGCGTGGCCGTAGATGATTCATTACCAAAGCAGCGGTGTCGTTCTAAAGTTTCAAATTCTTGATTTTTCACTAAAAAGCGAATGAAATGATTTTGGTAACTCGGGTACGGCGAGAACAGTTACAGAATTTGGAATATTGGGGTCGTTTGATAGCTCAATGTTAATTATGCTGAAATATTTTTTTAGTGGATTGTCTTCACTTTTCATAAGACGAGTGAGTATCTCGTATGTATGAAGGTTCGATCAAACCAAACACACTTGGCCGTATATGGCACGAGATACATTCTCTTCTGGGGAAACACATGAGTTTTAAGCTATCAAATGGCACTAATGTGCCCATTACGTTTTGATCCGGAGCTGGTTTCAGTTCGTTCTTCTATACGGCATACTGCTCGGAGTACAGATACGGAACCGAAATAATTGGTACAGTTCGTACATTGGTTCAAAATTCATGATTTTCATCTCATAAGCATGTATATATGATTTTTTTTACTGCCAAGTTAGTCTGATTCCCTGCTTTTCGACAGCTGGAAATTCAAGATTGTCCTCTAAGAATGAGTTTGTTGAGCTTCACCTCATAGCTATCACATGTAAAAACAGAAACGAAAGAAATTTGATTGTTTTTTGTTATTTTTTCAGTATTTGCCTATCAGAAATACGTTCGAAGCGGTAACAACAATCTTATCTTATACCATTTAACAACATATTTTTCGAGCCTAAAATATGTCGGCTGTTAAAAAAAAGTTGTATGGAAAATTGATATGGCATGAATAATCATGAAGGGTCTAGCACATTGCTCAATAATTGTTAACAATTGATCTATTACTTTCTATAGCCAAAGCTACTTTGTTTTTTTCACAGAGCTTGGATTATCTCAACAGTAAGCGTCTTTTTCTCTTGTCAAGTTAAATACAAAACTAAATGTAAACCCAACTTCGAACAAAGGAGTTCAATATTTGTAAAATTTTGACAAAAGACCATACTAGCCGGATACCAGATCATAGATAATTCAAACCCAGCAATGCACTTCCTGCAAAAACGGCACAAGCCGGTCCATGGTTGCCGTTGTTGGTTGGCTCGAACGATGTTCTTTGTTCCGGGTTTCCTTTTCAGATGCGAGTCGCTTACATAGAGGTTGTCATTTATTACAAGACCTCTCTTTGTCTCGTGCCGCGACCGCCACCTTCACCGAGCAGTCTTCCCAAGAAACAAATGCCGTCGTTATTTCGTCCGCCCCAATCTGAACTGGCGTCACCCAACAGACCATGATGTTGATTGGTCACCGAGGTTCCTGGGCAAGACACGACCATGTTCCGCATATTTTTCCGACATGCCGATACCACACACAGGCTCGTGGTGGGGGCATTCGTCATCTCTATTTGCTTACATTACATGTTACGCGGTACTGTTGGCATGGTTCGGTTCGGATGGTTGGGCTGGTCGCGCGGATTCTCCATATTTCTCGCTCGTACGGTTCCGACCGATGCGCATAAGCCCGAGAAATATGTCCAGGGCATCATCACACACAACCTGCCACCGGAGTAAACACCCATGAAGAGACACATGAGAAGCCTCTCGATGGCGCCGCCGCCACCATCCCCGTACCTGGTCGGTGGGTCGGTGAGAGCTTTCGGAATGGTACATATGAATCACGACGTCGTTGTCGTCGCCAGAACGGGACAGAAGGATATGTATGTGCGACCGGGCGTTTGTTGCTGTTTGTGGTTATGGCCCAGCGCGGCAACAGGAGGAAAGACAAGCACACAAGTTTGGCGAAAGTTCCTTCTCTTCGGTCGGGCGGATTTTCTGGTCAAGCTTCGGCTCGGCAGAGTGTGTAATTTAAAATTATTTTCCGGATGGGCGGTTCCAGTTCAAAACAGCACACATCAGCGAGCACATAAACTACAACGACGACGACAACCACTGGTTTATAAGGTATCTGTCTCTTGCTGGGTGGTATTGCATGTGGGGGGCACACCAATACATAGGTCGCACTTGGGGATGGTTGCGAGTGTGTGCGCATGGAATCCTTAGATGGGGCTTGTTGGGGTTTGTGTGTTTTGGAGATGATAATGTGTGTATTCGCATTGAATAGGAGTCTTGGAGCGATATGCGTATAGATTCGGTCTTGCCGTCTTGCCAACATCGACAGCATCAAAAATAATTAATGGTAAAGATTTGATTGGCGGTGAAAGCTTTTCAAGGTTTAATGAATATAGACTCCCAAATAAGAAATATTACACGAATTTCAATAAAATATTCAAAATTTGGGCACAAAACAAACATTCCTTGTACGAGTGTTTCCAATTAAAATTCAGATAACACACATAGATACTATTTTTTTGGAAAGATTTGAAACCGAGAAAACTTATGTTCAGCCAGATTTCAACATTTTTACCAACAAAAATGTACAGAATGGCTATAGTTTCAACCGCAAGAACGAGCTTTTTCTTTTCTCAATTTCTTTTCAATAAAATAAATAGTTTTCTTCCTCTGTTCAAAGTTAACAATAGTGATATTTGTTTATGGTTACAAAACACGAAACAAAGTGTCAAAAAACCCTGGAAAAAAGTTCTTAGCTTTTTACTACAAAGAATCTATATACATAAAAATGAATTTCTCTCTGTCTGACCTTTATAGACTCTTAAACTATACTGAACCGATAGGTGTAAAAATATGTATGTAGGAATTTTTTAGGCAGGGGTAGGTTCTTAACATGGTTCGAGACTCCTCCCCGCTCTAGAAGGGGGTGCTCCCATACAAATGAAACAAACAATCAAGCAAACGAAACCAAATGTGGCATGTGGCGGTTTTTGAAGACAAGAAATGTTTTAGGGTCTATCTCATATGGAGAATTAAACTAAAATTAAACTTAAAAGTGACATTTCAATAATTATCAAATAACCCTGCTCGGATAGCAAGATTACTTTTGAAGAATATCGAATCATTTTTCATCGAATTCTTATTGAAATTACTGGGTAGCACCAGCCATTCTTATGACCGGGTGATTTTTTAATTTTCAAACTGTCACTTTTAAGTTTAATGCTCCAAATGAGACAGACCCTTATTAATGGTTCAAGACCTGTCCCGGGACGTCCCTGCTCTTAAAGGGGACGATCCCATACAAATAAAACACTAATTTTTTGCATAACTTGAGAACTAATCAAGGAAGAAAATACGTTTGACGTTCTCTCTGTCAAATTAAATCGAATCGCAGATCAAGCTTTAAAACTTAAATTATAAATTCGCCATAAATGTTTGTTCAAACTAATTAATTTTGGGCGAGACTTAGTTCGACGGGTCAGCTAGTGAAACACTATAAATTCGTTTTTAGTAATCCGTATACAGTTCTTGGGCTTGCATCTTGAAAGTAATTGGGAATTTAATATGCCAACTTTTATGTCGCGCTTGGGTGCGATTGTTTTCTGCGGGTGGGAAATCAAACCAATCTGGCCGAACAACAGAAAGGCACAAGCACATTATATCACATTTAGAGCACATAGGGGCCCTCCTTAGCCGTGCGGTAAGATGCGCGGCTATTAAGCAAGACCATGCTGAGGGTGGCTGGGTTCGATTCCCGGTGCCGGTCTAGGCAATTTTCGGATTGGAAATTGTCTCGACTTCCTTGGGCATAAAGGTATCATCGTGTTAGCCTCATGATATACGAATGCAAAAATGGTAACCTGGCTTAGAAACCTCGCAGTTAATAACTGTGGAAGTGCTTAATGAACACTAAGCTGCGAGGCGGCTCTGTCCCAGTGTGGGGATGTAATGCCAATAAGAAGAAGAAGAAGAAGAAGAAGAAGAAGAAGAAGAAGAAGGGAAGATTGCGGCTTTTGCATACACTGAGCTGAAACATCATCCTAACAAGAACTGCAACGTATTTTGCCCTTTCCCAAAAGCAGGGGCCTCATTGCGCATCTCCTTTCGACAGCTCTTTCGTATGACAGTTTGCATGGTTTGCTCGTTTCGAGTCCAGGTGCGCAATGCCACTCTAGCTCTACCTGTTTTCATATTACAGCCATGGTCAAAAGCGATTTCCTTAAATTAACGAATAAGAATCTTTCGAAAAACCGATTCATAGTTTTTGGGTTGCATTTTTTCTGAACGAATATCATCCAACAACGGAATGACATACGATTCGGTTTATCCCGAAACGGAAAATCATTCGTTTTTGGAATTTGTTTTCGAGTGGATTCTAGGGTAAATCACTACTTGGACCTATGGACCCGGTTCCCGGCTCACTGCACAGAAAACTAATGATTTATACTGTTTGGAAGCCGTAGGTTTATGATTGATAATTTTTAAAAAGTCTCCCATTTATTATTCACACAACTCAATCATTTTCAACAACTTGTTTTACTCCTAATTGAACCAGTTGTAGAAAATAAAAATGTAGATTTCAAAATTTCGCTCTCCGATGCCACACCACTGAGCCGGAGTGATTCTTTCCACTTTTACAAAACGGTATCATCAAATAAACATCTACCTGAAAATCGTCACAGTGCTTGCCACACCATAATGCTAAACACGCGCACTATATAAACATACTAGAACACATTTGAAAATGTATTCTCAAACCGAACAAAAATTCACCTCGGCCCAAAAACTTCTAGCCGCACCGTGCTGCCAAAAGGCTAGGATTATGAAAATGATCCTTCATCGTTAATAGTAAAACTGTCTAATACGTTGACGTTATCATGTTATTTATAATTCTCTCGATTTCGAAAGGTGAAAAAATATTGTTTTTAAGTATTTGGAAGAAATTTGGATGAGTAAATATATCTTCTCAACCAAATGAAAATGATTATGAATAATACCATCTGGCATCTTGTTGTCGTGGAACGTGCATATTTTTGTTTACGTCGCATTTTCTACCGTCCCGAGAGAGAATGAGAGTAAAATGTTGAGAGATTGAGTGAAATTTTGCTTAGGCCGGAAACTGGTTTTATGTATGCCGGAATGGCAATCGCTATGACTGTAATTAGTGCTGCACCTCTCTAATTCACAGAAAAAAATAATGAAAAATAAACAGCGCGTAAAACTTGACATGCGGAAATTTACGCTATTCTGCGCTGAAACGGTCCTCTTCCTAACAAGATTGCTTACAACTTGTATGCAATATTAACGATTCACGTCAAATATTGTCTACATTTAGGCCATATCCCGTGTAGAACTACGCTAAATATGATGTTCCATTTATGTGCATGATTGTTAGCGTAAATTTCAGTGGATTTTTCTATCTGTGTTTAAATCAAATAAAAGCTTTTTTGAACGATAGCATGAATAGCTATTTTTTAAGCAGAAGTGAACCCCAATGCAGTGTTATACAGCCCCCAAAATTCAGGAAAAATTGCTTCCTGTCATAAATATTAATTAAATTATGCAGTAGTATGCATGTTAGGCCGGGAATGGGGTAAGAAACCCTATATGATTATATTTATCTGTTGCCGCTTTGTCGACCAGTCAGTGAGAGCAAGTAGGGTAAAACGTCCTTTCGTTGTGGTATGCCCTAATGTTTCGGTACTTTTTTTTTTTTTTTATTCCTTTATTTATTTGTTAGGCACTCTGTGTTACTTAACAGCTACTGTGCCGAGATCTATTGTGGTATTCTGCTGTACAGAATCCACACAGAATCTATTTTTAGATTTCCATTACCATTATTGTTGTCGGTGCCAGTCCATCTCGTCGTGAGTCCATTGTGTCCGTTTGTCCATGTCGAGTATCCATTGATCGTTGCATTGTTCGGTTGCCATTTATCCGGGTAACGTTGGAGGAATGCCTCCGAGAAGAACAAGTTGTCAGTCGTCATCAGGCAGCCGTGACGGTAAGGCGCGTACCCCAAACGCCACCGTATGGGCTGCGGATCCGGCGACTGACGAGGGTTTCGGTACTGTTTAAATAGTCTATTCTGGATATAATAACATCGTTGCAATTTCAATACCAAACTTGAGTTTTTTACGTTGGATGGGATCGGAGTGAGAAAAGTGTGGGGACCAGCCGTAACCACTCCGTATAAGATACAACGGAAATGTTTCATCGAGAACGCGGAATGTTTCCCACAAAAATTACAAAGGTAAGTTAGAAGTTTAACTAGATTTTTTTGGTTTTGTAGTGAACGTATACTTTTAATATTTCAGTGGGATTGTGAAGCCATTCGAATACGTCGCCAGTGTCTGAACCACAACTATAAGTGTCTAAGACGAATGCATGAAGAAATTTATACCATTATCGAATGTGCTCGAAGATTTTTAAACAATAATCAGCAATAAATAATGCCTTAATAAATAATACATAGAAGAATTACTTCTGTGTTTTTGTTTATTCATTATTTTTTCATATTTCTATTTATATCCAGTATTTTTGCATTCCAAACATCATTTCTTGTTCATATATGCATTGAAACGAAAACGATATTTTTGTCAATAAAAATCCATATCGAACAGCATACCAACATCGAATGACTCTCATTTGGATGAGCGTCATCCAGTATCCTCACACACCATATGTAATCCGTTTTCCAAATGAATATCGTTAAGGGGCGGGAGTAAATTCATTAGCAGTCGGTTCGAGGTGGATGATTTGGTTCAGTGTACATACCGCACATAAAACTTTACGCACACTTTTAGGATCTACATAAGTACTAGAGAACGAACAAATATCTAATTAAATAATTACATCTAACGCCACTATACTTTAGACGATCGGAAAACAAATAAGCAAACGCGGACACTTACAACCCATTGGTTGATCACGGACGAAATGATTGAATCCGTGAATTCTCAGATCAAGGAAGGTGGCCTCGCACACAACCGGAAACATGTCATCTCCCGATCCCCTTCGTGTACGATCTTAGAGCAATTTCCATAGGAATATGTAAAGGTATTCTCGAATGAATTAAAAAAATATGTTTTAAGAATTTCTCAAAGGGATTTCCGAATAAATACCAGAGAAGATTTCCGAAGGAATTTCGAAAGCAATTTCTATGAAAATTTTAAAGGAATTTTCGAAGGTTCAATATAATTTCTGGAAGATATTCTAAAATGATTCTTTGGGAATACTCGAAGGATTTTCCGAAGAAGTAATTGGAGGAATTTCCAAATAAATATCTAGAACAATTTCCTTTTTGAATTCCCGAAATAATTTACTAAGATGGAATTTACTCAAATTTCCAAAGAATGTAAAGGAAGTAAGAGGAAGACAATTTTTTTAAAACCGTGTAACAATTTCCCCTAAGACGCTCGAAAATAATTATTACTAAAGAAATTTGAAAAGTAATTTCCGAAGGAATCTCTAAAGGAACTTTCGTAGGAATATCCGAAACAAAGTTCTGAAGAAATCTCCGAAATATTTTACAAAGGTATTTCCCAAGGAGTTTTCTAGAAAATTTTTTGAAGGAGCCCCTCAAGGAATTTTTGAAGGAATATTCAAAGAGAATCGTAAAGGAATCTATATTTTTCGGGTCAATTATTTGAGGTGGTTTTCGGAGGAATTTTTGATGCGATGGCTGAAGCAATTTTTTGATGAACTTGCGAAGGAATTTCTAATAATTATTTGTTTGAAATGTTAGCTGCAAAAAATTATGACACGTTTGTTTTTACCTGGAAATTAATGTTAAGCACCTGGAAAAAAACTGGAAATATAAGGGAATTTTGTTTTTACAGATGAGTAGACACCCTAACAAATTCATATCAGAATTTGTGATTCTGTTAAAGCATTTTTTATAACACCGGTTGTTACAAAACATTGCCTAGTTGTTGTTGTAGTTGACATAACAAAACATGTAACAGAATTATTGCAGATATTGTTATTTGTAACACAATCTGTTATTATTGTGGTATAATGTGGTTATATATATATGTATAACTAGTCGGGCTATGGCTTAATCCGGCAGATGTAAATGCCAAATGCAGAACAGCGTTATGATACACGACTTGATTTCTAATTTTGGAATTCCTGTTTTCGGAAAAATCTAGAAGATGGCCAATTGTGGCGAATGGAATTCTGGAGAATGGTCAATTCATGTTACTAACCATCTATCATTTATCCAAGTATTAAGGCTGCTCAAGAAACAATGAATTGGATTTGTTAAGAAAATTATTTTGAGCTTTTTAGTGGAATGTCTTCACTTGTCATAAGACGAGTTTGTACAATCCCCTTGAATTCCACTACTTAATTGTATCTTGACAGATACGTATTTCGACCTCAACAGTAAGGCCGTCTTCAGTGTCTCGTACTTGACTCGACTTCGACAAGGACTGTGGGATTGTACAAACTCGTCTTATGCCAAGTGAATGAATTGGAGTCAACGGTTACACCATTGCCTATCAGTGAGCAGCAAGCCATGACTCGCATTAGATCTCCGTGGCGTGCACACGTTTCTATGGTGAGTTGCCGCCCGTCTATTTCGCTGTGACCATTTAGGAACACACATTTTAGCGATACTGCCAAATAAGCTTTTTGAGTACAAAAATACACAATATTCAGGATCTCATGATTTCATGAAGTGGATTGAATTTAAGTACTTAACCCTTATCCTCCCTTAATATGGGAGGAAAAATGAGATTTACCGTATGCTTCCGGAATAATCCCGGGGTCTAGTGAGGTACATTTTTTAAATAAAGGGACACATTCTGCAAGCCTTGAAATTCATCCTGGGGCGTATCAAACTTCATGATTTCCCAAATCATGATCATCAGAGTTACTTTGGTTGCATTTGGATGGGTTGAGCATGTTCCGTGGCATGGAGAACCTGAAACCCCGGGGAAGTGGTCACTTTTGGAAGGGTTCCGAAACCCGTATTACGACACATCAAACTTCATGATCACACAAATGATGATCAAAGGAGTATGTTTGGAAGCATGCCGGAAACCTGGTTCATCCGGGAAGTGGCCACTTTTAGCGGAGTCCCGATGTTGTAACCGTTCGGTTTCATATGAATGACTTGTGGCTCCACCGCAAGATTTCCTATTCTGTATCACCCTATTCATCCAAACTGACAGCATTCAATGAGAGTGCAATCGTTCATTTGTTTTGACATGTGGATAATTCAAATCAATGCACGTTCATGCAAACCTATCTTAGTGATATTGTGATGAATACAGTCCAACCACCTAAAGCAATTGCAGATCAATCACACTCATCCATATTATCTTTTCTCAAGCACGTGCTTTCTGTTGTAGCCCACAGTATCGAAGTGTGTTTGTTTACCAGCCGATGACTACCAACGACTCAAATTGATAGTGTATGACTATTGCGTCTAAGTGTAGTAACGCTCGGCTTGGTCCCGCACACTCCAAGCACACCGAAATAAACTTTTTCCGAAGGAAATGTTCCAGGGATACCAAATCCTCCAGGGATGTAAACAAGCATCCTCCAGGGATTCCAATGAGAATCTTGTAGAGATTATGAATAAAATTCTTTAGGAATTCCGACGCTAAATGTTCCAGGAGTTCCAACGAGAATGTTCCAGAAATTCAGTCGGAAATCCTCCAGGAATTCCAACGTGAATGTTCAGGGATTTCGTAGGAAATGTTCCAGGGATGTAGAAGCAAATCGTCGAAGGATTCCTGAGTAATCTGTTGAGGGATCCGTCAAGGAACTCCGAATTATTCATTCAGAGATTCGGTAAAGAATCCTCCAGCAATTCCGAAGGGAGTTCTCCAGGGAAGTTCAAGCAAATCGTTGAGGAATACCGAAGCAAATCATCTAGGATTCCGAAGTAAATCTTCGAGGGAGTCCGAACTAAATCTTCGAGGAATTCCGAAGCAAACTGTCGATGTATTCCAAAGCGAATCGTCGAATGATTCCGAAGCAATTCGTCAAGAGATTTTGAAGCAAATCGTCTAGGGAGTCCAAAGCAAATCATTTGAGGATTCCGAGATAAAAACGTCGAGAGATTCCGAATTAAATATTGAAGGGATTCTGAAGCAAATCGTCGAAGTATTCTGAAACAAATCGTTAAGGAATTCAGAAGCAAACAGAAGCATCTGCGAACGATTCCGAAACAAATCTTCGAACGACTCCAGAGGATTTCTGAAGCAAATTAACGAAAGATTCTGAAGCAAATCCTCCATGTTTTATGAAGGGTGTTCCCCACAGATTCCCAAGGATATCTCTCAACGATACCGAAGAGAATCCATTGTGAATTCGTCTAGATTCCGGTTGGAATACTTCGATGATCCTGAAAGGGATTCTTTAGAGATTCCAATGAGAATTCCTTTCGGATTCTGATGAGAATCCTTCTCGGATGCTGATGGGAATTGTGGAGATTATCATGCTGAAAGGCAAGCGTAAGTCTGCTGGAAAACTGTCACTCCAGCCCGTTATAATTGACCACATGTCTTTGACTGCTGGCAAAGTACCACGATTGTTTTGATTGGTATTTTGGTGGCTCACCATTGTTGATCATATCAAGCTAATTTTGATGCTTTCAAATCAATTAGATATTGCCTTTTCATAATTAACACCAAGTGCATTTTCACTGCCACATAGGAAACTTTCTCAGAAATGAGAAACAAGCTCATTTGTCCTCCAGTAATTTCATTATGATAGGGTGAATATGGGAAATAACTCTTTTGTCTTCAAACTTTTTCAGTAATTCTTTATGCTATATGTTGAAAATTGATATCACTGCTAACTAACTGTTAAAATCCTAGGGAGGGCTAATTTTTTTCTAAGGATGGCTAAGCCCGGCCCCTAGCCCCCCTTGTTTACGACAATGACTGTGGCACAAATAGCGAAACATGTCCAAAATGATTTGACAAACAGACACAAGACTTGATAATTATGCAGCTTATCTAAGCGGGTTTCTTATAACAAATTAGTATCATACAATTCTAATTACTTTCATAAAGCAAACACATTGAATACTTTTTCAGTTTGTCGCTAACCAGTACATCGAAGTTGGTTTTTACGCAGGATATACGTTTTCTCGTGTTTCCCGATCTTTTTGGACAATCGCGTCGAACGGGAGATCTTCTCAATAGAAATTCCTTGAGATTGGAAATAAGAAGGATATTCCAAGTAAGGCGAGTAAGAAACACATTCTTTGAATTTGAAAAGAATTTCTATACAGGTATAGATAATAATAGAATAAACCTATAAAATGAAAGATGTTTTTTTTTGTTTCAGGGTCAGAAACAGTTTTATGTATCAAAGATTTCTATCTCTACATCGTGTGAGAAAACGTTTTACATTTCTGTCTTGTTAATATGACGATATGTATTCTTTTAACACTGAAATAAAATTCATGTAACTTTGACGTAACTCACCCTTTTGAATCGAATGTTTATTGTATTCGTACCTTAGAATTTGCTCTGAAAATAGATAGAAAAAGTAAAATAGAATTATACATGGTGAAACATGGTAAAACAAAGTATGTGTCGATGATGAAGGAAAACAAACACTTCTAATTACGTATGAAAAGTACTACCACAATTTCTCAAAATGTTTGACCATAAGTCACGTTTCCAACTATTTATATCTTTACAGGATCTGGGTAAAAACGTTTGGTTAGGACAGCGGGTACATTTCGGATTACGACATAATGTAAAATATTGACAATTATCTACCGCTCGATAAAGTCACATCCCACTGACTGCACCATGCTGCCATGCAATGCAACCAGATGGCTCGAACTGCCGGTTTTCCAGCTCACTCGGCTCTAAACATTGACCTGACCATGACCCAAAATTTAACGAATAATTATTTCAAATTATTTCCATCACATTACAAAAATCTCTCCCTCGCCTCCCCGCTCGTACGTTCCCGTCAAAGGAACTGACGACGATGACGACACCGACGACTACGTCCAGTCAGTGGTGTGCATACTTTTTTTTCCGGCGCGTCCCGCATAGTCATCCTTCCGGAAGAAGTACTCCAGCTGGCTCGTGAATCGGGGACCGAGACGGAGACGGAACCAACGCAGAGCAGCGTGATCGATCCCCCAAAGGTTTTCCACAATTTTTTTTTCTCGTTCCGCATTGCCGTTTGCTGTGGTCCAACGGCAGCATCTCCGCAGTTTCCATTTCTACATCATTCATCCGGAATCTCCACACCCCCCAAAAACCCATGTTGGCCATGGTGGAAATTCAGCAGAGTGCGAAATTCAACCCCCGTCGGTCGGTCGCTTTGGTGTCGATTGTGTCATCGACGGTGCTGCTGGTGTTGCAACCAGCAGGGGCGAGAAGTTTGTCAGCAGCGGCATTAACAGCAGCTTCTCAAGGAACATCCCCACACAGACAGACTCACACTATTGGTGCGGGGACGCAGTGCCACAATAATGGCCCACTGTACTCGGTTGGTACTGTGTTCCGTTCCGAGCCCCGACAGACGGCAGCAGACCCACACGGTGGCAAAAATTTCAACTCCAGTAAGCTCACATGGTTCTGCCAAGCGTGCAGAAAGCAAATGAGCGGCAACAGTAGACCAGGGCTGTCAGATGGATTGTTTTGATGTTCCGCAGAAGTTTGATGCGAACAGAAAGAGAATTTCTAAGAATTTGAAACAAATTTCAAATGAAACTAAAAATTGGAACATTTTTGAGAAGTATTTGTTAATCATTCAGAATTTCTGGAAAATCTCAAGCGGGGGTTGAAAACTATTTAAAGAAAAAATAAGTTAACAAAAGAAGGATCGTGGTTCCAGAACAAATGCTTTAGAAGAGATGTCTAAAAGCCACTGAAAAGGTTCTACTGAGAATACTCTTAGTAGGGTAGCAATAAAGAATCTGATAATATTTTTAATTTATCTGAAATGTAAAAATCTAAAAGGGATGAATTGAATAGATCTTTCAAAAACAAACAAAAATAGAAGACGCGCGCTGATTAGAAACAAAGAAGAATTTCCACAAAATTTCCAGGAAAAACTGCCAGCTGGTGGCACTGTTCGCGCCACACACCGCCCGGTCCGATTCGGGAACTACCTCAACCTGTTTCGACGTCATTCGGTCGATGTTCGTTCTTCCATCCGAACGGTTTTTCCGGTGGCATCGTCCAGGCGTGACACCGCCCCGGCCAGCAGCCGGTCGCTGGTGACGCGTGCCTGTTGTAAACCATGTTCAACAGAGAGTCGGCCTCTGTTATGTACCGTTCAGCAAATGGGAGGCAGACTGGAAAATTGTGCTGCGCGCGCACCGGCGTCATCGTCATCGTTACCATCATCAGCGTTGCATACCTTCAGGGGATCCCGAGTGCTCCACGGAGCTGGGCTCCCCCCAAAAGTTTGGGTGTTTTGTGAATGTGGTTGCCACAACTACCAGGCTGCGAGCGTTCGCAGAGCCGTCTGTGATTAGCAGACTGTGCAAAATCTATTTTATGTATTTCGGGATGTCCTGTGAAGGGAAAAAAAATCCGAATCGTGTGCCATCTGACGAAGGCCCCGACGACGGGCAGCCGGAGCGTCGGAGATCCGACTCCACGTGAGTTCGGTCTTCCGCACCAGAGAGATTTAGACATAAATTTTCATACCCGGGCGAGTACAGATGATTTCTGTGTACCTACCGGCGGCACCGGCAATGTTCTCGCTCTAGATCCAGGGTGCTTGACTGGCGTGGAACTGCCAAAATCGATCTACGGAGACGATTCCCTAGAAGGGGGGCTGGCGGTGATCTGGGGCAAAAGCTAAATCATTTTAATGACGCGCAATCGTTTGTTATCTGGCCGGGCGATAAATCATTTTAAAATAATGATTTGTAGCATCCCGAAGCGCGCGTGGCTCCACGCCGTTCGTATGGCAACTATTGCGGGAAAAGTCCCGTCGGCTGGATGCTGTGACAGGAAAGTTATTATACGTGTATCTCGACAAACCGTGGTTTAGGGCCCAGCGTGGATAGTTTCGTGGGGTACACAAATGCGGAGAGCAACGTTTGCTGTGGAGATGATAGATTTATGGAAATTGGAAGCTAGGCAGTAACTGAAAAATGCTTTCCGTAACGATTAGAGGATTGCTGATTGGGTCTTAATATATTACAGTTCAAGTGATTCATATGACAAGAGTTTATTGGGAAATAGATATTTTTACATCAATAATAATATAATGAGGTTGAGGTTCTACAATGACAATAATCTTTAAAAAAAATATTTTGAGCTTTTAGTGGAATGTTTTTACTTGTCATAAGACGAGTTGATTAAGTGGTGGAAGTAAATTGAATTGTACGAACTCATCTTATGGCAAGTAAATAATTTTACAGATGCTGTGATAGTTTCGTTAATTGTTAGTTCTTCAACTGATTTTATAATCACTGCAAAATTTGAAAAAGTTAAAACACTGTATTTAGGTTTTGCAAGCTTGTATGAACATTAAGCTGTAGCCCATCCAGATGAACATTAATTTACGATGTTCGGAAAACTCGATATTTTTTTGTGTTTCTTAAAGAGGACCTAAACCACTAGATTCATTCGCCTCTCAAAGAAGAAGAAAAATCAAATCTTATTGTATAGATTACATTGCTTCAAAATTTTTAAAATTTTCTCTTCTTTGGTTCTGTTATTGCCTAATGCTATTTGAACATCGTTGTTGATATCTAATTCATCCCTGATATTATCATATTTGATAAAATTTACTAAAATGTGTTCTATAGAGTGTTCAGTATGGCAAGTGTCACATCTGTTCGAAATAGTTTTGTTGAAGAGGTGTTCTTTGGCTAATCTGGTATGGCCTATTCTACAACGTGTTAAAGTTCGTTGCTCGCGATGGTCTTCTCTATCTCTCCATTTTCCGACCGTGGTTTTGCACCGTTTCAGGAATGTTGGGCGATGAGAGTTCTAAGAGTTTTGAAATATATCTTGGAAGAGGTGTTGAATCCAAGAGACGATATCAGATGAAGATAGCTCGTATTGCGTGGTCAGAGATGTTCTTCCTCGATCAGCGGCTTGATCAGCTAGCCCGTTTCCTAGTATTTCTGAGTGTCCCGGGATCCAGCAGAACACTATATCCTTTTTAGTTGCTTCCTGATCTACTGCCTGTATGAACGGGTGCTTGGATTTGCCTTTCTCCAATGCGGAGATACAGCTGGCCGAATCAGAGAGGATAACAGTGGGATAACAGCTTGCTGAACATACGGCCCTATGCAATGCAGCTGCTTCCGCTGAAAACACGCTGCATTGGAATGGTAGATTTTCCTCTATTTTGAAGTGTTTTCCTACGTGCGTCTCCTAGACCGACCAAGTTGTTGCATTTGGATCCATCTGTGAATATTTTTTTCGTGTTTCTCATATTTGGTTTGAAGATGATGCTGAACAACCCGACTAGAAGAGCGTAACTAAAACTTAACACAATTTTAACATATTGTGATGTTTATAACTAATTTTGATACCATTTTGTTCTTAGTACCCGACTTGTTGGGTGGTAGTAGTAAAAACCTCAATTTTGTTAATTAACCAATCCGTTGGCGAATATATGGGTTTATTACAAAATTCGTTAGTGGATACTACCACTCAACGGTGATTATTTTAATTTTTCGTAGTCGTACTGTGCGTCGTTCTAATTGTAGTCTCTACTCGACTCGAGCCTCAACTGTTCCTACAAAGAGGTTCGACGACTGTTACCACCTAAGAAGAATCCGTAACCTGTTTAGCGATTATATTAATCAATTGCAATATTAATGCATATTTGCCACAGGAAAACCACCTAAACGCACTTGGCAGTAATCGTAGTTTTAGTTAGGATAAGCAACCTCCTAGATTTACGGTTTAGCTTTTTAAGATATAATTCATTCAAATAGGTAGTTCGTAAGTACTTTTAAGATATAATTCAATTAGATATGTAGTTCAATTTTAGCATTCCGCACTTTTGATGCACTACCGTTCTACAGACGAAGGTCAGACCACACAATAGACGCGGTTGTTTACTTGTCTGACCTTCTCTTGATCGCTAGATCTCGCACGATCCTCCGAACGTGCGATGGGTGTAGAGTGGATGAATTCCAAATTCATGTCGACTTTGCGGGGCGCGTGGGGCTTGATGCTCTCGTCAAAGTAGCGCCGTCAACACGACTAGAAGAGCGTAACTAAAACTTAACACAATTTTAACATATTGTGATGTTTATAACTCATTTTAATACCATTTTGTTCTTAGTAGCCTTTATATTTCAAATGTTGTAACAGGATTTTAACTTAATAAGATTTAAAAAATGCTCAATACCGAATTGCCCAACAGTAGGCAATTAAATTAGATGTTGCAAAGTCTTCTGCCATGTGGATATATAGATATCACAAACGCTGATATAATTTGAAAAAGTTGTCTAATTTGTAATGTTCCTAGTTTCATTTTCTTGAAAAATATTCTTGTTCAGAAAAAAACTAATATTTCTGAATGTTGATCACAATCTGGAGACCTATCACGACTTGTAACTGCACAGTAAACAATATATTTTGTATCTGATTCTGTTATAAATTTCTAACGAAATATGTTATTTTTATGATAAAATTGTAACAAAATTTGATAGTTTTTTGTTTCGAGCAGTGTAATTTTTGATAGAAATTTAGATATTTTAACAACATCCTGCACAATATTTTTTCAAAAAATTTTGTTATAAAAATTTTGTATAACATAATAACATATGATGATATAATTTTGATACGACCTTCTAGTCGGGAATGATTTTTGCTTTGGCGGGGATCTGTCTTTTTCGAATTTATGATGTATGGTCCAATCGATTTCCATACTTTGGTTAAACACGATGAAGTTTGGCTATACATACTGGGTATTTCCATAGGCGTAACTAGAGTCTCGGTCTGTAATTTTCAAAGGCGATTTAAAGCACTGTGCGCATGGATTGCAATAGAAATTGTTTGACTAAGTTTATCGCTCATTCGTCATAGAACTAACATAAAAAAATCGCGAATAATACAATTGATTTCCAATGATGCTGTGATTGCTTCAAAACGCTGTGTTTGTGTCAACTTGTCTTCTCCATGTTACTAAATGTGGATAAGTGTGTAATCTAAGATTCAAGAATCTTCTTCGAATTATCTATAAATGAAATTCGATATAAGTATATTTCTGAAAGTTTTCAAGCATTTCCATGATTACTTAATGCATTATTTATTTTTTATTTATTTAATCAGACTAAGGCCGAAGTGGCCTGTGCGGTATATAGGAGTCTTCTCCATTCGGCTCGGTCCATGGCTACACGTCGCCAACCACGCAGTCTACGGAGGGTCCGCAAGTCATCTTCCACCTGATCGATCCACCTTGCCCGCTGCGCACCTCGCCTTCTTGTGCCCGTCGGATCGTTGTCGAGAACCATTTTCACCGGGTTACTGTCCGACATTCTGGCTACGTGCCCGGCCCATCGCAGTCGTCCGATTTTCGCGGTGTGAACGATGGATGGTTCTCCCAACAGCTGATTACTTAATGCATAAAGATCTCGATTTTTTTTAAACTTGACATTTTTGAAACTCTTTAGATGTGGAATAAATTCCACGAAATTTTGTCATAATCAATATAAGTATTCATGCAATTCCAAAATGTATGCTATGTGCTGAAATAGTTACGTACCGATGAACACAAATTTGGAATCCTGAAGTGTTTTTTATGAGTCATAAATTCCATGAGTCATAAAATTATGAGTCATAAATCAAATTCCAGAATAACATAGGGTTTTTGTAGTTACTGACGTTAGGAAGAGGCTTTATTATGGTTTTCAGAATAGGTGAGAGATTTCTCTGCAAAAATCAAAGAGACTTGAGAAGCAACCAAATCGATCTGAATTGTGCTGCAAAAGAAATGTTTTCTGATACGAACTGGTTTCCAAATCTATTTTTTTTATCCTGAAAAACAAATTCTAACTAAAGCAGGCACAAAAGAGTTTTCCGATGATCCTTATGAAATCGCCAAAAAATTAAATGGAACAAGATCTTTTGAGGATTATAAAAATATTTCTTTAATGCTTTAATCTCTGTTGTGAGTGCGAAGGTTGCCTAAGTGTTGTTCTAATACTTTCAATGGAATGCGTTGTTGATTTTTCTGTCATTGTAACAAAGATTCTTAAGTTTTATAATTTTATATCTTTCTGTGCCAGAATTATATAGCGAGAGCAAAAAGCTCCATATGAATTTGATCAACTGTTTTGCGGCATACCTTGCGATTAACTCGAAGGTTTTCGAAAGAATGGTCGTTCGAAATTTCATTGACCGGATTTGTGTACATGTGCTCATTTTGATGTAGTTGCTTCAGTCTTTTTTGAAGCGGATGGTAGTTTAATAGAACAGAAATATTTATACCTTAATACAATTATGTTTTTATGTTTCTGCGACCAGGATACTAGTCAAACAAATGCAGAACAAATTTATTATTTTAAGCTAGCAACTGAATTAGAAGCGGCATTGATTTTAGCCTAAAAATCGAGAAAATGTTCCCGGGGGTCCAACTTAAATATTTCGATGCTTTGCTGAACAAATAGTCATAGATGTGATAACGCAACAAAAAATATATTTATAGAATTCATAATCAATATTAAGAAATATGTAGGAAATATGTAAATGAAATAAAAACTGACTGAGTTGGGATTACTTTTCAAAATTTTCTGGGGGGGGGCCACAAGTAGGTCTGGAGGGGGCCAGGCCCCCCCCCGGCCCCCCCTTATTTACGCCAATGGGTATTTCATGAACTGTTTCATCACGAATAGGATTGTTCGCGGCATTGAAGAGATGTTGATGGCGAGAATTTGATTTCTCTTCGATCTAACAGTATCTGCGGATAAGCAGTTCGGACACGCGTAGTTTAAGTGGAAGTTATACTGCTTCCACTACTAAGCTGTCTATGGAAGATAACTGTAGTCTTCCTGATGTACTCCTTATGATTTTGTTGATGTTTTGTTGTTGTTGTGGTCTGAAATTCGTTGCAAAGTTCAAGACCAAACAATTCGATTCCGTAGAATAGCTTAGATAGACAAGTAGCTTCGGCTATCTCTCATAATGTTCTTCTATTAGCTTTTGGTACTATGGCTTTAAGATTTATTTATTTTCATTTATTTAGTCTACTTCTAAACAGATAACACTGAATCAACAATTTGACGCCACAATGCACGGTTCGAGGCCGCATCTCTCCATCCTCGAATACGCCCCACGCTCGCCAAGTCGTTTTGCACCTGGTCTGCCCATCTCGCTCGCTGCGCTTCACGCCGTCTTGTACCTGCCGGATCGGAAACGAACACCATCTTTGCAGGGTTGCTGTCCGGCATTCTTGCAACATGTCCTGTCCATCGTACCCTTCCGGCTTTAGCTACCTTCTGGATACTGGGTTCGCCGTAGAGTTGGGTGAGCTCGTGGGTCATTCGTCGCCGCCACAAACCGTCTTCTTGCACACCGCCACAGATGGCCCTAAGCACCCGTCTCTCGAATACTCCGAGTGCTTGCAAGTTCTCCTCGAGCATTGTCCATGTTTCATGTCCGTAGAGGACAACCGGTCTTATTAGCGTCTTGTACATGACACATCTGGTGCGGTGGCGAATCTTTTTTGACCGAAGTTTCTTCTGGAGCCCGTAGTAGGCCCGACTTCCACAGATGATGCGCCTTCGTATTTCATGACTACCGTTGTTATCAGCCGGGGGGCAGCAGGGACTATGTCCAAGGGCTTGACGATCCCTCCCCAGGCCATCTGCGAGTTGTGGCGCCTGCCTAGGATGTGCTGGGGTTTGACAGTGGGCCCTGTTAAACCTCTATAAAAAGCTGCATGTATCCGCAAGTAGGCTCCGCCAGAGCGATCGTGTACCGCTCAAAGCGCACAAGCCCAAGTCCTGGTGTTAGGTGGGACGCTAAACAGCCCTGACACGACGGCCCTCCGACGAGACAGGAGGTTTGCGCAGGCCCAATAAGCCGCCTTTAAAAACAACTATTACGAACGACATAGAAGATAATACGACACGATACAATCGGCAACGACCTAGGCGACGAATAAAGGATCACGATTGGAAGCTTGGAACATGGAACTGCAAGTCGCTAGGCTTCGCAGGTTGCGATAGGATAATCTACGATGAATTACATCCCCGCAACTTCGATGTCGTAGCGCTGCAGGAAATCTGCTGGACAGGACAGAAAGTGTGGAAAAGCGGGCATCGAGCGGCTACCTTCTACCAAAGCTGTGGCTCCACCAAACGAGCTGGGAACCGGCTTCATAGTGCTGGGAAAGATGCGCCAACGCGTGATTGGGTGGCAGCCAATCAACGCAAGGATGTGCAAGCTGAGGATAAAAGGCCGTTTCTTCAACTATAGCATCATCAACGTGCACTGCCTACACGAAGGGAGATCCGACGACGAGAAAGAAGCGTTCTATGCGCAGCTGGAGCAGACATACGATGGATGCCCACTGCGGGACGTCAAAATCGTCATCGGTGACATAAACGCTCAGGTAGGAAGGGAGGAAATGTATAGACCGGTCATCGGACCGGATAGTCTGCATACCGTATCGAACGACAACGGCCAACGATGCATAAACTTTGCAGCCTCCCGCGGAATGGTAGTCCGAAGCACTTTCTTCCCCCGTAAGAATATCAACAAGGCCACATGGAAATCACCTCATCAAGTAACGGAAAACCAAATCGACCACGTTCTAATCGACGGTAAATTCTTCTCCGACATCACGAACGTACGCACTTACCGCAGTGCGAATATTGAATCCGACCACTACCTCGTCGCAGTATGTCTGCGCTCAAAACTCTCGACGGTGATCAACACGCGTCGTAGTCGTCCGCCGCGGCTAAACATTGGGCGGCTACAAGACGGTAGACTAGCCCAAGACTACGCGCAGCAGCTGGAAGTGGCACTCCCAACGGAAGAGCAGCTAGGCGCAGCATCTCTTGAAGATGGCTGGAGAGATATTCGATCCGCCATTGGAAGCACCGCAACCGCTGCACTAGGCACGGTGGCTCCGGATCAGAGAAACGACTGGTATGACGGCGAATGCAGTTAGCAGTTAGTTGAGGAGAAGTTGAGGAGAAGAATGCAGCATGGGCGAGATTGCTGCAACACCGCACGAGGGCAAACGAGGCACGATACAAACGGGCGCGGAACAGACAAAACTCGATTTTCCGGAGGAAAAAGCGCCAGCAGGAAGATCGAGACCGTGAGGAGACGGAGGAACTGTACCGCGCTAATAACGTACGAAAGTTCTGTGAGAAGTTGAACCGTTCACGTAAGGGCCACGTGCCACAGCCCGATATGTGTAAGGACATAAACGGGAACCTTCTTACAAACGAGCGTGAGGTGATCCAAAGGTGGCGGCAGCACTACGAAGAGCACCTGAATGGCGATATGGCAGGCAACGGTGGCGGTATGGTAATGAACCTAGGAGCACGCGCGCAGGACATGCGGCTCCCGGCTCCGAATCTCCAAGAAATCCAGGAGGAGATCGGCCGGCTGAAAAACAACAAAGCCCCTGGAGTTGACCAACTACCAGGGGAGCTGTTTAAACACGGTGGTGAAGCACTGGCTAGAGCGCTGCACTGGGTGATTACCAAGGTTTGGGAGGATGAGGTTCTGCCGCAGGAGTGGATGGAAGGTGTCGTGTGTCCCATCTACAAAAAGGGCGATAAGCTGGATTGTAGCAACTACCGCGCAATAACATTGCTGAACGCCGCCTACAAGGTACTCTCCTAAATTTTATGCCGCCGACTAACACCAATTGCAAGAGAGTTCGTGGGGCAGTACCAGGCGGGATTTATGGGTGAACGCTCTACCACAGACCAGGTGGTCGAAGACGAAGTACATGATAGGAAGAGGCTCAAGAGAGGTCAATGTAAGCCACCCACCACGAGTTTCTATCGGTGGTGACGAAATCGAGGTGGTTGAAGAATTCGTGTACTTGGGCTCACTGGTGACTGCCGAAAATGATAACAGCAGAGAAATTCGGAGACGCATAGTGGCTGGAAATCGTACGTACTTTGGACTCCGCAAGACGCTCCGATCGAATAGAGTTCGCCGCCGTACCAAACTGACTATCTACAAAACGCTTATTAGACCAGTAGTTCTCTACGGACACGAGACCTGGACGATGCTCGTGGAGGACCAACGCGCACTGGGAGTTTTCGAAAGGAAAGTGTTGCGTACCATATATGGTGGGGTGCAGATGGCGGACGGTACGTGGAGGAGGCGAATGAACCACGAGTTGCATCAGCTGTTGGGAGAACCATCCATTGTTCACACCGCGAAAATCGGAAGACTGCGGTGGGCCGGGCACGTAGCCAGAATGTCGGACAGTAATCCGGTGAAAATGGTTCTCGACAACGATCCGACGGGAACAAGAAGGCGAGGTGCACAGCGGGCAAGGTGGATCGATCAGGTGGAGGACGATTTGCGGACCCTCCGCAGACTGCGTGGTTGGCGAAGTGCAGCCATGGACCGAGCTGAATGGAGAAGTCTTTTATGTGCAGCACAGGCCACTCCGGCCTTAGTCTGATAATAAATAAATTGTTATCAGCCGTTAGCAAGGATCCAAGGTAGACGAATTCCTCGACCACCTCGAAGGTATCCCCGTCTATCGTAATACTGCTTCCCAGGCGAGCCCTGTCGCGCTCGGTTCCGCCCACAAGCATGTAGCATGTACTTTGATTTGACGCATTCACCACCAGTCCAACTTTTGTTGCTTCACGTTTCAGGCGGGTGTACAGTTCTGCCACCTTTGCAAATGTTCGGCCGACAATGTCCATGTCATCCGCGAGACAAATAAATTGACTGGATCTGTTGAAAATCGTACCCGGCTGATACACCCGGCTCTCCGCATGACACCTTCTAGCGCAATGTTGAACAACAGGCACGAAAGTCCATCACCTTGTCTTAGTCCCCGGCGCGATTCGAACGAACTGGAGTGTTCGCCCGTAATCTTCACACAGTTTTGCACACCATCCACCGTTGCTTTGATCAATCCGGTAAGCTTACCAGGGAAGCTGTTCTCGTCCATAATTTTCAATAGCTCTACGCGGTCTATACTGTCGTATGTCGCCTTGATGGTGCGTAGGGACCTGGTATTCACGGCATTTTTGAAGGATTTGCCGTACAGTATAGATCTGGTCCGTTGTCGAGCGACCGTCAACGATGCCGGCTTGATAACTTCCCGCGAACTCATTCACTAATGGTGACAGACGACGGAAGATGATCTGGGTATAACTTTGTAGGCGGCATTAAGGATGGTCATCACTCGAAAGTTCTCACACTCCAGCTTGTCGCCTTTCTTGTAGATGGGGCATATAACCCCTTCCTTCCACTCCTCCGGTAGCTGTCCAGTTTCCCAGATTCTGACTATCAATTTGTGCAGGCAAGTGGCTAGCTTTTCCGGGCCCATCTTGATGAGCTCAGCTCCGATACCATCCTTACCAGCTGCTTTATTGGTCTTCAGCTGTTGGATGGCATCCTTAACTTCCCTCAAGGTGGGGGCTGGTTGGCTTCCATCGTCCGCTGAACTGACGTAGTCATCTCCTCCGCTGCCTTAACTTTTACTGCCTGTACTCTCAGCGCTATTCAAATGCTCCTCGTTGTGCTGCTTCCATCTTTCGATCACCACACGTTCGTCCGTCAAGATGCTCCCATCCTTATCCCGGCACATTTCGGCTCGCAGCACGGAGCCTTTGCGGGATGCGTTGAGCTTCTGATAGAAATTGCGTGTTCTTTGAGAACGTCACAGCTGCTCCATCTCCTCGCACTCCGCTTCTTCCAGGCGGAGTTTCTTCTCCTGAAAAAGGCGGGTCTGCTGGCTCCGCTTCCGTCTATAACGTTCCACGTTCTGCCGGGTACCTTGCTGCTGCGCGACCGCCCGCGCTGCGTCCTTTTCCTCCAAAATATGTCTGCCTCAGCACTCTTCGTCGAACCAATCGTTCCGTCGACTTCGTCCCATATACCCGACTTTGTTCTCCGCTGCGTCGTTAATGGCTGCTTTGATTGTATTCCAGCAGTCCTAAAGAGGGGCCCCAACGAGCTCACCCTCTTCCGGCAACGTTGCCTCGAGATGCTGCGCAAAGGCAGTGCCCAAATAACATTTTCAAGGCTTCATAGATTTATATAAGTTTTTTAATGGCCTTATCGCTGCTTTGCTCAATGCCGCGAGATTAGCCTTATGGGAAGATTTGTAGCTATCTTCAAAATCGTAATAAAACGTTTAATAAAACCACAAATGTCAAATTCTTTATGAGCTTATTAGGGGCCTGATGATTATCTTGAGGACTGTAATAAAACCAATTTTGAAAACTGTCATAAAGCCGAATATATTGATCAAAGACTTGTCTTACGCATAACCTAAATAAAACTTGGTAGTTTTAATTAGATTTATGATGGTATTGTACAAGAACACAATGTTTATGTTGAACCTCGTGAACTATGGTCAATCGAATGGCTAAAAACAGATGTTTCTGTTCCATGTTCCCCAAATATTTCAAACAAAGAAAACAATAAACACATACATTTTCCCAACTGGGCATTCGCATATTTAAGATTTTGATGTTTATTGGTCAAATTCCACTTCTGAAAATGAAACAGATAATAAAAATCAAGCAAACTATATCCTTTTACTTCCGGCAAATTAAAATGGTATAAATACGAATACACAACGAATGGTGCAATGACCACGATTCGATATAGAAAAACTTTCAATAATATGAAATTTGCATAACATGCTAATTGACCACAAAGTTGAAAAGCAAGCCTAGGCCAAGTTGAATATAGAACCATCATGAAGATAAACTGAATCGATTGCAGCAACTTTCAGTAAAATACTTATTGTAATTGAAAGTTATGCAAAATGTTATTTTGGCCGTCAAAATTGCCCATAGTGCAGTAGCAGCCATGCTGGTAGAAAAAAATAATTTTATATCGGCGTAAATCTTTTGCAAAATCCATTGCCATTAGTAATAATCACTGCATTTCAAGATGATTTCCAAAATTTGAAGCCCGATAAATGTTTCCTTGCAAATCGGAATGCCACCAGAAAAAAAAGGCAGCATATCGATTTATTATTTACACTAATTAATTGGCCGTAAGTCACAATATTATGATGGCGCACTTGAACAAACTGATTTTCTTACCTGTTTTCACCAGAAATTCGAAAGTGCAGAAAAATTCGCAAGCACGCGAACGAATTCTAGGCATCCAATTTCCAATAATTAAACATTATTTTCCATCCATGTCCGTGATGATGTTTTTTATTTCATTCATTTTCCATTTCTACGATTATCCTTTTTCTACAAAACAATAACAAAAAGTTACACGGAAGAGAAATTCCCTTTTTTGACAGCGGTTTTATGGAACTCTTATGAATAACCTTTAACTTGCTTTGAAGACGATCTCAAGAGTGGTCCACTTGGTCATAACATAATCTTGTAGCGGTCATCAAGAGGTTGTCATGTAGATTTTAGTTTTATTGCTAGTCTTGAAAATTTGCTCTTCAAAACTGCTAATAGAGTATGATAAAACTCAAAATGTTACTTGGGTGGAGACATCAGGTTGCTTCAATCGCTCTAGGTCGTACCGCGGCGGTCGTCGGTACCGAACATTGTTGATGACGGATAGTTTTGGACACAGTTTAACCATCACCAGGTAGTGGTCAGAGTCGATGTTAGCGCAACGATACACAGAAAGAAAAATCCACTGAAATTTACACTAAAAATCATGCACATGAATGGAACGCCATTATTAACGTAATTCAACACAGGATATGTATACCATATTTGTATACTAAATGTATACCATATTTGACGTGATCCGTCATTATTGCATACAAGTTGTAAGCAATCTTGTTAGGAAGAGGACCATTTCAGCGTAGACTAGCGTAAATGTCCGCATGTCAAGTTTTACGCGCTGTTTATTTTTCATTATTTTTTTCTGTGTATGTCCTGACGTCGATAATGTCGGAGAAGTGCCGTCTATAAATCAGAACGTGGTCGATTTGGGATTCTATCTGCAGTGGTGGTTTCCAAGTGTACCGATACGGGAGGCTGTGTTGGAAGTAGGTGCTGCGAATGGCCATATTCTTGGAGGCGGCGAAATCAATTAGTCGTAGGCCGTTTTCGTTCGTCAGGCGGTGAGCGCTGAACTTCCCAATAGTCGGTCGAAACTCCTCCTCTTGCCCAACCTGAGCGTTCAAATCTCCTATGATGATTTTGACGTCGTGGCTTGGGCAGACGGTATATAATTACCTCTAAACGTTCGCACCATTGATCCCTTCCAACAAACCTCCTGCAGCGCTACGTTGCCGAATCCACGGTCCTTGAGCACATCGGCGAGTATGCGTGTGCTCCCGATGAAGTTGAGAGATTTGCAGTTCCACGAACCGAGTTTCCAATCGCTAGTCCCTTTTCGTCGCAATGGTCTTCGCCGATGGTTCCGGTCCGTACTCTTTTGTTGATTGTTTGTTGCGTATCTTTTTTAAATGGATGGCTTGCAGGGTCTGACACCAAACCACCTAAATTTCCGGAGGACCATTCCTCCTTATTCCCGGTGGACCATGGTGCACAGTTTCACTTAGAGCCCCTCGCTGGCACTCGGACGATGCTCAGCCGCCCCTAACATGGAGAACAGACGCTGTTGTGAGCCGATCCTGACATGGAGAACAGACGCTCAGTAAGATTTGCACCTCCGGAGAGGAGCAAACCCCCCTTCCCTGTCAGCATACGACCATAGTTCCCACCAGGGTTGGTTACCCGATCTTCCCTAAGGTTGCTCGTATCCCGGCCAGCACCACGGGGAGGTAGGGATAGGAGTTGCTGGGTAAGAGGCTAAGCACCGCGAGATGGGGTCTATTTTATTCCTTGAGGTACGCGAAGTACCAATGCACAATGGTTCGAAGGCAGCCAAAACCTCAAAAATCGAGATTCGTATTTCGGTCGGAATCACATTTTTCTCATTTTATAGAATACTTATGTGGTTCAAATTCAAAATTTGAAGAAGTTCTGTTGAGTTTTGACTTTGTTACATAATTTTTAATTGAACATGATTGTTGATTTCCAATTAAAAACGCTGTTTGACAAAGCGTTTAGATCAGCATCGTACGGCTTTAATTACATCGCTAACCCCAATATTATTTCAAGACTGCATTATCAGGATCTTAAATAGTATGCCTATGTCAAATATAGGTGACAGAACTCAACTTAAGTTAACTTTATATACAAATTTAATTAAAATACTCACATTTTTTTTATTGAAGTGCTCCAAAAGTATAGGCGCCAATGAGTGCCCATAATGATTCTATACTCATTACAAAGCTGAAAGCAATAGCTTTCTATTATGTGCTATTATTAAATGTGCTAAGTATTTTTTGGTCTGTTTCTATTTGAAACTAAAACTATTTGAAACCTTAACACTTTTACTTCCAAAATCTGCTCATGGCATCCGATACCAATTTTAGTTTTTTTTCCACATTAATTTTATTGTTGGAATTTTGTTTTTTTTATTATTCTGAAAAATGTAATCATGCTGAAAACTTTTCTAGAGCATATGAAAACTCATAGTATTGGATATTAGCATGGTTCATCACTTTGCAATCAAAATGATTCTTCCTATAAAGAGTTTCAAGTTCTCATGTTTGAGCTCGAGCTAAACTGTAACACACTATTCTTGCCAGCAATAGACAATGTTGGTAGTGATATTTGAACTGAAAAGCTGAATTGAAACAACTGTTTGAACAAGCATAACAGATGAATAAAGCTACCGCGATTCCATCAATTCCAACACTACTACTATATTTGACTTTTTTTTTAATCTTTATTTAAGTGATTTTTCTTGATATCTAAAGAGTTCATCACTACATATTTGACTTTGCTTAAACGATAACATTTGCTATTTCAATAGTCATTCAAATGTTTGAGAGTTGATTGTAATTGAATAAAGCACAAGCCGTTTGAAGTTTGTATGAAATTGACTATGACAATAGTAACTTTAGCCAAGAAACAACGTTCCGCAGCACAGTCCACTGACCGTTCCGTTGTGAGCAAAAGAAATTTAGCAAGCAAATAGATCGTCTTTTGTCTTGTATTGTCTTAGCCCATGGACAGCTTGTATTTAACAAGCAATTATTTTGATAAGAAAATTAGTTAGATCTTTTTTTGAATATCTTCACTTATAATAGGACGAGATAGTACCCCATTTAATTTCACCACTTGAGTCAAATACGAAACACTGATCGGACAGTCTGCTCAAAAGTAATGGTCAAAATACTATTTTTATAATGCACGAGGAAGACACTATCAGCGCTAGGTGGGCTAATCAGGGTTTTTTTTTCTAAATCTCTTCACGCATATCTCTCGCCCATAATTCACCCAAATTGAATGTAATTCGAACAGTATTTCATCAAGTCTTGGCAAACTCAATTCTATTTGGGATCGTTTTGATCGCGCTTGACATATTCGATTGATACCGCAAGCAGGTGCAAGTGCGAAATGAATAGACTGCATTTTGGCAGAGGGTCAATGATGAGAACAAGCATGAAATTCAAGAAATAATTTATTCAAACATAATAATAATTTTATAATATGTTAGGAGATGATACGGAGATGAAATATACTACAGCATCATCTTGATTCTTATGTATAGTTTTAGTTTTGGAGAAATCCTCACCATTTGAATGTAAGCATAGTTATTCTGAGAATGAATTGCCATTCACCGTTTTAGATGTCAATAGGTTCTATGTTTATTCACAAAAGATCCCTATTCACAAAAAAACGTCAAATCAAGCTCATTCAATTTACGTTTGAATGGGTTAATTTCGACACTTCACCTTAAGAGATTCGCTCACTTTCTGCCTCTCTTTACTGACGACTTCTAATTAGCAAAATAGCAATTCCTTTAGGTGAAGCAATGCCTGTTGGGTCGTCATCATTCCACAGAACAAGAACCAACCACAACCGCAAGTCGAAAGAAGATGCCACTTTTAGCAAGTGTGTTACCCATCGCTTGTTTTGAGCATAAGATAATGGAATTGAATACACCAACTTGACTAACGGAAAAGAACAGTCAGCCACCCAGTCCAGGGATATGTGCTTACATATCAGCATCATCAGCATTGGGTACCCTGCCGGGGAAAGGGTTCGTTATTTTCAAGTGCCAATCTGCTGCAGCGTAACGAACATCATCCGCCGTCCTCGACGGGACGCATCAGTGGCTTTCCTGTATGCGAAAGAGGTGCTAATTTGACTTGATGTACAGAATAAAAAAACAATCGCTAACCCGCTATCCACAATGTGTCCCAGTGAATGGGTGTTCATTTCATCTTTTCACTTCGACTCTTCTGCTGTGCCACGTGAAGTGGTTACAAGGATCAGCGTTGTTGTTTTGTTCCGGAAAACCGAGGAAAATTGGCAAACGATTGCGTCAAATTGGCTTGGAGGCGATGGTGGGGGCAAGCTCTTATCAAGGATTGAATTTCAACGGAAGAAAAAATAAACTCAAACAAATTCTGAATTTCATTTTCATCTTTTATTGGTTTCAATTTCTGAATTGAGTATAGCTTTGGATTAGAATTCGTATTCTGGTGCAGATTTTCTCGTTGTACCATCTTTCTTGGAAATGCGCTGATTTCTGTCGTTTGCAGAGGCTGGATACTTTTGGTAAGTGAAGCAGTTCGACGTGATAAGTTTTCATCGACAAACTTCACAAGATTACGGGAATGTTTGAGTAGATGTTTTATTGACTGACACGTTTGCTTGTAGAACACACATTCAGATTCTGAAATAAAGCTTCCTTCCACAATCCTCTCGTCGACCAACGTGCAACAGTTACATGATATCCAGATCACCAAGTATAAGCATTATGTAATTATGGGGTAAATCACTACTTGGGCACATGGATCAATTCCCGGCATACTATGCAATATTTATGAATTATAAATAATAATTTTCAAAAACGTTTCTCAACTATTTTACACAATCCTCAATATCATTCATTCTGCATCAGAATCGTCAAATTTTAGAAATAAAAAAATCGGATTCAAAACTTTTTCACTTCGTTTAAGGTGAAGGTGGGTTGAGTACCAAAACAAAGCTTTGAAAGTGTTGGTACAATAAAAACTGTCATATATTGTAATAGTGTTAGTGTAGTATTTATAAAAAAGCAAAGAATATTAGTAGGGTGGTTCAAAAAACGACCCAGCTCCACCACGCTCAATCGATTCCGTCCCATGCTCCGAGTGTATGCAAAAAGCCAATTTGAACAAAAACTGATTGGGCACAAGCCGGTTCAAGTTCGTAAAAAAGCTAAACCTTTCAGTACACTGACTACAGTGCCTCTCCTCCAAACGCTGGCGAAAAGAGAACCCACATAGCTGAATGAAAACCGCACCTTGGTAATGATCCATTGATTACGTAACGCAAAAAAAAGCATTTTATACCCCGCTCACTCCTTGGCTCACTTCCATGTCACACTTTTTGTTTGAAGTATCTGCGCCTGGTGCGATAGATATCACAGACAAATTCTGGCTGTTTTGTTGAATTATACGTTTCACTGATGCTTTCCGAGAAGCCTAATTATCAGGATTTGGCAACCTCGAATAAAATCGACTCACAACTATCGGAACGACAATTCAATATGCATTGTCTATGGAGTCAAAGCTCTTGAATTTTTCATCCAATCACATGGTCTGCCCCCTCGCCAGGGCCCAATGACGAAGCGCCACAATCAGAATAATGTAAAATTCAACCTCGCCATATCAACTGTCATACAAACCTGAAACAACCTGTGCACTGTAAGCCCCTATTCAAACCAGCCCAAACCATCGGAAGACACCCAGAATATGAAACATATTTGACTGAGCGTGGCGGAGCAAAATAATTTTTGAGCCACCCTAAAAATTAGTTTGCTGCTGCCGCTGCCGGTGTTTACATTCGCTCCGCGATCAGTTTTTAGTGGGTTTTTCGATCAAAAATAGCAGTTTATATTAAGTTTTCGCTTCAAACAAGTGACTGATTTCAAAAAGTGATGTTTAATTGGCATTCCATCAACATTTCGGGCTGCTCATGTGCGGAGAAGTGTGTGGAAACTTGATTTTTTCAATGCCCTTTAAGAGGAAGTGAAGTGCAGTGATAAGCCCACCAAATCGCGAACGGCTATTAAATTGGCACGAAGCTGCTGATTTATTCTATAATTCGAGCCGAAATGCAAAGGATTCTTTGAAGAAACATGTTAATTATTCCGGGAAGTAAATAAATATGCTGTGAGCAGGTTAGTAATTTGAATATTAAACTTTTGTTTGATGCTGTTCGATGCATTCGAATGTTGGTGGGAGAGGAGTGCGGGAGGTGTGGTAACGACCCGTGGAAGGTCCGGTGCCATATTGACGGCCATCGTGGTACTCTTCCAACTATGTCCTTAAACGCAACTGTGCCGAAGTCAATCTTTTCACTTCTCCAAAACGGTGTATACAAAATATCACCCACCATTATCAACCAACAATAACTGCTCCATCCAGTTATTGTTTGTAACAAACAACACGACACAATTTTATTTTAACTTACACACTTCCATTACATGTATTCACTTTATCCACACAAAAAAACAAATGAAAATGCTTTGTCATAAGACGAGTATTGTTCTCAAATGGTAATTAGAAATATCAACGATTCAACTGCATTTTCATAAAAAAAAAATCATCATCATGATTAATACCATTTGACAACACCTTTCGTGAAAAATAAAAATAAAAATAAAAAATAAAAATAAGCATTTTCAGAGATTCCACTACGTGAAAATATGGCTTTTTTATTTCAATTTATTTTTTTAATGGATACAATAAATGGTTTACTATCAAACAGGTAGTTGTTTTTGTTTTTACATGAAGTCTCTTATGTAATAGCAGTTTACCAGTCACACCATAACTGACACGAGCACTTTTTTTTACATAAATGTAATATCATAAGGACTGTTCAGTTTATATTGTATTGTCGATGTTTTTTAAACAGGGGGAGAAGGCGCAGCACTGAAGCCCTACCCCGACATGTGCGACATCTGGATTTGGTTCTAAAATGTTAACAACAGTGTTAATTCTCTACCACCTTTTTATTATGGCGAGGCAATTTTTATGCACACTTTTGTTTTCGATATTTCATCAAAATTAAACACTCAATCATGCAGCAATATAACGATGTGACCTGCTTGAATATAGGGACTCGAAAAAGAATTTATTTGCAGTAACTAACCGAATATAAATATGTGCGCATTAACGATTGCGCCCTAACACCGGTTCTAAGCATCGATGCAGAGTACACGAGCTTTGTTCGCCCGTAACAGGCGTATAAGGCCCTTGTTTTTAAACCATAAATCTTTCTAGAACCATTTTTTCCATTGAATATATTATCTGACCTTGTAGAAATAAAATCCAATTATCAACGAAGCAATTCTAACTCAGAAATTTGCGATATTCATAACAATCTAAATTTATTGGATTTTCAACATCTCCAACCATCGACAAATCATTGATAGTGTGTTTCTTTCCGACCTTCTTGATGATTTAGATAGGCGCCATTTTTTTGGATTTAAACTATTTTATCTTTTTTCAAAAATTACAGTTGATTGACAGTGTATTATAATTAAGACGCTAAAGCACACTTCATCAAAATTGACCAATTTGTGAAAGTGTTTTCTCAATTAACTGAACAGTCCTTTTATGAATATACTTATCTTTAATCTATTTTGAACCTGATTCCGAAGGCTGAAATACAGAGAAGCATAATGGAGCTAAAATCATCCAATAAGATGGTTTAATATCGTAAAAAATCGGTACGCAAGGGTGACTCTCCTGATTTTTTTTAACACTAACTTCTTCCTAGCCAAAATGATAACCCCCTTGCCGCTTTTTGGTTTATACATAGTATAAATGAGCCAAATTCGTAACAAATAATGAGAATTCTTGCCTAAACCGAAAAATAGTTTCCGACAAAAAAAAATGTCCAAGAAAATCGAGTAAAAAACTACTTAAACGGAGATAAGTTTAACGGTTTTCACACATCTCTCATGTTTTGAGGCCGTCCATATAACATGTAGGGTAAAACGACCTATTATGGAGGTGTTAAGCCCCGTGTCAAAACAAAATTGATTAAAAAACTCTTTAAAAATGACCTGTTGGTCTTTTTCCACATTGCAATAGTCGAATAGGTTGCTCGTTAACTATAGATTCGTAAATATTACGTCAATTGTGCTAAATTTATGTTGTTTTGTTATTATCACAATAAAAACAAACTACCCCAATAATAGGACGCTGTTGCCTATCGTTGCGACATTTTTTCAAGGTCAGTCCTATTGTTGCGGTATTGCATGCAATTCTAATGGAAATCGATACCACAACAATAGGACCTTAGCACTACCGCAATAATAGGCTCAAAGGATTCAAATTTTCATTGAAAAATGTTGATTTTCCATTATTTTGAACGGAATTTGGCAAACAAAAGCTGTTCTAGTCGTTAATTCGATGAGTTTTAGCGTATCGACAATTGTTTTTAAAGCTCTTATATCCAGAATGGACTATTTTAACACTACCGCAACATTAGGACATACCACAACGATAGGACGTTTTACCCTAAGAAACTTTGTGGGATGGAGGGTGCACAGTGAAATCCACACTTGCTCATGGGGAGATATGGTAGAAGTATGATGAATGCCCACGTGGACTTTTGTTCTTAGATTTTTTTTTCAATCAAGTAAATTTGAAAAAAATATGGATTTTTGGATAAGAGATAATTATTTGTTTGGTGTTGGGCCCCTTGGCCGAATGCCGTTTGGACGAAATGGTCATTTGACCAAATAGTTGAAAAATTCATTAGATTAAAAGTTGTGAAAAGCGAGTAGTGAAAATTACACGAAGTGTATAGCAAAAAGCGAGGAATTAGACATTTCTCACACATCATTAAAAATAAGACGTGAGAAAGGAAAAAAGAAAAGTGAAAAATAAAGAATGATAATTAAAAAGTGAAAAGTGGAAAAAGAGAAGTGACAATATAAAAGTGGGAAGTGAGAAGTGAGGAAAGAGAAATGAGAAGTAAGAAGTTAGAAGTGAGAAGAGAAGAGCAAAAAGGAAGAAATCAGAAGTAAGAAGTGAAGAGTGAGAAGTGAGAATTGATAAGTTATGAATAAGACGTGAAAAGTGAGAAGTTAAAGAAATAAGTGAGGTTGAGAAGTCAGGTTGAAAAGTGAGAAAAAATAATTGAAAAGTGAGACGTGAGACGTGAACAGTGAAAAGTGAGAAGTAAGAAGTGAGGAGTGAGAACTGAGAAGAGAGAAGTAAGAAGTTAGTTGTAAGAAGTGTGACGTGAAAAGTGATAAGTGAGAAGTGGCAGAAGAGAAGTGAAATGCGTAAAATGAGATGTAAGAAGTGAAGAGTGAGAATTGATGAATAAGAGGGAAGACGTCAGAAATGAGAAATGTGTAGTGACAAGTAAGAGAGAAAAGTGAGAAGTGAAATAGTGAAATAAGAAGTGAAGAGATAGAGAAGTGAGAAATTATACACCTGTGTTCAGAAAAATAGCAGCGAATGCCAATTTTCATACAAAATGGCCAACTTTGACGCGCTGTAACTTTGTACCCCGGTGACCGATTGAGCTGAAACCTTAGTAGTAGTTATGTGAATCGATTACTTATCGTTGTTAAATTAATTGGTTGGGGTTCTGCCAAAACGCACTTTTTTCAAACGGCTTTTTGTCTGACTGATAATGTTTTGTTTGTTGGAGCTTGGTGCGATTTGGCAGAACCACAGCCAATTAAGATGTGATTTACATTGAGTGAAGGCTTTGGAGTGTTGCTTTTAGCTATAGAGGATCTATTGTTGCCAGCGCTTCGTGGGGAGGCGTTGTAGTAATCAGTGTAATGAAAAGTTTCCTGTTCTCATATAGGGGAAATGACGGCTTTGGCAGGTTTTGTTCTATTATTGTCAGGGGGTTTTTTGTTGAACAAATTTTATGAAATTTGGCCACAATATTCTTTGAAATGCATAGAATGTTTAGGCTAAATTTGAGCATAATTAGTTATAGAAAACCCCCCTGACAATAATAGAACAAAACCTGCCAATGCCGTCATTTTCCCTACTGCTTTTCGTTCAAACTTGAAACGGCCTGTGCTCAATCAGTTTTTCCCAAATCGGCTCAGGTTTTCAGAGGACACTCGGAACATGGGATGCAGTCGAGTGGACGTGGTGGCATATGTTCGATTTTTTGGGCCACCCTAATAATAATTTATGTTGTAATAAATACGACACCAATGCTACTGCAGTAAAAGATTGTTTTTATTGCACCAATACTTCCAAAACTTTGTTTTGGAAGTCACCCAATCTTCACCTTAAAACGCTATATAATGATTTAAAGTATCGAAGGCTAGCTCTTATTTCAGTCACTGTGACTGTGACTGATATTTAGTTTTATCATAGTTTTGACTAGTCCTGCTTTTGACGGAAATTGAGTAAAATTTCCGTGAAAAGAAAAGAGAGGGCAATACAATTTAACTCAGTCACTGAGTAGGTGACAGTTAGCGTGCACACATCAAGTCTGCTTGGCTGAAAAAAACTCTTTTTGTTTTCTAATTCTTTCGGAAAGGTAAATGTGACGAAAACAAGCGTATCACGGCGTGTTTGATGAAATTTATGAGACAAAAAATAGGCATCGCCAAGTGAGAAGTGAGACGTCTCACTTTATACTCCTCATTTCTCACATCTCACAATGTCGTATTCGGCCAAATGACTTTCGGCCAGATGGGGTTCGGCCTAATGGTTTGTTTGGCCTAGTGGCTTCGGTAGTATCCATAAATAACGTAACACTTAGAGAGGGAGGGGGGTTGTCGGAAGTTAGACGATCCATTAGATGCTTCATACAAAAAGTGTGACATAGAGGGAGGGGGCGTTGCGTTACGTAGTTAATGGATTTTCCCTCAAAGTTCTTTCGTTTGCCAGTGTAACAATCTTGTTTTGATTTAAAAGTAATTGGTAACACAAAACGATAACCAAAATGGATAATCAAAACAATGTATGGACTATATGAAAATATGGGAATAGGAACATCTGCAAAATTGTAATCGTTGTAAATGTCAAATGAAGTGTTTATTCCCTTCATATTGGACTAGTCTACATCGTCGATCTTTCTTTTTTTTAATCTTTTCGCAACTGTATGCTTGAACAATAAGATAGTAGTTTGACCATCGAGCTTGACAGAATCACGCTTCTATTGCTCTCATAAGCGTCTTTTTTGTAGTGGTGTGTGTTTAATTACGCTGTGAAAACCTTTCACAACATCTGGAACTGGAAACAAATGAAGTGAGAAGAGTTAGATGTGAAAAGAGAGAAGAGCGAAGTGAGACGTGAAAATGAGAAGTGAAACAGAAGATGTGAGAATTGAGAAATGTGAAATTATTCTCGATTCCTTCCGATTTCTTCTCTCATTTTCCATCTCCCTCTTCCTTTTGTCTTCTTCCTTCTTCCTTATCATTTCTTCCTTTTTCACCTTCTTCCTTCTACATTTTTCCTTCTTTCTCATTCTATCTTCCTCCTTCTTTCTTCATTTTACCCTCTCCTTTTTTCCTTCATCATTTTTCTTTTTTTCATCTTTCTTCTTCTTTCTGCATTTTATCTCACTACTCACTTCTAACTTCTCAACTTCTTGCTTTTTTGTTTCTTACTATTTTCTAATATTTCTCACTTCTCATCGCTCACTTCTTACTTCCGACTTTTAACTATTCACTTTTCTTTTAACTATTAACTTTAACTTTTAACTATTCAAACATTTCACTTTTCATTTCACCTAATCAATTTTTTTAACTATTCGGCCAAATAACTCTTATCTATTTGTTTCCACAGAACGTTCCAGATCTTGGGAAAGGTTTTCACAGCGTAATTAAATGCACATCACTTCAAGAAAGAAGCATCTGCAAATTTTGTATGGATCGTCACAATTCTGACAAACCCCTCCCCCTCTAAGCATTACGTAATTTATAGATGCTCCCTAAGAAGTTTTCAATTATTGTCTCTTTACTTTTCTATTTTATGTTTTGTTTGCAGAAATCAAAACAAATTCACATCGTGTTTCTGTAAGAGGAGGGTCGTTTGGCCGAAACCCATTCAGCCTAAATTCATTTGGTCGAATGGGTCATTTGGCCGAATAGGACATTTGGCCGAATATGATATGTTAGAAGTGAGAAATGAGACGTCTGAATTCTCACTTCGCACTACTCACTTTTTACAGCGAGAAATAAGAAATAAAGAGTGAGAAGTTAGATGTCTCACTTCTCACTTCTCATTTCTCATTTCTCACTTTTTAAGCGTGAAACTCACTGTAAAAGGTAAGAAATGAGCAGTGAGACGTCTCGCTTGCCACTTTTCATTTTTCACAGTGAGAAGTGAAAAGTGAGTAGTGAGAAGTGAGATGTCTTTGTAAGAAGTGAGAATTAAGATGTTTCACTCCTCAATACTCATTTTTCACTTCCCACTATGGAAAATGAGAAGTGAGAAGTGAGTAGTGAGACGTCTCAATTCTTACTTCGTACTACTCACTTTGCACAGTGAGAAGTAGGAAATAGGTAGAGAGAAGCAAGACGTATCAATTTTCACACCTCATTTCTCAATTTTCAAATGACCTTTTCGGCCAAACGACATGTTCGGTCAAATGACCTGTTCGGTACTAAAGTTCGTTCTTTCACCCTGCACTACACCCCTGGGCTAATGCGTTGAGCGAATGGCTGAGAGTGATTGAACACCCCATTCTTTCCCAGCAAGGCAGCCTAAATCAAACACTATTGGAGTTGGGTGGGATCTTTAAGAGAGATTGAGAGTAGGTGAGATCGACTACGTCACCGATAAATTGGATTTTTGATCACCATATCCCTATCTTTAAGATTTATCCATATTAGTTGCTGTAAAGCTCTCAAGACAAGCGGTTGTGCTATAAATGTTATATGTCTGTAAATATAAGCGATTAATTGTAATAAATTATAGAACAAAATGGACTTAAAGATGTAAATTGTGAACAATAAATGTAATTGAGTGTTAAGTGTAAAATATTGTGTTAAATGTATTAAAATACGGACGAGCAAGGAAACCCCTCCCTCTCTCAATGGATTTAAGAGAGGATATACAGCAAGGCTACCAAGGACCCTTCCGAGGTCAGGAATAATCCAATTACGTGTTGGGGCTGCGCGAAGGGAACTCCCCAACAGACCTATTCGGCCAAATGTCGTATTTGGTCAAATGTCCTATTAGGTCAAATGTCATATTCGGCAAAATGTCCTATTCGGCCAAATGACCTATTCAGCTATATGACCCTTTCGGCCGAAAGGACCTTCCACATTACAACATAATCCAAATTGTTAAAATATTAATCAAAATTTTGTCACACTAGTTGTACTTACTTATACCAACCAGTTGTAAATATAACATGTCCTAAAAAGAGACTGAATATATAAAATAAATATGAACATACAATGATAATGTAGAGAAGTTTGATCAAGTTTACGTCGAAAGCTAATCGATTCTTAAAATGTTAACACAAATGCATTGAATTTGGCTCCATTATGCTCTTCATCAAATTATTTGAACTTTAAATATGATGTCTCAAAAACGTCATCTAACACGCCGTGATACGTTTGTTTTCGTCACATTTTACCGTTCCGAAAGAATTAGAAAACAAAAGAGAAATTGGTCTGCCGAGAAGACTTGATGTGTGCCGGAAAATCAATCATAGTGACTGAAAAAGGTGGTGGCTCTCGATGCTTTAAATCAGCGGTTCTCAACCTTTTTGTTGAGAGGTACCCCTTCGAGCTTTTACTTTTTTAGGAGGCTTCCGAGCCTCTTGAAAGGAGGCTTCCGAGACTCTTGAAAGAAAGCTTCCGAGCCTCTTGAAAGGAGGCTTCCGAGCCTTTTGAAAGGAGGCTTCCGAACCTCTTGAAAGGAGGCTTCCGAGCCTCTTGAAAGGAGGCTTCCGAGCCTCTTGAAAGGAGGCTTCCGAGCCTCTTGAAAGGAGGCTTCCGAACTTCTTGAAAGGAGGCTTCCGAGCCTCTTGAAAGGAGGCTTCCGAGCCTCTTAAAAGGAGGCTTCGAGCCTCTTGAAAGGAGGCTTCCGAGCCTCTTGAAAGGAGGCTTCCGAGCCTCTTGAAAGGAGGCTTCCGAGCCTCTTGAAAGGAGGCTTCCGAGCCTCTTGAAAGGAGGCTTCCGAGCCTCTTGAAAGGAGGCTTCCGAGCCTCTTGAAAGGAGGCTTCCGAGCCTCTTGAAAGGAAGGTTTTGAGCTTCCGAGTTTCAGTGATGAACTTAATTTTAAAATTAAAAAATCACTTAAATAAAGATTTAAAAAAATCTTTTGAGCCTCTCGGAAGGAAGCTTTGGAGCCTCTCGGAAGGAAGCTTTGGAGTCTCTTGGAAGGAAGCTTTGTAGTCTCTCTGAAGGAAGCTTTGGAGCCTCTCGGAAGGAAGCTTACGAGTTGCTTGGAAGGAGACCTCCAAGCCTCTTGCAACGGAGCTATTAAGCTCTTCGGAAAAAGGCGTTATGTCTCTCTCCTTCTAGTTCTAGATTTTAATCACTCTACGTTTTGTTCCACAGGTCTTCATACACTGTGCTGGTTGTAGTAGCTGGATTTATTAGGTTTTGATTTACTGCTCAACATGCATATTATGTACAATACAAAGTTTTCGAATAAAAAATTGCACAATTTTCAAAACATTATCAATGAGTGTAATAGATCCGTCATTAGGCATTTTTGTCCGTGGTACCCCCTGAGGTCAGGGAAGATGTCCCCAGGGGTACATGTACCCCAGGTTGAGAACCGCTGCTTTAAATCATTGAATAGCGTTTTAAAACTGTGGTGAGAAAGGATTACTTATTTTCAAACAGTTGTTAAACTATTGGCCAAACATGGCCTAAGGCATTTAGGTAAAGCTGCTTCCTGTGAGTAATATCGGTAGAACAATGCAGCTTTACGCATGTTATGCCGAGAATGGGTTAACACGTACGTCCCCAACCCCCATTTTACGACAAAACATAAAATTCAAAATCATGCAGCTCAGCCAATTTCTAACGGATTTTCAAGCAATCTTCTGGAATCGATCACAAAATTCCTATAGTTTTAGGAACCGAGGTTAATTTTTTTTGCAATGGCCATGGTTCCGGATATATTCCGGGGAGTACTGGGGTTACCTCCCTCCCGAAAAAAATGGTCACTGGCAGATCGGCTTCGAAATCCATCGTGCGACATGTCAAACTTCATGATTTTGCAAAACAAGTACACTGGAGTACATTTCGGCGATTTTCGATCGAATTGGCCACCATCCGGGTACTTCCAGGGCCTGGTTCCCTTGTGGAAGTGGCCAATTTTCATTCGCTCTTGGAACCCATCTTGCGACATATCAAACTTCATGATTTTGCAAAACAAGTAGACTGGAGGACATTTCGGCGATTTTAGATCGAATTGGCCACCCTCCGGGTACTTCCAGGGCCTGGTTCCCTTGGGGAAGTGGCCAATTTTCATTCGCTCTTGGAACCTATCTTGCGACATATCAAACTTCATGATTTTGCAAAACAAGTACACTGGAGTACATTTCGATGATTTTCGATCGAATTGGCCACCCTCCGGGTACTTCCAAGACCTGGTTCCCTTGGGGAAGTGGCCAATTTTCATTCGCTTTTGGAACCCATCTTGCGACATATCAAACTTCATGATTTTGCCAAACAAGTACACTGGAGTACGTTTCGGCGATTTTCGATCGAATTGGCCACCCTCCGGGTACTTCCAGGGCCTGGTTCCCTTGGGGAAGTGGCCAATTTTCGTTTACTCTTGGAATCCACCTTGCGGCATGTCAAACTTCATGATTTTGCAAAACAAGTACACTGGAGTCCATTTCGGTGATTTTCGATCGAATTGGCCACCCTCCGGGTACTTCCAGGTAAGCCTGTGCGCTGATTGAAATTTTACCGGCAGTGGCGTGATAGATCATTTTCAGGCAGCGGTGGCGGCGTCACGCCGTTGGTGATCAGCGGTGGCGCGGATCGGCGTGAACCAGTTTCAAGCGCCAAAATTTCTTCAAAAGTTCGTCAAGGAATTCTTCCAGAAGTTCCTCAACTAGATTTTTTAAAAGATCGTCAAGAAATTCCCTCGGACATTCCTCCGTAAGTGCCTCTGGGAAGTTCCTCCAGAAACTCCTTCCGGATTTCGCCTGGAAGTTCCTTCAGGAATTCCTCCAGGAATTCATCTGGAAGTTCCTCCAGGAATTTCTCCAGAAGTTCCTCCAGGAATTTCTCCGGAAGTTCCTCCAGGAATTTCTCCGTAAACCTGGAATTGGCCACCTGGAATTCCAGGAATTTCTGGAGGATTTCCTAGAGGAACTTCCGGAATAATTTCTAGAGGAACTTCCGGAGGAATTCCTGGAGGAACTTCCGGAGGAATTCCTGTAGGAACTTCCGGAGGAATTCCTGGAGGAACTTCCGGAGGAATTCCTGGAGGAACTTCCGGAGGAATTCCTGGAGGAACTTCCGGAGGAATTCCTGGAGGAACTTCCGGAGGAATTCCTGGAGGAACTTGCGGAGGAATTCCTGGAGGAACTTCCGGAGGAATTCCTGGAGGAACTTCCGGAGGAATTCCTGGAGGAACTTCCGGAGGAATTCCTGGAGGAACTTCCGGAGGAATTCCTGGAGGAACTTCCGGAGGAATTCCTGGAGGAACTTCCGGAGGAATTCCTGGAGGAACTTCCGGAGGAATTCCTGGAGGAACTTCCGGAGGAATTCCTGGAGGAACTTCCGGAGGAATTCCTGGAGGAACTTCCGGAGGAACTTCCGGAGGAATTCCTGGATAAACTTCCGGAGGAATTCCTGGAGGAACTTCCGGAGGAATTCCTGGAGGAACTTCCGGAGGAATTCCTGGAGGAACTTCCGGAGGAATTCCTAGAGGAACTTTCGGAGGAACTTCCGGAGGAGTTCCTAGAGGAACTTCCGGAGGAATTCCTAGAGGAACTTCCGGAGGAATTCCTGGAGGAATTTCCGGAGGAATTCCTGGAGGAACTTCCGGAGAAATTCCTGGAGTAATTCTTTGAGAAGCTTCCTGAAGGAACTGAGAAGCTGGCTGAAAATGATCTATCACGTCACTGCCGGTTAAATTTCAATCAGAACAGGTCTACCTGAATCCGATCGAAAATCACCGAAATGGACTCCAGTGTACTTGTTTTGCAAAATTATGAAGTTTGACATGCCGCAAGGTGGATTCCAAGAGTAAACGAAAATTGGCCACTTCCCCAAGGGAACCAGGCCCTGCTTCCTTCGGGTACTTCCCGGAGGGTGGTCAAATCGATCGAAAATCGCCGAAACGTACTCCAGTGTACTTGTTTTGCAAAATCATGAAGTTTGACATGTCGCAAGATGGGTTCCAAGATTTAATGAAAATTGGCCACTTCCCCAAGGGAACCAGGCCCTGGAAGTACCCGGAGGGTGGCCAATTCGATCGAAAATCGCCGAAATGTACTCCACTGTACTTGTTTTGCAAAATCATGAAGTTTGATATGTCGCAAGATGGGTTCCAAGATTGAATGAAAATTGGCCACTTCCCCAAGGGAACCAGGCCCTGGAAGTACCCGGAGGGTGGCCAATTCGATCGAAAATCGCCGAAATGTACTCCACTGTACTTGTTTTGCAAAATCATGAAGTTTGATATGTCGCAAGATGGGTTCCAAGATTGAATGAAAATTGGCCACTTCCCCAAGGGAACCAGGCCCTGGAAGTACCTGGAGGATGGCCAATTCGATCGAAAATCGCCGAAATGTACTCCACTGTACTTGTTTTGCAAAATCCTGAAGTTTGATATGTCGCAAGATGGGTTCCAAGATTGAATGAAAATTGGCCACTTCCCCAAGGGAACCAGGCCCTGGAAGTACCTGGAGGGTGGCCAATTCGATCGAAAATCGCCGAAATGTACTGCAATGGACTTGTTTTGAAAAATCATGAAGTTTGACATGTTCCGGAATATATCCGGAACCATGGCCATTGGACAAAAATTGACTTCGGTTCCTAAAACTATAGGAATTTTGTGATCGATTCCAGAAGATTGCTTGAAAATCCGTTGGAAATTGGCTGAGCTGCGTGGTTTTGAATTTTGAGTTTTGTCGTAAAATGGGGGTTGGGGACGTACGTGTTAAGAAACCCTACACAATGTTTTACATTTTCATTACATTTCTTTTACTGTATCATTTCGGCTTTGGTGGTTATAACATGTGAACAATGGTGAATTCTTAATTCTGAGAAACCATAGCAAGGACGCTATAAGAACTATTTTTTGATCACTTTAATAAAGTTTTAAAAATAGAAAAAAACTAATTTTTATATAATTTATTTAATTCGACAATGAAAATGTAATTTAAATCATAACTAAATTTTTAAAAATCTTTTTTTTTTAATTTACTTAATATTTTGTTGTTTCTCACGCGAAACTCCACTCACTATATAATTCCGAAATGCAATGTCCGATCGAGCCAATTTTTAATAGCAAACAATAGGATCGTATTCCCCGTCGAATACAACTTGTTGCGAGCCAATCTGATAATGCTAAGTTCCATAAAGTGTGTCTACAAAATTTGTACAAATAGAATCTATGCTTCGGTCATGCATTACGATGAGTTTTTTTTCTGAGCGCCATCTCTGGAATTCATCAGTATTGAGTTAAGTAAAATTATAAATATTAAACAACTTGACAATTGCCTCAAAATATAAGCTCTGAGCTTCTAGCAGTGCCAGCCCTTAGCTCTCGGCAACTCACAATCATATTCGTGATTTAATTAGACAAAAAGCATACGTTGCGGCAATGCCAGACCGTAAAGTATCCATCTTATTATATTCTTACGCTCACTTCATAAAAATTGAGCTTTCTCCCTCGCGTTGTTGGATGCTGAAATCGCCACCTCACACTCATCGGCAATGAGCAAATCATAAGCATCGTCGGCAAACGAACAGCGCGCGGCAACATCCGCATATATTCAAAGACCAAGCAAAGTGCTTTTTTCAATTTTTTATGAAGTCCATAATTCTCATTACCTTAATGGCAAAACCGTCGCCCCGTCGCATTGCATTCCCACGGCTCCTATCTCCTAATGCGTTGGCGCTGCTGGCACAGTTGGTCCGCCTACATGCGAACTCTCGAGCGAGTGGAGCCGTACATTACTCCTCCCAAGGGGAAAAAAGAGCTCATACACTAAAAGTGGAAACTTCCATAATGAATAGAAAACGTAGAAAATGAATACATTTGCCATTCACATTCTCTGCTGGCAAGCGTGGAAAGGTGGGTAAGTGATACCCACAACGCCAGAACCGCATTTTTCCGTTTCCTCGGGAACCCACCAGAGCCAGAGCGCCAAATGACGACGACTGGGAAAATCCCAAAAGTGGAGACGCATGGCTGATTTCCACGTGAGAATTTTACATTCGCATTCATCATCCGGATTGGGGACTTACGCATTTGCGAATTCACAAGTGAGTTATTACTTCTCCCCTCCATTCCCAGAGCCGTTGAAAAGCCGGTCCCAGTCTGAGTGAATATTTTAATTGCTGATAATTATTTACGTGCGGTACTCGGCAGTCGGTCTTCGTGATGGTGGAATCCCTTTTCTATGCCCGGCCATAAATCAGCTTGTACCACCATGGAGCTGGATGTGCGAAAATGGACGAGCAAAGCTCTTCGGAATCGGATTGTTTCTCGTTCTTTCGAAAAGCAGAGGCTCAACAACGCCGGACCTAGATTAATAGGCTACAATTTGAATCAATTATTTGGGACCGCTTGCAAGCAATAGATCCTTCGCTGGTTGGACTGGACGTGTGGACTACTACGAATGAGGATTTCCTGCTTCGTCGGTCGGTGTGATGGACACTCCACAGATGTTTATGGTACGTATCGGAGGCTGGTATCGGGTCCAGCGATTAATTGTACATCAGGGAGTTGTTAGCGAATATTGGAAATTGATTTAAATGGTTGCGAAATAATCCATACTTTCCAGAGAAAAAATCGCAAATGGCTGAAAATGTCTTATTTGAGACATACAAAAATAAATTCTACTCACTGTGGTTGAATTTTATTGTGATATGGATCATCAATAAACATTAATTTTGTCCAATTTAGATTATTAAATGGACAAATAAATTTTGGTAGAATAAAGAGATTTGGTAAGGGTGAAGGATAATTATATTAATTTAATATGTGGTGATAAGACATAATAGACATAATCACGGGTACATGAACCATACCGATACACGGATGCACCTCCGACGAAATTGTCGACATCGTTACTGGAATTTTCTCATGGTTGAGTTCTTGTACGACCAAGAGAAATCAGATCAGAGTAATTTTGGGAATAGCGGCCAAAGGTTCATCATGTTCATTTTTGAATGTCAATGTTTAAACAAATCTCATGATTTTTCCCTCATCATAAATTCAATCAACGTCTCCCTCTCATGTGAAAATTTCCTTAAGCCAGATTTCAAAACTTGATTTTATAATCTATCTTGAACAGCATATTTCTTCATGGCATCTAGAAACTTATTAAAACTCGCAACAGCTATTTCATCTGCGGATATCTAAATGCTCGCCATCGACTATGGAACTGCATTTCAGCTTTTTATACACTATTTGAAAGCTAGGATAAATCTTCCTCTGCTCTTGCAGTTATTTGTAAACTGTTGATCACAGACAGAGAAAATATGAAGCAATAGCACTCCACTTTGCAAATGCTCATCTTACTACCTTTCAAGATCAGAGACCCATTGAATTTGAAATAGATACAATTCCATCACTAATAAAACCTTAAAAGTTAACAACTTTTATAAAAAAAAAATGAAAAACGATTATTCGCCTGGCTTAGACAAGTTAAACGATTGAAGTCTAAAAAGATTATCACGAAAGGCTTTCGTATTGAATAATTTCCAATTCGTGCTTCAAACTTAATTACAATGAGTTAGGGAGGTATCGAGATAGGGACTACATTTATATTTGGTCGAATGTCGTTTGGTCAGATATTCTTCATTTGTGTCCTTATCAAGTGAAGTGAGAAGTGAGAAATTAGATGTTTAAAATAATTACAAAGAAGTGAGAAGAGAAGTACTAAAAAAACGGGAATAAGTAAGTATTGAGTAGTCAGATGTGTGCAGTAAGATGTGAGAAGTGGACAGTGAGAAATGAGAAGTAAGAAGTGAGTTGTAAAAAGTGAGATGCGACATTTGCGAAGCGATAAGTAGAATGTGAATAGTGAGATAACCAGTAGTAAGAAGTGAGAAGTGAGAGATGATAATTGAGAAGTGAGAAACGAGATGTTGAGTAGTGAGAAGTGAGTGGAGAAACATAAAACAAAAAGAAGAAGGAAGATGAAAAACCCAGATTAATCCACCTAGCGGTGATGGTGCCTTTCTCGTTCGTTCAAAAGGTTTGGGAAAATCTAAAATAACACCAATATGCGGATTGGTCTTATTTTTCATATTTATTTATATGCATAAAAAAACTCTCGCCAAACGCAATTTGTGGCAAACAAATCGGATGAGCATAAGAGTAAAAAATGGCATTTTATTTTGTAGTTTTAAAATTAGTATTTTCGCTTCTATATTCGTTTCTATAGGAAACAATGCACTATGGTCCAGGATACAGATTTACGCGGAAGGATGAATTTTACGCCAAAACTATATTTTTTAGAAAAAACTGTTGTTCTACAAAATTGTTCGAAATAGTAAGGCCATCATTATGGTTCTACCAAAAAATAGGGTGGCCCATCATATAAAAAAAATTAGAAAATATTTTTTTTATTTCTCGGAATATTGACATGTTATGTTCTACAAAGTTGTAGCGTAGCTTATTCCAATCAATTTTGCTAAACAAACTTTTTCTGTAGCTCTTAAATTGGCTGATTTAGAGCAATTTTACCTAATTGGATTAGGGTGTACCTCAAAAAAACTGTATTTTTGATCTACTTTTTTTGTTTTACATTTCTCGAAAAAGTCGTCTTTAGGTGACTTTTAGAGCTCAAAAAATGCAACTTTTGATGGGTAAATATGCTCAATATCTTTTTCCGATCAAAAGTTATAATCGTTTTTCTGTCAAAATTACATTTTTTTCATAAGTTGATATCTCCGGTTAGGGCAGACCAAAAAAATATATTTACACGGCATTTGAAAGAGAAATTAATATTCTTTATTATGTCAAAAAATTGGGGATATGTTATTTTTTTATCTCAAGTTTTATCAATTTTACTAAAATCATGTTTTTTTCAAATAAATTAATATAACTCGACAACGGAAGAAGATACAGACGATATTCTTATAGCAAAACACGCGTTTTGAAAAGCCTCAAAAGTCTTCAGAAGATGACATTCGTGAAAAATGTAAGAAATGTAAAACAAAAAAAGGAGATAAAAAATTCTGTTTTTGAGAGGTACACCCTAATCCAATTAGGTAAAATTGCTCTAAATCAGCCAACTTAAGAGCTACAGAAAAAGTTTGTTTAGCAAAATTGATTGGAATAAGCTGCGCTACAACTTTGTAGAACATAACATGTCAATATTCCGATAAATAAAAAAAATATTTTCTAATTTTTTTATATGATGGGCCACCCTATTTTTTGGTAAAACCATAATGATGGCCTTACTATTTCGAACAATTTTGTAGAACAACAGTTTTTTCTAAAAAATATAGTTTTGGCGTAAAATTCATCTTTCCGCGTAAATCTGTATCCTGGACCATAGTGTAATGGGACAAGATTCTGCGTCGAATGCAATCTGTTGCGAGCGACCTGAGAAGCACACATATTGCACATCAATCACAGTAACTTATATATGATCGGATTCAGTCACAATATGGTTACTGCGAATCTATGACAAAAGGTCGAAAGACAAAAAGTCGAAAGGACAAAAGGTCGAAAGACAAAAGGTCGAAAAGACAGAAGGTCGAAAGGACAAAAGGTCGAAAAGACAAAACGTCGAAAGGGACAAATGTCGAAAAGAACAAAATGTCTAAAGGGACAAAAGGTTGATAAAGAACGAGTTGGGTGTATTCTAAAGGAATGTGTTAAATGCATTTATTTTCATGCAGAAATACCACACTCATCTCATCAATCAAAGTTGAAGAATGAGCAATTTTCAAAGAAGGAGTAATTACTATGAACCAATATTATGAATACCTAGATAGTTCTGTTATAAATAAAAAAAGATTGTTAATTTAAGAAATGAATAAAACTTGTATTGCGCGAGACAGAGTTGTTCTATACAGTTGGCAAAAAAAATGCCCTTTTATTTCTCACTATTTTTAACAATTGAATAAAAATCATTGAATGAGTGCAAATAATAGATGGAGATCTAGATGTTCTAAATGTCACTTCAATCTGTCTAAATAGTGCACGCCTCAGCCACGCAAGTGCGCGCATTAAAAATACACCGGTGTGTAAAGGCTCCTCAAAGTCTAAGCGATTTCATCTCCGAGACGGCGCCAGCTTGTTGCGGCGATTATATCGTTGGGTGGATGCTGGCAATGCTCGATTTACGCATCCATACCAACATAATCGCAGTCGCCAGGCAATAGAATCGCGTCGCGATTGTCTCATCGCGTGTATTTGGGGGAACCTTAATACACGCCGATGTGTTTGATGTGCGGCGTGCGCCATTTTTAAAGAACGAAGTGATATTTAGAAACCTCAAACATCCATCTGTACATATTGATTGAGTTTTATGTATTTGTTAAAATTGTGAAAAATAAAAAAGCAGAGTTTTGCCAATTGTGTAAGGCAACTCTGGTGCGGAATTAATTCTCTCCGTTTCAGTTTCTTGTCCATTTCGACCTTTTGTGACTTTTGACCTTTAGATCTCATTGATATTTTATTTTTGTCACCCTTTTGTTCCATTCGACGTTTTGTCCCTTTCGACCTTTTGTCCCATTCGACGTTTTGTCCTTTCGACCTTTTGTCCCTTTCGGCTAGCTAGACTTTTTTGAACTCTTTTTCACAATAAATAGTAATTTTACCATAACTTCTAAGCCCATAGTCCGATCTGGCCAATTTTCAATAAGAAACAATGAGACATTCTGCGTCGAATGCAATTTAATGCGAGCAAATCGGTTGAGGAAAAGTGCCTGAAAAATGAGTGACATTTTTTTAGCGATTTTTCCATAAAAAATGGTATAATTTTCGATCCCATAGTCCGATATGGCCAATTTTCAATAGGATAAAACGGGACAGGATTCTACGTCGAATGCAACTTGTTGTGAGCAAATCGGTTGAGGATAAGTGCCCGAAAAATGAGTGACATTTTTACGCGATTTTTTCGTATAAATTTGTATTTTGGCCATAACTTTTGATCCCATAGTCCGACCTGGCCAATTTCAAATAGGAAACCATGGGACAGGATTTTGCGTCGAATGCAATTTGTTGCAAGCAAATCGATTGAGGATAAGTGCCCGAAAAATGAGTGACATTTTTTACGCGATTTTTTTGTATGAATTTGTATTTTGGCCATAACTTTCGATCCCATAGTCCGATCTGGCCAATTTCAAATAGGAAACAATGGGACAGGATTCTGCGTCGAATGCAACTTGTTGCGAGCAAATGAGTTGAAGATAAGTGCCCGAAAAATGAGTGACATTTTTTACGCGATTTTTCCGTATGAATTTGTATTTTGTCCATAACTTTCGATCCCATAGTCCGATCTGGCCAATTTCAAATAGGAAACAATGGAACAGGATTCTGCGTCGAATGCAACTTGTTGCGAGCAAATGAGTTGAAGATAAGTGCCCGAAAAATGAGTGACATTTTTTACGCGATTTTTCCGTATGAATTTGTATTTTGTCCATAACTTTCGATCCCATAGTCCGATCTAGCCAATTTCAAATAGGAAACTATGGGACAGGATTCTGCGTCGAATGCAACTTGTTGCGAGCAAATTGGTTGAGGATAAGTGCCCGAAAAATGAGTGACATTTTTACGCGATTTTTTCGTATAAATTTGTATTTTGGCCATAACTTTTGATCCCATAGTCCGACCTGGCCAATTTCAAATAGGAAACCATGAAACAGGATTCTGCGTCGAATGCAACTTGTTGCGAGCAAATGAGTTGAAGATAAGTGCCCGAAAAATGAGTGACATTTTTTACGCGATTTTTCCGTATGAATTTGTATTTTGTCCATAACATTCGATCCCATAGTCCGATCTGGCCAATTTCAAATAGGAAACAATGGAACAGGATTTTGCGTCGAATGCAACTTGTTGCGAGCAAATCGGTTGAAGATAAGTGCCCAAAAAATGAGTGACATTTTTTACGCGGTTTTTCCGTATAAATTTGTATTTTGTCCATAACTTTCGATCCCATAGTCCGATCTGGCCAATTTCAGATAGGAAACAATAGGACAGGATTTTGCGTCGAATGCAACTTGTTGCGAGCATATCGGTTGAGGATAAGTGCCCGAAAAATGAGTGACATTTTTTAAGCGATTTTTCCGTATGAATTTGTATTTTGGCCATAACTTGCGATCCCATAGTCCGATCTGGCCAATTTCAAATAGGAAACAATGGGACAGGATTCTGCGTCGAATGCAACTTGTTGCGAGCAAATCGGTTGAGAATAAGTGCCCGAAAAATGAGTGACATTTTTTGAGTAGTTTTGCGCACACACACACACACACACACACACACACACACACACACACACACACACACACACACACACACACACACACACACACACACACACACACACACACACACACACACACACACACACACACACACACACACACAGACATCACCTCAATTCGTCGAACTGAGTCGATTGGTATATAACACTATGGGTCTCCGGGCCTTCTATAAAAAGTTTGTTTTTGGAGCGATCATATAGCCTTTACCGTATACTTAGTATACGAGAAAGGCAAAAAGAAAGAAGGAAAGAGAATGAATCTCGTTTCTTACTTCTCGTCCTCGTCTCGGTCCTCACTTCTCACTTCTTACTACTCCCTTCTCATTCCGCGTTTCTCACTTCGGCACCAATATTTCTAAAGTGCGAAACTACTTTTGTAAACAAGAGCTCCTCACGTCACTGGTTGGCTAATTTGAGCTCACCCACGCAAACCAACATCACTGATGGAAGCAGCGAAACCTTTTCTTTAATTTAATGGCACTGGAGTGTGTGAGTGGGCTCAGTTTAGCCCACCAGCGACGTGAGAAGCTCTTGTTTACAAAAGCAGTTTTGCCCTTTTGAAATGTTGGTGCCGACTTTTCATTTATCAGTTCACACATCTCCCTTCCACTTCGCACTTCCCGCTTCTCATTTTTCATTTTTCACTTCTCACTTATATTGTTTTATATCTCTCTTCTGATCACTTATTTGTCACGTATCATTTTTCGCTTCTAACTACTACTTCGTTCTTCGAAATTTTCACTTCTAACTTCTCATTTATTATTTCCCCTACTCACTTATCACTGCTTACTTCGCACTTCTCACTTCTCATTGCTGACATTCAAAATATCTCACTTCCCATTTTTAACTGTACACTTCCCACTATTAATTTCTTACTTCTCACTTCGCACATTTCACTTCTAATTTCTCATATTTTTGACTTTTCACTTCTCGCTTATAACTTCTTATATCTCACTTCTGACTTAATATTTTCCACTTATAAATTTTCCCTTCTAGCTTTTCACTTCTCACCACTATTTCGCATTTGAAGTTTCTCACTTCTAACCTCTCATTTCTCACTTCCCACTACTCACTTCTCACTTCTTACTTCGAATGTCTCACTTTTAACTTTTCACAGTAAACAGTAAACTTCGTTTTAGTGAGCACATCTCAACCTCAACAGCTAAAGCTTTTGCCGTATTAGGACTTATGAAGCGCAACACCCGAGATTTCAGCGATATTTACTGCCTCAGGACGTTGTATACATCGTTGGTTCGCAGTATTCTAGAGTACGGCGTAGTCGTATGGGCACCGTATCACGCAATGCAAATAGCGAGAATCGAACATGTTCAGAAAGCATTCATCATATTTGCGCTACGAAGGCTTCCCTGGCGTAATAGACGTGAGCTGCCTCCATATGAGCACCGCTGTGAACTCATGAGTCTTCCTACATTGAGGAGTAGGAGAATGCTTCTTCAGAGGCTCGTCGTATTCGACCTTCTGCAGAACAACATCGACTGTCCTGATCTCTTGGCGAAACTCCGTTTTAATGCCCCCGAAAGAGCAGTAAGGAGAGCAGACTTTTTCCGACGCCCTGCACACCGTACATTGTATGGGCAAAAAAAAAGTTTTACGTTTGTTGTGAATGTTTTAATGTCATCAGTCATTTGTATGATTTTAATTTAAGCAAACGGATGTTCAAGTCGCGTATTAGTTCTTAAGCTTTTTCCCAAGTAGCACAACTTGTTTAACTACTGAACATTTCACTGCGTTGCAACTATTCGGAAAGAAACAATCTTTGCGTATGTGCCATCAAATATAACTTTCTTGCAATCTAAAAAGCGCAAGAGGTGGAGCCTGCGGAAACATCCTTCGATTGCAGTAAAATTGCAATAATGTTGCAAAATACTACAGCGGAAAAAAAATATAAAACTGGATTCGATTTATGGATCTTGTGATTGATAGTCCTTTAATCTACCACAGCACCACTCAACACTTCGAAGGGACCGCATGTTGACTCACCATAAAAACCATACGATTATAAAGTTTTGTACTCCGGTTTCCTGTAACTTGATTGCACCAACACAGGAAAAAAATGTGAGTTGTCAAAACGTTGAACGATGCTAAATTTAACATGAAGACACACTCAACTTATCTGCAACTTAATTTTAACAAACAATTAAATTTTGAAAGATGCATTGAAGTTACATGGTAAAAAAAATGAAACTTAATGATTTTGTTTCGCGTTTGCAACATGAAGTGCAGTATTCTTTGTTTGTTTGTTTTCGAATGTCAAACACGTACTGCATTGCAATTTTAATGAAACATTGATCACAATTCGAACGTTTTTGACATCTTGATGCAACTTTTTCGTGCTTTGATGTTTTTCCAATGCCTTTAATGAAACTGAAAAGAAACAAGGCTGCCTTTAGGAAGATGTTGCGTGTGCTACTTGGGTTGATCAAAACGACGATGGATCGGGTGTTGTGCGTAGTTCGAGTTTCAGGGGCATTCTCGAGTCCCTTCGAAACCCGCAGAGGGGTACGGCAAGGTGATGGTCTTTCGTGTCTGCTATTCAACATCGCTTTGGAAGGGGTAATACGAAGAGCAGGGAATAACACGAGTGGTACAATTTTCAATAAGTCCGTCCAGCTATTTGGCTTCTCCGACGACATAGATATTATGGCACGTAACTTTGAGAAGATGGAGGAAGCCTACATCAGACTGAAGAGGGAAGCCAAGCGGATCGGACTAGTCATCAACACGTCGAAGACGAAGTACATGATAGGAAGAGGTTCAAGAGAAGACAATGTGAGCCACCCACCGCGGCATCGGTGGTGACGAAATCGAGGAGGTAGAAGAATTTGTGTACTTGGGCTCACTGGTGACTGCCGAAAATGATACCAGCAGAGAAATTCGGAGACGCATAGTGGCTGGAAATCGTACATAAAGCTATGTCCATTTAGAATCCGGAATCATTTTTTGAATTCCAGCGGCACGGAAAGTGACCGCTGCAAGATTTCTTTTACAGCGATTTGTCTACCTGAGCGTCCACTTGCTGTGGTATAAATTTTACGATGGTTCGTGCAGCGAGTCAAAAATTATTCCAGATGGAAGCCGAAAGGAGAAAAAAAAATCTGCACACCCACGTTGATAATCCTGCTCATCGACGAAGGAACCTACTACCTAAATGGATTTCGGACAGCTTCCTAGCCAAAAATTCTACATGGCGATGACACGAGGAGTAGTTCCAGCGAAGTTTAAGTTTGCTCTTTGGACAAACTTGCAAAAAAAAAACAGATGATTTTAGCAAGGGATATGCAACTGTGGAGAAAAGACCTAAGTGTTTGTGACGAATAAGACGATGGACTCGAAGCTGTACAAGGAGAAATGTCTCAAAAACCGCGGTCTACCTTCCATAAAGCCCATAAAGGTCCCGTCAAGTTTTGGCGAGATTTGGCGAGTTGCCACTACAGCCGGGAAGTCATCCAGTGGTACCGCGATAATAATGAAGGTTTCATCGATGAAAACATAAATCCATGCAACTGCCCACAGCTCCGGCCCATCGAGATATTTTGGGCAGTAATGAAGCGGAAGCGTGGGAAAAACAGTGGAAAATGGATAAACAGCTCGGGACGCGACTCAGATGACCAAAATGTGGAACAAATGTGCCAAGGAAGTTGACTCCGGAGGTGTGCAACTTTTGATGAGAGGAATAAAAAAGAAGGTGCGAATTTTCACTAGAAACAAGAAGAAATGATTTGTATCAATATTTTTTCCTTAAAGTACAGTGAATTACCCTTGTTTTGATGTATTAACCTTATTTGTACGTCAATCCGTTACCGAGATACAGATGATTTTATTATTCTGGATTCTAAATGGACATAGCTTTACTTTGGACTCCTCAAGACGCTCCGATCGAATAGAGTTCGCCGGCGTACCAAACTGACAATCTACAAAACGCTCATTAGACCAGTAGTCCTCTACGGACACGAGACCTGGACGATGCTCGTGGAGGACCAACGCGCACTTGGAGTTTTCGAAAGGAAAGTGCTGCGTACCATCTATGGTGGGGTGCAGATGGCGGACGGTAAGTGGAGGAGACGAATGAACCACGAGTTGCATCAGCTGTTGGGAGAATTATCCATCGTTCACACCGCGAAAATCGGACGACTGCGGTGGGCCGGGCACGTAGCCAGAATGTCGGACAATAACCCGGTGAAAATGGTTCTCGACAACAATCCAACGGGCACAAGAAGGCGAGGTGCGCAGCGGGCAAGGTGGATCGATCAGGTGGAAGATGACTTGCGGACCCTCCGTAGACTGCGTGGTTGGCGACGTGTAGCCATGGACCGAGCCGAATGGAGAAGACTCTTATATACCGTACAGGCCACTTCGGCCTTAGACTGAATAAATGAAAAAATAAAATACGAAAAGATAAAACATTTCGTTGGAAAAGTTGAACAAATTCAAAAATACTACTCTTGGGATTCCGTCAGAAAATTCTCTAGGAATTTCTTCTGTATCTCCTCCAAGAATTCCTTTCGCAGTTCCAGGAATTCTCCGTGGAGTTCCTAGAGAAGTTCGTACTGGAATTAGGCTAAGAATGCTTCTTGGAGTTCCATAAGAAATACTCCAGGGATTGTTCCTGGCGTTCCTCCAGGAATTCCTTCCGGATTCCTTTTGGTGTTCTTCCAAATATTACTCCCGGGATTCCGTCAAAAGATTTTCTAGGAATTTCTTGGAGTTTATCCAAGAATTCATCCTGAATTCCTCTTGAAAATCATTCATGGGTTCCACCAGCAAATTCTGCTGGGGTTCACCCAAAGATGCTTTCTGGAGTTCTTCCAGGGTTCCACCAAAAATTCCTCTTGGAGCAATTTCTTTTTACAGCTACTCCACACATTCCTCTTGAAGTTCCTGGAGATCCATCAGGAGTCCCTCCTGGAGCTCCTCCGAGAATTATTTTATCGATTTTTTTTAAAGAATTTTTCAATGATATTCCAAAGAACTTACCGAGAGAATTAGGGAGAACTTCCAAAGAATTTGCCGAGGAAATTTTGAAGAATAAAGAAGCTGCCGAAGAAGAGTGCGTGTTGGCTCTTGTTTCGGACGGCAGAACGATCGCGTGATTTGCGGAAATTTTGTGTTTTGCATTGCGCGGCCGGTAATAAAATTAATTAGTTCAGTGCGTGTTGGCTTTTGTTTCGGACGGCAGAACGATCGCGCGATTTGCCGAAATTTTGTGTTTTGCTTTGCGCGGCCGGTAATAAAGTTAATTAGTTCAGTGCGTGTTGGCTCTTGTTTCGGACGGCAGAACGATCGCGTGATTTGCGGAAATTTTGTGTTTTGCATTGCGCGGCCGGTAATAAAATTAATTAGTTCAGTGCGTGTTGGCTTTTGTTTCGGACGGCAGAACGATCGCGCGATTTGCCGAAGTTTTGTGTTTTGCATTGCGCGGCCGGTAATAAAGTTAATTAGTTCAGTGCGTGTTGGCTATTGTTTCGGACGGCAGAACGATCGCGCGATTTGCCGAAATTTTGTGTTTTGTTTTGTTTTTCCCTTAGGACGGTTCGTAAGTAAATTGATGAATATATTTTATTATTTTTACAGCATATACTGTTATTGACAAACGCTCTATATTGTCGAATAGAGCTCCCTATTATTCACCTTTCCCACTAACACAAATTTTCCTTCCCGAGACATCTATTAAGGTAGTAGAGTAGAGTGGGGCAAGAGTACGCACTTAGTTTTCAATCGATCTTGTGGCCCTTATGAAGCAAGCTTCTGCATATCAAATCAGTGTCGATGATTCATATACTCTTCCTTTATGTTACCCAGTGGAAAAAATATTGAAATTATTGAGATTCGTTTTAGTAGAACCCTTATTGCAAGACAAGTGAAAAACGCACTCTTACCCCACCGGTGGGGTAAAAGTGCGCATCGGGTGGGGTAAGAGTGCGCATTTATCCAATCATGTGCTTTAAGTATATAATAACACAAATAAGAGTTAATAACATTTAATTGATGTTTAATTAGCATATATTAGGGAATGTTTGAAGATTACGTAACTCTTAAAGGGGGAGGGGGTCCTAAAAATGTGCACTTTCATACGAAAAAACATTGTTTTTTTATATATACAAAAAACTACAGAGGTAAAAATATATATCAGGTTTCGCGTGGCGTATACAAAGGCATTTTCCTTAAAGAAAGTCCACCAATCACGTAACGTAAAATTTGGCTATTTCATCACCCCTCCCCCCCTAACTTACACTATTTGTATGAATCCTCTAACAATTATATGGATCGTCACACATCTCACAACCCCTCCCAGCTAAACGTTGCGTAATTTATTAATGTTTCTTTTGATTAAATGAAATTATCATTTAGATGAAATTGTGTTTTCGTATTATGTTTAGGTGTACAACAAGTCCTAATACAATTTCATTACTTCGCTTCAGTGCTTTGTTCGCTAAGTCCTTTCTAACACCGAATTACTTCAACTTATCCTAAAAACTTGTGATAATTTCAAATTCTGTCCCTTTTGTCTTAGTTGTGGATCTTGACGCTTTGGAAGAAGTCTTGTTTCGGCTATAGACACGGGTTTGACATCATAACTTGAAGATTCATATGCGTACTCTTGCCCCACCGGTTCCCTCGTACTTTTACCCCACAGTCCCAAAAATCAGTCCCGAATGGTTTTGACTTCTTGGAAAACCAACCGGATTGGTGTTCTGTACCATAAAGTACTCTATACAATAGGTTATCGAAATGGTATAATGTTCACCTGATTGAACGTATATATGGTAATGAAATACTAGTTGCGGAAATCCAATTATTTTTAGCAAAATGACCAAAAAGTTAACTAACTCCATATCTCCCTTGTTGTTTATTCAAATCGTTTACAATTACACATGATAATAGTTGGCCAGAATACCTGTCAAACTGATGCAGTGCTGCTAGTTTATCTTTTTTTATTACTTCAAAAAATCGAAAACGTACTCTTACCCCACGCGCACTCTTGCCCCACTCTACTCTATGGGTTCCCTGCATCTTCACTAGTAGATGTTGAACTAACATTCCTTCCCTTCCTTCCGTGATTGTAAGGACGTGGCCAGGTATACAACTGCTACTGTATAGGAAAAGGTACTAATCCCAAGTACCAATTTGCGACAATATACAGTAGATTGCTCAATTCAAGCTCTGTCTGGTGGGGGGGCGGGTGTCGCGGGAGAGGGTTCTCTTCGTCGACTTCCCCTCATTTGAATGAAGGTGACAGGCAGGGAGTTTCTTTGCAGTTTATCACCTCAGAATGCAAGTTCGCATTGTTTACTTTCGTTCTGAAGTGATAAACCATAGAAAGATCTGCTGCTTGTCACTTTTGTTTAAGGGAGGGGGGGTCGACGGGGAGAGTCTTCTCTGGCGCCATTCGCCCTTATTCCAGATGTAGCTTGAATTGAGTATTGTATAGCCACCCACGATTTGTACGATCACATATGCTATGCTATGCTATAAAGAAGCTGCCGAAGAAGTTAAGAAATATTTGCCGAGGACATCCCGAAAACTTTGCCTTCAAACTTCTGAATATTTTTTTATAGGACAACAAACAAATTCTCTTAACATTTTGGGATATTTTTATATTCCAATGCATTAAAAAATCCCTGATAAAACCCGGTGATCAAATACTAAAAAATATAGTCACGCCGAAAATGCCACCTCCGCCGAACAATATCACGACCAACGTCGCTTCCGACGATTTCTAGACTAGTGCACACCTCTAACTGCAGGATGAATTCATGTAGAAACACGAAGAGAAATTCCTGGAGGACTATCGGGAGAAACTTCTGGACTATCTCCGGGATGAATTTTCGTAGAAACTCCAAGATCAATTCCTGAGGGAGCTACAAGAGGATGAGCTGAAGGAATTTCTGGAGGAACTCCAGGATAAACTGATGCAGGAGCTCCAGGATTAATTCCTGGAGGAACTTCAGGAGGAGCTGTAGGAGGAATTCCTGAAGGGATCCCGGAGGAATGTTGGAAGGAACTCAAAAGATATATTTAGAGGAAGTCCAGGAGGAACTCCAACAGATATTCTTTGAGGAACTACAAGAAAAATTCCTTCAGGAAAGCCTACAGCAAAACATTCTAGTGGAGCTTCAATAGGAGAACACCGGAAGGAATTCCTGGAGGAACTCCAGAAAGAATACCTGGAGGGATTTTTAGAGAAATCTTTGGAGAAATATTTGAAAGAACTCTAGGAGAATATCCTGCAGGAATCCAAGTGGTATCACTGAAGCAACAACAGAAAGGATTCCTGGAGCATCTTTAGAAGAAATTCCTGAAGTAACTACAGAACAAATACCTGGAGCAAAATCAGGAAGAATTCAAAAAGGATTCGCTCGTAGAGTTTCAGTATAGATTCTCAGAAGAACCTTAGGAATCATTCTTATTGGGACTCCAGGATAGTACTGTAAAAGGTCGTGATCGTCATAAGACAGAGAGCAAAGCGCCTTTTTCTATCTCAGGTGACCAAATGAAACAATCGTAGGCTCTTTGGTCAATTTCGCATGAAAGGCAGAAGGACCGTTGCGCTTTATTTCAAAATTAAATTTTATAATTTACTAGCAGACCCGACGAACTTCGTTTCGCCTAAAATTGATTTATTCTCTGATTAGTTTTCGAGTTATGCAGAAATTCCTGTTCCATTTGTATGGGAGCTCTCCTTTCCAAATAGCCCGAGCAGCACACATGTTACACATAAATTACAGTAACTTATATATGACCAGATTCAGTCACAATTGAGGTGCTGCAACCAGATTCGCATGACTTGTGCTGCTTGGGAGGGGAGGGGTCTCGAACCATCTTAAGAACCTTCCCGGCTTTTTGCATACAAATTTTCACGCCGATCGGTTTAGTAGTTTCGGAGTCTATAAGGTTCAGACAGACAGAAATTCATTTTTATGTGTATAGATTTCAATGATATGTGCAAAGAGTGATGACTAATCGTTAAATTAATCATATTCCTTTAATTCACTGAGTTGAAAGTGGTAATAATAAAAAAAATAATAAAGCAGATATTCTACACTTTTTTTTTTCCCCTGTTGGGTATCTTAATCACTGCGACCATTTGTTAGATCTATTGTGATATATGCCCCATTTGATCTAGCTTTGTCAAGTTGACGCATCATTACTATTTAGAGCAATTGCATTTCCTTGACTACCAGCGTTATCCCAATGCGGTATTATGGTTCTGATGAATCGTACTACCATATTGGGACTTGTTCTCCAAACTTCTGTGGGTTCTATAAGCCCCCTATTGAAGAACTGTAATCTCTTTCTAAAAATTGCCGGACAATGGCATAACAGATGTTCCGAGTCTTCTACATGTGTGCCGCAGAAACGACATACATCATCTTGAAGTTTTCCTAACAGATTCAAGTGATATCGGCTCGGGCAATGGCCTGTTATAAGACCTGTATATGTGTTAAGATCTTTTTTTGAAAGATCTAAAATTTTGCGAGTGATAAATGCGTTTGGTGCGATGAAACGTTTAGATTGCCTCGCAATCAAGGTGTTTTTCCAGATGTCCTCTATTTTAGAATGTTCCCAAGATTTGAGTTCCATTCTAAGAGAACACGCAGATACACCACAAAATGGTTCGGGACCTATGAATTGTCGAGATGAACCAAGTCTGGCCAGCATATCAGCTTGTTCATTGCCTTCAATGCCAAAATGACCAGGAACCCAATACAGGTTCACTTTTGTTACGACTACCCAAGGTTTGGAGTGACTGAACACATTCCCAAACGAGCTTAAATCTGCATGTTGCTGATTTCAAAGCATTCAATGCTGCTATCAGACATTATGCAAATATTTGAATGCCTGTAATTTCGGCGTAAGCATAAATTAGAGCATTCAAGAATAGCCTGAACTTCAGCTAGATAAACAGTTGGCCACTTTCCCACGGGAATCGAGATATTTATCCCTGGGCCAGTTACGCCTGCTCCAACTTGATCGTTCAGCTTTGAACCATCGGTAAAATACAATTGATCCTGAGCGAAGACTTGGTCCACCGTTCGCCCATATATTTCGCTCAAGATTAATTACATCAAAGCATCGATAAAATTGTATTTTCTCCTCATCCAATCATCATTGCTTGTGATAAGTGAGTTGATACTTATTTTGTTTAGAATACTAAGATGTCCTTTTAGGTCACCTTCGAAGAGGTTTGAATCTCTTGACCTTCAAAGCACTCTTCTCTGCTTCTAATTGAATAAATTGTTCCAATGGTAGCATGTGGAGCAAAGCGTCTAGCGCTTTATTCGGCGTGCTCCTCATTGCACCAGTTATTGAAAGAGTAGCTAATCTTTGAAGTTTTTCCATCTTCTTCTGAACCACCCTTTCTTTTGTTTTCGGCCACCATAGTAATGCGGCATATGACATTCTGGGTTTCACAATTGCCGTATAAATCCATTGAATCATTTTTGGCTTTAGTCCCCACTTTTTACCGAACGTCACCTTACTTATCCATAAAGCATTTGTAGCTTTGCTTAATACTTCCTCAAGATGTAAGTTCCAATTCAGCTTACTGTCAAGTCTAACTCCAAGATGCTTGACTGAGTTTGAAAGTTTCAAATCTTCTCCTTTCAACTTTAAAGTAGGAAGATAATCATTTCTTCTCCTTGTAAACGCCACTAATGTGGCCTTTGAAGGATTTATATTTAATCCTTCTTTTTCACACCATAGTGTGATGAAATTTAGAGCGATTTGCATTCGGTCCGAAATAACACAGTCATATTTTCCTCTTACTAATATGACTATATCATCCGCGAAGCCAATTATTTCAAAGCCTCGAGCCTCCAGTTGTTTGAGAAGATCATCAACGATTAAAGACCACAATAGAGGTGATAGTACGCCTCCTTGAGGACACCCTTTTACTGCTCTCACACTAATTGATGAGCTTCCAAGGTTGGCTGATATTTAAATTTAAGATAACATCTCGCCAATCCAATCAACAATACATACATCCAAACCTCGTTTCAGCATAGCATTCTTCATTGAATGCAAGGAATGTCAAGGAATGCTGCAAGTGAGATTTCTTTTGCTTCACAAGCTTTGTAACTAGCTTGTGAAGCGCTGTTACTGAAGATTTGCTCTCCTGATATGCAAACTGATTTTTGCTTAGACCAGTTTTCGTTAAATAAGATGATTTTATATACTCATCTATCAGTTTTTCCATTATTTTTAGTATAATGGACGATAAGCTGACTGGTCTGAAGGATTTTGGGCATGATTTATCCTTCTTATTGGCTTTTGGGACAAATGTAACCCGCACTTCTCTCCATGCAGTCGGTATATAGCCTAATATTAAGCTTGATCGGAACATCTTGGTTAATATGGGTGTTAAGATCACTTTTCCCTTCTGTAGTAGTACAGGAAAAATTCCATCCCTACCTGGAGCTTTGAAGGGTTCAAAAGAATCAATCGCCCGTTCAACTTTCTGTTTAGTAAATATTTCATTGGCCAGAGCGCTAGTATTGCTCCTGGTGTAATTCATCCCAGTGACTTTATTCGTTTGTTGAATATCTCTCCTGGCTTCATTTACACTAGTTTGCGTATCAGATGCATTCTGGTCTTCATGTGAATTAATGATAGAACACGGGAAGTGTGTTTGCATCATTATTTCTAATGTTTCATAACTTGTCTTGGTAAAAGACCCGTTGTCTTTTTTTAATAGTTCCAAGACCATTTGTGTGATCTTTAGCAAGGATTTTCTGCAATCTAGCAGCTACTGGAGTACTTTCAATGTTTTCACAGGTGTGCCTCCAGTTTATCCTTTTAGATCTCCGAATTTCTCTATTATAAGAAGTGAGGGATTCTTTGTATTGTTCCCACTGTTGTGTACGTTTAGCCCGGTTAAAGAGTTTCCGGGTTCTTTTCCGCATCTTTTGCAAGTTACTGTTCCACCAGGGTACGTCTCTGTTTGAAGAACGTTCCTTAGCAGCACAGCTGACTTGAAAAGACTTCAGTATTAAGCCAGAAAATTGCTTAGAACTTTCTTCTAGTCCACGATAAGAATTTGATGAGGTGCTCAAGTTTTCCGCCTCACTTATCAAATTTGAGATATAAAATTCCCAGTTAGTTTTCCTGGGATCTCTTCTGGTTTCTATGAGTTGATTTCCAGCCTCATATTCGAATAATATGTGCATGTGATCAGATAGAGATATTTCATCTGAAACATGCCAATTTGTGATTTTCTCCGAAAGTGTATGACTACACAAGGTTAAATCTAGAACTTCTTGCCTGATAGCATTTGAAAAGGTAGGTTTATTTCCCCTGTTACATATATCTACATCATTTTTGCAATATAGTCGAACAGGTTCTCACCCCGTCTGTTGATATCCGAACTAGCCCATATTGTGTGATGAGCGTTTGCGTCACAACCGATAATGAAAGCTTTATTTTGCTTTCTGCAATATGAAATAAAAGCGGCTACTTCTGGTGGAGGCACATCATCAGCATCTCCTGGGAAGTATGTTGAGGCGACAAATATTTCCGTTTTCCCACGAATTGTCGGTACCTCCATCATAACCGCAACAATATCTCGATTAATAAACTCTGTTATTGGAATAAATTTTGCTTTTCCATTCACCAAAATTGCAGCCCTGGGAGGTTGCTGTCCTGTTTTGTAAATTATTTTGGATGTATTCGTAGGAATACCCATTATCCTACCGTTGTTCGTCCATGTCTCCTGTATTAACGCAATATCCAGTTTGCTCTCAGCTCAGCAAATCTCTTGCAAAGTACCGCTGTCCCTCCTCTTGCGTGGTGCATATTTACTTGAATGAACTTAATTTTGCTGGTCTGCATTATTGTTCTTTGGATAAAATTTCAACATGATTTATAGTGTGGCCAGAGATATTCGGGTTTTCCCAATCAAAGTCCTGGGATATTCAAAGTCCTGGGATATTTACGTTCTGATTAATAAATCATTACATCATCGCCAGTATCTTTAAATGTTTTACTAATTCACGGTTAGCCCTATACTCTGGTCTTTCACTACTGATGATTCGATTTGTAAAACAAAACAAAATTGTATAATTATATAACTATGAATACACCAAGCCGCGATGTAATAAAATTATAGTATATAAATAAAAATATATAGATAAAAAATATATGTAGTAAAATCACAATAAATAAGACGATAAACTATAAGGCAAATAGAAACGATAAACTAATAAGACAAATAAAAAAATGGTTCAAGCAAATAAGCAAGTGTCAAAACATGTAAAAGAAAACGATTTAAATCGATGAATAGTAAAATAATCTATTGATGTATTTAAAGTTATATTATTAATACCGGTATAGAGCTTTATGATCAGCGTCCCCTATTCTTGCCTTCTGTGCGGTATTGTTTTGCCGCCAGCAGCGCTGTGAGTTCTTCGTCTCACTGTCTCGCTGTGTTTTATCACTCGCTCGCCAAAGCAGAACAATAAAAACAGTTGTTGCTGTACCTACCGTCATCGCTCCATACGTTTGGATGGATAAGTCGAGTTAGCAATAAATTATATTTCACTTCGAAATAGCACTTTGGTGTGTCAATGATGTGGTATGAAACACACTTAACCACTAGTTTAATTAATGCTCATAGATGAACAAATAAATTATCCTTCACGGATCATAACTTGCATGCAAGATGAACTTGTCTTTTTGCACACTCTCACTTGTTTTCTTCCTAATAAGTGCACCGGGAGTTTTAACCATTAATTTATACTAAAATTTGCAGTCCTTCGCCTGCTTGCACAATTTACGCGATTGTTAGCACTTTATCTCCCGATTTACAATCCACTCGCGAATTTAATTACTCGATTTCGAAAGTAATTTCGGTTGATTTTTTATGCCGATACAATCACGTCACGAATAATCGGCAGTGTTGCCATCTACACTACACTTTCCCAAGGCATGAAAATATGTTTGGAGTTTTTTGTAGCATGTCTTTCATCCTCCTCGTTTCTATAGGTTTTTAAAGGGGCAGATATACGTAAACATCGCGTGACATCTCTTGTTGAAAATGAGAAGATGCAGTGTTGCTCCAAGATGCATTTCTGGAGGACCCAAAGAGTTTTAGGGATGAATGACCGCCTGAGTTAGTATCCCTCAAAAACAAACCATCATCATCACCCAAAGAGGGAATCACAGGACGAGGAATTTTAAAAGGAACATGCCTGGAAAAACTTCAGGTTGGAATTTTGTTACATCTCCAGGAGAAATCATATGATTAACTCAAGAAGAAATGTTTCTGAAAAAACGCTATACGGTTTTTTGGAAGCTATTCCTAGATGAACTCCTGAAGAAATTCCATTGAAGGATTTGTCCATAATTTGTTTCAACAGAAACACCCAAGGGCTAAGATTCTCGTAGTCGGGTTTTTCGTTAATTGGCTGACGACAAATCATGCGTTGATGTTTCTTGCTCAGCACTGTGAAGCCGGTTGGTAATGCCACAGCTTTGGCAAAATATCCCTTACAGCAATTTTCTTGTAACGCCACGACGTCAAAGTTGCGGGGATGAAATTCACCTTAGGTTATCCTGTTCCAAGCTGTAAGTCTTAGCTTAACTTAGTTTGATTGACTGTACCCATCGTAGTTGCTAGTCGTGATTGGCCGAGAAATAACAAATAATGCACAGCTCACCAATTGAATAGTTTTCTCGGGACTAGAAAGCTATTCTCGCTGTACATGCTTCGGAGTTTCTTTAATTCAAGAACAATAACGATGCCGGCCACGTCCTCACAGTCAATTAAGGTAAGGGGAGGAAAGTTATTTCGACACTCATTGCTACAAGAGACCAAATCCTCCACCAAAACTCCGACTAAAACTAAGCGACGATGGCTACTAAGAACAAACACGTACTGAACTGATTAACTCTATTACCGGCCGCGCAATGCTGAACACAATATTCCGGCAGAAACGCGCGATCGCTCTGCTGTACGAAACAAGAGAAAACACGCACTTTGTTCCAACCTGCAAAGCCTAGAGACTTACATATCCATGTTCCATCCTTCCGATCGTGATCCTTGTTTCATCGCCTACGTCATTGCGATTGCACTTCGAGTCATCGTGTCAGGTCTGGTTAGGAGGTTGGTTACAGGTGCTTTGAGCGGCATATACGGTCGCTATGGTAAGGACCTGCTTTTCTGTTGACTGCCGCGAAAACATGCAGGTTTTCTTATTACCGTCGTGCGGGGCTTCTTTTGACAAATCGGAGGCTACTTTGGACATTTTGAAACAAGAACAACAACGTGAATTTTTATCAAATTTCCATTATCACCATTCGGGTGGCTTGTTGATAGCTAGATGGCAACTTTCCGTTTCCAATTTGATATTTTTTTCGTTTACTTTTTTTTATAAAATCAAAAATTCGAAGAAGCCCCCGGAGTGGCACGACGGTAGTTAGAAAGCTCCCAACGACAAACTCCATCACATCGTAGGCAAGTTCCACAACTTATATTGTAATGTTTACTTTGGTACGACCCCGAGCCTGGCCGATACGGAACCAAAACAAATGTTACCAGGTTGGGGTAATTATAAACCATTGGCATGAGGTCCGAAACAATGGAGAGCAGGTGGAACTGGAGCAAAGTTCGAAACGGAAGTTTGGTACCCTGGAGCACGCAAGGTTTCACGCTGCTTGTCTGTCTCGGACCGGCTTCGACCGATACCCTAAAATCAATCTACAATTTCCGCTTAAGCGCCAACACGCCCTAGAGCGTGATGCGGAAACGCATGTGAAGCCGTCCCAGCTAACTCTTTCAGGGCGGGTCTATCGATCGCGATCCAATCTCCAAAAACAACCTCAACGGAACAACAAAGTAGTTTTCATGTTCAAACTATTTATTTAAGAGGAAAAAAACTTCAGGTGGATATTGCAGTTTTGGCATTCGCACATCGTTTGGCTAGGTGTGCGGTTGCGTTTAGCAAAAGTAGCTATTCTGAGTTCGTGTGGATCCATACCTTTTCGTTTTAATTTTAGAAATATTCTCCTAGCTATTGATATGCGCATTCAATGAATAAAACTAGAAAGGTCTGACCTGTATCGTTGGCAACCATCGTTGCATACCGCTGCTGCGAAAATTCGGCGATCGGAGGACGGCTTGCGCGCCACTCGAGTTCTATGCGGCAGCGGGAGCGCAGTCGATCGCTGGGTGCCGGAACGAGGTTTGATTACTCTGGTGATGAACTTTCTATCCGGCAGCGGGAACACCGTCGACCGCTGGGTGCCGGAACGGGACTTGATGTCTGCTGACGCACTTTGTAACCGGTAGCGGGAGCACGGTCAGCTGCTGGGTGCCGGAACGAGACTTGCTTTCGGTTGGTGATGAACTTACAGACCGGCAGCGGGAGCACAGTCGACCGCTGGGTGTCGGAACGGGACTTGATGTTTGCTATTGGCGTGCGATCAATCCGGCAGCGGGAGCACAGTCGACCGCTGGGAGCCGGAAAGGGACTTGATATTTTCGTTGTCGACGGAACGTGACCGGATCGACGAGATGTTTGTAGCAGCAAAGATGTTGCTGCTGGTGTGGCCCCTATGCGTCCACTGCTTCAGCGCTTCATTGGTGTCGACTACGGTTACACGTGTGTGGTAGGCAGATTCAGGTTATCGATGAGGATTTACGACGACCACGACGTCTTCGGAACGTAGCCTAACAAAAAAACCTTCGTTCGAAGATTTATCCTTCGAACGGCACAAAATCACTGTTGGTTATATCGAAAAACCATACAGTTTCATATTAGTTACCTTTAATGTCACTACAGTTCACCCGGTAGTGATTAATTTTCCTTACTTTTTCTCACCCGTATTTCGATTCTATACGTTGGTATCTCGAGTGCCAAAGGGCAAGAGGCCTGAATTATTATTCTTGGCTAAGTCTTATCATTCAGTTGTGAGTTTAAAAGAGAACTCGTCTAATATAAAAATGTCAAAATTAGGCTAACGTTTCGCGCAGCCGAGCTGCGTCCGAATCAGACTGGCGTTACGTTTTAATCTTGGTGCAATGTTTTTACCACTATTATGAAGCATTCCAAAGATGCTCATTTTATCAGTTCAACTTTTGTTCTTTTATTCTGATTCAGATAAAACTAACGGTTATAACATGTAGCCCTAAAGTAGAAAAATGACCCGGAGAAAATGGTTTAAGATAATACTCCGATATGTGCAATAAGAAAGACGTGCATATGGCCGGAGTTCAGTCAAATCGCACCAAGCGCCAACAAAAATCTACCAATTTTTCTGCCCAAGCTTTCGATTAGCAGCTTTTATTGATTAAATATCGTATCGCATTTCCTACTACTCCATAACTAAGGATATCCAACAACAAATGTGTGGATGAATTGATATGAAATGATTTCCGTTTTACTTTTACGATCAACATATAACAAGTCAGTCAATAAGCCGTTTGGTGCGTTTTGGCAGAATCTTTACCTTATATAAAGGTGGAAAATGATTTGCGGGCTCACCATCTGGGGACCAAGTGGAACATTTAGAAAGGACTTCAACCTTATCTATTTATAACCCAAAATGAGGTAAACATCTATGCATGATATTTTACATGGAATAAATATCTCAAAAGCAAATGTTATCTTCATACACATTCGATCATCTATTTTTGAACAACTTCACAAAGAACGTCGCCCTTTTTTGCATACATATCTAAACATATAACGGAAAAATGCCGACATACCATCGAGAATGATTGGGTAGGTTGGGTAACACACGGTTCTCCCACACTTGAGACACCTGCTGCCAGGAGGGTGCAAAAACCGGGTCCAGCTTCGCTTCGGATCCGCACCACATAGCCACTTGAGTGTTTGAAGTTATTTTAGGATCCTGTGGAATCCGATGGAATGGAATATGTGCTGCGATCCTAAAACCGGTAAAGTATTGATATATTGAAACATATATCATATTACATATTAACACCGTAATTAGTTTTATTTTTATCTAAATACATCTCCCTGAATAATGTAGTTCATTATTTTTCAATCAAAATGTTCTACATACAAACTTTTCTTTCAAAAATGTGTAAACATACTTGATCCTGATTCATACTTGGGTCACAAACTGAATAACGCTGTATGAGAAAGAGGTGAATTCACCTTCAGTTATCCACCCAACCCATCGAAGCCCTTTCTGTCAAGAGCAGACTCCCCGCCCCCAAAAAAACATCGGCATTCACATCACAAAAGTTAGTCGATGATGCTTTTGCTGCTGCTTGCTTCTCCTCGTGCTGCTGCTGCTAGTAGAATGGCTAGTTGGTAGTACACATGCTCGGAGTTGCTTCTCCTCAACTGCCACCCAATGTTCTCTCCATGCAATTTTTGTTGATATTTTATACGCATGACTGGTTTTAATCAAAAAATATTCCTGCTTGTCTGTTGGCTGGAAAAAATTAACAAATAACAAAGAAGCAGAAAAACACCATACACGTCTACCTACACGTGGATGCTTCGGGTCGATTGAGAGGTAAAAAAAGAAAACAAGAACTAGATGTGTACAGCTTTTGAGGATGTTTGAATTTCGGAGAAACAGGGAAATTTATGGAAGCTAATAGCATTAGTCTCTATGACAAAAGTGCACAAGTCAAGCATACAGACTTCGTGTTACAGACATATTCATACAAAGGAAAGATTTAAACAGTATTTTCTGAAAACAACAACCTTTGAAGCATTTCATGATAATGTCTCGGGTTGCTCTAGAATCAACTTTAGAACTAGTCACCTTTGTCAGTACTCGGAATGTTCAGGGGAACCATATTGTGGTCATTGCGGGTCGAGTCGCTGGAGACTCTCACTTTTAATTGCGAACAAACATCAACAGATCAATTGCTCAATTAACGAACATTCGAATACAAAAAAGCAAGTGTGATTCAGATACTTTTTTTTCAAAAACTACACAGCAAATAATTTTGAAAATTCAACGACGTGTAAAATTGCAGCTTATCCCATCAAACGAATTAACATTCGATATTCAATCAAATTTGATTGAATTTTACAAGTAAGCACCGTTTAAATTTATTTCGATTTAAAACAATAGTGAGATCGATTGAATATTACGTTTATTTTCTCCAAATCTGTGCATAAAATACATTTAAAATAACAACATATTTTTATCTGTGTAGATATTTTGCAATCATAATGCTCATTAGGGTGTTCCAAAAAACAGTATGTTCGAAAAGAGAAAACAGGTTGAAAAAATAATTTAACGGGGCTGAGATATTAAAGTTTTATTATTATTATTATTTATCGCGTCGCATTATCTCTTATATTGTTCGTAATGATTGGTTTTCTAGGCGGCTTATTGGGCCTGCGCAAACCTCCTGTCTCATCGGAGGGCCGTCGTGTCAGGGCTGTTTAGCGTCCCACCTAACACCAGGACTTGGGCTTGTGCGCTTTGAGCGGCACACGGTCGCTTTGGTGGAGCCTCCTTGCGGATACATGCAGCTTTTTATAGAGGTTTAACAGGGCCCACTGTCAAACCCCACCACATCCTAGGCAGGCGCCACAACTCGCAGATGGCCTGGGGAGGGATCGTCGAGTCCTTGGACATAGTCCCTGCTGCCCGCATATTGAAGTTTTAGTAAACCATAAAAATCACAAAATTTGCCAATGGTTCTTCTTCTTCTTCATTGGCATTACATCCCCCATTGGGACATTGCCGCCTCGCAGCTTAGTGTTCATTCAGCACTTCCACAGTTATTAACTGCGAGGTTTCTAAGCCAAGTTACCATTTCTGCATTCGTATATCATGAGGCTAACACGATGATACTTTTATGCCCAGGGAAGTCGAGACAATTTCCAATCCGAAAATTGTCTAGACCGGCACCGGGAATCGAACCCAGCCACCCTCAGCATAGTCTTGCTTTGTAGCCGCGCATCTTACCGCACGGCTAAGGAGGGCCCCTGCCAATGGTTATTTCAACAATTTTGACGTTTTTGACATCACATAAATCCGTCCGTTCAACCCAAGGCTAAATCATTTAATATATTCTACTTCTTACACGTGTTTTGAAAAGCAGTCAGTTTAAATTATGCCATTTTTGTGATAATATATCATGAAACATTCTTACATATATTCAACCAGTCTACAGTGGTTCCATTCTCCAAGAAGGGCGGTCATAAACATAAATTACGGAATCATTATTGATTTATTGGCATTTATCGGTGACTACTTACCAAGACAGGCCTGTCTTGCCTGGTAAGAGTAGTCACCATGCTACTACCCAAGCCGTTCCTGGGTGGACGTTAGGCAGAATAACAGCGATTTCAACAATGCTGTTCTCACAACTGGCCCTCTACTAAAATTTCAATTTCTGTTCGCTTCATACTCGTCGCTCGCTTGTGACACCTATCCATACTGTTCTTCATTGTTGCGCTCCCTCTTACTTTGAGCTTTAGATGTTGTACTCACCGATAAATGCCAATAAATCAATAATGATTGAGTCATGTACGGTGATCAAAAAACTTTCCCAATTATAAACTACGGAAGTTATACGGTAAAATGATGTACTTTTAGTATTTTTCGGGTTAAACAGTCTATTTTTTAATTATTTGGTAGGCTCAGTCATTATCATACTTTACGGAGCCGATTTCAGTATTATATGAAAAAATCCAACAAACAACGTTCAATTTACATTCTTGAGGAAGATGCGTGGGTGTGAAGATGCTTGTTATTGTGAAAGTAGTAAACGAAAATAAACCTGATTAATCCACCTAGCGGTGTTAATGCCTTTCTAGTGCATATGAAAACATATTATTTTTGCCATAACTTTTAGACCCATTGTGCGATCTGACCAATTCTTATTAGAAAACAAAAGGATATGATTCCACGTGGAACGCAACTTGTTCCGAACAAATCGGTTAAGTCTAGATCAACATTTGAAATGGGCGTAACAGCCAAAATTTATTCCTTATGATTCTTTGTCCACATATATAGCTAAATATTTAGACGAAGAATCAGAAGGAATAAATATTGGCTGTTACGCCCTGTCCAAATGTTGATCTAGAAGTATAAGTGCTTAAAAAATAAGTGAGCTTTTTTGCGCACATACATACGCACACATACACACGCACAGACATATATCATCAGGCATCTAATACTATGGGTCTCCGGGCATCCTATAACAGTTCGTTTTTGGAACAAACGTATAGCCTTTACGTATAGAGTAGAGTGGGGCAAGAGTGCGCATGGGGTAAGAGTACGTTTTCGATTTTTTGAAATAATAAAAAAAGATAAACTAGCAGCACTGCATCGGTTTGACAGGTATTCTGGCCAACCATTATCATGTGTAATTGTAAACGATTTGAATAAACAACAAGTGAGATATGGAGTTAGATAGCTTTTTGGTCATTTTGCTAAAAATAATTGGATTTCCGCAACTAGTATTCCATTACCATATATACGTTCAATCAGGTGAACATTATACCATTTCGATAACCTATTGTATAGAGTACTTTATGATGCAGAACGCCACCAATCACCAATCCAAGAAGTCAAAACCATTACACGAATAATTTTTGGGACTGTGGGGTAAAAGTACGCAGGAACCGGTGGGGCAAGAGTACGCATATGAATTTTCAAGTTATGATGTCAAACCCGTATCTCCGGCCGAAATAAGACTTCTTCCAAAGCGTAATGATCCACAACTTAGAAAAAAGGGACAGAATTCGAAATTATCACAAGTTTTTAGGATAAGTTGAAGTAATTCGGTGTTAGAAAGGACTTAGCGAACAAAACACTGAAGCGAAATAATGAAATTGCATTAGGACTTGTTGTACACCTAAACATAGTACGAAAACACAATTTCATCTAAATGATAATTTCATTTCATCAAAAGAAACATTCATAAATTACGCAACGTTTAGCTGGGAGGGGTTGCGAGATGTGTGACGATCCATATATTTTTTAGAGGATTCATACAAATAGTGTAAGATAGGGGGGAGGGGTGATGAAATAGCCAAATTTTACGTTACGTGATTGGTGGACTTTCTTTAAGGAAAATGCCTTTGTATACGCCACGCGAAACCTGATATATATTTTTACCTCTGTAGTTTTTTGTATATATAAAAAAGAATGGTTTTTCGAATGAAAGTGCACATTTTTAGGACCCCCTCACCCTTTAAGAGTTACGTAATCTTTAAACATTCCCTAATATATGCTCATTTAACATCAATTAAATGTTATTAACTCTTATTAGTGTTAATATATACTTAAAACACATGATTGGATAAATGCATACTCTTACCCCACCCGATGCGCACTTTTACCCCACCGGTGGGGTAAGAGTGCGTTTTTCACTTGTTTTGCAATAAAGGTTCTACTAAAACGAATCTCAATAATTTTAATATTTTTTCCACTGGGTAACATAAAGGAAGAGTATATGAATCATCGACACTGATTTGATATGCAGAAGCTTGCTTCATGAGGGCCACATGATCGATTGAAATCTAAGTGCGTACTCTTGCCCCACTCTACTCTACTTAGTATATGAGAATGACAAAAAGGTTTAATATATCAATTTAGAGTTAAATTTAATACTACCACGATATACTATTTAATAATCTGCACACAGATAGCTCTTGAATGACAGCTAAAAATTTAAATATCTTCTCAGAGATGTCAGAGGCTTTTCAGTCTCATAAAGTTGTTAATACTCGTGCATCAATTTTGGTAATTTTTTACCATCGATTATTTATTTCCAAGCTTAGTCGCAGACTGTGGTAACTGAAATGCCATTTAGGCAGCAGCCAGAAATATGAATACACTTGAAGGATATTCAAAAAGAAATTGAAGTACACGATTAAATTGAGCAGAAAATATGATATCTGTTGAAATCTGTTGAACAAACATAATTTTGTTATTTGTTTACCCTTAGCTTTTTCGTGGACGGTTGCAGCTGAAATAGCCTTTAGATGAAAGATAGGAGTGTAAATATCTACTCAGAGGATGTTTCTGGAGGGGATTTGAAGGGGAAACATACTTTCTTAGATGAAGAAGATAACAAAATTGAGTAGAAAATTGTGTTTTCGTCAAAGAAACATAGTAAAGCTATTTGTTTACCATTTGCTTGGTCGCAGCTGAAATTGCCTTTAGACGACAGATTAGAGTGTTAATATTTACTTAGAGGATGTTTCTGGAGGGGATTTGAAGGGGAAACATACTTTCTTGGAGGATGAAGATAACAAAATTTAAAAGAAAATTGTTTTTCCGTCGAAGAAACATAGAAAAGTTATTTGTTTACCATTTGCTTGGTCGCAAACGGTCGCAGCTGGAATAGCATTTAGATAACAGATTGGAGTGTAAATATTTACTTAGAGGATGTTTCTGGAGGGGATTTGAAGGGGAAACATAAACGGAAGAAATAAACTACCCAATAGTGAGTTTAATTCACCCTACCTCGAACATCCGTACGGGAGGCCAAAATTGAGTAAGAAGGGTTGAAGTAGTTTGCCTTTACTCCCATGTTAAAAAAGTACTTCTTCTTCTTCCTTCTTATTGGCATTACATCCCCACACTGGGACAGAGCCGCCTCACAGCTTAGTGTTCATTAAGCACTTCCACAGTTATTAACTGCGAGGTTTCTAAGCCAAGTTACCATTTTTGCATTCGTATATCATGAGGCTAACACGATGATACTTTTATGCCCAGGGAAGTCGAGACCATTTCCAATCCGAAAATTGCCTAGACCGGCATCGGGAATCGAACCCAGCCACCCTCAGCATGGTCTTGCTTTGTAGTCGTGCATCTTACCACACGGCTAAGGAGGGCCCCAAAAAAGTAAAAAGTAGCCAAAAAAGTACCCAACGAAAAATTTATTTACCCAAATGTAAGTTTAATTCACTCAATTTCGACCTCAGGCAATAAAACTCAACATTGGCTTCCCGTATTGAACTGGCGTCGTTGGATTGTTTGGCTCTTTTGTTTTTGACAACAAAAGAAAGAGTGGATGAAAGAGCAGAGAAAAAATAACTCAAAAGTAAGTTAAAAAATACTCAATTTTGGGTACTTTTTTTCTTCCGTGTACTTTCTTGGAGGATGGAGATAACAAAATTTAGAGGAAAATTGTTTTTCCGTCAAAGAAACATGAAAAAAGTTATTTGATTATCATTTGCTTGGTCGCAAACGGTCGCAGCTGAAATAGCCCACAGATGACAGATTAGAGTGTTAATATTTACTTAGAGGATGTTTTCGGAGGGGATTTGAAGGGGAAACATACTTTCTTGGAGGATGGAGATAACAAAATTTAGAAAAAAAATGTTTTTCCGTCGAAAAAACAAAGAAAAGTTATTTGTTTACCATTTGCTTGGTCGCAGATGGTCGCAGCTGAAATAGCTTTTAGATGATAGAGAATAGTGTAAATATTTACTCAGGAAATGTTTCTGGAGGGGATCTGAAGGGAAAACATATTTTATTGGTGGATGATAATAATGAAATTCAGAAGAAAATTGTGAATCCGTTCATCAAACACAGTAGAGTTTTTCGTTGACCATTTGCTTGGTTGCGGACGGTCCCAGCTGAAATAGCATGTAGATGACAGATTAGAGTGTAAATGCTCACTCAGAGGATATTTCAAGAGGGAATTCGAAAGTAAAACATAAGTTTCATGAAGTATGCCAATCTTAAATTCGAAGCCTTATACAGATCATATTAGCTCAAATTCTACAAAAATGAAGATTGCATCTTATATAGTATACCATAAAGTAGCAGTTTAGGAATAACTTGTTGAATTTCGATAAAATCATGTTTTTGGATTTATGACCTATGGGGGAACCACTGTGGCAGTCTAAGCGGTCTTAGCACACTGAAGAACAATAATGGTTTCCATAGTGTGTGCTGTATTATTGAAATAATTTTTGTTTAGTTAAGGTGTGACATATCTACTCTTTTTCCAAAGGTTGGTTCTTTGTTACCAGCAAAATGTTTAAAAAAAATCGGTAGTAGATTTTCCCATATCTCGCCTATTATTAGTTGACTTTTTTAAAACAGAAACTGCAAAGAAACTGGTTGGTTTTAAAATAAAGTTATGCGTTTCTGATGTATTTACACTTTCCGGATATTGTACTTCGTTCGATTAGTAAAAGCAAATCTTTTACAAAGCTATGAACCCAGTCATTTCAACCAAAATACGAGAGCCGATTAAATTAGAACAAAGTTGACATATTCCATAACATACATTATTAAGTAAACTACCAACATGTAAGCCAAATGTAAATATAATTAGAAGCATACATTTGTTTTGGACGGAATTGGAAACTGTAATTCAATCTAGCGAAAATAGGATTTACTTATCACAACTACATGAGAAGTTCGCAAAATGGCGCATGTCAGTGTTGTTGGAATATCAGGTAGTGTGGGACGCTTCGCTGTAGATCGAAGATGGATAGGAGGTAGGCGCCAGTTGGTTGTAGTTGCTCTTGGGTAGATTAAGGAATATTGTTATGGATGTATTGTAGATACCTATTGTTGAATAAAGAGAACTGCAGCTGCTGGCAGAAGTATCAGTCAGTAGCCTGCCGTGGTGTAGAGAGGGAACTCTAGTATGTGTTGTTCTTTGTGAAAGGGTTCCCTTCTCTTGCCAACAGGTTATGGGCCCAGGAACGATTCCCGTTCTCCATCTTAGTGTGATGTTATGGCCGTCGACGTTATCGCAGTGGGATCATGGATCAGCCACGTAAGTCTTGGGTAGCGCCGGACGGAATTCATCAGGAGGTTGGAACGTTCGGTAGGATGCTGGCTGGTCACCAGAACTCCAGGAGGAGCGTCGGAACATTCAGGAGCTTGGGTAGATTAAGGAATATTGTTATGGATGTATTGTAATTACCTATTGTTGAATAAAGAGAACTGCAGCTACTGGCAGAAGTATCAGTCAGTAGCCTGCCGTGTAGTGAGAGAGAACTCTAATTGTTATTCGTATTATGTGATATCAAAAACGTCAAAATTGTTGAAATAACAACCAAATTTGACAGTTTAGCAAAAGAATTTTGACAGTTTAGCAAAAGTTCATGGATTTAAAGGTTTACTAAAATTTTAATATCTCAGCCCCGTTGTAATATTTTTTCGATCTGTTTTCACGAAAACTTTCCTTATTAAAAATACTTTTCGAATAACGAATGCTTGGATCCAAAAGTTCGCATTTTACTTAAATTTGTTCCTAACCGAACCAATTAGTTCACTCTTGGTTCACATCGAGTTCCAAGCACCTTAACAGAACTTCAAAGTTCACTTTTGCGCTCCAGCCATACAAAAAATTACTTAAAATGAAAGCTGATTAAGCCCAAACATCCCATCTTATCCGTACTTTTGGTTGCTTGGGCGGTTGACAAAGAATGAGAATAAATTATTTTACGTACACGTGGTGAAATTCTGCGAAAATTATCGAAAAAAAAGCATTTTTGTAATATTTAAATCGTTTTAGAGGTCATATAACTGCATAATACCAACCGAACTATGGTCCACAAAAAATTCAAAAAATATTTAACGATTGAAAAAGTGATTAAAGTGTGGCAAAATAGCCAATATATGACATTTAGTGCAAAAAACAGCTTTTTTTTCAAAAACTGCTCTGTCGGAACCTCTAAACTTTTTTTTAGAATTTTGGGTTGTTTTACAGAAATGCTCTAGATGTTAGAATCTTTCATTTAAGGCTTGATCACCATGACTTTTCGAACATAGTGTTTTTTTTTTGGGACACCCAAATTAGAGGGTCTTGTTCGGGAAATCCCCGGACAAAAATCCCGGGATGTAATGCATCCCGGATCCCGGGATTTTCTAACATGCATCCCGGGATTTCTCGAAAATAAAAAAAATATGCATGATAACAAAACGATTTAGGATAAATTAATGTAGGTTCTGCATAATTGCACGGATTCTAGTTTGTTAGCACATGGGCTTTCATTTTGCACACAAGTCTTTTGTACACCCATACATACAAACATATGTACATAACAAGCACACACAGCTATCTTCTCAATTCGTCGAAAAAGTGATTTATAACACTATAAGTGGGTCTCCGAGCCTTCTACCTACTACCTGGGAGGGAGCTCTCGATACTACACATCAAATAAACAAATACTGTCGTCAGGCAACAAGAAAATTTTCTACAAGAATAAACAATCAACGTAGGCGCCACCTAAAAAGACCAAATTTTGTTTTGTGTGTTATTGTTGTTATATTGCCTTAGAAAATTTTCTTGTCGCGAGTTTTGTTCTCGGCTCGCACTGACATGTCATGACAGCTAGATTTCGGCTCGGCTTGACACACACATTTTGACGTAGGACTTACGTCTCTCTTTACTATACCGGGTGTCATTTCAAAATATTCAAATCGACCGCGTTACGCTGTGTTGAAAGATTTTAAACTTTAATAGCGTTCGTCTCAGTGGACGAATTTCTGCGGTAAGCCCCTCAATCGACAGATTTCAAGTATGCCTTTCATGTCCATGCTTGATAAGACCCGAAAAACTTGTTTCAATAGACATGATACTGTTTTCAATGAAAAACATTGAGATCAAGGGAAGCTATAAATATGGGTACAGCATAATTCTTGCATCATTCCATTACCACGTTCTGATTGGTGCAGACACCAGCGAATGAGCAGCCGCTGGGTCTGCCGAGAAGCCATAAAATAGCGCAACGCGATTTTTTCCTTTCATTCTGACCGGGACAAGCGAAGCAACCGCATCATCGATTGAACAGCACTCACATCTTTTAGCAGGGAATGAAGTCATCGAAGCCACCATCATCAGCCGAAACCTAGCCAGTACAGCAGCAGTCCACCCTACAGACCAGACAAAGCAGCAATGCTGAGCAGATACCGGCAGCAGCAGCAGAGTCGAGCCGAGACCGGCCGGCATCGGTGATGAGCTGAGACAGGCTGAAGAAAAGCCACATGATGCAGCATGTATGTCCAAAAAACAAACGGTTCTTCAGAGAGCCAATGATAGAGATCAATATCAAAGCTTTCAATTCCCTTCGGGATAGAAATTGCAGGGTTGTTAGGGAGATCCTGAAATATTTTCCGCGCCAAATCCGCGCCGAATAAAATCAAATCCACGCCATTTCCGTGCGACATGAAAATCCATTCTGCGCCAAATCCGCGCGACCTAAAACTTTTTTTTTTTTTTGTATCTTTATTAAGGAGACTTTCAGCCCGAGGCTGGCTCGTCTCCGGCACCCAAAACTAAATTCTAAGCAAATACACGTTAAATATCAATTCATTGATCAATGCAATATTGGCATTGATAAAAAAAATATGTAGATAAACATTGTTTGATACTGACCGCACACAAAGCGAACGTGACTGAATGATCGTCCCATGTTATGAATTCTAAATCTTATCACCCGAAATCCCATGTCCGGGTGTTTTCTTCCTTCTACTACTAACAATGTTGTCTCAGAAAAGAACACGTACTTCCCACCTGAACTGCAATTCTAAGCTCGCTTGCCCGGCTTATTGGCCTGTATCAAGCGAAAAGTCCCGTTAAGTAATAGACGCCAGCAGCGAGCAACAAGCGTAAAAAAGAAGAAGCCCTTCTCGAACGCGTTGATGATGATGACGCTTTGGCTGACAAAGAAGCGGGATACAAGACACTAGCTGATTGGCCCACCAATTGGAAAGCAGAGAAGATTCAAAATTAAGTAGTATAAATGAAAAGTGTATTCGCTCGCAGAGCATTCAGTCTTTTTTATACCATCACTAGAAATTCGCGGTTGTTTGAAAAGATCGTTTTCTTACTTTTTGCACTTACTTTTTGCAAGCAAACAGCCTTTTTCAAGGCTCTAAGAGTTAAAAATAATGTTCTCCTTCAGTCGCTATCGCACGGATTAGAAGGCCCTTCAGTGGAAGGGCTGAGATACAGTCTACATCCTCTGCTGAGCCAACTTGTGGTTTATTTCAGGCAGTCCTTCAGTGGGAAGGTTGCCACTGTCGAGGCTAATATTTCGTGACCGGACAGATACTTCCTGAATTTTTTTTTGATGATGTTTGTTCGAGGTAGATTTGATTTCTGTGTCGGTTTGATGAGAAGATTTTGCCAAGGAATGGTATGCAACGCCGATTATTTATCGAAAATAGTTGATGTGAGAAATTTGGACATATTATGTATCTTAAAGGCATGGTCAAGTCAAGTCCTACGTCCACTTAGCGGTTATGTCACAGACATTACCCACTGTTCGTTTTTTGAATCTGTTTCTCCCTCCCAGCCTACTACCTACTTGAACATACAACTGATAAAAATAAGGAATCATCTTTCCAGATTTCACAATAACCGAGCCGCCATCCAATGTAACTGCGGCTATGAAATTGTCTTCAATGTCGAGACTAATTAACAGTTGCTCCATGGATTGCTTTATCTTGTCCGCCGGAAACGATCCGTAAATCCGAAGTTGTCCCGAATTGTCGCACCTCGCTATTCAGGACGTTCTTCATCGAAGTGCTCTAAGTTCTCGATAGAGAAGATGAATCAAAAAAAAACTTTCATATAATGATGACGACGATTGTTTCATCAACATCGATAATACTGAAGAATCAGATGACGAAGTCAATCCGTTCTAATTCGGAAATATCTGATCTTATAATATTTTTTATTTTTTATATCTTTATATCTTTATATTTTATAACTGAGCGTTCACCTCTTTTATAATATTTTGATTTTCTTAACAAATTTTTAAATTTAATTCACGATTATATAAAACCGATTTGATCGGATCGAATGTTTCGTCGATCGTCAGTGAAGAACACAATGTTTCAGAGAAAGTTTAAAACGGTTCTGATAACTAGCGCTAGTGCGCTATATAGTGTTGTGGAAGCGCTCACCGAACTCGATAAGAATAAAAGTACGTACATAATCAAACATAATCTAGATCTGGTTCAATCGTTATTCGACGCTCTCCAGTCTGTTAGGCTGATATCGAAGGCGCTGGGCGGTCATGACGTAATTCTTTTGACGTGGGACTTACGTCTCTCTTTACTATACCGGGTGTCATTTCAAAATATTTAAATCGATCGCGTTACGCTGTGTTGAAAGATTTTAAACGTTAATAGCGTTCGTCTCAGTGGACGAATTTCTGCGGTAAGCCCCTCAATCGACAGATTTCAAGTATGCCTTCCATGTCCATGCTTGATAAGACCCGAAAAACTTGTTTCAATAGGCATGAAACTGTTTTCAATCAAAAACATTGAGATCAAGGGAACCTATAAATATGGGTACCGCATAATTCTTGCATCATTCCATTACCACGTTCTGATTGGTGCAGACACCAGCGAATGAGCAGCCGCTGGGTCTGCCGAAAAGCCATAAAATAGCGCAACGCGATTTTTTTCTTTCATTCTGACCGGGACAAGCGAAGCAACCGCATCATCGATTGAACAGCACTCACACCTTTTAGCAGGGAATGAAGTCTCCACCGCTTTTTCGACTCGACACCATCGAAGCGACCATCATCAGCCGAAACCTAGCCAGTACATCAGCAGTCCACCCTACATACCCGACAAAGCAGCAATGTTGAGCAGATACCGGCAGCAGCAGCAAAGTCGAGCCGAGACCGGCCGGCATCGGTGCTGAGCCGAGACAGGCTGAAGAAAAGCCACATGATGCAGCATGTATGTCCAAAAAACAAACGGTTCTTCAGAGAGCCAATAATAGAGATCAATATCAATGCTTTCAATACCCTTCGGGATAGAAATTGTACTTGAGTGCCAAATCCAATATTCTAGAGATAAAATTTTATGCGGGATAATAGCGTCAAAACAGTGGATAATTTTTCTGATTTAACCGCGAAGTGGACGAAGGACTTCGCTTGACCATGCCTTTAAAGATTCATAAGATGTCCAAATCTCGCACATAATCTTATTTGGATAAAAAAACACCGATAACAGCTCAAACATTAATAAACTATCAATCGATGTTGTTGGATTTTTTGGCATTGATAAAAAAATATGTAGATAAACATTGTTTGATACTGACCGCACACAAAGCGAACGTGACTGAATGATCGTCCCATGTTACAAATTCTAAATCTTATCACCCGAAATCCCATGTCCGGGTGTTTCCTTCCTTCTACTACTATTAATGTTGTCTCAGAAAAGAACACGTACTTCCCACCTGAACTGCAATTCTAAGCTCGCTTGCCCGGCTTATTGGCCTGTATCTAGCGAAAAGTCCCGTTAGGAAAGCAACAAGCGTAAAAAAGAAGAAGCCCTTCTCGAACGCGTTGATGATGATGACGCTTTGGCTGACAAACAAGCGGGATACAAGACACTAACTGATTGGCCCACCAATCGGGAAGCAGAGAAGATTCAAAATAAGGTATAAAAGAAAAGTGCATTCGCTCGCAGAGCATTCAGTCTTTTTTATACCATCACTAGAAATTCGCGGTTATTTGAAAAGATCGTTTTCTTACTTTTTGCACTTTTTCAAGGCTCTAAGAGTTGAAAATAATGTTCTCCTTCAGTCGCTATCGCACGGATTAGAAGGCTCTTCATTGGAAGGGCTGAGATACAGTCTACATCCCCTGCTGAGCCAACTTGTGGTTTATTTCAGGCAGTCCTTCAGTGGGAAGGTTGGCACTGTCGGGGCTAATATTTCCTGACCGGACAGATACTTCCTGAGTTTTTTTTATGATTCTTGTTCGAGGTAGATTTGATTTCTGTGTCGGTTTGATGAGAAGATTTTGCCTAGGAATGGTATGCAACGCCGAATATTTATACAAAATAGTTGATATGAGAAATTTGGACATATTATGTATCTTAAAGGCATGGTCAAGTCGAGTCCTACGTCCACTTAGCGGTTATGTCACAGACATTACCCACTGTTCGTTTTGACTACAATTTTCGCTATTTAAACTTAACAGCTAGCAAAACTCCTTCACCTCAAATTTGCACAATGCAATTAAAAAAGGGGTAGATGAGCGTCGAGATATAAAGCTTATCTCACTTATGAGATAGCTGAGAAGTCGTAGTTTGAATAATTTCATCAATAAGGAGCATGCTCCGTTTGAATTAACTGGAGAACTTGCATCGAGTCTGGAAAAGGTTTTCATGGCATTGAAGTCCATTAAACCCCCTTCGAATGATAGCGAGCGGCTATTCTCTTAGGAAGTCTTCATTGTCGGATTCAAGCATCAACGCCTTAATATTTATTAAATCGTGTTGCGATCAGGTAGACAAGCAGCGATTCGTTCGTAAATATTACCATTCCCGAAGATTCAATAAATAATGAAAATGAAATTTGCAAGTATTTTTATTTTTATCCCGGGATAACGAAAAAAATAATCCCAGATCCCGGGATTTTTTATAGTCCGGGAAACAAGACCCTCTAACCCAAATGCTCATGCTTATGCTCATGCTCATCAAAAAATGGATGCTTTTCAATTTTTGAGGCTGAACAAGTTTGTAACTTTTATTTTTTCAGGTTTTGTCTTGTCTCACAAATTACATAACGCTGTTGAAGGAGGCTGGAGGTCAGGACGAGCATTACGAACCATACAAAAGCAAAATAATCCTTCCATACAAAAAGTGTTACGAGGGGGAAGGTGGGGGTCCAAAATAATTAAATTTAGCGTTACATTTATTGTGAAAAAACCCTTGTTCGTGCAACAGTTGTGCCGAAAGGCTATCATGTCACTTCGAAAAGGGCAAGGGTCGTTTGGCCGAAACCCATTCGGCCGAAAGCCATTTGGCCGAATGCCACTAGGCCGAACAAACCATTAGGCCGAGACACATCTGGTTTCGACCCTTTCGGCCAAATGACCCTTTCGGCCAAATGACCCTTTTGGCCAAATGACTCTTTCGGCCAAATGACCCTTTCGGCCAAACGATCCTTTCGGCCAAATGACCCTTTCGGCCAAATGACCCTTTCGGCCAAATGACCCTTTCGGCCAAATGACCCTTTCGGCCAAATTACCCTTTCGGCCAAATGACCCTTTCGGTCAGATCGGTTCCGACCTAATGGTTTGTTTGGCCTAGTGGCAACTTAACTTTTACAGGAAAAAACTTCGGACATTTATGAAAAGTTCCTGTTGAGTTTCTGTTGAGTATTCTTCCAAATTTGCACAGAACATTATTGATAATTGTAGAAGAGTGCGGCTAGTAGAATGGGTGTTTCACCGTTGGCTTTCTCAGTCTAGCTAGAATAATAAAGACGGCTAGTTTGGCATGGCCAACGATAAAACACTCTATTCTTAAGAATCTTCCCGGGAGACTCTAAGTAATTTTCGAGAAAAAATCTCTGGATTGTTCAGGAGAAATTTAACTTCTTTAGAATTTCCGCGGAGGATTGTTGAAAATGTTTCAACGAAAAATTATTCGAAATTAATGGATTTCTACGGGAAATTCTTTGTACAGTAGACATTCGATAACTGAAAGTCATTTAACTGCAATGCTTTTAACTGCATTTCGAAAGTTACATCAGTTTTTCAATTATCGGACAGCTGAGCTTCAAAACGATGTCAAAGTCAAAGCTGCATAGCGGTGAACAATCAGATGCACTTCTATTTTGACGACGTGTGACAATTGTTTGACGTCTGGAATGCGTCGCAGCTAGCGAACGCCATTCGCTAACTGAAACGTAAACATGTTGCAATTATCGAACGACTAGTGTATTGGCCATAAGAAATTATTGGAAAATTCCATTGGCCGAAAGCCGTATGTCCGAACTGGTAATTTGGCTGGAAAAGTCGTTTTCCCTAACAGGTCGTTTGGCCGAATAAGTCATCAGTCCAAAAATGCCGTTTGGCCGATATAGTCGTTTGACAGAATGGGTCATTTGTCCGAAAATATCGTTTGGGCCAACAGGTCATACCGAAATGTCAATAACTGAATGGGTAATTTAGTCCAAAATATCCATCCGTTTGGCCTAATGACATTTACGTTGAAAATGCTTTTTGTCAAACGACCGTTGAATGAAATTTCGTAACCTCTCTACTTTTAAGTCGATACTGGCATTTAAGCCGAAAGCCATCTAACCAAATCTCATTAAGCTGAATTGAACGTTAATCCGAAACTGTTATCAGGTCAAAAATGGTTTGACCAAAAATATAGTTTGGCCGAAAACGACATACAGCCGAAATGGATATTCAGCCGAACTGGTCTTCTTCTTCTTCTTATTGGCATTACATCCCCACACTGGGACAGAGCCGCCTCGCAGCTTAGTGTTCATTAAGCACTTCCACAGTTATTAACCGCGAGGTTTCTAAGCCAGGTTACCATTTTTGCATTCGTATATCATGAGGCTAGCACGATGATACTTTTATGCCCAGGGAAGTCGAGACAATTTCCAAACCGAAAATTGCCTAGACCGGCTTCGGGAATCGAACCCGGCCACCCTCAGCATGGTCTTGCTTTGTAGCCGCGCGTCTTACCGGTAACTGGTAATTTGGCTGAAAAAAAGTTTAACCGAATAGATCATTTGACCAAAAATGCCGTTTGGTAGGAATGTTAATTTGGCCCGAAAATAACCTTTCTGCAAAACAACCCTTCTGGCTGAACGGCATTTTCTGTCAAATGACCTATTCGGCTAAACGTCTTTTTTTGGCAAAATGATCAATTCAGCCGAACGACACTTTTCAAAGAAGGTTGCAGAAAGGACTTTTTTGGGCCAAATGGCTTTTTCTGCCAAATGACATTTTTCACCAGACGGCATTTTTGGTCAAACAACTTTTTCTCCCGAACGGCATTTTTAGCCAAATGACCTGTTAGGGTAAAGAGCTTTTTACAAGTCCGTCCAAATTTTCATTTTGGCTGTACATCGCTTTCGGCCAAACTACATTTTCGGTCAAACCAGTTTTGATCTGATAACAGTTTCCGTGAAACGTTTTGCTAAATGGTACCTGGCTAGATATCTTTTGGCCTCTCCAGTATCGACTTAAAAATAGAGAGGCCACGGAATTTTGTTCAATGGTCAATTGACAAAAAGACCCTTTCGCCAAACAAGTGGCCATTTCTGACCATATTACCCGTTCAGTACGAGGTTCAGTCAATGAAATTTGGTCGTTTCACCCCGTTGGACCAAATGACATTTTTGGCCAAATGGTCCATTCTGTCAAAAAAACTATTTCTGCTAAATGGCATTTTTGGCCATCGATCATTTCGGCCAGACAACCTGTTAGGGCAAACGGCTTTTTCGGCCAAGCCACCAGCTCGGCCATCTGTCACTTTCGGTCAATGGAACTTACCACGAATTTATAATCGAAAATAGAAAGAATTTTCTGAAGAAATCCAAAAACAATCCTCAAAAATTCCTAGCATGTTTCCTATGTTTTAAAGTTGGCTATGCCAAACTAGTTTAATGATGAACTCTCTGCGAAAAAAAATCACAATAATAAAGGATAATAAACTAACCGTCTTAAATAATCTAAATTTGGGAAGCCAACGTTTAAGCATCTCTTTTACTAGTCACAATTGTCTGTGTGATTTTCAAAGAATACGCAACAGAGACTCAATAGGAACTTTCTGTGAACATTCCGAATATTTTCCTGTAGAAATTTGGAAGAGCTTTTCGTAAAAACTCTGAAGAGATTCTCATGTAAATCCTGAATAATTTTTCATGGTAAGGGGCCGTACACTTATTACGTAAGCAATTTTTCTGGGTTTTTCAACCCCCCCTCCCCCCATGTAAGATTTTTTCCATACAAAAGATTTTTTATTTATATGGCGCGTAAGATATTGACCGACCCTCCCTCCCCCCATAAGTGCTTACGTAATATGTGTACGGCCCCTAAATCCAAAGAGCTCCTCTTGGTAATTTCAAAAAGTTCTCGAAACTTCCCGTGGAAAATCTGAAAATAGTTTTCAAATGAATATCCTGGAAAAACTTGAAGAATTTTCTGGGGAAGTTCATCAATTTTTGAGGCGAAATTCAAAAAATTCTCCCGTTATTGTGGTGAAAATATACAAAATGATTAATTCAGCCGAACGACACTTGCGATCGAATGTCCATTTTGACCATATTGCCCTTTCGACTAAACGAGTATTTTGGCCGAAGGACATATTCACAATTGTTTCTGCCAAAGGATTGTTTCGACCAAATGACATTCTCAAATATCTTTAGGCTAGTTAGATATCCTAGCAAAGACTGAAAACATAATGAGAGCATATAGAAAACATATTTTGATTTGGACATCAAATTGATTCATAATTTGTTTTCAAATAAGTATAAATCACCATGATTGATTACATATTTTGATCTTATTTTGCTGTAGATTACTAAATTGAATGATATGACATCAAACTGTGTACTTATTTTGCTATCGGAAACTAGTTTTCAATTTGCTTTTATCGACAGCAGAAAAAGTTTTTGATTTGATGTCACAGTAAGATAATTCTACTATACGTTTGGTTATTTTAACCGTTAAAACGACCAAAAAATATCAAATTAAGTAAACATAATCGATGATTTCACAACATTAAAACAAGCTATCGATTTGCTCTTAAGATTTGCTTTGTACTAAACTAAATAGTCTTTTCTGTTAACACCTTTCAGCCTTGTGACTTTCTGCCGAACATCTTTTTTCTGTTCAAAAATTCAATTTCAGTTAGATTTATTTTTATTTAAACGGGAACTCCTTGGCAATTTTCACGCTTAGTTTTTACGGAGAGCCCTTATAAATAGAAATTTTAACAATATATTTTATGGAATTTTCATGAAAATAATTGGTTCTTCACGAAAAATTCTCTGGAGTTTTAACGTAATGTTGTAGAAATCTATCAGGAAATTATACGGAAATTACACTGAATCTTCGGAGTTTCCACTGAAATTTGAATCGGCGTGGAAAATTGTAGATCAGCGGCGTGACAAATTTTAAACGGCGGCGCGCCGATGTAAAAATGTCGGAGGCGGCGGCGTGCCAAAAACTATCGGTGCCGGCGGCGCACAGCTCTAGAGACGTATCACTCCTCATTTCTCACTTCTCACTGTAAAAAAAGAGGAGCGCGAAGTTAGTAATGAGAAGTGAGAAATGACTTATTCTTCCAAATGACCTATTCGGCCAAATGACCATTTCGGCTAAACGACCCTTTCGCCATAACGACCCTTTCGACCAAACGACCCTTTCGGCCAAATGACCCTGTCGGCCGAAAGGGTCGTTTGGTCGAAAGGGTCATTATGCCGAAAGGGTCATTATGCCGAAAGGGTCATTAGGCCGAAAGCACATAACATATAGACATCTTTGCCATGAAATGTGGTCCTTCCATAATTTTGAAACGCTAGCGACTAGCGGTGGAAGTCAAACTTTACTGAACATCGCGCATAAGACAGAGCAGCGTCGCATGCTTTCCTGCCTCTTTCTTTGGACTTGGATATACGGGAGTGCCGTTCGTCGATTGTTGATACACAAAGAGTCTACTTTGAAACTTGCAGTTTGTTCTATGATGTCTATCTGTTTTGTGCCGAAAGGGTTATTTGGCCGAAAGGGTTGTTTGGCCGAAAGGGTCATTCGGCCGAATAGGACATTTGAAAAGTGAGAAATTAGGTATGAGAGGAGAGATGACGCACTTCTCTGAGGTGAAAAGTGAAAAGTGAGAAGTGAGACGTCTCACTTTTCACTCCTCATTTCTCATTTCTCACCTTGAAAAGTGATTAGTCCGAAGTGGGTAGTGAAACGTCTCACTGCTTATTTCACGTTTCTCACTTTTTACAATGAGAAGAGAAAAATGAATAATTTCTCACTTATCACTGTGAAAAGTGAATATGTGGTGCGAAGTGAGTAGTGTAGTGAGAACTAGGTAGTGCGATATCTCGCTACTCACTTTTTATTGCGAGAAGTGAGAAGTGAGACGTCTCACTTTTCACTCCTCATTTCTCACTTCTCACTGTGAAAAGTGAGTAGTGCGAAGTGGGTAGTGAGACGTCTCACTACTAATTTCGCGCTTCTCACTTTTTATAGTGAGAAGTGAGATGTCTCTCTTCTCTTTCCTAATTTCTCACTTTTCAGATTACCTGTTCGGCCTAATGACCTATTCGGCCAAATTACCCTTCCGGCCAAATTACTATTTCAATCAAACGACCCTTTCGGCCAAACGACCATTTCGTCCAAACGGCCCTTTCGGCCAAATGGCCCTTTCGGCCTAATAACCCTTTCGGCCTAATGACCATTTCGGTCAAACGACTCTTTCGGTCAAACGACCCTTTTGGTCAAACGACCCTTTCGGCCAAATGACTTTCGGCCCAATGGTCTGTTCGGCCAAATGGTATATTCGGCCAAATGGTATATTCGGCCAAACAACTTACGGCCAAATGGGTTTCGGCCGAATGGGTTTCGGCCAAACGACCCTTCCCCCTCTAACATAGACCATGGTCCATGAAGTCTACTTAATGACCAAAACCATCATCTTTATAAATTTCGTTTAAAGAACAAATTACAAATTCTTAATGTACATCTCATTTAAATTTGAGATTGAGTAATAAAGTGTTAAATAGCAATTCGTAATTATTGGATATCGCGGTTTTTCGTTCCGAACAATCTGAAACGAAATCCAAGCCTTAAAACAATTTCACGAAACCCGCACGAAATATGCCCATCGACTACGACGGTCCCGTGAAACAATAACTACTCAGTACCCAACTACCGCATTTGGAACATCAACTGGTGAAATTACGCGAACCGAAAAGAACAAAAAGACCCATTTTCGAGCCCATTTCATAGACCCAAACTGCCGCCCCAATTGTACTTCTATACCCATTACAATAGTTAGGTGCACCCATCATCGGTCGGTCGTCAGGTTTTCCCATTAGCCCAACCAGCAACGAGGTTTGTCGTCGATCCGGTAAACCCGCACTCGTCTCCACACTGTAGCAAAATTGAAATCAATCCTCTTTCACCTCCGTCGACGTTTTGTTTGCTGGGTTCCTGTGTCTCGAACGAACGGGGAAGTCATTAACCAAAAGCTCACGATACAACATGTGCAGAGGGTTAAGGGGTTGAACCAGCAAGTGGCGCCATTTGGGTCTGATGAAGTCGGATGACACCTCACTCCCCTCGCTGGGAGTGGGATAATTATCATTATACCTGGAGGTGGGGGTTGGTTGGAAGGATTGCACTATAAACAGCTCTTCAACTGGTGGGATCTGTGTGGCAGCGAAGTGGGGATAACTATTCTATATTATCGTTCGACAATCTGGTGCAATGTATGAGTTTCGAATAAATATTTTACAGAATGTCCGTCAGGTCGAACATGCCCTTTGAACCCAAAACAAAATGATTTAAGAACAGAAATAATGTTAAGGCGCATAATTTAATCAAACCTGAGTATTGCATCTATATTATGTTTTATTCCACTGTGGAACTTTTTCGACTACATGTCGGGATTCTGCGGAATCGGTTGAAGAATGGTATGGTGAGCCTCGACACTGCACTGTTACAACTTATAATCACTAGTCTACGTATTGTGCAACCCAACACACCGATGGGAATATTGTCACTCAAATCAGGCTTTTCCCACGCGTCTCGAACCTCCTTTTCTCCAACTCACTCCCCCAACTCTCGAGCGGTGACAATTATAAATTATAAACATTAATACACATCGTCACATTGCATCCGAGCGCGGGGATTGGGCAAAGAATTGCAGAAACTCATTTCCGTGGATGTTGTGCATTGCCGACTGTTTTTCCCTCCCACTTGGAGTATTATTTTTTCTGTAATCCGCTCACAGAAAATTAATGCCAGGGCCCATTTGTTTGCTCTTTGGTTGCTTTTGTTCGAGCACACTGGTTTATGCCGAGTTGGGGCATGATTGGGGCGAGAGAAATGATGCACCAACAAAAAAAAATGGACGGGAAAAAATATGAATTCCAGTTATGATAAGCAAATCCTCTGCAACCTGCTCTTAGCCACATATGAAGTGCATGCAGGTTCAACATCGGGATGAATCAGTCGGAACGGGACGCAAAAATGTGCATTCCAATTTACCGCTTCAAAAACGATCGTAATCTGAGCTCGCTGTAATCCGCTTTCGAACTATGGTTAGCATACTGCTCCACGGATCAGTTGGATGCTAGCATTTGTAGCAGTTATTTCATTCTTTTCGTTACTATAGTAGAAATGAAGTTGGAAAAATGGAATTCATAACTTCCCGACACAGAATGTAACAATAAAAAAATGGATATGCAAAGCAAATATCTGTTCTAAACATTCTTTCTCGTACAACTCAATGTGTCTTTTGACAACAGTAAATGCATTAGCTCACCAAATTATAATTAAACTTCTTTAACGCATGTCATTTTTGAATGATCCAAGGAACTTTGGAATGGTGCATGACCTAAAAGCAAAGCCTTATTAAGAAATTAAAAAAGACGACTTCAGTGTATGTCGGAAGCACATGCTTGATAATAATTGAACCGAATTTCCCAGTACAGGATTGACTAAGTCATTGGTTCCCAACCTTTTCGGGTTCGCGACCTCCTTTACGATTAGCCAAGTGACCCACAGCACCCAGAATTTGTCATGCTGAAATCAAGAACAATATATGTATAATTAATTTATTTCAATATATTTCATTCTGATATTTTATTCTTTAGCAGAATATTCGATATTGATTGATTGGTTGATATTTGTACTTGCTATTGTGATACCAGTTTTGATATACGAGGTTGCGCGTCTGATAAAGCCAATAAAGTCCGCAATGTTAAATATGTTTCTTGCTTTGAACTTAATCTGGTGATGTGTTTAAAATCTACTCTTGCATAGTTATGTAGGAGTCATCAATCAAGAAAAAGAGAAACGATGATACCCTGCAGTATCACACACCGCAGTTGGTCGGACGCTCGGTGGCAAGCGAGCCTCTATTGTCGTTGCAGAGGCAAACCCGCCTCAATACGACAAATAAAAGCACATGTTTGTGATTCAAATGCAACCAACTGTTGTTCAATTCTGATACACATAGTTGGGTAAAGAGAACAGGGTGTGAAATGTTGCCAAAGCAGATTCGATAGATATGGGGAATTGACTAATATCCCATCGTTATTAGCTGGTTATGGAACAAATTCTCGCAAGGGCAGCTGTTGTATAATTGGTAATACGTCCGTGTACTTAATGGAATAGTGTGGGTTCAAGTCCCACCGGCAGCCGAATCTTTTTTCGCAATATCTCATAAAAATACCTTAAAATGGCAAACTTAACTATGTGTATCAAAATTAAACATCCTTTCCCAAAAAAAAAAAGTTATGTAGAAACTTAAAACGGTGTTAGCATCTAGAAAGCTTAGAACGCGACGAGACGATGAACCATTCCACATGTCCAAATATTCAAACGAAAACGAATTGCGAACTAATGAAGCATCTTCTTGAACAAGCTTGGGAAAATATATATTGAACAATTGCTCCAGTGAGACAAGATGAGCCCTTAGCTCCAATTTGAGATCTGCATCTAATTTAGTTGATCCTTCCTCAATCAGACTGCACAGTTTATCAAACATTGTAATATTTCCGACATTAACTTTGGGTCGCCGTTTTTTCACTTCACCACTACCGCGAATGCTTGCAAATTGTCTCTGAATTGAATAAAATTGGTTTGCATAAGACTATAACTTCAAGTTCAGCATTTTTATTTGGTTAAAAATGTCTGTTAGGTAAGTAAGTGCGAAATTTCTGTCATCTTTCCCCATTAAGGTTGGCAAGCAAATCATTTTTACCTTGACCTTGAGAAAATTTTAATTCCATCCCTCAGTTCGAAAACGCAGTTAAGAACATTGCCTAATAGTACGCCCGAGTAGAGAAGAAGGACCTCGTGATCTGCATGCATTTCTGTGCCAAGTGTTTTTTACAAACGATTTGATAAAGTTCACGATTTTTTTTATTTTTTTTTAACTAATTTTATTTGCTAATTATCTAATACATGCATTCATCTCTTAGACAAGGTGTTTCGTGTTTTCTTAACACTATCATCCTTATTTGCTATGTTATATTTTTAGTTATTATTAATACATTTCAATTGCCTCTGGCAGTTAGAATTTTTCCTCTGGTTGAATTGAACCATGTAGGAATTACAATGTTTTCAACTTAAACTAATCTTAACCTATTTTATACTAAGAGTACAAGGAGTTAATCGTTGCAATAGAAGATTGCAACGATTTTTGTCTAAAATTGGAAATTATTTTGTTGGACATTTGTTGCAATGTCTCAATATTAGAAATTCTATGAAGTTCATTGGTACTATACCACGGAGGCAACTTTAGAATCATTTTCAGAATTTTATTTTGAATCCTCTGAAGTGTCTTCTTTCTGGTATTGCAGCAACTAGTCCATATTGGCACAGAATACAACATGGCAGGTCTAAAAATTTGTTTGTAAATCAAAAGTTTGTTCTTAAGACAAAGTTTTGATTTTCTGTTTATAAGTGGATATAGACACTTAATATATTTGTTACATTTGGCTTGAAGGCCTTCAATGTGATTTTTAAAATATATTTTTTGATCTAGCAGAAGTTCTAAATATTTAGCTTTGCTAGACCAATTAATTGGAACCCCATTCATAGTGACAATATGTCTGCTAGACGGTTTCAAATAAGAAGCTCTCGGCTTATGTGGGAAAATTATAAGCTGAGTTTTGGAAGCATTCGGGGAAATTTTCCATTTTTGCAAGTAAGTGGAGAAAATATCCAAACTTTTTTGCAATCTACTACAAATGACACGAAGGCTTCGCCCTTTGGCTGAGAGACCTGTGTCATCTGCAAACAAAGATTTTTGACACCCTGGTGGTAAATCAGGTAAGTCAGAAGTAAAAATGTTATACAAAATGGGCCCCAGTATGCTGCCTTGGGGGACACCAGCCCTTACAGGTAATCTATCAGATTTAGAATTCTGATAGTTTACCTGCAGTAAGCGATCTGATAAATAATTTTGGATCAGATTAATAATGTACAGAGGAAAATTAAAATTCATCAATTTTACAATCAAACCTTCATGCCAAACACTGTCAAAAGCTTTCTCTATATCAAGAAGAGCAACTCCAGCCGAATATCCTTCAGATTTGTTGAGCCGAATTAAGTTCGTAACTCTTAATAACTGATGAGTGGTTGAATGCCCATGGCGAAAACCAAATTGCTCATCAGCAAAAATAGAATTGTCATTTATATGAACCATCATTCTATTTAAAATAGTCTTTTCAAACAGTTTGCTTATTGAAGAAAGCAAACTGATTGGGCGATAACTAGAAGCCTCAGCTGGATTTTTGTCCGGCTTCAAAATAGGAACAACTTTGGCGTTTTTCCATTTATCTGGGAAGTATGCCAATTGAGGAGTCTCGTTTCGACCGTCTTCCAATGCGGTTGGTTTTTGCGCTCTACTTTTGTGCGGAGATTCGCCTAAAAGTAGAACAATAGAACCAGTGCAGTGACCGCGGTCGAAACAAATTTGTAGTGTATAAAAAAGTGCTGCAGATCCTGAAGACGTGCGCATGTTCGTGCTTGCTAGGGCTGATCGATTGTTATCAAGGGTAACGCCCTTTCTAATATTGCGATCAAGCCTATGTAAACGCTCAAACATGTTCAGCGTCAGAATTATTGAGGAGAGGTAAGGTATTGAAAACCTGTAAATTTATTTAAACACGCATGCACCCACACAAAAACACACACATTCACATATATACACACATACATACATACACTGATGGACGTGAGTGTTCGTCATGTTTTCATAGTAAACTCTATTAAAACATGACGAATACTTTTGTCTATCAGTGTACACATATAAACACACATACACACTCATATACACACATACAGATATACATCGGGGGCAGCAGGGACTTTGTCCAAGGGCTTGACGACCCCTCCCCATGGCCACTGCGAGTTAGACCGGGACCATCGTCCCTAACCCCTAATCCCAAGGCGTCAAGCGACCCGTGCCGAGGGGATGCATGGCCAGGGGGTGAAATAATAAGCTAGGCCTTTAACGGAGCCTGTGGGGTACCTGGGCACCCTCCACAGTAATTGTCCCTTACCGCGTTATGCTGGGCTCTGGCGTGGTGGACCTCTTTTCCCGAGCAACTCGTGGGACCAAAATGGAAAACCAAGTCAATTCTTCAATTAGTGGTAGTAGTGTAGGCGACAACCCCTTCGCAAGAGGTGGGTTGTTCAGGTCTCCGCCTAGGAGGCCAGAGGCAATAGTCGGCAGCTCAGTGCGCAGCGCCAGCGTGGGTCACTCAACCTTCCTCTCGGCTATAAAAACGCCGGTAGGGGTTATTGACGGCCCATGGCTTGTGGAGGCGATGAACCGCAAACGCGATGGGCTTTCGGCCTTCGAGGTGGCGACGGAACAGCTGGACGCCATCATCGACTTTGCGTCATCGAAGCATAATATCAGCAAGGACCTCAAGAGGAGCTTGCAGAAACTTCGAAAGTCGATGCTGGACACCAAGCTGGAAAAGGCGGTCGGGACGGCCAAGTGTAAACCCGTGAAATCGGTGGAGTCGAGGTCTACCCAGACTGAGGCCCAAGGATTCGCGGACTCGGGCAAGGTCGAATCGACCGAAGGCGTGCCAGCTAAGACGGTGGTGCCAAAGTCTACCCAGACTGAGGCTCAAGTATTTGCGGGTACGTCGGGAGTGACTGCTTCAACGGAGCAGACACAAAAACGGGATGAGCTCCCTGGAAACCGCTCCAAAACGCGGAGGGTTACTACCCCGAACAAGGGTAGTGGGGCTGGGAAGCTGAACCCCGGCCAGGTACCTCCAAAACCGGGGGAGGAAGGACCTGGAAAGGTCCGTCCACCCAGGAAAGACGGTGGTAAGGGAATTTGGCAGGCTGAAAGTTCTCAGCCGCACCAGACCAGGGAAATAGAGGGAATGACGCCTCCTGGACCCTGGTCAAGAACAAGAGGAAACCGAAGACGTTAAGGGCCGAAAAGAAGGCCCAGGCGAATGAGGGTAGCAAGAAGTCTAGGGTAGGCGCCAATCGCTCCAGGGGCGATGCCCTAGTCATCACGGCGGACGAGGCTAAGTACTCGGATGTTTTGGAGGCGATAAGGAGTGACGTCAAGCTCGGTGAACTCGGCGCCGACGTACGTCGAATAAGACGTACCCGGATGGGCGAGATGATACTCGAGCTGAAGCGGGGCTTCTCGCAAAAGGGCGCCGCCTACAAGAAGTTGGCGGAGGAGGTCCTAGGCGAGACGGTCAAAGTGAGGGCACTCACGACGGAGGTGAATCTAAGGGTTGAAGACCTGGACGAGATCACTGAAGTCGAAGAGCTCGTCACGGCACTGCGACGACAGTGTGAAGTGGAGACGCCCACCGCAGCCGTTCGGCTACGGAAAGGTCCGGCAGGGACGCAGGTAGCATTGGTTCGGCTATCTGCAGCGGACGCCTCCAAGGTAGTCAAGTTAGGGAGCGTCAAGGTGGGATGGTCGGTATGTCCTGTGCGCATATACGAGCAACCCGAAGTTTGCTTCAAGTGCCTGGAACCGGGGCACAAGCAATGGGACTGCAAAGGCCCTGACAGAAGCAATCTCTGCCGACGCTGCGGATTGGAGGGACATAAGGCACAATGCTGCACGAACCCTCCCAATTGTTTGATTTGTTCCAGCAAAGCTGTGAACAGCAAGCACCCCATGGGGGTCTCGATGTGCCCGGCGTTTAAGCGTGCTGCAAAATCAAAGTGCAGGTAAAGCAGCTGGCTTGCTCGGCTTCGCCCGAGTGTTTGGTGTGCGCAGGTTTAGAGGAAACGGCGGAACACGTGTTGTTCGTGTGCTCACGTTTTCGCGCAATGCTAGACCACATGCTTGCCACATGTGGTCTGGACACTACCCCGGACAACCTAGTTCGGAGGATGTGTAAAGACGAAGTTGGCTGGAACGCCGTTTTATCGGCTATCGCCCAAATCGTCTCGGAGCTACACAGAAGGTGGCGCGTGGACTCAAGGATGGCTAGTTCAGGCGCAAATAAGAGGTGGTCAAAGGGATCGGAGTCGGCTTCATGGGTCATACCGGTGGTCATGCTTTGTGGTCGAACTCGATCCTTTTATCGAACAAGTGGCCGCGTGAAGAACAACATGGTATCGTCGCTTTCGCGGCGTCGGTCAACCGGGCGGGTTCCGAGCCCGAGGACGGAAAGGGGTCCTCGTCAAGGCTGGGGCAGGCGTAGGCACCGCGTCGGCAAGTCCCTCTGTGTGTTGGCGAACAGACCCTATCGCAGAAAGGTCAATTTGGGGTGCACGCGGCATCATCATTCTTGATACCAGTCGTGCAGAGGGAAGCAGGCGCGAAGTCGACCCTGCCCACCTTCCGAGGACATAGGGCGTGGTAAGGCCACCTAGAAAGCCGGCAATGCGCTGGCACGATACCATGGTGTTCTTCTAAAAAAGCGAGTCACGATGTTCGATGCTGCAAGGACACGCAGCTAACCTCGAGGGTGCGTCATGCACTGGCCCCCCCTTGAAGCATTACTTTCTGGTTGTACCGAAGGGACGATGGGCTTGGCGGCAATGGAAACGGTTTAGCTGGTCGGGGATGCAGTCCTGCCTCCCTCATTGGAGGTGGCCCCTAACCCAGCACTTCCTGGTCAACCCAGGATGTCTGTTGAGCAGATTCCCCCTCCATTGTTTAGGAAGAAAAAAAAAATACAGATATACATCATACATAAACACGTACACGATTTTTATTATATATTAGGTACATATATTATTGGAAGCGTTTGGTACGGGAGGTCCACGCTTTCTTCCTTTCCCCTCGATTCCAAGCTATTAAGTGACTTTAGGTATTCCTGAAGTCGCTCAATATCTAGGTGTCATCTCTGCGGTACATACTGCGTAGTTGGCCTGGCCATATGAAAAGAAAAATGACGGAATTCAGAAACCGTTATTTTCCAGGATGCTTTCAAGTATTGGCTACGCAAGTATGAGATTAGATTAGATTAGATTAGATTATCTGGGAAGTATGCCAATTGAAAACATTTGTTAAATTTATTAACCAAAACGGATAAAGAGCTCTCAGGAAGTTTTTTGATAAGTATGTAGAAAATACCATCATCACCCGGGGCTTTCATATTTTTAAATTTTCTAGTAATAGTTCTCACTTCATCCAAATTAGTTCCCAACGAAGGGTCAAAAACATTCTCTTGATTGAGAATGACTTCGAAGCTCCGTGTAACCTGATCCTCAATTGGACTAGTGAGACCTAGACTAAAATTATGGGCACTCTCGAACTGCTGAGCAAGTTTTTGAGCCTTTTCGCCATTTGTTAATAAAATTTTATTTCCCCCTTTAAGCGCTGGAATTGGCTTTTGAGGTTTTTTAAGAATTTTCGTTAATTTCCAAAATGGTTTCGAACTGGGATCCAACTTCGAGACATTATTCTCAAAGTTGGTATTTCTCAGAATAGCGAAACGTTTTTTAATTTCATTTTGCAAATCTCGCCAAATAACTTTCAACGCGGGATCGCGAGTTCTTTGGTATTGCATTCGCCTCACATTTTTAAGACGGATCAGTAGCTGAAGGTCGTCGTCAATAATAATGGAGTTGAATTTAATTTCACATTTAGGAATTGCAATGCCTCTGGCTTCGACAATTAGATTTGTCAAAGATACGAGAGCACTATCAATATCACTTTTGGTATCGAGAGGAATATCAACATCAAAATTCCTATCGATATACGTTTTATATAAATTCCAATCAGCTCTATGATAATTAAAAGTAGAGCTGATTGGATTGTTAATGGCTTCTTGTAAGATTTCAAACGTCACAGGAAGGTGATCAGAGTCAAAGTCAGCATGAGTTACCAATTGGCCACACAGCTGACTTGAATCCGTTAAAACTAAATTAATTGTAGAAGGATTTCGACTGGAAGAAAAACAGGTTGGTCCATTGGGATATTGAATAGTATAATATCCCGCAGAACAATCTTCAAATAAAATTTTACCATTGGAATTGCTTTGAGCATTATTCCATGAACGGTGTTTGGCATTGAAGTCACCAATTACGAAGAATTTTGATTTGTTGCGGGTCAGAATTTGAAGATCAGCTTTCAACAAATTCTTTTGCTGCCCATTGCATTGAAAAGGCAAGTAGGCTGCAATGAAGGAAAATTGTCCAAAATTTGTTTCAACAGAAACTCCCAAGGTTTCAAAAACTTTGGTTTCAAACGAAGAAAATAATTTATGTTTGATACGTCTATTAATGACAATGGTGACCCCACCACAGGCGCTGTCAAGACGATCATTTCTGTAGATAAAATAATTTGGATCTCTTTTAATGGAGAGTCCTGGTTTTAAATAAGTTTCTGTTATAATGGCAATATAAACATTATGAACTGTTGGGAAGTTGAATAATTCATCTTCCTTACCCTTTAGAGAGCGGGCATTTCAATTTAGAACTTTCACACAATTATTTGGATCCATTGAAACGGAGTCCGATAACATTTTTTTGTGTGTACTTTATACCAACCTGAACAGCTTCAGGAATGGTATTTGCTTTGAACATTGCATCAATCATGTGATGCAATTGTTCAGTTAAAAAATCAAAATCGGAAGCAGTCATGCTACCTGAATCGGCAACATGACCGTTATTTTCCGTTGGGACATGGGTATAAACCTCATTTTGAGAAGATAAATTTTGCCTATCAGCAGCGATATGTGCATACGTAGGTACTTTGGAAAAATTGGAATTTACTGAAGTGCTTGCTACCCGTTGACGAGCGGCAAAATTTGTTTGTGAATTGTGGTGGGTATGAATTGCTCGACCGGTAACCGGTTTCGAAATTTGAGCGTTTGAAAAATTTCTACCCGTCGAATCTGGGATCCGATTGGAATTTCCCGTCATCAATTTTGCACGGGTCCTTGTAAAGATCGTAACGGGATCAGTGGGTACAAATAGCGCTAAGAAGCACCGTTGAAATTTAAATAGCTACGGGTAGTATTAAAAACTTCCTTCCGCAAAGAGAGAAAGAACCGCACAGCACGAAAGCACGATGCGGTCTCTTCAAAAATACTTAATCCGTCGGTTTTCAAAGACATTATTACATTTGTTCAGGATCGGTTGATGCAAAGTTTAGCAAAATTGATGGATCGATTCATATAAATTGAAGTCGTACTAGTAATTTTTAAGTGGGAAGGGTTGCTTGGCCGAAACTCATTTCCATCTGGCCGAACGAGTTATACGGCCGAATAGGTCACTTTTCACCGTGAAAAGTGAGAAATGAGAAGTAAGAAATAATAATTGGGAAAAGAGGCGTCTGAGAATTGACAAGTGAGAAAAGCGAGGAGTGCGAAATAAAAAGTGAGACATTTCATTTCTCACTTATTACAGAAAGAAGTGAGAGCTTCCTGCTCCTCATTTTGCAGATCTAACTGTAGAAAGTGAGGAGTGCGAAGTGAAAAGTGAGACTTCTCACTTATTATTATTCTCTGGTAGAAAAAAACGGCCCATTACAGCAGTAGCCCGTCCTAATGCTGCAATGGTTTCATATATTGTGAAATCTCTAGATGCCCTAAATTGGGGCAGCTAAATAAGCAAATTTATTAGCTGGAAAAGACTATTTCTGGCTTAATAAGCGTTCACTCGCCTCCAATTAGAAACATTAAACACTATATGATTTGACTATGTAGCACATACAGCATAAATGAGCGAACCGCTCAAAATTTTTTTACCGAACATCTTCTTGAACTCATTTTGGGTTCACTTTATATAGGGTTTCTTACCCCATTCCCGGCCTAACATGCATACGACTGCATTATTTAATTGATATTTATGACAAGAAGCAACTTTTCCTGAATTTTGTGGGCCGTGCACTTCTGCAATGGGGTCCACTTCTGCTAAAAAATAAAAGCTATTCTTGCTAAACATCGTTTAAAATGTTTTTATTCGATTTAAATTAACGAGGTGCAGCACTCATTTCAGTCATAGCGAATGCATTTCCGGCACACTTGAAGCCAGTTCCCGGCCTAAACGAAATTTCACTCGATCTCTCAACATTTTACTCTCATTCTCTCTCGGGACGGTAGAAAATGCTACGTAAACAAAAATATGCACGTGCAATATGCAATATGCACAGATTCATTCACTTCTCCAAATTTCTTCCAAACACCTTTTGGTAGCACGGTGCGGCTAGAAGTTCTTAGGCCGCGATGAATTTTTGTTCGGTTTGAAGATACTTTTCTAAATATTTTCTAATGTGTTTATTTAAGTTCTGGTGAAACGACCAAATCGGAAGAATTGAAATTCGTTAGTTTAGAATTATTGTGTGGTGATTAACAACTTCAAGCAATGACTTTATCGAGATATGTGACGATTTTCAAATAGGTGTTTATATGATGATACCGTTTTGTAAAAGGGGAAGACTCACTCCGGCTCAGTGGTGTTGCAACGAAGAGCGAATATTCGGAATCTACATTTTCAGTTTCTATAATTGGATCAATTAGGAGTGAAATAAATGGTTGAAAAGTATTGAGTATTGTGCGAAATAAATGGGAGACTTTAAAAAAATTATCAATCATAAACCTACGACATCCAAAAAGTATGAATCTATAGTTTTCTGTGCAGTGAGCCGGGAATCGGGTCCATAGGCCCAAGTAGTGATTTACCCTACCTAGAATCGAGATAACAATATCTATATCAGCACGGCTGCACGGGTGGCATATCACTTTGATTTTTTTTTAAATTGGGTGGAGGAACTGTTCGTCACTACATCTCATAGCTCCCATGTTTATCTAATCAAAAATAAAGCAATGAAAAGCAATTTGATTTGTTTCTAATTTTTGTGATTTTTATCAGCAGTGAGCACACATGTTAGTAAAAAGAAGCGACAAGATTGGTGCTGTACTACTTTGTTTTGCGACTATATGCATTATTCAACTAGCGGATGGCAGATTTTTATACAGTTTTACATAAGAACCTCACATAAACTGTATAATAATTTGGCATATAAAATTTCAGAAGATTTTAATGCAATTGTTGCATTGAAATCTTACAGGTTTGTATTGTTCTAATATAATATCTGTATTACATCTGTAACTTACAGAATTTTATATGCATAGATTTTATACAATAATTGCCAGATTTGTTTTTCGGGTGTGTATTCAGTGAGGTGGAAAACGTTTCCCTACCCATTTGGTGAATGTTTACTACAAAAACTACGACCGATACAGCCAAAATGACGTGTTGCCGTGTAGAATTAAATTGTGGTTATTTTAACAACCGATGTTACAATCGATACAATGCATGTTTAAACCCTTTTAGAGTGTGCTAGGATAGAAATGCGCTTAATGTGCGATGTTTTTTCTTATATCACTTCAAATGCATGAGAAAAGCGATTTCTCTTACGTTCATTATGGAATTGTGGGTGAAGGCAGCCAACAGGCAGTCAATTTTCAAAACAAGATATAAATCTTCTAAATCTTTAAACCTTATGAGGTGACAGGAATTAAAGTTATTATATCGTCCCGAGCAGACGAAAATAGCTCAATAATATCAAATCTTGATAAGATATCAAAATGAGATATGGACATGATTGATATAAGAGATAAAAGATCAAACGACAATATCAATATTTTGCACTAAAATATCTTATAATCAATATATATGCTATTGGTTTGTTCTTATCCATAACATATCTTTATATTGAAATGATATTTCGGTGCAAATTTGTGATATTGTTGCCTGTTCTTTTATCTCTTATATCAATCAAGTCCATATCATGTTTTGTTATTCTGTTCATGGCTTCTGCCCGGGATAGTTATGAGTATCCTTCGAACACACGCGACGCGACTAACGTCGCTGTTGGTATGCAAGCGTAAACGAAACATTCCATGCTGCGACCTAGCAGTAGAGTCGCGGCCAGAGTTGCCCAGCGACAGCGACGGACGGATCGCGTGCGTTTGGAGGAACCTTGAAGGTCTATAAATTTGGGGTATAGCAAATGAAGCCTCCTGGTCGGAGTTCTAGCTAAAAAAAATATTCTAACATGCCATCCTTAATGCAATTAACGAGCGTCGACTTCATTCACCGCACAGCCGTGTACATCAAAGATCAGAGAAATTTTTATGTTTCCGCAAACTTTTCTTGCATTCACGGAGCCGCAGCAGGAGGGCCCTATACATCGTCCTGAGTTTGAATGCATTTGAATACGCGATAAATTTCACTTACTGATCCATTCATCCTGTCGTTCGATACGAACGAACCCAGCGGTACCCATTATTGAGTCAAGTGAGAGGGGGACTGGTCTATAGCGCCAAGTGTCCTACTTGTTTGAGATTTTTTTTTATTTCTCCATTTCTTTCACTACTGTTCGAGAACACGTCATCCCAGAGCTGAAAAGGTTTTTGAATAACGACCGCAAAGATTGGCCTTCCCGTGCATTGTGGTGAGAACGGGCGAGTTGCGGCGGCGACAGCGACGACGACGATGTCACCATCGTCATCGTTGTTGACGTTGGTTCAGTATCAAAAATCGACGGACGATTCCCCTCCCCTGTTCGTTTTAGAATGAATTGATTTAAAAAGAACTTTTTTTTGCTTTTTTTTCGATTGACTGAGAGCATAGAAAAGAAAATAGTACCGGTACATAATGGCATAGAATAGAGTTACGTGTTTTCAAACATAGCGTGGAGTTGTCTTCTTCGGTTCCATATTTCGACATAGGGTACATTATTATATTTAGAGTCCTTTATGTCAAAAGCGCCTTATCAATTGTTAAGAATTTGAACTTAGACAGTTTATTTTAAAACATAGAACGTTGAACAATTTGTAGAATGGGATAAATTTTGAAGCAGATAAGTTTCTCCATTTTTTCGGTTTACATAAATTTTTACCGATTCTTCCTAATTTTCGTCGATATGTTATGAATTTTATTTATTATAAAGGATAAACCAATAAATTAAAGCCCAGGAAAGATTGAAAGGGGTGCCTTAAATTACATAATGCCATGGAGAAAAAGCAGAGGTCAATCGTTACAAATAAAATGAAATATCCATACAAATGTGTTACTAGATAATAAAATTGTTTTAGCGTTACGTAAATTGTTAACGGCCCCTGTTCAAGGTATTAAAAATGAATCAAACCGAATTAATCAAATTTAAAAAGTAAATAAGTGTGATAAATCACGTAAAAAATGTTGCGTACAGGACAAAAAAAAACAGACCGGTCACTGCGTTCCGAAGATTTCTATTACTTTTCGTTCCAGAAAATTCGATAATAAATGAATGCAAAACAGAGATCTAATAGAAATAATGGAGCTTAATATATATATATATATATATATATATATATATATATATATATATATATATATATATATTATTTTTAAATCAAACGAGATGAATTTATTTGGGTTATTATTTGTTACTATTTGTTAAATTCAATCTCTCCCCTCGGTGAAAACAATATCAGTAAACGTCATATTTAGGCACTGATTCCAAAGTAGTACGCCACCCTGGTTCTGTTGGAACAAGATTTTTTATAATGTTCTCCCAAATATAATACCGAGAAGATCTGCCACACAATAAAAGATGTCAATGAAAGTTGCTGGTCCTATTCTTCCACCTATCAGCAGCGGCGTCAGTTCTGCAATTAATTTCTCTTTATCTATTCTTCCGCTCTTCCGGTAGCGAAGACGAGGGAGCGAAAAGTGCTTTCCGGTAGAACACGTGCCGATCGAAAGTGCGTTCTTGGAAATTGGGACAAATGTTGCTCGACACTGCCGGGTGTGGTGATTCAGATTTGGGTAAATTTATGAGCACATGACGCGACGTGTGTGCGTTTGATGACATCTCTTTACGCATAGTCTGACGGTATCCAATCGAACCGAAAGATTTGTGATCTCAAGACGTTTTCCTTATTGATTTATGCCTTGGCTTTCTTTGCAGTTTTATAAGCATTTATTTACATAAACTCCTGGTTTCAATCCCAGGTTTGACCCATTTTTGCTTTGCATCCTATTCGGTGCGTCTGATCATTAATAGAACGTTTTCTTATATGGCTAGACATTTTCAGTCTGACTAGGCTGGATAATCTTTGAAGGTTGTGGGTTAGGGTGTCCCAAAAAAACCCTATGTTCGAAAAGTCATGGTGCTCAAGCCTTATATGAAAGATAATCGTATCTTGAGCATTTCTGTAGAACAGCGGTTCTCAACCTTTTTGATGAGTGGTACTTCTTGAGGCTTTGTCATTGCTTGAGGTACCTCTTAAGAATTTTTTTCTGCAAATTTAAACTATAGCCGGAATTGTGACGTAATTTTTACATTACATGCAAACGCACCAGCAAAACAATGGTTATTCGCAATTTTTTACTTAACTTTAATCCAAAAATATATTTGAATTATTCAGAGATATTCCTCTATTTAATTTTTAAATTTATTCTTAAAAAATAGCGTTGTAACAGATTTATAATACGAACTCCCTTGCAATTGGTGCTAGTCGACGGCATAAAATTTGGGGAGTACCTTGTAGGCGGCATTCAGCAATGTAATTGCGCGGTAGTTGCTACAATCCAGCTTATCGCCCTTTTTGTAGATGGGATATACGACACCTTCCATCCACTCCTGCGGCAAAACTTCATTCATTTTCATTTTCATTTCATTTATTTAGTTAACATCTAAACAGATAACACTGAATCAACAATTTGACGCCACAATACACGGTTCGAGGCCGCATCTCTCCATCCTCGGATACGCCCCACGCTCGCCAAGTCGTTCTGCACCTGGTCTGCCCATCTCGCTCGCTGCGCTCCACGCCGTCTCGTACCTGCCGGATCGGAGGCGAACACCATCTTTGCAGGGTTGCTGTCCGGCATTCTTGCAACATGTCCTGCCCATCGTACCCTTCCGGCTTTAGCTACCTTCTGGATACTGGGTTCGCCGTAGAGTTGGGCAAAACTTCCTCCTCCCAAATATTGGTAATGACCCAGTGCAGCGCTCTAGCCAGTGCCTCACCACCGTGTTTTAATAGCTGAATTAAAATCGATTACTAATTATTGGAACTATTAATTAAGATGCGGTTTTCGTTGGGTGAAAGCTCTTGAGTATTTTTTCCAGCTATTCAGGTTTTCTTTTAACTTACGCTTAATGGGGAAGCGTCATTATCGGTATAATGAAAAAATAAATTTCTCCATACTTATTTGCATGCAAACTTGAAACGGCTTGTGCTAAATCAGTTTTAATCCAAATGAGCTCAAATTTTCAGAGGACACTCAGAACATGATGAAGAATCAGATGAGCGCTGTGGAGCACGGTTTTTTGAACCACCCTAGCCCACACATCATCTATTTATCGACTTCAAAGCCGCATATGATACAATCGATCAGGAACAGCTATGGCAGCTAATGCACGGAAACGGATTTCCGGATAAATGGATAGTTCGAGTCTGTGGGGTATTCTCGAGTCCTTTTGAAATGCGCGGAGGCTTACGGCAGGGTGATAGTCTTTGTTACCGACAGAATCGGTAACAATAAATGAATAATATTGTTAATACTTGCTATTGAAATACTAAAACTAAATAAAAATTAATCAAACATATTTATATTTCAATATAATTTTAATAAACTGTGAACCCCTGGTTGTGTTAAAAATTGAGCAAATAGAGAACAGATTACGACTTCCAGATTTGGAGGAATGAGGAAATGGAAAAAAGAGCATCATTGAGGTTTAATATGGGAGAGATTTGGACACTTTGGATTGGAAAACATGGAGAGAAGCGCGTTTGGTTTCGGGACACTTAAGTCCGGTATAGAAAGCGAACAACACGTATTTAAAAAAAATTCTCACAAGTCAGTGGTTGAATCGGGTAGTGAAAAATCAAAAGTGGAGTGCGTGGGACGCTAAGGAAAGTCCTTCAAATTGCGAAAATTAATTTGGTCACATCGTGAGATCCGATCTCTCCTCGTCAATTGGGAGTAAGATTGTCTTTCCCACGTCATATCTACGGGACGCCCGGTCCACGCTATGCTGCTTTCAAGCGTGGCCCCGGTTCTAAAATCACCCGGACACCCAAGTTCCTAGTCAAATGCCAATCGATCGTAGAAGATATGTTCAACCCTGTCATAACCCTGCATACAGTACACATCTGCATGCATCGCCAGCATCCATTAGTGACCGCATGCGTGACGGCTCGTAAAACCATTTTCGATGCACGGTACCGTCCAGATGTTTGGTTTCACCGACGACATTGATATTATGGCACGTTACTTTGAGAGGATGGAGGAAGCCTTCATTAGACTGAAAAGCGAAGCTAAACGGATTGGAGTAGTCATCAACACGACGAAGACGAAGTACATGACAGAAAGATGCTCAAGAGATGACAATATAAGCCACCCACCACGAGTTTTTATCGGTGGTGACGAAATCGAGGTGGTTGAAGAATTCGTGTACTTGGTCTCACTGGTGGCCTTCGATAACGATACCAGCAGAGAAACCGGAGTCGCATCATGGCAGGAAATCGTACGTACTTTGGACTCCGCAAAACGCTCCGATCGAATAGAGTGCGCTGCCGTACCAAACTGACTATCTACAAAACGCGTATTAGACTGGTAGTTCTATATTAACACGCGACCTGAACGATACTCGGAGAGGACCAACGCGCACTGGGTGTTTTCGAAAGGAAAGTGCTGCGTACCATCTATGGTGGGGTGCAGATGGCGGACGGTACGTGGAGGAGGCGAATGAACCACCTTTCCAGGTCCTTCCTCCCCCGGTTTTGGAGGTACCTGACCGGGGTTCAGCTTCCCAGCCCCACTACCCTTGTTCGGGGTAGTAACCCTCCGCGTTTTGGAGCGGCCCCCAGGGAGATCATCCCCTGGAGACTGTCTCCCCCGTTTTTGTGTCTGCTCCGTTGGAGCAGCCACCCCCGACGTACCCGCAAATACTTGAGCCTCAGTCTGGGTAGACTTTGGTACCACCGTCTTCGCTGGCACGCCTTCGGTCGATTCGACCTTGCCCGAGTCCGCGAATCCTTGGGCCTCAGTCTGGGTAGACCTCGACTCCACCGATTTCACGGGTTTACACTTGGCCGTCCCGACCGCCCTCTCCAGCTTGGCGTCCAGCAACGACTTTCGAAGTTTCTGCAAGCTCCTCTTGAGGTCCTTGCTGATATTATGCTTCGATGACGCAAAGTCGATGATGCCGTCCAGCTGTTCCGTTGCCACCTCGAAGGCCGAAAGCCCATCGCGTTTGCGGTTCATCGCCTCCACAAGCCATGGGCCGTCAATAACCCCTACCGGCGTTTTTCTAGCCGAGAGGAAGGTTGAGTGACCCACGCTGGCGCTGCGCACTGAGCTGCCGACTATTGCCTCTGGCCTCCTAGGCGGAGACCTGAACAACCCACCTCTTGCGAAGGGGTTGTCGCCTACACTACTAACACTAATTGAAGAATTGACTTGGTTTTCCATTTTGGTCCCACGAGTTGCTCACCAGACTTTCTGTGTGCGGAGGTCATACCTCCATTATTTGCAACCAAATACGGGCACGCCAGTGAGGAGAGAAGCTTTTTTTACAGACGGGTCGAAAATGGATGACTCCACTGGTTTCGGTGTTTTCAACGTTTTTCGTAGCGCCTATTTTAAGCTCAAAGAGCCTTGTTCCGTGTATACTGCTGAGCTAGCAGCTATACACTATTCATTCGAGCAAATCGCATCCCTACCTCCTGACCACTTTTTCATCTTCACCGACAGTCTAAGTTCCTTTGAGGCTGTTCGGTCAATGAAACCGGTTAAGCACTCAGCGTATCTTCTGAATGGGATACGGAAAGCTTTGAGTGCCTTATCACAACGGTCTTACACAAACACCATGGCTTGGGTCCCTTCTCATTGCTCGATCCCGGGAAATGAGAAAGTGGACTCTTTGGCTTAGGTGGGCGCTATGGAAGGTGATATTTACGATCGGAAAATCACTTTCGATGATTATTTCACATTAGTTCGTCAGGAAACCTTGAACAGCTGGCAACATAAATGGACAAATGGGGAGTTGGGTAGATGGCTGTATTCAATTCGCCCGCAGGTATCGAAGTGTCCATGGTTCAAAAAATTGAATATGGGACTTCATTCGAACCATGTGTCGTCTAATGTCCGATCACTACACTTTAAATGCACATCTTTTCAGAGTGGGGCTCTCGGAAGGTAATCTCTGTGTTTGCGGCGAGGATTATCAGGACATCGATCATGTCGTGTGGGCGTGCGAGGAGCATTGTGGCCCCAGATCTGCGCTAACTGAACTTCTCCGGGTCCGAGGAAAACAACCAAAGCCTATTAGGGAAGTGTTGTCGGGCCTTGATCTAGAGTACATGTCCCTGGTCCACCAATTTTTGAAAGTTGCTGATGTAAAACTGTAATCATTGACTGACCATTCCCTTGTCTGTCGTACCCCATATCGAATGTCTTCCTCTTGTTGTACATTCCCATGTCTGTCGTTAATCCTTTCCGTATGTCTTCATCTCGTCGTTGTCTCTCAAAAAAAGTTTGTTTGTCCCGTTACAGATGTAAAAATGCGAGGAATGTCAACTTTGTGAACATCAGCATCGTAATTACTTAAGCACCCTAAAATCCTTTCCTTTCCTGCTGTATTATTTTATTCTCTAACCTCGACTAAACCGCAAACCGCGAGACTTTCGGTTCCCCAAAACTAACACTATGTATAAGAATCAAGAAATGTATTGTTAAACTTGATTTCGGCTCCGTAACGCTTCACGGCAAATGAGCCTTCCAAATAAACGAAAGATTGAAAAAAAAAACGATCCGATAGGTACAAGAAGACGAGGTGCACAGAAAATTAGTTTCCAAACGAAACGTCAAAAACTGTACTTCAGGCAAGTTTTGGCTTAATTTGATTTGAAACTCCCATCAGGAGAGTGATCCCAAACTTATGACCGGTTCACTATATAGTGGGTGAACCCAAACTTTTGGCCGATGCATACCCATGCACTTAAATAAATATTTTGATTTTTTAAAATATAATTAAATTTTTCCGCCGGAATTTTATTAATGCCTCTCAACGATGATATAAATTGGGCTCCATACCACTATTTATTTCGAAATTTTGTGGGCTCGATTTCGAGAAAAATCAACATATATTTTGCATCATAAATTTAAGAATAATGTGTGTCTCAATATTACCTTAGTAGATTAAATATTAAATATTGTTCGTTTTAAACACCTACAATGCAAGATCTACTCATAATCTATATACTGAGCTAACAATACCCGAAATCGGATGTAAGATGGCAAAAATACGTCAAAAAACTTTTGCTTATACTTTTCGAGGGTGAACCCAAACTTTTGGCCGGGATTGTAGATCTGTGTGAGCGTCATCTTCGCATTGATGATATCGGATCCGACGGTTTACAAGGTCACGTTAGTCTCCCCTGACAGCTTTACTGAGGCTTTGGTCCGATTCGCGAATTAAAATCAAATTAAACTTAAAAGTGACAGTTCGGAAATTATGAAATCCCCCGCTCATAAGAATGGCTGGTGCTACCCAGCAAGACCAACAAAACATCTATCAAAAACGATTCAACATCTGTCAAAAGTAATCTTGCTCTGCGAGTAGGGTTATTTGGAAATTATTGAACTGTCATTTTTAAGTTTAATTTGATTTTAATCCGCGAATCGGACCAAAGCCTGAATGTAAGGTACATATGATCATTAAAAGAAACAATTGATTTCAGATTGTAACTTAAATGTCAAAAAATGTTAAAAATCAACTTTTTTTTTATGTCTTTATTATCGAGACTTTCAGCCCAAGGCTGGCTCGTCTCGTAAACCCTAATCAACTGTTTACATAAAAAAAAATTATTTTTCTAATTTCTTCATCAGTTACTTCAGCAACATTATTAGCGCTTTTCAGCTTTTTTCCTAGAAGAAAATACATATAAAACGACATTGTGAATAATATGAACTGGAATATCTCCTTCTAACTATATATAACAAACAAACACAGCAAATAGTTTTGAAAATTCAACGACGTGTAAAATTGCAGCAAGGCCCAACAAACGAATAAACACTCGATGTTCAATTTAATTTGATTGAATTTTACAACCGAGTACGGTTTAAATTTATTTCGATTTAAAATAACAGTAAGATCTATTGAATGTTACGTTTATTTGCATGCTCCAAATATGTGCATGAAAATACATTTAAATTCACAACATATTTTTATCTGTGATGATACTAAATTTTCGTCGAATTACAAACTTGCAGGTTGATTGCTTATTTTCACTGTGTGGATAAGGGATGAAGAGCTCGCAGCTCGATGCCTAGTGAAATATAGACAAATCTTATCTCAAACACCCTTGATTCGAAGCCGCGCAACTTACTGATTGCGCTAATTTGAACAGTTTCTAGGATATTACGGTTAGATTTTTTTATAATTTAGAATAAAAATTATCAAAAATACTTTTATATTCTATCAAGCGCACAATTCTTCTTGAAGCAAAAATATCTGCAGTAGCACCCATCAACAACATCGCCAGCAACCAACTCGCTGAACGAGCCTTTCCAATGAAGCGTTTTTCATCCCTTGGTCATATTCATCGGTATCAAAGCGGGGGCCGTTCGCCGGTCGTTCGTTTGTATAGGCTGGATGGCATGGCATGTGATGAGATAGAGCGCACCCGTGCCGTGCAGCAGCAGCAGCAGCAGTCAGGCGAAAGAGCGAACGACCGGGCGGGCCGGGCTTTGGCTGCTTTGGTTGGGTATTGATGATAACTGGAATCGCAGGAATGGAGCTGGAACGAGATTTCAGTGAAGCGTTCCTTAATTCGCTCTGCAATAAACGGGAGATACGAGGGAGAGTGCACGATAAAAGAAGAAAGGATCACAGGAATTGCGGACCGTCAAGTAGAACGTCGCCTGTACGGCATCAGCGTCAGAGGGTGCTGGCTGGAGGCTGCGAGGGAAGCTTGCGGTGAAGCGTGGCACATTTCAAGCTCGGGATTTTTGAAGAGTGGATACCCACCCGGCGTGGATACGTTGTTGGATCCAGGATGAAACGATGAGCAGACGGCCGCACGTCGGAGCCGGGCAGTGCAGCATCTGGAGTCGGTTTGGACCGGGGAGAGACGACAGGATGTAAGGTTTAATTGTTCTTTGTTCCCTTTGGTGAATACGAAAGGACTTAATTATCAATCGTGTCCAGCATCGGTAGCGGCAGGCTTAGCAACGTGATGGCCCAACAGTGAGTCATGCATCAGGCTGGCTGCTTGGGATGGACGTCGTGTGGCTAAACAGATCATTGACAGTGACCTTGATTATGTGAAGAGAAATTTTAAAGCAATCGATATATTTGGAAGAGACTTATCTCAGATCGTTCCTCAGAGGCATAACGCACCTTGACACATTACGTGTCAAGCCACAGCGAACGCATAATTAGAAGAACATATTCAAAATATCGAGAAACGTACGATTAGTAACACCTTTTCAAAATCTTTATGAAACAAACATACAGATGTATAATGTTTGAAATTGTCGTGGAAAATGTGTCTTATCCATGGATTTGATTCAATGTATGCAAATGGATTTCTTTATTTCTTCAGCAGATATGTTCATAATAATTTCCAATGTGTTTGTATGATCTTTCCTCATGCAGAAATCACGAGTCAAGTTGAGTAAATCGTAAAAAAAACTAGAATTAAGGTTCGTATGGAAATTTTGCATGCGCAGTTTGGTACGCATATTTTTGCCTATTACGCAGGCAGGACATCGTCTGCTTGCTCAACTAGTTTATATTATAAACATCCTTTGAAAATACTTCAACTTCTTGAATTTCACTTCAAATTTCTTCATTTTTTTTTTAGTAATTCCTTTGAGAATATCTTCTGGAAAACCATCGTGAAATCCACCCGAAATTATTTCAAGAATCCATCCAAAAAATTCTACAGTTATTCAACCAGGATTTCCTTTTCCGGACTCCTGGAAGTCAATTGAGAAATTAATTTCATCGAAAATTCCCTCATGTTTTTTTTTTTTAAGTTTTCTAAATCGGAAATCCATCGCAAATTTCTTAAGGAGCTTCTTCAAGAAAACCTTTAGGACAGACTTGATTCATGAAATTTTTAAAGAACTCTTTCTAATAATTTAACAAAAAATCTATCGTTACTTCCGGCAGGAGGAATATACCGGAGCAATTTCTGGGTTCATAAGGGTTCGTACAGATATTAAGTGAGCAATTTTTCTGGGATCTGACTACCCCTCCCCCCGTGTAAGATTTTTTCATGCAAATATATTTTTATTTATATGGTGCGTGAGAAAACGACAGACCTACCCTCCCCCAGAAACTGTTGAAGAAACTCGAGAACGAGAAGGTAGGAGTATTTTTGGAAGAATTGTCGAGGAGGAAATTAGGATGCAAGTACAAAGAAAAGAACAAGAAATAGCTTTCGGAAGGAATTTCTGTAAATGTTTCTGTGGGGATTGCCGGGAGAACTTCAAATATATAATTTCCGAAGCAAAATTGCATTCCCTAGTACAAAGTACTGAAGAATTCCAAAACTATTCTCCTGGGGCTGCTTGGAGGAATGTTTTGAGATATTCCCGGAGGAATATCCGGATTAAATTCTGGAGGAATTAGCAATTGAATTTCCATGACTATACCTAGAATAACTTCCAGAGACATTTCCGGAAGAATTCTCAAGGGTGGGTGGGAGTTGCGTTAGAAATTCTATGTGAGATTCGAAAGGAGTTCAGTGGCAATTTATGAAGAGTTCTTGGACGAATCAGAGAGAATTTCAGAACAAATATCACTGGTGGACATTCTAGAGGAATATCTGTTACGAAATCTAAATAATCTGAGTTACTGGAGTAATTCACGGTGAAATTTTGCAATAGCTCCTATTAATTTTTTGAAGGGATTTTGGATTTTTCAGGAACTTTCGGTGGAATTCCTGCAGGAATCAACGGAGGAATTCTCGCTTCCGGACCTACTACGTAAAGAACTAATTAAGAAATTCCTGGAAAAACCTCCGACAAAACACTTCAAGAAGAAGCTTGCTGAGAAATTTGGATCAAAATTTTGTAGGAGTTCCGGAAAGAATTCTTAGAAGAACTTTAGGAGGAATTTCCGGAGAAAATTTAAGAGAAACTTGCAGACGAAATCCTGGGGCAACCATCGGATGGACTCATGGGGGAACTTACATACAAAATCCTGGAGCATCATCCAGAGGAATTCCTGGTGGAACTTCTGGAGGAAGCTGAATTCTGAAGAAACTCCCGGACGAAATCCTGGAGAAATTTTCGGACGAAGTCCTGAAGGAACTTCCAGGATGAACTCTTTACCAACTTCCGGACGAAATCCTGGAGGATCTTCCGGACGAAATCCTGGAGGAACTTCTGGACAAAATCCTGGAAGAACTTACAGGCGACATCCTGGAAGAACTCCTGGACGAAATTCTGGAGGAACTCCTGAACGAAATTCTGGAGGAATTTCCGAACGAAATCCTGGAGGAACTTTCGGAATAATTCCTGGAGATACTTCCGAAGAAATTTCTAGAGGAATGTCCAAAGGAATTACTTTATGAACTTCCCATCGAAGTTGTGGAATTCGTTGAGGTACACGCAAAAAAAAACGTTCATGAATTCGTGAACTAACAAGTTCACGGTGTATTTTTTCGTGAACAACAGCCACGGATTCGGGAACAAAGTAAGGTTTCCGGAACGTTCTTATAAAGAAACTTCTTTGGACATTCCTCTTAAAATTTCTTCGGAAGTATCTCCAGGAATTATTTCGAAAGTTCCTCCAGCATTTCGTTCGGAAATTCCTCCAGAATTTCGTTCAGGAGTTCCTCCAGAATTTCGTCCAGGAGTTCTTCCAGGATGTCGCCTGTAAGTTCTCCCAAGATTTTGTCCAGAAGTTCTTCCAGAATTTCTTCCGGGAGTTCCTCCAGGATTTCGTCCGAAAATTCCTCTAGAATTTCGTCCGAACGTTCCTCCTGAAAGTTTGATAGTTCTTCCAGGATTTCGTCCAGGAGTTCATCCAGGATTCCGCATGAAAATTCCTCCAGGATTTCGCCCGGAGATTCCTTTAAGATTTCGCTTGGAAGCTCCACCAGGAATCGTCCGGTAGTTTCTCCAGGATTTTGTCTGGAAGTTCCTCCAGGAATTCTTCCGGAAGTTCATTTAGGATTTCTTCCAGAAGTTCCTCCAAAAACTTTCGCGGAAGTTCCTCCAGAATGTCGTCCAGAAGTACCTCCAGCATTTCATCCAGAAGTTCCCCAACGGCTTCGTCCAGAAGTTCCTCCAAGGTTTCGTCCGAAAGTTCCACCAGAATTTCGTCTAGGATTTCGTATGGAAGTATCTCCAGGATTTCGTTAGGAAGTTCTTCCAGGATTTCGTCTGTAAGTTCCTCTAGGGTTTCATCTAGAAAATCCTTCAGGATTTCGTCCGGAAGAACCTCCAGGATTTCGTCCGGAAGTTCTTCTAAGAATTCTTTCCAGAACTCCTACACAATTTTGATCCAAATTTCTCAGCAAGCTTCTTCTTGAAGTGTTTTGTCGGAGGTTTTTCCAGGAATTTCTCGTCCAAGAACTCTCCATAAATTGCCACTGAACTCCTTTCGAATATCACATAGAATTTCTAACGCAACTCCCACCCACCCTAGGAATTCTTCTGGAAATATCTCTGGAAGTTATTCTAGGTATAGTCATAGAAATTCAATTGCGAATCCTTCCAGAATTTATTCCGGAAATTCCTTCAGTTATTTCTTCATGAATTAAATCACTGTGTATTTTTGCTGGTTCACGAATTCGGGAACGCTTTTTTTGCGTGTTCTTATGAAGAAATTTTGACGCTTGAATTTCATTTACGCCGCCACCGCAGGCTGAAACTGATGTTTCACACCGCCGCCGGTAAAATTTCTATCTGCGCACAGGTTTATATTTAACTACATTGAATTGTAAGAAACTAAGGATAATTACGTCGAATCGCTAGAGACGCACACTGCTGAATATTTTTTTTTGCAACAACCACTCGCCGACGCGCGATTGTGATTCTGCTACTGTCGTCGCCAAGCGATTATTATTCCCTTTGAAAAAAAATTGTCTCTGATCGGCGGAATCTTTACGATTGAACTGTCTCCCATTGATAAACGAATGTGTTAAAGGCTTTGAAGAAAATTCGTATCGATTTAACATTCCCTTGTATAAAGTTGTGCTTATGAAAAAAAAAATACACCCAACCAGCGGATGGCGGATTTTAATACAGTTCTGCTTAAGAACCTTACAGAAACCAAGACAGAAACTGTATAATAATTGGACATATACAATTTCGGAAGATTTTAATACAATATCTGTAAAAAAAGCTTACAAAATTGTATATGCCCAGATTGTTTTTTGGGTGTACCTTCAATAATGCGCATTTCCAAACCCTCATAGCTACAAAACCAAAGACAGAATCTTTTGAAAAATTTCATTCGACTGCTACTTATTATTGTATTGTCTCTTATCGACGCGCGCTTGTGATGCCGCTACTGACGGCTACGATTGAAAAGAACTGGTTTGTTTTCAGTAATGTGCGTTTCAGTAACAAATCAAAAGTCAGAATTCTGCTAGAAAATTTCACTTTTCGTTGATGGCCACTGCTCGAACCGAAACTGAAGCCCCGATTCCGCTACCGACGCGCCAAGCAATTATGTTTGTTACTTTGAAGGAAGTTCGTCTTAGCTTGGATTCCAATAATTTTCCGGTCATTAGCTACGGCACTTTCAATCGCTACCCGACGCTATGGTCTATTCTCTGCCCGGCGATCGGCTCCGCTGCCGATGGAGCGTCGTTTCCGCTCTTCGTAAATGCTCAAACGCAAATGCCGAGCGAGCCTGAAATACGAGTCTTTTTATGCATAAAGAAAATGAATCCCTGTAGTCCCGCCCCTTTGGTGAGTGTTGTGGTTGCACATAATATTTGCACCATACCGAATAACAAAGAGGCGAGACTAATGGTCCTTCTTTATTGATTACGAGAAAGCAGGTCAGACTCAACGTCCGAGCTGTTCGGACGTGTTCTCCTGGTACCAGCAAAGAAACTAGCGACTATAGAGCTTGCTCCAGCGTTTCGATCCACAATCAGATCCTTGTGGGATAGTTTGATGTGGACACCGGTTAGCCTAGCACACGGGTGGCCTATTAATTCTTGGCTTGTTGGCTATTACGCAGTAACTGCATAGAAAAAACCGGAAGGTCGCTTAGAAACGTGTTTATTCTGATTCGCGTGTCGGTCGGTCGTCAAGTAAATGCCGCGTCGGCGTAAGAAGACCAGTCGGTAAACCAGTTATCCAATACAACTGTCAGTACCACGGATCTGACAAACACAATGAAGAAGAAGAAGGGCGACAATCGAAAGATGTCACCGTCGGGCAGCACCCCGAAGCTGTCGCAATCGAAACATCGTCGAGAGGAGGATGAACAATCCGTCCTCGAAAACATCCTATCAAGCAATCGGTTCAACACCGGTGGCGTTGCAATCAACGACAGCGACCTAGACGAGAAAGTCGAAGAAGAACAGAAGCGTTAAGCTGCTCCGAAGAAGAAACCTCTACTGATAATGGTGAAAAATGAAGGTGTTAGAAGCAAAGGGGTGTAAGTGACAAAAAAACAATTTTTGAGATAAATGTAGCACGTGATTCTTCGTCGCAAAATATTGCTCAAGATGAAATTCCACATATTTTAAAAAATGATAACAAGTGATTTCAATTTGAAGTCAAAGGGATACAAGCGCATATGAAATATATTGTTGCGTGTAAATTGATCTCTTCATATACAAACACATCACCACCTTTGATCGATTCCAGGACCTACGGATTGTCCCCGGGAACCTGTAGAAGGGCACATTTCAGTTTTGGCACCAACGCTAGTCATTCAACGGCTCGATGCTTATGGTTTTCTATCAGGTAGCGAGGTATGAATATAAAATAGATCATTGACTACTTTGATTGCTTCCGGAACCAACAGATTACCCAAGGGTTACCTGCAGAAGGATGATTTTTTGTTTCTGCGCAAGAGCTACACAGAAAAAACAAACATTGTTTTAATAAGTATTTTGCCTTTTTGATTTAAAAAGCTTTAGATTTTCTTCAATATAAAAGTAGAATTAATTCACGTAAAAGTTGTGCATTAACATTAAAAGTATTTTTCACCTACTTAGATTGTGTATTTAAAAGTTTTTCTTTTCAACAAAAACATTCTAAAATTGTCAAAACACTTATTTCAAATTATTATTTTTTTCTTTTCTGACAGTGTCATTTGCTGTGACAATGACAGTGTCATTATCGCTTGCCGGCGGATTTTGGCAGTTTTGATTTTTTGTCATAAATTTATTAACAAAAACTAAAATTTTTTCACTGGTGCCTTAGTAGATCCTAACGACACAGGTAAGTAAATAATTATAATATTAGACTGCATGATTAATTGTTTAGCATAATGCTTCGTCGATTCATTGTTTGCTAATGTTTTGACATTTTTCTTTTCCAGGGCCAGATCTTTTATCATCGGATTTAAAATGCTCTTCAGTTTTGACGGGAAACATCGACATGCAAAATGGTTTCGCAGAAATTATCTTCCTGGCCCTTCTGACTTACTTATCGCTTGGAACCGGAAGGTAGGTAATTATTTTTAGGTCGCGTGAGAAGCAAAAACGAAAGATATGGAACATTTTTTCTCATCTTGGCAGGCAAAACTCTCTCTAGATAGCAACGATGTGGACCCGGATTAGGCGTTGCATAACATCTTGGGAGCATCCTTTCGTGTTTGCTATGTTATCGAACCCATAATGAACGAAATAAGAACATTTGAAAAGAAAAACTAAAGCCATTACGATTTATTTATTTGAATTAGAAAAGGATAAAAGGAGGGTTAGGATTAAGAGGTTTGGTTATATGGAAATTTAAACTACATTTCTAAATAAAATCAATTCTCTCTTTTGATTTGACAATCCTACAATTTTATTTCGAAAGTTCAAACTTTTAATTTCAAAGCGGCACGCTATTTTTTAACAGTGGGCGTAACAAAAGTTTACGTACTTTTATTTTGAACATACGCAACTCTCTACGAAAAAGAACCAACGCAACTTTTTATTTTTACCAACGATATTTTTAATTTTAATAATGATTTTTCTTTCTGTGTAGTCATAGTCATACGTCGTCATAGTCATACGTCGTCATAGTCGCTTACTGATCAAAAACGAATGACTAGTTTTGGCGTCAAAACTTTAATAACCCCGTCTATAAGATCACCTGGAGCAATCCATAGGTCCGGAAGTTATCAGAATAGCCAATAATCCATTTTATGTTTATTCCTCGCTTCATGATCGCAAAGCATGAAAAAAGAGTAGTCGAATGACTTCTTTTGGCGCTCAAACTGAAATGTCCTCTTCTACAGGCTCTTCTGGAACAATCTGTAGGTTTCGGAAGCGGTCAGAATCTTATATTCAAACATCGCTTCCTGATCGAAAACCATGAAAAACAGCGTTCGATCAGTTTTGGCGCCAAAACAGGAATGCCTTCTTCTATAGGTTCCCTTGGGACAGTTGGTAGGTCCTAGAAATGGTCAGAGTCGTCAATGGTCCATTTTATATTCATACTGCGCTTCCTGATAGAAAACCATGAAAAAGAGCCGTCCAAAGACTTGTTTTGACGCTTAAACAGAAATGTTTCCTTCAACAGATTTCCTTGGAGCAATGGAAGCGGTCAAAATCGTCAGTGGTCCATTTTATATTCATACCTCGGTTTCTGATAGAAAACAATAAAAAACGAACCGTCGAATGACCAGTTTTGGCGCTAAAACCCTTCTACAAATTCACCGGGGACAATCCGTAGGTCTCGAAATCGGTCAAAGCCATCAGTGGTCCATTTTATATTCATACCTCGCTTCATGATAGAAAACCATGAAAAACGAACCGTCGAATGACCAGTTTTGGCGCTAAAACTGAAATGTCCCCTTCTACAGGTTCCCCGGAGACAATCCGTAGGTCCCGGAATCGGTCAGAGCCGTCAATGGTCCATTTTATATTTGTACCTCGCTTCCTGATAGAAAACCATGAAAAACGAACCGTCGAATGACCAGTTTTGACGCTAAAACTGAAATGTCCCCTTCTACAGGTTCCCGGGGACAATCCGTAGGTCCCGGAATCGGTCAAAGCCGTCAGTGGTCCATTTTATATTCGTACCTCGCTTCCTGATAGAAAACCATGAAAAACGAACCGTCGAATGACCAGTTTTGACGCTAAAACTGAAATGTCCCCTTCTACAGGTTCCCTGGTGACAATCCGTAGGTCCCGGAATCGGTTAGAGCCGTCAATGGTCCATTTTATATTTGTACCTCGCTTCCTGATAGAAAACCATGAAAAACAAACCGTCGAATGACCAGTTTTGGCGCTAAAACTGAAATGTCCCCTTCTACAGGTTCCCCGGGGGCACCCCAGCGACTTTAGGATTCGTCTTTTTAATTGGTTTTTCATTATTGACGTATCAGAAGACTTTTGGAATATAATCATAATGGAAGATCGGTCAAAAAGCTTGATTCAAATGAATTTGTGGCCTGGTCCCTTTTAAAACTCCCGATCGGCACCGATTCTAAACAAATGGCCATATCTCACTTGATCCTGGTCCGATTCCGAATTTCAACATATGGTTCTAATCAGAAAGAGCCCTACTTTATTTGTGGTTACTAATATTATTCTGTTTTTAACCACAACTTATCCTAATACCCACCACAAATTCACGATTCTGAACCTACCTTCGAAAATCCCGGAATATCTCCGGTATCCGATGACCGTGGACATATGGTGAAACTACATTAAATTTCTAGTTCAGACATCCCTGAATTGTCAAAATCGGACAATAATTGACATAGTTACAACACATCTAATTATGCCCAAAATTTGCCTATCCCAGTTATTTTGGACATCCCCTGTACATTCAAAAGCGTTTATAAATTTGAATAATAGTACTTGTCAACAGCAACGCTGCACATAGGAGTACGCAATGTAAAAGCGTGGCCAAAAGTATATCAATCATTTTGTCGTCTGTAAATGCATTCATTAGAAACAGTAAAGTATATTTCTCGGGTACTTATTCAAAAGGACGTATGTGATTTTGTAAACAAAGATTCAAACGCCGATTCGTCGAATCTGATAGCACTCCCACGCAAACCATCACCACAGACAGGTAGAGGAAGCCTTCGGCTACCTGTTGGTGGTGTTGGTTTGCGGGGGAGTGCCATCAGATTGGATAAACCGACGTTTGAATCTTTGTTTACAAAATCACATACGTCCTTTTGAATAAGTACCCGAGATTTTTTGTATTTATGTTGTTTACATTAATCTAGCAGTGAAGTATGATCACTGGCGGCGTCAGTTGTTGTTATTTTATAGAGTACCACTTGGCGCAAGAACACTGGCTTTGAGAACTACAGCACGCTTGCAACGAGTGGTGCCCACACCTGACTCCGTCATTAAGTATGATTTTCCTTATGTTAATCTTCATTCTTCGATTATTACTTATTAAATTTTCCGAAAAGATGTACTTTGTTTGTTTAATTCGACTACATAAATTTGTCATCGGGTCATGTTGAAGTTCCTGGATAATGTTTGTAATATCAAATGGAGCAGATCTGATAAATACGACATGCAAATCAATCGCTATGTTTCTTAATAATCTTAACATCCGAAAAATGTGTATGCTTTTATGGATCAGTGTGTTCATCAAAGTCTCACTCTTTTTTGGCAGCGAAACATAATTTATGTGAGGTTTGGCACTCAAAACCATGATTTTTTTTTCTAGCATTTTAAAGCAAACTTCACTATATTAAAATAAAAATAAATCACGTTTGCATGATTATGGGGCGTATTAAGGGAACTCCAATCTTTCCAACGCTGACAATTTTGTTGCTTGGACTGGTTTGGAACCTTATCAAAAGTTTTATTTTGTAAAACATATTATTGTAAAAATGTAGAAAAAAGCTAGCAATTAATATCATGATTATGGATCACTTGAAAACGGTGACGGATTGAATCATGCTTGAAAACGTTTTAAATATACTCATTATTGATACCTATATTGATTTTCATCTTAAAAATTATTATAAATCTAGAAAAACATGATAAAACGTAAACATTTTTCAATGCACAATTGCGATAAAACTAGCATTGAAATTATGGTGAAGTTTTGACAGCCAGAATCGCTCACAAGTAAACAATATTGTTTCAAAAATCCCATGGCAAGCTAGTATCACTATTTGAGAGTTCAAAAACGATAAATAATATGGAAATATCTAAAATTTTTGTTTTTGACTTTTGGCCAGGATTTGGGCTGAAATACTCCTCAGTGCGCTGTTTTGCTCGGGTTAGGGAGAAAAGGTCGAAAGACAAAAGGTCGAAGGGACAAAAGGTCGAAGGGACAAAATGTCGAAGGACAAAATGCCGAACGACAAAAGGTCGAAGGGACAACTGGTCGAAAAGGACAAAAGGTCGAGAGGGTCAAAAGGTCGAAAGGACAAAACGTCGAACTGGACAAAAGGTAGAAAGAGACAAAGGATCGAAAAGAATAAAAGGTAGAAAGGACAAAAGATCGAAGTATCACTAGTGTCCAATCTACGAATTACACCGTAACAATGCTAATGCTAATGCTAATGAAAGGACAAAAGGTCGAAATAGACAAGAAACTGAAACGGAGAGAATCAATCTCGCACAGTACAAGTTTTATTCATTTCTCGAATCAACAATCTCTTGTATCTCTAATATAGCTATCTAGATATTAATAATATTGTTTATAAAATTACTTCTTCTTTTTTACTTCTTCTTATTCTTCAACATTGATTGATGAGATGAATGCCTTATTTCTGCTTAAGGTCAAATGCATTTTATAAATTCCTTTCGAAAACACCCTATCCTGATTACAAGCAAGTTGTTCTTGATTAACCTTTTGTCCTTTTCGACCTTTTGTCTTTTTCGATCTTTTGTCCCTTTCGACCTTTCGACCTTTTGTCCTTTCGACCTTCTGTCCCTTTCGACGTTTTGTCTCTTCGACCTTTAGTCATTTCGACCTTTTGTACTTTCGACCTTTCGTTTTAGATTCGTTTTGCTCTATAGGTAGCAGATGGTATTGTAGTCAGTATAGCATACAATTAAACGCGTCAGCCGCCGAAAGTTGTTGAACTTTGGTATTTTATCACTTGTCGGTAAGCAGTATTATTACTTTCCATGAACCTTTAAATTTAAAGAAAACGTTTTGTTTAAAGTTTATGAAGCCGAGATGAGATGTCTTGCAGTGAAGAACCTTTTTACGACAGTAACAAAGATCCAACATATGGCAAGAAGCTTGAATCTGAATCGTGTGGATCATCCATTTCTGCGGTGCGGTGGAATTATCAGCAATTGAAAATGTATCAAACAGCTCTCTCGTGAAAATTTCACTTTTCGCCGAAGACAACCAATTCGATAATTTAAAGCTGAAGCGCTACAGACGCAATCCGTGCCAACCGAAAATTTATTGCGGTCTCCCTCCGACGCGTCCCTTTGATTTTGTTACCAACGGCATCGTTAACCTTCCGGGACTCGCATGGTCCTGGATCACTTACGCAGTCCCGCTGCTGTTCGAAGGTGTTGTCTTTTTACAGCAGTGCGAGTCCCGGAAGGTTAAGATTGAACTCTCTGCCGTTACAAAGCGATTATTTTGCACTATGAAGAAAATTCATCTTCGGATAAATAATGCGCATTTTGAATCTCTCACAGCAACAAATCCGAAGTCAAAATCTTGTAGGAAAATAGCGGTTGCATTTTGTAAAAATCCACTCAGCTTAACTTTCTTTCCAATATAATGATGGTTCTTAAAAGAACCAATTTGTTTTCCATGTCTTAAAGTACTATCAGCACCCACCGCCGTCCAATGATCGCCTCCGATGCTGACTCATTGATACCGACGGAGCGTCATGTCCGCTCTCCGGGAATGAAAATCAAAAATCTCATTAAAATTGCAAATTGGTGGAGAGTTTCCGAGTCGTTTGATATACAAATCTAGAAAATCCATCGAAAGATAAAGACGCTATTAACGTTCAAAATCTTACTTGATTTCTTGACGATTCCAAATTTTGAAATTTTCATTTTGCTCCCTATATCCGAGCTTTCCCCTTAGACGTAGTTTACATCAAAATGTTTAATCTTCAGCTTCTAGATCCTTGCTTACATTGACTGACACCTTGGGTTCATCTTACATACCACTATGGGTCCTCCCCATACAAACGGGCGGACAAAAATATTTACTTCCTTTTTTCCAGCTTATAAGATGTTTTTAATGTTGTCATAACAGGAAAATGTTGTTAGGTATCAATTCCAGTCATTTCGCGACTTACTTTTGAAAAGGGATTAATATTTTGACTCTTTTATCAATAATGTATATAAATTTCCAAACGACATCGAATTTTTATTCACAAAATATCAAGAACAAATAGGGAAGAACGTTTATTATAATAGAATATTGAAATTTGTGTTGCAATGATGCACACTAAGGAAAAACAGACAAGTTTTGGAGCACAAGCGTTTTTTTTAAATCGCGTTTTCTCAAAATGGCGCAAGTTTGCGCAAGATTTTCCGTGGGAATCTGAAAGTACACATCCCAAATATGATCCCCAACTAAATATCTCCGCGGGGAAATGCGGGGAAAAAGTGGCTGACTTTTAAAGTTGAAAATACATCTAATTTTCAGTGTTTTCTCCGTATTTTGATTTTAAAAAAAATCCTTCATGATATCACGATTTTAGTACGATATCAAAGCTCTTTTAATTATCTTTACAATGCTATATATAAACCTCGGTATCGTATCAGAAAAAACCTTTCAAAAACTGGTATGAAGTGCAGCAAGATTTTGAAGAGGAAAACCGCGTTTTTTACCTTTTCTCAACTTTGATAACGAATATCTCAAATTGCCTCTCACTTGTGCCTCCTTGAACAGAACACCCGACCTGAACAAAATAATAGTGGCTTCAGTTCCCACAGTCACATATTTCAATTCTGGTTTTTCTTAACCCCACTGACAAGATACCAGTGAAATATATTCCCTAGCAGCTCAGCTGTGGCTCACACGCAGCCGATGCCGATGTATCGAGTTATGGGGTGGCACCATTGCGGTATCCGGAAATGTCGATGGCCATTTGGTACTCCACTGGGTGTCCAAGGAAACGGCAACAAGAAGAATTCGATTTCGCAGGCGACAAACACCCGGCACACCGAACATAGCAGCCCGACATCGAACAATGGTTCTCCCGCATATAGCCGTGGAAGGAAGAGGGGTCGTATTTTGTTCCGAGGTTGGGGGTAGTAAAGGATAACCCACTTCCGGAACGATAAATGCTTGCCGCTTCTCGTGCACATTTGAGACGGGCGGTGGGTTGTGGGTGTATAAATTCCGCACGAGTTTTCCTGTGGTCTACCAAGCGAGAACGCAAGAGTCAAGTGCCGTATTCCAGAATTTAGCACCATTTGCTTCGATTTCCCCTTGTCGGCTGCTTTCGGAACGATTACAAATACAGCAGCAACGCAACGCAACGGGTTAGCTGGTTCTGAACAGCCACCATCGCCGAAAGGGGACACTCCGGAAGCACAAACTGGATCCAACAACTTATCTAGACAATGGATTTTATGTGTCTCGATATCCGTTCCGTTTCGTTTTCTAAGATGGGTGATTTTTTTTTCTGGTTTGACCAAATGTTCAATGCATGTGGTTTTAAAGAGTTGATATTTATTAGTAAGGCATTAAGATTTCTGGACAATGTTTAATGAAATGTATCGAATTTGAATTCGGAACGATTCTCAAGTAACACGAATGCTTCATCATACTGCCACAAGTAGGTAATATTCAAGGTAATATTCAAGATGATGACCTTCAAGATTGTTATTGAACTTAAACATTTTCTTCGAATAAAACCATGCCTATCTTCTAATGTCCATCATACAATTTCAGCATGAAAAAGTTAGTTTTGTAGTAAAGTTTTACTTATTCTTCAGGGAAGTTGTTCTTCAGGGAAGAACCTACATTTGTTCCAATTGTTGCAGTTAAAAAATCCCTATATGAGAACAATATTTAATATCCATTTAGGCCCAATTCTATGTCTTATTCATTAGTCTAAGTGGATTGTCTGTGAATACATTTGCATATCTAAATGTGTTGTTATTATCATCATCATGTTTTTATCATAATTATCAATTTCGACTGCAACGTTAACACTTGGCTAGTGCATAGTCTGATGTCTTTGTACATGTGCTCCCTCTTCTATTCTTTTCTCAGATGCCGATTGTCTTTCACTTCTATTTTATCGACTAACCAGTGGCAAACGCATGTTGTTTGCGAAATCCAAATAGAGGTCCATTTGTTAGTTTGCCGTTGGTCTGTTTCCATTGTCCGAGTCGTTGGAGCTACACCTCCGAGAAATGCAGTGTCAGTCGCTGTCCGATAGCCGTGATGAGCAAGTGTTCCCCAATGCACTGTCCACCATGTGCTTATCATTCAAAGGCATTACGCAAATTGTTTCGGAGGGGTTGGGAATCAAACCCATTATAATCTGCTTGAAAAAGCGAACGTGTACCCAACTGAGCTACAAGACCCCCCCCCCCTTTTTTTCGACGACTTATTTTGATGATGAATTTTGGTGAAAAATTATACGGTTCAGGAATGTGTCCTCAAGTACCGGACATTATTTCATCATGTTCGAATATGACCAAGTTCCTGTTACATCAGTAAAGATATTATTTGGAATAGTAATATTATTCATTTGCTTTCAGTTGTAGATATTAAAATGTTTTAGTGGAGCTTATTTGACTATCCAGCTAATTTGTTCACTTCCTACTCCAAATTCCCACCTTTTTAAATGAAATTTTTAATTTTGGTTTCTGCTTATTTCAGTGTCTTTCTGATACCTCAACAAGAAGATTTGAATATTTTTGATTCAAACCTTCTAGAGTAAGGCGAAACATGACAATTTTTGTCATTTTTGTTCATTTTCTAATTTTGTACAAAGTTTACATCATGAGGATTTGATGTTCCATGCAGGTGAAAGACTTTTCAATATCTTTTTTTGTACTACATAAAGTGGTGGAGCTAGTGTTGTTTTGAGAAGTGTCCGGTACAGGAAGGTGCCCGCGCTGGGAGATCTCCCCCATACATATTGCAGTTTTCTTACAACGAGTTTATTGACCATAAGAAATTCTAGGGAAATTCCTTTGGCTGAAAGCAAAATACGGCCGGACTGCTAATTTGACCGAAAAAACCGATTTCCCTAACAGGTCGTTTGGCCGAAATGGTCATTTGGCCGAATAGGTCATCAGCCCGAAATGCTGTTTCGCCGAAATGGTCGTTTAAAAGAATAAGCTATACGGCCAAAAGTGTTGTTTGGTCCAACCGGTCATAGGGCCAAATTTCAATTACTGAATGGATGATATGGTCACAAATGTCCGCCCGTTTGGCCAAATGACATTAACGGCGAAATGGCCTTATTGTCAAAAGATCAGTAAACGAAATTTCGTAACCTCTCTACTTTGTAAGTCGATTTAAGCCAAAAGTCATCTAACCAAATCTCATTAAGCCGAATTGAACGTATATCCGAAACTGTTATCAGGTCGATAATGGTTTGTCCGCAAATGTAGTTTGGCCGAAAGGGACATTCGACGAGTTGGACGACGATTCAACACACGCCGACTGGAAGATGCCACGGTGAAACGGTCCTTCGTTGAAGAACTGGAGACGCGTGCTGCAGATATTCCGGAAGGTGGCAGCGTGGAAGACCAATGGACCGCCATCAAGAATGCCTTCATCGCCACCAGCGAGAACAATCTGGGCGAACTGCGCACCCAGAGAAAACAATGGATCACCGATGAAACCTGGAGGAAGATAGAGGAGCGAAGAGAAGCCAAAGCCGCGATAGAGCGATCAAAAACCAGAGGAGCCAAAGTCTTAGCCCGTCAACGATACGCGGCTCTTGAGAAGGAAGTAAAACGCTCATGTCGACGGGACAAGCGAGCGTGGGCAGACTCTCTGGCCGACGAAGGAGAGAGAGCCGCCGCAACTCACGACGCTTAAGCGGGGCGAAGATGAATGCAACGATCCCTGTGAAAGACGCGAATGATCAGTTATTGACCGACTTAATTGACCAGCTGAAACGCTGGTTCGAGCACTTCGAACAACTTTTTCAAGTGCCAGCCAGGCCATCACCACCTCGGCATGATCTGCCTAGGATCCGACGTATAACACGCGTCAATACCGAAGCTTCATCACTGCTAGAGATTCAAACAGCCATCCAAAACATGAAATCGAATAAAGCCCCAGGGGTCGACCGCATATCAGCCTAGATGCTCAAAGCTGACCCCATGACATCCGCTCAACTACTGCATCGTTTATTTCGTAATATCTGGGACACCGCAACTTTCCCGGTCGACTGGATGCAAGGTATTTTAGTGAAGGTGCCCAAAAAAGGTGACCTGACTGTATGCGATAACTGGCGAGGCATTATGTTGCTGTGTACCGTTCTCAAAGTTCTGTGCAAAATTATCCTAGCCCGAATTCAGGAGAAGATCGATGCGACTCTCCGACGGCAGCAAGCCGGATTCCGTGCCGGAAGATCCTGTGTGGACCATATTGTCACGCTCCGCATTATTCTGGAGCAGGTCAACGAATTCCAAGAGTCTCTTCACTTGGTATTCATTGACTACGAAAAAGCTTTCGACCGTCTCAATCACGAGAATATGTGGGGCGCCCTGAGACGCAAGGGAGTTCCTGAGAAAATCATCGGCCTCATCGAAGCACAGTACGAGGCCTTTTCGTGTTGAGTGCTGCACAATGGGGTCCTGTCCGACCCTATCCGGGTCGTAGCTGGTGTGAGGCAAGAATGTATTCTATCACCGTTACTGTTCCTCATCGTAATTGATGAGGTTCTGGTAGATGCGATTGTCCATAAACCAAACCGCGGGCTGTTATGGCAGCCTATAACCATGGAGTACCTAAACGACTTCGAATTGGCTGATGACGTTGCACTCATCGCGCAACGGCGCTCTGATATGCAGAGTAAGCTCAACGACCTTGCCGAGCGCTCCTCCTCGGCAGGTTTAGTCATCAACGTCAACAAAACCAAATCGTTGGATGTAAACACGGTGACTCCTTCCAGTTTCACAGTAGCCGGGCAACCAATGGAGAATGTTGAAAGCTTCCAATATCTTGGTAGCCAAATGGCGTCAGACGGCGGTACCAAGATCGACATAGGCGCACGGATCAAGAAAGCAAGGACTGCCTTTGCGAGTTTAAGAAATATCTGGAAAAACAGGCAGATAAGTGAACGCACCAAAATACGAATTTTCAACTCTAACGTGAAATCTGTGCTGTTATACGCTAGCGAAACATGGTGTGTATCAGTGGAAAACACTCAACGGCTGCAGGTGTTCATTAACAGATGCCTGCAGTATATAATTCGGGCCTGGTGGCCTCACAACTGGATCTCAAACAACGAGCTCCATCGTCGTTGTCACCAGAGGCCGATAGCAACAGAAATTCGGGATCGGAAGTGGGGCTGGGTCGGCCACACTCTACGTAGGGGCGGAAACGAAATCTGTAAACAAGCATTAGAGTGGAACCCAGCGGGACATCGCAGCAGAGGCAGACCCAGAGGCTCATGGCGGCGAAGCCTCAATAAAGAAATAAAAGAAGTCGACCGAAATCTAACCTGGCAACAGGTTAAAGCGATAGCCGGGCAACGCTCAGGATGGAGATCTTTCAAGTCGGCCCTTTGCACCACCAGAGGTGTACAGGATCCATAAGTAAGTAAGGACATTCGACCGAACTGGTAATTTGGCAGAAAATATTAACTCATTTGACAGAAAATGCCTTTTGATAGAAATGGTCATTTGGCAGAAAGAGTCATTTGGCCCGGAAATGTTTTTTCTGCAAAACAACCTTTTCGGCCAAACGGCTTTTTCTGCCACATGACCTTTTCGGCTAAACGATTTCTTAGCAAAATGATCATGAATTGATCATTTATTCAGCTGAACGACACTTTTCACAGAAAATGTCATTTGGCCGAAATGATTGTTTTGCAGAAAGGCCAAATGTCAGTTTTGGTCAAATGATCTATTCGGTCAAACGACTTTTTCGGCCGAACGGCATTTCCAGTCTAATGACCTGTTAGGGCGAACAACTTTTTCTTTCGAATTACCAGTTCGGCCGAATGTTCCTTTCGACTGTATATGTTGCCTCTGGCCAAACTATATTTTCGGTCAAACCATTTTCAACCTGATAGGAGTTTCAAATAAACGTTCAGTTCAGCTCGGCTAAATGGAATTTGGCTAGATGACCTTTGGACCTAGGTTATGGAATTTTGTTCAATTGTCATTTGAGAAAAAGGCCATTTCGCCAAACGAATTTTGCCATATCGTAATTATCGTATCGTAATCAGTAATTGACATTTGGCCGCATATCAACCCAGACAACCAGGATGCATGCATAATAGAATTGTTTTTTTTTTTTCTGTTATGCGGTGCCTATGCGCACAATTTTTATCGCACACCAGTCACGAAAACGCTTCTTACGTACAAAAGTGGAGGCGATATATGTGTATTTCTTATCCGACGTTGCACGTTAGTGTATGCGATGTGCACGAATTTTGTGCGAGTTTGTTCGTTATACATTGCGATGTAGTTTGTGATAACAAACTCTGTTTGAGAGATAATGCAACTTTATTTGAGTTTGTTTGCATGAATAAGCGATGTCAACAAATGATGCTGGAATAAACTCGTAAAATAGCCTACTGTGCGGGAAAATTTATAAATAAACTGATGAGCTTAGCACCACAATGCGATTTTGATGAAATTTGGATCGGTAAACGATTTTAATCGTGTATTATTATGCGATGCTTGGTTGTCTGGGAAATAACATTTTCGGCCAAATGGCCAAAAAGGCATTTTCGCCTAATGACTTATGTGGCCAAATGATTGTTTCGGCCAGATGGCTTGTTAAGTCAAACGGCTTTTCAGGCCAAATTACCAGCTCGACCATCTGGTGCTTTCGGCTAATCGAGTTTCCCAAGAATTTCTTATCAAACTAGTCGTCTTAATAAATCTAGATGAAGAAAGCCAACGTTAAAGCATCCTTCTTCCAGTCACAAGCTCCTACACTAATGAAGGATTACCTGTGTAAATTTTGAAGAGTACTCAACAGAAGCTCAATATGAACTTTCCGCGCATATTCCGAATATTTTTATGTAGAAATTTGGAACAATCTCCCGTGAATATTCTGAAGAGATTCTCATGTAAAATCCGAAAAACATAAAAACTTCTGAAAATAAATTTAATAAATTTCTGCCCATCCTGTCATGAATGCAACCCTCCTACAATCTCATGTTTAAACTGCATGGTCTAGTTTTGGGATTCCTAATCTACTTTTCCTTGTTGTGAGCACTGGCGCTTAAAAAAATAAATCATAGAGCATGAAAACATTTCGTAAACTCCCTTTTTCCCTTCCCCAGTATCCTCTTTCTTCAATCGAGGAGTTTATGAGAGATACGCTAGTTAATTAATGTGAATTTATGAAGAAGCCACAACAAAATTAATCATGCGCACATTTCAAGTGAACCAAATAATGATCCATCCTCAAAAGTAATCCGAGTGGTCACCAGTAGGAGGTAATCAATTTTCAACGTAGTGCGTTCTCTGAAATTTTTCTAACTTGTTTTACAGGGAGAAATACAAAAAAGGTCATCTTTCCAAAAATTTGACATAATATTCTTTATCTGTACATAATGCTATGGGACAGTTAAATGGACCATAGCTAAGTTTATTTTATGTGCAAAAGAGTATCAAAATCTGGAATGCGACTTTTATGCGAGTAAATATCAAGATGAGGCAACACAAGTGGGATTTGATTTTCAAATTTTTAGAACAAAGCCTACTATTTTATCAGATTTTTCTCAAACAGGAGACAATTTTAAGCTAATTTTTTGAAAGAAAATCAAAATTGTCAAAATTTTACATGGGACTATAATGCTTTCACAGTATATGTTCCGGGTCATCCAATGACCTTTTCTTGAAACATATTTGCATTCCAAGTAGTTCTTGTTGCTGTCATTGATTCCAGTTAGTCTACGAACTCCATACAGTCAAGGTCTTCGGATCAATCTCAGTAATGGAGGCAGTTAACGAAGAATAAACAAGTTGCGTGACCCCTTCTTGGTATATGTTTGTATTCTAAGTAGTTCTTGTTGTTGTCGTGGGCTCCAGGTAGTCTACGAACTCCATAGAGTCAAGATCTGTGGATCAACCTCAGTAACGGAGGCAGTTATTGAAGAATAAACAAGTTGTGTGACACCAGAATAAACAAGGTTTGTGACCCCTCTTGGTATATGTTTGTATTCCAAGTAGTTCTTGTTGTCGTGGGCTCCAGGTAGTCTACGAACTCCATAGATTCAAGGTCTGTGAATCAACCGCCGTAATGGAAGCAGTTATTGAATAATAAACAAGTTGTGTGACCCCTTCTTGGTATATGTTTGTATTCCATGTAGTTCTTGTTGTTGTCGTGAGTTCCAGGTAGTCTACGAACTCCATACAGTCAAGATCTTCGGATCAATCTCCGTAATGGAGGCAGTTATCGAAGAATAAACAAGTAGCGTGACCCTTTCTTGGTATATGTTTGTATTCCAAGTAGTTCTTGTTGTTGTCGTGGGCTCCAGGTAGTCTACGAACTCCATAGAGTCAAGGTCGATGGTCAACCTCCGTAACGGATGCAGTTATTGAAGAACAATTGTGAGGGACGGAAGGTAGTGGTTTTCCTCCAATACCTTTTCCGAACTCAATCTATCACATGTTGTGCATATGCATAATCGAGTTGCAGACATAGTAATTAATTTCCACTCCGAGTGGCTCAATACCCGGAACATAGGCAATTAACTTTGAATGTACTGAACTCGAAAGGCGATCTCTCTTCGCTTATGTGGTCGGGTTGAGATCTGACGACCAACTGGCACAATCTCACACAACCCTACTTCATCGAGCGTCGTTGGTGATGAAGCAAGTGTGTAGGAGCCAGATAATACTAAATACTCATCCTACGTGGTTGGCATTGTACAAAAACATATATGAGAGAGTTAGTTCTGAGAATGTATTGCGAGAGTTCGGCTACATGCCCGGTGCTGTGAATTTGGTTTCATCAGTACCCGCTAAGCTGCGGAGGACGACGGAGGTCCTTCGTAGCTTAGTAGGGAAAACACCTGTCTAGCGTACTGGTTTCGTGGGATCAAACCCCACCGAAGTTCTGTAGATCAATCTCCGTAATGGAGGCAGTTATCGAAGAATAAACAAGTTTTGTGACCCCATCTTGGTATATGTTTGTATTCCAAGTAGTTCTTGTTGTTGTCTTGAGCTCCAGGTAGTCTATGAAATAGAGTCAAGGTCAATGGATCAACCTCCTTAATGGAGGCAGTTATTTGAAAATAAACAAGTTGTGAGACCCCTTCTTTGTATATGTTTGTATTTTAAGTAGTTATTTTCATTGTCGTGGGCTCCGTAATGAAGGCAAGGCAAAATACGTAAGTGGAATCCGTTTTTTTTTGTCGAAGAGGCTTACAAACTTAACAGGTACTGATAAATGATTCATGATAAGCTACAGGCAGTGAAAGTTATTTCATGAAAATCTTTATTGTTTGCGGCAAATTGGGTCGAAAACGTGATAAAATCGGGTTAGGCAAAATCAGGGGTAGACAAAATCTAACAAAATCGGGTCAACCTCATCTGAGTGAATGTACGCATTCCTAGTAGTTTTTGTTTTTGCCATGGTACTAGGTAGTCTATGAACTCCATATAGGAATGATCTGCAGATCAACCCACGAACGGAAGGCTTTTGGTATATGTTTACATTTCAAGTAGTTCAAGTTGTTGTCATTAGCTCTGGGCAGTTATTGAAGAATAAACAAGATGTGAAACCTCATCTTGATATATTAGCATTCCAAGTAGTTATTGTTGACTTGTTGTTGTTGGTTCCAGGTAGTATACAAACTTCATTTATATCACTAAAATGAAGTTGTCTATTCTATGGAAATGCCAAATGTGAATAAATTGGAACGATACAACTTCACGCTGAGAACGTGAGGGAAAAACGGGAAAAAAGATCATGTACCATATTAAAATTAGATAAAGGACACTCCTCACGGAATCCAAGTTTCAAAATGCTCGCGTTTTCGGGGGTACACCAATCGATACGGAGGCGGCGCACAACTGTCATTTTTGTTGATTTAGCTTTGCTGCGTGAAATAATAAAAATGACAGTTGTGCGTTGCTTCCGTATCGAGTGGTGTGCCCCCGAAAACGCGAGCACTTTGAAACTTGGATTCCGTAAGGAGTAACCTTAAAGACCCTCTAGATATTCGTGTAAGCCTACTACATAAATTTGTGTAAGTAAACTACATAAATTTCTAGGATGACCATAGCATATGCCATGAATACATTTTATCCATGGACCCCAAAGGCATGTACCAAATTTAAAACAGGCTGATATATCTCTGGTGTAGACCCTAATGCTTTACTTCAGGGTTTTCTTGGATGACCATGATCATTTGTTATGGGTGCATTCTATTCTACGTACCATAAAAGGCATGTATAACTATTCAAATAGGCCGAAAGAACTCTGGTTACGCGTGAAGTTCTTGACGGTTGTTCAAGTGTTCTCTTGGACACCCATGAACATATGCAATGAAAGCGGTATATTCTATGTACCAGAAAGGGCATATGCCACTTTTGAAACTATCCGAAAGGTATCTGGTTACGTGTGAAGATCCTGAGGCCTTTTCTAGCATTTTCTTGAAAGACCATAAACATATGCAGTGGACGTATTCTATTCTATGTACTACAAAGAGCATGTACCACTTTTGAAACAAGCCAAAAGATCTCTGGGTACCCATGCAGATTTAAAGGCCTATTCCAGGGTTTTCTTGGATGACCATGAACCTATGCAATGGACGCAATCTATTCTATGTACCACAAAGGGCATGCAACACTTTTGAAAAAATCTGAAAGATCTTATGTTACGCGTGTACATCTTAAGGCCTTTTCCAGGGTTTTCTTGGATGACCATGATCATATGTAGTAAAGGCGTTCTGTTCTATGTATCACAAAGGGCATGTACCAGTTTTGAATCAATCTAAAAGATCTCTGCTTACGCGTGTAGACCTGAAGGCCTTTTCTAGGGTTTTCTTGGATGACCATGAACATATGCAACAAAAGCGCTCTATTCTATGTACCACAAAGGGCATGCACCACTTTTCAAACAATCTAAAAGATCTCTGATTACGCGTGTAGACCTGAAGGCCTTTTCCAGGGTTTTGTTGGATGACCATGAACATATGCAATGAAGGCGCCAGAGGACTTATCCGAGAGATTTCTTCGATTCGATTCGATTCGACTGTGAACGCATTCTATGCTAAGTACCACAAAGAGCATGTACCGTATTTGAATTTGCATAATAGGCCTTTGGTTACGCGAGTAGATCTTTAGGCTTTACTCCAGAGATTTCTTGGATGACTAAGACCTCATTTCAGGGATTTTTGCATTACCCGAAGCATATACTGTGAACACCTTCAATTCTAAGAAACGCACAGAGCTTGTAGCATATTTGAAACTGGTTTAATGGCCTTTGGTTACGTGTGTAGACTCTTAAGCCTTACTTCAAAGATTTCTTGTATAACCATGGGCATAAGCTGTAAACCTTGACAATGGGCAAAAAGTATATGAGTTTCTGTTTCCAAAACTGTCAAAATTATCTAAATCGGTTGAAAATTGTTGAAGTTATGAGAATATCAATTTATGGGAACACGGGTACCCTGTCGGCCATCCACGTGTGTTTTTTTGTTGGCCGCATAAGGGTTAATGAACACTAAGCTGCGAGGCGGCTCTGTCCCAGTGTGGGGATGTAATGCCAATAAGAAGAAGAAGAACTTATTATTAATGTACAGTCTTTGGCCCGAATTAGCAAGCACCGCAAACGGATTCAAAATTTATCAAGGGGTGATTTTTTTACAGCACTTCAAAACTCAACTTTGAAAAAACCGTTTCAACTTGTCCCGGTGTACCTTAATGCAATCTGTGCATGGAATTCATGCAAGATAGTCATAAAATCATGCATTGGTTGGGTGGTTGGGTGCCAAAGAAACTTACCATTTTTGCTTAAGAATCTATCAATTTTGAGTACGGCCAGTTCTTATACAGATTTTGGCAAGTTCCTTTGTAAAATTGTTAAAAAATCTGACATGTGCTGGTGGACTGACAAAAATAAATAAAATGGTTTGAACAATGATTCAAATCTAGCTTTTCATTTCATAATAAAATGTATGACGTGTTTTTTCTATGAAGAAAGTTCGTTTATTTCACACAATAGTTCTTAGCCTTGTGCCTTTAGCACAGGTAATTCAATCTACTTCGTTGTCAATTTTGCCACGCCTAACTTTGTGAAATGTCAAATTATTTCATTGATCGGCACTCAAAACGTAAGAAATAAGTTGGTTGTGGAATTTGCCATTGGCAAGTTTTGATAAAACATGTGTATCAACCCTCCAAGATCTGCATCTTCATCCACCATATTTAGGGGACATTCGCTTCCTTTATCAGAACACTTCTAAAGAACGCAGCGTTCCGTCCATCACATCCAATCCTTTCCTCGCTTGGATTCGCTTCCGTGGCAATTTTATCGATTTCCACCCGGCAGTTTCCACTCCAGAAACTCCACAATCATATGTTCTCAGTCCGGGGAACCGTCGCCGTCATCCACCGACCGATTCGCTTACTCATTCGAACGAATCGCTCCCACGCAGACAGTCAGTAAGCGTTTTCGAGCAATTCAGTGCGGGTGCGACAACCGACTTGCGACGACGACGACGACGACGACATCAACGAGCACTTCCTAAATGGGAACGGCACGCGTCACTTTCCGATTCTTTTCCCGATCCGCATGGATTGCTTCCGCCCTGCTCGCTCCAGGGAAATGAGGCTGCCTGCACGCGCCAAAACAACGTCATCGTCATCTTCACTTTTCCAATGTAGTACTCTTCCAGCACGGCTACGGCCAGTCTGAGTTTGATTTGTTTCCTCAACCACATGCTGGCCGTTTTCCCGCCAGAGAAAGGCAAGGAAGCGGTACGGAAGGCCGCCGGGGAAGAGGGATTGATTGCATTATTCATTAAGCCACATGATGCGGAACGGACTTGCGCAAATCCAAGGTCTTCGGACTGCTCTCACTTTCGTCGGGTTCAGGAACAAATTTTTCAATCCCACAACTTCAGCTCCAGCGTCTGTCGCTTTGGCAGGGCGTCTGGCAAACTGTCGGTGGTGATAAATTTGCAACATCATTCCGCGCTCGAGTGGTTCCGAAAATCGGAACTGCTGCTGCTGCAGAATAAGACTGGATACAGCTGAGCTCCGGTGGCCCAGTTTCCGGAGCAAGACTCTGCCGTCTGGCTGCCGGGCGGTCTACGGTTCGGTGCATCAATCCGCCCTCCGTCAAGTGGGAACGGACGGTGCTGGATGCAGCTGGATCCCTAACGTGACAGATGGAAAAACCCACGAGACCGTAAGCCGGATCTCGACAATCACGTGCTGCTCTTCCATCTTCTAGAACGCAACCGGCGCGCGGTTGGACTTGGATGGCGTCAAGGGGAAAACGCGTCAGCTGTTCTGGAGGACTTGAGATTTTGTTGTCGTCAGCTGTCGGTTGTTCGTCGAGGGCGACGTCGACGATGAGTGAGTTTCCAGTTCACGCATCGGTTCAGATTTGGTTCAATTGCTTTCTGTGTCAAATCAATGCTCATTCAGCATTCTGTTCGAGATATGTGGAATGACATAAGGAATTCGAAGTATTTAGAATCATGTTACAGTTGAGTAGGTAGAGATCTTTATACATACTTGCTGTTGATGACTGCTTTGTAAATGTGTTACCTAAGTTCTGTTTTCTAAGTAAAGTCTTGCCCATAAATATGGTTTAAGCTTTTGTGTGGTATGTGCCGATTTATTATAAGGATCGGTCTATTAGTCAAATAATTTAATAAAAAGCGAGCAATTGCCAGTTATCAGCGCTTGATAAATGATTAATGCAACAAATCTAGGCCTATTTTAGTTAGTGAAGCATCTATTAAAATTAGTGCATAAATCATTTAAAATATTTAGATTTAAGACAGCATGTATAAAAAATAATTCCTTTCAGGAAAAATGCATGTTTTCACTATAAAAATTGTCAATAACACTAACCCTACAAGTTCATAAGTGTCGTAGCCAAGCAAATCCGTCTTCCGATTTGCCTTTTACCAACGAAAACAAGCGCGGAACACCGAAGGATAATTCGCATGTTCACGCCTCAAAAACATAACACTGAATGATCGTTTATGTTCACCGTTCGAATCATCTAGAATTCCTGTCAGCCTACTGAGATTGAATTTCAAATTTCTTCTCATTAGCTTCTTAGTATGCTGGCATTTCAAATGCCAACTACGATTGACGATGTGAATTAATGTCTATTAATGTCATTTTGAAATATTTTAGTTTATTACATTATTTTTATCATGAAATAAGAAATACGTTCCACTTTATCCATCAATGTAACCAACAAATGCAAATGCATTTTTCAGACTCACTTTATTCCCCACAATATTCACTGTCTCTACTCTTTCTTTATTTTTGTTAGGATTTTTTTTTGGAGCTGGTAATACGAAAACATGAATTCAATTGAATTCTTTATTTCATACCGGCGCAGTTGTTTATATATCAATAACAGCTGTGAATTTATTATCTATGGCTCTAAAGCATTGGCGCTGTCCTTAAACTGCTCAGATAATTCTGTTAAACTATTGATTTACTAAACCATTAACTAAACCAATCTAACCCAAATCACATCCACCTTCTTCACAAATCCAATCCAATCAAAATCCCATGCAAATACAATCAACATCCAATCCAAATCTAATACGAATCCAATCCAAATCCAATCCAAATCCAAATCCTATTCAAATCCAATCTAAATCCAATCCAAATCCAATCCAAGTCCAATCCAAATTCAATCCAAATCCAATCCAATCCAATCCAAATCCAAATCCGATCAAAATCTAATCCATATCTAATCCAAATCCAATCCAAATTCAATCCAAATCCTAATCCTATACAAATCCAATCCAAATCCAATCCAAAATCAAATCCAAGTCCAATCCAAATTCAATCCAAATCCAATCCAATCCAATCCAAATCCAAATCCAATCCAAATCCATATCTAATCCAAATCCAATCCAAATTCAATCCAGATCCAATCCAAATCCAATCCAAATACAATGAAATCCAAATCCAATCCAAATCTAATTCAAATCCAATCCAAATCCAATCCAATCCAAATCCAATCCAAATCCAAATCCAATCCAAATCCAATCCAAATCCATTATAAATCCAATCCAAATCCATTTCAAATCCAATCCAAACCAATCCAAACCAATCCAAACCAATTCAAACCAATCCAAACCGAAACCAATCCAAACCAATCCAAACCAATCAAACCAATCCAAACCAATCCAAACCAATCCAAACCAATCCAACCAATCCAAACCAATCCAAACCAATCCAAACCAATCCAAACCAATCAAACCAATCCAAACCAATCCAAACCAATCCAAATCCAATCCAAACCAATCCAAATCAAATCCAAACCAATCCAAACCAATCCAAACCAATCCAAACCAATCCAAACCAATCCAAACCAATCCAAACCAATCCAAACCAATCCAAACCAATCCAAACCAATCCAACCAATCCAAATCCAATCCAAACCAATCCAAACCAATCCAAACCAATCCAAACCAATCCAAATCCAATCCAAACCAATCCAAACCAATCCAAATCCAATGCAAATCCAATCCAAACCAATCCAAACCAATCCAAACCAATCCAAACCAATCCAAATCCAATCCAAACCAATCCAAATCCAATCCAAACCAATCCAAACCAATCCAAACCAATCCAAATCCAATCCAAACCAATCCAAACCAATCCAAACCAATCCAAACCAATCCAAATCCAATCCAAACCAATCCAAACCAATCCAAACCAATCCAAACCAATCCAAACCAATCCAAACCAATCCAACCAATCCAAACCAATCCAAACCAATCCAAACCAACCAAACCAATCCAAACCAATCCAACCAATCCAAACCAATCCAACCAATCCAAACCAATCCAAACCAATCCAAACCAATCCAAACCAATCCAAACCAATCCAAATCCAATCCAAACCAATCCAAATCCAATCCAAACCAATCCAAACCAATCCAAACCAATCAAACCAATCCAAACCAATCCAAACCAATCCAAACCAATCCAAACCAATCCAAACCAACCAAACCAATCCAAACCAATCCAAACCAATCCAAACCAATCCAAACCAATCCAAACCAATCCAAACCAATCCAAACCAATCCAAACCAATCCAAACCAATCCAAACCAATCCAAACCAATCCAAACCAATCCAAACCAATCCAAACCAATCCAAACCAATCCAAACCAATCCAAACCAATCCAAACCAACCAAACCAATCCAAACCAATCCAATCCAATCCAAATCCAATCCAAATCCAATCCAAATCCAATCCAATCCAATCCAAATCCAATCCAAATCCAATCCAAATCCAATCTAAATCCAATCCAAATCCAATCCAAATCCATTCCAAATCCAATCCAATCCAAATCAAATCCAATCCAAATCAAATCTATATCCAATCCAAATCCGATGTAATTTTTTTATGACTTTTCCTAATTTTTTTTTTGCCATATTATTTTCTCGCGTTCTCTCTCTCTTTCTATATGCCCTTAGCATATCATGGCTTATCTTTTTTTTGCCGTTCTCTTTTCCAACTTAGGCTTACCATTATTTTTTGCCATTTTTTCAGACTGAGGCTTACCACTATTTTTTGCCATATCTCGTCTGGGGTTTACCTTTTTTTTTACCCTTCACCAATCATAGCTTATCATTTCTTTTGCCATATTTTTTCACGTCGGAGGCTTACCATATTTTTTTGCCTCATTCAGCTTTTCTTCTACTGCTGACGTTCCTTACCTTGTAGAGAGCAACGACTACGTCATTGTCGTAGCCAAGCTAATCCGTCTTCCGATTTGCCTTTTACCAACGAAAACAAGCGCGGAACACCGAAGGATAATTCGCATGTTCACGCCTCAAAAACATAACACTGAATGATCGTTTATGTTCACCGTGCGAATCATCTAGAATTCCTGTCAGCCTACTGAGATTGAATTTCAAATTTCTTCTCATTAGCTTCTTAGTATGCTGGCATTTCAAATGCCAACTACGATTGACGATGTGAATTAATGTCTATTAATGTCATTTTGAAATATTTTAGTTTATTACATTATTTTTATCATGAAATAAGAAATACGTTCCACTTTATCCATCAATGTAACCAACAAATGCAAATGCCAGACCCACGTAGCTAAACAGGCGAACATCCGTTGCCAGACGAACTGGAGGTAGTGCAGCCATCGCTGGGTTACTTGGACGAGCTTTGCGGACCTTGCACAGTTGGCACCGAAATGCTATTTTCTTCACAACCTGGCGTAGATTCGCAATGTTGTAGCGTTGACGAAGCTCGTTGACGACGGTTTGCGTGAAGATAACGGCGATGGCAATCCTCAACCAGCAAGTACACTGCACGGTACTTTGACAGTAAGATAATTGGGTAGCGGGAATCGTAGCTCGCATCCTTTTCTGTTATTATACGGCTTCTCTGCCTCATTAAACCGATGTCATCAAGTGTAAGCATTAGCGGAAACAAAGCTCTTTTCCTATCTAACAGCACCTGCTGTTCGTTTGGGTGATTTTTATTACGTTCGAGGGTGGCTATTTCATTCGGGTAACTCTTGGACGAGCTTCGAAATTCTGCACTCTGCATCCATTAGCTCGTCATGGGTAAGGAGTCCATGCCGCATCTATTTTGGTTTCGAGATGTTGAAGAGAAAACGGAGAACATATCCCGTAGTGCGCAGCATTCTCTTATAATTCGAGAATCATTCAAAGTTCAATACTGGTTCCACTACGAAGTGCAGCAACACCGAGATTCTGGCTTCCTCGGGCGTGGATTCTGGTGCAGCTGCTTTGGGCCATGGTTCTTCTGAAAGTTGCAGGAATTCTGGCCAGTTGAACCACCGACTATCGTTGGTAAAGTAAAGACCACGACCCCACTTGGTAGCCTCATCAGCAGGGTTTAGTTTGGACGGCACCCACCCCCATTCGTTGACACTTGTGTATTCTCAAATCTTTCTCTATTCGATGAGCTACGAAAGGCTTGTAGCGTTGTGGGTCTGACCTGATCTACGATATTTCTGTTGTTGAATCCGTCCACAGAAACCTCTTAGAAAACAGAAGAGGATGGTTCTGTCGTAGCCAAGCAAATCCGTCTTCCGATTTGCCTTTTACCAACGAAAACAAGCGCGGAACACCGAAGGATAATTCGCATGTTCAAAAACATAACACTGAATGATCGTTTATGTTCACCGTTCGAATCATCTAGAATTCCTGTCAGCCTACTGAGATTGAATTTCAAATTTCTTCTCATTAGCTTCTTAGTATGCTGGCATTTCAAATGCCAACTACGATTGACGATGTGAATTAATGTCTATTAATGTCATTTTGAAATATTTTAGTTTATTACATTATTTTTATCATGAAATAAGAAATACGTTCCACTTTATCCATCAATGTAACCAACAAATGCAAATGCATTTTTCAGACTCACTTTATTCCCCACAATAAGAAGCATCCACCCGATGGATCATAAATTAATTTCGGTAAACCAGCCTACACCCGGCCATACAATTTCGTTTCAACCCCGTCTCAACTGCAGGCAAAAGATAAATATTTTAACATTTTTTCGCCCAACACACATAGTTTGCACACGTTAAATATATTTGTGGCGACAAAATTTCACCATATTGCTGCCACGATGTATAATGAATGGAAAACCCGAAATGAAACCGGCGAAATTCAATAAATATGAAAAACGAACGCACCAACGACGTGTTGGGTCCTCGATTGGCTTAGTGAGATGTATAATTCCGGTGATTTTTGTTTGCGATTGAAACATAAATTAAAAAATTTAAATTCTTTTAAAAGTTAACAAACCATACAAATCTCGGTAGCAGAATACCTACCTAGTCCAAGTCGAAAGTCGGGCCGCATTCCATTGGCAATATACTTCCATGGGGAAGAAGCAGGTGAACGCACTAACGAAAGAGGCAACCAAACTGGGACAAATTGGTGTTGAACTGAAAATTGTCACCAATTTTTTCGTACGGGAGGGTTATAGTAGTGGAGGGCCATTGTTCTGTTCCTCACTTCATCCGATTGGCGTTGCTGCAAACTATGTGTAGGTAGCACGTCATTATCATGGAGAGTGGGACCAAAAGCGATATTTTGTTTGGAACCGTCCGGTTATATTTGCATTCGGACGCGTTCAAACAATTGGTTAATTGGTTAATTCAGGATGATTAATGCACATTTATGCGTATCTGGCATGGCTGCTGAAATGGGTGCGAAAGTCGAATCGCGTGACGGAAGGCGGCGTGTGGTGGAGTGACACAGTTTTCAGTGTTTTCATTTCATTATAGTGAGAGGAGGATGAAAATTGAAATTATTGACATTTATTGAAAAACGAGATTTCAATTTGATGACTATAGAGAGATATGGAATGCCTTTTCAAAACTGAAGAACAATAATTTGTGGCATGGCAATCATTTTCAATCAATTTGAAAAATACTTTGATATATTCTTTCTTATCAGTGACTATGACAGTGCTTTTCATTTCTACAGTGCTTTTCATTTCATTTCTTTCATTTGACGCAACACTGCATGGCTTGAGCCCACATCTCTCCATCCTCACTCCTCAGTTGCGACCCACGCTCGCTAAGTCGTTCTGTACATGTTCCGTCCACCTAGTTCGCTGCGCGCTCCACGCCTTCGCGTACCTACCGAGTCGAAAGCGAACACCATCTTTGCAGAGTTACTGTTCGGAATTCTTGTAACATGCCTTGCCCATCATACCTTCCGAGCTTTAGATACCTTCTGGATATTATAATCAGAGCATTAGTGATTAATCATAGATTTAATCATGATTAATGAATAATGGGTTATTTAATCATTATTCATTAATCATAATCATACAAAAAATATGATTTAATCATTAATCACTAATCATTAATCATATAATTCTACATTCAACCATTAATCATTAATCATATTCATAATTGTTTTGAGTTTATTCATTAATCATCAATTTTAATCATTGCATACATCGCTTTTATTCATTAATCTTTAATCATAATCATATAATTTTATACCTTTTAATAACTCAATTTGAAAGAAAGGTTAATTGACTATTGATCACTATTCAAATCATTCAATTTGATTATTCATTAATCATATCGATCGTTAATCATTAATCATACACATATTCTGTCAACATTTAATCACGATCGGTAATCGTTAATCATACTTCAAACGTTTTATTCATTATTCATAATCGTTATTCATTGTAAAAAAATATTTTTTGCAATTCCTGATCATAATATTTGGTTTACAGTTCGCATTTGAGTGATAAAACGGCCTACTTTTCCATACCAATGGAATTGGTGCTTTAATGATCATTATGCAACTCAAATGGGTTGCATAAAGTTCATTATAGCACTCATTTGGGTGCTATAATGGAAAACCAGCATTGGAACAATAGTTACATGACCACATCTTGCTCAATTAGCTTGGGTGAGTGTTCAAATTGTGTATTCTCTGTGTCGCGTAATAAATGAAATAGTTTAATGGACATGACATCAAAATTCTCCAAAGACAGATTTATCTATCGCTATATGGTCTGCCGAGCATTCAATATGTCACGATAACATGGAATATGTTTGTTTTCTGCAGAAACATGATTTTTTGGCCAGATTTATCATAAAACGTAAATCAGACAGTACCATTTTGGTCCAGATTTATCATATTAAAGCCCATTTTTCGTCATTGCAAAAAATAGCGTGTGCAACTCGTTGCAAAACTCGATTTTTTCAGCACTCGTAGTATTTATCCAACTCGGCAAGCCTCGTCGGATAAACGTACAACTCGTGCTGAAAAAATCATCTTTTTGCAACTAGTTGCACAAACTACTATTAATCGTTAATCGTAATCATTAATCATTGTCAAAAATAAATAAATCATTAATCATAATCTTTAATCATAAAGTTAAATGATTTAATCATAACCAATTTAATCATTCATTGGAAGCTTTATTCATTAACGCTCTGATTATAATATAGAGTAGAGTTGGGTGGGCTGGTGGTTCATTCTTCGCCACCACATACCACACACCGGGGGGCAGCAGGGACAGCATGGACCATGTCCAAGGGCTTGACGACCCCTCCCCAGCTGTCTGCGAGTCAGGGAGAACTGCCTAGGGCGTGGTGGGATTTAGCAGTGGGCTCTGCTAAAATCCCTCCCAAAAAACCACAAGTGCCCGTAATCAGACTCTATCAAAGCGACTGTGTGCCGCTTCAAAAGCACAAGCCCAGGGAGTGCCAATTGGCATGGGGAGTGTCCCTACTTCGGTAGGGTAGCGCGTGAGCTGCTTCGGCAAGGAGTGAGTGATCTGGTTGTGCTGAGGCAGGAGTGTCATAGCGTGTCGCCGCTATTGTCACCTCGAAGCGCAGCAGAAGTCTGAGTATGGACTGCACATGCTGAGGTAGGAGTCGAGGGACCTATCGACACCTCGAGGCATGGCAGTGGAGTGTTAGAGTGAGTACCCGAAAAAGTGTCACATGGAGCGAATGGTCTTTGGAGAAGCTGCTTCGGCGGCAGGGTAGCAGTGGGTTGTACCCACACACCTACAGTTGTGCACATGTGGTGCATGGGGAGTGTCCCTGCTTCGGCAGGGTAGCGTGTGGTCTGCTTCGGCAGTGGTGTGATTGATCTGCTCGTGCTGAGGCAGGAGTGTCGTAGCGTAATATCTGTAGGCCCAGGCAGTTACCGCTATTGACACCTCGAGGCATGGCAGCGGAGCTCCCGGGAGAGCATCCAAGTAAGACTCAAATGGTGTGAATGGTGTGCGAGCACCCAAGTCAGTCTCGCATGGGACGAGTGCCTGTGTGAGCGATAATGAGCGAGTACGCTTAGTACTGCCATCCCCCCAGAAGTAGTACTGCGAGGTAGTTCCTGGGGGAAACGATGGTGGAGCCCAAGGGAGTTTAGTCGGTATAACCGGTATGGTCGAGTCCGACACTCCAGTACACTTCCGTGTGGTAGTTTGGCAACTACAATGCACGTGTACTGGGTTAGTGTGTAAATGCATTCTCCCTTGTAAAAAAAAAAAAACATACCACACACCGCCAAAGATGGTCCCAAGTAAGTGTATGCGATAACACATTTGTTCCTGACGAAACAAAATGAAACGAAATTAGAAATGCTATTGTTGGTTCGAAACGAAACCAAAATCAAATTTACTTCCGAAACTTCTAAACGAAACGAAATTTTACGAAACGAAACGAAATTTATTTTTTTCCGCGGAATTTTTATTAAATAGTTTTTTTTTGCATTGTATACACGCTGGGGGCAGCAGGGACTATGTCCAAGGGCTTGACGATCCCTCCCCAGGCCACCTGCGAGTTGTGGCGCCTGCCTAGGATGTGGTGGGATTTGACATTGGGCCCTGTTAAACCTCTATAAAAAGCTGCATGTATCCGCAAGTAGGCTCCGCCAAAGCGACCGTGTGCCGCTCAAAGCGCACAAGCCCAAGTCCTGGTGTTAGGTGGGACGCTAAACAGCCCTGACACGACGGCCCTCCGACGAGACAGGAGGTTTGCGCAGGCCCAATAAGCCGCCTTTAAAAACAACTATTACGAACGACATAGAAGATAATACGACTCGATACAATCGGCAACGACCTAGGCGACGAATAAAGGATCAGGATTGGAAGATTGGAACATGGAACTGCAAGTCGCTAGGTTTCGCAGGTTGCGACAGGATGATCTACGATGAATTACATCCCCGTAACTTCGATGTCGTAGCGCTGCAGGAAATCTGCTGGACAGGACAGAAAGTGTGGAAAAGCGGCCATCGAGCGGCTACCTTCTACCAAAGCTGTGGCACCACAAACGAGCTGGGAGCCGGCTTCATAGTGCTGGGAAATATGCGCCAACGCGTGATTGGGTGGCAGCCAATCAACGCACGGATGTGCAAGCTGAGGATAAAAGGCCGTTTCTTCAACTATAGCATCATCAACGTGCACTGCCCACACGAAGGGAGATCCGACGACGAGAAAGAAGCGTTCTATGCGTAGCTGGAGCAGACATACGATGGATGCCTACTGCGGGACGTCAAAATCGTCATCGGTGACATGAACGCTCAGGTAGGAAGGGAGGAAATGTATAGACCGGTCATCGGACCGGATAGTCTGCATACCGTATCGAACGACAACGGCCAACGATGCATAAACTTTGCAGCCTCCCGCGGAATGGTAGTCCGAAGCACTTTCTTCCCCCGCAAGAATATCCACAAGGCCACATGGAAATCACCTAATCAAGTAACGGAAAACCAAATCGACCTAGTTCTCACGGAAAACCAAATCGACGGTAAATTCTTCTCCGACATCACGAACGTACGCACTTACCGCAGTGCGAATATTGAATCCGACCACTACCTCGTCGCAGTATGTCTGCGCTCAAAACTCTCGACGGTGATCAACACGCGTCGGAGTCGTCCACCGCGGCTTAAGATTGGGCGGTTACAAGACGGTAGACTAGCCCAAGACTACGCGCAGCAGCTGGAAGTGGCACTCCCAACGGAAGAGCAGCTAGGCGCAGCACCTCTTGAAGATGGCTGGAGAGATATTCGATCCGCCATTGGAAGCACCGCAACCGCTGCACTAGGCACGATGGCTCCGGATCAGAGAAACGACTGGTATGACGGCGAATTTGAGCAGTTAGTTGAGGAGAAGAATGCGGCATGGGCGAGATTGCTGCAACACCGCACGAGGGCGAACGAGGCACGATACAAACGGGCGCGGAACAGACAAAACTCGATTTTCCAGAGGAAAAAGCGCCAGCAGGAAGATCGAGACCGTGAAGAGACGGAGGAACTGTACCGCGCTAATAACGCACGAAAGTTCTATGAGAAGTTGAACCGTTCACGTAAGGGCCACGTGCCGCAGCCCGATATGTGTAAGGACATAAACGGGAACCTTCTTACGAACGAGCGTGAGGTGATCCAAAGGTGGCGGCAGCACTACGAAGAGCACCTGGATGGCGATATGGCAGACAACGGTGGCGGTATGGTAATGAACCTAGGAGCACGCGCGCAGGACATGCGATTTCCGGCTCCGAATCTCCAGGAAATCCAGGAGGAGATCGGCCGGCTGAAAAACAACAAAGCCCCTGGAGTTGACCAACTACCAGGAGAGCTGTTTAAACACGGTGGTGAAGCACTGGCTAAAGCGCTGCATTGGGTGATTACCAAGGTTTGGGAGGATGAGGTTCTGCCGCAGGAGTGGATGGAAGGTGTGGTGTGTCCCATCTACAAAAAGGGCGATAAGCTGGATTGTAGCAACTACCGCGCAATCACATTGCTGAACGCCGCCTACAAGGTACTCTTCCAAATTTTATGCCGCCGACTAACACCAATTGCAAGAGAGTTCGTGGGGCAGTACCATACCGGATTTATGGGTGAACGCTCTACCACAGACCAGGTGTTCGCCATATGTAAGGTATTGCAGAAATGCCGCGAATACAACGTGTTAACACATCATCTATTTATCGACTTCAAAGCCGCATATGATACAATCGATCGGGACCAGCTATGGCAGCTAATGCACGAAAACGGATTTCCGGATAAACTGATACGGTTGATCAAGGCGACGATGGAACGGGAGATGTGCGTAGTTCGGGTTTCAGAGGCATTCTCGAGTCCCTTCGAAACGCGTAGAGGGTTACGGCAAGGTGATGGTCTTTCGTGTCTGCTATTCAACATCGCTTTGGAAGGAGTAATACGAAGGGCAGGGATTGACACGAGTGGTACGATTTTCACGAAGTCCGTTCAGTTGTTTGGTTTCGCCGACTACATTGATATCATGGCACGTAACTTTGAGAGGATGGAGGAAGCCTACATCAGACTGAAAAGCGAAGCTAAACGGATTGGACTAGTCATCAACACGTCGAAGACGAAGTACATGATAGGAAGAGGCTCAAGAGAGGTCAATGTGAGCCACCCACCACGAGTTTCTATCGGTGGTGACGAAATCGAGGTGGTTGAAGAATTCGTGTACTTGGGCTCACTGGTGACCGCCGATAACGATACCAGCAGAGAAATTCGGAGACGCATAGTGGCTAGAAATCGTACGTACTTTGGACTCCGCAAGATGCTCCGATCGAATAGAGTTCGCCGCCGTACTAAACTGACTATCTACAAAACTCTTATAAGACCGGTAGTTCTCTACGGACACGAGACCTGGACGATGCTCGTGGAGGACCAACGCGCACTGGGAGTTTTCGAAAGGAAAGTGTTGCGTACCATCTATGGTGGGGTGTAGATGGCGGACGGTACGTGGAGGAGGCGAATGAACCACGAGTTGCATCAGCTGTTGGGAGAACCATCCATCGTTCACACCGCGAAAATCGGAAGACTGCGGTGGGCCGGGCACGTAGCCAGAATGTCGGACAGTAATCCGGTGAAAATAGTTCTCGACAACGATCCGACGGGAACAAGAAGGCGAGGTGCACAGCGGGCAAGGTGGATCGATCAGGTGGAGGACGCCTTGCGGACCCTCCGCAGACTGCGTGGTTGGCGAAGTGCAGCCATGGACCGAGCTGAATGGAGAAGTCTTTTATGTGCAGCACAGGCCACTCCGGCCTTAGTCTGATGATAAATAAAAATAATACAAAGAACGAAAAAAAAAATCCTCGGAGGAAATTAATTTTGTTTAATATTTTGAGAGTCAAATAAGGTCGATGCAAGTATAAAAAAAATTGTCCAGCCCCCTCGATTTTTTTGCCCTAAAATAAAACTTTGAGGCGACAACAAAAAAAATCGGGAAATTATTAGGATTTTCAAAACATTCTCTAACAAATACGAGGAGTTTTTTTTTTCATTTTAATATTTTTTATTGGAAATTTTAAATGAAACTGAATCACTACTGATTTCATTCTACATAATTGATACCCAAATGCCATAGGGAGAATCTAGCTTAATTTTACAAAACGACATGGGTAAGTAACAGATAAGTTTTTGGTCTGTTCACCATTTTCAAAAGCCCCTCACCATAAACAACGGTAAAATATTCGTCGCTTAATATTTCCAACAGACCTCAGTAAAAATTGAAAAAGCCGATTTTTCAACTGCAATCAACAGATTTCATATTGATTGGATCTGTTTACCATTTTGAAAAGTTTTACAGATTCAAAGTGCCACCCCATCCATTTCAATTAACATCTTGAATAAAGTCTCCAGGCAAATTTTCGACCAAATTGATGAAGATTTTTTTAATCTGTAAAAAAATCCAAATAAGTCTTCCCAACTGATCTAAGCAGTATGAAAGCTGTTGATTGAAATACAAAACTCGACTTTTTCTAAATTTTTCCTAAGGTCTGTTGGAAATATTAGGCGTTTTTTACGTTGTTTATGGTGAGGGGCATTTTTGGAAGAAGCCTTGGAAGATAAACGAAAATCGTGACTGCTAGATGAAAACCTTTTTTCGTTTCATCACTCACTTTCTGCGAGAACAGTGCCTCGTACATTCCTCCCGACCGATGACATGATTGCAGTGTAATACAACTTCACCTTGATGCTACAGAATTTGGCTCCGCTATGGCCTTATCATCGGATGTGGTTCTTCTGCTTGGATACTTTAATCAACCAGGACTTGTCTGGTCTCTCTCCCACCATGGATATACGTTTCCTGACCCGCTTTTGTCTGCAACTACACCTGCTAGTCGCCAACTACTCGATGGAATTGCTTTTCTTGAACTCAGCCAAATCAACAGGATTTCCAATTTGTTAAGAAATTTTTACGTAGATTGTGGAATAAACACGTTTTTACGTTCTTCTCGTAGAGAAATAATAACAAATTATAATTAAAAACTTTCAGCAAGAAATGACTCTCGAACAACATTCGAAAGCTAAAAAGGTGACGAGTGTTTTTCATTCGACTTGAGTCGTTTTTCAGTGTGCTATCGAGCATCCATAATGCCAAAACATCTCGTTATTCTTGTACCTCCTCGAGCATACTCGAACGATGAGTCGTTTTCGAGATCGAATCGAAACCCGTAATGCCAAACATGTTCGACTCGATAGAATTACGTTCGAATCGAGATGCACAATGCCACCCCTGGTTGGCTACAGCGTCGATACACCTATGCCTGGCGTATTGTAGAGCTCCATAATCGTCGGTCTTGGGCGATGTTCCTCCAGTTTCCCCGAACGTTCAGGGTCCCCATGTCCGATTCCACCGCGTGCAGCCAGCGTGTTCGTTGCCTTCCACGAAGTTGCCGGCTCCTGTCGGGTTCTCTGTTGAATATTGTTTTCGCTATTCTTTCTTCCGAGTATTGTATGAGCTCTTTTCACTAGAAAACCCCGAAAGCTCTCCGGTCCGCCTCTTTTAATGTCCATGCTCCATGTCCATAAAATGCCAATTGAAGAATCAGAGTTTTGTATAGAGCAAATTTCGTTTCCATCTATATGTTGCGGGTCCTAAGCTGTTTAAGTAATCCGTAAAAGGTCCCTTTTCGCAGCAGCAATACGTCTTTTCACTTCACGGGAAACATCATTGTTACATGTCACAAGCGTTCCAAGGTAAACAAATTCTTCAACAACTTAGAAATGATAGTGCCGTTCCTCTGCATGCCAGATCTCATAATAGCGCCATCGAGTGCAATGTTGAACAATAAATTCGAAAGTGCCTGCTTCACCCTGCTTCAATCCATCTAAGGTCACAAACGAGGTTGACACTTCGTCTGCAATCCGAATACTTGATTTCGAGTCATCCAGCGTTGCACGTATCAGTCTAATCAGTTTCGCCGGAAAATCATGTTCGGACATTATCTGCCACAGCTAATTTCTTTTTACTGAATCGTACGCTGCTTTGAAATCAATGAACAGATGGTTAGTCTGCAAGTCTGCTACTCCCAGAATTTATCAAGAATCATTCGCATACTAAACATCTGATCCGTCATTGATCGGCCCTCTCGAAAACCTGCCTGGTATTCGCAGACGAAGGATTCATCAAGCGGTCTCAGTCTGTTAAATAGGATACACGACAAGATTGAGGAAGTACGCCGGGTTCACACTCTCTTCGTGTTGCCTTTTTTTGAGCTTGAGCTTGAGCTTGATTGACTGCTCGTAGTTGCTACTCCATTATGACCAGATCAGCTGTTCTTGCACAGGGAACCAACAGATGTTTGCTTGGGACTAGCACACATCTTCAATGTACAAGTACTGGTGATCTCATTTGTTAGGTCATACTGGCGCCTGCCACGTCAGAATGCAAGTCAATGTAGGGAAGGGGAGGAAATGATGATGCAATCACTCGCCCACTGCAAGCCGAATATACCTCTGCACTTGCCACGAGTTCATGCGGAATTTGTTGGAATTTCTGGGTTAGGTTGGAGAGGCAGAGGTCCGTCTTGGTTAACGAGCTGCCAATGTGATAGGTAGGAGAAGGTAACTGATGGAATTTCTAATTGGATGTAGGAAACGAGCTCTATAGTTCATTTCCAATTCTAGCAGATTACTGTTAGAATACTCAAGTTGAAGGTATAGGAATAGTAATGGAAACGGTATGGAAGTCCATTTCCAGTTCTAGCGATTGCTAGAACATGAGAAATAAAGAGAAAGATACAAAGTAGGAGAATGGAACGGACCTGGGATTGAACCCACGACCTCCTGCGTATGAGGCAGAAGCAGTAGCCATATGACTACCAAGCCCGCTACTCTTCGTGTTGCCTTTTTTTGTGCGACAAATTCGTTTCTCTTCTGCCCTTGCTACACTGTACCGCTCTCTGTTGGAACGACTCATAGCAGCATTTTTCACGTCCGTCACTCGCTGGCACTACTCATCAAACCAACCATTTAGTTGGCGTCACTGTGTTAGTCGTTGATTTTCAATTAAATTTGAAAATTTAGCAACAAATTAGCTTATATGAGAAATTGAACGCATAATTTTCAAAGAAAAAAAAGTCTGAGAAGCTGCACGAGTTGCCACCTTACTACATTTTTTAACTACTGAGACATTTTCACTGGTTACATTGCTGCAGCAAGCTCTTTCTTATCCAACTTTTAGTTACCTCTCCTTTGAAATCTACACACTTTAATCATTTCACAGATTTCGGTGAATTTTTCTTCATTTCACCGAAATCTTAACAGCAGAACTGTTCGAAAATTATTTCACGGGTTTTCTGGTATTTTTTCTTTTATTCAACTGTCAAAACCACCGTAAATCTGTAACATCATTCACCAAACAGTTCTGCTGTTAGGATTTCGGTGAAATTCTACAGACATTTGCGATTTATTGTAAGTGTGTAAGAGGTTTACAATTCTCAAGAAGGCTACCGTGATAATTGAAATGCGCTGCATCTTTTGAGATTGGAATATGTTAGGAAGCTAAAGAGCATACGCTCGATTAAGATAACAATTACTCTTAAAACTCTAGCAAAACTTGAAAATCATAAAGAATTGATCATTTGCTGATAAAATCCAATGCAAAACCAGAAGTTATTAGAAAATCTACGGTAACCAAAGCATAATCAAATAATCAAATAGCGAAAAATGCTATTTGAAACTAAGACAACATGTCCAAAATTTCATGTTTACTCAATATCAAGACTAGTTCAGTTTTTTACTCGACATTTCTTCATTCAATCAAAATCTTAGAAATTTTGAAATCTTAAAAATGATATCTTGCAATAATGTATCATGCTATTCATTCCTATCGCAAAATATAACAATTACTCGAAGTTCAAAAACTTGAGCGAATATTCAAATTGCTGTAGTCACGGTGTGCCTGTGACCATTATTAACGAAAAAAATGTCCATCCATTCTGAACTAGCCTTTCGAAAAATATAATATCCAGGCGTCTGAAGACGGCCTTACAAGTCAACAGACTTGAGTCGAGTCAAGTACGAGACACTGAAGACGACCATACAGTTAAGGTAAAGCGTCGTATTTCTGCAAGGCAGTTAAATTGTTGAGACGTTCCGAATGGTGCATATATGCTTTTTCCGTCTCCCGTTCTCGGAAAAGGCGGTTTTGCTCGTGTGATCTAGCCTTTCCCATTTTTTTTCCAAATGGAACTCGTTTTCGTACCACTGCTTGAATCGAACTGGATGATGGTTGTATAACTTACAACAAATGATGCACATTGTTGTTTACATGTCTATTACTAGTCTTACTAACTACCCAGTACCCATGAAAGGTAAAATCGTTTCAGCACGGTATTCTGTGTTACTAACTATTATCATATTTAATAAAAGCAGAATCATCATGCAGAATGTAGTTACTTTTCTGTCATAGACAATATTCACACTTTGGTATGATTAGGAGATTGAAGTTGAATGATTCTATAATTTGAATACTGTATTGAGGTTGTATTGTCTATGTTGTCATTGATATAAGAACAATGTTATCTCTAACATCCTTTGCTATTTTTTTATATTATTTAAAGAATAGGTTTTAGGTTATAATTTATTGAGGTTGCAAATTGCATATTTGATGATAATTTATTTGGATGTAATCAGGAGGAAATTCACGGTATATATGGTTGCATATTAGTGAAATATCGAACACAAAAATCATTAAATTTGTAACTGCCATAACTTTCGATTTCCTAGATGAAATATTTTGAAATTTTCATAGCAGACGCCTGGATATTATATCTTTCGAAAGGCGAGTTCAGAATGGATGGACATTTTTTTTCGTTAATAACGGTCACAGGCACACCGTGGTAATGTTTCGAAGAGAAGGATTGGATAATGAAGACAATCCATTCTCTGCATTTACCCCCATATATAATCAGAGGACTAGATGTGTAAATATGCAACGTAACAAATTTTCTAGGGGGGGGGGGGAGTCTAGCTATATTCAAGGTGGGGCTAAAGCCACCCCTAACCCCCCTGTAATAACGCCAATGAGTGTGGCGATGCGGGTCTCTAGACGTCGCATCCACGCGGGTTTTTGTACTTTGGGGCGATCGCGTTTATCACTCTCACCTTGCAGGCGGGTTCGCAATCCCATCGTCCTTACAGTAGCCACTGCAGCCGAATACGCGATAAACTGCAGCTCCTCAAGGACTCGACTCGAGTCGAGTCAAGTACGAGACACTGAAGACGACCTTACAGTAGAGATTGAAATACGTATTTGTAAAAGTAATACGAAGTGGTGGAATTTAATGAAATTGTGCTAATGACAGTGAAAACATTCCACTAAAAAAGAGCTGAATAATTTTCTTGAAAATATCTTGGTTAATGATGTTTACTGCACTCGTCAACCGATAGGAGTACTGCAATTTAGGTATCCGATGCTGGAACATGGGGTCTCTTCTTAATAAGCTATAACGTCTTAATAAGCTATAACGTTCGCCTCGATGATGATGATGGATTTTAATTTATTGACGTAGTTTATTTTTGAACCTTTCTTTGTGTAGTCTACAAAAGTTTGAGCATCGCGCGCGGATTACAGATATGAATGATTTTGAATTTATTTAAAAACTTGCATATTTCGAACTATTGAATCATGCTCTTGAATTAGTAGTAAGCCTTCTGGTAGATTATTTTGTACTCGCGGTTGTTCCGAAACTTTTGTTATCGACGGAGCGGTTACACAAGTTTTGATGTTTGGTTGTCGAACCTAATTATACATGTTCAGATACATGTGAGTTTTAGATTGCGATATTGGTTTGTGAAAAGAACGCGATGTTTGGCGAAGCTTTTGAAATCTGTGCGAGAGGTTTCACAAGTTTAGCTTTTTGATGAGCTCCATGTATCACTACCGTTGATTACAAAAATTCTAGGTGTAGTTCTTTAGTTCATTTTACCAATTTATTTTTGCTGTACAGTATGGAATTTTATTTTGGATTTTATATCTGTATATACAATCTGATCGTTTGTTTGCAAAACCAATTACATTGATCTTATTTAATTATCTTAAAGATAACTCGTCCAGCTCAAACCTTTGTAGGGGTATGTGGCGGGACCATCATCATCATCATCATCATCTTCTATGGAACTGTGTAGCTGCTGTGCCCATATGATTGACTAGTTCGCCTTTCAATTGCTGTCGTTGCAATTCCACTGTTGGTTCCTAAGTGGCGGGTGCAATCGAATCGCGACGCCACATAGGGGTATTTTGCCAATCTAGTAGGAATAAACTATTTTATATGGTGAAACCACTGAAATCAATTTTTTTGGTCATTGTGATATAAAAACAGTTTTAAGGATAACATGACCTTCATATACACCGAGCTTGCTTTTTACGCGTTTGATTTCCATCAATTTTTCGGTCTCCTGAAATTCCACTACTTTTTCAATCTCACGTAATTTTTCCTTGAATTTTTGTAGATTTTGTGGAGCGATGAACGTTAAGCTGTGTTAGTTTCAAGTGCTAAAAACAAAATTGCGTAAAAAGCGAAGCCAATGCGCCGTATAATAAATATATGACTGTATCGATCGAAATGCTAGTTGATGAGGGTGCAGATTTCCCACGTGCGTGGGTGAGTGAGTAAGTGAGTAATTGACCAGGTGAGTGAGTGAGTGAATAAGTGAGTGAGCAAGTAAATGAGTAAGTGAGTAAGCGAACAAGTGAATGGAATATCATCTTTCATTAGAGTATGAATGTAAATGAGTAAACGAAGGCGATAAGCTAATAAATGAAGATATAATCGTTTGAGAGAATGAGTGACTGCTTAAGTGAGTGAGTGAGTAAGCGAGTGAGTAAATGAGTGAGTGAAATAGTGATCTAGTGAATAAATGAATGAGTGAGTAAATGAATGAATGGGCAAGTAATTAAGAGTAAGTGAGTGAGTAAATGAGTGAGTCAGTAAATGAGCGAGTAAGTCAATGAGTTTATGAGTAAGTGAGTGAATGAGTAAAAAAGTTTGTAAGAGAGTAAGTGAGTGAATGAATAAGTCAGTTAGTAATTAAGTCAGTGAATTAGTGAAAAGTTAATCAGATGATGAGGAAAGCTTGAGAGTGCAAACAAATTCAATGAACGATGTGAACGAGTGATTGAGTGAGTTAGCAAAAATACTAGTTAATTAATTAGTGAGGATGTAAGTAAGCGTGTGGAGGCGTGAGGGACTGATTGGGTAAGTGAGAAAATGAATAAGTGAGTAAGTGAGTGAATGAGTGGGAAGTCAGATAGCGAAAGAACAAATTAATGATTATTTGAGTAAGAATAAAAAATGGAAGAATTTATCAATATGTGAAAAAGTGAGTGAGTAAGTGACAAAATGAGTATGCGAGATAGTGAGTGGGTAAGTGAATAAGGGATTCAGTAGATGAGGGAGCAAATGTAAAAGTGTGATAGTGGACAAGGGAGACGAGATAAGAGCCAATATGTGTGTAAGTGAGTGACTGAGTGAAAAAGTTAGAGATTATATAGGTGAGTGTATAAGAGAATCAGTTTGTGAGTATATGAGAAAAGAAGAAGAAAAGAAGTTCATCGCATTTGGAAATAACTTGCATTTCACAGAAAAATCTCAAATTGTATCTTTCGAGACTCCGATTTTAAAATGGTGCAAATTTGCGCAAGATTTTATTTCGGGATTACAAAATATGGATGTATATCTAGTGGCTATGTACTAAAATATTACCGAATATCGCCGAATAACGAAATGCCAGACCAATGAAATTGTAATTTTTTCATCTTTTTTTTATTCAAAAATAACAACTATTGATTCCTCTATATATCACAGAACAATCCTTTTTTGCCTTTCTTGTATACAAAATATATGTAAAGGCTATATGTTCGCTTCAAAACCGAACTTTTTATAGGAGGCCCGGAGACCCGTAGTGTTTTATAGCGATCGACTCAGCTCGACAAATTCAACTGATGTCTGTGTGTATGTGTGTGTGTATGTGTGTGTGTATGTGTGCGCGCAAAATAATCTCACTCATTTTTCAGGCACATTTTTCAGGCCCAATCGGACAATGGGTTTCGAAGTTATAGCCAAAATTCATTTTTTTTACATAAGAAAAACAAACAAAATTCTCACTCATTTTTTTGGCACTTATCTTAAACGGATTTTCTCGCAATAAGTTGCATTCGACGCGGGAACTTGTCCCATTGTTTCGTATTGAAAATCGGACTATGGGTTTCGAAGTTATATCCAAAATACATTTTTCAAAATCTCATTCATTTTAGTCACATATGTACCCTCAGCCGATTTGCTCGCAAGAAGTTGCATTCGATGCAGAATCCGGTCGCATTGTTTCCTGTTGAAAAATGGCCGAATCGGACTATAGGCTCAGAAGTTATGGTCAAAATACTTTTTTTTCACCAAAAATACGTAGAAATTACTCACTCGAAAGAAACGAGAAAAGCACCATCACCGCTAGGTGGATTAATCTGGGTTTTTTTTTTCTATGAATTAAATATGTATGAACTACTATATCACCATTCACCACCATAATCATCATCCGTGGTAATAATGTGAATTAACGTTGTACAGAAAGAACACCGAAATAATTAATTTCGTGCTATGAAAAAGCAAGCCGCAAAAATAAAAATGTTAGTTGAAATATCATTGCAAATAGAAAAATGTATACAGACAGCAGGTTCCACACTATTAAGCTTTTTTTCCATATTTTTACTCAACGAAAAAGTATTTTTTTTAAAATCAACTTTACTCCGGCTAGATTGGCAAAATACCCGTATGTGGCGACGGTTACTTACGATTGATGCGGCCAACTCAACAGAACTTTTTCTCGACTTCGCATTAGTCCGGAATTTGGAATTTGCTTCTGGAAATTTGGGTTCTTCTTCAATGGCATGCACATAGCATAGCATAGCATAGCATAGCATATCTGACCGCACACTATCCTGGGTTGGCTGTCGATAGGGACGTTAGATGCGCCAGAAAAACAGCCTGGGGCTTGGCATGTTTTTCATTTAACGATCCCTTTGTTCAACACCTGGCCAGGTCCTTACGATCAGTAGGGATTTGGGTGGGAAGTGTTGATTAGATACCTACTTAAGAAGATGCGGAGAACTCGCGCGACCCTCATAGGTATCTGGAGTTGGAATTTGGATGGGTTATTAAGGGGTGCTTTTCTTGGCGAAAAAGCGTAAATATTATGTTTGGAGGTGATATTGTAATAGGTGATGTTTTGTTCTTGAATGTAATATGAATAGATAGTTTTGACAAAACAATTGCATTGATTTTGTAGTTTATAAAATTGTAGTCACAGATAAAAATATGTTGTGATTTTAAATGTATTTACATGCACATTTGGAACATGCAAATAAATGTAACATTCAATCGATCTTACTGTTCCTTCAAATTGAAATAAATTTAAACCGTACTTGTTTGTAAAATTCTATCAAATTTAATTGAATATCGAGTTTTTATTCGTTTGTTGGGACTAGGTGCAATTTTACAGGTCGTTGAATTTTCAAAATTATTTGCTGTGAATATTAGACTTTGTAGTGTGATGCTGCTTCAGAATCTTCGTCAGCACCCAATGTTTCTGAAAATGAAGATCAATAATTGTCATTTGGTTAGGTAAATCGTTGACAAGATGATTGTTTATACATGTTTATGCGAGATTATTTAAAAACATGGAGCTCCGTAGTATGGAAATATTAAGAATAAGTATAGAAAAAGCGTTGAAATTTATGAAAATCAGAGGAGTGCAAATTGATCCTTGGTGTGAAATAAACTTCACCAGCAACACTTGTTTCAGCTGAGAAGGGAAGAGTAATGTTTAGATTGGGTTTACATTATTTGAAAAATAGTTCACAGTGTCCCTGACCGAAGGACCTCAGCTTCAAGGGATCAGCGTCACCAGATCACCGTGTGTCATTAAAAATATATGGTAAAAATTATTAAAATAAATATGTTTCTACTATTGTATAGGAAATGTTACTTTTCCTTTGTATCTTGTCAGCTCCTCCCGTTTTTATAACACCGAACCTATCAAAGTTTTGTCAGATAATAACGACCTAGGTAAATGATGCACGGGAAAAAATCCGGAACCAAAAAGTGGAAAAATGAGTCATGATATCGAGAAACATGTGTGTTTTTATGTTATGAAAATACACCATGAAAAAAGGTCATGAAATCATGACTCTTTTTGCTGTAACGCAATCTTGCCGTTACGTTTTCGATATTTGATTACAGAAAGTGACAAACTGAGTCATGATATCATGAACTATGCACTCCGGAACCATGAGCCATGAGTTAGGAAAACAGAATCATAATTCATGAATATGGCATCTGTCATTTATGATTCCGATTTATTTGACGAAAAGTTGCCATCTAGGTCATGATATCATGACGCATGCACAATGGAACCATGAACTAAGGTCATGAAAGTAGCCAAATAATTCATGAATCTGGTATCTGACATTTATGATTCCTTGGGTTCAATTCAAATCCTTAAATCTCAAAATAAAAATCCCTAACTGTCCAGTCTGATTTTTCCAATCAAATAGGCCTAAGACATACCTATTTATTAGAATATTTTTTGGCAATCTCAGTTAAAATCATGTATAACTGACTAAAAAATCTGTCAGCTGCTAAGGGGAAGCATCCCCTGCTTGTCATGATTTTTTCCTTGTTTTATTTTTTCTATACTTACAATTATCCATTTGTTACCTTACGTCGCAATGATCGCCCTCAACAGTTGGATCATAGTTAGTGTATCGAACCGAACCCGCACAGGAACGACCCCAATTGGAGGTCATTGTCCATGCAGATAAACGCCATCCGTTCAACGTGTGACACCTCACCGTGAGAATCGAGAAAGTCCTCCAGGCGTGCCACCTTCAGTGCCGGAACGTTCTTCTGATAGTACACGTTCCATAGTGTTTGAACGCACTTGAATATGATCTACGTGAGGGAGGCCTATCGGATCACTATTTGGAAGATATTGATTTCGGGAGTATGTTTGAGTGAATCGCGGTTGCACTTCTGTTCCAATACGCTTGCCAGTACTTGGCAGCATCCGTAAATCGACTACGGTGCTCATCCTTTTGGAAATCTTGTTATCCAGGTTCCGCACATAGGCCAACAGGCAGGAACTGAACAGTAAAGGAGGTCCTTCCCGTCGTTTCCTGCTATGTTACTCCCTTTTCACTACCACAAAATGATGGCTCGGAACCAGACACTTCCGCGATTCGATTTCAGACCGAAAACAAAAAATCACACTTTCTTTTCACGTACACAAGAACACAATTTGGTTATACAATCGAGAAATAAAAACGATTTAACCCCTATCCGATTCGGATTCGACTGCAGCGGGGAGAATTTGTTTTTCGAAATTGGACTGTCTGGAGACGGCGGATTGCCAGCACACAAATTTTACACTTTTGGAAAAAAAAAACTTTTTTTTTCAGCTGCTTCGCGGACACCCAACTGACAAGATTGCGTTACGCTGATTTCAGAATTTTTTGACATATTTTCATGATTTTGAGTCATCTTTTCATGACTCTGAGTCATGTTTCTAAGACTCAGCGTCGTTTTTCATGACTCAGCGTCATGATTTCATGACTCAAAGTCATGAAAACGTGACTCCGAGTCGTGATATTTTATTTATGAAAATAGGAATAGCATTTTGATACGCCTCTGGTGGTTAGTACCTTAGTTTAAGACAAAAATGCTATTATTATTCATGGTTATCGTAGTTTAGGTCATGATATCATGCATTGTAGTCTTGATATCAAGAAGTAACAAGTTTTATGAAATCATGACTCTTTAGTCATGGATTTGGCAACGGATTTTTACCCGTGTGCCCTCTCAATCTTCCTGTATTTTTTTAGTGAACCAGTTTTAGTAAATTTTTAATAAAAATTTATATGAAAATGTGGAAAAATAGATATTAGTAAATATGACAATATGAAGGGAGTGAAAATGAATATATGAGAATATTAAAAAAACATGAACATTTATAATAAAAATAGATATTAAAGAATGAAAATATAAACGGTACCAATAGTGGAGGTATTAGTAGATCCACAGAAGAAAATATTTTTAAAAAAATTGATAATTATGGGAAATTTACTGCTTTATTATCTTAGTCAATAGATAAACTAATAAATTTGCTAACAAAAATGAGATATTATGTCATTTAACATCAACAATTACCAAATATTGCTTGCACCACTATGGGTACACTGTTCTTCTTCAATGGCACGCGCATACCTATAAAATGCAAAAAGGGTGTAAGGGCTTTTTTCAACTATTTTAACAATAACAAAAAAGATTATTCAATATGTCAAAATTTAAAAAAATATAGTTGGGACAAAATTCCTAATGCATTAATGCTGGACGATTTATTCTTTCGAGTTCTTTCGAGTTTTCAATCTTAATATTTATTTGTGTTTTACTTGATAATAATTAAATCTAGATTTTTTTCTTCTTTCAAACTTAGGGTGTTCTTTGCGAGTGTTAGCATAGAATTCTGAAACTACTTCTGAGCTTCTGAATTATGTTGGAAAATTTTCCGTGTCCACTTCATGCTGAAAATGTTGTAAGTCCCCTTTGAGAGGCATGCCGACTATCATAACCGATTTTTTTTAGCATCCGATGAAACTGTAAAATCATTGATGCTTTATTTTATTTTGCTCCTATTCAAAGATTTTGAAATATGAACACGGATGAAACTGGAACCCTCTTCAAAGGCCATATGCAAGTGGAATCATTTTTTACTCGACCTTTTATAGTCTAATAATTCTCCCCCTGGACGATCGATAACCGTATTTAACCTCATTCTAGTCAGAGCCAGTCTTCTAAAACGATGACGACGACGGTCGCATTTGACCCTAGCGCGCATGCCCTTTCGTTCCGCCTCACGGCAAATGGGATTTTCAACGTCGTCGTCGTCGTCGTCGTCGGAGTCTTCTGGTCGACGCTCTATCAACCTCGACTCATAAGAGGGGTTAAAATGTGTGCAAGAACTTGACTTTTCTCAAACCTGCTGCCAACTTCTGCATAGAAGCCTGTTTTTCATCCTCTGTCGTTCGAGGAATACAAAGATGGGGGTGAGTTTTCACGCATCTTAAAGGTTAAATCGCTTTTCGTCGTCTCCACCGTTGTGCATTGTCTTTTTCGCGACGGCTGAAGACTCATTCTAGTTTTCTTTTTCCTGACGCTCGGAACCCCATTAGTATGCATACATTTGGGCTGAGTTGACGAGCGACATCTGACGGCGGCCCATTTATCTTGACGCTTCTTCGAAGAAGCCATTGCCGTGTGCATGTGCTGTATGGGGAATGGTCCAGGTGGAATGAGCTCGTTAAACCTGTAAACGTGTTTCAATTTAAAAGGACGAGAGTCTGAGCCGACCGATTGTTGCGAAAATATCGCAATTGAAAAACAAATAACTTGTCTCGAGTACCGAGCTCTAAATTTAGGGGTTCGGCTACCATTCAGTACAAGCGCAATAATTCGATGCGGTGTGAATTCCACGCGTAGTAGGGGAGTCGAAATCTAGGCTTATTCTGGAACGTTGAAGGGGGAAACCAAGAGCCGAGAAGGAATGTCGTACTTGAATGTTAAGGGTGTAAGTAATGATAGATATAAATATTTTAAATTTGTAGCCGCGTGTGGTTGATGCGATGGATGGGATCCCGGGAAGTGCTTCAGTATTCATGCAGACATTACGCACGGCCAGGGAGGAAGTTAATTATATTGTCGGTATTAAAAGTTAATTCTTTACGCTGGGATTTGGAATGGATGTTATTTGGGCTATTACGTACACATTTGAAGAATGCATTTGATTGCAATTTTTATCTATGGTTACAGGTGCGATCGGTGACTTTGAAGAAGGGCTGGATTAAAATCGAATTCATGGCCTATGGAATGAATGGCGTGATTAAGGATAAAAGTCAAGTTAAAAAAGTTGAAGGATAGTTTTGGAATATGAATATTTTCTATAACAATATAAGAATATTTTCTCTTCATTAATCTATTTGTTAAGTGCGATAGCGTAAAAATAAAGTTGTCAATTGCGTGGGCAGATAAAAAACTAAAAGTTTATAATTTAGTTTCTCCATCGCTGCCAATTGTGATCAGAAAGGATATGTACAAATATCAAAATTGGTAGATTTAATATTGAAATCGAACTATCGTTCGTGTACATGTAGTAACAATTGAAGCAGTCATCGAGCAACATCATCACTGGTAGTTGCAATGCAGCGGTGAAACACTCTTCCACCTGTATCTATTTAGCAGCAACCGTGATGCTAAATGAAATCAAGAATTGCCCATCACTGCACTCGAATCCCATTAGTTTTGCACTTCAGTTTTAATGAATAACAACCTGACTAGTCTCTTCCTATTCCAATTTCAACTGAAGTGGCAATGGACGATGGACGAACTACCGTCAACAACGCCGCGTCGGACCAGGCCCAGAGTGCAGCGCAGTGCAGTGCGTGGCTGCCGACCGAGAGGAACTTGTGTGTTATCAGTTCGGTCGGGAATGAAAGAGCATCCCACCCATGGGGGATGACCATTTTTCAGCCAGACCGCGGTTAGCCACAGGCCGAAGCTTCGGTCAGTGCGATATTCTATTGCAATTTGCAGCACTGTGTATTTCACTTTAGATTAACTAGCTGGCACTCCAACTGTGCCGACATATAAAATGGTTGATGCCGATGAAAAGCGCATCGCTCCAATGTGGAGATTTAATTGCGTTGGATGAGGATGTAGTCGATGTTCTGCTGAAGTTGAAAATACGTTAATTACAAGATTTTCTCCTCTTGTACTATGGTTTCATTAACGATATTATCAAAGGCAAATTAAAACGTATATTCACATATTGCACTACTGGTAAAAATTTAAGCCTAAAGCCTAAATTTCATAATTTAAGAAGAAGCTTAACTTCCAATCCGAGGTTAGACGTCACAAGACAGTTTTCGTTATAGACTTTTTTTTATCAGAAAATGCCAACTACATATGCTGGAATTTTTGGGTATTTTCTCTTATTTACTATGTTTGAGATGGCCGTGACAAAACTAGACCTAAAATTACGTAGGTAAGACGTGAAAAGTGTTAAAATACTTGATAGGAAGGTAGAAAAAATAAAAAATTGGCACACTTTGATGAAACATCTGACATTTCGGCGAGGCAAAACGCCCTAGTGAGACTAACCTACAATGTACTATGCGTCTCCATGCACTGTCCGTACCAGAATGCTGATTCGCCGGCGCGTTTCCTAAGAGCTGCTAGCTAAAAGGCGTTTTGCCTAATGAGTTTTCCGGTAACAAAATATCATCACTTTTTTGGAATGTGAATATCATAAACCTGATTGATATTTTCTACAATTTTAAGATGACCTCAGCTAGCCGTATTGTATAGCTGTTGAATGAGGCAAAAATACCCGTGAATATCGTTACAGCCAAGACATTAAAGCTAAACCTGTCGATCACGTAGTTTGGTATTGCTCGGAAAACGACGCAACTATTGATACCCTTGTGGCCCTAGGTAAACAAACCCTACAGGGAAGTAAGAGTTGTTTTGGAGGATCACGATGTGGTGTATTTGCAAGCTATCTATGCTTTTCTTTGATCCGTGTACCATGCATGAAGCTCTGGCCATCCGGAAGATGAATGACGAACCACAACTCGAGCACGACGCTACACCATAACCTTGAGTCACCATTTGTATCTTGGTCTATGTCCTTTTCTCCTTACCAACTGTAGATAATAAGATTATATCGATTGAAAATATCGCAAACCGTCTAGACTCCGTTATAGTTGAAGTGTTATACACGCCTGAGCCTGTCAAATAAACGCAATAGATAAAAAGACAATAAAACAGTTTTTGCTTAGCTATGGCATATTGCTCCACCCCCTTCCCCTTCTTTTAATTTCTTGAGAAATTCTTTATATGCTGAACATTTCGTTCGAAAAATGGGACAAATGCACTTGGACATGTAGACTTTAAAAAAACTTAAAATGTCGATAGCCAGCACTTATTTCAGACACAGTGAATGCATTTTCGGCATACTTCAAGTTTCCTCGGCATATACTTCAAAACCAATTTTTCTCTCGTTTTTCCAATCTCTCGGAACCGAAATATGTGACGAAAACAACCTTATCACGGCGTGTTTAATGACGTTTTTGAGACTATAATGATCATTGTCAGAATTTTTTATATTCTGATTTTACCAAGTTTATAGTTAAAATAATTCACGGCGTGTGTATGGGGGACCTTTATGACAAAAAATGAGCATCGCTAAAACTTTCACTTCGTGAAAATATAGCTGTTGGCTGCGCCAACTAGAGGGAACGTCTTTTGAAAAAATGAACCACAACAAGCTTTATGGTTGGTTAAAATTTCCTATATTTGATAGAAAATCCGTTAGTTAGAGTAAAGTATGTTATAAACACTCTCTTACATTTAGTGCCTCTGTTTTCTCATATGGCACACGATATCTCCTAACAAGTTTCCTCGAAACAGGTTTTACTGCATGATATACTGTAGGATTAAACATTTGTTTTAGGATAATTTTAGATATAAAATCACCCTTTCGTACTAATCACACAATAATAGCTTTCTGCACGATAATTCACCAGGGAACCAATTTTCCCGCGTGCTAGTTATGCCTATAATCAATTTAGACTGGTTAATTCAACTCTTAACTACGTGTATCGCTCTAACTTGCTTCACTAGATACTAACAAATAATTCAAATTTAGGACCGTAATTAATAGAAAATACTAAACAGTTCACAGCTTAGACTTTTTATCCACTTCTATAATAACATATTCTGCCAGCACATTCCTCCATTGTCCATCTAGAGCAACCGTCTATTGTTACATGTCGACGGACACAAGTATTATAGCGATAACCATCAGTCACGGTATTGATATGGAAGGTGCGCACCGTCCTTTAGACGTCACAATAGCTCTTCAGCTTCCATTTCGTGACTGTTTGAAAAAAAATCTACGGAGGGTCCCAAACATTTTTTTTTTCCATGAAACTTTTTAGTTGGAAAACCATCGATTATTTACCGCGTCTCCTATTAAATGACATTCCTGGATTTTTTTATCTTCCAATCATCATATAAAAATTAGGGGAATCAATTATTACCAAGTTATAGTCTAAATAACTTATTTATTGGAGCTCAAGCGTCAAAGAGCATAACGAAGCCGAACTCGATAAATTTATGTTATCCTCTGAAAACAGCTAAGCAAGTCTAGGATGGAGATTATGCACTGCATCATAATCTTATGCACATATACACCCAATTCTTTCCCAACACATGCCAAAATTGAAGCTTGTTATGTGAATGAATAAGTTTAACTGGTGTCACAAAAATATTCAAAACGATTGATCATGTTAAACAATAATTTACCAAAGTAATATAAAGGCCTTGGCACGGCAAATGCTGGGTAAAGCGTACCATTGGTACTTCGCGTACCTGAAGGAATAAAATAGACCACATCTCGCGGTCCCAGCAACTCCTATTCCTACCTCCCCGTGGTGCTGGCTGGGATACGAGCAACCTTAGGGAAGATTGGGTAACCAACCCCGGTGGGAACTATGGTCGTATGCTGACAGGGAAGAGGGGGTTTGCTCTTCTTCGGAGATGCAAATCTTACTGAGCGTCTGTTCTCCATGTCAGGATCGGCTCACAACAGCGTCTGTTCTCCATGTTAGGGGCGGCTGATCATCGTCCGAGTGCCAGCGAGGGACTCTAAGTGAAACTGTGCACCATGGTCCACCAGGAATAAGGAGGAATGGTCCTCCGGAAATTTAGGGGGTTTGGTGTCAGGCCCTGCAAGCCAGCCTTTAAAAAACCATAAGCAACGAACAATCAACAAGAGAGTACGGACCGGAACCATCGGCGAAGACCACTGCGACGAAAAGGGACTAGCGATTGGAAACTCGGTTCGTGGAACTGCAAATCTCTCAACTTCATCGGGAGAACACGCATACTCGCCGATTTGCTCAAGGACCGTGGATTCAGCATCGTAGCGCTGCAGGAGGTTTGTTGGAATGGATCAATGGTGCGAACGTTTAGAGGTAATCATACCATCTACCAGAGCTGCGGCAACACACACGAGCTAGGAACAGCTTTCATAGTGATGGGCGATATGCAAAGGCGCGTGATCGGTTGGTGGCCGATCAATGAAAGAATGTGCAGGATGAGGATCAAAGACCGGTTCTTCAACTTCAGCATAATCAACGTCCATAGCCCACGCTCCGGAAGCACTGATGATGATAAGGACGCATTCTACGCGCAGCTGGGACGTGAGTACGACAGCTGCCCAAGCCACGACGTCAAAATCATCATAGGAGATTTGAACGCTCAGGTTGGCCAAGAGGAGGAGTTTAGACCGACTATTGGGAAGTTCAGCGCTCACAGGCTGACGAACGAAAACGGCCTACGACTAATTGATTTCGCCGCCTCCAAGAATATGACCATTCTGTAACCGTTCAGTTACATATCTCTTAGATTTAATTTCAATTTGTGTCTTGTTTAGAAACTGTTGTGTTTGTTTAATATAAATTGTGTAAAATAAGTAGGATTAGTCAAAAATCAAATGTAAAAGTTAGTTGTGTAAACATTGTTATTAATTTGTAATGTGAAAAATGTTAATGTGAGAATTGTAAAACCAATTAAAGAAAGATTGAATGGGTAATGTTGATCTACTGTGGTAAAAGGGGGAGAAGGACATGTTGGTCGACATGGAAGGAGTGGATAAGGATAATGGAAGTATGGACAATTGGGCGGGAAAACTCCATGGAAAAGGAAAAGGTCTGCATACCTCTGGGGTAAAGATAATTGCTCATTAGCAAACTGGCGTCCGTGCAAGTAAGCCGTGAGTGAGAGTGCCTCTATAGTGCCTCAGTGATTTTTAAATAGAAGTGAACGACATCTTGTGGCCCCTAATAGTTCGTTCAGGTAACTAGGACTACCAGAAAAGCCTGGAGGAAGAGTTTTAAAACTATTCTGGTCCGTAGGACCTTTTGTTCGTTTGTATAATTCGCTAGATTAGCGACCTCACGCAGCACGATCGACTGAGTCAACGTCCGCGTTGGATCTTGGTCTAATCACAAAGGATTTCCGGCACAGTTCCGCCGGAGAGTACCCTTCTCGGCGCGGCCAATACGGTCTCGTCCGTGGTCCGTCGATTGAGTCAACGAAGGGCACGCCGAAGCTTCATCGATAGCGTTCAGAGAGTGGCAAGCCGCCATCTCGACCAATCGAGGCATCCCGCGACCCCGCCATCGTCCCGAGTCGATCAAGCTACCAACCCGCCATCTTCCTACCAAGCCGTCGTCGACAACCAACTCACCGTCTGCTGCGAGCGCTCGCCATCGTCGTCCAGAAAAACCCCCGGTACGTACCGAACAACGGATAATCACCCCGAACAAATCAAACCCACAATAGTCCCAATAAATTGTTATCCTACTAATTAGATTTTCTCAATAAACGTCCATAGTCATACCCAACAACACAATTCCATTACACAAGTGCAATATTTAAATAACTCCGCAGTTTCTACACCCGTTGTTCCGCGTAGCCCCTCCGAATTACCCAGTAGCATGCCGGCCCTGCGACACAGTTCAGGGGTCTCATGTTACTGAGCTATTGACCGGGAGTTGTTGATCCGCCTTGAGGCTTGAGAGCAAGCCCGTAAGTCTAAGAAAGTCTCAATTGGCGACCAACGTTAAAGTCGTGATCGGTAATCGGAGGAACGATTAGTATTTGGAAAAAAAATCTTGAGATTTTTTTAACTGGGCGACAGGAGAGTGCGCAATCAATTAATTGATTTTGCAGTCCGACAGTTGAAAACCGCTAATCATAGATCGCGAATTGGTGAATTGAATCGTGAAGACAGTGGCCATACTCGGTGGCGAAAGAGTGCAAAACAAAGAAAAGTTGGCACAAAAGCAGTAAAAACTTGATTGGTTTCGGTGACTGGGACATTTTTTGAAATTGGTGCTGGAGACTAATCTAAAAAGGACATACACGTGAACAATACACTTGAACATTTCTCAAAGGTCCTGAATGAACAAAGTACACAATACGAAACAACACAAAAGATAGCACGGTTTATTGTATTTTCTTATAAATTTCTAAACATTATCATTTTTAGTCTTAAGCTTTGAATTTTTATTTGAATATCTTAATTTACCTTTTATTTTTACGCATAATATTGAATTTTATTGAACTCCATTATTTTTATTGAACTTTTACATAATTTCCTGAATTTTATTGCGATGAATTCTGAATTGATAGACTTGTATCGGTCGATGAACGTGAATCATCTTCTGGATGATGAACTAGAATACGAACTTGCCCTACGCAGAGTGGAGTTTTCTAGTGGTGAATCTAGAGATATAAAACGGAGAAAATTACGAAATGCGATGAAGGAAGAACGAGAGTCGAATAGTTTTATATCGAGAAAGATAGTAGAAGAGGCTCGGGACACGGAGTCACGACAGGTAGAAGAGAAGATTGCGATGATTAGGGATTCACTGGAAAATAAAAAGGTGAAGAAAACAGATTTTCCACAATTGGAAACGCGTCTGGTTCACCTGTACTTTCGGTTGTTTCGGTTAAGAAAAGTATTCAACACGGACGGGTTGAAAAAGATCGCCCAGGGATTGTTGAATGATTATTTTTCACGGAATAGTAGAGATCCAGAGGTAATAGGGGAATATTCGGGAGGATTGCTCAACGTAGCAAACCGCAGGGTTTCCCAAAGGCCTAGTGACAATAAGAGTGACGAGGAAGTAGATAGTAGTTCGAACCCGCGAACTGGAAATGATGATTCGGAGAGTAGTGAAGAAGGAAATACAGAAGAAAGTGAAAAGGAGGAAAATAGCGTAGATGAAGAAGAATTCAACTTTACCGTGAGAAATACGCGTACTAGGAGATCCAGTACGCCTAAAAGACAGGAGGATAAGGCTGTCGACGTAGATGAACTGGTTGAACGGATCATGCTACGGGTCGATACTTTAGTTACGTCTAAATTGAAGGCATTGAAAATAGGAACTCAGAATGAAAAACACAGACATGTAGAGAAAAGAAAAAATGGTTCGAAAGAATCGAAACAAATTAAGAATAGTAGTTCACAAAGATTGATGGAAAAACATGAAATACAACCGAAAATTAAAGGTGAACAGAGAGACGCGAAGGTCACGATTAGGAGACGGAGTAGAATGAACTCGGAATCGTCTATAGCAAATAGAAATAGTGGAGTAGATAACGGAAGTGATAGTGAGCGAGCAGGAACTGACACCGATAGGGTAGAAGATCGAGAGATAGGAAGGAGGCTGAAACGAAGACCAAGGCCAGTATGTGACTGGAAGCTAAAATATGATGGAAAAGATGACGGGAGAGGTTTGAATAAGTTTGTGTCTGAAGTAGAGTTCATGGCTGAAGCGGAGAACATAAGCAAGCAAAGTCTGTTCAACGAAGCAATCCATTTGTTTTCTGGAGATGCGAGGGCTTGGTATATTGAGGGAAAGAGAAATCGAGAGTTTCGTAATTGGGCTGAACTGGTGGCCGAGTTAAAACTGGAATTCCAACCGCCAGACATGGATTACCACTACGAACAGCAAGCTGCGGCAAGAAGACAGAAGAGAGGGGAGAAATTCCAGGACTATTACAACGCAATCAAGGAGATTTTCGAGCAAATGGCGGTCCCGCCAACAGAACATCGGAGATTTGATATAATTTTCCGAAATCTCCGGTCGGACTATAAGAACTCATTGTTGGTTAAAGGAGTCCGAACGTTGAGGATGTTGAAAGTATGGGGGCGAAAGTTGGACTCTGCTAATTGGTTCTTGTATCGGAAACCGGAAGTAGAGCAGGGGTCCAGGTCATCACAAGTTCATGAAATCAACAGTGGGCCTCATCTGCAGACACAGAGACCACAAAGGAATGATTGGAGAGAGAATTCTTCCAGGAGCAGACCGGATTGGAGAAATCGAAATTCTGGTGTGTATCAGGGTTCCAGGAATGATAACAAAGGTCCTTGGAAACCCGCACCAGAACAGGCCAAGACAAATATACCGAAGCCGAAATCTTCGCAGTCCAACTTGAATGCAGGAGAAGGTACCAGTAAGGAAATTCTACAGAAGCGGATTGAAGAATATCGGATTCCGGAACGAACGGTATGTTTCAATTGCAGAGGAAATTATCACCATTCCAGTGCGTGTTTGAAGGCAAAAGAAGTTTTTTGTACAACGTGTGGTTTCCAAGGTTTCAGAAGGCCAGATTGCCCATTTTGTGCAAAAAACGGAAAGCGATCGATGTGAGAGGTCGTCGATGTCGTACTACAAAGCCTCTAACTAAATTCGTTTCTTCTGTTCAGGAAGTTGGGGAACTCACAGTACAAATAGAGGGAGATAATCGACCGTTTGCCAAAGTAGATGTCATGGGTATTCAATTGATTGGTTTGCTAGACTGCGGAGCGCAGATGACGGTATTGGGAATCGGAAGCGGAAAACTATTGCGCGATTTGAAGCTGAAATTGCAGCCTACTGGAGTGAAACTGACTACAGCAGGAGGTTTACCACTAGATGTGAAGGGATATGTGAATCTGCCCATGGAGTTCAATGGACAAACTAGGATTGTCACAGCCGTCGTAGCACCTACTTTGAATCGTCGTCTAATATTAGGAATGAATTTTTGGAAGCTTTTTAATATTGAACCCACGGTAAATTTTGAAAAATGTGAGGTAGAGGAGTTGGAAGTTGGACAGGACGATGAATCGATCGTGACCTTGGAACAGGAAGCGATGCTACGAGAGGTTAAAAAGGAGTTTAAGGTGTTCGTCGAGGGTGATAAATTAAGTATTACGCCCTTGATATCCCACAAAATTGAATTTGATGAACAGTTCACAAATACTGCTCCAATCAGATTAAATCCGTACCCATGGTCCCCGGAAATTCAAAAGAGTGTAAATGAGGAGTTAGATAAGTGGATCGACTCTGGCGTCGTAGAGCGGTCCAACAGTGATTGGGCTCTGTTAATTGTTCCTGTGACTAAAAAGGGCGAATCAGAAGCAGAAGGCCGTATTAAAGTGCGCATGTGTCTAGATGCGCGCAAATTAAATGAAAGAACCCGTCGAGATGCCTACCCCCTCCCACACCAGGACCGCATTCTGGGTAGATTAGGAGCTTCCAAGTACTTGTCTACGATTGACCTTTCGAAGGCTTTCTGGCAAATCCCGTTGGACTCCGAATCTAGAAAGTACACAGCGTTCCGGGTGTTTGGAAGGGGGTTGTTCCAGTTCACCAGACTACCATTTGGACTGGTCAATAGCCCGGCCACATTGTCGCGGTTGATGGACCAGGTGCTAGGGTATGGTGAACTGGAGCCAAATGTGTTTGTTTACCTTGACGATATCGTCATAGTAAGCAACACTTTTGAGGAACATCTCCGGAGTCTGAAAGAAGTGGCTAAACGGTTGAGAGCTGCAAATCTCTCAATTAATATCGATAAATCGAAGTTTTGCGTGCAGGAACTCCCGTATTTAGGATTCGTACTTTCCCAGAAAGGAATCCGACCTAATCCGGATAAAATTGAGGCCATAGTCAACTTCGAAAGGCCAACGTCCGTGAGGTCGTTGAGGCGTTTTCTGGGAATGGTAAATTATTACCGACGTTTTATTTCGGAATTTAGCGAAATGACGGCTCCTTTAACAAATTTGCTAAAAGGGAAGCCAAAGGTCGTACAGTGGAATGAGGATGCTGAAACCGCTTTCAATGTACTGAAAGAAAGGCTCATAACAGCACCAATCCTGGCTTGCCCTGATTTCGGAAGGCCGTTTACCATCCAAACCGATGCGAGTGATACCGCCATAGCCGGAGTTCTAACACAGGATGTCGACGGGAAGGAACACGTGATTGCGTACTTTTCGCGTAAGCTGACGATGGCGCAAAAATCTTGGAAAGCAGCGGAGAAAGAAGGGGTAGCCGCATTAGAAGCCATCGAAAAGTTTAGGCCATATGTCGAGGGTGCGCGGTTCACCCTAATTACTGACTCGTCCGCTCTTTCATTCATAATGAATTCCAAATGGAAACCATCGTCCAAACTAAGTCGTTGGAGCATGCTGCTCCAACAATATGACATGAGAGTGAAACACCGGAAAGGCTCCGAAAACGTGGTTCCGGACGCACTCTCTCGTGCAGTGGAAGCTATAGACCTGAGTAAGAGTGACTGGTACTCCTCAGTGTATAAAAAGGTTTTAAAATCTCCAGACGACTTTCCTGATTTTAAAATTGAGCACGATAAACTTTATAAGTTTGTACCTTCGACCACAGATGCAATGGATTATCGTTTCGAGTGGAAACTGTGCTTGCCAGAAGATGTCCGGGAAGAAGTATTAAGGCAGGAACATGACCAAACACTGCATCCAGGATTTGAAAAAACTATTCATAGATTGAAAATTCGCTATTATTGGCCCAAAATGTCTTCGTTTGTACGAAAATATGTGCGGTTATGTAGCGTATGCAAACAATGCAAACCCTCAACCCTGCCAACTGCACCGCTAATGGGGAACCAACGGGTGACCAGCAAACCCTTTCAAATTCTGGCACTCGACTTCATCCAAAATCTTCCTCGTAGTCAAAGAGGAAAAAGTCACTTGCTTGTCTTGATGGATTTATTCTCCAAATGGATTCAGCTAGTCCCAGTAAGGAAAATAGAGAGCAAAGAGGTATGCCGAATTATTGAGGACTGTTGGTTCAGAAGATTGGGCACCCCTGAAGTTATCATCTCAGATAATGCGACTACATTCGTAGGAAAGGAATTCCAAGCAATGTTGTCCAGGCGAAAAATTCAACACTGGTTAAATTCACGTCACCATAGCCAGGCAAACCCGGTCGAAAGGACAAATAGAACCATTAATGCCTGCCTCCGCACTTATATGGAGAAGGACCAACGGCTATGGGACACTAAAATAGCAGAAATTGAGGAAATGGTTAACACTAGCATTCACGCCTCAACTGGTCTCTCTCCCTATCGGATTCTGTATGGTCACGAGAAGACCACTATGGGCGTTGAGCATAGAATGGAAAGAGAAGATAGGGAGATTTCAGTTGAGGAAAGAGATGATATGCGCAAGAAGATCAATGAAAAATTGTTCACAGTTGTTGAAGAAAATTTGAAGAAGAGTCACGAGAATAGCAGGAAATCGTATAATTTGAGGCATAAAAAGTTTTGTACGACTTACCGAATAGGACAGAAGGTCTACAAACGGAACTTCAAACCTTCGTCAGCCTCAGAGCACTACAATGCGAAATATGGACCGGTCTACACGCCCTGTGTAATTGTCGCGAAGCGTGGTACGAGTTCGTACGAGCTTGCGGACAGTACCGGAAAAGTCCTTGGAATATTCTCGGCTGCAGACCTTCGTCCTGGTGAGGAGGTTGAGTCCTAAAAAGTATATTAGGATTAATAAAAGCAGTTCGATGACGGGATTAAGTTGTGTTTACGAAAACAGTACGATGCAATTCCCTCATCTCGATGAAGATAATTTGTTGTCATCACTTGGCCGTGTTCGCTGAACTCAACGCTTTGTCTCCACCACGCTCTCGTTTGTGCAACCAGCGAGAGATTACACGTTTCCTCACGGATGTGACCCGAGGAGCCCATGGCAGGGATGACCAGAGGTTTCGTAGCAACGGTGGAATTTTATTTGTTTGCTAATCGAGAGGCAAAGAAAGAAAATAAATAAGTAAGCCATTGTGAATGATGTCATACATATAGGAGTAGAGATAGTGAATGAGGATACGAAGAGGTTCTTTTGTAGGCGCCATACAAAAGAACAATGCTAGCGCGCGCTTTCCTAGAGGAGAGATAATAATTAGGTATTGATATAGTCAATTGTAGGTTCCAAATAGTTTTAAATAGAAATAATAAAATTTATCTTAGGTAGCATAACGTTTTTAGCAGCAATGCGATCGCAAGCCATAGAACTGAGCACGTACCACATACAATAGTATTTCTGCAGAAAGCTATATTGCTCATTACGAACTCGTTCTCTGCATTGTTCCGCCATGATCAGGACGGCCGCCTGGTCGAAAAATGCAGGAAATAATTCTCGTAATTAGTACCTATCTGTATATACTCTTTTAGATTCATCACAGTTTTTAATTTGTTTCTCGTTCGTTTGTCAATTTGTTTTATGTACAGCTAATTAATAAGGCAACGAATTCAACGTACTAATCACCTTCAGTGATAGTATGCACTACGTGTGAACAATAGACTAGAACGGCCTTTTTAATTTCATTACCTACCATCGAATGGCAGGACTAGATGAAGTTGATAAAAAAGGTACTAGAATGATCGTTTTACCATAATGTGTTCGTGCTTATCTACATGCATACTAACAAGATGAAAACACACTAGAGTAATTATGGCAAATTCTGTAGGGGAATTTGACCTTTAGTTGCCAGCTGATTTTAAAATGTTGTGTCATGTCCAAGTAAACTTTAATCGTTTTTATACTGCTTCGCGATTCGTAAAAAAAAATATATATATATATATATATATATATATATATATAGAAATAAATGGCATTTGTCTTTGTGGTTTATTTTATTAACTAGTGTTCTATGTAGGTAAAAAAAAAATATAAATAATTGAAGTACTTCAATTATTTACCGTGGCGGGAGGATAGTGTAACCGTTCAGTTACATATCTCTTAGATTTAATTTCAATTTGTGTCTTGTTTAGAAACTGTTGTGTTTGTTTAATATAAATTGTGTAAAATAAGTAGGATTAGTCAAAAATCAAATGTAAAAGTTAGTTGTGTAAACATTGTTATTAATTTGTAATGTGAAAAATGTTAATGTGAGAATTGTAAAACCAATTAAAGAAGGATTGAATGGGTCATGTTGGTCTACTGTGGTAAAAGGGGGAGAAGGACATGTTGGTCGACATGGAAGGAGTGGATAAGGATAATGGAAGTATGGACAATTGGGCGGGAAAACTCCATGGAAAAGGAAAAGGTCTGCATACCTCTGGGGTAAAGATAATTGCTCATTAGCAAACTGGCGTCCGTGCAAGTAAGCCGTGAGTGAGAGTGCCTCTATAGTGCCTCAGTGATTTTTAAATAGAAGTGAACGACATCTTGTGGCCCCTAATAGTTCGTTCAGGTAACTAGGACTACCAGAAAAGCCTGGAGGAAGAGTTTTAAAACTATTCTGGTCCGTAGGACCTTTTGTTCGTTTGTATAATTCGCTAGATTAGCGACCTCACGCAGCACGATCGACTGAGTCAACGTCCGCGTTGGATCTTGGTCTAATCACAAAGGATTTCCGGCACAGTTCCGCCGGAGAGTACCCTTCTCGGCGCGGCCAATACGGTCTCGTCCGTGGTCCGTCGATTGAGTCAACGAAGGGCACGCCGAAGCTTCATCGATAGCGTTCAGAGAGTGGCAAGCCGCCATCTCGACCAATCGAGGCATCCCGCGACCCCGCCATCGTCCCGAGTCGATCAAGCTACCAACCCGCCATCTTCCTACCAAGCCGTCGTCGACAACCAACTCACCGTCTGCTGCGAGCGCTCGCCATCGTCGTCCAGAAAAACCCCCGGTACGTACCGAACAACGGATAATCACCCCGAACAAATCAAACCCACAATAGTCCCAATAAATTGTTATCCTACTAATTAGATTTTCTCAATAAACGTCCATAGTCATACCCAACAACACAATTCCATTACACAAGTGCAATATTTAAATAACTCCGCAGTTTCTACACCCGTTGTTCCGCGTAGCCCCTCCGAATTACCCAGTAGCATGCCGGCCCTGCGACACAGTTCAGGGGTCTCATGTTACTGAGCTATTGACCGGGAGTTGTTGATCCGCCTTGAGGCTTGAGAGCAAGCCCGTAAGTCTAAGAAAGTCTCAATTCGCAGCACCTTCTTCCAACACATCCTTCCGTATCGGTACACCTGGAGATCACCACTGCAGACAGAATCACAAATCGACGTCAGGACATATCATGGCGCTAACATCGACTCTGACCACTATCTGGTGATGGTTAAACTGCGTCCAAAACTATCCGTCATCAACAATGTTCGGTACCGACGACCGCCGCGGTACGACCTAGAGCGACTGAAGCAACCTGATGCCGTCACTGCATACGCGCAGCATCTCGAGTCAGCGTTGCCGGAAGAGGGTGAGGTCGATTGAGGCCCCTCTTGAGGACTGCTGGAATACAGTCAAAGCAGCCATTAACGACGCAGCGGAGTATATGGGACGAAGTCGACGGAACGATTGGTTCGACGAAGAGTGCAGACAGATTCTGGAGGAGAAGGACGCAGCGTGGGCGGTCGCGCTGCAGCAAGGTACCCGGCAGAACGTGGAACGTTATAGACGGAAGCGGAAACAGCAGACCCGCCTTTTTCAGGAGAAGAAACGCCACCTGGAAGAAGCGGAGTGCGAGGAGATGGACCAGCTGTGCCGTTCTCAAGAAACACGCAAGTTCTATCAGAAGCTCAACGCATTCTGCAAAGGCTTCGTGCCGCGAGCCGAAATGTTCCGGGATAAGGATGGGAGCGTCTTGACGGACGAACGTGTGGTGATCGAAAGGTGGAAGCAGCACTACGAGGAACATTTGAATGGCGCTGAGAGTACAGTTAGTGAAAGTCAAGGCAGCGGAGGAGATGACTACGTCAGTTCAGCGGACAATGGAAGCCAACAAGCCAACAACCTTGAGGGAAGTTAAGGATGCCATCCAGCAGCTAAAGACCAATAAAGCAGCTGGTAAGGATGGTATCGGAGCTGAACTCATCAAGATGGGCCCGGAAAAGCTGGCCACTTGCCTGCATAAACTGATAGTCAGAATCTGGAAAACTGAACAGCTACCGGTGGAGTGGAAGGAAGGGGTTATATGCCCCATCTACAAGAAAGCCGACAAGCTGGAGTGTGAGAACTTTCGAGCGATCACCATCCTTAATGCCGCCTACAAAGTGATATCCCAGATCATCTTCCGTCGTCTGTCACCATTAATGAATGAGTTCGTGGGAAGTTATCAAGCCGGCTTCGTTAATGGCCGCTCGACAACGGACCAGATCTTTACTGTACGGCAAATCCTTCAAAAATGTTCGTTGATTTCAAGGCGGCATACGACAGTATAGACCGCGTAGATCTATGGAAAATAATGGATGAGAACAGCTTCCCTGGGAAGCTTACCAGACTGATCAAAGCAACGCAACGGTGGAGGATTCGGAGACCATTGCCACTCTGAACAAGCTCTATACGATGCAGCGGGTTAAGATCTGAGCAGGATGGCGGAAACATATAAGAGATAGCCCAAAAAAGTACCCATTAATGGGTAAACGAAAATCTACACGAGAACTACTTCACGGGCGATGAGAACACTCGCATGGCGATAGAAGTCTTTTTGTGACATTTACACGTGGGGCAAATCGCGTTTCCGTTTTGTCATGGTGCAACTGTCAAACAAAAGGAAAGGGCAGATTTTACTCGCCGCCCATTGAAATTATGATATGGATTCTAGACCAACATTTGAAAAGGGCGTGACAGCCAAAATGTATTCCTTCTTATTCTTCGTCTACATATATAGCTATGTGGAAGAAGAATCAGAAAGAATAAATTTCGATTGTTACGCCTTTTTTTCAAATGTTGTTCCAGAATTATAACAGACGTGCATGCAGAGAAATCGAAGGTATTGTATGCATAGGGGCCATACTCATCCAATACGAATCTTTTTCCTATTCATAACCACAATTGATCAACCTAACCCACCTACTAAATTTCGAGACAATTGATCTTTCCCGTCAAAAAATAGAACTCGTTTTATTGTCTCAGTCAATTCTTTGGCTTATTTAAGGGAAACTTTCCCAAAGAACCCATATTTTTCTAAGCCTCTAATCGTGATGAACTTATACTGCCGCTAACCGCAAGTCGAGCACATCTGTATATGGAGCCCCATATACAGATGTGCTCGACTTGCGGTTAGCGGCAGTATAAATTAATATAAAAAATCACAAAAATAAAGTAATTAAAAAAAACTAAGCCACTAACTATTTTTAAAATCGAAAACAAAAACCGAAAAAATGCTGCACGTGTGAACCGGCCTGAAAATTTCACCCGATGTTCGTTCAAAATCCTTAAAAAACAGCACTATAAATATGGGTTCTTTAGGAAAGTTGACCTTAAATAAGTCAAAGAATCGATAGCGCGAATAAAAAATTTTGACGGGAAAGGTCAATTGTTTTTGATTTAATTTGCTTATTCTACTACCGTTGTTTTTCTATACTCGATATTGAAGGCTCCATCGAGATAAGAAGCGGTCAGAGAATGCTCGTTACTATGAAAACGACAACAATGTGATTAGTTGAAAACAACAGAGGACTACAAAATGTTTCGGAATTTATTTTAATTAGAACAAAAATGCACCCGTATCATGAAATTCCTTTCCCATGCCGAAAGGAATATGGATAAAGCAACGCTTTATGCCGAAATTAGAATATGGATGTGAATGTACCGGAAACGTACCAGCTCATGATTACGTAGAGCGAACTACACTTATAACACCCAACAATTGAATGAATAGTCTATTTATTCTAAAACAACATTTTGCATTCAGTTTTTGGCAAGAGCATACCTCTGATTCGATTCTGATAGTTTAAAGTAGCCATCGAGCAAGTAAGTACAGTGCGTGTTTCGGCCATTGCGAAAATATCTATTTGTTGTGTTCGATGAATCACGGACCAAATGCCACTAGGCCGAAAGTTGTTTGACCGAATATACCATTTGGCCGAACAGACCGTTAGGCCGAAAGTCATTTGGCCAAAAGCGTCAATTGCCCGAAAGGGTCTTTTGGCCGAGAGAGGTGTTTGGCCGGAAGGGTCATTTGGCCGAAAGGGTAATTTGGCCGAATAGGACATTTGACCTAAAAGGTCGTTTGGCAGGAAGGGTAGTTTTGCCGAAAGGGTAATTTGGCCGAATAGGAAAAGTGAGAAATTAGGAGTGAGAAGAGAGACGAAGTGACCAGTGAGCCTCATTTCTCACTTCTCGCTGTAAAAAGTGAGAAGCGCGAAGTGAGTGGTGAGACGTCTCACTACCCACTTCGCACTACTCACTTTTCACAGTGAGAAGTGAGAAATGGGAAGTCAGAAGTGAGACGTCTCATTTCTCAGTCCTCATTTCTTACTTCTCACTGTGAAAAGTGAGTAGTGCAAAGTGGGTAGTGAGACGTCTAACCACTCACTTCGTGCTTCTATTCGGCCAAATTACCCTTTCGGCCAAACAACCCTATCGGCCAAATGACGCTTTCGGCCAAATGACCCTTTCGGTCTAATGATCCATTCGACCAAATGACCCTTTTGGCCTAATGACCCTTTCGGCCAAACGACCCTTCCGGTCAATTGACCCTTTCGACCAAACGACCCTTTCGGCTTAATGGCCCTTTCGGTTCAATGACCCATTCGGCCAAATGACCCTTTTGGTCTAATGACCCTCTCGGCCAAACGACCCTTTCGCCCAAACGACCCTTTCGGCCTAATGACCCTTTCGGCCAAATAACCCTTTCGGCCAAACGACCCTTTCGGCCATATGACCCTTTCAGTCAAATGACCCTTTCGGCCAAACGACCCGTTCGGCCAAATGACCCTTTCGGTCGAACGACCCTTTCGGCCTAATGACCCTTTCGGCCAAATGACCCGTTCGGCCAAATGACCCTTTCGGCCAGATGGGTTTCCGCCTAATGGTTTATTCGGCTTAGTACCATTCGGCCAAATGGCCCTTCCCCGTTTTCAGTAGCCATCAAGAAGGCTATCTGAAGTACATAAATCAATTACATAGTATGGAACAGCTCGTATTTTTGCTTGTCCGACGAAATACGTTAGGTGCGCGTGCGCGTCGTTCAGAATAATTTTTCACTTACCAAGGCAAGTTTCATTCGGTCGGAGACGAGCCAGCCTCGGGCTGAAAGTCTCTTTAATAAAGACACAAAAAAAAAAAAAGTTTCATTCGAATTCCTTCCCAACTAACATACTATTATATTCCCGGGCAATGGAAATGCAGAGAATTCCTCGGTCTCATGAAGCAATGGGTGTCCTTCCGTAATCCTAATAGACTTTGAGGACGCGGGCGACATCGTTTTTGGTCTTGAATTCATATATTAAATATAGTCACTATTCATTCGGTGAGTTGTGCATATTCGTTGTTTCTCGGCCAATCACGACTAGCAACTACGATGTGTACATTCAATCAAGCTAAGTTAAGCTAAGAACATACCTCTGATTTGATTCAATTCAAATTCATTATTTCCTTTATATCTCGACTGTAAGGCTACGTAAGGCCGTAACATAATTAACCGCTTACTCCAGAAGATTTTTCTCCATCAATTTGGCAACGGCTCAATCTGGGTCTGTACACCACGCGCTAACAATCCCCAAACAAAAACGGTCCTCCTCAATTCAGCGGCAAAAACCTGACACCGCTGAAGATTGAGCACACACCCGAAAATGACACCGGATCTTTCTCGCGCCAGCCGAAAAAGCAAACGGATATACGCCCCGTTGCCGGAAAGCGGCGGCCTTTGTCATGCTGAGCCATTTTTTCGCCGTCCTCCAAAAGCCACAAATTCACACAAACACACATGATGATCATATACCAAGCGTAAAAGGCAGCTTCTGCTAGTGCTTGGTGAGTAGATAAAATTTTATTATTTTCTGCTTAAATATCACCAGTCCTGCTGCCTCCTGGCCTATGGTATCCGACAAGGGATTCCATAATGGCGGAACCGTTGTTGGCAGGGAAAAAAGGAATTTTATGGCTCCTTCTGCTTCCTCTCAGCAGCTGATTGCCACCTGATCAAATTGGAACGAATTCAGTATCGTTGTTTGCGTATTGCCCTTGGCTGCATGCATTCAACGCATAACATGAGCCTGGAGGTGCTTGCTGGAGTCACTCCTTTAAAGCACCGTTACTGGGAGCTCTCACTTAGAATACTCGTCAAATGTGGAACAAGTAACACACTTGTTCTAGATAACTTCGATAATATGCTTGAACTAACTTGTCGTTCAAGATTCCTTAGAGTCTATCTCAACTACATTTCTTCAGATCTTTGTCTTCCGTGTTATAATCCACCTCGAGTTCACTTCACCAACGACAGTTCCTCAATTGAATACGATCTGTCCATGAAACATGCTATTCAAGGAATACCAGATCATCTTCGAAATATTTCTATTCCCTCCATTTTTTCTGAAAAATATGAACATGTCAATTGCAACAGCAGATATTTCACTGATGGTTCTCGCATTAACGGATCCACTGGCTTCGGTGTTTTCAATGTAACTTCAACCACCTTCCGAAAACTTCAGGAACCGTGTTCGGTTTATGTTGCTGAGCTGGCAGCAATTAACTTCGCTTTGGGGATAATTTCCAATCAGCCCGTAGACCATTATTTCATCTTCTCGGATAGTCTTAGTTCTATCGAGGCACTCCGGTCGATGAAACCTGTTAAGCACGCATCTTACTTTCTTACAAACATAAGAGAGCAGATGCGTGTTTTGGTCGAAAGATCATTCAAGATTACCTTTGTTTGGGTCCCATCTCACTGCTCAATCTACGGCAATGAGAAGGCAGACTCGCTGGCAAAGGTGGGCGCACAGGAAGGTGAGGTTTATGATAGACAATACTCGAGCAACGAGTTTTTCCCATTAGTCCGTCAGAGTACTCTTCAAAGTTGGCAAAGAAATTGGACACACAACGAACTTGGACGGTGGCTATTTTCCATAGTTCCAAAAGTTTCTGGGCGAGCGTGGTTCAGAGGTGAGGACTTAAGTCGAGGCTTCATTCGCACGATGTCGAGGCTTATGTCCAATCACTATTCACTAAACGCACATCTGTACAGAATAAACCTTGTCGATAGCAACTTATGTAGGTGCGGAGCCGATTATGATGACATCGATCACGTAGTTTGGTCCTGCTCGGAAAATGACGCCTCCAGAGAGCAATTATTGGATACCCTTGTGGCCCGAGGTAAACAACCCTTCAGGGAAGTTCGCGGTGTTTTGGGAGATCGTGATGTTGTCTATATGCAGGCCATTTATAGTTTTCTTTGTGCTTCTGACATAAAAATCTAACATTTTGTTTTTTTTTTTCTTTCTTTAAAGTTTTTTTTTTGTTCTGTCTCTGCCTTTTTGTTCCATAGAGCTCCATAGCTCTTGCCATCCGGAAGATGCTCCCAGTCGAACCATTCCTCGAGCACGACGACACGCCACATCGTCACTGACGCCAAATGCCCGGATGAGAAGCTGAAATTTCCTGATCCCAAATCCTAAGCCCCGTCCATCCTTAAACATTGTAAACTAACCTCGAGTCACCACGAGTACGCTGGCTTCTACCCCCCTCTCACTAACCGTATAATAAAATGATATTGATTGTATATATCACAAAGAACAATGGCTCCGTAAAGTGTTATACACGCCTGAGCCTACCAAATAAACGAAATTGGAAAAAAAAAAAAGGAATTTCTGTAATTCGTTTTGCATGAAGCTGACGGTTTCGCGAATTTCTCGTTAGAAATAAAACGGAATCCTGTTCCGCGAGTCCGCCCTTCTGCAGCACCGCACTTCTAGACCCGTCAGGATGTGGTGAAATATTATATATGATTTTCCGGTGCTGCCACCGTCGTCGACTTTTATCATTAAGTTATTATTACGCTTTTCCCATTTTATTTTCTCGCTGTTTCATTTGTATGTTACCATTTTTCCGCACGCCCCACAATGCTCCTGGCCCTGCTCATCAACGCGTTGTTTCCACAGGCGGCAGGGACTTTTAATACTTGCCTCTCGGTGCCAAACGGTTCGTTTGCATCCAAGAAGACCCCAACCAACAACAGTCCGTAGCGGACCGACCAAGCAGTTTCCGGCGGCACTTGGCGCTTTCGCTATTTCACAGCTTTCGTTTCCGTCGAAGGCCACGTCGTATTCGGAGCGGAGAACAGTAGATTTAATATATGGGCTCTCGGGGTAGAAGTTCGAAATTGCACCCGAAATTGGATAGAAATGTAATCGTGGCCGAGCGATGCTTAAATCATTCCAGGCGGGATGGGGGTCTATGTCGGTAACGATTTTAGTTTAGGGTACTTAATCTGGAATTCACCGAAAGAAAATTATTACGTATTGCATTTTTATCTGGATAGTTAACAAGCTAATAGAGCTATTGGAATTCATTAACCTCCTCCAGTATGATAAGAATGATAAGTTCCAAGAGAGGAGTGAGTTTTTTTTTTGCGTGTGTCTTACCCTTACGTATAAAATATTGGACTATTGTATGTTCATTTTATAAAGAGAACACTTTTTTTCTTTTTTTTAGCTAATTTTATTTGCTAATTATCTAATACATGCATTCATCTCTTAGACTATGTGTTCCGTGTTTCCTTAACACTATCATCCTAATTTGTTATGTTACAGTTTTAGTTATTATTAATACATTTCAATTGCCCTGGCAGTTAGGATTTTTCTTCTAGTTTAATTGAACCATGTAGGAATTACAATGTTTTCAACTTAAACTAAACTTAACCTATTTAATACTAAGGGTACAAGGAGCTAATCGTTGCAATAGAAGATTGCAACGATTTTTGTCTAAAATTGGAAATTAATTTGATGGACATTTGTTGCAATGTCTCAATATTAGAAATTCTATGAAGTTCATTGGTACTATACCACGGAGGCAACTTCAGAATCATTTTCAAAATTTTATTTTAAATCCTCTGAAGTGCCTTCTTTCTGGTATTGCAGCAACTAGTCCATATTGGCACAGCATACAACATGGCAGGTCTAAAAATTTGTTTGTAAATCAAAAGTTTGTTCTTATGACAAAGTTTTGATTTTCTGTTTATAAGTGGATATAGACACTTAATATATTTGTTACATTTGGCTTGAAGGCCTTCAACGTGATTTTTAAAAGTTAATTTTTGATCTAGCAGACCAATTAATTGTAACCCCATGCATAGACTAAAATTATGGGCACTCTCGAACTGCTGAGCAAGTTTTTGAGTAAATTAATGATTTCGTGTGTGTTACTTCTACGTGAAGTTAAACGATTTACAATGATATGGAAATGCTAATATCACCTTCCAAACTTGGACGTACATGTTCATGATAGCATTAGAGGCGAAAGTATAGAATTGATAGTTCCGTTAGGATACGGCAGGCATGAACAGCTTCTGGTATGGTATTTGCTTTGAACATTGCACCAATCATGTGATGCAATTGTTCAGTTAAAAAATCAAAATCGGAAGCAGACATGCTACCTGAATCGGCAACATGACCGTTATTTTCCGTTGGGGCATGGGTATAAACCTCATTTTGAGAAGAGCAGCGATGTTTGCATACGTGGGTACATTGGAAACATTGGAATTTACTGAAGTGCTCGCTACCCGTTGAGGATAGACCTGTGCGCCGAAGTATTTGTGAACGGCGGCGGCGTAAGGCCATTTTTACACTGGCGGCGGCGGCGTGAATCGGCGTGGATAATTTTAAGCTGAGAAAAAAAAATCACGCAGCAAGGCCTATCATGCTTTTATTGTATTTTAGGGTTTTTGTACAATTGCTAGCTACAAACAGACTGATAGGGTGAACATGCTAATAGCTATAGCATGTATCTCCACATTAAAAGTTTACATTTCATCCTCCACTAGGATATTGCCGCATCACAGCACATAAATTCACTGGAAAGTACTTCAGATATAAATCCAGAAATTCGTTTGGAAAGATATTCCTCAGAAAATTTGAAAAAGGAATTCGGAGAACTAATTTAAAAATATCCTTTGAATTTCTTCAGAACTTTCTCAAAGAATTCCCTTGAAAATTTGTTTGAGTGTTGCTTTGGAAATTTTTTCCAAAATTTTTCCAAAAGTTCCTTAAGGAATTTACTTGGAAATTACTTTAGGGATTGCTTCGGAAATTCCTTTACGGAGTCTTTTGGGAATTTCTTCGGAAATTCATTTGAAAACTTTTTTAGGAATTCCTTTAAGAATTCTTTAAAAAATACCCATGGATACTTTATGAATTTCCATTGGAATACCTACGGAAATCCCTCTAGGAGAAATCCTTCGGAATTTGATATAGTTTTTATTTAATTCCTTCAAGAATTTCTAATAAAAATTCCTCCAATACTTCCTTAAAGATTTTCTTCGGAAACTCTAAAAAGATACTTTTGGTATTCTTTCTAAATTTCCCTCTGGAATTTATTTAGAACTTTCTCCAGGAATTCTTTCGCAATTTCCTATAGAAATTCCTTCGAACATTCCTCCGGAATTCTGAAAAAAAATACCTCCTGGAGGAATTTTCGACTCAATTCTTGAAGGAATAACCGAAAGAGAACCTGAAAAAAATTTCTAACAGAATTTTCAAATGAATTTCAAAAAGGTAAACCAGGGCTGAAAACCTCTATAATAAATTTTGTTTGACTATCATCGGCTCTTCTGTCTTATAAAGCAGCTAAAACGTTGTTGTGTCTATTTTCCGACATTTCCGAAAACTATAACTAACTAAGGGTAAAAATCATTTGGTACTTTGAAACATTTGTTAAACTATCGTACTATGTGAATGTGGAAGTATTTTTGTATTACATAATGAAAACAATAGCAAAATACAAAAAGTTACAGTTTTGATTTAACTTTTAATGTTTGTTTGCTTAACATTCTGGACCGACACTAGCATACTGTCCGCAAAACTTGCACTGGAACACTCAGTTGGGCAACAAAATAACTTGTCTCAGTGGTTAATATGATATAAAATTGCTTCCATTTTCAAAAATGTAATTAGTTTCGAAGATATGTTGCACTGGTCAAAACGCCCCAATGTAGGCAGAACGGATATGCCCTCACCAACTGGACACAAGCGCAGCGAGCCTGCAGCAGTTGCTTCCAAATGATATGGAGAATATTGAAATGTAATTCACACCTGCTTAAATGGACTTATGTTGGTTTTCTAATGTCAAGCACATAAGGATTTGTGACTGTGTCTTCTGAATTGTTTCTTGATGTTATTCAAGCTATATCCCACTTACACTTTCGATAAAAGCTTCTCTGATTTTATCGCTCGCGCACTAGTGATATCGTATCTATCTGTTTGACAACGTTATGTCATACAGGATACACACATATACAACAAAAAGTAGCCTCTAAATCCCTGAAGAAGGTGAAATATACACCGAAACGTCGGAAAATAGACGCAACAACGTTTTAGCTGCTTTATACGACTGAAAGAGCCGATAATAGTCAAACAAAATTGAGCACAACAGTCGAAAGTATCACATCAACTCTAAAATAAAGAATAAAAAATAAAGTAGGTAAATGAATTTCTGAAGGAATATTCGAAAGAATTCTGAAAGTAATTTACGAAGAAATGTTTAATGAATTTTCCAAACTAATAGCTATTGGTATTTACACAGAAATTCCTATAGTTCTCCAGGAATTTCTTCGAAAGTCCGGACAGTAGTGAAACAAACTCAGTTTTGGCTCTAGAATCAAGACTACATGCTACGAAAAACTCCCAAAATATCGAGATTGCAGATATTCGGATATTCTCAAGAATTCTTTGGGAATTTACTGCACGAGTTCCTTCGAAAATTTCTACAGTTTTTTTTTCATGAATATCCTAGGAAAAATATTCAGGAATTAATTCGGTAAGTCATCGTTCTAAAATACCTTCAAAAACTCCGTCAGGAATCCGATCGCGAATTTCTTCAGGAAGTCCTTTAAAAAAATCTCCACAAATGAAACCAGGCTTTTCTTTGAAATTCCCCCCAGGAATTGCTTCGGAACTTCTTAGGACCTCAAGAAATTTCTTAAGGAATTCTTCTGGAAATTCCTTCATAAATTCTTATAAGATTCATTCTGACCATTCCATAGGGAATTCCTTCAGAAATTCTTTTTTTGGAATACTTCTACTCATGTAGATGGGTACACTTCCCCACAGTTGTCATGGATTCGACGTGCCCTTCCTCAAAGAAGCCATCCCTCGGAAAGCTTAAAAAGAATTGCGAATCTATTTATTAGTCTGTTGGATTACATTGCTGAAAGGAGATTCTCTCTTTCCCGCGGGTTTCGCGTAAGTGTCTCTGCTTACGGGTTCGCCACCTTTGTTTTTTGCCCTTCACACAGAAGTGCATTGAAAGCAGAATGGTAAAATTCAATTGTACTAGTGGGTGGCAAGACTCAAGCCAGGGTGATGGATAACCACACACATACATACATACTTTCCCATTTCCAGGAGCCATTTCCTTCCAAAACTCAAGGGCGAATTATCAGATATCTCCGTACGAATTCCTAGAGCAATTTCCAAAGGAACTCCCAAAGGAATTACTGACATGACATTCTTAAATTTCTTAAAGAATTTCTTTGGACATTCCTCCAAGAATTCCTTCAGAATTTTCTCCAGAGATTCCTTCAGAAAATCTTCCAGAAATTACAACGGAGATAATCCTCAAGGCTCTAAGAATTTTCTTCAGATATTCCTTCAGAACTTCCTCCAGGACTTCCTGGAAATTATTTCAAGAAAACCAAGAAATTTCTTTGGGAATTGTTTATCGAAATAAATCAAAACCATTTTTTTTTTTTTTTCAAAACGATTCTAACAATTACAAGAAAGAGTGAAGGAAATGTTCAATTTGGTGGGTCACGTGCCCAATCGTGCTCCAGCTCCAGAAGCCAAAAGATCAGTTTTACATTCGCATATCATAAGGCTAACACAATGATACTCCATGCCCAGGGAAGTTAAAAAAATTCTACCAGATTGGGAATGCAAATCCAACATTCATTATGGTGTTGATTTTTAGCCGTTACATATGAGATTAGAAGTTCATCGCCATGCTCATTAATTTGTAGATCTGTAGCCAAGGAGTTTTTGGATGACCTAACATTTAACACGCCAAAGCGGGTTAAAGTGACAGGGATAAAAGTAAACAAATCTGCTAAAGGTATAATAGCTATTTAATTAATGCTTGATAGGTTGCCTTTCAGGGCAGCAGGGACTTTGTCCAAGGGCTTGACGATCCCTCCCCAGGCCATCTGCGAGTTGTGGCGCCTGCCTAGGATGTGGTGGGGTTTGACAGTGGGCCCTGTTAAACCTCTATAAAAAGCTGCATGTATCCGCAAGTAGGCTCCGCCAAAGCGACCGTGTGCCGCTCAAAGCGCACAAGCCCAAGTCCTGGTGTTAGGTGGGACGCTAAACAGCCCTGACACGACGGCCCTCCGGCGAGACAGGAGGTTTGCGCAGGCCCAATAAGCCGCCTGGAAAACCAATAATTACGAACAATATAAGAGATAATGCGACTCGATATAATCGGCAAAGACCTAGGCGACGAATAAAGAATCACGATTGGAAGCTTGGAACATGGAACTGCAAGTCGCTAGGTTTCGCAGGTTGCGACAGGATGATCTACGATGAATTACATCCCCGCAACTTCGACGTCGTGGCGCTGCAGGAGATTTGCTGGACAGGACAGAAGGTGTGGAAAAGCGGGCATCGGGCGGCTACCTTCTACCAAAGCTGTGGCACCACCAACGAGCTGGGAACCGGCTTCATAGTGCTGGGAAAGATGCGCCAACGCGTGATTGGGTGGCAGCCAATCCACGCAAGGATGTGCAAGCTGAGGATTAAAGGCCGTTTCTTCAACTATAGCATCATCAACGTGCACTCCCCACACGAAGGGAGACCCGACGACGAGAAAGAAGCGTTCTACGCACAGCTGGAGCGGACATACGATGGATGCCCACTGCGGGACGTCAAAATCGTCATCGGTGACATGAACGCGCAGGTAGGAAGGAGGAAATGTATAGACCGGTCATCGGACCGGATAGTCTGCACACCGTATCGAATGACAACGGCCAACGATGCATAAACTTCGCAGCCTCCCGCGGAATGGTAGTCCGAAGCACCTTCTTTCCCCGCAAAAATATCCACAAGGCCACATGGAGATCACCTAACCAAGAAACGGAAAACCAAATCGACCACGTTCTAATCGACGGTAAATTCTTCTCCGACATCACGAACGTCCGCACTTACCGCAGTGCGAATATTGAATCCGACCACTACCTCGTTGCAGTTTGCCTGCGCTCAAAACTCTCGACGGTGTACAACACGCGTCGAAGTCGGACGCCGCGGCTTAATATTGGGCGGCTACAAGACGGTAGACTAGCCCAAGAATACGCGCAGCAGCTGGAAGTGGCACTCCCAACGGAAGAGCAGCTAGGCGCAGCGTCTCTTGAAGATGGCTGGAGAGATATTCGATCCGCCATTGGTAGCACCGCAACCGCTGCACTTGGCACGGTGCCCCGGATTGGAGAAACGACTGGTATGACGGCGAATGTGAGCAGTTAGTAGAAGAGAAGAATGCAGCATGGGCGAGATTGCTGCAACACCGCACGAGAGCGAATGAGGCACGATATAAACAGGCGCGGAACAGACAAAACTCGATTTTCCGGAGGAAAAAGCGTCAGCAGGAAGATCGAGACCGTGAAGAGACGGAGCAACTGTACCGCACTAATAACACACGAAAGTTCTATGAGAAGTTGAACCGTTCACGTAAGGGCCACGTGCCACAGTCCGATATGTGTAAGGACATAAACGGGAACCTTCTTACGAACGAGCGTGAGGTGATCCAAAGGTGGCAGCAGCACTACGAAGAGCACCTGAATGGCGATGTGGCAGACGAAGATGGCGGTATGGTGATGGACCTAGGGGAACGCGCGCAGGACATAATTCTACCGGCCCCGGATCTCCAGGAAATCCAGGAGGAGATTGGTCGGCTGAAGAACAACAAAGCCCCTGGGGTTGACCAACTACCAGGAGAGCTATTTAAACACGGTGGTGAGGCACTGGCTAGAGCGCTGCACTGGGTCATTACAAAGATTTGGGAGGAGGAAGTTTTGCCGCAGGAGTGGATGGAAGGTGTCGTGTAGCAAGCTGGATTGTAGCAACTACCGCGCAATCACATTGCTGAACGCCGCCTACAAGGTACTCTCCCAAATTTTATGCCGTCAACTAGCACCAATTGCAAGGGAGTTCGTGGGGCAGTACCAGGCGGGTTTTATGGGCGAACGCTCCACCACGGACCAGGTGTTCGCCATTCGCCAAGTACTGCAGAAGTGCCGCGAATACAACGTGCCCACACATCATCTATTCATCGACTTCAAAGCCGCATATGATACAATCGATCGGGACCAGCTATGGCAGCTAATGCACGAAAACGGATTTCCGGATAAACTGACACGGTTGATCAAAGCGACGATGGATCGGGTGATGTGCGTAGTTCGAGTTTCAGGGGCATTCTCGAGTCCCTTCGAAACCCGCAGAGGGTTACGGCAAGGTGATGGTCTTTCGTGTCTGCTATTCAACATCGCTTTGGAAGGAGTAATACGAAGAGCAGGGATTAACACGAGTGGCACAATTTTCAATAAGTCCGTCCAGCTATTTGGCTTCGCCGACGACATAGATATTATGGCACGTAACTTTGAGAAGATGGAGGAAGCCTACATCAGACTGAAGAGGGAAGCCAAGCGGATCGGACTAGTCATCAACACGTCGAAGACGAAGTACAGGGGTTAGGCAAAATGATTGAGATAGGCAAAATTTGGCCAAAATTCGAATCCTTATAACTTTTTGAAAAATTGATGAAATTGGACAAAACCGGAAGCATTCGACGGCAAATTTAATCAAGATTTAGGAACATGTGCGGTTACGAATACTGGCCACCGGACACCGGAGATGTTCCGGATTTTCGGAGGCCATGTCAAAAACACATTTTTTTTGCCGCTCGTATTTTTGTGTGGTTTGAAGTTACATCGATAAACATTATTTTCCTAGAAACTAGATCTTATTGAAAATTGAATGCGGGCTGTTGCGCTAAGATCCGTTGAAAAACATCCGAGATATGGCCATTTCAGTAAACCTGGTTCCGGATACTATGGTCAATTATGTGTCTCCTTCCAATCACGTATATATTATCCGGTACCATATCAATATGGGTATCAAACTTCAAGATTTTTCATGGAGATGCTTCAGGAAGCATATTCAGGACGATCAGTTGCCCTGACCACTCTGTGGTAGGTTCCAGGTGCCCCGGGGGAAGTGGCCAATTTGAAAAACGTTCAGAACTTTATCAATATGGGTATCAAACTTCAAGATTTTTCGAGGTGATACTTTTAAATGCATTTTAGAACCAGCAGCTGTCATGACCACTCTGTAGTAGGTTCCAGGTGTCCTGGGGAAGTGGCCAATTTGCAAAATGTTCGAAATCATATCAAAATGAGCATCAAAGTTCAAGGTTTTTCATGGAGATGCTTTTGGACTCTCCTGTCGAATAGAGTTCGCCGCAGCACGGAGTTGACCATCTACAAAACGCTCATTAGACTGGTCTGCCTCTATGGCCACGAAAGTTGGATGTTGCTGGCGAAGGACCAACGCGCCCTTGGAGTTTCCGAATGGAAGGTATTGCGGACTATTTATGGTGGGGTGCAGATGGAAGCCAATGGAGGTGGTGGTGGAGGCCAATGAACCACGAGTTGTAACTGTTAGGAGAACTACCACATGGTACAATTTTGGCGGTTACGGTGGGCCAGGCATGTAGTGAGAATGTCAGACGACAACCCGATTGAGATGGTGCTCGATTATGATCCGACCGGTACAAGAATAAGAGGCGCGATGCGGTCACGGGGGATCGACCAAGTGTAAGATGGCCTGCCATCAATGGCAGCAGGTCGCAAGCATGACTTAGCAATTGTGTGGGGTGCTATATCTTGACATGGCCATGGTCCTATTATGGCACTTAAGGGCAAAGTGAAGCCTGCCGATTATCAAATTATTTTGGAAGACAATGTATTTGTTGATATGATGACAAATCCTGAATATGACGTCTGTTTTTAATTTTTGCGAAAGATCCGCAGGTCGCGTTCCACTTGGTCGATCCACCGTGACCGCTGCACGCCTCTTCTTCTTGTACCGGTCGGATTATTATCGAAGCATCATCTCAATCGGGTTATCGTCTGACATTCTGGCTACATGCCCGGCCCATCGTAACCGCCAAAATTGTACCATGTGGTAGCTCTCCTAACAGTTACAACTCGTGGTTCATTGACCTCCACCACCACCTCCATTGTCTTCCATCTGCACCCCACCATAGATGGTCCGCAACACCTTCCATTCGTAAACTCCAAGGGCGCGTTGGTCCTTCGCCAGCAACATCCAACTTTCGTGGCCATAGAGGCAGACCAGTCTAATGAGCGTTTTGTAGATGGTCAACTTCGTGCTGCGGCGAACTCTATTCGACAGGAGAGTCCAAAAGCATCTCCATGAAAAACCTTGAACTTTGATGCTCATTTTGATATGGTTTCGAACATTTTGCAAATTGGCCACTTTCCCAGGACACCTGGAACCTACTACAGAGTGGTCATGACAGCTGCTGGTTCTAATATGCATTTAAAGGTATCACCTCGAAAAATCTTGAAGTTTGGTACCCATATTGATAGGGTTCTGAACGTTTTTCAAATTGGCCACTTCCCCCGGGGCACCTGGAACCTACTACAGAATGGTCAGGGAAACTGATCGTCATGAATATGCTTTCTGAAGCATCTCCATGAAAAATCTTGAAGTTTGATACCCATATTGATAGGGTTCTGAACGTTTTTCAAATTGGTCACTTCCCCCGGGGCACCTGGAACCTACTACAGAATGGAAACTGATCGTCCTGAATATGCTTTCTGATGCATCTCCATGAAAAATCTTGAAGTTTGATACTCATATTGATAAGGTTGTGAATGTTTTTCAAATTGGTCACTTCCCCCGGGGCACCTGGAACCTACTACAGAGTGGTCAGAGGAACTGACCATCCTGAATATGCTTCCTGAGGCATCTTCATGAAAAATCTTGCAGTTTGGTACCCATATTGATAGGGTTCTGAACGTTTTTCAAATTGGCCACTTCCCCCGGGGCACCTGGAATCTACTACAGAATGGTCAGGGAAACTGATCGTCATGAATATGCTTTCTGAAGCATCTCCATGAAAAATCTTGAAGTTTGATACCCATATTGATATGGTACCGGATAATATCTACGTGATTGGAAGGAGACACATAATTGACCATAGTATCCGGAACCAGGTTTACTGAAATGGCCATATCTCGGATGTTTTTCAACGGATCTTAGCGCAACAGCCCGCATTCAATTTTCAATAAGATCTAGTTTTTAGGAAAATAATGTTCATCGATGTAACTTCAAACCACACAAAAATACGAGCGGCAGAAAAAATGTGTTTTTGACATGGCCTCCGAAAATTCGGAACATCTCCGGTGTCCGGTGGCCAGTATTCGTGACCGCACATGTTCCTAAATCTTGACTAAATTTGCCGTCGAATGCTTCCGGTTTTGTCCAATTTCATCAATTTTTCAAAAAGTTATAAGGATTTGAATTTGGGCCAAATTTTGCCTATCTCAATCATTTTGCCTAACCCCTGTACATGATAGGAAGAGGCTCAAGAGAAGACAATGTGAGCCACCCACCGCGAGTTGGCATCGGTGGTGATGAAATCGAGGTGGTAGAAGAATTTGTGTACTTGGGCTCACTGGTGACTGCCGAAAATGATACCAGCAGAGAAATTCGGAGGCGTATAGTGGCTGGAAATCGTGCATACTTTGGACTCCGCAAGACGCTTCGATCGAATAGAGTTCGCCGCCGTACCAAACTGACCATCTACAAAACGCTCATTAGACCGGTAGTCCTCTACGGACACGAGACCTGGACGATGCTCGTGGAGGACCAACGCGCACTCGGAGTTTTCGAAAGGAAAGTGCTGCGCACCATCTATGGTGGGGTGCAGATGGCGGACGGTACATGGAGGAGGCGAATGAACCACGAGTTGCATCAGCTGTTGGGAGAACCATCCATCGTTCACACCGCGAAAATCGGACGACTGCGGTGGGCCGGGCACGTAGCCAGAATGTCGGACAATAACCCGGTGAAAATGGTTCTCGACAACGATCCGACGGGCACAAGAAGGCGAGGTGCGCAGCGGGCAAGGTGGATCGATCAGGTGGAAGATGACTTGCGGACCCTCCGTAGACTGCGTGGCTGGCGACGTGTTGCCATGGACCGAGCCGAATGGAGAAGACTCTTACATACCGCACAGGCCACTTCGGCCTTAGTCTGCATAAAAAAAAAAAAAAAAAAAAAGGTTGCCTTGGTTCGGCAGATGCAAACGCATTGCATAATGTGATTTTTGTGTAGGCCAAACATCAGCGTGAAATACGAAATTTGGCGGATTGAAGCCAACCGGCGTATGGCGCGCCGCCGACACCTTGACCGGCGTCGGCGTACGTCAATAAGTGTCGGCGGCGGCGTGGCGCGGCGGCGCACAGGTCTAGTTGAGGAGCAGCAAAATTTGTTCGTGAATTGTGGTGGGTATGAATTGCTCGACCGGTAACTGGTTTCGAATTTTGAACGTTTGTAAAATTTCTACCCGTCGAATCTGGGATCCGATTGGAATTTCACGTCATCAATTTTGCACGGGAATTCAAAACTTTTTTGCGTGCAGGGCACTCCCAGAAATTGGATTTATGGGCCCCCCCCCCCCCCAATTTGCGCACTTAAATTTATTGGAATCTTCTCTCACAGGACATGCGTCCTTGGCATGAGAGGTTCCACCATAAATCATGCATTTAGCATCCATGTGACAATGTTTGGTTCCATGACCCCACTTTTGGCACTTACGGCACTGGGTTGGGGTTTTGGAAATTTCCCCAGGCCTGCGGAAATGTTCCCATGTAACAAGGACATGGGACATAATACAGGCCTTTTCCAAATTTTTCATATTATTTAGTTCACTTTTGTTAAAATGAACTAAATTAAATTCTTGAGAAATGCCCCTCTGGGAAATACCAGAGTGAGATTTTGTTTTTTATCTTAATTACTTGGACTGGCGCATATCCAAGTAATTGATAAATTTCAATTTTATTCTCATCCAGTGATTTGTCATCACTGGGAGACCTTTTAAGACGACTTTGAATAATCGCTCAGTTTTGTCGTCGTATGTGAAGAATTTATGGCGCTTCTCAGTTAAATACTGAAGAAGACGTTTGCGATCGTCAAAGGATCCCGGCAAATCGCGGCAGTCACCCTTCCTGGCAATCTGAAATGAAACCTTGATCCGCTGAAGGTTACTCAAGATTTCATTTCGAAAGCCAGAAAACTCGGCAACAGATACCAGCTAGAGGTAGATTCGATGTGCTCAAATTCGTCATTAATCAAATCGAACTGATCGCTCAGTTCGATAGGAGAAGAAAAAATGTCAACGTTAGATTTAGAAGAAATATCTGAAGTCTCCAGCTTCCTTCTATTTTTTCCGCGCTTAGGCAGGACGCTCTTGAAGCCTTGTTTTTTAGAAGGAAGTGGAGAATTCAGAGACTCACCCTTCCTCTTGTTTTTATTAATACTCATGGCTGAGCATGGAGACGTGACCTTTTAAGAGTTTTTTTCCCAGAACGGTGTCCCTGCAGGATTACCACCGCTTGTCGGAATTTTACTTCCGCAAACAGGTCCAACGTAAAACGAAGGCACGGTATGCTAAGGGCCGCAATACACGTTTGTTCACTTATTGTTAAGCAGCATTTCGAAAAACAGAAATTCGTTTCCACCGGGGTCAAATTCAAAGCTCAACAGCTCTGAGGCGTCTGACACATTGGCAATGTCCGCATCAAAGGTCATCTATTATATTCTCTGTATCATGACTCCCGTTAAGTATTTCATGTATTCACGTAGAATCTTATCAAGGTTTCCCTAAGAACGCTTCAAGAAAGAAATTTGGCATCCTTCCGTAAAGTTACAATAAAACCTTAAAACAATAAAAAAAAGTTCAAATAAGGAGTTTAGAAGAAATCGGTCTAAGAAGTCGAAGAAAGGATTCTAAAAAATAAACGTTCCAGAGATTTTCGAAGAATCTTTTCATGGATTCTTCGGAGAATCCTTCAGGGTTCTTGATGAATCCTCGATTTTCGGTTTTTGTAGAATATTGTCAGGGATTCTCGACGAAGTTTGTCAGGGATATTTTGAAAATCCTGTTGAGGATTTCATCAAGAATTCCAGAAGAATTATTTCAAGGATTCTTGATGAGGATTCCAGATCAGACCTTTCAATGATTTACGGAAAATGGCTGCAATGATGAACGAATCCTTCAAAGCATTCACGAAATTTATTTCCAACTAGTACAATCCGCCCGATCTTGCTTAATAATGAGCCCGGGACTCTAAGGATTCGCTTTAGTTTTGTCAATCTATTACTAAACCGTTTTATACCACTTCTAATCTGACATGATTTTAATGCTGATTTTATGTTTCATCCAAATTTAGTCACAATATGATTCCTGAATAGATGGCGGATTAAAACTAGGTCAGACGAATCTCGCTTTGCCTTGACGCTCGGTGATGACATCATGAAGACTAGTTCGAAGTATTGATCAAGCCCCGATATTGCACGATAGCCCACAGGACCGAGTTAACTTCAGAAGTATTCAAATTGAAGCCTTAATTGTCTGTCATCTAAGCACACAATAGCATATCTTGTTCAGTATTGATGTACCGGATTTCCACAAAATGCTGGTGCTGCAGCGTTAATAGAAGGTCCCGCTAGATGCTCGGCTTTCGACACCTTCTATTCCGCTTAGGAGGAGGATGACAGTAGCATTCAATGGAGATTGATTTACATTTGGTTAGATCAAGCCAATATTATTTCACTTTCTTCTTCGCTATCTCTTCTAGTGTAGCTGTGGATGTTTTCCATACATTCGTTAGGCTATCTTCCAGTTTTTACACAAATTCATAAGTTCAACATCAGCTCCGATTCTTTCCTAATTCCGATTGTGATTGTATCCATATTCATTAGTTAATATATCTAAAAATGTGTTCACATTAATCACTGTATCTTACATATTCATTTTATCTATTATATAATTTGAAATAACTCATATAATAAGTATAGATATATATTTGCCTTTTGTTTATCTCCTTCATTTGTGAAAGCTGTTTCGGTTCCGAGCAGATGATAGGACAATTATAAAATAGAAACACTTGTAAGGACGTGGCCAGGTGTGTAGAGAAAATCGGGTCTACTTAATTGTAGATTGTGGCAAAATCTAGAATGACCGTTGATATGTTTATCTCTGCAACTCCATCTACGATTTGTGCAAGGGTTCTAAGTTTCTAGAATGAACAAAAAGGTTACTAGAGACTCTTCCACACATTGTCGTATGATAAACATAGTTTTTAATTTTTCCATCATTGCAATTTGTGTAAGCAAACTTGATGTACTAAATATGGAACATAACTTCAACGAAAACCTAGGACCATGCACGAAAACAGTGCAATACATAATAAAAATAATAGTGAAAATATTAATTTCTGGGTATTATATAATCGGTTTTAAGTTAAAGTTTGAGTTTGAGGCTTTATTTTTTTTTTAAAACATCATTGCAGGTTTCTTTTTTTTTTGAGTATTTTGAAATTTCAAAAATAATAACACCGAAATTGAGTAAATTTCATACCCCAAAAATGTAATGGGCTCAATCCTTCTGAGCAAAATGTTGTTCGAATTTATTTGGCTGAGTCAGATGGTTTTTTTTTTCGCTGGCAAGATTTGATGTCAATTTCAATGATATATAATATTTATTTCAAATATGTAAACAAACGAGCGCTCATTTGTTTTTTTTTTTTTGTATATTTAAGACTTTTTTTAATCTTTAGTATTATTATTAGTTATCACGTTATCACTTGATATAACTATCTTAAGTTACTTTCTTCATACGTTTCGTACATAATTTTGCATTTTATTCTGAGCACTGCGATCACCACATCTAGGTACCTACCAGCCCATCGCATCAATCGTGTTGAATTTACCCAATTGGAAAAATGTAAACAGAAAGTTCGGAGGGCTCAACGGACCTCGCATCCTCAAATGCTTCACTATCGCGTGTAGAAGCGAAATGGCGAAAAAAAAATCACATCACAGCTGAAATTTGATAGCCGGGGTACTTACCTTTCAAAACAGATGATAACTTTTACCGATGCCTGCTGGATCTGGTTCTGTTTTGGTTCACAACAGGTTTGGGAGTTCAATCTTTCAGGGTCACTGATCACCGAATCACTTTGATATATCGCACTAATAACAATCACCAAACTTTGCCGCGATTGCTGATTTCGAAAAGTTGAATCTGTTCCCACGTGTTCGACGCACTCCGCAAGCGACCTCCTCTTTTTCCACGTCTTCTCGCACGCCCCAGCCGTGCTGTTTGACCATCAGCTGGAACCACCCGAGAACGAAATTAAATTATTTGAACCATAATCAACGAGCTGATACTAATCGAATCACAGGCAGAGACGCACTCACAAAACCACCCTGAACTTGGTCGGAGGACACGACACGGCGACGACGTTTGGGAATTCGAAACCGCAGACACACGAGACACGCCAGAGAGAGAGTTCCGGAGCGACGTCACCGTCGAACCCGGGGAAGGCAAATCGAATGTAAATCTTTCTACTCTACTGCACTGACTTGTACACTTATTTTGCGGACTGGGGCCCGGATCGTCCTCGTTTGAATGAATAATAATCAATTCCTCCGCGGTGGTGTTGCGCTTTCGGATGTTCCGGAACGCTTCAGACTGTGCACCAGCTGTCGACAGCTGCGGTGTTTGCCTTTTTGCCGCCTGAATGGTTCTGAACACACACAACACGGCGCGGCTTGTGCCAACCGACTCGACCGGAGTCGGGAGTTTCCTGGCCTTGTGGCAGGACCTAGCCGCTTATGCGCTAGGAGCTTCGGGAATTCTTTACTCCTTCTCTGTCTACCTTCCTCGGGCTGGCCCGCGACGAGTAGAGGACACTTCCGATCGGGTGTTCAAAAAGGCCGTCGCAGTCGTCGCACACAGGAATGTTTTGGGCGAATTTGCCTGCAAGACCTATTCTACGGGAGAACCGGGGAATTCACACTCCGCTTGGCACCGAGGCACGATAAATACAGAAACACATGTACCGATGTGCAGTCATCCGCAGTCGAAAAGGGAACTATTCATCTGTGCTTTTTGTTTTGATTTGACTTGAGAGTTGCTGCGGTTGTTGTTGTTCTTGGGAGCCCAAAGGAAGGGGGGGATTTCTTTCGGAATCCCCTTAGCCCGCTATGTACACAGCATGCTGCGTTCGTGTGTATGCATCATTATCGTCATGGCATGCTGCGCAACTGATCGAAAAATATTATGCTGAAATACCTCCGGACCAGGACCGGTTGCTCCTACCTTGGCTATGTACAACCACAATCATCACCAACACCACGGTGGTCGTCATCGTCATCAGCAGAGCAACCAATAACCGTCATCGCATCTCGCAACCCGTAAAGGATAATGAACGCACACGTATTTGGGTGAGTGTGCGTATTACAGGAAACAGACACCCACTCGTCCACCCATCATGATGGACCACCCCACCCCACCTTTTGATGCCATCTCGCTTGCACACTCTGAGCACGTGTTCGATGGTGTTGGTGCTGCTGGCGGCGCTACCATCGCATGGACCATCCGCTTCCACCCAGTCAGTCGGTGGCTCAAAAATTTGCTGGTAAGCAGTTGGATTGTGTGTCCCGTCGCGTGGAGGTGGTCTCGCTCTGATAGGAATCAAAAAGCAAGGATCGCTTGGAGTGAAGCAGCTGATTGGGAGTGGAGCGTGGACGGACACGTTTTCTTAAGAAATCTCGCAGCGAAGAAGGAACAAAACACCATAGGCATACTGAACTGGATTACCGTCGGTTAAAATTATATGATTTACTTTCATTGGTTAATAAATAAGTAGTGTACGCTATTGTTAGTAATGTGTTGCCTTTAAAATATCACATTTTCTGATATGTTGTGAATTAATACAATTAATATCAATCAAATAGTATTCGAATATGTCACGGTGGTTAAAACTTATTTGTTTCTGATTAATTATGCTAACAAATAGTGATTTGTTTTATTTATTTAGCTCACATCTAAATAGATAAAACTGAGTAAAAACTTGTGTTTAAATTAACTTTAAATTTGTGCATTTGTTTCGGTATTTCACTTCCAAATTTCTGGTTTGCAATTCCTTGCGAATAGCATATCGTTTTGTAATAAATGTTGCACAATTCGTAAAAGCTCGACAAAGAATACAATATTAATTATTAGTGAAATCGTCAGTATAATTGAGAGCGTTTGAAGTAAAGAGTGACATTATTCACATTATTCAAGTTCTGCGGCAATATATTAATATTAATTCTACAATTACTTCTACATTATCTGCGGAAAATAAGTGATTTTTTTTAATTACCATACTGTCATTCCAGAGTTCCTGCAATATTTATGCCCTACCAATCGTATCCTTCCAGTTTTTGCCATCTTGTGGACACTGGGTTCGCCGAAGAGTTAAAAAAACTCGTAGTTCATTTTTCGCCGCCAAACACCGTTTTTCAACACACTCATTGGGAGCGTTTATAACTGTCCTACGTACTTTGCACCCCTTTACTTATAAGCCATTATATTGACGTTTAATTAGTGTTATAATTATTAAATTTCTTACTTACTGGTAACCATCATAGTTAATTTTTTTAAGTTATTACAGTGCTGGGGGAAATCGAAAAAAAAAATAAGCAATAGTTCATACTACATTAGGGAGCAGTGTTATTGAACGATTTTAAAAACAAGACTTGGCGAAGTGAAAAAAGGTCAAGATCATCAGTTGAAAAACTTTTGTTTTTGTTTTTGATATCTGTGAGCACCTGAAACCCATGTTATGTAGCATTAAAAGCAAAAACCATTAAAATTTTACAGAATTTCTTGAAGATTCAGTAATTTGCGTTCGATCATTTAGTAGTTTGTCAATAACACATTCCAGAAGCTTAATTTCAAAATATGTTGTATGGTGGATTTCTAGTGCGAAGGTTTTTCTACAACTTTGCCTAATGGTTCGTTATTAGAATTCAAGTAATAACGGAGGTAGAGCGCTAGTTACAGTAACTTAAACTAAATGATTGGAATTTTGTTATCATTTAGTCTAAGTTACTGAAACTATAGCTATAACTCTGTCACTAATGGAAATCAAACAACGAATTATTAGGCAGAGTTGTAGAAAAACCTTCGCACTAGGAGTCCACCATACAACATATTTTGAAATTCAGCTTCTGGAATGAGTTATTGACAAACGACTAAATGATCGAACGCAAATTACTGAATGATCGTTAACATACTTGGATTCAATATTTTATGTGTCTCGGACTGCTAGATTTAAAAATCCAACTTTGAAGTGGGGTTGGTTGAGGGTAGGAATCTAGGTCGGAATAGTATCGGATCAAGAAAAATCCCACTCTAGAATATGTCTACCAATCGTTTTGGAGGCAGTTTTGATGTGTTGGGTCAATGAAACAAAATGAAGACAAAATTTTCAAAACGACTTATCTGCATTTGAAAACAAAGATTCAAACGACGATTTGAGGAATCTTATAGCTCTCCCACGCAAACCAACACCACCAATAGGTAGGTGGAGGTTTCCGCTACCTGTTGATTTTTTTAAAATTTAATTTTTTAATTAATTTTTATTAATTTGATTTATTATTTAAAATACACTGAGGAAAATGGTCGTATGGTTTTCAATCAAACGCCTTATGAAAATCTGCCACAAGGAATCGGTTTGAATTTCAATATGTTGCCTTATGAATGATGTTTTTCATTTAGAAAAAGTGAAGTGCGGCAGGACTGGATTCGAACCATGGACGTCGGGGTCCGGAGGCCGGTATGTAGACCACACGCCCGTCGACGCTTGAATACTGGGGAAGGTAACTGCGAAGCACTGTTGGTGGAATAATCGGTTGAAGATGGCGCCAGTTATTAGTTTCAATAGTCCAGTTCGTTGAGTGACTCTATTACCAATATAGTACACTCTGGCAAAAGATGTTTTAGTTACCAGATAAAGATTGTCGCTGTCGTCGCTGTCCGGAACATCTTTTGCTGGCGAGGATAGGGGATCTAAATGTCAATTAAGGAAAAATATATACGATTTGACAGTATGGTACCACATATGTTTCGGACCGCAGAATAAAGGGAACCGAAGCGACAATCTTTATCTTGTTACTAAAATATCTTTTACTCTGGCTGATTTCGAAAGACAACACAGTAGCGCCGCAGTGTCACAAAAGGCAAGCAATGTAGTGAAAAGACATGTCTAGGGGTGTTCAAACGTAGGATGCAATATGCAGTTTGACAGGTCTAAATGATGTGCTAGAAATGATTGTATAACATTTCACCGAAAACTATTTCGCGGAATTCATTTTCGCGGTTGAACATTTCGCGGAATAACATTTGGCGGTTTGTAACTTTTCGCGGTACGACATTTGGCGGATTGTACCTTTTCGCCGAATGACTTTTGGCGGAATGTACCATTTCGCGGAATGCACCATTTCGCGGAATATTAATAATAATAGCTTAGTGTTCATTCAGCACTTCCACAATTATTACCTTTTTTTGCATTCGTAAAACACGAGATTAAGACGTTGAGACTTTTATGCCTAAAAAAGACATTATCTTTTCCCTTTGCTTTTTACCGGGCAGACGCGTTAATTCATAGAAGGGACTACCTTCTTTCTTTTCTTTATACCGAGCCAACGTGTCCATTTCAAGAAGGCATTGGTCCCTGACTTTGCGGTAACGATCGCATGCGGTCATTCAAAGAAATTATTACCTTCATTCATTGCTATAAATCTCAATCCAAAAGAGTTTAGCCCGGATTACATGTAATTAAGCAGAAATCGGTAAACATTTCAATAAGAATTATTCTAACTGAATTCCGCCAAATGGCATTCCGCGGAATGACTTTCGGTGAAAAGGTACATTCCGTGAAATGTCTTTCGGAAAAAAGGTGCATTCCGTAAAATGTGTTTCGGAGATTTGGTACATTCCGCGGAATGTCGTACCGCGAAAAAAAATCCGCGATATGTTTTTCGGCAAAATAGTATACAACCGTTAGAAATCATCATACGATCCCATTTTGATACTCGAGTTTAAAAATAAAATTTTCAAAATGTATTTCAAATTGTTAAAAATTGTTAAATTATTGTAATTATATTTGATTATTATTGTGAGAAATGAAAAAAAACTCAAAGATGCAGCCCAATCGGGTTGTACGTAAAGGTGACGTAGGGCTACGTGGACATCCAATGGATTTTATACGTAGTAGCTTATTGTATTGCTTATAGGCTGGCAGTAAGGGTTACGGTTTGTCTATTGTTTACATCGCGGAGCTTTAAATCGATTTCTATATGTTTGTATTGGATTTGCACATTATTTATCTGTTAGGAACTGGTCGAAGAAATTTCTACTTTTTTGTAGCAGTCGTTTTTACGATCAGCTGAAACTGTAATTATCTCATTTTCATTTATTTAGTTTACATCTAAACAGAGTTAGGGATTTCTCGTCTAGTTTCCGGTTTTTAAAAGCTTACTCGTGTTTACACAGCACTTTATTCACTTACGTTACAATGATAAAAGAGGGCCTGAGCGACTCAGGTAAACTGTTTTATAGTCTAATTATGCATACTATGTACATTACTACTTCCTAACACCTGATTGGTGCATCGCGTGGCGTGATGTCACCGCGTTAGTGCGCCAATTTCCTGATTGGCTAATCCACCTACTGAAATTTCCTAACTACTCCCCGTCTACTTGAAAGTTGTCCTCGACTTTCGCGGTACTAGGCAGCTGCTGTCGTCCGTAGATGATTTGTTATTGTGGGATAAGCCTCGGTTTCCTGGGTTCTGGGATGGGATTTGGTTCTTCTCAGGGTTCTGGTTGCGCTATCTCCTCGTTGTTAGTATTACGCTGGCATAGAATGATACTTCTGAACAGCCAAATAAAAATGACTCCGGCGATCATAATCGTTGTGGCAGAGATCCTTCCGAACGAGATCCATTTGAGAATGTAAAGCCTTCCTTGGATGTTTTCTGTGGTTAGATTTAGTTTCCGAAGGTTTTCGCGATGCTCCATGTGGAAGGTTCTAAAGGCATACGATCTGTGGTGTTTACCTGTAGTCCGGAGGTCGGTAAAAAGGATTTTATTGGTATAACGGTGTCCATGTTGACGTATTCCTCCTGGTCCATGTATATTGAGCAATTAGAGATTTATATTAGAAATGATCCGACTAATACTTTGGGTTCTTCCAAACAGTCTGATGATATTGTTATATTAACTTCGTCGATTATTTTGATTGGGTTTTGTTTATATACCTTTTCCATAGAACAGTGCCAGCTTTAGCTGATGAGTGGGACAGATGTAGAGATTTTTCAGCTTTGGACAGGGTGATTGGACTAAATATAACTTGATACCTTTGAGGAAATAATTTGACTGGACGAGGATCTTTGAACTATTGTTGATGATTGGCTTTATGTAATATAGTTCGTAGTTTATGGCTTTTATCTTCGGTATCTTGAGTACGTAAATGATCTGTTGAGCATTGTGTAGGACGTAAGCACTTGCGATATCGAGAATGTCGTTTGGTGAATCCAAACCGAGAAGAATATCCGTGATGAGATTCCTAGCCAGCTGCAGCTCCTGTGCGGTGATAAGTCGGCTACTGGGGATATTTGCCCTAGCTAATGAGATTGCTTCTTCTATGGTAGGAGAGAGACGGTCAATATGCGCCCTCTAAGCAAATCTTCGAATTTAACGATGATAGCTATCGTAGTATGTACTTCCAATGTGCTAAACACTAATTTAACTTACCATCTATAATACGGAATAAAAATTTGGACGAAAAACCAATTATATTACGAGATAACGATTTTATATTGAAGCGCTGCATTTTCTTGCAAATTCAAACCAGGCGGGTTGAAACGCGCCATCCCGAGGCTAAAACGCGCCAGCCTAAAAATGTAAACAAACAGCAGTGAACTGACAGAAGAATCAAGTATCAATTTATGAAAAGTCCTATTCTCTTTTCCACTGCAATGAAAGCTTATGAAATGTTAATTAATTTTTTTTTGCTAAATTTTCGTGTAACTAGTTGATATGTGCATACAAGATATGTTTATTCTTTAATTTATTTGGTGTTCGCATGTGACCTTTGACCGGAGCCAAATCACGATTTTCTGTGCACGCTTCCAAGAAGTGAGATCTTAAGGTCTACATGAGTAACCAACGATCTGCTTCGGACTGCTTCGAAGGTGATATATGCCCTTTGTGATACGTAGCCATAGAATGTGTTCACATCATAGATTATTGATAGTCCAAGAAATCTCTGGATTAAGGCCATAAGGTCTATAGGAGCAACAAAAAATCGATCGGACGGTTTTAAACATGGTACATGCCCTTTATGACACATAGAATAGAATGCGTACCCAGCATAGGCACTTAGTTGTCCAAGAAATCCCTGAAATAGATCTTTAGGTCTACACGCGGAACGAAAGATTTATTAGATTGTTTCAAATATGGGACTTGTCCTTTGTGATGCACAGAATATAATGTGATCACAGTTTTTGGCCATCCAAGAAATTCCTGGAAATCCCGTTTATGTCTAGATGCGGAACCAAAGATTACTTGGATTATTTCAAATATGATACATGCCCTTTGTGATGCATATAATGGAATGTGTTCACAGTATGGGTTCTTGGCCGTCCAAGAAATCTATGGGATTAGGCCTTTCGATCTACATGTGTAACCATAGATCAATTGGATTGATTCAAATATGGTACATGCCTTTTGTGATGCAAAGAATAGAACGCGTCCCAAGCATAGTTTCTTGGTCGCCCAATAAGACTGCAATAATCCTGTGCAATAAGCCTTTAAGTCTACATGCGTAACCAAAGGTTACTTGGATTGTTTCAAATATGGAGCATGCCCTTTGTGATGCATAGGATAGAATGTGTTCACATAATATGTTCTTGGCCGTCCAAGAAATCCCTGAAATAAGGCCTTTAGATCTACATGCGTAACCATAGATCAATTGGATTGATTCAAATATGATACATGCCCTTTGTGATGCATAGAATAGAACGCGTTCCAAGCATAGGTTCTTGGTCGTCCAAGAAATTCCTGGAATAAGCCCTTAGGTCTACATGCGTAACTATATATCAAATGGATTGTTTCAAATCTGGCACATGCCCTTTATAAAACATAGAATAGAACGCGTTCCCAGCATTAGTTAGACCAAGAAATCCCTGGAAAATGGTCTCAAGTCTACATGCGTAACCAAAGGTTACTTGGATTGTTTCAAATATGGAGCATGCCCTTTGTGATGCATAGGATAGAATGTGTTCACATAATATGTTCTTGGCCGTCCAAGAAATCCCTGGAATAAGGCCTTTAGATCTACATGCGTAACCATAGATCAATTGGATTGATTCAAATATGATACATGCCCTTTGTGATGCATAGAATAGAACGCGTTCCAAGCATACATTCTTGGTCGTCCAAGAAATTCCTGGAATAAGCCTTTAGGTCTACATGCGTAACTATATATCATATGGATTATTTCAAATCTGGCACATGCCCTTTATAAAACATAGAGTAGAACGCATTCCCAGCATTAGTTAGACCAAGAAATCCCTGGAAAATGGTCTCAAGTCTACATGCGTAACCAAAGGTTACTTGGATTGTTTCAAATATGGAGCATGCCCTTTGTGATGCATGAAATAGAATGTTTTCACAGAATATGTTCTTCGCTGTTCAAGAAATCCCTGAAATAAGGCCTTTAGAACTACATACGTAACCATAGAACAATTGGATTGATTCAAATATGGTACATGCCCTTTGTGATGCATAGAATACAACGCGTTCCAATCATAGGTTCTTTGTCGTCCAAGAAATTCCTGGAATAAGTCCTTGGGTCTTCATGCGTAACTATAGATCAAATGAATTGTTCCAAACTAGCACATGCCTTTTGTGATACATATAATAGAACGCGTTCCCAGCATAGGTTTTTGGTCGACCAATCAATTCCTGGAATATGGCCTTTAGATGTACATAAGTAACCATATAGCAATTGGATTATTTCAAATATGATACCACAAAGGGCAATTCATTTTTGTTTTGCAGTAGACTTTAAGGCCTTGCTCTCGGTATGTCTTGGATAACCGACAACCTATGCCGTAGATACATCATATTCTATAATTGAAAATGAGCATGTACCACATTTCTCTCCTTAGGGCCCTCCTTAGCCGTGCGGTAAGATGCGCGGCTACAAAGTAAGACCATGCTGAGGGTGGCTGGGTCCAATCCCCCCTTGCCGGTCTAGATAATTTTCGGATAGGAAAATTATCTCGACTTCCCTGGGCATAAAAGTATCATCGTGTTAGCCTCATGATATACGAATGCAAAAATCGTAATTTGCAATGATGTGGAAATGCTAATATCATCTTCCAAACTTGGACGTACATGGTCATGATAGAATTAGAGGCGAAAGTATAGAATTGATAGTTCCGTTAGGATACGGCAGGCATGAAGAATGTTTTTATAGAAGTCGATTTGAAAGCGAGCGGGGGGCAATATTTGTGATGACACATATCACACGACCTTCCTTCTGCCAAGCTCCCGTATGAAGGGGGAGGGAAGATTATCAGTGTGGAAGCTGATATATCTTCACTGGCAAAAGGAAGGTGGTTTGACTTGCTCATATGGCATCGCGTGCGGAAGGATTTGCTATTGACACACTGACTGATCTCAAGGGATTTCTTGGATGATCAAGAACCTCTGCCGCTGACTTATTCTATTCTACACATCCAAAAGGTCATGTACCACATTTGAAATACTACGAGAAATCTTAAGTGACGCGTCAAATTTAAAACAGTCCGATTGATCTTTAGTTACGCGTGTAGATCTGAGGACCTAACTCCACTGATTTCTTGGATGACCGAGAACCTCTATCGCTGACTTATTCTATTCTACACATCCAAAAGGGCATGTACCATTTTTAAAACAGTACGAGAAATCTTTAGTGACGCGTGTAGATCTTAAGGCCTAACTCCAGGGGTTTCTTGAATGACCGAAAACCTCTGTCGTTGACTTTTTCTATTCTTCACATCTAAAAGGTCACGTGCCACATTTAAAAAAGTCCGATTGATCTTTAATTACACGTATAGATCTGAGGACCTAACTCCTTAACTTAACTAACTAACTTAAGGTCTAACTCGAGATCACGGCCCGACAACACTTCCCTAATAGGCTTTGGTTGTTTTCCTCGGACCCGGAGATGTTCAGTTAGTGCAGATTTGGGGCCACGATGCTCCTCGCACGCCCACACGACATGATCGATGTCCTGCTGAAGAGACCGTTTCTGGTGGATTCGCTGCTGTATGTACGTCGGGAAAGCTTCAAAAGCATGTGAAGGGCCGTTGTTGCAATAGACACATTTCGGTGCCGTCTTGCACTCCCCCTCCACATGCTTCTCTCCGCATGATGCACAGCGAGGGTTATTGCAGCAGTACAGAGCGGTGTGGCCCAGCTGCTTGCAATTAACACAGTTCATCACCTTCGGTGATGAGCCGAAGAGGTAGACGAAGTTTTCCAATCACTACGTAGTCAGGCAGGTGCGGACCCGGAAAAGGTGACGCAGAAAGAGTCAGCCGGACAATAAATCCGCTTCTCTCCCTCCTGCGATACCGAATACATTTGTTTGCAATCCAGTATCGCAACAGGAGGCAAAGAAGCGTTCTGAAACGACCGAAATCTTGTTTCAAATCGTCGCATGTCATACTTCCCTCCGTCACCACCCCTGCGATCTCACACGCTGCTGACGGTAAATATACCTTATATTTGAGAGTGAAAAGCTCGCAGGTAGCAATCTCGTTGACCTGTTTGCGATCACTGACCGTGACACGAAGCTTACTGGACCCAACCATGTCAATGGTCGTGACAGACGAAAATCGCTTTTCCAGATCTTTGCTGATCTCGCTGATATTCAAACGTTTGCCTTTGGGTCGAAAGAAAAGAACATATTGCCCACTAGAGTCGTGAGGGTAGACCTTGGGACGGGGCTCGTAGAGGAAATTTTAGCGTTGCTGGTGTCCATTTCGTTTCGGTTTGGAACACCCTAATGCAACGAAACATCTGACATGGAATACGAAGTACCCCCGCCAACTTCGCCTTCGCGCATTGCGGACACGAAATGCGCCGCTGCAGCGAGGCACAATCTATTTTAAAACTAAACAATTATCACAAAGACAGAAAAAAACACACACACACACATTAATGACAGGGGAAGACGAGTTAAAGAAAAAAGGAAAGAAAAACTATTCCAATAAGATGGAGAAGAGAGGGGGGCTCTAGTAAATACTTGCGTTCACACTGCTGTGTCGCCGGTTCTGGCAGCACACACTGGCTGGATGGACACTCGCCGGTGGGGCGATCGAAGCGAACCACGCTGTTGTTGGTGTTCTCGCCGCAGTCAACCCTGCAACTGGGTGAATGGATGGTGGCAGGACGGCGGCGTCTGTGTTGGTGGAGACGCACGATGGATGCTGACTGTCGGCGTGGGGCGATGATGCCTGCGCCTGCGATGGACGCCGAAGAAACTGCAAAACTTTGCGTTGTCTTGCAAAAGCAACGAAATGGCTACTTAACTGTGTTCTTCACTTATATCAAGTACTATCCATGTCCGACATTCATTTCTTCTGCTCAATAACAGATTCTGAAAACTGCTATATATTTTTATTGAAACTCACAAAAGTGAACTTATTTTTATATTTTAGATTTCGTATGCTTCACTTGAAATTGAGTAGCGTTGATAAAATTTTAATCAATTTAATCTCAGCTTAGCATTAATATTTGAAGTCATGTTCCAAAAGTCCCATTAAGGAAGCATTAAAGAGATTCGCATCTTAGGAACTTAAATTTAAAAAAAAATGAACCTGTTGATTTTTCCCATATAAATTTCATGCTTGTTGAGCTCTCACTTAGACTTGACGGATCTGGCTGAATTTTTTACAGTGGCTTCTGGTAACAAAAAACTTCATTTGCGATGAGTTACGTCTCGCAAAAATGATTTTGAACTTTTCCATATAAATGTGGTTCACCTTACTTTCGGGGTTAGCAAATTATGGTATCGATGAAAAAAATAGTAATGAAAAGTGCTTAGTATTCCGCACAACATAAATTATGGATGAATATTTGACAGTGATAAAATTTTACTTCAAAAATATGAGTACTCATATGATACGTGCAGGTATCGATACTTTTCATTCTATATTTAGTGGTATCGATACTTTTGTACGATACTACTTGGAAGTAAAAGTATCGATACTTTCGTGGTATCGTTTCATCCCTAGCTGACAGTTCCAAGAAATGATTTCAGCTGTTTTGGAGTTTTTGGTAGAGGCCAGTTTAAAATGGCTTCTATCTTATTAGGGTTTGGTTTCACTCCTTCTGTGGTAACAACATGACCAAGCAACTCGACCTCCTTGCTCCTTGAAATTCCGACTTATCACATTGTACCTTGAGATTCGCATCCCGCAATGTCTCTAAGACTTTCGTGATGTCCTTTACATGTTCGACGAAGCATCTTATTCCCAGGTGCTTTCGAAGAACAGAGTGCATCAGCCTCTGGAATGTAGCCGGAGCATTCTTTAGGCCAAATGGCATTCGAACGAATTCGAATTTACCATGGTCAATATTGAATGCAGTTTTGGGAATGTCTTTGGGGTCTATTTCGATCTGATGAAACCCGCTGGCCAGGTCTAATACTGAGAAGTATTGGGCCTTTCTGAGCCGGTCTAGAATCTCGCTGATCTCCGGAATAGGGTATCGATCTGCGGGAGTTTACTCGTTTAACTTCCTGTAATCTACCACTATCCGGTATTTCTTTTTCCCGGAGTTATCCATCTTTTTGGGTACCACCCAGATAGGCGATGTCCATGGAGATGATGACTCCCTATTCATTTCATTTTATTTCATTTATTTAGTCTGCATCTAAACAGATAACACTGAATCAACAATTTGACGCCACAATACACGGTTCGGAGCCGCATCTTTCCATCCTAGAATCCGCCACACGCTCGCCAAGTCGTTTTGCACCTGGTCTGCCCATCTCGCTCGCTGTCTCGTACCTGCCGGGTCGAAAGCGAACATCATCTTTGTAGGGTTGCTGTCCGGCATTCTTGCAACATGTCCTGCCCATCGTACCCTTCCGGCTTTTGCTACCTTCTGGATACTGGGTTCGCCGTAGAGCTGGGCGAGCTCATGGTTCATTCTTCGCCGCCACACACCGTCTTCTTGCACACCGCCAAAGATGGTCCTAAGCACACGTCTCTCGAATACTCCGAGTGCTTGCAAGTCCTCCTCGAGCATTGTCCATGTTTCAAGTCCGTAGAGGCATGTAGGCCCGACTTCCACAGATGATGTGCCTTCGTATATCACGACTAACATTGTTATCAGCCATTAGCAAGGATCCGAGATACACGAATTCCTCGATCACCTCGAAGGTATCCCCGTCTATCGTAACACTGCTTCCCAGGCGGGCCCTGTCGCGCTCGCTTCTGCCCACAAGCATGTACTTTGTCCTTGACGCATTCACCAGCAGTCCAACTTTTGTTGCTTCACGTTCCAGGCGGGTGTACAGCTCTGCCACCTTTGCAAATGTTCGGCCGACAATGTCCATATCATCCACGAAACAAATAAATTGACTGGATCTGTTGAAAATCGAACCCCGGCTGTTACACCCTGCTCCCCGCATGACACCTTCGATTCGAACGAACTGGAGTGTTCGCCCGAAATCTTCACACAGTTTTGCACACTATCCACCGTTGCTTTGATTAGACTTGTAAGCTTCCCAGGGAAGCTTTTCACGTCCATAATTTTCCATAGCTCTACGCGGTCTACACTGTCGTATGCCGCCTTGAAATCAACGAACAGATGGTGCGTTGGGACCTGGTATTCACGGCATTTTTGAAGGATTTGCCGTACAATAAAGATCTGGTCCGTTGTCGAGCGGCCGTCAACGAAGCCGGCTTGATAACTTCCCACGAACTCATTCACTAATGGTGACAGACGTCGGAAGATGATCTGAGATATCACTTTGTTGACGGCATTAAGGATGGTGATCGCTCGAAAGCTCTCACACTCCGGCTTGTCGATGCGGCATATACCGCTACCTTATACTCCTCCGGTAGCTGTTCAGTTTCCCAGATTCTGATTATCAGTTTGTGCAGGCAAGTGGCTAGCTTTTCCGGGCCCATCCTAATTAACTCAGCTCCGATACCATCCTTACCAGATGCTTTATTGGTCTTTGGCTGTTGGATGGCATGCTTAACTTCACTCAAGGTGGGGGCTAGTTGGCTTCCATCGTCCACTGAACTGACGTAGTCATCTCCTCCGCTGCCTTGACTTTCACTGCCTGTACTCTCAGCGCCATTCAAATGTTCTTCGTAGTGCTGCTTCCACCTTTCGATCACCACACGTTCGTCCGTCAAGATGCTCCCATCCTTATCCCAGCACATTTCGGATCGCGGCACGAAGCCTTTGCGGGATGCGTTGAGCTTCTGGTAGAACTTGCGTGTTTCTTGAGAACGGGACAGCTGTTCCGTCTCCTCGCACTCCGCTTCTTCCAAGTGGCGTTTCTTCTCCTGAAAAGGCGGGTCTGCTGTCTCCACTTCCGTCTATAACGTTCCACGTTCTTCCGGGTACCTTGCTACAGCACGACCGCGCACGCTGCGTCCTTCTCCACCAGAATCTGTCTGCAATCTTCGTCGAACCAATCGTTCCGTCGACTTCGTCCCACATACCCGACGTTGTTATCCGCTGCGTCGTTAATGGCTGCTTTAACTGTATTCCAGCAGTCCTCAAGAGGGGCCCCATCGAGCTCACCTTCTTTCGGCAACGCTGCCTCGAGATGCTGCGCGTATGCAGTGGCGACATCAGGTTGCTTCCGTCGCTCTAGTTCCTACCGCGGCGGTCGTCGGTACGGAACATTGTTGATGACGGATAGTTTTGGGCGCAGTTCAACCATCACCAGATAGTGGTCAGAGTCGATGTTAGCGCCACGATATGTCCTGACGTCGATAATGTCGGAGAAGTGCCGTCCATCAATCAGAACGTGGTCGATTTGTGATTCTGTCTGCAGTGATGATCTCCAGGTGTACCGATACGGAAGGCTGTGTTGGAAGTAGGTGCTGCGAATGGCCATATTCTTGGAGGCGGCAAAATCAATTAGTCGTAGGCCGTTTTCGTTCGTCAACCGGTGAGCGCTGAACTTTACAATAGTCGGTCTAAACTCCTCCTGTTGGCCAACCTGAGCGCTCAAATCTCCTATGATGATTTTGACGTCGTGGCTTAGGTAGCTGTCGTACTCACGTTCCAGCTGCGCGTAGAATGCGTCCTTATCATCATCAGTGCTTCCGGAGTGTGGGCTATGGACGTTGATTATGCTGAAGTTGAAGAACCGGCCTTTGATCCTCAACCTGCTCATACTCTCATTGATCGAATCCCTCCTCCCTCCCCCCCAAACAGGTGCCTTCGCATTTCACCCATCACTATGAAAGCTGTTCCCAGCTCGTGTGTGTTGCCGCAGCTCTGGTAGATGGTATGATTACCTCTAAACGTTCGCACCATTATTGGTCCCTTCCAACAAACCTCCTGCAGCGCTACGATGCCAAATCTACGGTCCTTGAGCACATCGGCGAGCATGTGTGTGTTGATCCGTTGAAGTTGAGAGATTTGCAGTTCCACGAACCGAGTTTCCAATCGCTACTCCCTTTTCGTCGCAGTGGTCTTCGCCGATGGTTCCGGTCCGTACTCTCTTTATGGTTGCGTATGTTTTTTTAAAAGGCTGACTTGCAGGGCCTGACACCAAACCCCTTAAATTCCCGGAGGACCATTCCTCTTTATTCCCGCTGGACCATGGTGCACAGTTTCACTTAGAGCCGCCCCTAACATGGAAAACAGACGCTCCGTAAGAGAGGAGCAAACCCCCTTCCCTGTCAGCATACGACCATAGTTCCCACCGGGGTTGGTTACCCAATCTTCCCTAAGGTTGCTCGTATCCCGGCCAGCACCACGAGGAGGTAGGGATAGGAGTTGCTGGGTAAGAGGCTAAGGACCGCGAGATGGGGTCTATTCTATTCCTTCAGGTACGCGAAGTATTAATGGTACGCTTTACCCTGCATTTGCCGTGCCATATTGCCCCCCTCTTCTTCTTCTTATTGGCATTACGTCCCCACACTGGGACAGAGCCGCCTCGCAGCTTAGTGTTCATTAAGCACTTCCATAGTTATTAACTGCGAGGTGCCAAGTTACCATTTTTGCATTCGTATATCATGATGCTAACACGATGATACTTTTATGCCCAGGGAAGTCGAGACGATTCCGAAAATTGCCTAGACCGGCACCGAGAATAGAACCCAGTCACCCTCAGCATGGTCTTGCTTTGTAGTCGTGCGTCTTCCCGCGCGTCTTACCGTACGGCTGAGGAGGGCCCTCTTTACCCTATTTGAATTTCGGCAAAAATTTGTCAATCTCAACCATTTTGTCCAACATTGTGAACTAGGTATTGTAAGTCAAATGAAATTAAATAAAATGAAGTCGTAAAGAGTAGGTAATTTTTACTTTGTAAATTTGTTTTACTTCTGGCTAAAATAATGACAGAAAAATGCATTTACCTACTTGACACCTAATCCAAAGAGTTCAATAGACTGTTGATGCAGTTTGTCGACCTTTTACCACCCACTGCATCGGGAGACCATGCCATTCGTGTGGAACCTTGCTTATAGTCGACACCATTACCAATCAATCAACCATCATCGACCATCGTGCAACACCACCCTCTGAGATGGCGGGTCAGCAGATTATAATTATGTTGATGGAGGATTGCACTGGAAAAGCCGCTTGGCCCCCGCTAAGCAGCTTTCAAAGTAATGTAATTTTAATTGTTTTGCCCCGCTTGCACTCCATCACTTCGCAGAGCATCCATTAGAATAAATTTTGCCTGCGTGGCCAATCGACGGCTTGTTGTCTATCCACATATGTGTAATATGAGATGCTCAAGAGTCCGGAATGCATTTCGGATCGGATAGGATGCCACTCGATATTACCTCCATCATTGGACGGATCATAAAGGATAACATCAATAATGCAAATCGTTGCCCTTTCGGATTCGTCTTTGATTTCTTCGATTGAATTTTGCATTGATTCGCTACCTGATGGCGACCCCTGTCTGTCACAAAGACCGAAATCCACTTTGATGGTTCCGGGGTTGCGGGTGGGCCATGTAATGCAATTTGTGAAATTTTCCCTCCGTCTGGGAAATCCATTGTCGAGGACAACAACAACAACACGCCGTCGTTGACGATGAAGCTGCCGTTCTCAGGGAAGAAAAGATGCTTGTCTTTTATTGCTTTTGAATTCGTCCCCAGGGAGCATTATCGTCGTAACGGCCCCGTCATCGTCGTCGTCTTAGAATGAACTTGCTGTCTTAGCTACCGGACAGACTGACTGTGTTGTTTTCTTGGTCCGGGTTAACCCGCCACGTGCTTAGAGCGCTGACTGGCACAACGAGGTATCTTAACGAGTACCAAACCAAGAAACAGCTAGAGTGAAGTTGTCTTTTTGTACCATTATTGGGTCCGTTTTGCCAGGGACATTGTGCTCGCTGTTGTCGGAGTGGGTTATTTCGGATTGTCTGCACGTACTATGCTGTCGGTAACAACGGCGCCGTCCGCACAAGAGATGGCGAATCCTTTCCGTGATAGTGTCCCTCGGGGCGATTTTCAACCGTGAAAGTATGCTCGATGCTTTAGTTAAAAGCAAGCGTTTTAAATATTGAATAGAAGGTAATAATGGGCTCATGGTTTAGAATTGGCAAATGCATACATTACAGATATATTGCAAGACAATACAGCTGTGTAAAATAGTGTTATACCGATTCGGATTGCAACAGCTAATCCATTCACTGTAGGTGGATTAAGTTGTTTTTTTTGACGTAGGACTTACGTCTCTCTTTACTATACCGGGTGTCATTTCAAAATTTCCGGGGTGAACAGATTTCTGCAGTTAACCCCTCAATCGACAGCTTTCAAGTATGCCTTTCATATTAATGCTTGATAATATCCGAAAGCTTGTTTCAATAGGCCTAAAACTGTTTTCAAAGCAAAGCATTGAATTCACGAAAATCTATAAATATAGGTACCGCATCATTCTTGCATCATTCCATTACCACGTTCTGATTGGTGCAGACGTCAACGAATGAGCTCACGCTAGGTCTGCTAAGAAGGCATAAAATAGCGCAGCGCGATTTTTTCCTCTCAATCTGACCGAAACAGGCAAAGCAATAACAGCATCGCATCGCCGGATTTTTTGAACGGTTGCATCATCGTCTCAGCCACGCATTCGCAAACCTAAAGCCTTTTTAGGAGCAAGGCAGAATCGTCAGCATTCTCAGGTCAGCATCATCGGCATTTTCAGCCCGGCATTGTCGAGAAGCCAACAGTAAGCGCGGCACGGCGGTGTGTGACGATAGAGTGTCGACGACAACACAACTGATCAAGTTTTCTCGGCCGATGACAGCAGCGGTTAAGCGTTTGGTATTCCTGCAGACATCGATTCATAATGTTTTAAACACTCATAAGCTCCCAGTTGAACCGCTCAAGAGGAAATTTACATCTAACATTGTGAATGGATCTTTTCAGAACCACTAATATACTTACTAAAGAGTTTTTCGCAATAGAATCATTTTGAAAATGTAGTACAATCAACTAATTAGAGAGCGTTTGCGTGACAATTTTATTATTTCGCGTTCATGGCGATGAATTGTTACAAAATTTTGTCTTCCACGCTCACGACAAAAGAAAATGCGTTTCTTATTCTAAGATCTCAACGGAAATTTTTGAAATTTCTATATTAGAATTCCAAAAATTGTCACTGTTTTGAGTCTAAATATTTCAATTTAAAATTTGATTTATTTGTTGATGTAAATAGGTAAATAGCTTCTGAATTTCGTGTAACTTTCAAACGTTGGTATAAAGCTTTTGAATATTCTTGGTTAACGTGATTTTGTGTTTCAGCAAATATACTCTATTACCACTATCACCACTCTAGCTAATTTGAAGAGTTAACGCAGTAGCGTCGCGGTATCACAAAAGACAAGCAATGTAGTGAAGAGACATTGCGAGGGGTGCTTAAACGTATAATTCAATGTGCAGCATAACATGTCGAAATAATGCGCTAGAAATCATCACATGATCCCATTTTGGAATTTCAGTTTAAAAATGAAATGTTGAAAAATGTAATTAAAATTTTCAAAAATTGTAAAATTAGTGTAATATTTGCAATTATTGCACCCCTGGCAATCATTTTTAGGCGTTAGTCATCTTTGGTAACCCAAGATGGTGTGAATGTGCTGTCTGTTGCCCAATATATGGGGATTCTCGAAGTGGACCATGTTGTTAATATACTATACTATATACTATACTAGCTTTATGTACCCGGCCTTGCTCGGAATTGCCAGTTTGGTTTGCAGTTTTCTTTTACAATCGGAAAATGATAAAACCAATTGATCAACAGGGTAATTGTGTTTATTTATTCATACTTTATCATTTGATTAAAAGAAGGCTTTTGGAAACATTGACTGATTTTGAAGAAGGGATCTTGGGTTTGAAAGGTCTTATTCCGGGAAAACGTCTATTTCTAAAGAAGGAAAAACATTCATCGATATTCGGGCAACGCATATTTTTAAAGAAGGGATCACACCCACCATTGCCTTATTCCGGTCAAATGCCTACTTTTGAAGAAGCAATCACATCCACCATTCAGAAGGAAACACATTAATCATTGCTTTTCACTGAGCATACAATTATTCCGATGAACAACAATACCCAATCCCAATACTTCCCACATCCCATTCCAAAAGTCCCTTCCAGCCTCTCTATAATAGTTTCCTTTGGGTAGGGATTACGTGCTTACGTGTTTGGTTTGAATTGACCTATGCGATAAAAAGGTATACTAAACTGTTCGTTTAATGAATATACCCTCTCTCTCATTTAGCTATGGCACTCATACCCAGTCTAGTCTTCCTTAGACAGATAATATGGGTTCCAAATTTGGTGGACATCGATAAATGGGTTCAGAAGTCATGCTGAATTGATCGATAACTAAACAATACCCCTTGTCCCACACCCTCCCCTTTTTTTTAAATTACTTAACCACATCCACTAAAATCGCTTCCTTAGGACAGACAATATTTGATACAAATTTGGTTCAAATCGGTCATGAGGCTCAGGATTTACATTGAGTTGATCGATTGCTAAACAATACCCCTCCCCCATACCTTCCCTCTTTTGTAAAGAACACCCCTCCTCCCACACCCTCCCTCTTTTCCAAAGAGCATGCCTAACCCCCTATCGTCCCCTTCTTAAGATAAAGAATTTGTGTTCCAAATTTAATCGAAATTGGCCAAGGGGTTCAGAGTTTACACTGCGTTGATCGATAATTAAGAAATACCCCTCCCCCCATACCCTCCCCTTTTTCAAAGAGCATACTTAACCTCCCTATCGTTCCCTCTGTAAGATAAAGAATTTGTGTTTCAAATTCGGTTGAAATCGGCCAAGGGGTTCAGAATTTAAACTGAGCTGACCGATAACTAAGAAATACCCCTCCCCCACACCCCTTCCCTTTTCCAAACAGCATGCTTAACCCCCGATCGTCCCCTTCTTAAGAGAAGGAAATTGTGTTCCAAATTTGGTCGAAATAGGCCAAGGGGTTCAGAATTTAAACTGCGTTAATCAATAGTTAAGCAATACCCCTCCCCCCATACCCTCCCCCTTTTACAAAGAGCACGCTTAACCCCCCAACCTTTCCTTCTGTAAGATAAAGAATTTGTGTTTCAAATTCGGTTGAAATCGGCCAAGGGGTTCAGAATTTACACTGAGTTGATCGATAACTAAGCAATTCCCCTCCCCCCACACCCCTTCCCCTTTTCCAAAGAGCATGCTTAGCCCCCTATCGTCTCCTTCTTAAGATAAGGTAATTGTGTTCCGAATTTGGTCGAAATCGGCCAAGGGGTTCAGAATTTAAACTGCGTTGATCGATAACTTAGCAATACCCCTCCCCCCATACCCTCCCCCTTTTCCAAAGAGCATGCTCAACCCCCCTATCGTCCCATCCTTAAGATAAAGAATTTGTGTTCAAAATTTGGTTGAAATCGGCCAAGGGGTTCAGAATTTACACTCAGTTGACCGATAACTAAGCAATACCCCTCCCCCCACACCCTCCCCCTTTTCCAAAGAGCATGCCTAACCCCCCTATCGTCGTTTCCTCAAGATAAAGAATGTGTGTTCCAAATTTGGTTAAAATCGGTAAATGGGTTCAGAAGTTATGCTGGAACATACATACAAACATACATACAAACATACAAACATTGAGTTTTATATATATATATATAATAATAATAAAATGTAATATAATAATAATAATAATAATATAATAATAATATATAATATAATATAATATAGAATATATAGATATATAGATATAGATATAGATAGATAGAAGATAGATATGTGACAAATCATTTTTGCTTGGTTGGTCAACGTAAAGGTAGAACCAATAAATGTTTTGCGATGTATTCATCAAAGAGGTGGAACATCGGTTTAAGTTGCAATGCTATAATGAAGAAATCATTCGCTTTATTGATCAATGTAAAGGTGTAGCCATCAGCTGATTTACAATGGTATTATCCATCAGAAAGGCGGAGCTTCGGCGGATTTCCTATGCTATAGTTCATCTTTTTTGGCAATTATGGCATTGAAAATACTTCGAATGTCCCATATATAATTATTTTGATAGTGAACTCTTTTATTCATTAGTTATTATTTAGAAAATAATAATTTTGAAATGTTTTGTCACTTTAATTACCCACGACTAGCAGTGAGCAAACGATGTTCAATGGTCTTATTTATCAAAGGGGCGGAGCTTCGGCTAGAGTTCTGATATAATGATAAAATCATGGCTCACGCGAGTTTAGTTCCTGCTCAAATTTTATCTTGAGCGGTCGGTAAAGAACCAACATCCAGCGACAGGGACAGGCCTGACATTAGTCATCGTCGCAGCATGAAAAACCGCAGTAGCGACGAGATTTATTGTCTTCATTGCTACTCGACGCATCGTCAATGACGCGCACAACGTTAGCTTTCGTCGTGCAACCAAATCGTCATGACGACAGCGAAGAACGAAAACTTCATACCATTATTCTTCAAGTGGCAGCTGCCCTGCGAAGATTTTTATTATTTCTTTGTGAAAATGAATTTGAAATAACGTATGAAGATGTTATAAATGCTATCGAAACATTTATGTTACCAAAGTTCGTACTATTTCTTTATTTTAGACGTCATTATGTTTTTAACTACTCCGTCTATAATGACGCAATCGATTATGTTAAGAAGTGATGATGGAAATCGTCATATCTTTTGGCTGCACGATTATCTTAGAAAAGAAACGACTATCTTCGAAAAGAAACCGAATAGGTGTCGCGTCGGGCAATGTTATGACGAAGACTATATTATTTTCGCTTTCTTCATACGACGAGAATGACTATTGTCAGCCCGGACAGGGATGATGATATTGCCGTCTCTAGAAATCAAAGAATTATCTTTTTACATACTTTCATCAATGACAAAAAAAAATCAACATTAGATGAAACATCGATTGATAGCTTTCCATTTTGATATTTTTTTTTCTAGATTGGTAACGAAACGTGTAATAATGCTTATGAATAATGCTGAGCAAAATATGTATTTTTACATGCATGGTCAAGCCAAGTCCTACGTCCACTTCCGGTTATGTCACAGACATTACCCACTGTTAGTTTTTTATTTTGCTCAACAATCATACTGGAAAGAATTTATCCCGAATCATCTGTATACGAATGAGGCTAATATACGGCTATTAGATAATGGTGTATCAGAATTTTAACAATATTTCATTTGACGGTTACGTGACTTGACCTTAATGACATGGCATATGAAGGTTTCAATTAATAAGCAACATCATACACGTTCGAGTAATAACAGTTTTATTTATCTACATATCACATTCTTTAATTTTACAATAACCGATCCACGTGATTCGAGAGCAACTAAACTGCTATTGCGAAACGATCCAATTACAACAAAAAAGATCACCACTCGTTCGTCAATCAACAATTTTGACGAACCTATCAACACATCACTCATCTGCTATTGTGGCATCCATTCAGGAATTCCCACCGCCGGCCCGACCACGATCGCTATCTATCGCGATGCGGTGGCGTGTGAAAAGTTCCCACGCTCTGCTCTCCTTCGTTTTGTTTGATATGCAATTGAATAATTCTTACTAAAATCAGAATTTAGCTCTCACGTCAAATTACAACCTATCTAGATTTAAACTGAGGCACAAAAAAACGGACGCAACACATGATTTATTCATCTATCACTTGCACATTAGCCTGTGTCCGACTGGTCATAAATAGTGTAATCAACCGGTAGGCGACGTAAGTGACATTTAATAACCCTCGGTGGCCTTGATTTCAATCATAAATAAATCCAAGTATTACATCCGTAAGATTGTGCTTACAAAGTCGTTTGCCTCTTAAGGGATCCGGTAGGAGGACGACGATGCCCCCTGCAGCTGGTCCAGGATTTGCTTGTGCAGCTCGTCGATCTGCTTGTACAGGTACGAGTGCAGGTCGCCACTACCCGAATGGTTGTACGAATTTCCTCGGTTATCGAATGAAGCGATGTTTCCGTTTTTATCGATCTCCGCGTAGCTCTCGAAGTGCGATCCGGGGAATTGGTTCACTTCACGTTCGATCGTCTTGGCCGTGGCTTTACCGGCCGGATCCAAACATTCACGCGTAACTTCGATCTGGTTCAAGTTCTCGCGGGTGTTGTTCTTGACGATGATGCATTTGAACGACTCCGGAGGGCATTTTAACGTGTCGCAATAAATTGTTCCTGGAAGTAGAAGAAAAGAAATGATTCATCATTTAGGTTTTAGTTATACTAACAATTCTGTACATAAGTTATAAGAATCTAGCATATGCCCAGTTTTTACACAGAAGAATCTACCATCTTCTACAGAACTGTTAGAAAATCTAACATCCGCCGGTTGGGTGTGGTATTTATCTCATCCAGGCAGCGCCGTAGCGTGTGGTTGGCCAGGTTGGCCCTCGCCAAGGGCGCCAGCCTTCAAGGGGGCGCCAAAATTAATGTTTACTTTATAATAAATAGAACAGTTTTATTATTTAGAGGCCATATTACAAACAAACTGACTATGGGTTTGTCCAAAGATGTATGGGTATATGGTAGATATGTGTAATCTAGTAATCTATAGAGCAAAAAACAAATCGTTTTTATCATATCCACATATGGATTGTTTTTTAGTGCTATTCGGGATTCTCAGGGACTTTTGGGACCGAGTTGAAGAAGATAATTGAATAATAAATAAATCTGAGAGTTTCTTATAAAGTTAATTGAAAATCATGATGTTTGACATCCACATTTCTATTGGTATAATTTGTGGTCACTATTACGGCCACCGAGAGTCGACCCGTAGCGCTGGGTAGACACCTTTACGGGGTAAGATCTACCACGGTTGCATTGCCAGCTACAGGCAAATCCTGACCCAAAGAATACCTTCCTAATTATCCAATTCCGTGGTATTTATGAGAGTGTCGCTAAGTCGGTGGCCTCTCGTTAAGTAAGTACCACATCAACACTTCCTTCCTCTCCCTAGTTACGGTGAAGATGGGCGTGGCCAGGAGTAGTAATCCTCATGCTTTTGTTATTTTTCTTTAAGACTGGAATCAAGGACCACTCCCCTTCTTGATTTCTGATAGCATTCTAGATAAGGAACTCAAAAGTAAAACATGAGTATCACTAGTGTCCAATCTACGAATTACACCGTAACAATGCTAATGCTAATGCTAATGCTACTATTACGGCCACCGAGAGTCTTCCGAAACCGTAATGTTCCTGCAGTGAGGAATGAATAATGAAGAAATGATTCAGTTTCTTATGTTGGTTTCTTCAAAAGAATACATTCATAACCAAGTGATTGACCAAATTCCGAAGGGCTATTTGCTCCTATGATTGATACCAGGAAGTAGTGGTTTGGGTTTGAGATTTGATATGAATTTGCGTTTAATTTAGAAAAACTCCATGTAGTCCGAATAATTTTGAGTTATATCTGCGTCTTTATCGAGGAATGTCAATAACTCCCAAATATTTGCTTTGTTAGAATTGTTGGGTTTTTTCTCTTCACCCTCCTGGCTATCGATCAAATCACTCCAGAGTTAGATTCTATCGACCAAACTAGACCACCAACAAACCCAATCCAGAATAGGAATTTAATTTATCCGAATAGATCCGGTGTTAATTTCCTACACCAGCCATGATTTGACTAAGTCCGAAAGCGATTATAGCAATCGACCACCTAACCCTAGAATTTTATTAATCCAACTACATATGTCCATGGTTTGGAACTACTGACCAGACCCACTTCCGAGTTGGATTTTCCTTGATTCGAATAAGCCTGATTGTGATTCTGAGCCAATTCTGAGCATCGACCTTTTAACCCCTTTAAAGTTGGATTTGATTGGCCCAACAAGAGATCTGCAGTGCGTGGGTTTTTGAATTTGTTTTTTGGATTTCCTAAAGTAAATTTTTCGTTAAAATTTCTATGATTTTTTTATTCGAAATAAAACGAGCAATCCTTACTGTTTTAACCATTTCCGAACATAGATCACAGATGATTGCAAAAACCATAAAGGAAGTAATCGTTTAGTGCATCACGCAAAAATAATTGATTTTGAACGTCCTCCCTTCGTCACGATATATGTTTTAAACATCTAAATGTTTAATAAAATTAAAAAAATCTCAAGCCCATCTTGTTCGTTCCAATCTTCCAATTTTAATCTTCGTTACTTTAGAAATGGCCGTCAAAAGTGTCAGCATTTTTAATGAGATTCTAACCCGGCTCTACAAGTTTCCTTACATTATTTGCGTCAAAAACTATCACAAAATTAGAAATAATTTTAATGGTATTTTTTTCAATCGACATAGAACTTTCAGGTATCAGGTTCCAATAGATTCCTGAATATTGACCCAAGTAGCACTTGTAACCATTCGAAAATTGGAAAATAAATGCAATTTTACATAATTGTTACATAAAAGATGCTTGGAACATGTCAAGTCACAACACAATGAATCTAAGTTGCCGTTTAGTCATTACGTATCTAAAAGTATGAAAAATTACTTACGGGTTACAAAGTGATTCAGTTGCAACCATATTCTGAAACTTTCACTGGATTTAATGTCACAATACAGTTTTAAATTCGTTATACAAAGACAGTTGGTAACTACCCAAATGATCAAAGTGAAACAAAAAAAAGTAAAAACAATTTTATGAAGAAATTGCTATTTAAAGCATGTTTAAACCACAGATAAACAGACGTCTCACTTAGAACAAAATGCAATTAAAATAATCGTCACGGAAAAATTGACGCCCAATGCTAAATTCACTGTATGTGGTCAAGCGGCAACCAGATGGCGGTAGTGCACAAACGTCAAACACAAGCAAAATCGATCGAAGCGCCATCGGTGGCCGTTTGACCACCTACAAAAAATTAAATCAGCCGTTAAAAAGGTGAACGGTGGAACATGTGTTGAGTGAGACGTCTGTTTCTCTGTGTTTAAACCATTAATTTTTTTTAGTGGCCCCAACCATCGGTTGGCAGATTTTAATACAGAATCTGTATAAAATTTTGGCATATATAATTTCGGAAGATTTTAATACAACCATTGTATTGAAACTTTACAATTTTGTATTATTTTAACGCGGTATATGTATAAAAAGCTTCCCGAGTAGCACACATGTTGCATAAAAATCGCAGTAACTAATATGTGACCGGACTCAGTCACAATTATGTTGCTGCAACCAGTTTCACTTGACGTGTGCTGCTTGGATTACATTTCTTGTTTTAAAACCTTGCAAAATTGTATATGTTTAGATTCTATACATTAATTATTGTGAGACGTGTTTTTTGGTTGTGAGATTCAAATTGTTCTCCAAATGTAAAATTTACGCATTTGATTTCTCTTAGTATAAGAAGGGCGCCTAATAAACGATTCGCCAAGGGCACTGGGAGTCCACGCTACGGCTCTGCATCCAGGTGTCTGGTTGCAGATATTCATTTTCCCAAAGTGACCAGTGCTTATGCGAGGGACTCAGCCTACTTGTCTTACATTATCAAACATTCAAGAAAACGACCCACGTCGCATGAACAATCTGCAAAATCTGGAGAATCTATGGAATCCGTATGGAATGAAATATCTCAAAATTCTGTAACAAATCCGAATAATCAGAAGATAAAGGGGGACTTGGGCAGCTTAGAGGGTCTGCTGAAATTGGAGGATGAAGGTTTGAATTACTGTCGCCTCTCCCCACCTCGATATTGAAGGGAGGAATGGAAGGAAAATTGAAATGGGAACTAGATCCAAAAAAGCCCGTTGCTAAGAAAAACGACAACAAAACAAATGTCGTTTCCTGTTGTTGATGTGTTTGTTATTGTCCAAAGATGGTCTAGTAGCCTAAAAATTTGAACATATTGACATGAGAAGAGTGAATCCTGTACAAAATATGATCAGAACACATCGAGATAGAGAGATATCGAGATAGGGAGGTTATCGAGATGTAGAAAACCCAAATGTATGTAGATTGAAGGGACTGAGAAAACCATCGACATAGGGAGAGATATTTATCGAGATATAGAACATTGAAATGTAGTGAGTCGACTGTATTTTGAAAATCTGGACAATTTTCTTAATTATTAAAGAATCTAATCAATCTGAACGATCAACAAAAGTGAAGTTTATTTCACACTATATAACGCATAAATATTGGAAATATAAAGCATTTTATTCAACTAGGAGTTCTAAAGAAAGTGGGAATGTTTAGGATTTAATTGATCTATATGGGATAACCAATATTCAAAGTTTAAGAACATAATATACGTGTAACTCGGGCTCAAAAAGATGTACCCAAGTACAGATTCAAAGGTGGTATAGAGCCATAGAAGAAGATGAAGATTGAGAACATCGTAAGAGTAGGTAAGAGGTGAGCCAGCCTAGGGCTGAAAGCCTCTAAAATAAAGATAATAATAATAAAATCGTAAGAGTAAAATCAGCAGTGATTCAAATCGTTCGGTGATGTCAGTTTGAATATGAATCTGGAACATTCATTTTCCCAGCAGCTAGATTCAGTTTTTATACCAGTCAAATGTCAAAAAAATAAAACTGGTATAATGCAACCAGTCAAGCAGTTTGACGAACATTGACTCCACCCCCAAGAAAACGCTTCGGTTGCTGCTTTGTTGGAACGTGTGTGAAGTTGTTCAAAAAACCATTAGACAGTTGGCGGCTCGGTTGGAAAAAATTAAAACGGTTTGATTTTGGTTTGAGTTTTCGGGGGTGGAGTCAAGGTTCGCCGAACATGTTTGTGCATTTATAGTGAAGTTGCACAAACCCCCATATATTTGTTGATGGTTGGTGCTCAAGTTGGCACTTCGGTCGTTCGTGTGTGGTATTGTTGGTCGAATAAATTGATTGTTCGTGCCGCTGTTGGTAAAACTTGATGAATGTTGGAATAAACGAGAGGTGGAGTCAATGTTGGTCAAATTGCTTGACCGTGTGTACGTTCCATAACGCTCCGTTCTATTTTCTGCAGATTTGAACCACGATCGAATCACGAGATTCAAATATTTTTCAACTGTTTTGGTGTATTAATGCGTCATTTTATCTACGGAACAATCCACTTTGCAATTACCTTTGCCTTTTTTGGCAGCAACATAATGATTTCATCTAATTGCAAATTTGAAAAACATAAATGGATTACTGCTGGAGAAACCAACATGTTTGTTCTATTTTGCTCCAGATGCAAACTAGAATAGTGGTAGAAAATTTGGAATGAAGCTGAATCACTACTGATTTCACTCTAATGTCAAAAGCAATTATACCAGTTCACTTTCCAACACGGAAAGAAAAACATACACGGAACCGCAAATCAACTATGGGGTTCCTTTCACTAAAATCCACCCTTGTGTGGAAGAAGTCAAAAGTAAATAAAATGCAAAAAAAATCTGGTGAGTATTTCGCCTTTGAGCAATTCTCTGTGAAATCGAAGGTCGATTTATATTTGTATTTTTTGAAAACTTGAAAACGGCTTATCCGATCATTCTGGTGTCTTAGGCAAAGTTTTAGGTAATCAATGGTTCTATGTGAAAAAAATATACACTGTGAAAAAAAATGGTCAAACATTGAAAATGGAACTTAAAAATCGATTTTCTCAAAAACGAATTTTTCAATATTTTTTTATATGTTGTAGCAGATAATAAATGTATTATTTTGCATTATGGGTCATAATGATGAAATGATGGACAAAAAAGTTATAATTTTTTAAAATAAGTTAGTTTTTCAAAAATGGTTGAAATGTTATTTTTACGTTTTCATCAATTTGACTTTATGAAAGTACGTTGAATTTCCAATGGAAAAGGTATACATAATTTTTTTCTAAGTACAACCGTTTCTGAGATACAACGGTTTGAAGATAAAATACCGTCGTCGGGGGTGACAATGGGTCAAATGGGGGTGAGAATGGGTCACTGTTTCAACTACTTAGAAACCTTGTAGAATATATTGAATGTATCTGAGGGCAAGAATGCTAAAATATAAGAGACCTTTTTGAACGATTTTGCTCTACGACCTCCAGGCTGTCGGTGAGAGCGATGACCCATTCTCACCCCCCAGACCCATTGTCACCCCCGATGGCGGTACACCGATTTTTTTGATTTCCAGTCTTTTTCGAATGTTTTTCAAATCTATTTAACATAGAATAAAATCCCATTGAAATTCCAACACTTAAGTGGTGGAATTTCAATGGGATTGTACAAACCCGTCTTATGACAAGTGAAGACATTCCACTAAAAAGCTCAGAATAATTTTCTTAATAGAATAAAATGTTACCGCTATCATCGAAATTTATTGATTAAAATGTATGTATTGGAGCAGTGGTTCGTCATTTTCATGGTGGCATTATATCTATCTTCTATCTTCTATCTATATATATAAAAATCAATCTATGTATGTATGTTCGCTAACTACTTCTGAACCACTTGGCCGAATTCAACCAAATTTGGTACACACGTTCTCTATCCTCAGGGGAAGTTGACAAAGGGGGTGGGAGGGTCATTTAGAAAAGGGGGAGGGGTTTTGTTTAGAAAACGAACAATTATGTGTAACTTGCATCTCCTAGGACCGATTTCAATCAAATTTTGTACACATATTCAATATAAGGAGACAACCATATGAGAGTGTAATCTTTGAAAGGGGGAGGGTTCTGGAGGGAGGGGTATGGTTCAGAAAACGGGTAATTCAGAGTAAATTCTGAACCCCTGCACCGATTTCAACCAAATTTGATACAAACATTCTCTACCCTAAACAAAAGATAACAAAGCGGGTGGGGCGGTCATTGTAAAAAAAGGGAGGGTATGGGGAGGGTTGTCTTTATAAAACGAGCAATTCAGTGTAACTCCCAACCCCAGTACCCATATCAACCAAATTTTGTACACATTTTCACAAAGAGTGGTCGATCTTAGGGAAGTGTATTTGGGGAAAGAGGGAGGGGCTGGGGGAGGGTATTGTTCAGAAAACAAGCAATTCAGTGTATCTTTTGAACCCCTGGACCGATTTCATCCAAATTTGGTACACACATTCTCTATCCTAAGGAGAAAATAACAAAGGGTGGTATGATCATTGGGAAAAAGGGAGGGTAAGGGGAAGGGTTGTATTTAGAAAAGAGCAATTCAGTGTAACACCTAACTCCCAGGACCGATTTCAACCAAAATTGGTGTACACATTTTCTATCCCAAGGAGAAGATAACAAAGGAGGTGGGAGGGTCATTGGGGAAAAAGGAAGTTATGGGGAAGGTTGTCTTTAAAAAATGAGCAATTCAGTGTAACTCCCAGGATAAATTACAACCAGATTTGGTACACTTATTCTCTATTTTTGGAAGATGTTTATTGAAAAGGTAGAAGGGCCAAACAAATATATAAAAATAGATTGATACAAAGGAACAATTCTATGAGCGGTAGATCTACCTCTGTGGGTTTTGTGCTACAGCATTGGACATTTTAATTGAATAATTTACTTTTCAGTCCCTAGCAAAGCCGAATACATATAGCTATTAGCTATCTATATATCTCGGATACTTATTCAACGTATGTGACGTATGTGATTTTGTAAACAAAAATTTAAACGTTGATTTCTGCAATCTGATAGCACTCCCACGCAAACCATCGCCACATACAGGTAGGGGGAGGTTTCGGCTACATGTTCGTTGTGTTGGTTTGCGTAGGAGTGCCATCATATTTGACAAATCGACGTATGCATCTTTGTTTACAAAATCACATACGTCCTTTTGAATAAGTACCCGAGATATATAAAACTCAATGTTTGTATGTTTGTATGTATGTTTGTATGTATGTTCCAGCATAACTTCTGAACCCATTATTGTATTGTTTAGTTATCGATCAATTTAACCATTTATCGAAATTATGGTTGCCCAGTGACAAGCAATGATTAATGTGTTTCCTTCTGGATGGTGAATGTGATCCCTTCTTTAAAATAGACGTTTGCCCGGAATAAGGCATCGGTGGATGTTTTTCCTTCTTTAGAAATAAACGTTTGCCCGGAATATGGCGATTATGGGTTTGCTCCCTTCTTCAAAACCAGTCAATGTTTTCAAATGAAATCTGCCTTCTTCTGATCAAATGATGAAGTATCGATAAGAAAACGCAATTATCCTGTTGACCAATTGGTTTATTCATTTTCCGATTGTGAAAAAAAAACTGCGAATCAAACTGGCAATTCCGAGCAAGGCCGGGTACATAAAGCTAGTGAAGTGATAAAAAATACTTTGTAAAAACTAAATATTTTGTTTTTTGAAACACACACTTAGAGTCATATTTTTATGAAAGAATGAATCAACCATACTTAAATATATATTACAGCGGAAGATGAATATTAATCTCTACACAGTGAGTCAAGATGAGCAAAAATGAAAAAATTAAAAAAAGCGAAAAGGCAGGTAATTCCCGGAACGTAAATAAATTGATTTCAGATAATGATATATAATATTCTAACCAAACATAAAAATTCGTGCTACTATCGCGTGTTATAGGTAGCTAGTAGCATAGAAGAGGAAGGGAATGATTATTCATAGCCTGGAGACAATAAAATTTAGATCAGCATCAATTATAAATTAAACTGTTCCAAAAAACTCCAGTACTACTGAAAATGTTGTAAGCTAAGGGGTGATTCAAGTATGACGTATACTACTTTTCAAAGTTTTTCAACCCCCATTTCCCCTCTGTCACTATTTTTGGTATACCTACCCGACCAGTAGATAGTAACAGATTTATATCAGACCTTGTTATTCTGTTACAGTAGTTTTTCATAACAGCGGTTGTTATAAAACATGTACCATTAGTAGTTAAAATAACAAAAATTGTAACAAAATCTCTTCTAGTTTTAACAAAAACATTACTAAATATGTTATTCGTTGAACAAAAATATAACTCGTTGTGTTACATAAAAAGTGGTGAAAATAGCTTGTACTATAACAAATTATGTTCTTGAAAAGATTATGATTATCCATAAAGTAGGCAATTAACTTTGTCCAGCTGGCTCAACTTTGAATGTAGGTTCGAGTTATACTGTAGGGGGTACCTTCGTTTTTTTTCAATTTCTATCTACCAAAAATGTAGGCAATTTGTTTTCGGTAGAAATAAACATAACACATTATGTTATAATCATGTTATGACGATCATGAAACTTTCTTTCCTCCATCTTTGGCAGAGAATTTATAACAAAATTATTGCAAGTTTTGTTATTTGTAACACATACTGATATTATTGTGATAAAATTTTGTTATGACTAACTGGTCGGGTAATGTACACACTGTCACAAAATGTTAGACCCCCTGCCCCTTAAACTTTAGACGTCATTGTTGAATGACCCCTAGTGTTGAAATCAAAAGATAGATTTGAGAAATATAAAATCGGCTGAAGTTTTCAACAAAATTCACTGTTAGGACTTAACAATTTTAACTCCTGACTATATTTCTTAATTCATGTAAGCCCAAAACATAGTAAATACAAGTTCACACACTGCAACCAATAGCAAAAGGTTGAAAAATGCAAACATCCTGATGTGCAATATTGAATAAAAACCTTCCGCTGTAATATATTTCGATTTGATAACCAATTCGACCACGCTTTTATCGACGGTAAATTCTTCTCCGACATCACGAACGTACGCACTTACCGCAGTGCGAATATTGAATCCGACCACTACCTCGTTGCAGTATGTCTGCGCTCAAAACTCTCGACGGTGTACATCACGCGTCGAAGTCGTCCGCCGCGGCTAAACATTGGGCGGCTACAAAACTAGCCCAAGACTACGCGCAGCAGCTGGAAGTGGTTGAAGATGGCTGGAGAGATATTCGATCCACCATTAGAAGCACCGCAACCGCGGCACTAAGCACGGTGGCTCCGGATCAGAGAAACGACTGGTATGACGGCGAATGTGAGCAGTTATTTAAAGAGAAGAATACAGCATGGGCGAGATTGCTGCAACACCGTACGAGGGCGAACGAGGCAGATACAACCGGGTACGGAACAGACAAAACTCGATTTTTCGGAGGAAAAAGCGCCAACAGGAAGATCGAGACCGTGAAGAGACGGAGGAACTGTACCGCGCTAATAGGGTAACGGAGGTATTTTGGACCACTTTAGGAGATGACCGAACAATTTTGTTGAATAAAAGTTAGATTTTGTAATAATGCTTGATCAATTCCCTATGCAACTAAAAAGTGGTGAATGCTAGGAAGGATTTGTAGGTAAAAATGTTTTAAATCCCACCTAAAGAACCAAACTATCGTAAATTCTGAAGATATGTAAGATTTAATTTTGGACCACCTGTTTTTATTTTGGACCACCTATCGAACATATTTTGGACCACTCGAGTAATTTTGTATTGCTTACAAAGTTATGTTACTATTGGATAAAATTAGTGATCTCCAGCATTTTCGGAATTTTCCCCCTGAAAGTCTTTGTTAAGCAATACATTTTTATAAGTACTCAAAAGCTTAGAAAAATATCTACAAGCTAAGGGTATTGAAACTAATATAAATTTCAGTACCACTCGGTACAGCATCATCAAAGCAAAACAAACGTGTGGCCCATGGTCGTGATGTATGCACCAGGTCTACCCTACATATTTTTTATGTAGTTTGTTAGATCTGTTCCATTTGCGCCATTGATAGTAGTGGGTTGCCCGGTTCTTCCTTGCTCCTTGCACATTCTTTTTCAAAACGAAACATAATCGTAGAACGCGGAACTCTGGTGCATTGGCAAACAGCACGGACGGAGAGCTCTAGCAAAGATTGGTTCTTGTCGTGGAGCTTTCTCAACTATTCTGCCCACAATCGCATATTTGTCCCATATGGATAGGGATTCCAGCAAAGTTGGGACTGATATGCGATCACAGGCATACATAAAAACAGTTACATGTTGGGTTAATAGACATTTTTCTAGGGCTTACATCAATGAACGGTAATTTATAAATGCGGTATGAACAGTAATTTATGAATGGTTTGATGCTAGAGAAACAAAAGGTTGGTAAAAACAAAAATTAAAGAGATCTAGAACTTATAATAAAGATATGTCGAAAATATGTTCGGTTCAATGAATAATGAACCTAATTTGAACATGCCTCAGAATACTGTTTTAAAACTTACAATGTTTTGTTCGAGATATGAAACTGCTTCAATTAGGTTTTAATAAGTCAACAACATCATTCACATGTTTTAAGTCTTTGTACAAATAAACTTACAGCTTTTGAAAATTGACTTCAATTTTACAATGTCGTCTTAGTTTTGGTCTAATCCAGCCGGAATGGGTAAATACGTGAAAATATTCTTAATAATTGCAATATTCTATCAGAAACAAATGTAGGAAATACCTCATGGATAGTTTCTTTTTGCAATGAAATTTAGATATTGCATGTTTTATTTAGTTTTGTGTGATATAAATACAAAATTCATTTAGGTGGTCCAAAATAAGAGCCCGGTCCAAAATACAGCCGTTACCCTAAGGCAAGAAAGTTCTATGAGAAGTTGAACCGTTCACGTAAGGGCCACGTGTCACAGCCCGATATGTGCAAGGACATTAACGGGAACATTCTTAAAAATCCAAAGTTGCCCCCGGAATCAAAAGAAGCCCCGCACGACGGTACTCTGGAATGCTCTAAGTTATGCTTTCGCAGAAATTATAGGCACTCAAATATTTGCATAATGTCTGACAGTCAAGCAGCATTGAATGCTTTGAAATCAGCAACATGCAGATCTAAACTCGTTGGGGAATGTGTTCAGTCACTCCAAACCTTGGGTAGTCGTAACAATGTGAAAGTGTATTGGGTTCCTGGTCATTGTGGCATTGAAGGCAATGAACAAGCTGATATGCTGGTCAGACTTGGTTCATCTCGACAATTCATAGGTCCCGAACCATTTTGTGGGGTATCTGCGTGTTCTCTTCGAATGGAACTCAAATCTTGGGAACATTCAAAAATAGAGGACATCTGGAAAAACACCTTGATTGCGGGGCAGTCTAAATGCTTCATCACACCAAACGTATTAATCACTCGCAAAATTTTAGATCTTTCAAAAAAAAGATCTTAACACATACACAGGCCTTATAACAGGCCATTGCCCGAGCCGATATCACTTAAAGCTGTTAGGAAAACTTCAAGATGATGTATGTCGCTTCTGCGGCATACATGTAGAAGACTCGGAACATCTGTTATGCCATTGCTCGGCAATTTTTAGAAAGAGATTACAGTTTTTCAATAAGGGGCTGATAGAACCCTCAGAAGTTTGAAGAACAAGTCGCAATATGGTAGTACGATTCATCAGAACCATAATACCGCATTGGGATAACGCTGGTAGTCAAGGTAATGCAATTGCTCTAAATAGTAATGATGCATCAACTTGACAAAGCTAGATCAAATGGGGCATATATCACAATAGATCTAACAAATGGTCGCAGTGATTGAAATACCCAACAAGGGAAGAAATTCTTCGCAAATTGTTCAAAACGAGAAAGGGTCGTTTGGCCGGAAGTCATTAGGTAGGAAGCCATTTTATTGAATGTCATTTGCTTAGTTTAGCTTGATTAAATGTACACATCGTAGTTGCTAGTCGTGATTCGCCGAGAAACAACAAATATACACAGCTCAACAATCGAATAGCCATCTTATAATTAGAAAACTATTCTCAGTTTCATAAATTCAAGACCAATAACGATGCCGGCCACGTCCTCACAGTCAATTTCGGACTAGTAGAGGAAAATTAGTTCCACACTCATTGCTGCAAGACCTACACTGTTTTAAAGAAATTGACACCGAATTTATTCATTGAAATAAAATTCAAATTAGATTTTGATTGGATGTGGTTTAGATTTCATTTTCCGTTGGGACTAGGCTTTGTTCGACTGAGATTGAACTTTAATTTGAAATATTCTTAATTGAGTATTGATTTGGATAAAATTAAATTGTACTTGTATAGGGTTGTATTTGAATTGAATTCTGATTTAAATTCAGATTGAAGTGAAAGAATCAAAATGTAACATAGATTGAATTAAAATTTAATACAAATCGGATTTTGATATAATATTTATTGCACTAAAATTTAAACTTATTAGGATTTAGTTTGCAGTGGACCCGGAATGAATATGGACTAGATTTGAATTGGATTTGGATAGGATTAAATTGGATTGGATTTGGACTGAACCTGGCTTTCCTAGACCGGATCGGTTTTCAGCATGGCCTTGCTTGGAAGCCGCGCATCTTTTTCCGATAGGGTAAGGAAAGTCCCATGATAGTTCTAGTGATTGCTAGAACATGAGAAGTATAGAAAAACATAGACAAGTAGGATTATGGAACGGGCCTGCAGTTGAATCCACGAACTCTCGGGTACTTATTCAAAAGGACGTATGTGATTTTGTAAACAAAGATTCAAACGTCGATTTGTTCAATCTTATATCACTCCCATGCAAACCATCGCCACAGACAGATAGGGGAAGCCTTCGGCTACCTGTTGGTGGTGTTGGTTTGCGTGGAAGTGCCATCAGATTGGACAAATCGACGTTTGAATCTTTGTTTACAAAATCACATACGTCCTTTTGAATAAGTACCCGAGAACTCCTGCGTATTAGCAGAAGCGGTAGCCATAAGACCACCAAGCCCGATATATTAAACTTGATTGGATTGGAATTGAAATTCATCGGAATTTGATTTAGTTGGATAGAATTAGTTGAAAAGGATTTTGATGAGGTTTTTCCTTTGATTTAAATGCCAATAGATTTAAATTGAACTTGGTTCAGACTAGTCTCTGTTTTCAATTGAATTTGAATTTAAATCGGATTCAGGCTGAATTTCAATAATACAAATCTGTATAATTTCAATACAACAATTGTATTAAAATCTTCCGAAATTGTATATGCCAAATTATTATACAATTTCTGTAAGGTTCTTATGCAGAACTGTATTAAAATCTGCCATCCGCTGGTTGGGTGTGGCAATCAACTTTTTAAAAATGATGTTTGCAATGCAAAATAACTACAAAAGCACATTTTTCATATGAGATTACTAGAATCATTGGTTCATTCAGCATAAAGGTAAACTGACTTATCAATAATTACGATTATCACAATTATATGTGAACACTATCACTTGTCTTTCAAGTTCATTGAAAAATAAAAAAACAACAAAAATTTACATAAAAGAAAACAAAGAAACTGATATGGGCTCGAAAATAATCAAGTTTCATGGCCAACGAAAAACAAAACTTGATAACATCCACAACAAAGAATGTGAACACAGCCACGTGAATTTTTTGGTTGTTTATTTAAATTTCCATCACTTACCGTTCTCAATTCTAGCATTGGACTCTCCACTCAGCGTTAACAGAGAGTTCAGTTGCCTTTTTTCACGAATAGCTGCTCCTTGAACACTAGTCAGTCCCACCACGGCAAGGAACAGTCCAAGACACAAAACTACTTGTTTTGAATTCATCTTCACGCCTTTTTGCTAATTTTTTCCCTAAAAAATCTTAACACTCAAACCAGATTCTTTTGAATCACTCTTTTCACTGAAATTGACACCAGAGTTTGTACTCCAACTTTCGCCAACAACCGTCGATCGTCAAATACAGACTGACCTCGTCTAACAGCAGGTGCAGCCTATTTAAGTGCACCAAATGCTAATCGACTAACAAATTCTCAACACTCCAGCCTCCGTCAGCAGCTGTTAATTAGTTTCCCCGACGATGGGGTGAATCGTTCATCGTTTGCATCCAAAATGAATCCCGACCTCGGCAGCTTACCGCGTATCGATCACTTGCCGCCGCACTTATCGGGTGCGTAGAATCTGCCCTGCATCGCCTCAATAACCGGCATTATTCATCACCAGAGAGCTGCACGCAATTTGATAATATGGTCAATTGTTTCACGGCCCTACCTATAGAGATTCGGGTGACGAACGTGCGTCATTTTTCATCCGTACCGGGCCGGCCTGGATCACCTTTTTCGCTAGACACTAAACCGGATGTGATTGTGGATCGGTGGATCCGGCGATTCACACGCAATTGCAACGCGATATTCCGCGATTGGGCTCTATGCCATGCGGCTACAAAGTGGCGGGCAGTATGATCGCTGATGTATCGTCCAGTGTGGAAAGTTCCTGATGTGTATGCCCGGGGTTGATGAACACAAGATTGTTGAAAGCGACGCTCGACCAGAACGGTAGGCTCGCGATTGTGTGACTGTTGAGTGTTGGTTCTGAACCGAGATTTATGCTGATGAGCTATAATGGTTGGAGCACGCGGAGGAAATGCAGATAAGAACTTGAATCCGCACTGATTGATAGCGGACCGATGGAATGGGAACGCCGTTTGTTATGAGAACAGCCCTAATCCATTGACAAGATTGATGGAGAACACGAACTATTGAATATGCAAACTATTGAATTTGGAATTGTTGACTTATTTATTGAAAATAAAACAATAATCAGAAAGATTATATTTAAAAGGTTCACGATGTATGTAACTAAATGTGATTCATGCTTATAACGCTTGTAATGCTATTCTCATCCCGGAAATAATTATAACGCCAGTGCATATTTTCATACAAAGAACATATATTGTCTCCTAGCAAAATGACCTACGTGTTCATTCAATGAATGTTATGTGTATACATGTTGACTAGAAAGGCACGTTCAGTTGGATACATACATACACTTGTATGAAGCTTCATATGAAAGTGAGGGAGCCACTTCATAACTACTTCCAACTGAAACGTGCCTTTCTAGTCAACACGTATACAAATAACCTTCATTGTACGAAAACTTTTTAGAACGGAGTAATTTTACGCTAGGAGGCAAAATTCTGTTTCTCAAAGATGGCCATTTTGTTTGAAAATCGGGAATGCTGTTATAAATATTATCGGGTGTGTAGGTTGAAGTGGTTCAAAAATATTCTTTCAAATTTTTTGATGGGCCGCCCTCTTATACGGTTCTTTTTGATGCCCTGATGCTCTGGACAAAATTTCAGCCAAATCGGTCATCGTTTGGGGCGGTGCTAAACTCGTTGGAAGTTTACATGAAAAAATGTATGCAGGAACATCGAAAAACAGTGATTTGCAGTTGCACGGCACAATTTACGAAGAAGACATATAGTGCTTCGAAATGCGCGGCACGAGACAAATCCGTAGGACTGTCAGGTTGGTTGGTCAGGCTACGTGGGACAGTTCCACTAAGGGTAGATGGACACATACGTTGAAACCCGGGTTAGGTACGTGGGTCAAGAGACGCCATGGGGAAATCACTTTCCACCTGAGCCAGGTCCTTACAGGCCATGGTTGCTTCAGACAGTATCTTCACCGGTTCGGACACTCGGCCTCGCCCGAGTGTCCGGTGTGCGCAGATTTAGTGGAAACGGCGGAACACTGCGAGTCACGATGTTCGATGCTGCAAGGACACGCAGCTAACCTCGAGGGTGCGTTATGCACTGGCCCCCCATTGAAGCATTACTACGTACCGAAGGGACGATGGGCTTGGCGGCAATGAAAACGGTTCAGCGGGTCGGGGATACAGTCCTGCCTCCCTCGTTTGGAGGTGGCCCCTAACCCCGCACTTCCTGGACAACCCAGGATGTCTGTTGAGCAGATTCCCCCTCCATTGCTTAGGAAGAAAAAAAAACACACACACACCGGGACCGGGACCATCGTCCCTAACCCCTAATCCCAAGGCGTTAAGCGACCCGTGCCGAGGGGATGCATGGCCAGGGGGGTAAAATAATAAGCTAGGCCTTTAACGGAGCCTGTGGGGTACCTGGGCACCCTCCACAGTAATTGTCCCTTACCGCGTCATGCTGGGCTCTGGCGTGGTGGACCTCTTTTCCCGAGCAACTCGTGGGACCAAAATGGGAAACCAAGTCAATTCTTCAATTAGTGGTAGCAGTGTAGGCGACAACCCCTTCGCAAGAGGTGGGTTGTTCAGGTCTCCGCCTAGGAGGCCAGAGGCAATAGTAGGCAGCTCAGTGCGCAGCGCCAGCGTGGGTCACTTAACCTTCCTCTCGGCTAAAAAAACGCCGGTAGAGGTTATTGACGGCCCATGGCTTGTGGAGGCGATGAACCGCAAACGCGATGGGCTTTCGGCCTTCGAGGTGGCGACGGAACAACTGGACGCCATCATCGACTTTGCGTCATCGAAGCATAATATCAGTAAGGACCTCAAGAGGAGCTTGCAGAAACTTCGAAAGTCGATGCTGGACGCCAAGCTGGAGAGGGCGATCGGGACGGCCAAATGTAAACCCGTGAAATCCGTGGAGTCGAGGTCTACCCAGACTGAGGCCCAAGGATTCGCGGACTCGGGCAAGGTCGAATCGACCGAAGGCGTGCCAGCGAAGACGGTGGTACCAAAGTCTACCCAGACTGAGGCTCCAACGGAGCAGACACAAAAACGGCGAAGACAGTCTCCAGGGGATGAGCTCCCTGGGGGCCGCTCCAAAACGCGGAGGGTTACTACCCCGAACAAGGGTAGTGGGTCTGGGAAGCTGAACCCCGGCCAGGTACCTCCAAAACCGGGGGAGGAAGGACTTGGAAAGGTCCGTCCACCCAGGAAAGACGATGGTAAGGGGTTACGGCAGGCTGAGAGCTCTCACCGAAGACCGAAGACGTCAAGGGCCGAAAAGAAGGCGAATGAGGGTAGCAAGAAGTCTAGGGTAGGCGCCAATCGCTCCTGGGGCGATGCCCTAGTCATCAAGACGGACGAGGCTAAGAACTCGGACGCCTTGAAGACGATGAGGAGTGACGTCAAGCTCGGTGAACTCGGCACCGACGTACGTCGAATAAGACGTACCCGGATGGGCGAGATGATCCTCTAGCTGAAGCGGGGCGTCTCGCAAAAGGGCGCCGCCTACAAGAAGTTGGCGGAGGAAGTCCTAGGCGAGACGGTCAAGGTGAGGGCACTCACGACGGAGGTGATTCTAAGGGTTAAAGACTTGGATGAGACCACCGAAGTCGAAGAGCTCGTCACGGCACTGCGGCGACAGTGTGAAGTGGAGACGCCCACCGCAGCCGTTTGGCTACGAAAAGGTCCGGCAGGGACACAGGTAGCATTAGTTCGGCTATCTGCAGCGGACGCCTCTAAGGTAATCAAGTTAGGGAGCGTCAAGGTGGGATGGTCGGTGTGCCCTGTGGGCATATACGAGCAACTCGAAGTTTGCTTCAAGTGCCTGGAACCGGGGCACAAGCAATGGAACTGCAAAGGTCCTGACAGAAGCAAGCTCTTCCGATTCTGCGGATTGGAGGGACAAAAGGCACAATGCTGCACGAACCCTCCCAATTGTTTCATTTGTTCCAGCAAAGCTGTGAACAGCAAGAACCCCTTGGGGGGTTCGAAGTGCCCGGCGTTTAAGCGTGCTGCAAAATCACAATGCAGATAATGCAGGTAAACCTGAACCACTGTGATGCAGTCCAGCAACTGCTGTGTCAGACAGTTGCTGAATGGGGAACGGATATCGCCATCATAGCAGATCCTTACCTGGTACCAACCAGGAACAATAATTGGGTCACCGATGGGTCTAAAATGGCGGCGATATGGACAACGGGGAAATACCCAGTCCAAGATTTGGTGTCTTCGACACACGATCGGTCGAATGCTAGATTGTTTGACGGCTAACTTGATGGGGCGTAGGCCGGTGGTGATAGCGGGGGACTTCAACGCTTGGGCCGTAGAATGGGGAAGCCGATCCACGAATCAACGGGGGCAGATCCTGCTGGAATCACTGGCCATGTTGGATGTGGACTTGGCTAATGTCGGTACCAAAAGTACCTACAGCTGGAACGGGGCCGAGTCGATTATCGACGTTACGTTCTGGAGCCCTGGCCAAACGAGTAGTTCGAACTGGAGGGTAGATGATGGCTACACTCACAGCGACCACCTGGCGGTTCGCTACAGTATCGACTATACGACCAGCATTCAGCGGACGGAAGAAGGGGCGAGGCCTAGCCCTCGTATGTGGAAGACATCATACTTCGACGACGAGGTGTTTAAGGAAGCGCTCCGCCGCGAGCACAATACTCTCGGTCTGTACAGCTGTTAACAGTACTCTCGCGTGCATGCGATTCCACCACCCTAGGAATGGGAGCCCACCGGCTTACTGGTGGACTCAAGCAATTGCGAACCTGCGCCGCGCCTGCCTACGGGCAAGGAGGCGGATGTAGCGAGCACGCATGGAAGAGGAGCGTATTGAATGACGGGTGGCGCTCGTGGTTGCAAGAGCCGCTCTGTAGACTGAGATTAGATCAAGCAAAAAAGCCTGCTTCGAGGGCCTGTGTCAAAGTGCTAACGCGAATCCATGGGGTGACGCCTATAGGGTCGTAATGGCCAAGACAGATGGGGCGATGCCCCTACAGAGCGGTTTCCAGAGATGCTGGAGAGGATCATCGCGGGGCTCTTTCCACGTCACGACCCAAGTCCCTGGCCTCCCTTTGTGGAGCTGCCAGGGGCCAGGGTGGCCGACGAGGAAAGAGTAAATGTGGCGGAACTTGCGGGGATTGCACAGTCCCTTAGTGTAGGTAAGGCGCCAGGACCGGATGGTATTCCGAACCTGGCCATCAAAGCGGCCATTGCTGAGGCTCCCGAGATGTTCAGATCTGTCATGCAGAGATGCCTGGACGAGGGAGTCTTCCCTGAAGCATGGAAAAGGCAGAGCTTGGTCCTATTGCCAAAAGCGGGAAAACCACCGGGGGATCCGTCGGCATATAGACCAATATGCCCGCTTGATACGGCGGGGAAGGTGCTCGAGAAGGTCATCCTCAACAGGTTGTTGATACGCACGGAGGGTGCGGATGGTCTATCGAGTAACCAGTTTAGCTTCCGAAAGGGTAAGTCGACCGTATCTTGTCGGTTACCAAATCCGCGGAGATAGCTATCCAGCGTAAGAGGAGGGGAGTTCGCTATTGTGCAGTAGTGACTCTCGAATGCTTTCAATAGTGCCAGTTGGGCAGCTATTGCAGATGCGCTCCTGCGTCTTGGAATTCCCGAGTACCTGTACAAGATTCTCGGAAGCTACTTCCAGAATCGAGTACTGGTATTCGACACGGAGGCGGGTCGGAAGTGCGTTGACATAACCTCAGGGGTTCCGCAAGGTTCCATACTGGATCAGGTGTTATGGAACGTCATGTACGACGGTGTCTTGAGGATGAAGTTCCCGGTGGGCGTGGTAATCGTCGGCTTTGCTGACGATATTACGCTGGAGGTCTACGGCGAATCGATCAAAGAGGTGGAGTTGACTGACGAGTGGGCGATCGCAATTGTGGAGGAGTGGATGAGTTCCAGGAAGTTAGACCTGGCTCACCACAAGACTGAGGTGGTTGTTGTTAACAACCGAAAGTCGGAGCAACAAGCGGTGATAAGGGCAGGCAACTGCACGGTCACCTCTGAACGCTCCATCAAACTCTTGGGGGTAATGGTCGACGATAAGCTCACCTTTGGTAGCCACGTCAATTACGCCTGCAAGCGTGCCTCCACAGCTATAGTGGCATTGTGCCGGATGATGTCCAATAGCTCTGCGGTTTATGCCAGCAAGCGCAAGCATCAGGCTAGCGTTGCTCTGCCCATACTGAGGTATGGAGGGCCAGCTTGGGGCACGGCCCTGCGTATTAACTGCTACAGAACGAAGTTAGAAAGTACGTATAGGCTCATGTGCCTAAGAGTTGCGAGCGCGTACCGTACCGTATCGTCATCACCGGTATGATGCCTACTGACATCGTTATCGGTGAAGACATAGAGTGCTTCAAAATGCGCAGGACGAGAGGCATCCATAGGACTGTCAGGATGGTCTCAATGGTCAAATGGCAGCATGCGTGGGACAGTTCCACTAAGGGTAGATGGACACATAGGTTGATACCGGAGATAGGTACGTGGGTCAAGAGGCGCCATGGGGAAATCACTTTCCACCTGACCCAGGTCCTTAAGGGCATGGTTGCTTCAGACAGTACCTACACCGGTTCGGACACTCGGCCTCGCCCGACTGTCCGGTGTGCGCAGGTTTAGAGGAAACGGCGGAACACGTGTTGTTCGTGGTCCCGCGTTTTCGCACAATGCGTGACCACATGCTTACCACATGTGGTCGGGACACTACCCCGGACAACCTAGTCCAGAGGATGTGTAAAGATGAAGTTGGCTGGAATGCCGTTTTATCGGCTATCGTCCAAATCGACTCGGAGCACACAGAAGGTAGTGCGTGGACTCGAGGAATGGCTAGTATAGGCGCAAATAAGAGATGGTCCAAGGGTTCGGAGTCGGCTTCATGGGTCATACTGGTGCCCTGTGGTCGAACTCGATCCTTTTATCGAACAAGTGGCCGCGTGAAGAACAACATGGTATCGTCGCTTTCGCAGCGTCGGTCAACCGGGCAGGTTCCATGCCCGAGGACGGAAAGGGGTCCTCGTCAAGGCTGGGGCAGGCGTAGGCACCGCGTCGGCAAGTCCCTCTGTGTGCTGGCGAAAAGGCCCTATCGCAGAGAGGTCAATTTGGGGTGCACGCGGCATCATCATTCTTAATACCAGTCGTGCAGAGGGAAGCAGGCGCGAAGTCGACCCTTCCCACCTTCCGAGGACATAGGGCGTGGTAAGGCCACCTGGAAAGCCGGCAATGCGCTGGCACGATTACATGGTGTTCTTCTAAAAAAGCGAGTCACGATGTTCGATGCTGCAAGGAAACGCAGCTAACCTCGAGGGTGCGTTGTGCACTGGCCCCCCTTTGAAGCATTACTTTTTGGTTGTACCGAAGGGACGATGGGCTTGGCGGCAATGGAAACGGTTTAGCGGGTCGGGGATGCAGTCCTGCCTCCCTCGTTTGCTGTTGGAGGTGGCCCCTAACCCCGCACTTCCTGGACAATCCAGGATGTCTGTTGAGCAGATTCCCCCTCCATTGCTTAGGAAGAAAAAAACAAGATATGTGTGTGTGCACAAACGATGTGCGATGTCGCGATAATTGCAGAGCCGTATCGAGTTCCTCCTGATAACGGCAACTGGGTTGCAGATAGAATGGCTGCGATACAAGCTATGGGCAAATTCCCAATTCAAGAAGTGGTGGAGAGTTCATGTAAAGGCTTCGTGATTGCCAAAATCAACGGCGTCTTTGTATGCAGCTGCTATGCACGATGAACCAGCCGACCACACATCCAACACAAGAGAATATGTCCTGCAGGAAGCTCTAGCGAAGCTGGATTTACGATTATGCAATGAAGGCTCCGTGAGCACATTTCGGAGAGACGGGAGGGAGTCCATAATTAAAATCACGTTCTGTAGCCCTTCACTGACGACAAACATGGACTGGAAAGTAACTGAAGACTACACCCATAGCGACCATCAGGCGAGGCGATACGTTATCGTATCGGCCAACGAAACAATGGTGAAACGCAGAGAAGGATGACCAGCTAGAGGAAGTGGAAGACGAAAGCCTTCAATAAAGACCTCTTCGTCGAGGCACTTCGATCGGACAGTAGTACCGAGATCGTACATGCAGTCGACCTAACAAGGAGAATGGTAACGGCTTGTGATGCAGCAATGCCGCGTAAACTGGTGCCGAGGAGCAATCGGCGTCCAGCTTACTGGAACGAGGACTCAGAACGCTTCGTGCTGCTTGTCTCAGAGCCAGGAGGCGGGCACAGAGAGCGAGGACGGAACCAGAGAAAAAGGAGCGCAAGGCGGCTTTCCGGGTTGCTAGGACCGCTTTAAAAAAGGCCATCAATGTTAGCAAGTCAGACTGTTACAAGGAGCCCTAGCAGCACACATGTTCTACATAGGTTACTGCAACTTATTTGTGACCAGATTTAGTCACAATCAAGTTGCTGCAACAATTTTTGCTTAATTTGTGTTGCTCGGGAGTTGTGTCGAGAAGCAGACGCCAACCCATGGGAGGATGCTTATAGAGTCGTGATGGCAAAGATGTATGGTCCGTCGACGCCAGCCGAAAAGAGTCCGATCAAGTTTAAGGAGATCGTAGAGGGTCTTTTCCCGCAACACGACCCGACCACGTGGCCACCAATACCGTACGGCGAAGAAGAAGAAACAAACGCTGAGTACCAACAAGTGTCCAATGAGGAGCTTGCAGAAGCGGCGAAGCGCCTGCGGGCGAAGAAAGCCTCCGGTCCGGATGGAATACCGAACGTGGCGCTGAAAGCTGCGTTCGTGGCATGTCCGGATATGTTCAGAACAGTGCTGCAAAAGTGCCTGGACGAAGGCAACTTCCCAGATGTGTGGAAGATTCAGAAGCTGGTGTTGGTGTCTGTTGGACACACTCGGGAAGCTCCTGGAGAGGATTATCCTGAATAGGCTTGCGAAATACACGAAGGGCGAGCGCGAACTGTCGAAGATGCAGTTTGAGTTACACAAAGGAGTATCGACGGTAGATGCTATTCGTACAGCACTCGAGAACGCTGAGGAGGCGTCCAAAAAGAAGCGAAGAGGAGATCGATATTGAGCGGTGGTAACAATAGACGTAAAAAATGCGTTCAATAGTACCAGTTTGAAACCATCGCATCAGCGCTGCATAGAATGCGGGTCCCTGGTTACCTGTGCCATATCCTGAAGAGCTACTCTCAGTGCAGAGTGTTGGTGTATGACACTAACGAAGGGCGTAAGTCGATGCAGGTAACAGCGGACGTTCCTCAAGGCTCCATTCTCGGTCCAACCCTTTGGAACGGGATGTACGATGGAGTCCTGAGTCTGCGGTTGCCTAGAAAAGTTAAAATCGTGGGTTTTGCAGACGACGTGTCACTAACGGTGATGGGTGATACACTTGAAGAAGTAGAGGTGTTGGCGACGGAGGCGATAGCAACGATCAAAAGCTGGATGAACGGAGTGAAGCTGCAAATAGCTCACCATAAGACGGAGGTGCTATTAGTCAGCAACTGTAAGGCGATTCAGCGGATGGAGATCGTCGTTGGTGATCATGCGATTGCATCGAAGCGATCACTGAGACATCTGGGAGTTATGATCGAATACGTCTGCGGAAAGTCGGCGAAGGCTATGAGCACAATAGCAAGGATCAAGCCAAACGTTGGCGGAACCGTAGAAGGCTACAAAGTGTGTTCCGGCTGATGGCCATACGAGTCGCGAGCGCCTACAGAACGATATCGTCGGAGGCAGTATGCGTTACGTGGATAAACAGGAAGCATAGTGGCGAAGTAAACTTTCACCTGACACAGTTCCTCGGTTTGGGCATGCTGCCTCGCCACTTTGCCCGGAGTCTGAGAACATCGAGGTGGAGCACATGATCATTGAATGCCCCAGGTTTGAAGTAGTTCGAAGGGAAATACACGGTTTAAACCAAGAGAACGTGATAGAAAAAATGTGCCGAGAGGAAAGCACGTGGAATGCAGTCGACAGGGTAGCTACACGGATTTTATCCGAGTTGCATAAGAAATGGCGTAATGACCAAGGATCAGGAGAACTTCCTTCGTCGGGGAATTCTCCGTCGGCGTAGGCTAGATCCGCCGCCGGGGACTAGACAGAGTAGTTCGCGATGAAATACAACCAGTTACGGGTCGTCAGGGCACCAGTGAACCGGACGCCCGGCTCCCCCGGAATCGCCGGACGGACCTTGGCACTCGGCTGGTTGGCGTCGGTATCGGAAGAACGGAATTGGAAGTTAGATTCCCCGTTGTGTAACGTTTTACGTTTTTGAGATCAATTTTTGATTAAGTCAAAATAAGAATTTATGACGTTTTTCTCTTTTTAAGTAAAATCACAAATTAAAATTATTTGGAATTAGTAAAATAATGAAATATTACATTAAGTAAATAATTTGCAAACCGAACGAAAAGAAATTTGAATTTTTATTTGTATGTCGATTACGAGGTTCGTATCTTGACTAAATTATTATCCATATAGAAATTGACCATGTACTGTTGCAGTGTTCTCATGTGCTCGTTTTTATCGACTCACCGAAGGCACGCACTCTTTGTCGCCATTTCAAATTTATTTGGCGCAAATTTAAAATAATTGACGACTTTTCAAAAGGATAAGTTTCTTTATAAAATTCAGACAAGAACTCGATCCTTTCGCTAAGTGAACGGCTGGTGATTAGAAGTGTTTGCGAGTAGATTACGAAGTTTTTCAATATTTGTAGTTGATTTTGGCTAGTTTGACTAAAAGGTAAAGTGTGATTGGAGTGAATTGTTCTGTGTCTATTTTAATAAAATTTCTTAATTAACAGTTAACGCAGCAGACGTCATTAGAACGTGTTTTTTGAATTCCGCGAACACCATGTTAGTTAGTGAAACGTACAAAAAGGTAAAACGAATTTTAATGTTTAATGTAAAGTTTTTGTTAACGAAACGAATTCGCGTTGGACTTTTCCAGCGCACTGCGCTTTTTGGTACGGGCTAGATTTTAAGTATTCGACTGGAGTCGGGTACGGGAATACTTGTGGCATCTACAGGGCCCGCCATTTCGTCCAACGGGCATCGAGAGCTCGAGCGTGCGTCAAGGCCCGCCTGTAAAGGTAGTTAAACGGAGAAGGAGTGAAGTCGCTCGTCAAAAAGCGAAAATTCGGCGGTCGCCAATCAACCGTCGAAGGTAAGATCCCCAAGCCAATTCCCGTGGATCATTCCCGAGAGTGCGGTCCCCGTACGTCGCCAATAATCGTACGCTGGACCGAACCCGAACCGACGGTTAGTAGTCTTCCTTTTAGTCCTCGCTCGGTGAACCGGAAAGGTACGCGAAGCCGGGTCGTTAGGGAAAGGAAGCTACTAGCTTGAGGGAACGGTTATTCCGGACCACTCTCGATTCCGAAATCGGAAGCCTTCCGTCCAGCCGCCACTCCCTCCGCATCTTTAGTTCCGGCCATATCGCTCGAGCTCGATCTCCATCACTGCGCGCCAATCTGCAGCATCTGCGGCAAAGCCAATCGGCCGCCATCGCCACAACCTGGTCGGAGGACATCGTCGCCATCTTCTCGGCGGAGTACTTCCAACGCATCAGTGCATCGAGAAGCAAAAACCTGCGCAGGTATGTGAGCTTGTTGTTTCATGGCCATGATTTAGCTCTTTTTCTCCATTCCGTACCGTTAAAAATAGTCCAACCCGAATTAGAGAATAAATGTCGTTAAGTGATTTGAAGAAGTTAGCTTGAGTTTTTAGTTGTATTGCGTTTCACGGGGCAAGGAAAATTCACTCCCATTGCGTTTGCCGTGGCTAGAGTTTAAAAGTTGGCTTGGAAAGTTGCTTTCCGTTCTTTTTTCAGTGGGTTGAGCGAGTTCAGGTAGGTGGGAAGTGGGGAAGTAAATATTAAGCGTAAGTAATTTTGGAGCCAGCGACCGTTCGAGAGTCCCCAGAGGTAAAGGGTCTGTAAAAGTCGGGCAAATAGGGAACACGACCGGTGGTCTCCCTTCGAGAGTGGCGCTTAAGCCACCGTGTTTTAAAATCACCTCGAAACAATTCGCGAACGGTTACAGTGGCGCCCAACGTCAAAATTACAAATTCTCTCAGTTGAATCAGAATTTTTGTATTTTTGTCATTTTTTAATTACTTTAAATTTTATTTTTTTTTTAATTTTTATGCTAAGTTTTTGAATTGCATTGAATTTATTATAGGTTAAGATTTTTATTTTGAATTTGAATTTTAGGTTAGTTGAATTAAATATTGAATTGAATTACTGTATAAATTTTGTTTCTTTTCATAATCTCAATTAAGAAAAGAAGTCGAAAATGAGTCTTCGGTATATTTTACCGGTTGCAGAACATCTGCTAGAAGACGAAGTGAATTTTGATTTGAAGTTGCGTGGACAGTTAGTGGACCGTAGGGAAAATCTAGAGGATAAGAGAAGGTTTTTAGCAAGATTGTTGCTTGAAGAGAAAGAAGGTAAAACTACTTGGGTGGCAAAACATAATTTCAACGATGAAGTCTTAAGAATTGATAAGAACGTCAAATCCATAGCATTGAGTTTGAACAAGAAAATCGATCTCGCTTTGGTGTCCAGACTGCGACATTATTTCATTCGAACAAAAACCGCGGTGATTCAGGATGCTTCTGAAGAACAAAATCAGGCAAAACTTTGTGCTCAAATTACAGAGATTTTGAAAAGCGTTGGGCATAAAGATCAAACTGCAGATAGCAAATCAGAGGATAGCAGAAAGAACAGAGGAGAAAGTAGAGTGCAGAAGGGAGTAAAAGAAGAATCTGGTAATGATGATAAAGTCAAGAAAAGAAGCAAGAAGAACGAGAGAAACGGGATCGAGAAAAGTAAGAGGAAGAAGAAAGGAAGTATCAGTTGAAGAAGGAACAAGAGAAGAGAGAGATGGAAAGAAAGGCGCAAGAGCAAGAAGAACGAGAAAAGCAGGAGGAATTAGAAGCAGAATGGAGAGAGTTCATGCTTTGGAAGGAAGATAAATTATGTAAGGAAGCAATATCAAGTAAAAATAAATTACAGGACGATGATACATGGGCGCCGAAGAGCAGTAAGAGCCAAACATCTTGCCTGAGTTCAAGAGAAAGAAATGTTTTAAGTGATGAGGAAACAGATGATGAAAAGCCGCCGAAGAGCCATAAGCGCTTGTTATCATCCAAAGAAAATTATGGAAAGGACACTTCTAGAAGAGACAGACGGCCGCCGAACATGAGAAAAATGACAGAGGTAGGAGTGAGAGGAGGCCGCATATAGCCTTTACGTATACTTAGTATACAAGAAAAGCAAAAATCCTTTGTTGATAAGTTTCTGTCGTTTTTGTTTTAAGGTTTTTGTACTTTTCGGAAAAAATCTAAGATAAAAATTTATTTTTTTCAATTTTACTTTTAAAAGGTTTACGCCAAACACTATCAAATACATAAGAATAAGGGAGTAGTTGAATTCAACAAAAGAAATGCATTTAACTGGGGATCTATTTTATGAATATGCTCTTTAATTAATAGACTCATTATTAATGAATGCTTAATTATGCTTCATTTATATGCGTAAAATAATATTGAAGTTCGCTGATTTTCCCCGGAAAAAAAAATCCCAATGCGTCATCCGTGTGTCATGTGTTAACATTGCCCAACAAAGGGCACCTAATTTTCATAAATTTTCCCATCTTTATGTAAGTATTTATTATTTGTATTGATAGGTACTTAAGCAGAACAAACATCTCGCGACATGCCTAACTAATGCGCCTTGCTAATGTAAAAAATTGTTACCTACTACCGGGAGAGCATTATTTTATTATTTCAAGCCGCTTATCCAGCGTGACGCCGCGTCGCAAAACGTGACCAGCGGTTATTTGTACAAGTTACTTGCCCACCAGGGTGTCCCAAAAGCTATCTGTGCAACAAGTGGTCAACAGATAGCTCTTTTCTCAGTGCGAATGGCATGGCAAAACTTTATTGTGTGGGTCTGTTCACAAATTACGTAACGCTTCTGGGGGGAGGGGGGAGGTCTAACTTGCGTTATACTTTGTTACACTAAAAGGTGGGAGAGGGGGTGGGTACTACCAAATGTTATGCATAACGCGAATAAAAATTTATTTGAATGTCTTTTTTATATCAGTGATTGAAGTAATTGCTGTTTAATATCGTTATCGTATATTAGTCATTATCGAAATCAAGCATGCTGACATAGCGTGACTGATATGCGTAAAAATACCAAGTGAATATTGTATTTCTCGACACCACAGTTCCGCAAAACTATGTAAATGATTATGATCGCAAATTATATTTTCGTTTCTACTAGCTGCATTCTTGATATCCTTGATTTTTGATCATGTGCCGTCCCTATTCAAAAGAGTGTTAAAAAAATACCAAAACCCAAATGCTTCAGAGAAGGAAAAAAAATCTGCCTTCAAAATTTTCACAGTTACGCGTTACATGGGGGAGGGAGGGGGTGCCAAAAATGTTACTTTTTGTTACGAGGGGGAGGGAGGGGGTCAAAAACTCGGATTTTTGCGTTACGTAATTTGTGAACAGACCCTGTACATAGAATGTTACAACTATCCATATTTTTTTTTTAATATATTTCTTACGTTCATTTGCCCATTTATCAAATTTTATGGATCGTGCTTTCTTTTTATGGTTCATGGTGAATTCCGAAATATTTTTCTCAGTTTGAGGTGGATCATTTGGTGATTGTTAAAATAATGAGATTATTAATCACATGAATTTCTCTTATCCATACTTTTAGATCACCCTATTAGTTACTCACTAGCCTACATGTTCCGCCGAAACTGCGGTTAGTAATGACTGCGATGTGAACAGCCAGGTATTATAATAACTAGCCGCTGAATTTAACAGTTTTCGGTTCCATTGTCGAGCAACAAAATGCGAAATGCAACGTGCATTCATCTGCGATTCGCTGGCGCTTTGGTGGACATCCCATTGTTTCCGAATCCGATGCTGAGGGCACATAACCCTTGATCCAGAATTGCTGTTGCAGAATTTGCGCGAGAACAAATTCCTCGCGGTCTGCGGTGTGAATGTCGCCATGGCCAAGAAACCGCCGCGCAGCAACGGACGCGGTCTACTTCAATCGATCCTAACCGCATTGGAGCACGTGGCCGAGGTTCGAGTTGCAAATTCCAGGTTGCGATCACTGTCGTACACTTGGGATAGGTTATGGGATGTATGCAGATGGGACGATTGGTATTCAACATATCGGCTTACGAATGAACCGGTTTTGGCGAACATAATACACGTAGGAGCATATGGGCCAAATAGTTGGCCGCAAGAATAAAAATAAAATCTCCTGGGTATACAAATTTTGTAAAATTTCATTTCGGATGATCAAGAATCGACCAACTTAGACAATGACAATAGGGTATCATGCTGCATCTTGTCTCGGAACGAGGAAACCATTGAAATTGTTTCGAGCTCACTTTAGAAGTCTTTATAAAAGTGATTTTTTAATATTCATTAAGTTCATCTCTCGAAGTGGCTCGAAACCCACTGTTAAACCCCACCACATCCTTGGCATGCCCCACAACTCGCAGTGACCAGGAAGAGGGTCTTCAAGCTGTGTGATACATATATACATATTATAATAATTTAGACTAGTCTACAGACTAAAACAATCATCCGTGTATCGCTTTGAAGCACCGCCGCCGCCATGTCATACGAAAACCAATCATCACTGGTGTCAAAGAAGTCGATCAGTCGGGAACGGCAATTAATTTCTCTTATTTAATTTGCATGCCCCGTTCAAGTTGTGAAACATCTTTTTTTCATGCAGCTGCATCTATCGCGGTTTGTTCACCGTTTATGAAGTATGTCAACGATGATGAGAAATACAATAGTAAAGTACCGTATTGTGAATCATATTATGATCACATTTTTCACTTCAGAGCATATAAATTGAAATATTTTAAAAGATCAATTGTTTCCATTGGATAGCGAAAAGATAGAACTTTCATATTAGCACTTGATAATCATATTTCATTGATCTATACCCAATGATTTTTTCCTGCGAAACTTTGTCTCAAATGCCGCACACTTTGATTCAAATAAATGCAACATTTCAAGGTTTTTCCAAGTTCGTTTATTTGGTAGGCTCATGCGTGTATAACACTTTACGGAGCCACGTTTCTTTGTGATATGTACAATCGACATAATCTTATTATTAAATTAGTAAGAGAGGGAAATAAGCCAACGTGCTCGTGGTGACTCGAGGCTAGGTTTATAATATTCAAGGATGGACGGGGATTAGGATTTGGGAATCAGGTAATCAGGGAATCATCATAATCAAGGAATTTCTGCAGCTCATCCGGTCATTTGGCGTCGGGGACGATGTGGTGTGTCGTCGTGCTCGAAAAATGGTTCGAATGGGAGCATCTTCCGGATGGCCAGAGCTACGGTGCTCTACGGGACAGAAAGACAGAGACAAACAAAAAAAACTTAAAAGAAAGGAGTCAGAGGACCAAAGAAAACTATAAATGGTTTGCATATAGACCACATCACGGTCCCCCAAAACACCTCTTATCTCCTGGAAGGGTTGTTTACCTCGGGCCACTAGGGTATCCAATAATTGCTCTCTGGAGACGTCGTTTTCCGAGTAGAACCAAACTACGTGATCGCCCTAGTAACACATTCGTTTCGCATAGGTTACTGCAACTTATACGCGACTAGATTTAGTCACAATGAAGTTGCTGCAACCATTTTTGTCTGACTGGTGCTGCTCGGGCGTTGTCATCATAACCGGCTCCGCACCTACATAAGTTGTCGACAAGGTTTATTCTGTACAGATGTGCGTTTAGTGAATAGTGAGTAGACATAAGTCTCGACATCACGCGAATGAAGCCTCGACTTAAGTCCTCACCTCTGAACCACGCTCGCCCAGAAACTTTTGGAATTATGGAAAATAGCCACCGTCCAAGTTCGTTGTGTGTCCAATTTCTTTGCCAACTTTGAAGAGTACTCTGACGGACTAATGGGAAAAACTCGTTGTTCGAGATTTGTCTATCATAAACAGTCTTCACGAAAACATGAGCGGCGCTGAGCTTGAGTGCAGTTTTTGCAAGTTCATGTTCATCCCGAGCGCGCGTTCTTCTTCAAGCTCGTGTTCACCATCAGCATCGAACATGGGTGCGGAAAATGAACGCGGTGCGGCTCAGCTCAGGCTCGAGCTCAAGTTCAAAACTTGGGCTGTGTGCTCAGGCATGCTGTGTGCTCAGACTGTGTGCTTAGGCTGAGAACTGAGGCTGTGAGAATAAGTTTTAGGCCGAGCGCGATGCTTTACTATTATGCGGCACGTTTCGTATTCGCCATAGTTGAGCGGCATAGCAAACAAATACGAATCGGAGCTCGTACATGAAAACAAGTTATGGTTTCAGCATTTGCATTTGCGTACGTCAAAACGGGAAAAGAATCAAAACGTTCGCAAAAGTACCCATTCTGCGTGGCCCTTTAGTATGTGAAAAGCAAGCGTGTTATGTTTTATAGTTGAAAATAATCCAAAACGTGAAGCAAACTAACTTTAAAATGAAAATTTAGTTTGTAAGCAAAGATGGTACATAACATTATTGTTTCTATCCAGCTTCATTGAAAGAATGAAACTCAATTGGGGAAACAAATGAAATATAAAATCTTCCTAAAAAACAAAAACATAAAAAGTGTACAATAAACGGATTAGTTAATTGATTGCCAGTATATTCATCATCATTCATAGACCAAAAAATGTTTCGATATTGTAGACTGTGTGTCAACTTACTTTGTTTTCCACAAACCCTCAACAAATTGTGTTGAACATATAGAATTGTTTTTTTTTCTTTGGTAGGTAGATACATAGTAAAGCACGTGAGTTAAAATTTATGCATTAGTTGTTCAATAATTCCGATTTCACATGGAGGCTTATATAATGAATACTCCTGATTGTTGATTATTGCATTGTCAAATTGCCAAAATATGTACACACATTTCCATCTCAAGTAGAGAGAAATCCCTCAGTGCCGGACAACTTAGTCACATTACGTAAAATTCTATAAAATTCGGGTACCCTGCATACACAAAATATACGATCCATATTTGATTATTTGAACATGTTTTCCGATGATGTACCTTGATAATGACTGAAGATAAAAAAAATCACGGATTACAAAACCGTCCTCCAATATCGTAAACTTTAGCGGCATTTTAAAATATAACCGCGTTCCTACTCGCTTGAATCTAATACAATGAGGTCGGTCTTTGCGAGGGGAATACGTTCCACGTACATCCGCGTAGAACAACTTTGTGAAAACAATCGCGTAGAAAAACGGCGTAAATGTCGAAATTCGCTTAAAAAATCAAGTTATTTATGCAATCCGCTTAAAAAGCAACCCAAGTATACACATTCATAACACAATTTTTCACTTGTGTAAAGATAAGTCAGTGCAAGTAGTGCGACTTTTAAAGGAAATTACATAAAACCTAAAGTTCCCACCTTTTTCAAAGTCGAAAAAAATTGCACAGGAAAGCAACCGAAAGAATTTTTGAAACTCTTCTCAACAAGTCTAAAGGCTATTCAATTCAGGGGGGTAATATGCGGTGCATCGTGCCTCCTCTGCATGTAGTATGAAGCAAATGTAAATAAACAATCCCACAATTTTTTCGTTAGTCAGCAGTAGTGTAGGTTAACCAATATCCTACAAGATTCCATTTCGAAAAATGTTATACTTGCCAAGCGGGGTGGCCCAGGGTGGCCCGCCTTTCCCAAGCGGCGAGGCCCGGATAATACATCTTAGGTAGGCTTGATTTGTTCGTGGATGACAGGCTTACTCCCCCCCTGATTCAATGGTTAGAAGTACGGGGTTGAACTTTTCTTATGCTTATGTTTTTCGTAGAATGTCCTTATACTCTGTCATTGAGGATATTTCAAATATCTACGCGCATAATAAGATGATAAATAAGTTCCTTTTTAACTTTACGAACAAAGTATCATCGAACGATGGAAATTCAATTATATTAACCCTCTCCCGCCATGGGGTCTGTGGAGCACCATCGAGTTTTGCACCTTCTAACCTTAATCGAATTGTTTCAACAACAAAAAGGAATATTTGACACATCTTTATGATTCCATTAGACTGAAAATACATATAATCAATTTTGAGTACAAATAGTGAAACTATTGATAACCATCAATTAACTATTGATTTACAATCAAAAACTTTTTTTTTTTCGCTTTCCACTAATTTTGGCTATGCCAAATAACTTTTGTTCTAGCATTTTTCTCAAAGATGATTCCTTCCTATAGAAATCTTTGAAAAAGTCGTGGGCGGGAAAGGGTTAAAACAAGAGTTTCAACCAGGGGGGGAGTAAGCCTGTCATCCACGAACAAATCAAGCCTACCTAAGATGTATTATCCGGGCCTCGCCGCTTGGGAAAGGCGGGCCACCCTGGGCCACCCCGCTTGGCAAGTATAACATTTTTCGAACTGGATTCTTGTAGGATATTGGTTAACCTACACTACTGCTGACTAACGAAAAAAATGTGGGATTGTTTATTTACATTTGCTTCATACTACATGCAGAGGAGGCACGATGCACCGCATATTACCCCCCTGGTTTCAACACCAAAATGCTAAGCCAAGCCAACCAAGCAATGTCTGTTGATTGTAACCGATGTTTTGTACCGTGCTCAAAGCGGCGCTCACAGCCGCGCTGAAAACATCAATGTTCGAGCGCCGCTGAGAGCGCGGTGCAAAACATGAGCATCCAGCCTACGCTCGGGTTCATGCTCATTTTTACGAGTGCACGTTCGAGACCGAAGCGAATGTTCATTCGAGTGCGGCAGCACGGATAAACATTTGCGCGGGGCTGCACCTTGAAGACTGATCATAAAATTCACCTTCCTGTGCGCCCACCTTTGCCAGCGAGTCTGCCTTCTCATTGCCGTAGATTGAACAGTGAGATGGGACCCAAATAAAGGTAATCTTGAATGATCTTTCGACCAAACCACGCATCTGCTCTCTTATGTTTGTAAGAAAGTAAGATGCGTGCTTAACAGGTTTCATCGACCGGAGTGCCTCGATAGAACTAAGACTATCCGAGAAGATGAAATAATGGTCTACGGGCTGATTTGAAATTATTCCCAAAGCGAAATTAATTGCTGCCAGTTCAGCAACATAAACCGAACACGGTTCCTCAAGTTTTCGGAAGATGGTTGAAGTTACATTGAAAACACCGAAGCCAGTGGATCCGTTGATGCGAGAACCATCAGTGAAATATCTGTTGTTGCAATTGACATGTTCATATTTTTCAGAAAAAATGGAGGGAATAGAAAGATTTCGAAGATGATCTGGTATTCCTTGAACAGCATGTTTCATGGACATATCGTATTCAATTGAGAAACTGTCATTGGTCAACTCGAGGGGGAGTATAACATGGAAGACAAAGATCTGACGATATGTAGTTGAGATAAACTCTTAGGAATCTTGACCGATAAACCAGTTCAAGCATATTATCGAAGTTATGTAAGAGTCCAAGGATGTTATCGATCATTTAGTAATCTGCCTTCGATCATTTAGTAGTTGCGTTGCGTTGCGTAGCTCTCATGTATATTCTTTATCTTTCTAACCCAACTGCTTATGGATTACTATTTGGGATTTAATAGCAACCCAATTGGAGGTCCAAAATGATAAAGCATGAAAGCTACCATTGCTGGCCACGCCCATCTTCTCCATTACTAGGGAAGGGAAGGAAATGATGATATGACATCTACTTAAAGAGAGGCCAGCGACTCACCTACGCCCTCATAGATGTCAAGGAGTTGGATGGTTGGAAGGGAATATAGTTTAGGAGTATCATCATAAGCAAATGATATGATAATATTGAATACACGTTGGGAATGACCATGCTAAGAAATTTATGTCACTCCATTGATGATTTTGCTGGGATGGAGCGAAGCTATTAAACTTGCCCTGGCTAATAAGCCTAGGTTTAAGCGCCATTGATCGCTCTCTGAAACGAGAAATAAAGTTAAATATTTAAATCCCTTCCCCCTTTCTGTTTTTAATTGAAATTGTTAGGGAAATATTGATATCTGTATATGTTTTTGTAATGAGCGAGATTCAAACATGTAAATAGACACGTAGTGCATCATGAACGTCACATCACCGCGAACATGCGTACTAATGTACAAATTGAGTGAAAGAAAGTAATATTCAAGGCTGAGGAGTGAGTCAAAGATATTTTCACCACAAACTACGAAACATTGTCCATAGACCAGAAAATTGCATGATTTCGTCTCATCAAACGAAACGTACGAACCCTGCATAGAAATATACTTTGGGATATATCACTGTCCTCAAGACACCTTTACCATATTGAAAATATTGAAAATATGGTAAAGGCGTCTTGAGGACAGTGATATATTTTATTTAATTGAGAAAAAATCATGGGAAGATTATAATAAGAAACAAAACTCAATTACAAATAGGCTTCAAACATCTTTCAATTGCAATTATACGTGGCGATGTTCCAGGTATATTCTGACAAAGAATATACAGTTTTGAAGTCAAAACGCAGACTGTCCTAGTATTCTTGACAAAACCAACGAAATTGTACATGATTGAATCCATGGAAATATGGGTTTAGTCATTTATTTGTTAACACGGAGAATAGTCGTTTTCTAAATCTGTTTAGTTAAACTTACTTCATTGCAATGTTTTTTTTTACTAAGGTATTAGATAACCACAGTAATAAGCAGGAAAAATGTTGAACATGACATTGGAAAAAAATAGAATTTGGAGTAGGATATGAGAAATTTAGCTGGAGTCAAATAAGCTCTACTAACACAGTCCAACGCATACACCTCAAAGCGCTCTAAATGATGTCTTCACTCATGTAATAGGAACTTGGTCATACAACTTGAGCACGATCCAATACTGTCCGGTACCTGGATACACTTTTAAGAACCGTGAAAATGCGGCTGCACTTTCAGTATGTTTCAATACAATCTAACATGTAGGTATATTCCTTAATAAAAACATCTGAATCCCTCATCGTTGACCAATGAGATGTCCCGCGATTCGTTTGCTGGTCACATTATCAATGAATTACATTTACATTTGGGGATATCAAATCTTTTCCTAAAGTACCCGCATATGCACATTTCGAATAAAATCTAATTTGAAAAAAAGGCAAAACTTCCCAGTGCTTGGTTGCTTTTGACGGAATATCAACAAAAAAAGAGGAAGCGGTCGCCTAAAAATAATAACGATATTGAATAGAATAAAGTAGGGTAATTCGCTAAATGTTGAACGGCTAATTTCTTCGCCTATTGTTGAACGCACGTGCATTTCTTATGGGAGTTCAACAATAGGCGACAAAATTAGCTGTTCAACATTTGGCGATTTCCCCTAGTAGTAAAAATTAAAGATTATTTTCAGATAAAAGTACCTAACTACATATATCAAATATTCTATATTTATAGTAAACATTCCTTACCAATTGAAACGAATAGTAGGAAAATATTTGTCGCGCAACTCCAGAAGCAACAAACACCCCACCCGACCACATGATCGTCTAACGAAGGGATAACTTACCATTTGCACCACCGTGTTGGAAGAGCCATATTGCCATATTGGTATATTACCCAAATCCTATTGGGCGAGTTTCGATACCCAAGCGTTCCTTTACCGGAATCACGAGCACTCTCATTCGACAATACGTACTTGTAGTAGACACGTCAACATCCCAGCTCTGCTTCGGCACAGCCTGACAGGAATCCATCAAATCTTTCACCAGCATGTAACATTAGACGCCTGCAATTGCCACACGTATCGGCACACTTCCGGATTACCACCTTTATATGCTCCAGACGTTGTAACCCTCTTCAGATTCTCGTGCAAGCTGTCCATCCATATGAGGTGCAGCAAAACATCACAAGGCATGCGTTCGAATTTCACAGCGTTTTACTCCCGTTTTAAGGGCAAAGCAAAGTGTCCAAGTGTTAGCGATGAATCCTTACCCTGGCCTCTTATGAAAGTCCACGCTGTGCAAAGTTTAATCTGCCTTCGATCATTTAGTAGTTTGTCAATAACTCATTCCAGAGGCTAAATTTCAAAATGTGTTGTATGGTGGATTTCTAGTGCAAAGGTTTATCTACAACTCTACCTAACAGTTCGTTGTTTGAATTTCACTAATAACGAAGCTTTAGCGCTAGTAGCAGTAACTTAGACTAAATGATTGCATATTTTGTTATCATTTAGAATAAGTCCAGCAACTAGCACCGTAACTCCTTTAATAGTGGAATTTGAACATCGACCTGTTAAGGAAAGTTGTAGAAAAACCTTCGCACTAAAAGTCCACCATACAACACATTTTGAAATTTAGCCTCTGGAATGAGTTATTGACAAACTACTAAATGATCGAAGGCAGATTACTAAATGATCGATAACATCCTTGTGTAAGACAAGTGTGTTACTTGTTCCACATTTGATCAGTATTCTTAATGAGAACCCCCAGTAACGGTGCTTTAAAGGAGTGACTCCAGCAAGCACCTCCAGGCTCATGTTATGCGTTGAATGCATACAGCCAAGGGCAATACGCAAACAACGATATTGAATTCGTTCCAATTTAACCCTTTTGTTACCGACAAAAAAAACACCCTTACGTTACCGACAGGGTACCCGGGTACCCACGGACTTAAAATGATCATAACATTGTCAGTTTTTCACCGATTTTGACGATTTTGGTTGCTACGGATGCAGGAACTTACCCGCTATTCGATACATGTTACAGAGAACCGATTCGGATTACCTGGTAACCGGAATTCCGGATTAACTGGGCCAAGTCCCAAAGTATGTGTAAATTGAAGATATATATTCAACCAAATGAAGATTTCTTGCGTTATGACTTGGAAATTTAAAGAATATAACTTAGCTACGTTACAGGACCATCTTATGAATTAATCCCGGAATGGTTATTCCGGAAACAGGTTCCCGTCGGGCCTTAAATGTCCACAAACTTATTCTGAAGAAACCCTGGCAATATGGGTATCAAAATTCATGAAATTGTTTCGGAAGCATGATCTGATAAGTAATTGGACCATTGGATGGTTGGACAACGGACCGGTCATCCTGGAACAGGTTCCCGTGGGGCCTAAAGTGGCCAGAAACTCATTTTGAAGAAACCCTGGCAATATGGGTATCAAAATTCATGAAATTGTATCGAAAGCATGATCCGATAAGTAATTGGGCCATTGGATGGTTTGGCAATGAACCGGTCATCCTGGAACAGGTTCCCGTTGGGCCTAAAGTGGCCACAAACTCATTTTGAAGAAACCCTGGCAATGTGGGTATCAAAATTCATGAAATTGTATCGGAAGCATGATCCGATAAGTAATTGGACCATAGGATGGTTTGACAATGGATGAGTATCCAGTATTTTGCGCTCGCTAATGGCGGCCGAGTGAGTACCTTCTTGACATCCAAGAGGTAGAAAATATTTACATATTTCAATCACAGTAGGCCTTGATTCATTGAAAAACATTGGCACTCATCCGGTGTCAACAAGCAAAATTTGTTTTTTATTTCAAACATTGAGAAAGGATGTTTTTGTAATAATTTAACCTTATTTTCTAGAAATGAAGCCACAAGAAATCGACAATTTAATGATGAATTTAATCATGGAAAGGAAATTTGCGACCGGACACCTGAGTGAGGCAACAACCAGGTTGGTAGTGTCAAACTAGATTCACTACACTGGACGCATAAAAATCAACTTCGTTTGTCCTATCCAGCTGCCTCGGCCCCCAATCCAACAATACTTAGAGGAGACTGTTAAGCATTGCGCTCAAAGCTCTACGTGCTCATCGACACCTCCCCTATTTCCCACTAGTCGTTCCCACAATAACGTTCCGGCAGCATCTGTGCCACCACGATACTTCTCAAGCGGAAGTATCCTTATAGCTGCTGGTTAACTTAGGGGAAGAGGCCCCAAAACGCCCCCCGATGCAAAACGCCTTTTGGGGTTTCCCTCAAAAACTAGATCTAAAATTATGTAGAATAGGCGAAGAAAGTTTCAAAATAGTGCATGGGAAAGTCGGAAAACCCGAAAATTTCCACATTTTGAAGAAACATCTAACATTTTGGCGAGGCAAAACGCCCTAGTGGCAATAACCTACAAAGTACTTGCGTCTCCACGGACTATTCATACTAGAATGCTGATTCGCCGACGCGTGGTACTTTGTTGCCTAGGAGCCGCCAGCTGAAAGGCGTTTTGCCTCATGAGTTTTCCGGCAACAAAATATCACCACTTTTTTGAAATGTGAATATTATCAATATGATTGAGATTTTTGACAATTTTTGAATGGCATCAACTAGCTATCTTGTTTAACTGTTGCATAATGTAAAAATACCCATGAATAGCGTTACAAATAAGACAATAGAGCAATGTTTGCTTAGCTAGGGCATATTGCCCCCCCTTCCCCTACCAACAATGTTCAACATACTTCCACCTGTAGCAGACCACTATAAGTGTGACACTTACTGAACCATGGACATTGACATGATACGAACCATATTAATGGCTTTATAAAGTAATTGTGCTGATATTTGCTGTGATCCATTAAAGTGTTTCAAAAATTGCATAATAAGGCCAAAATTGACCATTTTCAACCTTAATTCAACTACAGCTGTAAAAATATTTCCGCGTTGGAGTATTGTGGCATACAGATGCTGCCAGAACGTTATTGTGTACAGTCAGTGGAGAAAAGGGGAGTACAAGAGCTGTCGATGTGCACGTTGTGCAGCATTGATCGTGTTTGAGCATCAAACAGGCAAGTTCATCGATGCACCCCTTGGCGAAATATGCGGCTGGTGGTTGTGCGTAACCACCCATCTCCCAAGAGAAGGTTTTTCTCAGTAACGCTGCCATTCCAAAATTTATTAGTCTACTACTAGCCAATGAACGGTTCGGACAGGGTCCAAATTACCGAGGAATTGTATCCAAAATATATGTTTAGTGTTTAAGTAAAATAAATGTAGTTTCTGTTAAATAAAGTGTTGTTTAATAAGCCAATGTAGTGTGATGTGTAATGTGCTGTGGACCTTAAGCAAATAAATATGTAAATGTGTAAAAGACGTGTTGAATTTGGACCAAAAGCCCGAGGAAACCAACCCAAAGCCCACGAATAGAATCCCAATCGGCCGCCCAAGATTGTGTTCACCTCAGCCCCAAGGATCCCCTTTGGAAAACCGCCAAATTATACAGTCCACATCGGAGGTAGAGGACCAGCTCCCAAACAGATCGCAAAGCTTAACAGTCTTTTTGAAGTATTGCTCGATTGGGAGCCGGAGGCAACTGGATAGGGCAAACGGAGTTTATTTTGATGCGTCCAGCATAGTGAATCCAACCTGACACAACCTGGTTATCGCCTCGCCCAGGTGTCTGGTTGCAAATTTCCTTTCCATGATTATAGTCCTCGTTGATTTATCGTTATTTTGTGGCCTCATTCCTACATGTATATAGAAAATAAAATAAAATTATTACAAAAAAATCATGACAAAAGTACCAAATCCATGAATAACGTTGAAGAAATGTTTGACATTTGTTTGTTTGTTGATACCGGATGAGTGCCAATGTTTTTCAATAAATCAAAGCCTACTGTGATTTAAATATGTAAATATTTTCTACCTCTTGAATGTCAAAATGGCACTCACTCTGCCGCCATTATCGAGCGCAAAATACTGGATAAGAATTCATGAAATTGTCTTGGAAGGATGATCTTCTGGGTTATTAGGCCATAAGATGGTTTGACAATCTGGTTTGGACCGGTCATTACCAAACAGGTTTCCGAGGGGACCCTCATTTAAAAGAAACACTTGCTATCTTCTTTTTCCGTTATTTCTTGTCAAAAAGACTTAAAAATTCTTGACAGGTACTCAGAAATGATTTATAATGAACCACAGGCGCTGTAAGTATCATTGGTGTTTGCTGAATAATTTACAAAAATAAAAAGAACGACTAAAATTTTCAAATTTTTTTGTGGTGACAAAATGGGTCAAAAACGTGACAAAAGCGGGACGTGATAAAATCGGGTCGAAAATGTGATAAAGTCGGAGGTAGATAAGTTACGGACGTAAATGCAACCAGAGTCAAATTGCTGGAACGGCAACTGTTAGCGTCCAACTCTAAGCTAGCCACATTGGACCGGACGTAACCGGAGACCAACACCTTGCACATTCCGCACCGGTGTTATTGGAGCCGCGACCGACGCCCATGATTGATGGTTCTTGCCAGTATCAGCATAAAGTATTCCCCAGCTAGGTTCCATAATAATTAGTTAACAATAAAATTCATTCGTATTTCTTCACTCGAGCAGACAGGTCGATTGTTTAGTTTTTTAAAACGTATCTCGAACGACCAAAAACATAAGTGGCGCAGTCGGTAGGATCCGGTAGTTTTCGGTTGTGATAAGTGTAAAGTGAAATCGCCCGCCAACTGGAAGAACGTGGGAATAACGTCACCGACAGGAGGCATCTTCGACGGATTATTGAAGATTCGAGACGATATCCAGCACTCATCAAGCGAAAGCCTGCGGATCAACTTAATCAACCTATCCCCTCGCGACGGTTCATCGCGGAAAACTAACTGTAAGTAAACGAATCTATCAACAACATTATCGATTAATAGTGATAATAAGTGAAACAGTGAAAGTGAATTAACAATAAATCCCTAAAATCGTTAGATAAAATATTTGTGAATATTAAGTGAATGATTACAAGGAGAATGTCTGAGGAAATTACACAACAAATTGAGGCTCTTACAGCCCAAATTGAGCAACAGAGACTACAAATTGAAGCTCTATCATCCCGTCCCCGTTCAAATTATGAAAGTGAAGTAGAGTCTAGAGTAAGATTGCCTTCCAATCCTACTTCCTCATTTAACCCATCTAGAGTGCCAGATGCAATCAAACTAATTGTCCCATATAAAGGAGATAAAAATCATTAGCCACCTGGATCGCTTCCGTTGAAGAAAAACTTGATCACGCAAAGCAATTATGTCCATCAGCAGCAGATGTCACTATGGTGTTACCTCTTTGGACAAGTATTATTAGGGACAAGATAACAGAGGAGGCCAGTGAAGCTCTTGAAGCGCGACACACCTTGCGATTGGAATATTATCAAAAAGTACTTATCGAGTACTTTGGTGATAAACGAGATCTTTCTAGTCTTGTAACCCAGATTTGCTATTTAAAACAAGGCAACAAGAATATAACGACCTTTTATAACGAATGCCGTGAATTATTATCGGATATTGTTGCAAAGCTAGCCTTAGATCCTGACTTGAACAGAAATATTCAAACCCTTTCTCGCAGTTATGAAGACATGATCCTCAATTCATTTATTGATGGCCTCGTCGAGCCATATTCCACACTCGTTAGAACTACATGCCCTACTACTCTTCTGTTAGCTTATCAACGTGCGCTTGATCAATTTAACGCTGCTCAGCGCAAGAGAGAAAAATTTCCAAAACTTCAGTTTCTTCCGAATAACACTAACAGAGCCCCGCCTCAGCAAAGTGGAAATTTCAATAGGTACCAAAATAATTTTAGGGCTCAACCAAATTACAACCCGAATTATCGCCCATACTATCAAAATAATTTCAAACCTCAAAATCAGAACCAGCATAACGGTCAATTGCAGAACGCAATTAAATTCGAACCCCAATCTTCCTCAAACTTCAGACAGAACAACCCACCCCAAGGCAACATGATAATTAATTGTCACGAAGATCAACATGAGTCCGACCAAACTTTCCCATATTGCACTAATTCCGATCAGTACACAGATGAGCCATATGAAGATCCTGTTGAATATCATGACGACTCAAATTTTCAACCAGGCCCAGATGCGGAAACCAAAACGTAAATAATTTTCTTCCCTACATCGTTGTGCAAGTACAAACGAAGCAGCTAAAATTCCTCATTGACACAGGTGCCAACAGGAATTATATTGATCCAGCCAAAGTTTTGCCAAATGAAATTTTTGAGTGTAAACCTACATGTGTGAACAATATTAATGGTTCATATGAAATTAATCAAAAAGTAAGGTTGACCATTTTCCAAAATAAACCTGCATTAGATTTCCAATTATTCAAATTCCACTCCTTTTCGATGGCCTTATAGGATATGAGTCCCTTAAGAGTCTCGGAGTAGAAATATTGACTTCCACTAATACATTAAAATTTCCGGAATATTCCATTCAAATGTTACGAAAATATCCTGACTCTTTTTCGATATCTCTCAATGCTCACGAAGAAGTTCCCGTAGTTTTGAATACAAAAGTTAGTCATGGAGATTTTTACATCGAATACCCTCTTCCCCTAACACAAGATGTGATGATTGTACCAGGTCTGTATAGGGCTGACCATAATAAAGCCCATATTTTATTGAAAAACTGTTGTAATTTCACCGTGAAATGCAACCCAAACTGTTTAATTCCCTCTGAATTGAATAATTTTGAAGAACGTAAATTGAACACAACGTCTAAAAATGAATGCCGCTTTGATCCCGCTCCAATTAACCCGAAATTGAGAAATCAACTTCGTATCGATCATCTTAATGGAGAAGAAAGGGATAAACTTCTAAAAATTATTTCTAAATATCAGAACGTTTTCTTCATTAAAGGCAATGACTTGACCTTCACTAACGCAATCAAGCACAAAATTGAAACCAGGGATGAAATCCCTACCCATGCGAAGAGCTATCGGTACCCCTATTGCCATAAGCAAGAGGTACAAGATCAAATAAACGAAATGTTAGCTCAAGGCATTATACGGCCTAGCACATCCCCTTGGTGCTCACCAATTTGGGTTGTCCCAAAAAGGCGGATGCCTCAGGCAAACAAAAATGGCGTTTAGTTGTCGATTATCGTAAACTAAACGATAAGACAATAGACGACAGATACCCGCTACCAAATATCACCGAGATTTTGGACAAACTTGGTAGGTGTCAGTACTTCACGACGCTGGACCTCACCTCAGGTTTCCATCAGGTAGAAGTTCATCCTGATGATGTGTCAAAAACGGCGTTTAGCGTTGAACATGGATTATACGAATACCTTCGCATGCCGTTTGGGTTAAAGAACGCGCCTGCAACATTTCAGCGCGTCATGGATAATGTTTTACGAAATTTATTAGGCAAATGTTGTCTTGTGTACATGGACGACATAATTGTCTTTTCAACTTCTCTGCAAGAGCACATTGAAAACTTAAATAAAGTTTTCCTAGCTCTCAAGAATGTTAACTTGAAAATTCAACTCGATAAGAGTGAATTCCTAAAGAAAAGAAGTAGCATTTCTTGGTCACATTGTCACCGACCAAGGTGTGAAACCAAATCCTGATAAAATCAATGCCATTCTTAAATGGCCTATTCCAAAAATCAAACCGAACTAAAAGGGTTTTTAGGAATTCTTGGCTACTACAGGCGGTTTGTCCCTGATTTCGCCAAAATCACGAAACCATTAACCGCCCAACTACGCAAAGGAGAATCCGTAGAGCACACGCCTTTGTTTATGAAAACCTTTGAAACCTGCAAAAGTCTACTGACTCATAGTAACATTTTGCAGTATCCCGACTTCGATAAGCCATTCGTTTTAACTACGGATGCGAGCAATTTCGCCCTAGGAGCGGTGCTATCGCAGGGACCTATCGGAGCGGATAGACCCATCGCTTACGCCTCGAGAACATTGACCAAGTCCGAAGAGAATTATTCGGCCATTGAAAAGGAATTGTTGGCCATTGTATGGGCAACTCGATACTTCCGCCTGTATCTCTTTGGTAAGAAGTTCACACTCTATACTGACCACCAGCCTTTAACATATGCCCTAAATTTAAAAACCCCAAACACAAAACTCGTAAAATGGAGACTTCAGTTATCCGAATACGATTTTGAAATAAAACACCGGCCAGGGAGACAAAATGTCGTGGCAGATGCTTTGTCTAGAATACCTGAAATAAATGTAAACGAAGAATCATCCGATTCAAGTTCAATTCATTCGGCAGATACTGACGTGTCAGAATTCATCGAATGCACCGAACGTCCCATTAACTTCTTTCGCAATCAGATTATTTTGAAAATCGGCACTGAAGATTCTGAAACCTATGAGGAAATCTTTCCGAGAGTTCATAGACGAATCATTACCAAACTAAATTTTGGAGTTCCATTAATGATTCGAATCTTCCGGGAATGCATGGACCCATCAAAACAAAATTGCATACTTTGCCCCGAAAGCTTGATTCCAACTATCCAAATTGTCTATAAAAATTACTTTAGTAGACATAAAATCTTCAAGATCAAGATATCGCAGAAAATGTTAACAGATGTAACTAATATTCAAGAGCAAGATTCGCTCATAGAACAAACCCATGAAACCTCACATCGAGGCATCAAAGAAAATTACGCCGAAATGATTAGACGTTATTATTTCCCTAACCTTAAGACTAAGATTAGGAAATTTATTATCTAATGCCAAATTTGCAATAAGGCCAAGTACGAGAGGAAACCGTATAAGATAAAACATGGCGAAACTCCCATCCCTAAAAAACCATTGGATATCATCCATATCGATGTTTTCATTTCGCAACCCTACTTATTTTTGTCGGTAGTCGACTAATTAACTAGATTTGGAAGCCTCATCCCCATAAAATCTAGAGCTATTCCGGATATCAGAAAAGCTATACTGAAATACTTTGCCTTGTATGGAACTCCTCAGCTAATAGTTTCAGATAACGAACCGACTATAAAGTCCATTGAACTAAGAGGCATACTCGCAGATTTGAACGTCCAACAATATTTTACTCCCGTTGATCGTAGTGAAACCAATGGCATCGTAGAACGCTTCCATTCTACAATAGCCGAAATATTTAAATGTAATAAACATAGGTACCCGAATGTCACTGTCAAAGAAATGTTCCTTATTTCCTGTACTCTTTACAACAATAGCATACATTCAGCTACCAACATGAAACCACGAGAGATATTCTACGGGATAAAAGACGACGAAGAAAGGCCATTGGATCGTGAGAGAATGTTAGAAGCTCGGAATAAAATCTATGACGAAGCTGTGCACCAAATCTCACAAATCCAACGTAACCAAAATGCTCAAAGAAACCAAATTCGAGAAAACCCCCCACCTCTGGATGTAGGTCAACTGGCGTTCACCAAACGACACGGAGTAAAAAACAAGAGACAGGATAACTTCACCCCCGTCGTAGTCGCCGAGGACGGGCAACAGACGTTCCTTGATGAAAATCAAAGGAAGTTACATAAAGAAGCCCTTCGTCGAATCAGAGAATAGGAATACTTCAAGTGAAAGGCTAACTATATACAATACTGTAAGAATATTCCTTTACGCAGAACGTACTGCTTGGACATATCCCAGTACTTGCTCAACTTTTCTAAGCTTAATTACAAATCGCAATAACTCCTAAACCAGATAGTCGACCTGCTAGCACTAATCCAATTAAACCCTATCACTATACAAATTCCATTCTAAATAATCCATCTTTGCTTTAAGCTATCGTACTAAACCTAATAAATTTAGTTATTTTCACTAATAAAAGTTTTTCTAATTTTAGGACAACATTATGAAGGCTACCACGCTCATCATTTTCGCTGTGATCATCTCTTCATCTACAGCAAGATCCTCCCCTAGCATCCAAATAACCGATCTCCAACGAAATCCTGGTTTATTAACACTAGACATTGGGAAAACCTTTGTAAAAATCAAATTTACCACACAATTGACTTGAAACGATACGAACCAATTCTTGCAAAGCTCGAAATTATCCTTCAAGGAATCAAAAGTTTTGAAAATTATACAGATATAACCAAAATGCTTGAGTCAAAATTTAGCAATACTCAAACTCTGTTTCACAACCTAATGCCAAGACATAGAAACAGACGAGGATTGTTCAACTTTCTCAGTTCTACTCTAAAACAAATTACAGGCAATCTGGACGATAATGATCTAATAAAAATTTCGGAGAATATCAGAAAGTTAGAGTCCAATAACGAAATTTTGATAAACGAAAATAACGAACAAGTCCAAATCAATAGCCAACTTCAAGATAGGATGAATAGAATTATCAGACAGTTAGAAAAGGACCATGATCAAATCAAACGAAGTCTAATAGATTCACGAACTAGTTCAGGTGTAGCGAAAAATTTGATAATTCTACAAGACATTCTAAAAACCAATATTTTAATTGATAATGTAAATGATCACTTTAGAACCATTTTGAAATAGTACAGCTAGCCAAATTAAGAGTTATTTCCAAAGATATTTTGACTCCTGATGAATTAAAATTATAATACAACAATTTGAAACCCAAAAGCTTAACGTAGAAACCGTAGATCAAATGTACGAATTCCTTGAAATAAGCAGCTTCCATAATGAAACTAAGATTATTTTGTAATTGAAATTCCCTCGCTCGAAACTCTTGCCTATAAAACTCTCTTACTAGAACCTTTGATAATTAAAGATAGGACGCTGAAGGTACCGGCAACCATAGCAATCATCAACGATTTCAATCTCTACTTCATCAACAAACCCTGCCAGGAAATAGGACGCAACCACATCTGTAGCTTGGAAAACCTTCAAAACTCGACAAACGATGGCTGTTTCTCAATGCTTCTCAACGGAAAACCAGCAAACTGCTCATTTAAGGAAGTAAGCCAAGTATCGGTGGTAAAACCATTAACCCCAAATCATTTGGTCGTCAAGCAAATCAAAAACCAAGAGATCATTACTTCTTGTGGAATACATAACAGAACTCTAACTGGCACATTTTTAATAGAATACCATAACTGTACTATCTATATCGATGGGTTGGAATTCACCAACAAAGAATGGTATAAAACAGGTCAGTTATCAATCGTTCCACTGGACGGTTTGGACATCCAAATTAAAGACCTAGAGCCTGAGATGAGTTTCGAAAAATCCACATCAACAATAGACATCATCTGGATTCTCTAAGAAAAACCATGAATTCTGTCGTACTAACGTCAATGTCTTTATCAGGCGTCAGCCTGCTTGCCATTATAATCGCCATTTTATTTTATATGAGCAGAAAAATTTTCCATGAGAAGCAACGTGCCAAACCAACCGGAAACGAGGACGTTTCGGACTTCAAGGAGGGGCCAGTTACGGACGTAAATGCAACCAGAGTCAAATTGCTGGAACGGCAACTGTTAGCGTCCAACTCTAAGCTAGCCACATTGGACCGGACGTAACCGGAGACCAACACCTTGCACATTCCGCACCGGTGTTATTGGAGCCGCGACCGACGCCCATGATTGATGGTTCTTGCCAGTATCAGCATAAAGTATTCCCCAGCTAGGTTCCATAATAATTAGTTAACAATAAAATTCATTCGTATTTCTTCACTCGAGCAGACAGGTCGATTGTTTAGTTTTTTTTTAAAACGTATCTCGAACGACCAAAAACATAAGTGATATAATCGGGGAGTGACAAAATCGAGTCAACACTGTGTAACTTTTCACTTCTCTCTTCTCTCTTCTCATTTCTCTCATTTCTCTCATTTCACTTTTCACTTTTTACTTTCCACTTCTCACTATTCACTCCTCATTTCTCATTCGACCCAATAACCATTCGGCCTAACAGCCATTCAGCCTGATGACCCAACATCAGTCCCATCTTCTTGGAAAAACATGTTTCCGAAAATATTCCAAGAATTTTGATGCCAGGGTGTCTTCTAAATGAGTTTGTGGCCACTAAAGGCCTTTCGGGAACTTGTTCTAGGATGACTTTTCTGGCTGATATCCATCCTAAGGTTTCAACTTTATGGATAACATATTTCCGAAACAATTCCATGAGTTTTAATACCCATATTGCCAGGGGTTTATTTTAAATGAGTTTTTGGCCCCATACGAGCCCTCCGGGAACCTGTTCCAGAATGACCGTTCCGGTTCATATCCATCCTATGGTCCCAACTACATGAAAAATATGTTTCCGGAACAATTCCAAGAATTTTGATACCCATATTGCCAGGGATTCTCCCAAATGAATTTATGGTCACTGTAGGCCCTCCGGGAACCTGTTCCAAAATGACCACTCCGGTCTCAACTACATGGAAAACATGTTTCCGGAACAATTCCAAGAATTTTGATACCCATATTGCCAGGGTTTCTAACAAATGAATTAATGGTCACTTTAGGCCCTCCGGGAACCTGTTCCACAATGACCGTTCCGGGGCATATCCAATCTATGGTCTCAAGTACATGGAAAATATGTTCCCGGAACAGTTTCAAAAATTTTGATACCCATATTGCTAGGGTTTATTCTAAATGAGTGTTTGACCCCTACGGACCCTCGATATCATCCTATGGTCTTAACTACATGGAAAATATGTTTCCAGAACAATTCCAAGAATTTTGATACCCATATTGCTAGGGTTTATTCTAAATGAGTTTGTGGCCACTACGGGCCCTCCGGGAACCTGTTCCAGAATGACCGTTCCGGTTCATATCCATCCTATGGTCTCAACTACATGGAAAACATGTTTCCGGAACAATTCCAAAAATTTTGATACCCATATTGCTAGGGTTTATTCTAAATGAGTTTTTGGCCACTACGGACCCTCCGGGAACCTGTTCCAGAATGACCGTTCCGGTTCATATCCATCCTATGGTTTCAACTATATGAATAACATGTTACCGAAACAATTTCAAGAATTTTGATACCCATATTGCCAGGAATGAATTTGCGGCCACTATAGGGCCCACGGGAACCTATTCCGGGATGTCCGTTCCGAGTCCATATGATCACGTGGTCCTAATACGTTGGGAAGTCATAATCCTCGAATTTTCTGCGAAACTGGTAACTCAGGATACAAGAAATCATCATTTGGATTCTATAAGATCAACTTCTCCATTTTTGAGACATAGTCTAGCAAATCCGGAACTCCGGTAACCAGGTAATCCGGATCGGTCCTATGTGACATGGATCGGATAGAGGATGAATTTCTTAATCCATAGCAAACGGAATCGTCCAAATCGGTTGAAAACTGACGAAGTTATGGTTATATCAAAACGTGGGTACCCGGGTACCCTGTCGGTACGTTACGGGGTAAAAATATTCAGAAGCCCCTCCCCAAGCCCCCCCTTACTGGATTTTCATTTTAGTACCACCCAAACCTTAATTTTGCCGAGTTTGAAGATGTCACGGAGTTTCAATTTCCTGCGATGTTTAGAACCCTAAAAAAAAAATCACTTGAAAACGACAAAGGTACCCGGGTACCCTGTCGGTAACAAAAGGGTTAATTATGTGGCAATCAGCTGCTGAGAAGAAGCAGAAAGAGTCGTACTCTAAAACAGAGAGAATAGTCGTTCTATATAGTTTGATGAGGTCTTCCGGGTGAGCACCCCACCATGTTCCGGAGATAGAACGTAGAAAATGGATCCTTTTCCAGCATTTCTCTATCAAATACTCAATATGAAGTCTCCAGGTGCATTAAGAATCAAACACGACCCCAAGGTATTTAGAAGATAAAGATTGGTTGATGTCATCTTTCAACAGCTTTAGTTTCAGTTGAGCAGGGTACCGCTTCCTAGTAAACACAACCAATTGAGTTTTTTGCGGCGAAAACTCGATCCCCAAATGTCTGGCCCAAACGGTCAGATTATCTAGGGTACTTTGCAATGGTCCTTGCAAGACAGCTGCACATGGACCTCTTAGAGAGACCACGGCATCATCTGCAAGTTGTCAGACCGTGCATTGTCCTTCCAAACAATTATCAATATCTTTAGAAATTATAAAGCAAGAGACTTAAACATGAACCTTGGGGGAGACCCATGTAGCTAGTTCTGGAAGTTGTCAGAGTGCCGGGTGTAAAGTTCATTTGTTTTTCTGACAACAAATTGTACAAGAAATTATTCAAAATAACGGGCAATCCATTACTGTGCAAATTGTCTGACAGTACTTCTATGAAAACTGAATCAAAAGCGCCTTTAATATCCAAGAATACTGAAGCCAATTGTTCCTTGTGCGCAAAGGCCAGTTGTTTATCTGAAGAGAGCAACGCTAGACAATCGTTTGTTCCTTTCCCTTTTCGAAATCCAAACTGAGTATTTTAATGCTATGCATTTTCTTCGAACCAATGGTCGATTCTTGAAAGGATCATTTTCTCCAATAATTTTCTCATGCATTCATCATCCCATCCAGGAGTGGCTGGTCTTCTTATGATGTACTTGGAACGCGTCGTTTCTGAGCTTCTAGTGCGCTTTTTTTAATCAACTCAGTTTTAAACAATGGCGCGCCGATCCAAATGTGTCGGCGGAGGTGGCTCATACCTCTAGGAGGAATCAAATTCAACAGAAATTTAGTTAATTTGGTTTCAGTAGCTGTGGACAGAGGATTAAATTCGATTTTGTTTTAAATTTAGTTTTATTATGTTGGATTTTGTTCAGTTTGATTTAGTTATGTTTGAAATTGGATTTTTATTGTAATGTTTACATACTGAAATGGATTTGAATACTGCTTTCCAATCACATTTGATGTTTTATAAATTTTGCAAAAGTCTACGTAGACTTCAAGGGGTGGGGGAGGGGTTTCGGAAAAGTCTATGAAAGTCTACTAGGGGGGAGGGGGTTTTGAGAATGTGAAATTTCGGTCTACGTGGTTTGTGGACAGCCCCTTATAAAAACTGTGAGTGGAACTTCCGAAGAATTTCTCACTGAAATAGAATTTTTGTCGTTTGGCAGAAAGTAATTTGGCCGAAAGTTGTTAGGCCGAATATGTAGTTTGACCAAGCACAACATTAGACCAAAGTCCATCTAGCCCAAAGTTATTTGGTCGAAAATGTCATTTAATCGACGACCCTTTCCTGTTTTAAATGTTTTCCAATGAAACTTGGAATTTCTTATGGACAATACAAAGAACCTCCCGTAGAAATCCAAAATCCTCCCGGAAAATTTTTCGTTGAAATACTGAACATTTTCCGTGAAAATTCGAAAATTTCACTTATAAATTCTGAATTTTAGTGGAACAAGGTGTCTACTCAACTGTAAAAACAAAATTCCCTAATTTTTCCAGTTTTTTTTTTTGCAGGTACCGTCAACTGGGGGGAAGATGATCATTTTTAAGACAAAACATGCAATAACAAAAATATTTTCAAAACATGTACTGCTATACGTTGCAATAATCAACAACTTTAGTTTTCATTTTTAAAATAAATTAAATTATCACACATTTGTTTGAGTAATCTGGTTTGGGGTGAAGTTGATCAAGACAGCTCTACTAAAATCATTATGACCTAGTAGTCAAAATACACTAGGTTATTTGTATGAATGTTGAATTTACTACGCAAAGAAGTCTACGAAGTCAATATTTGAAACGAAAATAGCGTCATTTATGACTATCTCTCTCTTTCTTCCACAAAATACAGTTTCATGATTATAATCGAAAAACTCGGATTTCTACCTAGCGGTAACATTACTTGAACGGAGAATATTGTTGACTACCGTTTCATAAAAAAATTTGGCACTTTTGACTGACACATCAAATGATCATCTTCACCTCAATGATCATCTTCCCCCCAGTTGACGGTACTCTACATTAATTTTGAGGTAAAAACAAACGTGCCATATACAGATTTTTGCAGCAAAATAATCAATTCCAACAAGTCAAACGAAACACGTTTTTCAAAAGAAATTATTGGTGGCCTCACAACATTTTTTCTCGTCATATTTTTTTTTTCTTATTGGCAGAGGTTGCATATCCCACTAGCACATTGCCGCCTCGCAGTTTAGTGTTAACTAAGTACTTCCACTGTTATTAAATGCGCGATTTATCTTAGCCGGGTTACCATTTTTCATTCATATATCGTGAGACCAAAACAATGATACATTTATATGCCCAGGGAGGTCAAAAAAAATCCAACCCGAAAATTTCCTAGATCTGATCGGGAATCAAACCCAGCCACCTTCTGCATGGTTTTTCTTTATGGCCCTGACTCGTAAATCAGTTCATCCAGAAATTGCTTTAATGATTCAATCAAAAATTCCCTTAGCTATTCCTTCAAAAATTCCTCCAGAAAACTGAAATTGGAAATTCTTTCAAAGAGACATTCTAAGAATTGCTTCAAAAAAAATTCCCTCAGGAATTCCTTCGGAACTTCCTGCAGAATTCCATAAAAAATCGTAAAATACTTAGGAGATTTTTGCAGATATTCTTTTGAAATTTCTTCGAAAATTCGATCGATTTTAATAAGTAATTTCTTTAGAGGAACTTTAGTAAACTTCTTCAAGAATTGTTCCGGAAATTTGTTTGGGACTTTCTTCGGGAATTACTTCAGATAGACAGCATATGCCAAGTTAAGCTTATTGAAGCCAAATAATTTTAAACGGCAACATAATTTTAATGATTACACCGCCACTAGCGTATTAGTACTTATGCTCTACTGGGAATACATTCGGAAAATATTTCGTTTTTTTTTAAATCTTTGGGGATTGTTTAGGAATTCAGTTGAAAATTTCTTTAAGAAAACTTTAGAAAACACCTTAAGGAATAGTTTTGGATATTCTTATGAAAATTTCTTTAGAGGTTCCTTCGGAAATTCCTTTACGAATTTCTTCGAAAATTTTAATAAATTCCTCCAGGAATTTCTTTAGAAATTATTTCTAGAGATTATTTTCGGTATTTGTTTTGAGGAATTCCTCCAGTAACTTCTCCGAACATTTTTTCCGTCATATCTAGAGAGCTTCTCTTCTACAAATTCCTTTGAACATTCGGAAATTGATTCCGAAATTCCTTCGGGAATCTATTCATAAATTCATTTTGAAATCCTTCTGAGGAATTCTTTTATTTTATTTTTCTGAGAATTAGTTCGAGAATACCTTTAGAAATTCTTTTGAAAATTCTTCTGGGAATTCCTTGGGAAATCCATTCGATATTCCATCCAAAAATTCCTTTAGCAGAAATCCTTCACAATTTCCTTTAGATTTTTTTCCTTGAAAATCTCTTCATGTTCTACTGCGGGAATTCTTTAAAAAATCCTTTCGAAAATTCCTCCTGAATTACCTTTAGAAATTCCTCCAGGAATTCATACTGGGACTTATCTTGGAAATTCCCCCAGGAAAAAATTAGAAAATTACTCTTATAATTCCAAGGACGCGTGATTCCTTTGTAAAACCATTCGAAAATTCTTTTGAAAATTGATCCAGAAATTTCTCCGAAAGTTCTTCAAGGAACTGCCTTGAAATCCTTAATTATTTTATATTTTTTAATACATTCATGAAGAATTTCCGAGCCTTCCTAGTGCATTGGGGTCTATTTTGGTCTAGAGATGATTCAAAAACATTGCAGTTTTGCACTGCTTCCCAGGCGGGCCCAGACGCGCACGATTCTGCCCAAAAGCATGTACTTTGTCTTTGACACATTCACCACCAGTCCAACTTTTGTTGCTTCGCGTTTCAGGCGGGTGTACAGCTCGGCCACCTTTACAAATGTTCGGCCGAAAATGTCCATATCATCCGCGAAACAAATAAATTGACTGGATCTGTTGAAAATCGTACCACGGCTGTTACACCCGGCTCTCCGCATGACTCCTTCTAGCGCAATGTTGAACAACAGGCACGAAAGTCCATCACCTTGTCTTAGTCCCCGGCGCGATTCGAACGAATAGGAGTGTTTGCCCGAAATCTTCACACAGTTTTGCACACCATCCACTGTTGCTTTGATCAGTCTGGTAAGCTTCCCAGGGAAGCTATTCTCGTTCATAATTTTCCATAGATCTATGCGGTCTATACTGTCGTATTATTATTTATTATTTATTCAGACTAAGGCCGAAGTGGCCTGTGCGGTATATAAGAGTCTTCTCCATTCGGCTCGGTCCCTGGCTACACGTCGCCAACCACGCAGTCTACGGAGGGTCCGCAAGTCATCTTCCACCTGATCGATCCACCTTGCCCGCTGCGCACCTCGCCTTCTTGTGCCCGTCGGATCGTTGTCGAGAACCATTTTCACCGGGTTACTGTCCGACATTCTGGCTACGTGCCCGGCCCATCGCAGTCGTCCGATTTTCGCGGTGTGAACGATGGATGGTTCTCCCAACAGCTGATGCAATTCGTGGTTCATTCGCCTCCTCCACGTACCGTCCACCATCTGCACCCCACCATAGATGGTACGCAGCACTTTCCTTTCGAAAACTCCAAGTGCGCGTTGGTCCTCCACGAGTATCGTCCAGGTCTCGTGTCCGTAGAGGACTACCGGTCTAATTAGCGTTTTGTAGATTGTCAGTTTGGTACGGCGGCGAACTCTATTCGATCGGAGCGTCTTGCGGAGTCCAAAGTACGTACGATTTCCAGCCACTATGCGTCTCCGAATTTCTCTGCTGGTGTCATTTTCGGCAGTCACCAGTGAGCCCATGTACACAAATTCTTCTACCACCTCGATTTCGCCACCGTCGATGCAAACTCGAGGTGGGTTGCTCACATTGTCTTCACTTGAACCCCTTCCTATCATGTACTTCGTGTTCGTCGTGTTTATGACTAGTCCGATCCGCTTAGCTTCCCTCTTCAGTCTGATGTAGGCTTCCTCCATCTTCTCAAAGTTACGTGCCATAATATGTATCTATTTCGTCAGCGAAGCCAAATAGCTGGACGGACTTATTGAAAATTGTACCACTGGTGTTAATCCCTGCTCTTCGTATTACCCCTTCCAAAGCGATGTTGAATAGCAGACACGAAAGACCATCACCTTGCCGTAACCCTCTGCGGGTTTCGAAGGGACTCGAGAATGCCCCTGAAACTCGAACTACGCACATCACCCGATCCATCGTCGCTTTGATCAACCGTGTCAGTTTATCCGGAAAACCGTGTTCGTGCATTAGCTGCCATAGCTGGTCCCGATCGATTGTATCATATGCGGCTTTGAAGTCGATGAATAGATGATGTGTGGGCACGTTGTATTCGCGGCATTTCTGCAGTACTTGGCGAATGGCAAACACCTGGTCCGTGGTGGAGCGTTCGCCCATAAAACCCGCCTGGTACTGCCCCACGAACTCCCTTGCAGTTGGTGCTAGTCGACGGCATAAAATTTGGGAGAGTACCTTGTAGGCGGCGTTCAGCAATGTGATTGCGCGGTAGTTGCTACAATCCAGCCTACCGCCCTTTTGGTAGATGGGACACACGACACCTTCCATCCACTCCTGCGGCAAAACTTCCTCCTCCCAAATCTTGGTACTGACCCAGTGCAGCGCTCTAGCCAGTGCCTCACCACCGTGTTTAAATAGCTCTCCTGGTAGTTGGTCAACCCCAGGGGCTTTGTTGTTCTTGAGCCGGACAATCTCCTCCTGGATTTCCTGGAGATCCGGAGCCGGTAGAATTATGTCCTGCGCGCGTTCTCCCAGGTCCATCACCATACCGCCATCTTCGTCTGCCACATCGCCATTCAGGTGTTCTTCGTAGTGCTGCCGCCACCTTTGGATCACCTCACGCTCGTTCGTAAGAAGGTTCCCGTTTATGTCCTTACACATATCGGGCTTTGGCACGTGGCCCTTACGTGAACGGTTTAACTTCTCATAGAACTTTCGTGTGTTATTAGCGCGGTACAGTTGCTCCGTTTTTTCACGGTCTCGATCTTCCTGCTGGCGCTTTTTCCTCCGGAAAATCGAGTTTTGTCTGTTCCGCGCCTGTTTATATCGTGCCTCGTTCGCCCTCGTGCGGTGTTGCAGCAATCTCGCCCATGCTGCATTCTTCTCTTCCACTAACTGCTCACATTCGCCGTCATACCAGTCGTTTCTCTGATCCGGGGCACCGTGCCAAGTGCAGCGGTTGCGGTGCTACCAATGGCGGATCGAATATCTCTCCAGCCATCTTCAAGAGATGCTGCGCCTAGCTGCTCTTCCGTTGGAAGTGCCATTTCCAGCTGCTGCGCGTATTCTTGGGCTAGTCTACCGTCTTGTAGCCGCCCAATGTTAAGCCGCGGCGTCCGACTTCGACGCGTGTTGTTCACCGTCGAGAGTTTTGAGCGCAGGCATACTGCAACGAGGTAGTGGTCGGATTCAATATTCGCACTGCGGTAAGTGCGGACGTTCGTGATGTCGGAGAAGAATTTACCGTCGATTAGAACGTGGTCGATTTGGTTTTCCGTTTCTTGGTTAGGTGATCTCCATGTGGCCTTGTGGATATTTTTGCGGGGAAAGAAGGTGCTTCGGACTACCATTCCGCGGGAGGCTGCGAAGTTTATGCATCGTTGGCCGTTGTCATTCGATACGGTGTGCAGACTATCCGGTCCGATGACCGGTCTATACATTTCCTCCTTCCTACCTGTGCGTTCATGTCACCGATGACGATTTTAACGTCCCGCAGTGGGCATCCATCGTATGTCTGCTCCAGCTGTGCGTAGAACGCTTCTTTCTCGTCGTCAGGTCTCCCTTCGTGTGGGCAGTGCACGTTGATGATGCTATAGTTGAAGAAACGGCCTTTAATCCTCAGCTTGCACATCCTTGCGTTGATTGGCTGCCACCCAATCACGCGTTGGCGCATCTTACCCAGCACTATGAAGCCGGTTCCCAGCTCGTTGGTGGTGCCACAGCTTTGGTAGAAGGTAGCCGCTCGATGCCCGCTTTTCCACACTTTCTGTCCTGTCCAGCAAATCTCCTGCAGCGCCACGACGTCGAAGTTGCGGGGATGTAATTCATCGTAGATCATCCTGTCGCAACCTGCGAAACCTAGCGACTTGCAATTCCATGTTCCAAGCTTCCAATCGTGATCCTGTATTCGTCGCCTAGGTCTTTGCCGATTATATCGAGTCGCATTATCTCTTATATTGTTCGTAATGATTGGTTTTCTAGGCGGCTTATTGGGCCTGCGCAAACCTCCTGTCTCGTCGGAGGGCCGTCGTGTCAGGGCTGTTTAGCGTCCCACCTAACACCAGGACTTGGGCTTGTGCGCTTTGAGCGGCACACGGTCGCTTTGGTGGAGCCTACTTGCGGATACATGCAGCTTTTTATAGAGGTTTAACAGGGCCCACTGTCAAACCCCACCACATCCTAGGCAAGCCCCGCAACTCGCAGATGGCCTGGGGAGGGATCGTCAAGCCCTTGGACATAGTCCCTGCTGCCCTATACTGTCGTATGCCGCCTTAAAATCAACGAACAGATGGTGCGTTGGGACCTGGTATTCACGGCATTTTTGAAGGATTTGCCGTACAGTAAAGATCTGGTCCATTGTCGAGCGGCCGTCAACGAAGCTGGCTTGATAACTTGCGTTGCGTTGCGTTGCGTTGCGTTGCGTTGTAACGGAGTATTTCGTAGATTGCATACTGATAGCTGTCATGTATAATCTTTATCTTTCATACCCCAACTGCTTATGGATTACTAATTGGGAATTAATAGCAACCCAATTGGAGGTCCAAAATGATAAAGCATGAAAGCTACCATTGCTGGCCACGCCCATCTTCTCCGTTACTAGGGAAGGGAAGGAAATGATGATATGACATCTACTTAAAGAGAGGCCAGCGACTCACCGACGCCCTCATAGATGTCAAGGAGTTGGATGGTTGGAAGGGAATATAGTTTAGGAGTATCATCATAAGCAAATGATATGATAAGATTGAATACACGTTGGGAATGACCATGCTAAGAAATTTATGTCACTCCATTGATGATTTTGCTTGGATGGGGCGAAGCTATTAAACTTGCCCTGGCTAATAAGCCTAGGTTTAAGCGCCATTGATCGCTCTCTGAAACGAGAAAGAAAGTTAAATATTTAAATCCCTTCCCCCTTTTTGTTTCTAATTGAAATTGTTAGGGAAATATTGATATCTGTATATGTTTTTGTAATGAGCGAGATTCAAACATGTAACTAGACACGTAGTGCATCATGAACGTCACATCACCGCGAACATGCGTACTAATGTACAAACTGAGTGAAAGAAAGTAATATTCAAGGCTGACATTTACCGGATTGAGCGCATAATAGATTGGGCTTAGCGAGATAATTGTACAACTTTATTTTAAACAACATGTAAAGACTAGATTAAATTATGTGAAAATGTATATACAAAAATGAAAAACGCATACAACATACATACAAATCCCAATGGAATATATGGTTATATAGTTAAGAATAATAAGTCAAAAAGAGAGAAAATGGAATGAGCTCACCAAATTTCCTTGCCGTTTGAGGTCCGTCCGGTGCTTGGTGAACAAGTAGGACCATTCAAAATCCGTACATGCATGGTGCATGGTCTGTCATGGCATAAAGCTGTACAATGCTCCATCATCTGGTCACATGCGGAGCAACGAATGTCTTGGTGGCATGTCAAGTTTGGGCGTATCAAGTTTCGCATTAAGAGTTTAGGCACGAATCAAACCTTGCAAACATCCTGCGACATTTCAGATTCACTACTCCAAGAGACATTCGGGACATCTAGACAACCAGTACTTTTGGGATAACGGATTTTCTACGCGAATGATCGCCTTCTAACAATTTTGTTTGCTATGTATTGAAACACTAATACACTACACGAAAAGACACATCAACATTATATACAATTAGCATAAGAGCTGAGCAAAAATGACGGACCGAAAAAACGACACCTCTGTTTCCAAGCATGGCACACTCGGTTCTTCCGTCAACGAAGCTGGCTTGATAACTTCCCACGAACTCATTCACTAATGGTGACAGACGACGGAAGATGATCTGGGATATCACTTTGTAGGCGGCATTAAGGATGGTGATCGCTCGAAAGTTCTCTCGCGCCAGCTTGTCGCCTTTCTTGTAGATGGGACATATAATCCCTTCCTTCCACTCCTCCGGTAGCTGTTCAGTTTCCCAGATTCTGACTATCAATTTGTACAGGCAAGTGGGTAGCCTTTCCGGGTCCATCTTGATGAGCTCAGCTCCGATACCATCCTTACCAGCTGCTTTATTGGTCTTTAGCTGTTGGATGGCATCCTTAACTTCCCTCAAGGTGGGGGTTGGTTGGCTTTCATCGTCCGCTGAACTGACGTAGTCATCTCCTCCGCTGCCTTGACTATCGCTGCCTGTACTCTCAGTGCCATTCAAATGTTCCTACACCTTTCGATTACCACACGATCGTCCGTCAAGATGCACCCATCCTTATCCCTGCACATTTCGGCTCGCGGCACGAAGCCTTTGCGGGATGCGTTGAGCTTCTGATAGAACTTGCGTGTTTCTTGAGAACTGCACAGCTGTTCCATCTCCCACAGAACCTGTCTGCATTCTTTATCGAAGAAATCGTTCTGTTGACTTCGTCCCACATACCCGACGTTGTTCTCCGCTGCGTTGTTAATGGCTGGTTTGAATGTATTTCAGCAGTCCTCAAGAGGGGCCCCATCGAGCTCACCCTCTTCCGGCAACGCTGCCTCGAGATGCTGCGCGTATGCAGTGGCGACATCAGGTTGCTTCAGTCGCTCTAGGTCGTACCGCGGCGGTCGTCGGTACCGAACATTGTTGATGACGGATAGTTTTGGGCGCAGTTTAACCATCACCAGATAGTGGTCAGAGTCGATGTTAGCGCCACGATATGTCCTGACGTCGATAATGTCGGAGAAGTGCCGTCCATCAATCAGAACGTGGTCGATTTGTGATTCTGTCTGCAGTTGTGATCTCCAGGTGTACCGATATGGGAGGCTGTGTTGGAAGTAGGTGCTGTGAATGGCCATATTCTTGGAGGAGGCGAAATCAATTAGTCGTAGGCCGTTTTCGTTCGTCAGCCGGTGAGCGCTGAACTTCCCAATAGTCGGTCTAAACTTCTCATCTTGGCCAACCAGAGCGTTCAAATTTCCTATGATGATTTTGACGTCGTGGCTTGGGCAGCTGTCGTACTCACGTTCCAGCTGCGCGTAGAATGCGACCTTATCATCATCAGTGCATCAGTGCTCTATTATCGACACCAACAAGCTGATCAAAGTTGATAAGCTTAAACCTGCCTGATCAGTATGTCCAGCCACCCTCTGCCAATCGCCAATAGTTGACAAGTGCTCCCGCTGCCTCGAAGAGGGGCACAAGTTTTGCCCGTTAGAGATAGTCCCGCACTTCAGTACAAAAAAGTTGTCTAGAAAAAAAACATGGAGGAGGAGAATGAGCCATGAATTGCGTCGTCAGCTATAGGAGCAATCCTCCATCGTTCACACTGTCCGGTCACGGACAGTCGAATGATGAGGCCAATCCTTCGGTTGAGGATCCCTGCTGAACGGCCAATTCCTCTTCGGAATGCCACGGATGATCGGCCGATTCCTTCTCGGTGAAGGAATGCCTGGTGTGTCGAGAGCTCAGACTGGAGGGATTAATTAACTCATAGCTCTGAAAAGAGCTGATTTGTTCGGCTGCTTTCGGGGAATGAAAATCGCTTCGCTTTTCTGTTTTGACCGGTTTATTGCCGTACAATGGCTAAATACTGAATGAAGATGAGATAACGATGATGATGGTTTGTTTTTGAGGGATATTAACTCAGGCGGTCATTCATCCCTAACGGTTGGTGTTTACAGTTGGTCGATCAAGTTGGTGTCCTTCAGGAATTCGATCAGTTTCTCTTCGTTGGGGGGCGATAAAATCTCCTCAGGCGTGCTATTCAAATTTAAAGCCAAGCGTTGCGTTGCATAGGCGTTACATTCTGATAGGATATGGGGGACAGTGAGGGGGATATTGCAAGTGGTGCATATTGGGGGTTCGGTTTTATCGAGTATGTATCTATGGGTAAGGCGAGTATGGCCGATTCGTAGACGGGAGAGAGTGCGACGATATTTCGGGTTTTTGTTATCTGGCCAGGGTAAAGTGGATGGTTTGATTCTTCTCAAAGCAACGTTTCTGTTTGAGAACCATTTGGATTCCCAATGTTCTCAAATTGTTCCCTTGACCCATCTTACAGTGTCCATGGAGGGGACAGAGACAGCCTCAGAACTGGCTTCCCGACCGGCACCAGCCAAACGGTCGGCCTCCTCGTTGCCATGGATACCGGAGTGTCCGGGCAACCAGCAGAACGCGACGTTATTGGCCACAGCCAGTCTTTCTGTCTCCTGAAGCCAGGGATGCTTTGAGGAGGAGGATTTCATCTCTTGGAGACAGCTGGCAGAGTCGCTAAATATGATAGTGGGGGGGTCGGTAATGTGGGTGGTTAGGTTAGAGTCATTAACGCATAAGCTTCAGCACTGAATATGGAACAGAGAGGGGGGAGGGAAGAACTTATATTGGGGAGAGTTGTTTTGCTGGAGATTCCTTAGCCAACTTTGCCGTTGCACACTGAGCCGTCAGTGTAGATGTATTGGTGGTTGGGGTATTTTTCGGTTCGGAGTTTGTGGAAATGCGATTGTATAATGGCAGGGGGTCACCAGCTTTTACTTGTTTGAGAAGTGAGAGATCGATTTTGGGGGGAGACTGGTTCCATGGTCTATTTTTGGCTCTAGGGAGGATGGCTATTGGTGGGATTTCATTGTTTGTAAGGGATTTAAGTAGGTTATTTGCTCTATTGACTAACGGGATTTCCTGGCGACCACCAAGGCTGAGCCATCTGATGGCCCTCCTAATCACGCCGACCGTCAGGAAGTGCTCGAAAGGAACTTGACCACATTCAGATATAATGGCAGAGGTGGGACTGGTGATGAACACGCCAGAGGCATAGCGGAAGGCTTTGTTGTACAATGGGCGAAGTTTTTTGGTAATGAAATCACCGCCTCTACTAAACAGTCCTACACCATAGAACATTTTGGGCAACAACCAGCCATCAATGATCCGAATGATGGTTGTCCTTTGTCCGCTTGGGATTCTATATCCGATCACTTTAATTAATTGCAAGCGCTTTTCGATTGACTTTCTAACGGTATCGGCGTGGTGACCAAAGCTCAGAGTGCGGTCCAGGTGTACACCAAGGATTTTGAGGGATGTTTGGGATTTTATAGGGCAGTTTTCAGGCTGAGATCGGGTAACTTGCTACAGTCAAACCTCCATGAGTCGATATTGAAGGGACCATCGACTCATGGAAAAATCGAGATGTGGAGTAGCAAAACCTTGGAAAGCTCTTTGGAGGGACCATCACAGTAACCCAGAAAACATTTTTTAATATGGAATAATTTGCTTCCATGAGTCGATATCAAGTCATAGAACATCGACTCATGGAGGTTTGACTGTAACTTCTTTTCTGTTCTTGCTGATGTGGAGCAGTTGGGATTTTTCAGGGGATATTGTGAAACCATGATTATCGGCCCATTCGGAGACAGTGTTGACGGCGGATTGGATTTTCTTTCTGGCCAGTGATTTGAAGTTATTGAAGGAAAGTATTATTATGTCATCTGCGTAAACAAGAATGTAGATATGGGGTGGGATGTTTTTGAATAGGGACTGCATACAGATCAGGAAAAGTGTGGGAGATGAGATACATTGTGCACATTTCTTATATAGTCTAATAGTATACAATGAAAATGTAAAATGTTTCTTCTACGTATATGGGAGCGTGGCTTCGATGAGAAAATTCTCGCTGTTAATGCGGTGATGCAATGATCATTGATGATGATGACGGTGACTGTACACGATAGAGAGCTCTTGCTTTGCGTAACTTTTAGCAGTTGGGCTCATTGGCGTAATTAAGGGAAAATTCTAGGGGGGGCTAACTTTTTTCTATTCTTACAGTCAAACACAAAAAAGTTATTGTTTTAGTTCAACTGTCCGCAAGTTGGCCTACCAAACAGCTATTTCAATACATCTAGTGACGACTTGAACAGCTCTGACATGAAAATCTAGAAATGTCGTGGGATTCCCAATAACTTTGATACGTAAAAAACTTAAGAGCTTTAGATACATAAGACTTTCGAGTTTTTCATATCCATTAGAAATAATTTCAAGTTATTGTGGGCTTCTTAGCCGTGCGGTTAGCGACGTCAACCGTCTAGATGCATGTGCTAGGGAGCATGCGTTCGATTCCTCCTGGTAAGGAGGAAACTTTTCGTGATCGAAAAATTCTCCACTGGTCCACTGGGTGTTATGTGTCCTGTCCGTTGTCTCATGCTAAGTGTTAAGTGCTCAGTCTGTACGACCTCTAGTCGAAGACGGTGTTCCTGTCTTTTTACATTTTAGTTACCTCTCCTTGAAGTTTCAGGGTTTACCGAGCTTTTTTTCGGATTTCAAGGATCATGGATTTTTTTTTCGGCTTATCAAGATAATTGGAAATTCAAAGTATTCGGGAAATAGAAGCAACATCGCTTGAATACTTTACCAGAGAAATCTGCAGAAAGAAATGCCTTCAAAATGTCTGCTATAACATGCATACGATACGTTGTACTCAGTTATCACAATATCAAAAGGTTTCTCTTGACAATCCTTTCAGAAATGCCATGCATCTTTAAGGATCTTTAAGATCTGTTGGAAAGCTAGAGGTCATAGGTCATACTCGCAATGCAATGCAACGCAATGTAACCATAAAAATCTCAAAGAGTTGATGATTTGCGAATAAATAAAAGTCAAGATTTGCATCCTGTGTCTCCTGCTCAAGTTAAACAATTGTCTTTTTCATGTTGTCTAAATATTACAGACAGATTATTATTTTAATTGAATTTTTTTATTCAATCAAAATATGGTTCCAACTCCAACATTTATCTCGACAGAGTCCCAGACCCTGTAACCATGCCCGTCCTATCAATTTTGATTTTGGCAGCACAAATGTCAATGCATAGGTGATAAGCACATCTAAAAAACATTTTTGCAATTCCTGATCATAATATCTGGTTTACAGTTCGCCTTTGAGTGATAAAACGGCCTACTTTTCCATACCAACGAAATGGGTGCTTTAATGAACATTATGCAACTCAAATAGGTTGCATAATATTCATTATAACACTCATTTGGGTGCTATAATGAAAAACTAACATCAGAACAGTAGTTACATGACTACATTTAGCTAAATTTGCTTGGGTAAGTGTTCAAATAGTGTATTCTCTGGGTCGCGTAATAAATGAAATAGTTTGATGGACATGACATCAAAAATTTCCAAAAGTAAGTACATCTATCGCTTCACGGTTTATCGAACTATGCAATGTGGCACGGCAACATGGAATCTCTGCAGCAACATAATTTATTAGCAAGTCAATTCTGGAAGGAATTAGACAAGTACAAGTATAATTTTGGTACAGATTTGTCATATTGAAGTCCATTTTTCGTCATTGCTAAACAAAAGCGTGTGCAACTCGTTGCAAAACTCGATTTTTTGAGCACTCGTAGTATTAATCCAACTCGGCAAGCCTCGTGCGATAAACGTACACCCAGGTTTTTTTACACGGTTGGAATTCATTAATTTCTCGGTTAACCTGAATTTTCACAGCTTTTTAAATACCCCCTGAATTTTCTTTGATTTTTTGTGATTTTTTTCGTGGGGTTAACTCATTGTTTTATTGACGCTGAAGGTCTTAAACGACTAAAACCAAACCGTGTAAAAAAAAACCCAGATTAATCCACCTAGCAGTGATTGTGCCTTTCTCGTACATAATTAATCAATCCAACCCGGAATATTAGTTGAAATGCTGAGTTATTTGTAAGTTTATTTTCAAAAATTCTAAGTAAGGTATTATTAGCGTGTACGTTTTATTCGATCTTTTTTATTATGCTTTGAAGCTGCAGAGGCGTTATGGCGTTATGAACGTAACTTGCATGCTATGAAAACTTGTGTTGCATTTGTTGTACTCAAGTCTTGTACTAAAGCGAGTAGAAGAGCTTGCATGGGTTGATTTTACAAGGCATTTTATAGCATGTTATGACTTTTTCACAACATATCATAACCATTTGAATATTTAGAATTTTTTGGAATGTGCAATCGTTATGAAATTCAATAGTGATCAACTACGCTTTATTCTTTGTCGATTGCAACTTGTTGCGAGAGAATCGGTTAAGAATTACTATGTGAAAAATTGGCTAATGTTTTTTATGGCACATGTGCACACACACACACATACACACGGACAGACAGACATTTGCTAAGTTCGTCAAGCTGAGTCGATTGATATATAACACTATGGGTCTCTGAGCCTTCTATAAAAAGTTCGATTTTGGAGTGAAATGATAGCCTTTCGGTACAACTTTGTTGTACGAGAAAGGCAAAACCTGGGTGTACGACTCGTGCTGATAAATCATCTTTTTGCAACTTGTTGCACAAACTACTATTCTGCGTACTGAAAACGAGTTGTGTTTTGGCGTTATGTGCCTCCGAAAGTGTAATTTACTTTAGAAATTTGATTCGTAAGTAATTCATCTTAATCAATTATATGTGTGGCTGAGAATAAACGGAGCGTAATATTCTTCGTGTTTAGCATTCCTAACCCATAGGGGAAATGTTCCGATCTCAATCTCACTGTACATATATCAATCTCATCGCTAAACAACGAAATACGGCACCAAATTTGTTGCTTCTTTTTGTCAACATGCGTGCTCACTGCTGAAAAAATCACAAAAATAATAATCAAACCAAATTCCTTTCCATTGCTTTGTTTTTGATGGGATGGAAATAGGAGCTATGAGATTAAGTGGCGAACCGTTCCCCTACATAAATTTTTCGAAGTTAGAAAACATGATAAAATATATTCAACTCACTGTGGAGAGAGATGATAATAATTTATTATTTGCAGTTATGCCCAGACATGACCAGAGCGCTAGATATGTGCCATACTCATGCAAAGTCGTAGCAATTCTAGGGGGGGCTAGCTTGATTCTAGGTGGGGCTATAGCCCCCCCTAGCCTCCTGTAGTTACGCCAATGGTTGGGCTAATTCTACGAGTGGAGTGACGTGAGATTGCTCGAATGACGTGAGAAGAATCGTATAGCCTCATTTGAGTAACATGGTACCTCACGTGAGAATTGCTAAAATCGACTCACCTCATGTCACTCGACTCGTGGAATAAGCCCAAGTGCATGTTTTGTTGGTTGTAAGAATGAAATTTTGGGGAATGGAACAACACCACATCAAAGAAGATGATGTTAACAAAATGGAAGGAATATTTGATTTTCGTTCGCTCCATGCGCGAACACATACCGCACAAATCGAACGACTGCGGTGGGCTGGGCACGTTGCCAGAATATCGGTTTTCAATAGTGTTCCTACGGGCATAGAAGACGGAGGTGGAAGATAATTTGCGGGCCCTCTGTAAACTACGTGGTGGGCGACGTGCAACTATGGACCGAACAGAGTGGGAACAACTTGATGAAGTTATGAAGGAACTTTTCGGAGAAAAATAGAATCATATATTTGAATAATCGGTTTATTATAACACAGTTTATTACTTCTCATTTGGAATGATACATTTTTAGCAATGTGTTTCTATATATAAACTTTTTTTGTTTCAAATGAACATATCAGCAGATTGAACTCTTACATATTAATCACTCTGATATTTACAAAATAGGCTAACCATATTATGATGCTCAATTGAAGTATTCTCTAATCTAGTGTTTATCTTATTATGTATTGAGTTTATTCCCCTAGGTTTAAATAAATAAATAAATATATAAATATTTCGATAAATGAACAATAAAGCAAGAGCTGTATACATATACAAGTTAAAGCTTTAATCACAGATAAAATCATAATGTTTCTGATACTCGTAAATAAATACAGATTAGATTCGTTGTCACGATAAAAAAAATGAAGTGAATAAGATACAAATAAATAATCATCTATACCTGTTCTAAAATTTGAGTCAAATTAGATTCTTGTTCGCCTCTACAAGGCATAGCGACCTAAACGCCTTATTTTAAACATGATATATTATATTTTTTTATGCGATAAAACAACATACTCTTTATTTATAACAATTCAACAACGTTTCTAGCAGTTTGCAAGAGATCCTTCTCCTGCTTAAAACAAATGGTTAATGGATGATCTTTTCATAACAAACCCGGTTTCTTTCAGATAGACGGAACGAATCTTAACCCTTACCCTCCCATGGTAGCTGTAGAGCGCCCTTACTATCCCATTTTCATCAGTTGAAACAACTCAATAAGCAATATTTAGTACAAGTTGGTGTCAAAATAAAGAAACTGTTGAAAACAATAAAGTAACCATCGACACACAATTAGAAAAAAAAATAATTTCGTTTTTCATCAATTTCAGTTCAGCCAAATAACTATTTTTCAGGAATTTTTATCACAGCCAGTTCCTACCTTGATTGAAATTTTTGAAGAAAAAAATATGTGAGGAGAAAAGGTTTGACAGTGCTTTAGCGAATTTCTGCAGAGGCGTACGATAATTGCTCACACATCACGTGACACAAAATGTATAGATATTACAAAATAGAAACAATTATGAGGAAACATAGATAAATTAGTCGATTGTATATTAGAGATCTTTTCCATCATCGACAAGAACTCAAGAATTCAGTATAAGTAATAGACAATAATTAAATAAAATTTTTGCAGTATTTCAACTCTCTATTTCAACATGTTGCGTACTGTTTCCATTACCATGTATGAGAAAAAATGGATGTGAATCATATTGTTAATATAGCATATGGACTAATGAATGTAAAAGTCAATTTTTACAGAACTTTCATTGTTTAATAGTAAATAACAGTGGTTAAGGTTGTAAATTCGTGCATAAATCAAAATTTTTCTTAACAAAACTCGCTTCCTCCCAAGATATGAGATGCAAGTTTACCAATAAGCAAAGCATTTATGTAAGTTTCATTTTGTGGAAGGTAAGTTTCAAAGTGGACGGATTTTTCTTCGTCGTACGAAGCTCTAGTGATACGCAAAAATAGGAAGCATTAAAGTGCGTGAGTACATTATTGTGATTAACAGCTTCAAGTAATGAATGTATCGAGCACTATATCGATTTCCGGGTAGGTGTTTATTTGAGGATACCGTTTTAATAAAAATGGAAAGACTCACTCCGGCTCAGTGGTGCCGCAATGAAGAGCGAAAGTTTGAAATCTAAATTTTTATTTTCTATAATTGGAACAACATCGGAATGTGATTCGAATGAATGCAGATCATAGTGTGCACTGCTGGATTCTATAGTAAATAACAGTGGTTAGTATTCGTGCCGCAAACATACTGTCAAGGCCAAAAACTTATTTCTTCAAGACTTGAATAGATTGTACAAAGTGAGAACCATCGCACCATAATAGTTTTGACAAAGGGAATTTGCCAAAGTGGTTCTTCTTGTAGACCTTTCCCCACTGAACCTGAAGAGCAGACAAAGCCACTTCTTAGCAATGATGTTTGTATCCACGTTTGCATCATTTTTGTTTAATAATTTAAACTAGTTTGTCTTCCACAGTGTGCCTAAGGCCGACGACATACTCACGCGTGTACGTGCGCAAACGCATCCAAGACAAAAGAATTTCTATTGCTGATATTCTGCTTTACGAGTGCCTGGACGCGCTCCGCATCGCTCGACGCGTCAATATATTCTCGCCCTAACTGCGTTAGATTTCCACAATTTTTTTTTGAAAAATCATCATCTTACCATCTAGAGATGTCGCAAATTAATCGATTACTTCGAATAATCGATTCATCGTTGTGATAATCGATTAATTTTGAATCGATTATTACCCAACGATTAATCGATATAATAATCGAGAGGAATCGAGGGTAATAGATTAGTTACTAATCGATTAATCAGGATTTTACGACATCATAAGGATGTCGCTAATTAATTGATTACTTCGATTAATCGATTCATCGTTGTGATAATCGATTGATTTTGAATCGATTACTATCCAACGATTAATCGATTCAACAATCGACAATAATCGAGAATAATCGATTAATCGGGATTTCACGACATCTCTATTACCATCAAAATCATCATCATCTCACCATCTTAATGGTGACGCGGAAGACCTATCCGGCACGATGGTAAGAAAAGAAGAGATCATAGGTGGCGTGTTATTATCGTAAAGGGTAAGAACCTGTTTGTTGGTGGCCACGACCACCAACGATAGAAGAGATGTGTGTGAGTTAGAAAAAGATGGCATGATATTGATACACGTTACTAAAAAAAATCGGTCGACGTAAGCAGCAGAACGGCACCACATCTTCATTCTGTTGGCAATTTTTAGTGCGATAGAACACGATTCGTTTTTTTTTTTTTTTGTTGGCTGGTAATTTAGCTTACCAGCCAAATAACAAGACTTCGCGGATAAGCGTCACGACAGAAGAGATTTTCATTTTTATCCGCCTAAAAAACTGTGCCAAATCGCTTCACATGGTGACAGCGGATTCGGTTACGACATGGCGAAGTCGGTAGGAACTTCTACAAGAAAACGCAAAAATGTCTGATTTACCGGTGAACGTCCACTAGATAATAGAAATAGCAGTGGTTGATAATAATGTATTCGGGCACGAACGTTCCACTCGAAGCTGCCGCTGGATCGACGCAGAGCCGTGTGTGTGTTCTGCTTTTCTTTAGTGTAATTGTTTGTTCTCTATTCTCGCGTCAAGTGCTTGTGTTAAATGCGTAGCAATTGACGCGCAGTTAGTCTTATTAAAATTAAAATTAGTCTGCTGTGCACATTTCCCTAATAACTCCGATCAATTTTGTCAGCGCGTGGAAGACACTGGCCCCAGAGGCCATTGATTGCTGTGCGAGTGTCGAAAAAACAAAAAAATCTCAACCACAAGAAAATGGAGACCTACGAATAGACACCCCACATGACGTTGCCCACGGCTGGTTTCTCGTGCTACGGACTGAAAATAAAGATCAGATGCAGTCGAAGCTTCTTCGGCTATGATTCAATCAACCGCTCAACGGAGAAGTTTTTGCCTACGCCAACAGTCTGTTGGTGATGATCTTCAGGAATCTCGATCGAGTATGATCCCTTCTCGAGCACCTTCCGGGACGATCTTCTTGCGGTTGGTGCCTGGCATCAGGCTCCCTGTTTGACCTCCGCGTAAAATTTTCCTTTGTTCAATGCAAAAAGTAAACAACATTGACGCTTGTCAAAACGCCCCATTTAGCGAACGGCATTCGCTAGTTGGGGCGAGGTCGTGCCCCTTTTAGCGAACGATCACATTATAACTCCCCCATCGGTTACGACATGACGCAGTCGGTAGAAGCTTCTACAAGAAAATGCAAAAATGTCTGATTTACGGTTGAACATTTACTGCTGGCAATAAAAACAAAAGTGGTTGGTTGCTGTGTTTGCATGTTTTCTGACTTGCATTCGCGTCGGAATTTTTTTTTTAAGAACATCTGTAATTGTGGATAGGAGTAAGGGCGATGACATGCTAACACGTTGAACGATGCGGAGCGCGTCCAAGCACTCGAAAAGCAGAATATCAGCAAGAGGATTTATTTTGCCTTGGACGCGTTCGCACACGCACACCTGTCAGTATATCATCGGCCTTTGAGATGGGAACGTCTTTTCAATACGGCCCGCAATTTAGGATAAACATATTTTTACGCGTTTGTGTGCTTCGCCAGTAAGTTTTGTTTCATTTTACTTTTTTACATCTTCATAAGTCTTCGTCACGCGCGAGTCATGGTTTGATGTGTGTCGTGTGGTGTTAAATCTTGTCTTCCACAATTACTCACCATATGCCGTGTGGTGTTAAATCGTGCAACATAAACGACGATCATGATTTGTGGAAATGCGAGTACTGTAATAAGCGATTCCATGTAGCCTGTATCGGAACTACATTTTCAACACAAATTTGCATACCGGAAATCCCTAATAAGAACAAGCTACAAGAACAAGAACGGTTACGACATGGCGAAGTCGGTAGGAGCTTATACAAGAAAATGCAAAAATGTCTGATTTGCCGTTGAAAGTCAGCTAGGCAATAGAAACCGCAGTGGTTGTTAATGGGTTAGCAAGAATCACTGCTCCCTGAATTTCGCTAAAGAATTCATCTAATCTACATCAAAGCAAGAACGTGTCGCTCAGGTAAATACCCCAACGCTAGAAATGAATGACAGACTTTGCTCGAAATTAAGCTTCCTCCAAACGAAGCATGCCATGCATTTTGCAGTGCAAGGTCACGACATGACGCAGCCGGTAGTAACTTCTACAAGAAAATGCAAAAATGTCTGATTTTCGGTTGAACATTTACTGGTGGCAATAAAAACAAAAGTGGTTGGTTGCTGTGTTTGCATGTTTGCTTACTTGCTTTTGCGATACACCCACACACACACACTGATCTCCACAAGAACATAACCTCCACATCGGTGGAGGTCGGTATCTAGTTTGGATGAAAAACTGTAATTGTAGATAGGAGTAGAAATAAAGTTGGTTATACTTTTTACAGAAAGAAATCCAATCCGTATTTTGTTTCAGAAGAAACAATCGGCTCGGTTACGACATGGCGCAGTCGGTAGGAACTTCTACAAGAAAATGCAAAAAATGTCTGATTTTCGGTTGAACATTTACTGGTGGCAATAAAAACAAAAGTGGTTGGCTGCTGTGTTTGCATGTTTGCTTACTTGCTTTTGCGATACACACACACAAACACACACACACACTGATCTTCACAAGAACATAACCTCCACGTCGGTGGAGGTCGGAATCTAGTTTGGATGAACAACTGTACTTGTTTGATCAACGAATAAAGTTGGTTATACTTCTCACAGAAAGAAATCCAATCTGTATTTTGTTTCAGAAGAAACAATCGGCTCGGTTACGACATGGCGCAGTCGGTAGGAACTTCTACAAGAAAATGCAAAAATGTCTGATTTACCGCTGAACTGTGACGACCTAATCGCCACACTAATATTTCAATACCAGGCGACAATAATATTCACTATACAGAGAACTCACTGTATATTTTGAACTCCCCGGCCAACGTATTGAAACATTAAAGAATAAACACAACTCGGATTTTTGCAAAGTGTGCAAACTTAAAAAAAAAAAAGAATGCTGAGGCCAAGTAAACTTAGCCTCAACACGGTGAGTGTAGGAGAAAATGGTCAAATCCAGTGTAGGTTAGCAGTAAGTTAAGTTTGAAGTGAATAAAGAGTCTTGGGTCAACCGTGTAACGTAAAAGGTGTATAACTTAAATACCCGAAAAAACAGTGGCCGCGACCAGGGCGATCGCAGAATTGTCAATGAAGTCCGATAGTTCTGTTTGTTATTCTTTATTGGAATAACAAATAAAAACAATTGAAGTGAAAAGACTTAGTTTTCTTTTGAATGTCACTCCCACGGCCGACTGGCATCCCACTGGGGTGCCATGTCGGCCTTTTCAAATCATGTAAAAATGAGTTCGTAAGTCATATACTTTTTACCGAAAATCACTAACTATCTCTTTCTTGTTTATTTTGTTTTATAGACAAAGCTGCAATGAATGTAACGCAAGGTACAATTTCCGTTTACTCCACATGATTTATAATAGTAAATAACAGTGGTTGGAAGTCGCGTTGCACAAAACGACATACGGAAATAAAAGAAAAAAAATTAAAAGATTGAAAGCGATTTTCCGTGAGAAAAATCAAGCAACATATTCGACGAAATGATTTCCATCGACGGAATGACTTCATCTGCTTTCACACACACGCTGCTCCCTTCCATTATACGAGTAGCATCGAGACCGATGTGTCAATAAAATTGAATTTGAAACTGATTACGGTCGTACAACGTACTGTATAATCTGATTTACCATTGAACATTAACTAAACAATAGAAATGGCAGTAGTTGGTCGGGTATGCAACGATGCTAGCAGGAATCGTCGATGGAATTACTCTCGCAAACCAGCAGAAGTAAAACTAGTGTGCACAGCTTAAAGACAGTCCGTTTGATGACATTCGGATACGACATGGCGCAGTCGGTGGGAATCTAAAAAAAAATGTAAAAAAATACTGGAGAAAATCGTTTTTGTTATTTACTTTATTTAGCACAAACACTGATCTGCAAGTAGTCACCTCTAGTAAGACCGATTAGAAGTCAACAAACCGAGTTCGGTACTAAGAATAACAAAGGACAATAATCAAGTTCTGGAAGTTCTTGTTGACAAGACGATGCTCAAACTAACTAGCTACACGCAGAAGTGCATTCACCCATTATTGGGTACTTTTTCTCAGCCGCTAAACTAAACTTACTAAAATTTTACAGCTGAAGAAAACGTACCCATCAATGGGTAAATGAATTTCTTCGTGTACAGAAAGATCGAAAGCCGAATACTTTCTACCGAAAATCACTAACGGTTTTTCTATTTTTAATTTTGCGTTCTAGACAAAGCTGCAATGAATGTGATGCAAGGTACAATTGCCGTTCATTTTTTTATGGTTGCTAATAGTAAATAAAAGTGGTTAGACCACTTAACTGTCAGTCAGTTGCTATTGGTGATCGCAGACGGACGACCCCTTAGAATTCCATGAGAGATGGAAGAAACCACATCTAGACTAACTTTAACCGTGACTTGTTGCGATCCTTTGGGATGGATCGGACGATTTGTAAACGATACAGTTGTTAAAAATTAATCCTAATTAATTTTGAAACTAGTAAATTTAAATTTTAAACTCACTTTTCTAGAAAAGACTTCGTTCATACTTAGACAGGTTACCTCCCAAGAACTCCGCATACCAGATAGGAAAACTTCCACGAAATGTATATTTATCTTAGATAGGACCGGTTCTTAAAAATCGCCCATAACGGGTAGAATAAACATTGTCACGATAGGAAACTAGATGCAGATGCAGTTTATGGTTTTAGTAATTTGACATTGATTAACAGATATAATAAAGTAGTAATCAAAGTGTAAACATGTTAAATCAAGTGTCAGAACAAAGAGATGCTTATTGTAACTATCAGTGCATTACTGAGATCCACCATGGCAAATGTATAAATGAAAGAATTTCTCCGTGTAAAGAAGATAGTAAGTCGTATACTTTCTACCAAAAATCACTAACGATTTTGCCAATTTAAATGTAGTATACTCGACAAAGCTGCAATGAATGTAATGCAAGGTACAATTGTCGTTCATATTCGATGGTTGGTAATAGTAAATAACAGTGAATGGAATTCTGCCCCGGCCAGTTGATTGCGATCAGTGATCGCCGGTCGAGCTAGCATTTTGAATACCATGAAACTCGTTTCCAAGTCCACGCCAAATGTGAGATGGCGCGTAGAAAGGGTCCATTTGGCAGACACGTTGGAAGTAACGATCTTGTCAATCGCGTCGTATCACAACTATCGGTTGGACTGAAGTCAACTGCCGCTTACCTAGAGAACAAAGTCATATGTGCTTTTTATTGATACACAGAAAGAAAACCGTGAGCTCTTAAAGCACAGCGAGACAATAATCTATGTATCTATGGTTGCATTTTCAGTTGGGCGCCAATGAAACTATATTTAACCCTGGGAGTCCTACTACTAAAGGTAAGTAGCTAAAGTAAGGCCTAACCTTCAACGGATTCAACGCTACAAGATGCCAACAATTTAAGATCCGTAAAGATCTACAATTCTGGACCGAAACCATCAGACGTTAAAGTCCGTTTTGTTAACGACGAGCTATTCGTCGCACCTTTCGCGTTCGCCGACTGTAAAACGAGAGCACTGTTTAAGAAATGGTAATCAAAGTGTAAACATGTTAAATCAAGTGAACGAACCTGCGAAAACCTATCGAAAGTCAGTTCAGTTTTTGCTAGGGCGTGCTTTTCTTCCACCAAAGGGGTGGCCTACTTAATTTGATTCCATCGGAATGCTTGCTTACAAAGTGGAACCGTTTTTATGTTTATCAATTTGATCCACCATGGCAAATTTATAAGTGAATGAATTTCTCCGTGTAAAGAAGATAGTAAGTCGTATACTTTCTACCAAAAATCACTAACGATTCTGCTAATTTTAATGTAGTATACTCGACAAAGCTGCAATGAATGTAATGCAAGGTACAATTGCCGTTCGTTTTCGATGGTTGGTAATAGTAAATAACAGTGATTGGAATTCTTCCCCGGCCAGTTGATTGCGATCAGTGATCGCCGGCCGAGTTAGCATTTTGAACACCATGTTAGGTGCAGAAAAAACGCATCTAGATTTACGCTATTCGTGAATTGTTCCAAGCCTTGGTGGGAACGTTGTCCAGTTTTAAACATGTTACCAAAACAATCCACATTTTTGTGAACTAAAAACTATCCTTTCATAGTTAAATTATAATTAAAAAAAATAGTCAATGACAAACCTGACACAAAGATCAAGGCAGCAGAAAAGCATCGATGAAACGAAGTGACGTACAATTCACGATTGAACACCGATTGAGCATTCAGAGAAAGGTTCCTGCTGTAATGTCGTAGGAATCAATGTCGCCCGGAAAGCTCCGGCCACTGGAGTTAATTTTCAGAAACCACCTTCGGAAATCAGTCTTGTAGCCTGGTGCAAAGACCCCAGTATCTAAAGGTGAAGTTGTGTATCGAAACAGCGATTGTGCGCTGCTAAGAACTGGGACTTGTCTCCAAATCTACGCCAAATGTGAAATGGCGCGTAGTAAGAGTCCATTTGGCAGACACGCTGAAAGTAACGACCTTGTGAATCTGGTGGAGTTTCTCGACGTCCACAAGTATGAGTACTACACTCATGACCACCCAGGCACGAGGAAACTTGCAAGAAAGTGATTAAAATTGAATAAATTCAGTGAAGAGAGCCATTTACCGGCGGAGAGTCTCACTTGTGTTTAATTAACTTCGACTAGTAAGAACAAGCTACGAGAACAAGAGCGATTACGACATGGCGAAGTCGGTAGGAGCTTCTACAAGAAAATGCAAAAATGTCTGATTTACTGTTGAACGTCAGCTAGGCAATAGAAACAGTAGTGGTTGATCCGTATTGAGGTCCGATCCGTATTTGAGGTCTATGCTAGACGATGACAGTCACCGTCACATGGCGATCGTGACAGGCCATATGAAAGCGATAACATAGACTAATGAATGATTCGGAGTTCTAAGAGAAATAAAATGACGCCGCCGAATGTAACGCTCGATATGAGACCTTAAGGAATATTTTTTTTCTCTTTCACTCTTTAGGATTAAGTAGCAATTGTAATTCGAAAACCATCTATAGAAGAAGATTTTCGATATACAGCTTTCAATATTGTTTTAACCATCCAACGGAACAATTCTCTTTTCTTGTAAGATGAAATTCCAATCTTGAATTCTTCAATTCACTACCGTCGCGGCGACTTAGACGATGAAAAATCCCGCTGATTGTCCTTTAAAAAGTAGAAACCGTACAATAAAAATATCAGTGTTAGGTTGCGCGTTTAAGTTTAAATTTTGTGAAAAAAGAGGTTTTTTGTTTGCTTGCAAGATTTGCAAGATAGGTGTCGCGATATTTAGAAACTGCATCCTATGTTGGATGCAATTTGAGACACTTCTAATTAGATTTGCAGGTCCTTTAGCTATGGGCTTTTAGAGGTCGGCACCTAAATTATAAGAGTACCATCTGTATTAGAATTTCCCACAATTAGACCTATCGAAAGTCAGTTCAGTTTTTGCTAGGGCGTGCTTTTCTTCCACCAAAGGGGTGGCCTACTTAATTTGATTCCATCGGAATGCTTGCTTACAAAGTGGAACCGTTTTTATGTTTATCAATGAGTGAATGAATTTCTCCGTGTAAAGAAGATAGTAAGTCGTATACTTTCTACCAAAAATCACTAACGATTCTGCTAATTTTAATGTAGTATACTCGACAAAGCTGCAATGAATGTAATGCAAGGTACAATTGCCGTTCGTTTTCGATGGTTGGTAATAGTAAATAACAGTGAATGGAATTCTTCCCCGGCCAGTTGATTGCGATCAGTGATCCCCGGCCGAGTTAGCATTTTGAACACCATGTTAGGTGCAGAAAAACGCATCTAGATTTACGCTATTCGCGAATTGTTCCAAGCCTTGGTGGGAACGTTGTCCAGTTTTAAACATGTTACCAAAACAATCCACATTCTTGTGAACTAAAAACTATCCTTTCATAGTTAAATTATAATAAAAAAAAAAAAGTCAATGACAAACCTGACACAAAGATCAAGGCAGCAGAAAAGCTTCGATGAAACGAAGTGACGTACAATTCACGATTGAACACCGATTGAGCATTCAGAGAAAGGTTCCTGCTGTAATGTCGTAGGAATCAATGTCGCCCGGAAAGCTCCGGCCACTGGAGTTAATTTTCAGAAACCACCATCGGAAATTAGTCTTGTAGTTCCCAGGCCCCAGTATCTAAAGGTGAACTTGTGTATCGAAACAGCGATTGTGCGCTGCTAAGAACTGGGACTTGTCTCCAAATCTACGCCAAATGTGAAATGGCGCGTAGTAAGAGTCCATTTGGCAGACACGCTGAAAGTAACGACCTTGTGAATCTGGTGGAGTTTCTCGACGTCCACAAGTATGAGTACTACACTCATGACCACCCAGGCACGAGGAAACTTGCAAGAAAGTGATTAAAATTGAATAAATTCAGTGAAGAGAGCCATTTACCGGCGGAGAGTCTCACTTGTGTTTAATTAACTTCGACTAGTAAGAACAAGCTACGAGAACAAGAGCGATTACGACATGGCGAAGTCGGTAGGAGCTTCTACAAGAAAATGCAAAAATGTCTGATTTACCGTTGAACGTCAGCAAGGCAATAGAAACAGTAGTGGTTGATCCGTATTGAGGTCCGATCCGTATTTGAGGTCTATGCTAGACGATGACAATCACCGTCACATGGCGACCGTGACAGGCCCTATGAAAGCGATCACATAGACTAATGAATGATTCGGAGTTCTAAGAGAAATAAAATGACGCCGCCGAATGTAATGCTCTTCTTTCTACGCTTTTTTCTCTTTCACTCTTTAGGATTAAGTAGCAATTGTAATTCGAAAACCATCTATATAAGAAGATTTTCGAAATACAGCTTTCAATATTGTTTTAACCCTCCAACGGAACAATTCTCTTTTCTTGTAAGATGAAATTCCAATCTTGAATTCTTCAATTCACTACCGTCGCGGCGACTTAGACGATGAAAAATCCCGCTGATCGTCCTTTAAAAAGTAGAAACCGTACAATAGAAATATCAGTGTTTGGTTGAGCGTTTAAGTTTAAATTTTGTGTTTTTTTTGCTTGCAAGATTTGCAAGATAGGTGTCGCGATGTTTAGAAACTGCATTCTATTTTGGATGCAATTCGAGACACTTCTAATTAGATTTGCAGCTCCTTTAGCTATGGGCTTTCAGAGGTCGGCACCTAAATTATAAGAGTACCATCTGTATTAGAATTTCTCACAATTAGAATTTAGTACACCAATTCACTTTTGTAGAAATCCGAAAGTTGTAATCTAAAGGATTATGAAAGCTCTTTGTAAGCATAGAGCCAAATTGATGGAAACTAGCCCAGAGATTTACTCGAGCATTACGGAAGGTTACAACTCACGGAAAAAACCGAAACAGTGAAAAAAATCAGTTTCAAACTCAACAATGGTGGCTCCAGAAAGGAAAGTTGAAGTGCTCACTGAATAAAAATCTTCGTGTGCAAAAAATCGGATCGTCCTTTAAAGCATATGTACCGTGCAATATGAATATGAATGATCCATGAAGTATTCAAATTTCAAATAAGTGAAAAGGAACATGAATACTGCGACCAATGGGCGCAGTATTCATGTTCCTTTTCCAGCCAGCCGGCCAGAGCCCTAAAATTAAACCATACTAGCTACTGGGGGTCATCTTGACATAATTTTGGAAAGAGATATAAAATCTGGTTAAAATATACGATAGAATAAAGAATTATCCAATTCTTTCCGGAAGAATGGGAGAAGCATTCCGGAAAAATGGCAAAATATTATAAAAATGGGCGGGGAAAAGAATCATTTCTTGAGCACGAGCTGAACCGGAACTGACTCCGACCAACGACCCCCCCCCCCCTTCCGTCGTGGCGACTATGACGATGCAAAATCCCGCAGATCGTCCTTTCAAGCGTATGTACTTTGCAATAGAAACATGAGTGGTTGCATGAGTCTTCAATTTTGAAAAAAGAGAAGAGGAAAATGGGTAGAGTATCAACCCCCACCCCCTTCCCCCATTTTATCATTCAGATCTAAAGATACTGGGTAAAATGGATGTTGCTCCATGTAGAGAAATAGTATTAACGGGGCCAATTCTTCAGGACGAGTTGCACCGGAGCAGAAACCGATCTGCAAACAAGCTCGAACTTACTGGATGACTCCAGTTAAGCATTCGACATCTTTGGAAATCAAGTGTTTTCTTTAGTGACCCTACTGGTTGCCCCCAGTTAGGCATTCACTCCCAAAGAAAATGCCCAAAGTGCCACGCTTATGTTTCGCCGCGTGATCGGGCGAAGTGTTTTTCTAAATAATAAATTAGCCTGATAAATAGTCTAAGGGACGCGGTTACCCCCCCCCCCCCCCTTCCGTCGCGGCGACTATGACGATGCAAAATCCCGCAGATCGTTTTTTAGAGCGTATATAATTTGCAATAGAAATATGAGTGGATGATTGAGTTTGACATTTGAAATTAGTGAAACGGAAGACATATCGACTATTTTTCAACGCCGTTATGGACATATACGACATATACGACGACACCCTCTACCTCTACCCACAATTACAGGAGAGCACCGGAGCCGTTGAGAAGCTGGAATTGCCATTCCCAAGTCCAGGAACAAAATCATGGGAAGGTGATGTACGTGAATCTATCAAACATCTCAAGCCAGATTAACGGATATACAACTGCAGAGACCCTAATTTATTTATAAGACCCAAAGACCCAAAGTTATTTGTAAAATTCACCAAACCCCAGTTATTTGTCACATTTTCACGACCAGGGCTATCCGCTCTGGTCATAAACACATAAGAAGCGCGACACAGACATAATAAAACATAGACATATAATAAAACGTGACAAAGCGTTGAGCTTTGTCGAGCTTTATTATAGGAGAAGCTTTTGTTTTTCTTTGTCGCGTGACATTGGCTTAGTTAGTACAACAACGCGCATGTTGTGTGTATAGTATAACGGTAGGTAGGGCTAGCATGTAAGTTATAAATAAGGCTAAAGATGCAATAAAGAACTGAGTTGAAATGTAGCAAATCTGCGAGTTAAGTGATTTAAAGAAAAATCCCTAACGTAAAGTATACACAACAATGAAAACGATATACAACAATGCCCCGAAAGCTTTTGCAATAGAAATATGAGTGGTTGATCCGATTATCACTTTTCAAATTAGCGAATCGGAAGACATATTTGCATATACGATGTATACGATAGCCTCCCCTTTTGATTTGTTTTAGAGAGATATAGAAACTGGCTAAAATTTGTAATAGATTAAAAAAAATATCCAATGCCTTCCGGCAAAATGGTAAAAAAAACTTTTAAACCGATTCGAATCTGACTACATTAGCCTGCCAGGCGGAGAATGGAATCAACCGGGGCATTTTTTAGGACAAGCTGAACCGGAGCAGAACACAACACCCCCCCCCCCTGCGACTGTGACGATGCAAAATCCCGCAGAACTTTCTTTAATACGGAAGCACTTTACAATAGAAACATGAGTGGTTGATTCAGTATTCTAATTTCAAATAACAGAAAAGGGAGACTAATTGTGCGCCCCCTTCCTCTTTTATATCAGACCATTCAGATCAAAAGCTAGTCCAAACATCAAAAAAAAAATCAAACCAAGATAGAGCAGACTCCGAGCAGCAGACCAATTATCATTGCGATCTAAAGCCAGCCCGAGCTTCGCAAAAAGAAATCAGAACTGGTACGGAAGGTCGATCTGGCATTTTTTTTAGTAAAGATATAGAATCTGGCCAAAATATGTAAAAGATTAGAGAATTATCCAATGTATTTCGGCAAAATGGGAGAAACATACCGATAAAAATGGCAATAGTTTATAAGAACGGGCGGGGAATGACTCCGAGCAGCAGCACGCAAATCCCCCCCCCCCCTCGCGGCGACTGTGACGATGCAAAATCCCGCAGAACTTTCTGTAAAGCGGAAGCACTTTACAATAGAAACATGAGTGGTTGATTCAGTATTCTAATTTCAAATAACAGAAAAGGAAGACTAATTGTGCATCCCCCTCCCTCTTTTATATCAGATCATCCAAATCAAAAGCTAGCCTCAAAAAATAAAATCAAAGCAAGATATAGAACCCGGCCAAAATTTGTAAAAGATTAGAGAATTACCTAATGCAATCCGGTAAAATCGGAGAAGCATTCCGGAAAAATGGCAAAAGATTATAAAAACGGGCGTGGAATAGAACCATTTCTTTAGCACAAGCTGAACCGGAGCAGATCAACGACCCCCCCCCCCCCCCGTTCCGTCGTGGGGACTATGACTATGCAAAATCCAAAAGATTGTCCTTTTGTGACCTAGACATCTCCCTACTCCAGCCCCCCCCCCCCTCTCCAAGGAAACCCAATCGGAGCGACTAAGACGATGCAAAATCCCGCTGATCGTTTTTTTCAGGCGTATGTACTTTGCAATAGAAACATGAGTGGTTGATTGAGTATTCAAATTTCAAATTAGTGAAAAGGAATACGAATATTGCGGCCACTCCTTTTGATATCATTAAGATCAAAAGTCAGCCCAAGCTTCGCAAAAAGAAATCAGAACTGGTACGAAGGGTCGACTTGGCATTTTTTTAGGAAATATATAGAATCTGGCTAAAATATGTACAAGATTAAAGAATAATCCAATGTCTTAAATGCGCCTCGTCTAACACCAGCATACCGAAAGTCCCATCCAGCTCCGCATCACTACGTAACACACACAGCGCCAACAGAATGTCTGATACTAACAGCTCAGGCAGAAATATCACTAATGCCCATTGTAAACAGACCGAAACCACACAACAAATCCCATCATAGTGCCCTGATAAATTCCTAGCTCTCCTTTTGTGATAGCTCAAGTAATTGCAAAGTTTATTATTACCGTTTGTGAATTAGAGGCTTAGAGACATATCTAGTGACTTAGAATTATATTCACCATATTGCATCAACAGGTAGGTGATAGATGGCTTATGTATAGGACCCTACATTATTCGAACTATTCCAGTCAGACCAGGAACCGTTTAATACTAAGTCCGATTGCCGAATTCCGATTGCCAGTATATAGTAGCGGTAGTTAGTTCGAAGGTAAGAATCAATTTCTTATGGCTCATACAGTTAGTGCTCAGTATTCCCGTTCAACGCAAGTATAGGTACAGTGGTTCCCAAACCTAGCAGAAAGATAGTTGCGAGAGAATTCGATTGCAGTGAGATCACAAATAGTAAGACCGATACATGTTTTATGCGGGCTTCGACTCTAATGATATGTCTTTACAGGAATTTTGTAATTAATCTCATCTCGTAGAATAAATTACTGAATTGGATCTTGCTAATTTGTCACTCCCGCAACTCCCGGGCGGAAACACCAACTCAAGTGAAATCTGTAGACAAAGGGTTCATGGATGACATTGATATGGATACATCCATTGAGGAGCAGACATGGTTCAAAAGGTTGTCGGAAGTATCAGTGTATCGGGTGAGCTATGTAGATTTGTCAACGAAATGCGCGATTGTATTTCATGTTGTGTCAAACCGGGGCTCTCACTATGTCTTCAAACACGATCATGTCATTGTGAGCCGGGCTCTTGGTCTCGTGAGCAAATACGAAGCAGAGGTAGCAGCCGGGTCCCCAAGAGCAGTGTTGTCGTCAAAGGTCGTTGCAATTCCGAGTGGAAAAACAATTGAGTCGATCGCCAGATCGATGTCCTGCGTTGCGAAGATAAACATTGTCAATGGTTCTGGACAGGCATCGATTGCTCATGTAATTGCTCTCGTCTCATGGATCCCCGGTTGTGAACATCTATGCGATATCTACCACTACGACCTTGACGCTGGAGTCCATGTTGTAGATGACGACACATGGGACGATTACACTCGCGGAGCAGGTCTTTCTATGCAGATTGCTGCAGATGCGAACAACGTCCCTGTAGCTACAAAGACTCGGAGCGAGATGATATGCTTAGGTTATGTCATCCTGTTGATGATAACGAAGAACACAAACCCCAATGTTGCAAATCATGCCAATGATTTCCTCACAAAGCGCATAAACGCCCTAATTCATACTATGGGTATTGAGGCAAAGGATATCACATGGGCTCAAACCCTCATGCCTCATATCGGTAGAAGAAAGAAGCTCAACACAATGTATTTCGGCAAAATGGGGGAAACATACCGAAAAAATGGCAAAAGTTTATAAGAACGGGCGGGGAATGACTCCAATCAGCAGAACGCAACCACCCCCCGCCCCACTCGGCGACTGAGACGATGAAAAATCCCGCTGATCGTCTTTAAAGCGTATGTACTCTACAATAGAAACATAAGTGGTTGAGACCTTAAGGATTTCAGGTACTGACAAAGTAGAAAGATTGCCAGTTTTGGTATCTTCTGGAGCAAACGCTTGGAGTCCCAAAACTGTCTTCTGGAACTGGTGAAAGACAGGCAAACAAAGTTTGCAAATTGATGAATGCATGGGAACTAAGCGATCGCATCTGTGCAATGGGATTTGATACAACAGCAGCAAATACAGGAATCAAAAAAGGCGCTTGTACCCTAATCGAGAAGCGGATTGGCAGAGATCTTTTATGGCTGGCGTGTAGGCATCGTATTGCCGAAGTTTTGATGACAGCAGCTTGGGAAAAACTATTTCCTTCAAAAGGCCCATCTTCAAGTATTTTTATAAAATTTAAATCGGTATGGCCTACTATGGATCAATCCTTTGATGAAAATATGGTAGACGAAAACATTATTGAGATCCTTGGTGATGAAACACAACATTTGATTGAATTTTTGACTCAATATTCAACAGCAACGACAAGACTATAAAGAGTTGCTACGGGCGGGGAATAGAACCCTTTCTTTAGCACGAGCTGAACCGAAGCAGATCAACGACCCCCCCCCCTTCCGTCGTGGGGACTATGACTATGCAAAATCCAACAGATTGTCCTTTTGTGACCTAGACACCCCCCCTCCAGCCCCCTCGAGCCCCAATCGGAGCGACTAAGACGATGCAAAATCCCGCTGATCCTTTTTTTCAGGCGTATGTACTTTGCAATAGAAACATGAGTGGTTGATTGAGTATTCAAATTTCAAATTAGTGAAAAGGAATACGAATACTGCGGCCACTCCTCTTGATATCATTGTAAAAAACGCGACAGTGCTATTCGTAATTTGCAATTCAATCAAATCATTGAACAAATCCCGTCGTCAGTCGCCGAGCCTCGATAGGAAATTTAGGGAACATAATTGATGATGCGCACGTCGCCGCACCGCAGAGAGTAGGAAAAACAAAATACATACGACCGACAGCAGGTCTGACTCCTATCACGCACCATGCGCACGACGCACCGTCCGGGGCGGCGAGCATAGATAAGCGAGAAAAGTCGTAAAACGTACGCACGGTGCACGATCACTCGATCGTTCGAGTGAAAGGGCATGGATGCAATTGTGCAGCGCAAGGGACTGAACGAAAAAAGGGATAACAAAGGAATGTACGATCGATCCGTCTCGTTCAATGTAGGAGCGTTTTTTATTACTTAAAAGAAAGGTCGTAAATTAGCGCGATAATCGTTGTAGGACCGGGCCCTGTAGGAAAGTTCTATGCTTAGAATTTTGATAGGTTTCATAGATAGGGAACAATGGAAAAATGTCTGAAGTCCATTGAGAGGGCCGGTAATAAAACTTTCACAGGACGTGACGGAATCTTCTTTTTCAATAGATGTAAGTTAGAATTATCATCCAAAAATTGTATAAATACCCTGTACCTTGAATACAGAAATTGACTTGTGTTTGGAACCTCGATCGTGTCGGCTGCTCCTTCTTCAAAGAAATTCCCAGGTAAATATATTGACATCTCTTTAAGTTTTTACTTAAACAAATTCTCCACTGTCAGGTAATAGGAAACTATCCTGATTGGTCTGAGAATTTTTCTAAGTTCAAACTTGATCTTCCAGTTAAACACTTGCACTCTGGATTGTAGACTACCCGATGAGCGGCGTGTCATTTCGACAGTGCGAGTATTAATTGGACTCTGTAAAGGTTTTTCCCGCGTCTTCCACTGTCAGGTAATAGGAAACTATACTGATTGGTCTGAGCGCGACGCAAGGGTTTAGATTGAGTTCCGACCAGTCCACCACCATAACAAACTCGCAAGCTTATCCTTCGCAAGCGAACGAGTTAAAATTTGGAATTTGAGAGGAGCCCCAAATTTTACAATCATTAAGATCAAAAGTCAGCCCGAGCTTCGCAAAAAGAAATCAGAACTGGTACGGAGGGTCGACTTAGGAAAGATATAGAATCTGGCTAAAATATGTAATAGATTGGAGAATTATCCAATGTATTTCGGCAAAATGGGGGAAACATACCGAAAAAAAATGGCAAAAGTTTATAAGAACGGGCGGGGAATGACTCCAATCAGCAGCAAGCAAATCCCCCCCCCTCGCGGCGACTGAGACGATGAAAAATCCCGCTGATCGTCCTTTAAAGCGTATGTACTTCACAATAGAAACATGAGTGGTTGCTTAGGTATTCACCATTCAAATCAGTGAAACGGAAGACATGTACGACGGCCTCTACTTTTATATATCATCGAAATAGAAAGCCAGCTAGAGCCTCAAAAAATGAAATAAAGCCAGCTACAGAGGGCCACCCAAAAATTTTTAATAAGAGAGGTATAGAATCTGGCTAAAATGTAAAATAGATTAAAAGAGTTATCTAATACCTCCCGGCAAAATGGCAAATCTTTATAAAAAAAAACCGCTTATTGCCTCCAAGGAGAAGAATAGAATCAATCGAGCAAATTATCTAGCCAAGCTGAACCGAAGCAGACAACCCTACCAGACCCCCCCCCCTCGCGGCGACTGTGACGATGCAAAATCCCGCAGAACTTTCTTTAAAGTGGAAGCACTTTACAATAGAAACATGAGTGGTTGATTCAGTATTCAAATTCAAATAACAGAAAAGGAAGACTAATTGTGCGTCCCCTTCCTTTTTTTATATCAGATCATTCAGATCAAAAGCTAGCCTCAAAAAATAAAATCAAAGCAAGATATAGAATCCGGCCAAAATTTGTAGAAGATTAGAGAATTACCTAATGCAATCCGGTAAAATCGGAGAAGCATTTCGAAAAAAATGGTAAAAGATTATAAAAACGGGCGGGGAATAGAACTATTTCTTTAGCACGAGCTGAACCGGAGCAGTCTCCGACCAGCAGACCAACGATCCCCCCCCCTCCTGTCGTGGGGATTATGACTATGCAAAATCCCGCAGATCGTCCTTTCGTGACCTAGACTTCCCCCCCACTCCAGCCCCCCCCCCCCTCGAACCCCAATCGGAGCGACTAAGACGATGCAAAATCCCGCTGATCGTTCTTTCAGGCGTATGTACTTTGCAATAGAAACATGAGTGGTTGATTGAGTATTCAAATTTCAGATTAATGAAAAGGAATACGAATTCTGCGGCCACTCCTTTTGATATCATTAAGATCAAAAGACAGCCCGAGCTTCGCAAAAAGAAATCAGACCTGGTACGGAGGGTCGCCTTGGCATTTTTTTTAGGAAAGATTTAGAATCTGTCAAAAATATGTAAAAGATTGGAGAATTATCCAATGAATTTCGGCAGAATGGGAGAAACATTCCGGAAAAATGGCAAAAGTTTATAAAAACGGGCGGGGAATGACTCCAATCAACAGCAAGAAACCCCCCCCCCCCTCGCGGCGACTGAGACGATGAAAAATCCCGCTGATCGTCCTTTAAAGCGTATGTACTTTACAATAGAAACATGAGTGGTTGCTTAGGTATTCACCATTCAAATAAGTGAAACGGAAGACATGTGCGACGGCCTCTACTTTTATATATCATCGAAATAGAAAGCCAGCTAGAGCCTCAAAAAATGAAATAAAGCCAGCTACAGAGGGCCACCCAAAAAATTTTAATAAGGGAGATATAGAATCTGGCTAAAATGTAAAATAGATTAAAGAGTTATCTAATACCTCCCGGCAAAATGGTAAATATCTATAAAAAACCGCTTATTGCCTCCAAGGAGAAGAATAGAATCAATCGAGCAAATTCTCTAGCCAAGCTGAACCGAAGCAGACAACCCTACCAGCCACCCCCCCCTCGCGGCGACTGTGACGATGCAAAATCCCGCAGAACTTTCTTTAAAGTGGAAGCACTTTACAATAGAAACATGAGTGGTTGATTCAGTATTCAAATTCAAATAACAGAAAAGGAAGACTAATTGTGCGCCCCTTCCTCTTTTATATCAGACCATTCAGATCAAAAGCTAGCCTCAAAAAATAAAATCAAAGCAAGATATAGAACCCGGCCAAAATTTGTAAAAGATTAGAGAATTACCTAATGCAGTCCGGTAAAATCGGAGAAGCATTCCTAAAAAATGGCAAAAGATTAAAAAAACGGGCGAGGAATACAACTTTTTTTTTAGCACGAGCTGAACCGGAGCAGTCCCCCCCCTCCTTCTGTCGTGGGGATTATGACTATGCAAAATCCCGCAGATCGTCCTTTTGGGACCTAGACTCAGCCCCCCCCCCACTCCAGCCACCCCCCCCCCCTCGAATTCCAATCGGAGCGACTAAGACGATGCAAAATCCCGCTGATCGTTCTTTCAGGCGTATGTACTTTTCAATAGAAACATGAGTGGTTGATTGAGTATTCAAATTTCAAATTAATGAAAAGGAATACAAATTCTGCGTCCACTCCTTTTGATATCATTAAGATCAAAAGACAGCCCGAGCTTCACAAAAAGAAATCAGACCTGGTACGGAGTACGGCATTTTTTTAGGAAAGATTTAGAATCTGTCAAAAATATGTAAAAGATTGGAGAATTATCCAATGTATTTCGGCAGAATGGGAGAAACATTCCGGAAAAATAGCAAAAATTTATAAAAACGGGCGAGGAATGACTCGGAAGAGACTCCGATTAGCAGCACGCAAAACCCCCCCCCCCCCCTTCGCGGCGACTGTGACGATGAAAAATCCCGCTGATCGTCCTTTGAAGCGTATGTACTTTACAATAGAAACATGAGTGGTTGCTGAGCCGCACAAAATTAAATAAAACCAGCCACGGAAGGTTAAGATCCGACTTTCCTAAAGTTGTAAAGACGATCTTTCCAACGAAAAAAGATGTTCCGCCGTCATCGGAGTGGCAGCAATGCGCAAGTTCGTAGACAACTACGATAAAGCCCACACCATTCCGCAGGAGAGTAAATGAAAACAATTACTCGAAATCAAATCGGCAGACACACCCAAGTATACCGCACCCCGCGCGACTAACACGATGCAAAATCCCGGTGATCGTCCTCTAAAGCATATGAACTGTGCAATAGAAATATGAGTGGTTGAAAGAGTGTTCACATTTTAAATTACGACAAAAGGAGACGCATTGCAACAATGCGCAAATTCGTAGACAACTACGACAAAGCACACACCATTCCGCAGGAGAGTAAATGAAAACAATTACTCGAAATCAAATCGGCAGACACACCCAAGTATCCCCCCCCATTCCCATCGACCCGGCGGCTAACACGATGCAAAATCCAGGTGTGGTTGAGTGGTTGAGAGAGTGTTCACATTTTAAATTAGACAAAAGGAGACGCATTGCAACAATGCGCAAATTCGTAGAGAACTACGACAAAGCACACACCATTCCGCAGGAGAGAAAATGAAAACAATTACTCGAAATCAAATCGGCAGACACACCCAAGTATACCCCCCCCCCTCATACCCATCGTCCCGGCGGCTAACACGATGCAAAATCCCGGTGATCGTCCTCTAAAGCATATGAATTGTGCAATAGAAATATGAATTGTTGAAAGAGTGTTCACATTTTAAATTAGACAAAAGGAGACGCATTGCAACAATGCGCAAATTCGTAGAGAACTACGACAAAGCACACACCATTCCGCAGGAGAGAAAATGAAAACAATTACTCGAAATCAAATCGGCAGACACACCCAAGTATCCCCCCCCTATTCCCATCGACCCGGCGGCTAACACGATGCAAAATCCAGGTGTGGTTGAGTGGTTGAAAGAGTGTTCAAATTTTAAATTAGACAAAAGGAGACGCATTGCAACAATGCGCAAATTCGTAAAGAACTACTACAAAGCACACACCATTCCGCAGGAGAGAAAATGAAAACAATTACTCGAAATCAAATCGGCAGACACACCCAAGTATCCCCCCCCTATTCCCATCGACCCGGCGGCTAACACGATGCAAAATCCAGGTGTGGTTGAGTGGTTGAAAGAGTGTTCAAATTTTAAATTAGACAAAAGGAGACGCATTGCAACAATGCGCAAATTCGTAGAGAACTACGACAAAGCACACACCATTCCGCAGGAGAGTAAATGAAAACAATTACTCGAAATCAAATCGGCAGACACACCCAAGTATCCCCCCCCCCCATTCCCATCGACCCGGCGGCTAACACGATGCAAAATCCCGGTGATCGTCCTCTAAAGCATAGAGAAATATGAGTGTTTGAAAGAGTGTTCACATTTGAAATTAGACAAAAGGAGACGCATTGCAACAATGCGCAAATTCGTAGACAACTACGACAAAGCACACACCATTCCGCAGGAAAGTAAATGAAAACTATTACAATTGGCATTTTTTTAGGAAAGATTTAGAATCTGTCAAAAATATGTAAAAGATTGGAGAATTTTCCAATGCATTTCGGCAGAATGGGAGAAACATTCCGGAAAAATAGCAAAAATTTATAAAAACAGGCGAGGAATGACTCGGATGAGCCTCCGATTAGCATCACGCAAATCCCCCCCCCCCTTCGCGGCGACTGTGACGATGAAAAATCCCGCTGATCGTCCTTTGAAGCGTACGTACTTTACAATAGAAACATGAGTGGTTGCTGAGCCTCACAAAATTAAATAAAACCAGCCACGGAAGGTTAGGATCCGACTTTCCTAAATGTTGTTTGTTTCCAAGTTGCAAGGACGATCTTTCCAACGAAAAAAGAATTTCCGCCGTCATCGAAGTGGCAACAATGCGCAAGTTCGTAGATAACTACGACAAAGCCCACACCATTCCGCAGGAGAGTAAATGAAAACAATTACTCGAAATCAAATCGGCACACACGCCCAAGTATCCCCCCCCCCCTCCATCGTCGCGGCTAACACGATGCAAAATCCCGGTGATCGTCTTTTAAAGCATATGAACTGTGCAAGAGAAATATGAGTGGTTGAAAGAGTGTTCACATTTTAAATTAGACAAAAGGAGACGCATTGCAACAATGCGCAAATTCGTAGAGAACTACGACAAAGCACACACCATTCCGCAGGAGAGAAAATGAAAACAATTACTCGAAATCAAATCGGCAGACACACCCAAGTATCCCCCCCCTATTCCCATCGACCCGGCGGCTAACACGATGCAAAATCCAGGTGTGGTTGAGTGGTTGAAAGAGTGTTCAAATTTTAAATTAGACAAAAGGAGACGCATTGCAACAATGCGCAAATTCGTAGAGAACTACGACAAAGCACACACCATTCCGCAGGAGAGTAAATGAAAACAATTACTCGAAATCAAATCGGCAGACACACCCGAGTATCCCCCCCCCCCCCATCGTCGCGGCTAACACGATGCAAAATCCCGGTGATCGTCCTCTAAAGCATATGAACTGTGCAATAGAAATATGAGTGGTTGAGAGAGTGTTCACATTTTAAATTAGACAAAAGGAGACGCATTGCAACAATGCGCAAATTCGTAGAGAACTACGACAAAGCACACACCATTCCGCAGGAGAGAAAATGAAAACAATTACTCGAAATCAAATCGGCAGACACACCCAAGTATCCCCCCCCTATTCCCATCGACCCGGCGGCTAACACGATGCAAAATCCAGGTGTGGTTGAGTGGTTGAAAGAGTGTTCAAATTTTAAATTAGACAAAAGGAGACGCATTGCAACAATGCGCAAATTCGTAGAGAACTACGACAAAGCACACACCATTCCGCACGAGAGTAAATGAAAACAATTACTCGAAATCAAATCGGCAGACACACCCGAGTATCCCCCCCCCCATCGTCGCGGCTAACACGATGCAAAATCCCGGTGATCGTCCTCTAAAGCATATGAACTGTGCAATAGAAATATGAGTGGTTGAGAGAGTGTTCACATTTTAAATTAGACAAAAGGAGACGCATTGCAACAATGCGCAAATTCGTAGAGAACTACGACAAAGCACACACCATTCCGCAGGAGAGAAAATGAAAACAATTACTCGAAATCAAATCGGTAGACACACCCAAGTATCCCCCCCCTATTCCCATCGACCCGGCGGCTAACACGATGCAAAATCCAGGTGTGGTTGAGTGGTTGAAAGAGTGTTCAAATTTTAAATTAGACAAAAGGAGACGCATTGCAACAATGCGCAAATTCGTAGACAACTACGATAAAGCACACACCATTCCGCACGAGAGTAAATGAAAACAATTACTCGAAATCAAATCGGCAGACACACCCGAGTATCCCCCCCCCCCATCGTCGCGGCTAACACGATGCAAAATCCCGGTGATCGTCCTCTAAAGCATATGAATTGTGCAATAGAAATATGAGTGGTTGAAAGAGTGTTCAAATTTTAAATTAGACAAAAGGAGACGCATTGCAACAATGCGCAAATTCGTAGAGAACTACGACAAAGCACACACCATTCCGCAGGAGAGAAAATGAAAACAATTACTCGAAATCAAATCGGCAGACACCCCCCCCCCCCTCAATCGTCGCGGCTAACACGATGCAAAATCCCGGTGATCGTCCTGTGAAATTTTTTTACAACCTTTTTATGCAGAGCTCCTGCTTTGGAAGTAAGTTAAGACGAAAGCAGTGTTCGCCTTTTCTTTGGATTTGAAACGGAATTGGAATGGACTTGCCGGACTTGGGCAGCGATTATGTCTGCCGCAGCTTGCAAAGCAAATGACGCACTGACGGATTTGCCGGATTCCACAGCGATGATCAATAGAAATCGCGGTGGTTGTTGATTCACCGGACAGAAAAGGAATATTGCCTAGGAAAAATTCAAAACGATCACCCGGGGGTTCTCGTTAATGAATCCGAAACAACTCCCGACATCGTGGAAAACATAAGGTAAATAGAGTCCAAGGTCGCCCAGCAGGATCGAAGTGTGCCGCGCTCGCGTGTGGGCGTGTTCTTTCTTTCCTGCGTCGAAGTTAATGTCATTCTCTTTGCGATTCGGCTGGCGGATTTGTAAACTATATTTACACACCTAGTTATATTGTTTTAAAATCAAATACTGTGGAGAAAAGAAAAAAGTTTTCCGTCGAAATTTATTATCATGGCAGAAGGGAGTATTTTTTTTTAATTTAAAGTTTACGTGTGAAAAAACGAGCGTGAAAAAGCGAACTCTTTAGACGTAAACTGCGTCCCATTATCAGTAGGTACCATTGCTGGGACAAAAAACAGTAGAAAGGCAGATTGCTCCAAAAACTGAACAAGTGTTGCAGCTGTTGCTTGTCGGAAAGGTTGTATTAAGGCAAATTTCGCGAAAACAAGAACTCGATAGCGCAAAACAAAAGATCAGTTAGAACAAATGAAACACGTGATCTATGACACATCGATCCAAAGGTCTGCTACGACGTACATCGAGCATTCGCTGGAAGTTAAACATGTTGACTCGAATAGTTTCGACATACGACGAATGCTCCCAGACTCTGTTGTTGAATCTACAGTGCAACGGTACTGGATGCGCTTCTTAGGATTTGCCTCGTGGAAAGGACGACAGCTGTGATAGGATTCTACATGATTGCTAAAGCGGTCAAGTTCATCAAAATCCTATACGATATATACGGGATAGGATGGCAACTCCTCGCAGCTTTCTGGGACTCGTCAACAACCTTGTTAAGCCATAGATCTCTGACGAAACGAAATCGTGATCCATCTCTGGATTGACTCACATATACCAGACTTGATGGAATCAGGAATCTACACAAGAGATCAGGTAGAACAGATGAAGCATGTCATTTATGATACATCGATGCGAAGGTTTGCTACGACGTGCATCAAGCATTTCTCGCTTAACTTTTCAAAAGAACCTAAGTAACATTTTTTCCATGAATTTGGTATGTTGTTTGCAATATTCAAATTAATTCATGAAAAAATGTTACTACGGTCTTTTTGTAAAGTTAAGCGAGATTTGCTGGAAAGGAAACCTCTCCTTGTTTCACTTTGTAGAGACGCTTTCGTAGACGTATTCTTGCTGTTGTGGTCAATGTGCCGTTGTCGACCATTGGTTAGGAAGATCTCGAGAAACACCGTTTATTCGCATAGCTGTTTCTCGATTTAAAAGACACGAAATTTCAAAATTTTTATCGTAAAGATACATAGCCACAGTGTCACCATTTCGATTTGACAGTACTACAATTTATTTTGAAAGTTCAAACTTTAAATGTGGTGCTTTCGAGGAAAGTTTCAATAGAAATCAAAGTGGGTGATGAATGAGGCTCATTTTGTTCTTCAATAAGCTCTCGGTGGAGTACGAGGGGGCAAAGCTCAAATTCGCCTGCCATTGCTATTCCACTGCATTGCGTAGAGGACTTTACGCTCTCAACTTTATGCTTTATGACGAGTTTTTTACGAGTGGAATCGTTTCTAGAAAATTTTCTAAATAAGCTAAAGGAAGGAATGGCTAAGGAGGGAGGGATCGCCTTAAAACGCACCACTTGTTACCGACGTAATCCGATGCTATTATTATGTAAGCAGAGGACAAATGTATAAACATCTGGTAATCAAGACAGAATTAATCGAATCTCCTAGCAGATACAAAATAATAGTTTCACCGCATATATATAGGACAGCAGTTGCTAATAAAGCTGGCTGTAGTTGTGGATGCTTCTATGCTACACCTATAATAATCGGACACAATACTTAAGTGCCAGTGCAAACCAGGTTTACATAAGAACATGTCACAATTGAGGTAGTGGATTACAACAGTTTGAATTATGGCATTCAAACAACTAATGTATTCAGCTGCAGGTGCAATATTTTCAAGTAATTCAATGAAGGATATGCTTAATGACCCAGCCATTAAAGCATTATATAAAACTGAACATGAACTAGCAGTTGCCATTAATTCATCAGCCCAATCAGGCGGTCAACATCTTCCACACTCAAAGGCAGATATTGCAGCTGTTTGCGCATATATTGCCACATCTGGGTTGACAGGTAGGAAGCTGGCTGAGTCAATCACAAATAAAACAGTTAGACAATACACATCCACAGGACGGCCCTGGTGATCATGCCACAATGATGGGTTTTGCCCAATTTGCTACAGGCGGTGTACTTGCTGACCTAGCTTTTGACAAGCTGTCTAAGGACATTCCTGCTGCTAAAATGACATATGCAAATGCAATGGCTCTCAAGGCTGCGGTTCCAAAAAACCAGTAATGCCTCTGAAGGCCAGGCATGTCCCATCATCCTGTGACCAACATGACAATTGCATGGAGGAAATGAAAACGCATTGATACTTCAGGTCTACCACCTGCGTTACAACAATTTTCGAAATTTTATTGTAAAGATACATAAACCACACAGGCACCATTTTGATTTCGATTTACAATTAATTTTGAAAGTTCAAACTTTAAATTTGGTACTTTCGAGAGAAGTTTTAATAGAAATCAAAGCGGATACGTACTTCAACAAGTTTCCGATGCACGAGGAGACGAAAGTCAGTATAAGAGTATAAGAGCAAGGTTTGAGGATTGTGCAGCACCAACAAGCGGTTCGGTGACCGTTTGCTATGGGTGTGGACCTCCTCGGCACGAGAAGATATGAAGCGAGTGTTCAAAACGGGAAAGAACTTCAATAAACACAATGCACCTTTGTGTTTCCAAGCTGTCAGGAATTTCAGTGCCAGTAAGCTCGCGGACAAAAATCCTCGAGCAACGAAAGTAATCGCTGATGGAAAATACCCAGAGGAATACCGCTGGGGTCCTCCAGTTTGAAGCTGTCGCCAAACGCTCCAGTCACGATCACATCCACATGTACGAATATTGCTCCCGACTTAGTACAGCAGCCTTCAAGCTTGTTCGAAAGTAGTATTTGGCGGCAAGCGGAGGACGAAAAATGAATCCATCAAGAGAACAATGCAAGTCCCGTCGTGCGGGGCTTCTATTGACAAATCGGGGGCTTCTTTGATCCTTTTTATAACAAAAATTATAGTAAATTACTTCCAAATTACCATTCTGGTGTCTTGTTGATAGTTAAATGGCAGCTTTCTGTTTAAATTTCAGTGTTTTTACACTTTTTTTTCAGTAAATCAAAAATCCAAAGTATAGAGACCACCTTAAACCTCGGGAAAATTTTACGCCGGAATTTGGTCCCCGTGTATTTTAAAGGGGCCGGGATTTTGATTTCCCGTGTCCAAATCCCGAAAACATCGCATATGCAAAAATGCATGGGGAAAAAATCCGTGGACCGGCTAAATCAGTTTCTGGAAAAGGGACCTGGATTGCTCATTCAGATTGCTTTACTGATTCGATATCAGTCCCCTGTGATGGAGGCTCGTATGGCCACAAGTTGTACAGTGAGTTGGACAAAGAATGCTTGGTAGATCAGGAGCCAGTTGAGGACAAAAGGGCAGAACTCCAAGCACCTGAGTGGGTATGGGACCAAACTAGCCATGGCTTGACCAGTTTAGATTGGTTTGGTAGTCATCATCTTGTAGCCTTAGTCCTGTTGGTGGTGCTAGCTTGCCTTTTGCTCAAATTACTATGCAAGTAAGATCACCACCGAGCTGCATCGTTCTATCCTCTCTCTCTCCGGTAGGGATCGAGAGCCGATAACATGCAACGCGGAGGAATCGAATATCAAGCAAGGCGTTTAGGCGTTTATAATTCAATTACCCAATAGCACCGATAATGCTAAGCTATGCAATTTTGAATATCGATCACTCCAGTCGTCTTCGTTTTACCATAACATATTATTCGTAATGTATACAAATTATTGAACCCAGAAGGGTATAAATACTTCTAAGCGAATGAGAAATAAATGATTCTGATTCTGAAGCTCGACCTTACTGGATTACTCCAGTTAAGCATTCGACATCTTTGGAAATCAAGTGTTTTCTCTAGTGACCCTACTGGTTGACTCCAGTTAGGCATTCACTCCCAAAGAGAAAGTCCTAAAGGTAGCCTCACACCTCGGGAATTTGGTCCACGGATTTTTTCCCCATGCATTTTTGCATATGCGATGTTTTCGGGATTTAGGAACGGAAAATCAAAATCCCGGCCCCATTTAAAATGCACGGGGATCAAAATCCGGCGGAAAATTTTCCCGAGGTGTAAGGTAGCCTTAAGTGCCGCTCTTATGTCTCGCCGCGTAATCGAGTAAAGTGTTTTGGTGAATAATAAGTTAGCCTGGTGGATAGCCCACGGGACCAGGTTAAACTACAATTTATTTTGAAAGTTCAAACTTTAAATGTGGTTCTTTTGAGAATAGCTTTAATAGAAATCATTGTGGATTATGATTCTTGTTAGATTTTGCGATTAAAAATACGCAGAAGAAAAAACATCGAAGAGTTCGATGTTTTTCAATTGAGTTTATTTCTTTTGTCTCTGTCTTAATGTCCCGTGTAGAACAATTGTATTACATCATTCTAATGTTCAATTTAAAGTTATTATACAACGACACTTCAAAACGCGGTTGATCTTAAATCATAAAGAAATTTTAAATAAATCGAGCTACGCAGAGTTCGATGGTTCAGGATGAGTGACGGGGGTATTGGAACCGTCAGTTCCGTCATTACTTATGGGCTTCTCCACAATTTCAAAATATTGGGATTAAAGCCTAAACTAAATAGACCTCAACGTAATTAACGTGAATTCAACACCGAAAATGTTCGCCATTTGTTGGTGATTTCAGAACGAAGTAGTAGTGCGCGCGTGTGTAGTTCTTTAGTAAAATTGAGGTTAGAAAGACGAAACTCGAGTTGTTCGAGAACAGTTGCCGAGGGAAGTAGATTATTTCTTTTGTCTCTGTCTTATTGTCTCAAGTGCTACAAGAAATGTGGCACCTCGGTACATATAAACTTGCACAAAATACGATTAGAAACAAGCATTATCCAGTGGGTTGGGTTGAATTGTCAGTTAGTTGATCAGCTCCCTTGTTGGAAGGAGGAAAAAGGTTCGGTTTGCTGTCCAAATATTTGACAGCTTTGTTTCACAGACACAGTTTTGCGAAGATCAAACTTAGCGCTAAGGTAACCATTAACGAGAGCAAGCGTGGAAAAGATAAATTTATTGTGCCTACTTTGTGATTTGGGCGTACATTGTTTTGTAAACAAATCTTTTTTGTTTATTCCGTAGAATGTTAAGCCACGCAGAATGGGTAAATTTCCGTACGTTTTGGCAGTTTACCCATGGAAAAACTGTCAAAACGAACGCAAACGTATCCATTGTGCTTGGTCCAATCAATTGACCTGAAAAATTTCGAGGACCAATTCAAGGACCAACAGTTTGATGATGTTACATTGGAAGGATACAAGAACGCAAAGCCAACAATCCTGATCGGGATAGACAACACGCACCTGTTACTACCATTGGAATGGCGCGGCGGAAAAGGATCATACGCAATAAAAACCAAATTAGGTTGGACATTGCTTGGAAGCATAACATCATCCACTGACGAACCCATTTATTCAATGGTTGTAGATTCAAGCAATCTAGACGATATGCTCCGAAACTATTTTTCAATTGAGGATTTCGGAGTTAAACCTGTAGTAACCCTGCCCCAGTCGAATAAAGAGAAACGTGCCATTGAGATAGTCAATCGCACTATGAAATATAAAGATGGACGGTATGAGATAGGCCTTCTGTGGAAACAAGAAACTTTCAGATTTCCGAATACCTATCACTATGCATTGAAGAGAGTATCATCAATGGAAAATGGACTTATGAAAAACGCGGATCTCAAAAACTGGGCAATCAACACTTTCAAGGATTATGAGAAGAAAGGTTACATCAGGAAACTCACCGATGCTGAGCTAAGAGAAACACATCCTCGGACCTTCTATTTGCCGCACTTCATAGTGATTAACGCGAACAAGCCAAAACCGCGATTAGTATTTGATGCAACCGCAAAGATTCAAGGAACATCTCTAAATTCGACATTACTTAGCGGACCAGATGCAACTAGTTCGCTATTCGGAGTATTAATTCGTTTTCGTGAAGGACAATATGCTGTGAGTGGAGACATAGCAGAAAAGCTCAACGAATTTTATGGCGCGAATGCAACACCGAAAAGGAACCAACAGTATACGTCATGCAAGTTATGACATTTGGTTCCACCTGCTTGCCTTCATGTGCTCAAGCCGTTAAGAATTTCAATGCAAGTAAATTCTCGGAAAAATATCAAAAGCAGCAATAGTGGATCAACATTGTTGTATCGTGTTAAAGGCAAAGTCTGTTTATCCGCAAATGGCCTGCGTTCCAGATTCGAGATTGAACATCTATGCACCACCGTTTACCAAAATACAGGAGTGGATTATTTTGGTCCTTTCCAAGTACAAGTGCGACGTTCTACGGAAAAGAGATGGGGAGTTATATTCACATGTATGACATGCAGAGCGGTACACATCGAACTTGCGGAGAGACTCGATACCGATGCCTTCTTCGCATGGTTTCGAAACTTCCAAAATCGGCGCGGGAAAATCTCCCGTATGTACAGTGACAACGGGACAAATTTCGTTGGTGCAGAACGAGAGCTGAAGGAATTAGTCGCGGAAATTGATCATCGAATGGGAAGAGGAACTGCCGCTTCACTTGATGTACATTGGACTTTCAACCCTCCCGCCGCTCCTAGGAGCGGAGTGTGGGAACGATTGATACGAATAATAAAAAACTGTCTGTACGAAATGTTAAAAGCCTACAAGAACACTCAAGAACGCCGGACGTTCTAAGATCCGCCCTTATTAAAGCGGAATTCTTTTTGAATTCTAGGCCACTGACATACATTCCAGTAGAGAACATTACTGATGAAGTCTTAACCCCATTCCACTTCTTGATTGGTAGAGCCGGAAATTACCCTGAAATTCGAAGGGCAGAGATCGATATCGTCAATGACAGTTTGCAAAAGTTACGTTATGCGTTCCCTGAAGATAAGGGGGCAAAACCCAAAGACAAAGTGGTGCAAAACCCAGACCCAGACGGTGGTGGATAAAGTGGTGCAAACCCAAACCCAGACGGCACCATCGAACACTTTGGACAGAGTTGAAATTGTAGAAGAAGCCCCAATTTAAACCTACGTACCCCATTATAAATAATTTGAATAACCATTAAGGTATAAATCAATTACTAGATTTACAGGGGCAAGGATGTTAAAAATAGTTTGAACATTTTATTCAAATTTCATTTTGAAAGTTGAACCAACCCAATGTTCATATTATCAGAACCTTACATGGCTTGGCTTTCATGCGCGGTCGTTACCAAATCGATCGGATTGAAACATTTTTCTCAACCCTCTTACCTATCAAGACTATTAATTTAGCATAAAATACATTGCAAAACTCAAACCGATTTTGTGGTCATTGGACATTTGCTTGATAATAGAAATTGCAGTTACCGAGTTTTCGAATATTGGCACCGTTGAAAAAAGGACGGTAAAAGAAATTTTTTTTTATCAAACATCTAGCCCTTGAAGGATCCTATGACGTTAAGGCGTTATCAATTTTGGTTGTGCTCAACTGTTAAGTTGTTCAAAGCAGAAGCTTATCTGGTCGGCACAAAGAATGCGGAAGTCTGGGATTTCCCAAACTAAGGTTTGGAAGTGTCATTTCGGTGTCATGGGACTAATTTGCTAATAACTATTTTCACAAGTTATTTATAATTGTGTTTACTTATCAAACATGTGAAGGATCCTATAACTTTTTCCAACAGATCATAGCTCTAAATGTTAAATCTTCGGCGTCAGAGTCGAATTAGTGTCAAATGACATTAATGTCATGACATTCCGTGACATTTGAAACTTCGGTATCAGAGTCGAATTAGTGTCAAACGACATTATTGTCATGACATTCCGTGACATTTTTATGATATTGCTCTTATGCATCACACTTTGCATTTAGACCAATGATCTGTTAAAAAACAGTCATAGGACCCTTAAGCGTTACATGTCCATCGAAAAATTCGAATAGTAAACAACTTTTGAAAATAAAACACTTTTTAGCAAATTGGTAAAAGCAATCCCATGACTTGTTTGTAACATTTCCCAACACTTCCAAACCAGGGAATCTTCCTCTATCGACTGGAGATTCCAGAACGGAATAGAAGTGCGCGCGTGTGTAAATCTCGATTTGTTCGAGAACAGTTGTCGAGGGAAGTAGATTATTTCTTTTGTCTCTGTCTTATTGTCCCAAGTGCTACAAGAAAAGTGGCATCTCTGGCATCTTATCACAGGAAAATCGTCAAAAATTCCACAACAAAAAAACATCCGAATTTCAGCAAATAATTCTTCCGAATTTTCACAAGAAATTCATCTAAATTTCCACGAAGTTCCATCTGATTTTCCAAAAGAAATTTATCCGACTTTCCACAAGAAATTCATCTGAATTTTCACAAGAAATTCATCCTAATTTCTACAGGAAATCCATAGAAAATCAAATTAAAATTAGATTGAAATTTATTTGGATTCTGGACAAATGGCGACCGTGAAGCCAGCATCAGAACCCAAATCAGACTTAATCAAAAGTGTTGGGTAGATTTGACGTGGGCATGAATCGAACATTTTGCTCCCAGCAACGGGGCTTGGTTTGTTCAAGTTTACTTTTTTTTTAGCTTATCAAACAAAATAAAGCACCCCCGACTAAAGAAAAAAAAAGTAGTGTAGCATACTAGCATATCATGTCAGGAAAATCCAACAATCAGCAATAAGGATAAACCCATTAGCATAAATTATCGAATACCTAATTAGCTACCATTATCTTGTCATTGTCATTTGTCTACGAAAAGTACTCTTTACGGTTTTACCTAAAACAAACCCACTAACGGGTTTTGCCCAAAACATCACATTATAAACATCAACAATAAACGCCTTAACCTTAAGCACACTTCCAATGTCAGACACCACACCGTTATATTATTATTTTACCTACTCACGTGTTTGGGTCACGTACCTGAACGCAAGAAGACAATTGTAAACTAGTATTTAAGAAAGATACAATAAAGATACGACGTTCATTCTTACTCAAGTCAAATCCAGACGGACATGCTGTCCGATGTATTGTGAATCTGTTCAAGTTATCACCACCCGTGCAGGAGCACACCTAATGGCGAACCGTGACTCTAATCGGCGATCTAGCCTTTGCTGTTTGTACAAAGTGTCTAAGTAGCTCAGTGCGATCCGGACTTATAATCGGCAACCTATAGTTATCAGCGGAAAATTAGTGAAATCAAAGCCTGAAAATGTGGTTCGGTGACACGATAATCAACCATAATGAGAACACCATCGAAGTGCGAGTGATAGCGGGCACGTTTGTTATTATGCTAGGCGTACTGGTCGCTTACATGTGTATACGCGCCCACAATAAGTTCACAAGTGCGAAAATCCGACAAGCCGCCCAGGCGGAGATCCAATTAAATAACATACGCACACAGTGAGAACAAAAGTGCACACGCAGAAAAACGAACTAATGATAAAACTCGCGTGCGGCGTAAGGGGCTGTTGGCCCATAATAGTGACGACGACAACAGAGGGCAGTACGTCCACTCATTTAGTGGAAACTACCGAAAGTGAGGAATACTTACAAGTGCCAATGGAACAATTTAACATCAATGAAAACGTTATGTACTTAGCAATAATCGCCACGTTAGCGATAGCGGTGATAGTGCTTACAATCATCATTGCGCTATACAAACACAAACAACAAAAAGAAGAAAAGTGAACAAGCAAAACTGATCAAAATAATCATAGCGACAGCGCAAGCCAGCGCGGTGAAGGATAGTGAAATGCAATAAGTCAGCCGTAGTTAGCAACATCCAATCATCACAACAAGGGCGAACGGTCGAAGCCAGACCACCCTACGAGACGCTACAACGAGTGCGGAGACATCACACATTGTCAGGGCGAACGGTCAAACCTGACCACCCTGAAGACTGCCGGTGCCAGCAACCGTGGTAGCAGTAATACCGTTATACGAAGTAGTGAAAAACATACAGGTATGAAAAAAAAAGTGCTAGAATATATTTATAATTCATATGATAAGCAATGATGGACTAGTGTAATGTGGAAAAACAATACTAAAATTCTTTCAACGACAATTAAAAATTTGTTATAAATGTAAAATCCTTTTTATTTGAAACTAAATGAATAGACTGAGAACGATCGATGAGTACGTTAGAAGGGAACATACAAATTTGTTGAAGAATATAAAACGTCCTCGGTCTCTACAGGGAATACTAGAAAAGGGCGAAATACTCAAAGATTTTTTAAATGAATATAAATCGGTCTTAAACAAAAACAGGCGTTGTCTTTCGGATACACAGTGGAACGACGAAGTGAAAATTTACCAAGCGTTAAAGGCTCGATACATGGAATGTACTAAAATCTTAGAAAATACACAAATTTTGAAAAATACGCAAATTTCCACTCCGTCCAAACCTACTCTAAAGTCTGTAGCAAACTCGATAATTTTTTGTAAAGGTTAAGTGGAAACTTCAGAACGTGGGAAAATTCCCCACCGTTTCCATCACGTCTAATCCAACCCCAATTAGCAAGCAGAACCCTACCACCATTTCAATCATGCCTTCCGAGACACCTAACGAAACTTTTGACATCAAAACTGCTACAGCACTCGTGCAGCCGTACGACGGCTCTGCCGAGGGCTGGACGCATTTTTGGATGCCACTAACTTGTTAGAGGAGATAACAACAAACAATATGGTACCCAGGGCCATAAAATTCTTGAAAACACGTCTTACTGGCAAAGCCAGGCTGGGATTACCAGAAAACCTCAACACAATTGACGAACTAGCGCAAAACGTCAAACAACGATGCGCTAGCAAAATCACACCAGAACAATGTGGTGGCAAAACTGAGAGCGGTTAAGCAGAAAGGATCTGTAGAAAATTTTTGCGACGAAGTAGACACGCTTACAAACAAACTGAAGGCGGTCTACATCGAGCAGGGTATTCCCGTGCAATTAGCAAACAGCATGGCAACAAAAACGGGCGTTGAAACCCTAATTAATGGTACCAACTCCCAGGATAATAAAATTATATTGAAAGCAGGGACTTTCAATGACATAAAAGATGCGACACAAAAATGTTGGAAAATTCAAACAATAACAACCAACATGCTCAGGTACTCTCGTTCAACACACGCGATGCCAATACACATAGTAATCAAGGACAACACTCTAGGAACTACCGCGGAAACTACAGAAACCAAAGTTCCAGCAATAGAGATTCAAATTACTACCCTAGAAATTATTCGAACAACCGTTTCAGAGGCGGTCGGCCGCAACAACACCGCTCACAATTTAATCAATCACAATTCAATCAACCGCCACAACGACGGTATTACGGGTATAATAATAACCGTTTCCAGCGCGGAAGATCAAATTTCAATACGAGAAACATTTTCACAGCGAGCGCGCAGGAGCAAGCAATGCAAGTGCCAATGCCATTCAATACTCCGATGGCAGTGGTAGGAAACCAACAACAAGGAATGTTGACGATGCCACCGGGAGGCCCGGTTATGCAACCAGGTGGCTCGATGCAAAATAACGCTTTTTTAGGGCACCCGGGTCAGTTCATGACCCCACAAAATTAGTATACACAATCAACACCAGTGCAGCCAATTTTGTGACACTGTATGTCCAATCGTCCAAATGTACATTTATAGTAGACTCAGGGGCAGAAATTTCCATCATTAAACAAAGAAAATTAAGCCCCACGCAACCATTTGATTTTTGCAAAATATTTAAAGTGACAGGCATTACAGAAGGTTTTACCAATACAGTGGGCGAGGCTCAAACCTGTATAACCTTCGCTAATGGTTTAACGTTAGAACATACACTTCAGATAGTCGGGAACGACTTTCCGATATTAACCGACGGTATATTAGGTCGGCATTTTTCGTTAAATATAGATGCACCCTAGACTACGAGAACTGGTTGCTCAACTTTAGTTTCAATAATTGTTTGGTATCAGTACCAATCGAAGATAAATTTAACAACAGCATCATCATTCCAGCGAGATGCGAAGTGGTCAGAAAATTTCCAAATCTTAATGTTACAGCCGAATCAGTAGTATTATCACAGGAAATCCTCCTGGAGTGTTCTGTGCAAACACTATTGTTTCACAAAGTGCTCCATATGTAAAAATTGTAAATACCACCTTCAAACAAGTGGCTATTACACACTTTGAACCAAAAATCGACTTGTTAGATGATTACATTAAACCTAAAAACGGGAGCAATGTTCCTCAGAAGGACCGGGACACACGATTGAGTAAAATCTTTTCAGAAATTAACATGGACCAAGTCTTACCCAGCGTAAAACCAAAACTTAAAAACTTAATTAATGAATTCTCTGATGTATTTTGCTTACCTGGAGAAAAGTTGACGACCAACAATTTTTATTCACAGCATATCCCATTACAGGATACTTCACCCGTGTACATACCAAATTATAAATCCATACATTCGCAACAAGAAGAAATTCAAAGTCAGGTGAAAAAACTTCTGGATGAAGACATTATTGAACCTTCAGTGTCTTCTTACAATTCCCCAATTCTCCTAGTACCGAAAAGTCTGATGATAGTTCAAAAAAATGGAGACTTGTAGTGGACTTCAGGCAATTAAACAAAAAGGTATTAGCAGATAAATTTCCACTACCACGCATAGACACAATTTTGGACCAATTGGGAAGAGCAAAGTACTTCAGTACTCTTGATCTTATGTCAGGATTCCATCAAATCCCACTAGACCAAGAATCCAGGAAGTACACCGCATTCTCTACTTCCTCGGGTCATTTCCAGTTTAAACGATTACCTTTTGGTTTAAATATCAGTCCCAACAGTTTTCAGAGAATGATGAACATAGCAATGGCTGGACTTACTCCAGAATGTGCGTTCATCTACATTGATGATATTGTAGCTACAGGATGTTCTGCTGATCATCACCTTGATAACTTACGAAAAACATTTGAGCGTTTAAGGCATTACAATTTAAAACTTAATGCCAGCAAATGTAAATTTCTTCGGACTGAGGTTACCTATCTCGGTCATAAAATTACCGATAAAGGAATACTTCCAGATGACTCCAAATTCGATGTATTGAAAAATTTTCCTAGACCCACGAATGCTGAAGAGGCACGCAGATTTGTAGCATTCTGCAATTACTACAGGAAGTTTGTGCCAAACTTCGCGCACATTGCCAAACCATTAAACGAATTACAAAAGAAAGGTTCAACATTTCAATGGACCAAGGCCCATGAAGAAGGTTTCCAGAAACTCAAACAATATCTAATGTCACCCCAAATTTTACGCTACCCAGATTTTTCAAAGAAATTTATTGTCACTACAGACGCGTCAGATATAGCATGTGGTGCAGTACTCTCCCAAATGTACGAAGATGGAGATTTCCCAGTTGCTTTTGCAAGCAAAAGTTTCACACCCAGTGAACGTAATAAACGAAGAATCGAAAAAGAGTTAACAGCAATCCATTGGGCAGTTAACAACTGCACACCGTAGTGGTCCGGAAGAAGGGTCTTGGTTAGAACCGACCATCGGCCTCTGGTATACCTATTCACTATGAACAATCCTGCGTCAAAACTCACTAGGATGAGAGTTGATTTAGAAGATTTTAATTTCGATATCGAGTTCGTAGCGGGAAAAGCAAACGTTTGTGCGGACGCGCTCTCACGTATTGTAATTCCTACTACTTCAGAACAACTTAAAAGTCTAAGTGTTCTTGTGGTTAACACAAGAGCCATGACAAAGAAGAAAGAAACATTAAAAATACCCACGGATTCACAGGAAGCTAACAGTGAGACTGATCACCTCACAGCTTGGCAAACTGAGAACCCTTCTCAGACCAATAAACTCCTTAAACTCGATGGTAGCGTGCACAACAATCGGTTAAGGATGTCCATTTTAATCATAATTATAGAAAGATGCTAGGAACAGTTAACGTAACATTCACGCGCGAAAATGGAAGTCAAGCTTTAGAGTTTGCTCTTCTAGAAATATCGAAATATATGAAGCATTACAAGAGAGATAAGCTAGCACTCTCAACGGAAAACGAAATATTTAATTTTATCTCGCTCCATACACTCAAGGAAATCGCAAACAATGCCATTTCCACGTACGAGATAATACTTTATAAACCCCAGACGTTTATAGAAAATGAAGAGGATATCAATGAAATACTAACACATTATCACATGACACCTACGGGAGGTCATATAGGCCAACATCGGCTATATTTAAAATTGAGAGAAATATATAAGTTCAAAAACATGAAAAATTTAATATCAAACTTTGTCAGAAATTGTGAAAAATGTAAGGTGAATAAAGTAACCAGACATACTAAGCAGCCAGAAGTAGTCACTACGACTCCTTCTAGACCATTTGAAGTCCTTTCAGTAGACACTGCAGGTCCACTGACAAGAACTGATAAAGGGAACAGGTATATTTTGACAATACAATGTAATTTAACTAAATATGTGGTACTTGTACCAGTACCTACAAAGGAAGCTGCAATATTAGCCAGAGCACTAGTATACAATTTTATCCTGATCTATGGATCATTCTTGGAAATTAGAACTGACCAAGGATCAGAGTATAATAATGAGGTTATGGAACGAATTTGTAAACTATTGGAAATAAAACAAAATTTTTCGACAGCATACCACCCACAGTCAATTGGAGCACTGGGAGAAATCACAGATGTTTAAACGAATATCTGAGATGTTTCACCAATGCTCATCAAACAGATTGGGATGATTGGGTAAAATTTTATGAATTCACATTCAATACTACACCACACACCGAACATGGCTACACTCCTTATGAGTTAGTATTCGGCAAGAAAGCTAGGCTACCGCAAGATTCTAAAAATTTAAACTCAACAATTGAACCAATTTATAATCTTGATCAGTATGATGCCGAACTAAAATTTAGACTCCAAAACTCCAACCAAATAGCTAGAGATAGCTTGATTCAGAGTAAACAAAACCGACAAATTGCAGCAAATACAAATACAAACCCTATTTTATTAAGCGTAGGAGATAAAGTTTATATCACAAACGAAAATAGGAAGAAATTAGACCCTTTTACATCGGCCCATACGTAATAATTAAATCAGAAGAACCAAATTGTATAATCAAACATACGGTCACAAATAAACAGTCCAAAGTTCACAAAAATAGATTGATTAAAGCGTAAAAAGTTAGAGCGTACATCACTTCATATTGAAATTATATATATTTTTTTATTCTTTTCGAATGGTTACACCATTCTCCTAAAGGGGGGAGGTGTAGCATACTAGCATATCATGTCAGGAAAATCCAACAATCAGCAATAAGGATAAACCCATTAGCATAAATTATCGAATACCTAATTAGCTACCATTATCTTGTCATTGTCATTTGTCTACGAAAAGTACTCTTTACGGTTTTACCTAAAACAAACCCACTAACGGGTTTTGCCCAAAACATCACATTATAAACATCAACAATAAACGCCTTAACCTTAAGCACACTTCCAATGTCAGACACCACACCGTTATATTATTATTTTACCTACTCACGTGTTTGGGTCACGTACCTGAACGCAAGAAGACAATTGTAAACTAGTATTTAAGAAAGATACAATAAAGATACGACGTTCATTCTTACTCAAGTCAAATCCAGACGGACATGCTGTCCGATGTGTTGTGAATCTGTTCAAGTTATCACCACCCGTGCAGGAGCACACCTAAGTAGTCGCATCGAATTGGCAACGGAAGCCGCCAGAACGAGGGCATCGGAACCTGCTGACGACACTTGACGACGACGTTGGAGCGGACGGCAACCAACTGGAATGCGACCCAACAGTGCGACGACGGAAAAGTGCAAGTGCAAGGCTTTTGAGGTTTGATTAATTTTAGTTATTGAATAAACGTTAGTTCGATTTCGGCTCGTGAACGTGTAGGTTGTTCTTTTTTTAAAAGAAATCCCGGCGCGGAAAATTTTAACTCGCGGCCACTGGCGGGGACCATCGCCCCGTCGCTAACGTCACTACATTGGTGGCAGCGGAACGTCTTGATGATTCCATTGAAATGAGAATAGACTCCCTCGGCGACGAGTAGAACACAAAAAGTCAGATTAAAGGACATTCACGTAGAACCATGGGAACGTGAATTTAAACACGACTCTGGAATCAATGCTTGAACAGTGTCTTAAAACCGATTCCCCCGAGAGGCGCCCTGCCTCTCGGGGGCAATAAATCTCATAGTGAAATAGTCATCAACAGATGTGGTTATTCGTAGTCTGGAGTCTAAAAAGAAAACACAACGTAAGATCGTCCCACCCTGGGCGAAACACTGCCAGACATGACGAATTATTTTTACTTTTCGCTATTGCCAAGAACTGGTAAGTGAAATCCACTTAATAGATTGAAAACTCAAACCGAATTACATTTCACTAATAATCTTGGCGATTTCTGTAATAGATAATAGAGATTGCAGTGCCGTCATCGAAAAGGCGACTCCAAAATCAATGTTTGTAAGCACGCTGCCTCTCGGGGCAATAAATGTTTTAGTGAAAAAGTCATCAACAGTTGTTGTTACTCGTCGTCTGAAGTCTAAAAAGAAAACACAACGTAGGATCGTCCCACTGTGAGCGAAAAACTACTAGGCAGGGCGTGTTATTTTTACTTTTCGCTATTGCCAAGAACTGGTAAGTGATGCCAGTTCATAATAGAAATTACGGTGCTTATATTAAAATAATAGTAGATTTATATTAGAGAAGAACGAAATTCGATGTGCTTCAGCATAAATAGCAGAGAGGTCACTGTAAGTCAATTTTCTTGTGATCAAGCGTACCTGTTCCTCTAATTTGCTTCTTCCTACATCAGAGGATCTATTTCTTCTCGGATGGCATTTGACACGTAAACAATCCAAATTATTTCTATGTCAAACGACGCAAACTTCATAACATCAGAAAACAACTACTAGACACCTAACAGCAATGCTTCTAATCTACAATACAACAATTGCAATAACAAGGCACTGCCGTAATCTGGAAAAGTGACGTAACAGCCATTTTACAACATGCGTTTTTCCATTTTTCTGTTAAAGAGATCTCAATGAGTAGTACTCGTTAACACCATTTTTTTAAAATGGCGTATACGTCACTTTTTCAGATTACGGCAGGGCAGTTGTCAAAAGACTAAACGTAAATATAGTACATCCCCCCCCCCTCTCTTCCAGACCTCGCTAATACGACGACTGTCTGCATCTCGCTAATTCGGAATTTCCCGGGTTGAAAAGTATCAAAATATGCTGTCAGTTTCCAAATGCGAGTTTGTTTTGGTTCATTTGTATGGATTTGACAATCGGAGAGAGAAATCTCGATAGTCCGGACATAAATTTGTCGGATTAACGGAGATGTACTGTATGAAATTCGAATGCGCTGCACGTTGATTCAGGGGGGAGTAAGCCTGTCATCCACGAACAAATCAAGCCTACCAAAGATGTATTATCCGGGCCTCGCCGCTTGGGAAAGGCGGGCCACCCTGGGCCACCCCGCTTGGCAAGTGTAACATTTTTCGAACTGGAATCTTGTAGGATATTGGTTAACCTACACTACTACTGACTAACGAAAAAATTGTGGGATTGTTTATTTACATTTGCTCCATACTACATGCAGAGGAGGCGCGATGCACCGCATATTACCCCCCTGCGTTGATTGCCTTTTTAGCACAACCAAGCCAACAGCTGTTCAACAACTTGAATTCGTTAAAAATGACACTTAACATGTTTGCAATTAGGGTCTCGCCGATATTTCTCACCAACACGAACGCAGGTTCGTGGTTGCAAACAATCCCATTTGATTTCGCCGTGACAGCTGCTCGTGGTTGCAAACAAACCGAGTAATAGTGTGAGTGAAATGTGCGTGTACGTACACAATTGCTGAAAGCCTAATTATCGAACGTTAAAGACGGCTTGTCTTGCTCGGAATCCAAACTAATATCACTCGCGTTTCCAATAGAGCTTGCTGACGTTTAATCATCTTTCTTTTTCAAACGCACCGGCAGCATAGCATTTGTTTTCATCAAGAAACGTTTCCCGATGAAAACAAATCCTATCTTGGCTGTGCACTTGAAAGAGAAAGATGATTTAACGTCAGCAACCCTTATGGCACACCACTCAATACGAAAGCAACTGTCATTTTTTTATTCCACGCATACTGCAACGCAACAAAGCAGAAATAATGAAAACGACAGTTGTGCGTTGCTTCCGTATTGAGTAATGTGCTCTTGAAAACGTGAGTAGATTTGAATTCGAATTCCGGTAGGCTTGTCTTAAACTGTTTATATCTTTTAGCAGGTGGTGGCTCAAATAAAACATTGGATAAAACTGGAATATTGTAAATTAAAAAAAAACGGACCCAAAGTGTAAGGTGCGAGTGATTCAGTTTAACTTCTAAACAATGATTAATTTGAAAAAAAAAATAGAGATTCGTACCTAAAGTAACTCGGTAAGAAATCTGACTAGGACGTAATATTTTCAACGTCTTGATGTTCTCACTAGAGCTCTTCTAACATCGATTGAAATTGTTCACTTACTGCTATGAAAAGATCATCCAAAAACTCCTAATTACTTATAGCAATCCTACCGTTTCAGTTCATTCGATCATCACTTTCACTCCAGTTGAAAGTGCGCCAATGAAGCCGCCCCCCTTACTAACCCCTTCACTTCCCTAAACTCATCTTGTATTGTACGTACCGTTGGTCGCATCCTGGAGTTCCTCCATCAGCGAAACCGCGTGGTACCGTTGGGCGCCATTCTGTCGCACCACCGCATTCAACCGGTTCATCTCGGACCGGAGCGATGCCACGCAGTCCTGCAGCGGCTGAATGGCGGACCGATCCCGCTGCCGCGCACAGTCCTCCACCAATGCCTTCAGCGTGCGTTCGTCGTACGCCGGTGGAGTCGTTCCCGCCGGCCCTTCGGAAACCGTCGATGAAACGTTGACACTGTCCGGTTGGCTGTCCGAGTTGAAATTCTAAAACGAAGCGAAATAACCCTCAATGCAAACCATCGATTGTGCCACCCATACCCGCACTCACCTTATCGCTACCTTCCATCAGCTGAGCCATGCCGGCCCGCAGTGCCACCACCTCATCACGTAGTTCCTGTTTTTCCTGCTTTTCCACCAGAATCTCATCTCTCAGCGCTTGCAAATCGTCGAAGAAACGTTGCCGCGAATCGGACAATATCCGTTCGGATTCCTCGAACAGTTGCAGCCTCTCCCGTGCGGTCTCCAGCTGCACATCTCGTACCTGCATTTGCTGCAGCAGGAAATCAATTTCCTTCCGCAACTTCTCTTCCACCATCCGCTGCTCGTTCAATGTGCTTTGCATCGAGTTTCTCTCCGCACTAAGATCGGTTATCACGCTGTGCGAATCTTCCACCTGGATACTTTTCACCGTCAACTCCGAACGGATCTCATCCGACTCCAGTCGCTGCAATTCGTTCGATAACTTTAAATTTTCAATCACCGTACTCTTCTCGTCCGAAGTTGACAACGAATGCCTAAGTTCATCCTCAAGCTGAGAAATCTTCCTTTCGCTGATTTGAAGCAGCTCCTTCAGGCGTTTGTTCTCCTTATCCGTGACCTGTTTATCATGAAGATCCACGAACATCCGTTTGAATGCGGTCCATATGTCTTCGTCCACCTTCAGAAGGCAATTGTTTTCCATGGCACACACAAGTCGAGTCTTTTCACTCTTCAGCTGATGACATTCCGCCGCCATCGCTTCCAAATCGCTCTCCAACAGCATATTCTTTTCCCGAACTCCCGCCATCTCACATTTCAGCGAATTCATTTTGCTAACATCTTTCTCCAAAGCCTCCACCTGCTGTTCTGCGACCTTCCTAGCTCGACTATGTTCCTTGACCTTCTTGAACAGCGTTCGATTGTTCAACTCGTACCGTTTGAGCTTTTGACGATGTTCATTCTCGACCACCTTCAGCAGTATCTTGAGCTCCTTTGTGTCGTCCTCTGGAATCGCATTCCCGTGCTTTGGACACACGTTACCATCTTTACCATCCTTACCCCTCGATTCGCTACTGCTACTACTCGCGCACGTGCTTCCTTCTGCGCTGCTACTGCTACTTCCACTTATGTCCAATCTCGCCTCTTCATCCTGCACAATCTTCTCCTGTAAATCGGAAATCTCCCGACGCAGTTTCTGGACCAGTTCTTCACTCTTACGAAACTTTTCGTCGTGCTCAGCATACTGACCCAATTTCAGCTCAAGGTCCAAATTTCTCGACTGGATTCTGTGGAAATTATCCAGCAATTGCTCGTACATGGCACGCGCCTGCGATTCACTCAACCTCATCGAGCTCTCCAGTTCCATCTTGTGCTTCGTCAGATCCTGGCAGTGATTGTTCGCACGGATCAACTCCTGCCGTAGATTCCCAAGTTCGAATTCCTTCACACCGAGTGCCCTTCGCGTATTTTCAAAGTTTATCGATAAAACTTTCAACTGCGCTCCCAGATGCGCAATGCTGACATCTAGGTCTCGTTTGACGAAACTTTGCCGCGCGATTGTCGCCTGCAGTTCGGTGTTCTTCTCGGCCGTTCTCCGCTTGTCATTTCTCAGCTGGTTGATGTCGCACTCCAACGAAGTGACCCGGCTCAGAATTTCCGCTTCTTTGTTTTTATACGACAGAATGAGTGCCTCCTGATTGGAAAGTGTGCTCTGCAGCAGCTCAACATTCGACCGCAAGTGATTGTTTTCACGCTCATGATTTTTGTTCGACTCGAGAAGCGATTGAATGTTATCCGAAGCATCATTTAACTTGCGAACATGCTCTTGTGTTATCAAATCGGATACTTTCTCTGATCGGCGAGACGCTTCAATGGATTCGAGCCGCGCCAACAGATGCGACTTCTCAGATACCGCATTCCGTTCGACTTGCTCCGCACTGCGTATCACTTGCTGCAGTTCTACTTTCAACCGCTCGCCACGAGCCCTCTCCAGACATATTCGATTGTCAAATGATAGGTTAGCGTCTCGCAAGTTGGCATTCACATTTTGGCACACATGCAATTCGTTTTTAAACCAAGCTTCGGAAGCTTTTGTTGAGCTTAATTCACTTCGTACTTCTAGAAGCATTTTTTCCAGCTTCCTAACCTCCAATGAGAGGTTTTCTTTATCACAGTAAAGTTCCGCGATCTTCTCTTTAAGGATTCCGTTTGCTTGTTCCTTGCAATCCAATTGGATTCTAACCTGATCGATCTCGGATCTCACCTTATAAATTTCCAAAGCGTGTTCGTTACCGCCTAGGGAGCAAACCGCCGCCTGCAGCTGCTGTTTTAAGCCATCTACCTCTTGCTGCAGTGCTATTTTCTCGTCTACTGTACGCTGATATTTTTTATTCCACTGCAACTCCACCTCGTTGCGGATTTCATTCCATTTGTATTTGTACGTCAGCAGCTCCGTCTTGGCTTGATACAGCTCGGTGTTTAACTGCACAAACCTCTGATGAAGCTCTTGTTGGCCTCCGGGACTGCCTGCAGTCACCGCTTTTCCTTTGTTGGAACTTTCCGAAAACGAAAAGTTACCTGAATCAAAATTCCCGATGCTCTCATTTTGAAATACATTCGAGATTTGATCTTCTTCTTCGTGTGTCACAGTCATCGCTTCAGACAACAGACTTTCGGCACCGCTGCTCCGACCGTGGCTCTCCGTGAGCAACCGATGCCAGCTTGGTCCCCCATCCTGTACGGATCGGGACGCATCGCCCATGGGATGATCCGGTTCGGACATTACGCCCGGACCGTTCCGAACTCCCAGAGTCTTACACACATATACTCACATGACTGTCGCACAAGCCAAGTAGTTTGTCCTCGATTTGTCGATTCACATTTCAGCAGCAGCCATGATGGTTATTTTTAGACCATCGAAAATCACCTCCCAATGTTGAAACTAGACGCACAGAAAAATTGAAACTCACTTCCTCAATCGATTTAAAACCCATGCCACACCGATGACGCTGCATGAAAAGATGGAGAAATTAAATGGCGTCGCCCCATTCTTCCCTTTTTTTATAGACACTATCTTTTTCACTTGTGATCACTTCAAGCTTCTTGTCGGGAATGACGACGTTGCCTCCGAGTTGACTGCCAGCAAGGGAATAATCACCAACACCAATGCAGGAGCAAAGAAATTCAGACCGGCGGCATAGATGAGTGTGGATGGGTAGATGAGATTATCAAGCGTGACAGTTCAAACGAGTCGTTTACCTGGAGAGGTAGAAATTTAATAATGTATTTGAAGACATACTGATTTTTTAGATGGATATATAAAACTAATTTAAAAAAAGGAAAAAAAATATATTCTATCATTTTATAATTCCATCATTGTCCATTTTCTCAACGATTTTCTTATGAAGCCATAATTTTTGGCTAAGAAATATTTAGAAACGATTTAAGCGTTCATTCGATTTTCCAACGCACTTTATATAAATATCTGTCAAACAGTTCAAATTGAATTTCATATTGATTGAATAAAATGACAAAAATATATTTTCTTTAATTACGAGGCCCTTTGGTCTCTTTAGTATTCTCATGAAAATAATAAATTGCACTTACCTGCCATGAACTTGCCATTTAACCATAGGATCCTTTTTGGCATAATGCGAGATACGGAAAGGAAGAAGCTGAAGATCGCAGCAGCTGGCTTGTTACCTGTTTGCAAATGGACCGCCACAGAGGGTTCCTAAATGGAACGGAAATTTTATCTTCTTTGAACTTATTTACCTGTTTATATACCTCATACACTAAGAAGGAGTGCTATATATTCAATCAAGTTGAAAACTGAAATGGGCGGTGAGCAAAACTTAATTTTTCTCGCTAAACCTTGAAACAAGATTTACAAACAGAGGTATTAGCCGCCGCCGATAGAATTTTCGCATTGGCATGATGCAATTAAGGTACACTGGGGGAAGTGGAAAAAGGGGGTAAGTGTAAAAATCGGGTCGAAAAATAGGAATTGTACATACTTTACAGTTTTTACCATACCATAACATTGGGCAAGAATATAATTTGATGCCCACACTAATACTTTATTAAAATTTGTATAGTACATACACTAACACGGTTAACGCTTGAACTGTAATTTTAGGTTTCGCGAAAAGTTGATTTTTGAATTCATAAAATCAATTCTTAATTGCACCAGTTGTGCTTTTTTCAAGTGAATTTATATGACAGGTGACCATTATAATACAATTAAACTAATTTCATTCAATTGGTGGTGGTTTGTACCAAGGGTTGTAGAACAAAAGGTCGAAGGTCAAAAGGTCGAAGGACAAAAGGTCGAAGGTCAAAAGGTCGAAAGGACAAAAGGTCGAAGGGTCAAAAGGTCGAAGGGACAAAAGGTCGAAACAAAAAATCTGAGACAAAAGGTCGAAGGGTCAAAAGGTCGAAAGGACAAAAGGTCGAAAGGACAAAAGGTCGAAGGGGGTTGTAGGACAAAAGGTCGAAGGCCAAAATGTCGGAAGGTCAAAAGGTCGAAGGGTCAAAAGGTCGAAGGGTTGTAGGACAAAAGGTCGAAGGTCAAAAGGTCGAAAGATCTTTCTTTTGTGCTTCTCTCTTTCTTTTTTCTTCCTTCTTTCATCCTTCTTTTCTCCTTTCTTCTTCCTTTCTTCGTCTTTTCTTCCTTTTTCCTCTTTATTTTTTCCTACTTTTTCCATCTTTCTATTTTCTTTTTTTCTTTTTTCTTCCTTCCTTTCTTCTTTCTTTCTAATCTTCTTCCATTCTTTCTTCTACCTTTCCTTCGTTTTTTTTCTTTCTTTCTTCTTTCTTTCTTCCGTCTTTATTCCTTCTTTCCACTTTCTTTCTTCCTCCTTTTTTCCTTCTTTCTTTCTACTTTCTTTCTTCTTTTTTCCTCCTTTATTCCTTCTTTCTTCTCTCTTCCTTCTCCCTTTCTTCCTTATTTCCCCCTCCTTTCTTTCTTCTTCCTTCATGTTTCCTGTTTTTCTTCCAACTTTCTTTTTTCTTCCTTTCTTCTTTCTTTCATCCTTCTTTCTTTCTTCTTTCCTCCTTATTTCTCTCTTCTTTGTTTCTTATTTCTTCTTCCTTCCAACTTTCTTCCTTATTTCTCTCTCCTTTGTTCCTTTTCTTCAATCTTTCTTCTCTTTTCCTGTTACTTGCTTCCTCCTTTTTTCTTTTGTTTTGCTTCATTGTGTCTTCTCTTCTTCTTCCTTCCTCCCTGCTTCCTTCCTTCTTCTATTTTCTTTTTTCTTTCTTCTTTTTTTCCTTCTTCCATCTTCCTTCTTTCTTTCTTTGTTTTTTTCCTCTTCTGTTATTTTTCTTTCTTACTATATATGTTTCCTCCTTTCTTCTTTCTTCCTTTTCACTTCTTATTTACATCTCACTTCTTACTTCTCACTTTTCACTTTTCACTTCTCACTTCTCATTTATTTATGCTCACTACTTTCATCTTGCATCTCACTTGTCACTACTCACAACTCCCATCTCATTCCTTGTCTTTTTGTCCTTCGATTTTTTGTCCTTCGACCTTTTGACCTTGGACGTTATGACACATATTCGACCTTTTGACCCTTCGACCTTTTGTCCATTCGACCTTTTGTCCTTCGACCTTTTGACCCTTCGACCTTTTGTCCTTTCGACCTTTTGTCCTTCGACCTTTTGACCTTCGACCTTTAGACCTTCGACCTTTTGACACATATTCGTACCAAGAAAGCAAATCATTCTAAGATTTTACACTTATCCCAGGTATCATACACTGCGGGGGAAGTGGATAATGTTCTAATTACGCAATTTTTTTCTTCCCTCTAGGGTTTATTTCGATAGCTGTGAATCTTAATATGTTCCTTCTTTGTTATCATTGTGATTCCAGTGGTGATTGAACTAATATAAATGAGAAAATGCCTGATTAATCCACCTATCGGTATTGATGCCTTTCACATGTTTTACATATGAAAAAAATGTACAAGAAAGTTAAAAATAGCACTGATAGGTAAATATATTGTATAATTCACATTAATTTTTATTCATAACAAGTTTCGCCGTTGAATGCAATTTTTTGCGAACAAATTGGTTAAGGACAAGTGCTTAAGAATAGCTAATAATTTTGTACGTGCTTTGCGCACACACATACATACAAATACGCACATACAGACATCATCTCAATTCGTTAAACTGAATTGATTAGTTTAAAACCCTGTAAGTCCCATTTTTCCTTGAAAAAGTTCATCTTTGGGGCGAACATATAGATTTACGTACACTTAGTGTTCGAGAAGGCAAAACCAGCCATCCCCTAGCTATTACGAGAATTCCTTGAGGATCTATTCCATTAAGGTAATGAAATTATTCCACAAAAGATACTCAGAGCAATTCTCATATTGATTTTAGTTATATGTAACTACTCATCACTATTGAAGGTCAAGGTAACATGGATTTTCCACTTACCCCATCCCACTAGGGTAAGTGGAAAAACAACTCCTAATTTTAAAATCTATTTCCATAAATTTCAAGCGACCAAAATTGTATGAATTATCGCACAGTTGATGCAAAATTGACTTTTTTCGATAGCCCATTTTGATTGAACGCATTTAGATCATTTAAACTGGTTTTGCATTAATTCAAACATGCATTATCGATTTTTCCTTTTCCACTTCCCCCAGTGTACCTTATACTAATGACACACTGGTGGTATTCGTACCATGGTACAAGTTGTACCACTAGTGTGTCACCTTGTACCATGCTGGTACAACGTGGAAAACCATGGTACAATATGTACTAGGGTATATAACCGTGGTACTTGTACCATCAGTGTGTCTTTAGTATTAACCCTTAAAAGGCCGGGACGACAGTCACCTCCTTCAAAGTGCTCGTTCTCAGTAAAGCGTTGACCGAATTTCATGACCCCGGACTTTTCTCAAAGGGGATTAGTAGAGCTTTCTGTTGACCTAGGTGCCGCTCCGTTAGACCCTTCCCTGCTTTCTTGAGTTTCGAAAATGTGTTTTTTCCTTATTTTTATTCTATTATGGCCAAATTTCTTCAGTAATCAAGTGCAATAAAGTTCTGGCATCATGAAATATATCAAGTAGAAGTGATTTTGAACGTTTCCAAGTTATCTGATTACTGTAATTACCGATTTTGAAAGCCATTTCCCTGATCTACGAGTTAGGCTCATATTTCTTAAAATCTGATCACGAAAAATTGTAGACATATATGCAATCAATTTTATGTGTTGACATTCCAGTTCATCCAAAATATTCGTGAGTTCAGGTATTAAATTCTATCATAGAAGCGAAAGGTAATGTGCAGATAAAAATACTCAGAGTACATCCTACTCCGTTCAAAGCTAATACATAACTCATGGGAAAATTTTCTGCGTGCCTCATAGTGACATTCTAGAATGCGCGAAATGTTCTGAATTTCAGCTCGTACGACCTACGCAACAACGGCCTCCAAAATATTTGAGCTATCTAATCCCGTCGCAACAGACCCTTTGATACCTGCCAAAAAATGTTATACCGATCTGTATTTCAATACAATGAAGACCATCCACAACGTTCTTGAGTTCATGTCACAAGATCTACAATCAAAAAGAAGCGCAATGTGTGTTTCAAATCAAGTTCAGGACTCTTGCTTAGTTCAAAGAAATGAAATAACTCAGGGGAAATTTTTCTGCGTGCCCCATAATGAAATTCTAGAATGCGCGAAATGTTCTGAAATTCGGCTCGTAAGACCTATGCAATAACGGCCTCCAAAATGTTTTCGGCAGCTATTGAAACCCTTCCCAACGGATCCTTGGATACCTGCCAAGAAACGTTATACCGATCTTCCTGCATATCAATACACTCAAGGCCACCCAAAACGTTCTTGAGTTCAGGTCGTCAGATATACAATCAAGTAGAAGCGCAATGCTTGTTTCAAATCAAGCTCAGTTCAAAGAATTCAAATGAATTCACAGTGGGCGCAGCAAGCCAAAAACGTGCGTTTTTTTATTTGCGTGCCAACTGTTCATTTTACATAGGTGGTGTCTTCGGAAGCAAATTTTACCAAAAAATAAGCTTTTTTTTTGGAAGATTAGGGTGACCAAAATATTCGCCTGTTAGGGTGATAGGGTAAAAGACCCAATAGTTGAGGAACTAAGCACGTTCCAACACTAATTTTTCGATAACTTCTAATCTATATTCCATTTCCCTTACCTTGAGAGTGCATCCGAAAGCTCATTATTTCAATTTTATTCACAGCGTGTCATAATTGTACCAAAATCCTTTTTTGTTACCTGAAATCAATCCTCCAATTATTGGTGCAGTGTTCCAATAGTTGCGGTATTTTGTTATTCGTGTTCCAATAGTTGCGAATCCCATATATGGTTTTATATGGGATTCGCAACTATTGGAACACTACCGCAACTATTGGCAAGGGAGAAAAAAAAAGAAGCATTTTAAAGATACTTTACCAGTTTAAATGGAATTCCAATGTGGTTTTTGTCTCTATCGTGTTATGACAGGTCAACTAATTGACTTGCAATGTGGCCTACTGCGTTTAATTTGTTGATTCCCTGCAAAACTATAGGAACACCCACGACTATCAAAACTTTTACCCTACATTTTTTTTTTCATTTTCGTTCAAAAAAATTGAGCCGCTACAAGAGTGATAGACCTTGTAAATTCTAATTCAACGCGGCAATGAGCTTATTATCGTTCAAATGATTACAATATTGATGGAAATGTGAGCAGAGCATCAGGACTTTGAGAAGAATAAAATCAAGCTAATTGATATGCCAAATCTTTACTGTTATAATAGAAGCAACTTGTGACTCAAGCTTATATAATCACGCTAAAACACTATGATAAATTCACCTAGCGGTGTTGATGCCTTTTACGTGTAATTTTATAGGAAACAGATATCCTTTCCTTTTAATGTACGAAAAAGGGGAATGACGGCTTTGGCAGGTTTTGTTCTATTATTGGCAGGGGGGTTTTTTATGACTGATTATGCTCAAATTTGGCCTAAACATTCTTTGCATATCAAAGTATATTGTGGCCAAATTTCATAAAGTTTGGTCGACAAAAACCCCCCTGCCAATAATAGAACAAAATCTGCCAAAGCCGTCTTTCCCCCTACTTAAAAGCAATAAGGCATTTTATGAGACAGATCGAAACAGCTGTTTTTCTCGTGTTTATCTACTTTGACAATTAGTGGGAGCCCGTTTGTTTGGTAATTTCGCGATGAACATTTCGATGGGTCCCATCATCAATTCTACCTGTTTTACTTTCCGGCTACCAGGGTTTTAGAACAAAGTTTTTCATATGATTCTTAAGACGTGTCGTTAGATTATTCATACCAATGCATTCTAAGCATGAAATGCTGAAGCAAACACGAATGAAAAGTAAAACGTTACAAATATTATTTTGCGTTCGGACCTAATGGAATGTTCACGCAGAATCATACCAAAACAAAACATTAAAAGTAAATAATCGGGCCACCGCGAAACGTCTCATAAAATGCCTTATAGAAAGTCTAAAGTACAGGCCTGGTAGCGGGTCACTTTTTAGTGACTTGGTCACTTTTTTCGGGCTAGTCACTAAAAAGTCTCTTTTTTTGACCTCAAGTCACTAAAGTCACTTTTTCTCGCAAAAAGTCACTATTTTCCACTATTTTGAAACTATTGACTAAGATTTTTTTTATATTAGGCTTTATGTATCCATCAGAAGATGCTTTGTTCATGGCGGAAATGAAATTACGGACCATGGAAAAATGATCGCTCTCTAACTTCGCCAGCCATTTAACTGGCTGCTCTAATAGCTAATTGAAGGTGTTTTACGTCACAATTTATAAATTGGTATACAGTCATGCAAGCAGGAGACCTGTCGATTTCGATTTTAACTCAAACTTTATGCAGTAGGGGATGGTGGGGAGACTTGATTCTTCCCTGTTTTACCAAGAACTAAAGTAGTGTTATAGCGTATTTTTATAATAGATCCTCTAGACATATGATCGTTATGTTGCAAGTTTTTTTTCAATTGACAACCTTATTTACTGTGTTTTATTCCTCCTTAAGATGTTTTTTAGTAGCAACGCAAAATTAGAACAACTTCTCCCAATAATGACGAAATGCTATCATTTTTTCACAGCACAAATCCATAAATATGCTAAATGACCTTCATTGATAAAAATGAATAAAAATTTCAAAATCCAATAGGTTTGTAATTTCAATCATCTCCTTGTTTTATGAATCGTTTATTTTTTAACACTCAAATTGTTCGAATTCAAGAGAATATTCTTTTAAATCTTCATGAGTAAGGGAAATGACTCTCCCTTGGATTTTCTAATGTGTCTTTAAATATAATTCCAACGGATTTTTCTAACTGAATTTCCTTGTGGAATTCTTTTGTAGGGATTCGGAAAAAATCACCGTGAAATCTTCAATTTCCTGAAGAAATTTTCGGAAGAATTTCTAGAGAATCTTCAGGATAAATTCCTGATGGATTTTTCGGAGACTTTCTAAAGGAATCCCTGAAGGAATTTTCGGAGGAATTGCTGTTGGAACCAAGGATGTTAACGATCATTCAGTAATTTGCTTTCGATCATTTAGCAGTTTGTCAATAACACATTCCAGAAGCTGAATTTCAAAATATGTTGTATGGTAAACTTCTAATGCGAAGGTTTTTCTACAACATCGCCTAGAATTCAACTAATAACGGACCTAAAGCGCTAGTTACAGTAACTTAAACTAAATGATTGGAATTTTGTTATCATTTAGTCTGAGTTACTGACACTATAACTATAACTTCCTTAATAGTAGAAAACCCTTCGCACTAGAAGTCCACCATACAACATATTTTGAAATTCAGCTTCTGGAATGTGTTATTGATAAACTACTAAATGATCGAACGCAAATTACTGAATGATCGTTAACATCCTTGGTTGGAACATCCAAAGGATTTTCTAAAGGAACTTTCAGATAAATTTCTGAAAGAACTTCCGGATGAAATGCTAATGGAATTTCCGGAGGAATTACATGAGAATTTCGGAGGGATTTTCTGGAAGACTTACTGAAGGATTTTCCTGAGGACTTCCTGAAAGATTTTCCTGAGCAATTACTGAAAGGGTTCCTGAAGGAATGTCTGAAGAAACTTCCGGAGGAACTTCTGGATAACTTTTTGGAGGAACTTCCTGAGGTATTGATCAGGAATATTGCGCAGGAATTTCCGGAAGAATTACTGGGGGAATAACAGAGAAATTTCAGAGTATAGTTCAAGAGGTATTATTGTAAATCTTTCGGCAACATTCTCGGAGCATCATCCAGAGCAATTCCTGGAAGATCTGCTGGAGGAAGTCGTGAAAGAATCAAACTAAGGAATTTCTGAAGAAACGGAGAAATTTCTGGTCGAACCTTTGGAGGAGCTGCTAGAGGTACTTCCAAATGAAATTCTGGAGAAATTTTCTGAAAATCTGAAGGAATTGCTGGACGAATTCCTGGAGGAATTTCATGGGAAATTTCAGAAAGAATTATGAATTAATTAATCAGTTAAAATACTGGAAGAGTGCCCAAAAATATTTCTTGCAAAAATATCAAAGAAATTCAAGGAAGAATTCAACAAGGAACTGTAACGAGTTTAGCCTGAACTTTCTACTGAGTCTTTAACAAAATCTCTGGCGGATTATTTTTTAGGAAATTCCTCTGAATTTTTTTTCAAAAGATTCTCCGAAACAAATTAAAAATAATTAACCGTGGTCATTCTGAAAAATATCCATTTAACTCCAGAACAATTTCAATCTCTTGTCGACATTCGTAAGAATTTTCTATGGAAACTAAAGAAAATTCTCTGAGAAAATGAAAATAATTTCCTGTGAAAATTTTCGTAAAAATGTGGTACATGGAAAATTCGAAGAGACATCCCTTAACTTTCAAATGCAAATCCGGAGTACATCCCACGAAAATTTAGACAAATTTCTTGTATTCTTGAATTCGAATGAATTCTTTGTAGGTGTTCAGATGATTTTCCTGTAAGAACTTAGAAAAAAAATTGTGGAAATTAAAATGAATTTCCCGTTTAAATTTTGGGGGAATTCCTTTATTTGCCCATACTGGAATTATTATAAATTTCCAAGATTATTTGAGCTCCCAAAATAAAGAATCGATCTTTGATTTTCTTTCAGAGAACGATGAAGATAATCATCCTGAACGCGCCAGTTCTCCATTTGATTCAAAAATCGAAAAGAACATTGTTTAACTTGCAATTTAAAAATAGATAAAAAATGCTTCCTCGACATTTTCGGTCTTGTTTGACGTACGGAATAATATGATTCAAACACCGCAGGGCACTTGACTCAACCCTTTTGACAGATAAAATATGGGCCTGACGTTTTGGGCTGACGGTTCATTCATTCTGAAATGTTGCACAGCCAAAAAATTTGCCTTAATATGTCTTAAATAAAAAATATTATGTTTACTGATTTTTTACCAGAATTTTTATAACTTCGGTTCAAGTATTCCTGACCGATGCACTATCGTTTGCAAACATAAACGAGGTAGGGCTTTGGGACCCAATTCTCCTTATTTTACACGAATTAATTTTTTTAAAACGAATTTTCATTGAAATTTTTTTTCTAAAATCCACGGAAAACTCATCGAATTCTTCAAAATGTATTCTCTTTCTCGACGGGTATTCTTGGAATACCGAAAAGATCAGATGAATTATAAAGAAATTTAAAAAAATGGTTCTAGCCCAACAACTCATAGTAAAGTTCTGTCTTTTTTGTCGTTTGAAATAAATTAGATCGGTCATTGCGTTCTGATGAAATGATCGAAATACCTTTTTAGCAGACACGTCAAAAACGCCACCGCTACCAAGGAATATTTAAACGAATGCTGCCATCGGGAACTTTTTAACCAGCACATAACTAAAATGTGTTGCAGTTGTCAACCTTATCAACCGGCTAGTGTAAATGTGTTTTTACGCCCGAGACATTAGTCTATTATGTATAACTTTTGAAATATTTATATGATCTGCATATAGAAGTCACAAAATTTATAAGTTAGTAATCAAATTATATTTTCTATTCGCTGGCTTACTAATTGTTTTCATCTCTTTGTATCTTTAAATAAGAAGTATCTTTAAATATCTTTAAATAAGAAGGTAAGTCTTCAAATATTTTAAAAAGTCTTCAAAATGTCTTCATGAAATAAAAGTCTTCACAGAGATTCAAATGTCTTCAAATTGAAGACATGTCTTCAAATTAAAGACATGTCTTCAAATCTGGCATCCCTGGGTTGCACAATTGGGTGGCACGAAAAAGGGATGGAGACTGTGAAAAGTCGATGACCGGAGATGGGGTCATGAACCTTGGGGCTGATTGGTCTGGGACAAGTCGTTCACTTACCCGGCAGTTGTGAACAAGACTAGATGTGCGAAGCGCTAATAAGAAGTCTAAATACAAACAGTTTTAAGTTACCAGATTTTGAGCAGAAGGAGGAAAACCAGGACCCCGTTGTTTCACCGTGGTGTCGCTATTCCGACCGCTGTATCTACGATACGGCCCCAGTTCTCGAGGAGTCCTGGTGTCGTCCTAGAACCCCTTCGCCGGGTAGATTCCGGCACCGTTAATCGCCGAAGACCGATCCGTCAACATATCGGTAGTCTAGGACGCGCAGCTGGATCGTTAACTATCCGCCGACGAACCCTTGGTGCCACCCATGACGAGAACGTGACCAGACGTGGTCGAAGCCATCCGTAGAGACAGAGAGAGCAGAAACGCGGAGAAGGAGAGGAAGTGGTTGAGGAGTGAAGGAAGGGGCCCCGCATTGTAAGGTTAGCTAGTGGATAAGGAAGTGGGAGGAAAGTTAGAAGGAGTGTAGCCAATAAAAGCGTGAAATTAGATGAAAAGTGCTGGTAGGTTTTCCTTTATTCAAGTGCGAAAATTCCCTGTCCCGCGGTAAACTTACGAGAGTGTGCCGACCCTGGGTAGTTGATTTGGGGTCTCGGAAGTGCTCCCGGTTGGCTAGACCGGCATTTACAACTGTTGTTCCTGTCGCACTAAAAATTCAAAAAACATCCGTTTCACCTATGACAAATCGTAGAGTTCTCTGCATCTTTCTTAAGTAGGTGTTCAGCTAATCCAATGATCGAAATTTTCACTCATTCTCACGAGAAGAGAATGCTCATTCACGCAGATTTTCGCCGAGAAATAATTTTCAGAAAAGAAAAACAGGTGTTAAGAGTGATAACCATATTTCGCTCACTTCCATTGGCGTAAAAATTTGATTTGCTTGCAGACTACTCATAGTTTTGAATTGTCCTGCTTTTTAAAAATATTGAGTAAAATTTCCGTGGGGTTAAAAGAGAGGGCAATACAAATTTACTTAGTCACTTAGTAGATAAAAGTTAGCGAGTACGATTTTCGTTTCTCTTCTGAGTTCGTTCTAAGAGAAAAGAGTGGCGAGTGAAAGATGTTTTCCGCCACAAATTACGAAAAAAATATTCTCCTTCGACCCAAAAACGCCTGATTTCGTCTCATCGAACTTGTAACTGAAATTGGAAGTCACTATTTGATCACTTTTTCTGCAACTGAAAGTCACTAATTGGTCCCTTTTTTCGTCAGCTTTGGTCACTAGAGTCACTATTTTGAGTGGCTTCAGTCGCTACCAGCCCTGTTAAAGTATGTATAAGAACGATGTTAAACTCATTAATGAGAAAATGTATGAGAAATGTTTAGATATATTTTCCCACACATTAAAAAAATAATTTTGTCCTGTCAAAACGTTTACCAATATGGCTCCAAATATGTACAGAGCATCGAGCGAAATGATTAAACGATAGGGTGGCCCATGAATATATTAGAAAAATGATTTTTATACTAATTTGAGTCACCTCAATGTTTGTCAAATCAATATTTCCTCCGAATTCCTCCTAATAAAACAGAAGGCATTTGGTAGCTGAATGTCTATGCTTTCATATGGTTGTTGTTTGATCTGCCACAATTTGCCTCAATTAAAGATATGGACATAGTAAAATTGCATTATATTATATAAAATGCGGTACTTCTTCTTTTTCTTCATTGGCATTACATCCCCCACTGGGACATTGCCGCCTCGCAGCTTGTGTTCATTAAGCACTTCCACAGTTATTAACTGCGAGGTTTCTAAGCCAAGTTACCATTTCTGCATTCGTATATCATGAGGCTAACACAATGATACTTTTATACCCAGGGAAGTCGAGACAATTTCCAATCCGAACATTGTTTAGAGGAGGCTAAGGAGAACCCCACAAAATGCGGTACTTATCTTCCTGAATTTCAATACACCGATAGCCACCCAAAACGTTCTGAAGTTCTGAACGTTCTGAATTTTTTTGTGTGCCTCATACTGACATTCTCATATTCTCGAAATGTTTTGAAGTTCAGCTCGTAAGACCTATGCAGCAACACCCTCCAAAATGTTTTCGACAAGGTACCAGTTTTCCCACTTTCTTACGCCCTATCTCCTACCTCAGCTCTCTACTCTCCTACTCCTCGTTTCTTCCTGCCGTTAGTTCGGACTGCTACAAAATGGCCACTGAACACTGTCGGCTGGCTTGTAACACTGGGGATAGCTACTTGGTTGATCAGACACAGGACGGCACAGGACTAACTGGTCTTAAACCATTAGTTGTAGCAGGTTCACTAACGCTAGAGGTCATATCCTGCTGGAGTCTCCTGCGGTACTGAACGTAGTCCCGCTGAACGAGGGCCAAGCGTCAACGTTCAACTTGGGATGGACGGTGGAACCTGAATGGAGGGTTCACGAAGGGTATACTGCTAGTGACCATCAGAAAATACGTTTTATGGTCAGCTATACCCCCAACAGAACCACAAAGCGGGTCAGTAAAACTAATCTAGGATGGTGTACCTCGCAGTTCGAACCAGAAATGCTGGACGAATCACTACGGTGGGAAAATCGGACTCTAGGCCTTAGTGGTGTGGATTTATCCGATGTCCTAACATGAGCATGTGACGTTGCCAACCGGCAACCGCAAACCGGTGCACTAGACGAGCACGATAGCTGATCTTCGCAGAACCTGTCTTAGAGCTAAAAGAAGGTTGCGACGTGCTAGAACCGAAGCGGACAGGCTAGAAAGACTCCGGGTGTTCAAAACAGCGAGTAGAGCTCTGAACTACGAAATCAAATGTAGTAAGAGAGCCTGCTTTGAAGAGCTTTATAGGATGACCAATAATACTCCATTGGGGGATGCACACATGATAGTGATGGCTAGGACCAACAGTACACCTCCTGAGAAATCCCCGGAGATGTTAGCCAGGATCGCCAAAGGTTTGTTCCCGAAGCGTGACTCATCGGACTGGCCCGCCACACCGTACGAGTCAGTGAACGGGGTACCGCTAGTGACTAACGATGAGCTTATTGCCGTTGCAAGAAAACTTAAGCGTAACAAGGCACCAGGGCCGGATTGTATTTCTAACCTGGTCCTTAAGCACGCGATTCTTGCCGTTCCAGATATGTTCAGGAGCTGCCAATACGTTGCCTGGACGAAGGAAACTTCCATATCCAGAAAAATATATTAAGCTCTTTTAGTGGAATGTAATCAACCGTCTAAGACGAATTAAGTACTCTCCATTTAATTCCACCAATTATTTTCGATATCTTTGCAGATACGTATTTCGACCACAACTGAAGTCGAGTCAAGTACGAGACACTGAAGACGACCACACAGTTGTGGTCGAAATACGTATCTACAAAGATATCGAAAATAATTGGTGGAATTAAATGGAGAGTACTTAATTCGTCTTAGACGGTTAACTTCCATATCGTTGGAAACGGCAGAAGTTGGTGCTATTGCCTAAGCCTGGGAAATCCCCGGGAGAGCCTTCGGCATACAGACCAATTTCCCTACTCGACACAACTGGTAAGCTGTTAGAGAGGGTGATCCTGAATACATGGCTTGACTTTAGACAGCATGCAACAGGTTGACCAAACAGTGACGAAGTGTGATGTTTTGTTGAAACTACTGTACCCGCTGTTCAACCATCGATCGGCAAATCATTTTCCCCAGCATCGAACAACTTGTTAAAGAGGCAAAATTGACGCTTGGTGATGCAGAAACGACCATATAATAAATAAAATATGAACTTACTAACACCCGTGCGGCGGCATTAGTTCTTAAGCAGATAATCCGTGTCAGGCAGCGCTCAGGTCGAAGGGCGGCTTACGGTCAGAACAAAATCAATCCTACTATTACAACAGGAGACATCGCAGTCGTAGTAGAAGCGCAAGCTACCAGAGAAAAGTTACCTCCAGTGATGAAGGCGGGAGGTAGAAAAGCAAACTTTTATTGCAACACTGTAGGGAGTAAGTGCTAGTAATGGACCCCTTAACGACTATAATTTACTTCAGTCGCTCCGCTAGAGCGAGCCTCTTGACAAATTGTAGTTCTGCTGCACCAGATGACAAGCAACAGGTACCAGCATCATGTTTCGTACATAAAACTAGCCAAAACATTAATTTTTACCAATAAAGAAAGCATTTTAAAATTATGTAGCTAGCATGCCTATTATGGCCACCCCCGGGTCCATAGTACGCAACGTCGAGATTGTTTATATACGGATTATGTTCCTTGTGCCTATAATGGACCCTTTAGCATATTTACATCTACAAAATAGTTAGTATAACTAAATTTATGTTTCCCTGTAAATAACAAATGTATGGAACTGCTGTCTTGAATTTAGTCAATAAATGTTTTATTTTTATTTTTGTGAATTAGAATTACTTAAGGGGAAAGAACTACAGCATCTCTGAATTTTACTTCAGATCGAATTCCTTTTCATATTCATTGCTTAGATAAGTTCTTATTGGACTGGGACTATTGGATTGGACTACAGTGATCCTTCGCTAATTGGGTCACGACCTCACCCCAACTAGCGAATGCCGTTCGCCAATTGGGGCGTTTTGACAAGCGTCAATGTTGTTTACTTTTTGCGTTGAACAAAAGAAAATTTTACGCGCCAGAAAACATCGATCCCGCCAAACACGGAAACAAAACGTCAACGCGTTTTTGACATCACATTCTGACGTTTGACTGCTTTTTAATTGGGTTTCGCCCCAATTAGCGAACGTTCACTGTATTTCAACTGCGGACATGGTCTAAAACTATCGTGGACCCCCAGTAAATTGACAGATTTTTGATGTCTTCGTCCAGTAAATATGTGCAGTAAATTGGACACATTTTTGCTCAATTTTTTATTCAGAAAGGCAGTCTTGCGAAAGTATTACCTATTACGAAAATAATAAATAATATATAAACAAAAATTAAAATGTAATTTTCGTTTGTCTGTGAATCAGACACCAAAACTTTTAAAATATCAATCTGTTTTCATTGGAGCTTTTCGTATCTCCAGGAAGATGGCGCTCTACACCAACCAAATGTGACTGTATTGGTGTTAATAACAGTATCTCTTTCTTCTCTGGAGGGGAACTGACATTCGAACTGCATGCAAAAGTTAGAAAACTTTGCACTCACTCCAGTAGCTAGTTGCGGGCCAGTTTTTTAGCATTTCACCCCAAATAAATAGTTCAAATAGTAGTGCACTGCGTTGTGTTTGTTTCAAAGTGATTGATAGAATTTTTACCGTTGGTGTAGATAAATCGTAAGTAGTATTTTGGCGGTGTAGTAAATTTTCTTGACTGGACAGTGAACTGATGAAACACTGCTTGCGTGATGACTCCGACGACCCCCTGTTTGCTGCCTCAGTGACGTTCCCAATGTTTATAAATACAAACGAGATGTGTGACAAATGCGGGTCCTCAGAATGTCAACAATGATTGAGCAGATGGATCAAAGTTTATGACCCTAGAATAAAGAGTGTGATTTGTTTACAAAGTTACTACGTCCACTTTTATGATTCATCGTCAATCAGCGAACCATGGCAGTGATTGGTTCTATCAGCAGCCGCCCTGCTAGTAGTTGTGCAAATAGTATTTTTAAGAGAGAGATTCTTGAGAGAGCAAAACTGCATTCACTCGCACGAAGCATTTCTCAATTTCGACGATCTGATTTCCCTTTGTCGTAGGATGCACTTTTTGCACATTGCATGATGCACAGTTACCTGAACCCTGTATTTTATTCCGTTTTATTGGATGTTTATATCATCACCCTACCAGCGGATGGCAGATTTTAATACAGTTTTGCATAACATTTTTACAGAAACTGTATAAAATTTTGGCATATACAATTTAGGAAGATTTCAATTAATCATTATATTGAATTTTTAGAATTTTGTATTATTTTGTATTAGGTATATGAGTGTTTTATGTATGTATCGTGACATGCGTTGTTACTAGGAGGGAAGGGCCGTTTAGCCAAAAGTTATTGGCAGATAAAAGTGAGCTTGAAACGAAGGATCATTATTCGATAAATTAATGTTTAACGCGTTCTACGCAATATTTCTTGTGATTATAATGGAAGAAAATGCTTTAAAATGAAAATCCCGCTTTGATTTTTAAAATTGAAGTAATTATTTTTCAAAACTTATATTACCATCTCATGGGGCCCTCCTTAGCCGTGCGGTAAGACGCGCGGCTTCAAAGCAAAACCATGCTGAGGGTGGCTGGGTTCGATTCCAGGTGCCGGTCTAGGCAAATTTCGGATTGGAAATTGTTTCGACTTCCCTGGGCATAAAAGTATCATCGTGCTAGCCTTAGAAACCTGGCAGTTAATAACTGTGGAAGTGCTTAATGAACACTAAGCTGCGAGGCGGCTCTGTCCCAGTGTGGGGATGTAATGCCAGTAAGAAGAAGAAGAAGAAGAACCATCTCACTATAGGGGATCCCCATACAAGCGAGCGGTCAAAAATAAAATTGGACTTTTAAAGTGATTTTCCACTTAGTTTTAGCTGGGTATGGTCGAAAAAACATGAATATATAATTTCTAGCACCCCTTCCTTTAATGATCCTCCATAAATCACGTAATTATTAATTATTTTATTTATTCAAAATAAGTTAGTGGTTATGAGATGGTTCATTGTTCAATGACAGTTACGTGCAGTGACGGAAAAGGTCAAGGGAAATGTCATTTCGATGTCATAGGACTTATTCGCTAATATTTTTTTTTTTCACGAGTTATTTACAATTGGGTTTTATTTATATAAGCATTGACTACCGTTATACATATTTTTCCCATGTTTGCTGGGATTTCCTATGTACATGGGATAGTTATGCGTATAACGGCAGTGTAGCCCTTAAAGGACCCTATAACTTTTCTTAATAGGTCACTGCTCTAAATCTGAAATTGGCGGCGAGAGAACCAAATTTGTTTCAAATGACATTCCGTGATATGGTGATATTTTTAAATTTCGCTCTCATGGCTCACAATTTGTATTTAAAACAACCTGTTTGACAAAGAACTTGGATCTAAAGCATCCTAAAGCACTAAATGTTAATAAAAAAATCCAAATAAGAAATATCTTTTGAAAAAAGGTATTAGCAAATTAGTAATCGAAATCCCATGACATTTTTTACGTGTATAGGTTAGTCAAAACCCCACATTAATCCACCTAGCGGTGATGGCGCCTTTCTCGTGCATTTAAAAAACTGTTTTTTTGGCCATAACTTTTGATCACATAGTCCAAATCTAGCCAATTTTCAAAAGGAAATAATGGGACAGGATTCTGTGTTGAATGCAACTTGCTGCGAGAAAATCAATTAAGGATAAGTGCTTAAAAAATGAGTGAGAATTTTTCATGTAAATAAAAAAGTAGGAAACAATGGTCGAATGCATCGAAAATCGGTTGAGGATAAGTACCAAAAAAGTGAGCTAGACTTTTTGCACTTTTGGTGCGCACACACACACAGACATCACCTCAATTCGTCAAGCTGAGTCGATTGGTATATAACACTATGGGTCTCCGGGCCTTCTATGAAAAGTATGTTTTTGGAGCGAATATATAGCCTTTACTCGTACTTAGAGTACGAGAAAGGCAAAAACAAATGAAAAAAAAATTGACTTAACTCTGTTAATTGCAAATACTGGCAAGAAATTCCTTCGGAACATTGTAGTCGAAGCATCGTGATGCGATCATAAAAGAACCCGGGGAATATTGAGGAAAAAAAGTTCTTCACTATCAAAGTTTAAATTAGCGTTGTTTTTGAGAAATTTTATCGCATTCGTATTTTCTAATTGTTTTTACAGTGTACCTATTAGTTTTTGAACACCATTTTAAAGCTCAAACAATTACCTTTGTGATGATGTATTAACATCAGAGAAAAAACATTTTAAAAATATTTAATAGTAGTTGAAAAAAAAAATATTTTTTCGGAAAATTTACTGAATTTTTTAACCATTTCTGACTTTGACACCTTATATCTCTGGAGCTAGTGCACCTAGAGACTTCAAATTCAGAATTTTTCTTAATTAGAGTATTGACAATGAAGAGAAAATGTTTAAAAATGATTTGGAACACATGACATTTTCGAATAATGAACGCCCGAAATCCAAACAGATCAATAGGCCGAAAATCATTTGGCCGAAAGGGTCATATAGCCGAATAAGTCATTTGGCCAAATAGGTCATTTGGCCGAATAGGACATTTGACCGAATTGGACATTTGGCCGAATAGAACATTTGGCCGAATAGGAAATTTTGCCGAATGGGACATTTGGTCGAATACATCATTTGGCCGAATAGGGCATATGGCCGAACAAGACATTTGGCCGAATAGGATATTTGGTCGAATGGGACGTTTGGCCGAAAAGGACATTTGATTAAAAAGGACATTTTGTCGAATAGAAGGACAAAAGGTCGAAAGGACAAATTATCGAAAGGACAAAAGGTCGAAAGGACAAAAGGTCGAAAGTCAAAAAATTCAAAGGACAAAAGGTCGAAGGAAAAGGATCGAAAAAATGATATATATAAGAAAACGTGAGAGTAAATCGTCGATTTCCCCTCGTGGGAAAAAATGTTGCAAAAGGCATTTTTTTGAAAACTAAAGCGAAAAAGCATCGCATCCACCGGATATAATTATGTCTTCGCTATTGGATGATGTAGTTTTGAAACAAAAATACTTCTCCCATCCAGCTGGAGACTGCTTTTTCTCCTCGGTGGGTGGTTTTATTACTGGGGCGTGGTACGAGCACGTGGCTGTCTTTCTCGTCAATGACTGCATGACGGTAATTTGAGCCTTAACGCCATCTTTGATAACGATAACTATTGAACGATGATGCTTCGTCAACGATAAAGTGTTCGTTGATGTATCGATAATTATCGAGTTAACTGTAATATGTACAGGTAAAGCACGGGCATTGCCATAAAATATTATATAGGTTTTAAAATCTGGGAATTACAATGGGATTCAAGGAAGTCACAAAATTGATCATAAACATTCTTATGATCAATCATTTAAATTCACAGAGAGCTGCAGTTTTCCATAATGTTTTATCTGAGAGCATTTATTTATAATGTTCAAACTTTTGTTTGATCAAGCGTGGTTAGCTAAATTTTGCGGATCCGGAGCACCTACATGTATAACATAATTATGATTATTTTATAACTCATAGAATGGACTAAGCTCCTTAGCCAAACCGGAGTCATTCTAAATGGGTGAATCAATTCATCGCCGAGGGTATCTTCGTTTGGTGCTGGTGCTCTATGCCTGATCTTTAGCACTTGAATCCCAATCCTAATTCCCAAGGTGTTATTCCAGTTGCATATTGGTGCTAATCTGATAAACATTGTCTAAGAAAAAGTCCCCACGCGTTCTTAGTAAAAGGGTATATTATTGTGTCCCTATCTCAGAGTCAGCCAGCTTAGTGCAAATATTCGCGTCATTCCATGCAGTCTACGCAAATTCCGCGGAACGCTTTTGCAGTGCTAAAAAAGTCATCTAATTATCATCAAAACATTCACTTTCCTAGTTTCGTAGAGTATCATTCATTGAACATTCTTTCAAGCAAGTCCCGCTTCAATCAAAATCATCTCATAAAGTTATGCAACTCTCGACTTCTGTTTAAATCATACACAAACTTTTTTCGCGTAATCTAGCAACCACATTATCGTAAACTTATCGAGTTAACTTACGTTAAATTTGCGTTAAATGATCGAACTAAGATGATTATTAAGATGATTCATCTTTATCGTAGCAACCGATAGCGTTGAACACAATCTACTTTATCGGCAATAACGATAAATTAACGGTTAACAACCCTGTTTCGAATTATCATTTTGATGAAAATGAGTGAAGAACTATTTTCAGGAATCACAATTAAAGTTAATAAAGTCAACACTTTGAAAAAAAAATATTGAAAAAAAAAATGATTTTTGAACAAAAGGAAAGTTCTAGAATAAAATGTTATCAAGTGTTATTGATGTTTCATATACAGCAGGCTTCGGAATTCTCACTCATATAAATGAAAACCTGCGATTAATCCATTAAGTGGAGTGTGATTTTTCATGTTCCCCCTGTGAGGAAGTATTCTCACACAACATTTTTATCCGGATAGAATGGCGAGTGATAAATTCGTGAGCGCCGGATCGCCGGATAATTTAATTTGAATCCACAAATTTTCCTTCTCGTCGCCTCACCAGATAAATTTTACAAGCATATTTACAAAAATTTAGGACCGAAACGAGATTTGAACCCAAAACAATTTTAAAATGTTCAGAACGCCCACTAAAACCACGCCACCACATGAATTGATTGAAAGCGAAGGGAAAAACTGCTGTATTGAACCTTCTGCTTATCGTGGCGCATCGTCAGATTCAATCAGCTTGGAGAGGCAAAGTAAGCAGCATTTGATTTTCGCGAAACATGGGAAGATGCCGGAGTTTATCGCACTGTAATTTATCCGGATAAAATGCATGGTGGAGTGATCAGTTGTCGCGTGAGTGAGTGAGAAATCCGAACCCTGATATGCAGTATAAAAATGCGAAAAGGAAAGATTATTAATAAATGAAGGTAAAAATCAACAATGAAAATAAGGTTAAACACAAATAAATGTGCGAAACTCGAAAGAAAAGCCTATGATTAAAAGAAGGAAAGAAATATTATCAGATGAAACATAAATAAACATAAATGTGCAAAAGAATGGTTGATTAACACTCGACGATTTGCCTCATTTTTTCGACTTTCGACCTTTTGACCTTCGAGTATTTAATCTTAGACTTTTTGACCTTCGAACATTTGTCCTACAACCGTCATTTCTATCTTTTGTTCTTTCGACATTTTGTCCTTCAACCTTTTTGCTTTCGAGCTTTTGTCCAATGACCTTTCTCCTTTCGACCTTTTTTCTTTCGACCTTTTGTCCTTCGACGTTTTTACTTTCGACCTTTTATCCTTTGACCTTTTGACTCAGGTTTTTTGTTTCGACCTTTTGTCCTTTCGACATTTTGATCTTAGACCTTTTGACCTTCGACCTTTTGTCCTACAACCATGGCAGAATAAGCCATTTGGTCAAATAGGACATTTCTCACTGTGAAAAATGTGTAGTGCGAAGTGAGACGGCTCACTACTTTTACAGTGAGCAGTGAGAAATGAGAAGTGAGTAGTAACACGTCTCACTTCTCACTCTTAGTTTATCACAGTGAGAAGTGAGAAATGATGAGTTAGAAGTGAGACGTCTCAATTCTCACTCCTAATATCTTACTTCTTACTGTAAAAAGTGAAAAGTCACTTCTCACTCCGCACTATTCACTTTTCACAGGGAGAACTAAGAAATGAGGAGTGAGAAGTGAGACGTCTCCCTTCTCACTCCTCATTTCTCACTTCTCACTGTGATAAACTAAAAGGGAGAAGTGAATCGTCTTACTACTCACTTCTCATTTCGTACTGCTCATTGTAATTGCTGCTGATTGTGAAAAAGAGAAGTGAGTACTGAGTAATGAGAGGTATTTCCTATTCGGCCAAATGTCCTATTCTGCTAAATGTCCTATTCGGCCAAATGTCCTATTCAGCCAAATGTCCTATTTGGCCAAATTTCCTATTCGGCCAAATGTCCTATTCGGTCAAATGTCTTCTTCGGCCAAATGTCTTATTCGGCCAAATGTCCTATTCAGCCAAATGGCTTTTTCGGCTAAATGACCTATTCGGCCAGCCCGTTTGGCCAAATGGCTTTCAGCCGAAAGAGTTTCAGCCAAACGACCCTTTCCCCTTTAGGCTAGATGGGCTCTAGCCATACTATTTGTTCAATCAAACAACTTTTGGCCTTATGGCTTTCGGCCAAATGGCTTTCTGACAAAATTTTATCCCAACGAGATTTTTTTTGGATTTCAGAATTTTCACTGGATGCTCGTCTTAGTTTATACAAAGAGCTTCGCAAAATTTCATCAGAACGTCGGCTCAGGAGGCACGTTCCCCTCAATTTGGGAGATTTGTACCGTCGCCTTCACTGGCTTTTCTCATCATTTACCTGACGGAAAAGGCAGTGAAGAGGGGAAAGGAAAAGGAAGTGAAGTTGGAAAGAAGAATGGAACAGGTTTCTGGAGAAGGAGGATACAATCAATAATACATACATACGATGCATTTTGTAAAACGCAATGAAACTCGAAGCATAAAATATACTGGATAAGTCACACAATGCAAATGCATATGATATACCTTTTATAGGAAAGACAATTATGTAGACTTACACGCATTAAGCTAGGGACTAAAGGAAGGTGTCACAAAAACAATGAAGACGTAACAATGGACGAACGAAGAAGACGAAACACAGAGTGCACTGTGAAAAACGCATAATGCGAATCCATATAGGTGACAAACACAAAGTACATTGTAAAAAAACGCATAATGCGAATCCATATAGGTGACAGTTTGTTGAAAAACTAAGTAAAACGCATATTCATAACCCCACACTCACGTTGAGATTGAACAAGAGTAGCCAAAGCCGAACGTCAAAGACGAGACACTGAGTACACTGTGAAAAACGCATAATGCGAATACATATAGGTAACAATTTGATGAAAACTAAGTAAAACACATATTCATAACCCCACTCTTATTTAAACTCACGTTGAGATTGAATAAGAGTAGCCGATTATCTCGGAGAAGCAAAAAGTCAACTACGCCATAGCTCCGGTTAGCGCAGCGAGGGCTAAATACTGTGAAGGGAGCCCTGGTGCTTCACAGGCTCCGTTTGCGGTTAGGTTCTTATTAGACCCCCCTAACCATTCATTCGTAGGCACGGTAAGCATAAAGCCGCATCACACCGAGAATGAGGGGTCACCTGTATGGTGGACTTTTACCACTTAAACAGGCAATCCGTAATGTTATTCTTAACCAGATAACCTGCTGCCGACATCACACGGCTATCTAGGCTGTTCGTGGAGAGAAGTTGACATTGACTTTACGTCAACTCTCAATGTGGCCGAACAGTCAAGAAAAGTAACTTCTCACTCCGCACTATTCACTTTTCACAGGGAGAACTAAGAAATGAGGAGTGAGAAGTTAGACGTCTCCCTTCTCACTTCTCACTGTGATAAACTAAAAGGAAGAAGTGAGTCGTCTTACTACTCACTTCTCATTTCGTACTGCTCATTGTAATTGCTGCTGATTGTGAAAAAAAAAAGCGAGAACTGAGTAATGAGAGGTATTTCCTGTTCGGCCAAGTGTCCTATTCTGCTAAATGTCCTATTCGGCCAAATGTCCTATTCGGGAAAATGTCTTATTTGGCCAAATGTCCTATTCGGCCAAATGTCCTATTCATCAATGTCCTATTCGGCCAAATGTCCTATTCAGCTAAATGGCTTATTCGGCTAAATGACTTATTCGGCCGGATGACCCGTTTGGCCAAATGGCTTTCAGCCGAAAGAGTTTCAGCCAAACGACCCTTTTGGGCTCCGGCAAACTATTTGTTCAATCAAACAACTTTTGGCCTTATGGCTTTCGGCCAAATGGCTTTCTGACAAAATTTTATTTCAACGAGATTTTTTTGGATTTAAGAATTTTCACTGGAAGCTCGCCTTAGTTTTTACAAAGAGCTTCGCAAAATTTCATAGGAAAATTGTAAAGAATTTCAATGAAATCATTTATATTTTCACGAAAAATTCTCTGGAGTTTCAATTTGATGCCGTGGGGATATAAATCCATTCAATCTTCGGAATCTGAGCTTGAGCTTGAGCTTGATTGACTGCTCGTAGTTGCTACTCCATTATGACCAGATCAGCTGTTCTTGCACAGGGAACCAACAGATGTTTGCTTGGGACTAGCACACATCTTCAATGTACAAGTACTGGTGATCTCATTTGTTAGGTCATACTGGCGCCTGCCACGTCAGAATGCAAGTCAATATAGGGAAGGGGGAGGAAATGATGATGCAATCACTCGCCCACTGCAAGCCGAATATACCTCTGCACTTGCCACGAGTTCATGCGGAATTTGTTGGAATTTCTGGGTTAGGTTGGAGAGGCAGAGGTCCGTCTTGGTTAACGAGCTGCCAATGTGATAGATAGGAGAGGGTAACTGATGGAATTTCTAATTGGATGTAGGAAACGAGCTCTATAGTTCATTTCCAATTCTATCAGATTACTGATAGAACACTCAAGTTGAAGGTATAGGAATAGTAATGGAAACGGTATGGAAGTCCATTTCCAGTTCTAGCGATTGCTAGAACATGAGAAATAAAGAGAAAGATACAGAGTAGGAGAATGGAACGGACCTGGGATTGAACCCACGACCTCCTGCGTATGAGGCAGAAGCAGTAGCCATATGACTAATTAATTTTATTACCGGCCGCGCAATGCAGAACACAATAATTCGGCCGACCGCGCGATCGTTCTGCTGTCCGGAACAAGAGAGATCACGCACTGAACTGATTAATTTTATTACCGGCCGCGCAATGCAGAACACAATAATTCGGCCGATTGCGCGATCGTTCTGCTGTCCGAAACAAGAGAGATCACGCACTGAACTGATTAATTTTATTACCGGCCGCGCAATGCAGAACACAATAATTCGGCCGATTGCGCGATCGTTCTGCTGTCCGAAACAAGAGAGATCACGCACTGAACTGATTAATTTTATTACCGGCCGCGCAATGCAGAACACAATAATTCGGCCGATTGCGCGATCGTTCTGCTGTCCGAAACAAGAGAGATCACGCACTGAACTGATTAATTTTATTACCGGCCGCGCAATGCAGAACACAATAATTCGGCCGATCGAGAAGTACGAGAAGTCGAGTCAAGTACGAGACACTGAAGACGGCCGTAATGTTGAGGTCGAAATATGTATCTATCTGTCAAGGTACAATTAAGCGGTGGAATTAAATGGGATTGTACAAACTCGTCTTATGACAAGGGTTCGAGCTCACGTTAAACTTTATTACCACAATGCTGTAGAACTTGCTTCAACATCGTTATTGAAATTATAAGCATGGTTTAGTGTAACAACTTGTAACTCGTTACCTGCTCCTGTGTGTTACGGAATAAGGTTTACCATGGAGGCTAGCAATATGCCTCTGGATGTCCCAACGAATACCTTCCTCAATATCCAACTCTGTGGTATTTATGATGGTGTCGCCAAGTCGGTTGTCCCCTGCTAAGATCCATCCTCTCCCTAGTTACGATGAAGATGCACACGGCCAGCAGTAGTAAACCTCATGATATTGTAATTTTTGACTTCTCTTTTGATTTCTGATAGCATTCTAATAAGGATTTGAAAAAACATGATATCCCTAGTTTCCGATCTACTACGAGTTACACATGAACAATACGAATGCAACTCAGCTCACTACCTGGTTAGTACTTTATACAAAAGTCACTATTTGGTCACTTTTTCTGCTCCTGAAAGTCACTATTTGGTCACTTTTTTCGTCATCGTTGGTCACTAAGTCACTATTTTGAACGGCATTCATCGCTACCAGCCCTGTGTTAGGTGAAATATCCTATTCGGCCAAATGTCCTATTCAGCCAAATGTCCCATTCGGCCAAATATCCTATTCAGCCTAATGGTTTATTCGGCCAAATGGTCTATTCGGCCAAATGACCTATTCGGCCAGATGACCCGTTTGGCCAAATGGCTTTCAGCCGAAAGAGTTTCAGCCAAACTATTTGTTCAATCAAACAACTTTTGGCCTTATGGCTTTCGGCCAAATGGCTTTCTGACAAAATTTTATTTCAACGAGATTTTTTTGGATTTAAGAATTTTCACTGGAAGCTCGCCTTAGTTTTTACAAAGAGCTTCGCAAAATTTCATAGGAAAATTGTAAAGAATTTCAATGAAATCATTTATATTTTCACGAAAAATATAAATCCATTCAATCTTCGGAATTTGAACGAAAAATTACAGATCAGCGGCGGGACAATTTTTTTAATATTAATATGGGATGTAATGATTGTTTTACCATTTTGTAGATTGATTGGAATTCTAAGACTCAGTTTTGGTTCTTGAATCAATTTCAAATTGTGGTTAAGCTGGACTTTTAAATATTTACGACAAATTTTACTTGTAGAGCAAGATTAACTTTAGCAGATCTTGAACAGATTTTGATTGATATCTTATTAGTTATTCTGTTATTACAAAGCACAACGATTAACATTGCCGATCCATTTTTGAGCTCTCACTTTCACAATAATTTTAAGTTCAATTCGGTGATTGAGAAGGTATCTAAGTATTTAGCACGCATGGCCAACAAGGCGTTCACCAAAAATATATTTTCAACTGTTATTATGCTTTTGCCCAGCTTTCATTCGAAGTCCCGCCACTTTGTGCATGCGAGAAAATGTGTAGAAGTGCATTCATTCAACATTTCAACATTACCGACTCCACGCAATCACTGACTGACTGCTCCAACTCCGGCCCAGCTACCGTCAGTCGACCGGAGGCGTACGGTTGCGTCGGACGTTCGCGGTTCAACTGCTCATCATCGCAAGCAAGTGGTGCGTGCGAAGCGTGCTCGTTGTGGACGACACACATGTTGGCCAGACGTCCGGATCAGTGAGACGAACAGTTCTGTCGCCGCGAGAACGACGTCCGCACGATTTGCCCCGTGCAAACCTGGAAGAGTCACCGTAGTTTAGTGCAGCATCGATGGTATCGCACCTATAGCGGTACCGACGACGACGCGACACGGTGCCTATGTGCGGGTGATTAAAACGAATAAGTGCGGTCCTCACTCACTTAGGTACTGGCTCTCGGTACTCCGCCTGTGTGCAGAGTGAGAAGTAGAGTCGTAGGATTTGTGCTGGATTTGAGGGCGGTGAACACCGTTTATGTTTTTGTGGGCCACTGGCCAAATCTTGAGAGGTGTGTCTTCAAATAAAGTTTCCATTAGGCAGTGAGCTCCGAATAGATTTCTCCGGTCACTCCGAATTGTGTCACCGAGAAAAGCGTTGAAGCCTAGAGAAAAAAAATCATAATTGATGGAATTCGGTGGCAGTAGATTGTGATTGGTGAATCGGTCAATTTTTCGAACAGAGAAAAAGTGTCCCGAGGGAAAATAAGGCCAATCATGGCATCGATATCGTTGCCTCGAGTGCTACAGAGCAGGAAGAACAGTCTGGACATCGAACAGGAAAATCTAATCAAGAACATGGTACGTTGTCTTCGGCAGAGTTTACTAACGGGAGCGGACGAAAGTTTGACACTGCACTTTTGGATTGAATTGAACACGCCCTAATTGCATTGGGAATAGCACGGCAGTGGATCTGATGCTTGAAATGATTTCAATAACTCGCACAAACACTAATTTTAAATTCTAATCATGCTCTGCATAGTGTGGCTACTTCATCCAGAACCGGCGGCTTCCGGTTTGCCTAGATTCATTCTATTCCGGCACTTATTTAGCACCGGTGAAGATTCACACGTTTTCGCTTCACACGATTATTCGTAAGGGGAGGCTTGCATCTCTCAGCACATTCTCGGGGATAACATATTTCAAAATGAAATTGTTTTAACTAATCATTTTATTGCACTTGAATGTTTAAATGGAATTTTCAAAGCCAAAATTATCTTGGAATTGGCAAATTACCTTCATGTTCATGATTGTAACGAGAGATAACAAGCGTGATTCCTTACCTCAAGCTTCGATGAATTAAAAAAATGCATTTTGTTGTTAATTCATTCCTATTTCGTAGCCGAAAATCAAAAACAGCTTTCTAAATTGTACGTTTTGACCAAACTTCCCCACATCCGATCCAAACAAATACGAGTCAGCTACGGAGAAGACGCTGAAACAATTTAGTTGACACTTCACGCTTTTCATTCAGACAAATTTAATTCATTCATAGTGCACATCTGCACATGATTGAACATTATACCTAATGAGATTTTCAACCTGATATGCAGAGCACACGCCGGTAACGTTGTCGTTTTGTTGATCATATACATGTGAAATGTCTATTAGAATGTGAGCCGCGGTATAACTACATGTTTCGAAAGCCTAATATTGGCAATAGTATTCAAAAATTGAGACAAACCAAGTACAAGCAAAAAAATCAGTAATAAACTGTGAAAAGCTAGAATGCATTGTTCTAGTGACTGCAAGATGAAGAAACCACCAGTTTCAGTGTGCCTAAGTCAAACCAACAATCACGACTTGAGGTCGTGGCACTAACGGACCGAAAACAAAAGAAGTTTGGTGCCTTGTGCAACCAGTCATTTTTTGTCCAACAACATCCGCCCGTTCGATTTCAGTTATTGTTAATGCAATGCCATTTGACTTATTTAATAGTTTGACTTAAATAGTCGATCGAACGGTTGACTTGTTCAGAGTTTTAAAACTGGTTAATATATTTGATGCTTCATAAACTACATGTTCCATTTTTCTTTATTTTCCTTATACACTTATGGGGGGAGGTCTGCCATTTTCTTGCGCTCCGTATAAATAAAAAAATATTTGTATGGGAAAAATCTTACATGGGGGGAGTGGGTGTTGGAAAACCCAGAAAATTTGCTTACGTAATTAGTGTACGGCCCCTTCTATTACCAGCAGCATTGCGGGCAAAGGCGTAGATTTGCCAATCCGGAGATTCGATTCTCGGTCCGGTCTATGATGTTTTCGGATTGGAATCTTTCTCGACATCCTGGGCATAGTGCATTCATTGTACTTGTAACATAAGACACATACTCATGCAATGGCGGGCATAGAAAAGCTTTCAATTAATAACTGAGGAAATGCTAATAGAATGCTAAGTTGAAAAGCCGGCCAAGTTCCAGTTGGAATGTAGAGCCACAGAAGCCGTCGGTACCGAACATTGTTGATGAGGGATAGTTTTGAGCGCAATTTAACCATCATCAGATAGTGGTCAGAGCTGATGTTATTATTATTTATTTATTCAGACTAAGGCCGAAGTGGCCTGTGCGGTATATAAGAGTCTCCTCCATTCGGCTCGGTCCATGGCTACACGTCGCCAACCACGCAGTCTACGGAGGGTCCGCAAGTCATCTTCCACCTGATCGATCCACCTTGCCCGCTGCGCACCTCGCCTTCTTGTGCCCGTCGGATCGTTGTCGAGAACCATTTTTACCGGGTTACTGTCCGACATTCTGGCTACGTGCCCGGCCCATCGCAGTCGTCCGATTTTCGCGGTGTGAACGATGGATGGTTCTCCCAACAGCTGATGCAATTCGTGGTTCATTCGCCTCCTCCACGTACCGTCCGCCATCTGCACCCCACCATAGATGGTACGCAGCACTTTCCTTTCGAAAACTCCAAGTGCGCGTTGGTCCTCCACGAGCATCGTCCAGGTCTCGTGTCCGTAGAGGACTACCGGTCTAATTAGCGTTTTGTAGATTGTCAGTTTGGTACGGCGGCGAACTCTATTCGATCGGAGCGTCTTGCGGAGTCCAAAGTACGTACGATTTCCAGCCACTATGCGTCTCCGAATTTCTCTGCTGGTGTCATTTTCGGCAGTCACCAGTGAGCCCAAGTACACAAATTCTTCTACCACCTCGATTTCGTCACCACCGATGCAAACTCGCGGTGGGTGGCTCACATTGTCTTCTCTTGAACCTCTTCCTATCATGTACTTCGTCTTCGACGTGTTGATGACTAGTCCGATCCGCTTAGCTTCCCTCTTCAGTCTGATGTAGGCTTCCTCCATCTTCTCAAAGTTACGTGCCATAATATCTATGTCGTCGGCGAAACCAAATAGCTGGACGGACTTATTGAAAATTGTACCACTCGTGTTAATCCCTGCTCTTCGTATTACCCCTTCCAAAGCGATGTTGAATAGCAAACACGAAAGACCATCACCTTGCCGTAACCCTCTGCGGGTTTCGAAGGGACTCGAGAATGCCCCTGAAACTGAAACTGAAAGCTGAATGGTTAGTATGGCCGAGAGAGTCATTTGGCCGAAAGGGTCATTTGGCCGAAAGGGTCGTTTGGCCGAAAGGGTCGTTTGACCGAAATGGTCATTTGGCCGAATAGGACATTTGGCCGAATAGGTCACTTGAAAAGTGAGAAATGCGAAGTGTCACTTCTCACTCCTCATTTCTCACTTCTCACTGTAAAAAAAGAGAAGCGTGAAGTGAGTAGTGAGACGTCTCTCTACTCATTTCGCGCTTCTCACTTTTTACAGTGAGAAGAGAAAAATTAAGAGTGAGTAGTGAGACGTCTCTCTTCTCATTCCTAACTTCCCACTTTTCAAATGACCTATTAGGCCAAATGGCCCTTTCGACCAAACGACCTTTTCGGCCAAATGATGCTTTCGGCCAAATGATCTTTTCGGCCAGATGGGTTTCGGCCTAAGTGTTTGTTCGGCCAAATGGCTTTGGGCCGAATGAGTTTCGGCCAAACGACGCTTCCCCTTTCGCGCCGGTGGGCGTTGAACTTTCCAATAGTCAGTCTAAACTCCTCCTCTTGGCCAACCTGAGCGTCCAAATCTCCTATGAGGATTTTTACGTCATGGCATGGGCAGCTGTCGTACTCACGTTCCAGCTGAGCGTAGAATACGACCGTATTATCATCAGTGCTTCCAGAATGTGGTCTATGTACGTTGATTATGCTAAAATTGAAGAACCTTTAAAGAATACTTTGATTCTCAACCTGCACATTCTCTCATTGATCGGCCATCACCCGATCACGCGCCTTTGCATATCTCCCATCACTAGGACAGCTGTTCCCAGCTCGTGTGTGTTGTCGCAGCTCTGGTAGATTTTCCATGCCGTTTTATAAAGAATACTTTTATCCTTACCACCAGGGTTTGAATCCAAAGGATAATGAGAAAATCTCTCACTTATCATGTCTGTATACGGGTCGGAGTTAAGTCGGACCGTCTGTGGGAAAGTTGTACGACCGTTGGATAGTACAACTTGCCCACAGACGGTCCAACTTAAATCCGACTGAACCAAATTTCCTGGTGGCGGAGTCAAAGTTGTACAACATGTCGTAGCGTGTATGGGGCCCCCATCGCTTCGCTCACTCGCCGAAAAAGGATTTCGCTCTAAAAAGATTCAAAACACAATCAAGACGTATGTTTTTGCCTTTCTCGTACAATAAAGTTGTACCGAAAGGCTATAGGATAAAGTGACTAGACGTCCCGCATTATGCGGGAAAACATTTTGGATTCTATGATGAATCTGTTAAGTCTGTAAAATCTGTGAAATCCGTAGAAAATAGCATATCTAGAAAATTTGTAACAGATTTGAACAATTAGAAAAAAAAATGATCTTAAGAGGGTCTTTTAAACCAGGAGAATAAAGTTTTGATTATTTTGAATAATCTAGCCAGTTTCCGTAAGTATGAAAAAATCTGGGATTCTGAAGGATCAACAAGAGTTAAGTTGATTTTTCAGACTCTGGATTACGCAGAAATATTAGGAAACTAAAGCATTTGAAAACCTGGATGGTCTAGAGCAGCGGTTCTCAACCTGGGGTACATGTCCCCTGGGGGTACCTTCGCTGGCCCTAGGGGTACCTCGGACAAAAATGCGTAATGGCGGACGTATTACAATTCCAATCATAACTCATTAATAAAGTTTGGATAATGTTGTATTTATTATTTCAAAAATTTATATTGTACGTATTATGCAATGCGATCAATAGTTCAAAGCCAATTGAATCCTACCTTCCACGACCAGCACAATGTATGAAGGACAAAAGATCAAACGAACAAAACTTTGAAAGAACAAATTTTAAAAATCTTCAATGCAATCTAGAACCTAAAGGTTCAGAATCCTTCGTTTGAGGGACATTGAAGATTTTCACTAAAGCTTGCTTCGTTGCAAGAGGATCAGAAGGACCCTTCTACGCTTCTCGGAAGCCTCCTTTCAAGAGGCTCGGAAGTCTCATTTCGAGAGGCTCGGAAGCCTCCTTTCAAGAGGCTCGCAAGCCTCCTTTCAAGAGGCTCGGAAGCCTACTTTCAAGAGGCTCAGCAGCCTCCTTTCAAGATGCTCAGCAGCCTCCTTTCAAGAGGCTCGGAAGCCTCCTTCTAAGAAGCTCGGAAGCCTCCTTCTAAGAGGCTAGGAAGCCACCTTCTAAGAGGCTCGAAAGTCTCCTTTTAAGAGGCTCGGAAGCCTCCTTCCAAGAGGCTCGGAAGCCTCCTTCCAAGAGGCTCGGAAGCCTCCTTCCAAGAGGCTCGGAAGCCTCCTTCCAAGAGACTCGGAAGAATCCTTTCAAGAGGCTCGGAAGCCTCCTTTCAAGAGGCTCAGCAGCCTCCTTTCAAGAGGCTCGGAAGCCTCCTTTCAAGAAGCTCGGAAGCCTTCTTCTAAGAAGCTCGGAAGCCTCCTTCTAAGAGGCTAGGAAGCCACCTTCTAAGAGGCTCGAAAGTCTCCTTTTAAGAGGCTCGGAAGCCTCCTTCCAAGAGGCTCGGAAGCCTCCTTCCAAGAGGCTCGGAAGCCTCCTTCCAAGAGGCTCGGAAGAATCCTTTCAAGAGGCTCGGAAGCCTCCTTTCAAGAGGCTCGGAAGCCTCCTTTCAAGTGGCTCGGTTGTAGAACCACATGACATGACTGGGTAGGTCACCTTATCACTATCCACACCTGTTTCATTACTATGTGTCCAAACTAACCAGCACTGGAAGAAAGCTATTGTACATAGTTTTACAGTCATCCGGGAGTTCGAAAGTGCTAGCTCCACTGCAGCTCCAGGTACCCATTTCAGACTGCCTAGTATAGCATGACCAGTCCGAGGTCATTTTGCTCACAATAAGGCGCCTGTTTATGTAACCATTATCAAATCGATAATGAATCCATTAACAAACTTGCGGATTTGAAATCCAGCTCTTATTTTGTTTATTTTTTAAATCGAAATCATAGTATTAATATTTTGAAACGATCTCACCAAATTAATCAATTTATGTGTAACTAAACTGAGCCACAGAAGAACACTCCCAGGATCGACTTTTTGACGAGTTGCGCTGATTGCACATAATTCCATGGGGGCACCAATCTTGCAGGTGGTTAGAGCGAGGTTTTCGCCAAAGTGGCCTCCGGATGCGCAGTTTTTCACACAGGACATCCATCACTGGCCAATCACATCACAAGCGTAGCAATCCTGGTAAACTTCTTTTCAAACGATGTAGGAAACTATTTAGAGAATTCTCCGAACGAACTTTTTAATTAATTCATGAAACATCACTGAACAAATTTCCGAGGTAACTTCTGAAGTAAAATCCCAATGAATTCTCGAGATAATCCGAAGAAGTATGATGATGAATCGACTGCAATCCCGATATTTTTGATTTTTTGCAAGTCTCAATTCCAGATTCAAAACAGGGTTTTGTTTTACTACTGCCCGACTTTCCGGGTAAATTCCTGGCAAAATTCCCGAAAGAATGCCTTCAGATGCTCCAGAAGGAACTCTTGAAAAACTCTAAAAATTTATATGAAAAGTCCAATACGGATTTGTTTGGAAATTCCATTGGAAATTCTTTCGAGGGTTCTTTTCGGGAAATTCCTTCCTTCAGAAATTCGTTTAGGAATTCTTATCTCAAATCTAGTCAGGTTGTTCTTCGAAAATTCCTCCTGAAATTCATTTGGAAGTTCCTCCAGGAATTTCTTCTGCAATGTCGCCAGAAATTCTTTCTCCTCCAGAAATAATTCCCCACTGTAGGGATTCTTTAGTGAAACCTCCTGAAAGGCCTTTGTAATTTTCTCCGGAAAATTCTTTTGTAAAACATTGTAAAATTCCTTTGAAAAGTCCTGCAAGAATTATTCCGAAAATTTTGTTGAAAATACTCTTCTGGAAAATTAAAAAAGAATGAAAAAGAAAATCCTAAAAGAATTTTCGAAGGAGTATTTTATATTTATTATTATTATATAATTTCCAAATAAAATTTACAAAGGATTCCTAAAATAAATTCTAAAGGATTTTCTGGAGAGATTCCCGAAAGAATGCACAAAGTAAATTTCGAAGAAGGAATCTCAGAAGGTTGAAAGAATTTCTGCAAAAATTGTTAAATAAAATACGGAGGAATAACCAAAAGAATACCTAAAAGAATTTTTTGAGAAAGTACTGGCGGAATTCTTGAAATAAATTCCTTAGAAATTCCCAAAGGAATTTCCACAGGTAATCCTAAAACATTTTCTGTAGGTTTTGTAGGTACCGTCAAATGGGAGAAGATGATCATTGAGGCGAAGATGATCATTTGATGTCTCAGTCAAAAGTGCCTATTTTTTTAAGAAACGGTAGTCAACAGTATTCTCCGTTCAAGTAATGTTACCGCTAGGTAGAAAATCCGAGTTTTTCGATTATAATCATGAAAATGTATTTTGTGGAAGAAAGAGAGATATAGTCATAAATGACGCTATTTTTGTTTCAAATATTGACTTCGTATACTTTTTTACGTAGTAAATTCAACATTCATACAAATAACCTAGTGTATTTTGACTATTAGGTCATAATGGTTTTAGTAGAGCTGTCTTGATCAACTTCACCCCAAACCAGATTACTCAAAAAATGTGTGATAATTTAATTTATTTCAATAAATGCGAACACATTACAGAAAACTAAAGTTGTTGATTATTGCAACGTATAGCAGTACATGTTTTGAAAATATTTGTTTCGATTTAAAATGTAAACACACATTGTTATTGCATGTTTCGTCTTAAAAATGATCATCTTCCCCCCAGATGATGGTACTGAAAAACAATCTAAAATTAGATCTTTCGAAAATTTCGAATCCCAAAAAATCCCATAAAATTTTTTGGAGGAATGTCCTAAAAAATTCTTCCAGAAATTTAAGAATGTTGGAAATGTTTTCAGAGTTTAATTTAGAAGTTCCCTTTACATATTTTTTTAGAAAATTCTTTGCAATTTCCCTTAAGAATTCCTTAAGAATTCCTTAGGAATACCTACGGATATTGTTTTAGGAATACATACGGAAATTGTTGCAGGAGAAATCATTGAGAACCGCCATCGGGGGTGACAATGGGTCATCGCGGCTCTCACCAGCACTCTGGAGGTCGTAGAGCATGTAACCGTTGGTACAACATTTCAAATTATTTTAAAAATGCGCCATGTTTTCGAAGATATAAGTACACTACGAAACTATAGAGGATAGAACACCACTGGGTTGTAACCGTGAACAGCTAAACATAGCGTGAATAGTGTCACAGAACAATACTGTGAAAGCGCTATAGTAACGGGCTAAAGGGTTCTACGATATTTGGCGGGTGATACTCGTCCACTTTGAAACAGGCGAGCGTGTAGATCAGTCGAGTTTATCAAATTGTGGAGAAATTGTGCCAAGTGATAGTTCAGTGACTTGAAGTGTACTATCGTTCAGGTAATTAAACCCATTCCGTCTTGATGGATTGAGACTGATCCTTGGCTGTCCTCTCGATAGGACCTTTTTTGCGTTTTTATTAACGATAGCCTTCTGATTGGCGTGTCAGGAGACCGCCATTGCACGCACCGACTTGGGTAAATCCCGAGTCTAATCGTCAAGGACCGCCATTGCTCCTCCTCTCCAAGGAGGACAAAGCTCTCGGGCCGTGGCCCTAATTACCAAGGAGAGGATCCCTTCTCGGTTCGACAAAGTGCGGCCTTGCCGTCGTCGGCCGACTACATCTGAAGGAAGCGCCTGTAGTCGAGAACCATCTCCACAGCCCGTTTATCCAGCCCGTTACCCACCGTCAGGATGCCGGCCAGCCGTGCCACCATCTTCCAGCAAGTTCCATCGAATACCGCCGGCCAGCTGTACCGCCATCTTCCAGCAAGCTTCATCGTTTCCGTCAGCCATTGCTGGACCAGCAACCCAGCGAAAGCTCGCAGAGGTACGTACTGCAGTGAACAGTGAACTTGAACACCAACCACCGAAATACACCGTGAACATCGATCCCATAGTGTTAGTTTATTCAAATCTTTGAGCGCATTTAGCTCGGGAAGCCCCTCCGGTTGCCCGGTAGTGCGCCGACTCTGTGATTAGCTCCGAGTCTCGCGCTACTGAGTTGTTGTCGGGTAATTAATTAGTTTCAAGCAAAATCGTTCAAAAAGGTCTCTTATATTTTAATTTTCTTGCCCTCAGATATATTCAATCTATTCTACAAGCATTCTAAGTGGTTGAAACAGTGACCCATTTTCACGCCCATTTGACCCATCGTCACCCCCTACGACGGAAATTCAAATTATTTTCGGAAATTCCTTTCGAAATACTTCTAGAGATTTCTTCGAGAATTCGTTTACCAATTCTTCCGAAATTCTTTCTTTTGGAATTTGGACATTTCATCCCATAGCTCCTATTTCCATCTCATCAAAAACAAAGCAATGAAAATGGATCTGGTTTGTTTCTTATTTTTGTGATTTTTTTCACCAGTGAGCACGCGTGTTAGCAAAAAGAAGCGACGAGATTGGTGCTGTATTTCTTTATTTTGCGATGAGATGAATATATGTTCAGTAAGATGGAAAACGGAACAGTTCCCCTATATTCCACCATCCAAAATTTCTTTAGGAGAATTCCTTTTATGAATTTCTTTATGAATTCCTTTGGAAACTGCTTTTTTTTCTTCTTTATTTAAGTGATTTTTAATTTAATTAAAATATTTCATATTGGTTATGAAAATTTATTCTCATGATTTGACGAAGATTATTACCATCATCAATTTATATGAGATTTGACGTAAGATATTGATTTGAAAAACGTATTGGAGGTAACCACTTCGTAGCTTCGTAGCTTCGTAGCTTAGTTGGTTAAAGCACCAGTCTAGCGTACTGTAGGGTCATGGGTTCGAGTCCCATCGAAGGGAAAGTGGTTACCTCCAATACGTTTTTCAAATCAATATCTTCCACATAACGTACATATTCACATATGAGTTTTCATAACATTGTAAATTAACGTCCAAGTCGGGTGGTTTAATCCCCGGAAATAGGCAATTACCTTTGATTGAACTGAACTTGAGTTGCGTGCTCTTGCCTACGCAATGCGGTCGGGTCTGAGCTTGACGACCGACTGGCAAATAGCTTACACAACCTCACTTGATCAGTACCGTTGCTGATGAAGAATGTATAGCCGCCAGACATTCTAAATACTCACGCTCCTCTAATGTGGACGTGTACAATACACATGTGGAAGTATTGGCTTGATAAATGGATTGCGAGTGATTTGACTATGCGTCCAATTTGGGAATCTCGAGCTCGTTCAGTAGCCGCTAGGTTGCGAAGGCCGACGGAGGTCCTTCGTAGCTTAGTTGGTTAAAGCACCAGTCTAGCGTACTGTAGGGTCATGGGTTCGAGTCCCATCGAAGGAAAGTGGTTACCTCAATACGTTTTCAAATCAATATCTTCCACATAACGTACATATTCACATATGAGTTTTCATAACATTGTAAATTAACGTCCAAGTCGGGTGGTTTAATCCCCGGAAATAGGCAATTACCTTTGATTGAACTGAACTTGAGTTGCGTGCTCTTGCCTACGCAATGCGGTCGGGTCTGAGCTTGACGACCGACTGGCAAATAGCTTACACAACCTCACTTGATCAGTACCGTTGCTGATGAAGAATGTGTATAGCCGCCAGACATTCTAAATACTCACGCTCCTCTAATGTGGACGTGTACAATACACATGTGGAAGTATTGGCTTGATAAATGGATTGCGAGTGATTTGACTATGCGTCCAATTTGGGAATCTCGAGCTCGTTCAGTAGCCGCTAGGTTGCGAAGGCCGACGGAGGTCCTTCGTAGCTTAGTTGGTTAAAGCACCAGTCTAGCGTACTGTAGGGTCATGGGTTCGAGTCCCATCGAAGGGAAAGTGGTTACCTCCAATACGTTTTTCAAATCAATATCTTCCACATAACGTACATATTCACATATGAGTTTTCATAACATTGTAAATTAACGTCCAAGTCGGGTGGTTTAATCCCCGGAAATAGGCAATTACCTTTGATTGAACTTAAAAATTAAGTTCATTACTAGGATGAAATGGAGCTGGGCCGGAAGGGCCGCCCTACGTGCCAACCAAGGGCATCGCCAATTTGCTTTTATAATTTAAATTATAAATTTGCCAATTTACAAAAAATCCTTTGTTTTTCGACCTTTCTTTTTAGGAAAGGATCAGAACGCCACTTTGCAATGTGGCAGTATACAGATTCCGAAGAATTCGGAAGGAGCCTGCGAAAATGCTCGATGATTTTTAATCGATATCCTTCGATGAAAAAAATTCGAATACGGATTGGCGTGTCTAGCTGTTGGTTTGGCGAGGTATAGTTGTGGATGGGGTAGGTCGAAGGCCCCCAGCCGAATCGGAATGACGATCGCTGGGGGGGGGGCTTATATTTAGGAAATGCCCGTTCGCCTGTTGTGAAGGGCCTCATTCCCGATGCTTGTTGTTATGAGGCTATCATAAAATAATCGGGCGTCCTTCCGGTATTCCATAAAGATTTCTGGGGTAGTCGTATTTGGGACACCAACAGACGAAGTGCTCAACACTATTTTCAGTGTCACAAAGATCACAACGGCTGTGCCGCCGATAAGCACTTGGAAGGTTCGTCGAGAGAGGAAGTTCTTGACGAATGCTAGCATGTTGCCTGCCATACCCCAGTCTTGTAATTGTCTAAGGACTAATGGGGTGCAGGTCCGGCTAAAAGCCTTGGCGATAACAAGTGACACTAGGTCAACATGCTTGCTTTCCTCACACGCTTCTTGGAACACGTGCCCAGGTTGGCAAAGTATGTGCTGGTGCCATATCCTGGGCGAAAAGCGTATTGACGATGGCTAAACCATCCGTCAGCTTCCAGTTTTTCCCTAAGTCGCCGATTGACCATCCTTTCAACGGTTTTCGACGCATACGAGGTCAGGAAGAATGAATTTGGCCTGAATTTGGAAGCATCGCGACTGTTCACACTACTCTTCGGGATGGGAATAACGTAGCTTTTCCTCCACTCGTCGTGCGGTTTGATTGTATGACATTTGCCAGAATCAATTTGCCAGAATGATTTTTGCCAGAAACCCATTTGCTAGAATGGACCATATGCCAGAAAACCATTCCCCAGAATAGACCATTTGCCAGAATGTAATTTGCCAGAATGTACCATCCCCAGAAATAGTAAAACTGGAAATTCCAATTATTATTGATGGCTAAAGAATAGAAAAAAAATATATAAAGAAGGTAATTTTGCATTATTTGGTGGATTTGGCATTATTTAATAATGAAGGGATTTGCGGTATAACTAATTTTTCATAAAAGGGATTATTCAACATATTAGACAATTTTCAGAAAGATGGATACTATTTATCCAAAAAAAAATCATATTTGTCTAATACCAAACAAACTGTTTACGAATGGATATCATATTTCTTCGTCTCATTCCAGACGCAGACTTCATTTCAAAATTAAATCATATCTACAATTGGATAATATCATTTTAAGTCATACTAGACGCCATTTGCTTTCATTGAAGAAGTTATATCTACAAGTCTAGGCAAAATGTCTATTTCTAAAGAAGGAATCATGTTCACAATTGACATATTCAAACACGGACACGGGCAACGGCAACCTACGTTTAAAGAAGGGATAACATCTTCTTCTTCATTGGCATTACATCCCCACTGGTACATAGCCGCCTCGCTGCTTAGTGTTCATTCAGTACTTCCACAGTTATTAACCGTGAGGTTTCTAAGTCAAATTAACATTTTTGCATTCGTTTATCATGAGGCTAACACGATGATACTTTTATGCTCAGGGAAGTACAGATAATTTCCAAACCAAAAATTGCCTAGAACGGCACCGGGAATCGAACCCAGTCACCCTCAGCATGGTGGACTTGCTTTATAGCCGCGCATCTTATCGCTAGGCTAAGGAGGACACCGGGATAACATCTATCCTTGCCTTAATCGGAGCAAGCACCTTTTTTTAAAGAAATGGATCATATCCACCATTGCTTTAATTTGGACAAGCGCCTACTTTTAAAGAAGGAATCACATCCACCATTGCTTCATTTGAGGCAAACGCCTACTTTTAAAGATGGGACCACATCCACCATTGCCTTAACCCGAGCAAGTGCCTTCTTTTAAAGAATGAATTACATGCACAATTACCCTTATCCGGGAAAGCGCCTTCTTTTGAAGAAGGGATCATATCGACCATTTCCTTAATCCTAGCAAACGCTTATTTTTAAAGAAGGGTTCACATCATTATTATTATTTATTCAGACTAAGGCCGAAGTGGCCTGTGCGGTATATAAGAGTCTCCTCCATTCGGCTCGGTCCATGGCTACACGTCGCCAACCACGCAGTCTACGGAGGGTCCGCAAGTCATCTTCCACCTGATCGATCCACCTTGCCCGCTGCGCACCTCGCCTTCTTGTGCCCGTCGGATCGTTGTCGAGAACCATTTTCACCGGATTACTGTCCGACATTCTGGCTACGTGCCCGGCCCATCGCAGTCGTCCGATTTTCGCGGTGTGAACGATGGATGGTTCTCCCAACAGCTGATGCAATTCGTGGTTCATTCGCCTCCTCCACGTACCGTCCGCCATCTGCACCCCACCATAGATGGTACGCAGCACTTTCCTTTCGAAAACTCCAAGTGCGCGTTGGTCCTCCACGAGCATCGTCCAGGTCTCGTGTCCGTAGAGGACTACCGGTCTAATTAGCGTTTTGTAGATTGTCAGTTTGGTACGGCGGCGAACTCTATTCGATCGGAGCGTCTTGCGGAGTCCAAAGTACGTACGATTTCCAGCCACTATGCGTCTCCGAATTTCTCTGCTGGTGTCATTTTCGGCAGTCACCAGTGAGCCCAAGTACACAAATTCTTCTACCACCTCGATTTCGTCACCACCGATGCAAACTCGCGGTGGGTGGCTCACATTGTCTTCTCTTGAACCTCTTCCTATCATGTACTTCGTCTTCGACGTGTTGATGACTAGTCCGATCCGCTTAGCTTCCCTCTTCAGTCTGATGTAGGCTTCCTCCATCTTCTCAAAGTTACGTGCCATAATATCTATGTCGTCGGCGAAACCAAATAGCTGGACGGACTTATTGAAAATTGTACCACTCGTGTTAATCCCTGCTCTTCGTATTACCCCTTCCAAAGCGATGTTGAATAGCAAACACGAAAGACCATCACCTTGCCGTAACCCTCTGCGGGTTTCGAAGGGACTCGAGAATGCCCTGAAACTCGAACTACGCACATCACCCGATCCATCGTCACCTTGATCAACCGTATCAGTTTATCCGGAAATCCGTTTTCGTGCATTAGCTGCCATAGCTGGTCCCGATCGATTGTATCATATGCGGCTTTCAAGTCGATGAATAGATGATGTGTGGGCACGTTGTATTCGCGGCATTTCTGCAGTACTTGGCGAATGGCGAACACCTGGTCCGTGGTGGAGCGTTCGCCCATAAACCCGCCTGGTACTGCCCCACGAACTCCCTTGCAATTGATGCTAGTCGACGGCATAAAATTTGGGAGAGTACCTTGTAGGCGGCGTTCAGCAATGTGATTGCGCGGTAGTTGCTACAATCCAGCTTATCGCCCTTTGTGGGACACACGGCACCTTCCATTCACTCATGCGGCAAAACTTCCTCCTCCCAAATCTTGGTAATGACCCAGTGCAGCGCTCTAGCCAGTGCCTCACCACCGTGTTTAAATAGCTCTCCTGGTAGTTGGTCAACCCCAGGGGCTTTGTTGTTCTTCAACCGGCCAATCTCCTCCTGGATTTCCTGGAGATCCGGAGCCGGGAAGATTATGTCCTGCGCGCGTTCTCCCAGGTCCATCACCATACCGCCATCTTCGTCTGCCACATCGCCATTCAGGTGTTCTTCGTAGTGCTGCCGCCACCTTTGGATCACCTCACGCTCGTTCGTAAGAAGGTTCCCGTTTATGTCCTTACACATATCAGGCTGTGGCACGTGGCCCTTACGTGAACGGTTTAACTTCTCATAGAACTTTCGTGTGTTATTAGCGCGGTACAGTTGCTCCGTTTCTTCACGGTCTCGATCTTCCTGCTGGCGCTTTTTCCTCCGGAAAATCGAGTTTTGTCTGTTCCGCGCCTGTTTATATCGTGCCTCGTTCGCCCTCGTGCGGTGTTGCAGCAATCTCGCCCATGCTGCATTCTTCTCTTCCACTAACTGCTCACATTCGCCGTCATACCAGTCGTTTCTCTGATCCGGGGCACCGTGCCAAGTGCAGCGGTTGCGGTGCTACCAATGGCGGATCGAATATCTCTCCAGCCATCTTCAAGAGACGCTGCGCCTAGCTGCTCTTCCGTTGGGAGTGCCACTTCCAGCTGCTGCGCGTATTCTTGGGCTAGTCTACCGTCTCGTAGCCGCCCGATATTAAGCCGCGGCGTCCGACTTCGACGCGTGTTGTACACCGTCGATAGTTTTGAGCGCAGGCATACTGCAACGAGGTAGTGGTCGGATTCAATATTCGCACTGCGGTAAGTGCGGACGTTCGTGATGTCGGAGAAGAATTTACCGTCGATTAGAACGTGGTCGATTTGGTTTTCCGTTTCTTGGTTAGGTGATTTCCATGTGGCTTTGTGGATATTTGCGGAGAAAGAAGGTGCTTCGGACTACCATTCCACGGGAGGCTGCGAAGTTTATGCATCGTTGGCCGTTGTCATTCGATACGGTGTGCAGACTATCCGGTCCGATGACCGGTCTATACATTTCCTCCCTTCCTACCTGTGCGTTCATGTCACCGATGACGATTTTAACGTCCCGCAGTGGGCATCCATCGTATGTCTGCTCCATCTGTGCGTAGAACGCTTCTTTCTCGTCGTCGGGTCTCCCTTCGTGTGGGCAGTGCACGTTGATGATGCTATAGTTGAAGAAACGGCCTTTAATCCTCAGCTTGCACATCCTTGCGTTGATTGGCTGCCACCCAATCACGCGTTGGCGCATCTTACCCAGCACTATGAAGCCGGTTCCCAGCTCGTTGGTGGTGCCACAGCTTTGGTAGAAGGTAGCCGCTCGATGCCCGCTTTTCCACACTTTCTGTCCTGTCCAGCAAATCTCCTGCAGCGCCACGACGTCGAAGTTGCGGGGATGTAATTCATCGTAGATCATCCTGTCGCAACCTGCGAAACCTAGCGACTTGCAATTCCATGTTCCAAGCTTCCAATCGTGATCCTGTATTCGTCGCCTAGGTCTTTGCCGATTATATCGAGTCGCATTATCTCTTATATTGTTCGTAATGATTGGTTTTCTAGGCGGCTTATTGGGCCTGCGCAAACCTCCTGTCTCGTCGGAGGGCCGTCGTGTCAGGGCTGTTTAGCGTCCCACCTAACACCAGGACTTGGGCTTGTGCGCTTTGAGCGGCACACGGTCGCTTTGGTGGGGCCTACTTGCGGATACATGCAGCTTTTTATAGAGGTTTAACAGGGCCCACTGTCAAACCCCACCACATCCTAGGCAAGCCCCACAACTCGCAGATGGCCTGGGGAGGGATCGTCAAGCCCTTGGACATAGTCCCTGCTGCCCAAGGGTTCACATCAACCATTGCCTTAATCCGGACAAGCACCAAATTTCAAAGAAGGTATCACATTAACCATTGCCTTAATTCGGACAAGCGCCTGCTTTTGAAAAGGGATCATATCCACCATTGTTTTAATCCTGGCAATCGCCTATTTTTAAAGAAGGGTTCACATCCACCGTTGCCTTAATCCCGGCAAGCGCCTGCTTTTAAAGAAGGGATCACATCCACCATTGCCATAATCCGGGCAAGCGCCTACTTTCAAAGAAGGAATTACATCAACCATTGCGTTAATCCGGGCAAGCGCCTATTTTTAAAGAAGGAGCCACATCTACCATTACCATTACCTTAATCCGGGTAAGCACCAATTTTGAAAGAAGGGATCACACCCAGCATTGCCTTAAGCCGGGCAAACACCTATTTGAAAGAAAGGATCACATCCGCCATTTTTGCAGATTTACAGATTAGGTATTTTCAATTTTATTATCGACCGGTGCGGTGTTTTATTCCTCAGTAGAAAACAACTATACAACAACAACAAAGCAAGATTATAAAAAATGTCCTTTATGCCAAATGACCCTCTCTTTTAACGCTGTTCATAGTTATGCCTAAAGTTCATGGCGTTAAGAATTATTGCGCATACTGGGCAAACGCGCGCATGGCAAATAGGTGACGACAATTCTGGGGAATGGTGCATTCTAGGGAATGGTACATTCTGGCGAATGGCTTTCTGGGGAATGGTGCATTCTGGCAAACGACTTTCTGTGGAATGGTCCATTCTGGCAAAAGGCCTTCTGGCAAATGACTTTCTGGTGAATGTCATACATCCTGCGGTTTTCCCAAATGCTGTTGACGAGGTTAAGAAAAAGGGATTTCGCGGCCGGAGGGAGCCATTTAATCATGGGATACCCCAACTCATCCGGCCCGGATGAGTTCCCGTTGCACTTGGCGAGCGCATGGACCAGCTCTCCTGCTGACATTCTTCTAGGATTCATCTAGAAATTACTTCAAGAGTTCCGTCGGAAATTTCATCTGGAAATTCAATTAACATTTCCATTAGAAACTTTTCCGAAAATTCCTTTAGGAATTTCTATTTCATTCTATAAGAAATTTCCGGAATGACAAATTCCGACCAAATTTCCGGAATAACTCCTGCATCAATTTCAGAAGGATTTTTTTATGGACTTACTAAAAACAAATGGAAGTTCTGAAGAAATTTCCTGCTGATTTTAATTAGGCCTATTCAGAGGATTTTCCGAAGGAATCCCTGGAGGAATGACAAAAGGAATTAATGGCATAATTTTCTAAATTATTCCTGGAGTGGATTGAAGTTCTGAAGGATTTTCAAAAGAAATTATTAAAGAAAAGAAAAACCTGAAAGATTTAGCAAAGAAATTTCTAATGAAATTTACGAAAGAATTTCCAATGAAATTTTTGGAGTAATGCATATTTATCCAAAAATTATTTCGGAAATAATCCTTAGAATTTCTAGGAAAATCATTCTTTTTTCAGAGCCATTTTGGCGTATATAATTAAATTTCAATAAAGCTTTTTAATGCTCACATCTTTGTGTTTCTACATAAAATTCATTTCTGCCCATGAAATGGAAAAAGAAACGATACCTGTATGTAAACTAAATCCAACTAAAATAATACTTATACCCCAAACAGTATTATAGAGTTGACCTTTTTTCTGCGTTTTGTGCTAGAAACAGGTAGGGCCTTGCACACGATCCAATTCGTCAAGGGCAAATATGCTACGTATGTTTCAACGTAAAGGGCTTTCTGCCTGCGAAATTATTAAAACAGAAAAGTTACTCTACCGTTAAACTTTCCACTGCATGCTCAGCTCACCAAACCATCAATAACTCATGCGGCTGGTTTTCCAATAATGCATAAACATCGAGCCCTATAGCTTTACATCCGATCAAAAATTAACGAATTCGATATGCCTTTCCATACAGCACTCCAACGCGTCGCCCGAGAAAAATGAATTTTACCTCCCGTTCCGATCTTTCGTTGCGGATTTCGTTGAATTCCTGCACGATAGATAACTAGACCATATACCGAGAAACATCCACTCGATGCCAGGTATTGGGTTTCTTTTTCGGAATTTGAAAACACAACTGCTTGCCATTTGCTATTAAACAGGTTGAAAAGGAAAATAATGATGATGCAAAAGAAAGGTGTCAAGTGGACTGGATGGAGTCGATCTTACTACAAACTTTTCTCTAGTGAAAAGGGAATTCAATTTGGAAATAACAAATAACACTCTATTACGAACAGCCAACGAGTAGAAGTAGCCGGTAAATGTCACGCTGCGGATAGCACTAACCGACTTGAAGAAAGTTATACAACGCCTAGTAGACTTTTACCTGTGGGCGTTGTGCGGTGCGGTGACCTAAAGTCTTTAGCTTGTTATGCATCAAGAAAAAGTAACGCGGATTATTCCAAGCGGTCTCAAGTATGATCTACCTCATCGTCATCATCGGTGACTGCAGCTCGGTTTTGAACAATCACGGAACCTACCGACCTATGAATATGAATCACGCGCTCACGCACATTCATTGCCCTCAGAGAAAGATTCGCCGAAGAGGGAAGATCAACCGTAAAAGATCCAATCCGAATGTTTGGCGAGAAAATGGTTTTAATTACCACATCACTGTGAGGCCTAGCAGAAGACAAACCTTAATTGAATTGTTCCCGCGCATTGTGGGTTCAAATATTTATTTCAATCAAAATAACATCTTTCGGCTTTCCTAAACGCTTCTCGTATTGGCGCAATTTACTGGACCGACGAGTTGCGTGAGTGGGGTGCGTGTCCAATCAGCTCGTGTAAATCGTTATTGTAGATCATGATGAAAAAAGCTACCCGTAACTGGGTAAACAATAATAATTGATCATCGTTTAGCTTCTGAAATCGGAACTCCAAATTCTATTAATTCTTTGCCCTTTTTTGCGAGATTTCATCACCTTGCGATTAAACTTAGTTTAATTTTTTCTTGAGTAGTATCGGTAAACTAAGTAATTGCAATTGAACTTCTTCCCTAAAAAAAATAGAAAATATCTGACTTCCTATTTAAGTTTTATATGTATTTATGAAAATAAACCAATTTTTGAAGACGACTGTGAGGTTTAACCATAGATCATTAATTAACGGCTACGCAGTCTCATACGATTAAAACGAGTTTTTTTTATTCGTTCGACGTTTCGACACGGGATTAGTGTCTTCTTCAGTGAAAAGAATAATTTGTTCGTGATATTTACAATGATCATCATCACACTCCGTCGCGTAGAAGGCACGCGGCATACGCGTGTTGTTGCAGAAGAACATTCGCCTCCATAAAGCAATCGACTGCTGGTCAATGCCGATTAGGGTTGTTCAAACTAGTATGGGTAAAAACTCATGTCAAAAAATTTGATGGGCTCCCTTCTTATTTCATTTTATCTGATGCCCTGATGCTCGGGACAAAATTTTATCTAAATCGGTCAACATTTTTTTCGTTATCTAAATCGGTCAACGCGATTCTTATCACATTTAGAGATTGTATGGAAAGTAAATATACGGAGTAATATCGGAAGAGTTATTGACAATTTACTAAAGTGACCAGACGTTCCGGATTATGCGAGACAGTCCCGGAAAACGTCCCGCATTCCATGATGCCCAGATTCATCATCTGGAGAATAATGGTTGTAACAAGGGTTGTAATATCTTATTGATTTAACATTTACAATCCAGCTGACACTTGAAGGGCTGGGATAGTTCAGCGAATGACCTTTCGTCGAAAGACGTTTAGTCGATTGACATTTATTTGAAAGGCCATTTGGTCGAATTGACATTTAGTTGAATGGACATTAGGTTGAATGGACATTTAGTCGAAAGGACATTTAGTCGAATAAAATTCAGTAGAAAGTTGAAAGCGAATTTCAGTCAGTAATAGTTAATTTAGTAAAATGAATAATTCGTCTATAGATTTCTGTTCAATTTGAATAAATAATCCACAAGATACATGGATGAACTGATTAGAAATTCAGTGGACGTGGACGTTCAATCAGCGGCGGAGGAAACGAATATGAAAGCTTATGAGGGTTTTTCATCTGAGCAAACTGAAATTTCTGGAGACCCTGGTGGATTGCAGAAAAATTGAAAACCTACAAAAATAGCAAAATATTTAGTACTGTTGGTAAAACACCCAAGCTCAAAAATCATTGATATCACTGTTAGTTTGCCAATACTTCATCATAGTCGGGTTTGGAACATTTTGTTAATTGACATTTAGTCGAATGACATTTCGTCAAAAGGACGTTTAGTCGAAGGGACATTTGGTTGAAAAGAAATGGTTTTCTTATTATTTTCATTCATACTCTTTCTTCCACTCAATATTTATACAATATTTTTTGCCTTTCTCGTATACAAAGTATACGTAAAGGCTATATGTTCGCTCCAAAAACGAACTTTTTATAGGAGTCCCGGAGACCCATAGTGTTATATACCGATCGACTCAGCTCGACGAATTGAAGTGATGTCTGTGTGTATGTGTGTGTGTATGTGTTTTTTTTTTCTTCCTAAACAATGGAGGGGGAATCTGCTCAACAGACATCCTGGGTTGACCAGGAAGTGCTGGGTTAGGGGCCACCTCCAATGAGGGAGGCAGGACTGCATCCCCGACCAGCTAAACCGTTTCCATTGCCGCCAAGGCCATCGTCCCTTCGGTACAACCAGAAAGTAATGCTTCAAAGGGGGGCCAGTGCATGACGCACCCTCGAGGTTAGCTGCGTGTCCTTGCAGCATCGAACATCGTGACTCGCTTTTTTAGAAGAACACCATGGTATCGTGCCAGCGCATTGCCGGCTTTCCAGGTGGCCTTACCACGCCCTATGTCCTCGGAAGCTGGGCAGGGTCGACTTCGCGCCTGCTTCCCTCTGCACGACTGGTATCAAGAATGATGATGCCGCGTGCACCCCAAATTGACCTTTCTGCGATAGGGCCTATTCGCCAGCACACAGAGGGACTTGCCGACGCGAGGCCTACGCCTGCCCCAGCCTTGACGAGGACCCCTTTCCGTCCTCGGGCTCGGAACCCGCCCGGTTGACCGACGCCGCGAAAGCGACGATACCATGTTGTTCTTCGCGCGGCCACTTGTTCGATAAAAGGATCGAGTTCGACCACAGAGCATGACCACCGGTATGGCCCATGAAGCCGACTCCGATCCCTTGGACCACCTCTTATTTGCGCCTGAACTAGCCATCCTTGAGTCCACGCGCCACCTTCTGTGTAGCTCCGAGACGATTTGGGCGATAGCCGATAAAACGGCGTTCCAGCCAACTTCGTCTTTACACATCCTCCGAACTAGGTTGTCCGGAGTAGTGTCCAGACCACATGTGGTCACGCATTGCGCGAAAACGTGAGCACACGAACAACACGTGTTCCGCCGTTTCCTCTAAACCTGCGCACACCAAACACTCGGGCGAAGCCGAGCAAGCCAGCTCTTTTACTTGCACTTTGATTTTGCAGCACGCTTAAACGCCGGGCACATTGAACCCCCCATGGGGTGCTTGCTGTTCACAACTTTGCTGGAACAAATCAAACAATTGGGAGGGTTCGTGCAGCATTGTGCCTTATGTCCCTCCAATCCGCAGCGACGGCAGAGATTGCTTCTGTCAGGGCATTTGCAGTCCCATTGCTTGTGCCCCGGTTCCAGGCACTTGAAGCAAACTTCGGGTTGCTCGTATATGCGCACAGGGCATACCGACCATCCCACCTAGACGCTCCCTAACTTGACTACCTTGGAGGCGTCCGCTGCAGATAGCCGAACCAATGCTACCTGCGTCCCTGCCGGACCTTTCCGTAGCCGAACGGCTGCGGTGGGCGTCTCCACTTCACACTGTCGCCGCAGTGCCGTGACGAGCTCTTCGACTTCAGTGATCTCGTCCAGGTCTTTAACCCTTAGATTCACCTCCGTCGTGAGTGCCCTCACTTTGACCGTCTCGCCTAGGACCTCCTCCGCCAACTTCTTGTAGGCGGCGCCCTTTTGCGAGACGCCCCGCTTCAGCACGAGTATCATCTCGCCCATCCGGGTACGTCTTATTCGACGTACGTCGGCGCCGAGTTCACCGAGCTTGACGTCACTCCTCATCGCCTTCAAAACATCCGAGTACTTAGCCTCGTCCGCCGTGATGACTAGGGCATCGCCCCTGGAGCGATTGGCGCCTACCCTAGACACTAGACTTCTTGCTACCCTCATTCGCCTGGGCCTTCTTTTCGGCCCTTGACGTCTTCGGTTTCCTCTTGTTCTTGACCAGGGTCCAGGAGGCGTCATTCCCCTCTATTTCCCTGGTCTGGTGCGGCTGAGAACTTTCAGCCTGCCGTAACCCCTTACCACCGTCTTGCCTGAGTGGACGGACCTTTCCAGGTCCTTCCTCCCCCGGTTTTGGAGGTACCTGACCGGGGTTCAGCTTCCCAGCCCCACTACCCTTGTTCGGGGTAGTAACCCTCCGCGTTTTGGAGCGGCCCCCCGGGAGCTCATCCCCTGGAGACTGTCTCCCCCGTTTTTGTGTCTGCTCCGTTGGAGCAGTCACCCCAGACGTACCCGCAAATATTTGAGCCTCAGTCTGGGTAGACTTTGGTACCACCGTCTTCGCTGGCACGCCTTCGGTCGATTCGACCTTGCCCGAGTCCGCGAATCCTTGGGCCTCAGTCTGGGTAGACCTCGACTCCACCGATTTCACGGGTTTACACTTGGCCGTCCCGACCGCCCTCTCCAGCTTGGCGTCCAGCATCAACTTTCGAAGTTTCTGCAAGCTCCTCTTGAGGTCCTTGCTGATATTATGCTTCGATGACGCAAAGTCGATGATGGCGTTCAGCTGTTCCGTCGCCACCTCGAAGGCCGAAAGCCCATCGCGTTTGCGGTTCATCGCCTCCACAAGCCATGGGCCGTCAATAACCCCTACCGGCGTTTTTATAGCCGAGAGGAAGGTTGAGTGACCCACGCTGGCGCTGCGCACTGAGCTGCCGACTATTGCCTCTGGCCTCCTAGGCGGAGACCTGAACAACCCACCTCTTGCGAAGGGGTTGTCGCCTACCCTAGTAGCACAATTCACATCGATTTTGTTGCAGTAACTTAAATGTGACTGGATTTGGTCGCATATGGGTCAAAGTGACTGATATATGATAAGTGTGCTACTCGGGTACACTGCTACCACTAATTGAAGAATAGACTTGGTTTTCCATTTTGGTCCCACGAGTTGCTCGGGAAAAGAGGTCCACCACGCCAGAGCCCAGCATAACGCGGTAAGGGACAATTACTGTGGAGGGTGCCCAGGTACCCCACAGGCTCCGTTAAAGGCCTAGCTTATTATTTCACCCCCCTGGCCATGCATCCCCTCGGCACGGTTCGCTTGACGCCTTGGGATTAGGAGTTAGGGACGATGGTCCCGGTCTAACTCGCAGTGGCCATGGGGAGGGGTCGTCAAGAGCATGGACAAAGTCCCTGCTGCCCCCGTGTGTGTATGTGTGTGTATGTGTGTGTGTATGTGTGTGTGTGTGTGTGTGTGTGTGTGTGTGTGTATGTGTGTGCGCAAAATAATCTCACTCATTTTTCAGGCACTTATCATTAACCGATTTGCTCGCAACAAATTGCATTCGACGCGAAATCGTGTCCCATTGTTTCGTATTGAAAATTGGCCGAATCGGAGTATGGGCTTCGGAGTTATGGCCAAAATATATTTTTTTACAACAAAAATTCTCACTCACTTTTTAGACACTTACTCTTAGCTGATTTACTCGCAACAAGTTTCATTCAACGCAGAATCATGTCCCATTGTTTCGTATTGAAAATTGGACAGATCGGACTATGGGTTTCGAAGTTATGGCCAAAATCCACTTTTTCACATGAGAAACACGTACAAAATTCTCACTCATTTTTTGAGCACCTATGCTTAACCGATTTGCTCGCAACAAGTTGCATTCGACGCGACATCTTGTCCCATTGTTTCGTATTAAAAATTGGCCGAATCGGACTATGGGCTACGGAGTTATGGCCAAAATATATTTTTTTACAACAAAAAATCTCACTCACTTTTTAGACACTTACTCTTAGCTGATTTACTCGCAATAAGTTTCATTTAACGCAGACTCTTTTCTCATTGTTTCGTATTGGAAATTGGACAGATCGGACTATGGGTTTCGAAGTTATGGCCAAAATACATTTGTTGACAAGGAAAATTCTCACTCATTTTTTAGACACTTACTTTTAGCCGATTTGCCTGCAACAAGTTGCATTCGACGCAGAATCTTGTTCCATTGTTTCGTATTGAAAATTAAACATATCGGTATTAAACAGATATGGCCAAAGTTTTTTTTTTTGCCTTTTTGCCTTTCTCGTATACAAAGTATACGTAAAGGCTATATGTTCGCTCCAAAAACGAACTTTTGATAGGAGTCCCGTAGACCCATAGTGTTATATACCGATCGACTCAGCTCGACGAATTGAGGTGATGTCTGTGTGTGCGTGTGTGTATGTGTGTGTGTGTATGTGTGTGTATGTGTGTGTGTATGTGTGTGTATGTGTTTGTGTATGTGTGTGCGCAAAATAATCTCACTCATTTTTCAGGCACTTATCTTTAACGGATTTTCTCGCAACAAGTTGCATTCGACGCGGAATCGTGTCTCATTATTTCGTATTATTTCGGAATTATGGCCAAAATATATTTTTTTATAAGAAAAATTCTCACTCATTTTTCAGGCACTTATCTTTAACGAGTTGCATTAAATGCGGAATCTTGTCCCATTGTTTCGTATTGAAAATTGACGGAATCGGACTATGGGATTCGGAGATATGGCCAAAATAAATTTTTAAAATCTCACTCATTTGAGTCACATATGTACCCTCAGCCGATTTGCTCGCAAGAAGTTGCATTCGATGCAGAATCCGGTCCCATTGTTTCCTGTTGAAAATTGGCCGGATCGGACTTTAGGCTCAGAAGTTATGGTCAAAATACTTTTTTTTCACCAACAGTGCGTAGAAATTACTCACTCGAAAGAAACGAGAAAGGCACTATCACCGCTAGGTGGATTAATCTGGGTTTTTAGCATTAGCATTATCATTAGCATTGAACAATTCGCATAAAATCGTATGTGGTACAAGCCTGAACTATTGTATGAGAGTAGCATCACTTTCATCCGTTACCACAAATATTGATTTGGGATTAATCACTATCTCTTAGATAGAAGCAATGCACTCTCCAATAGTCGAGATCTGTCCTGGCCACGTCCTTGCGAATGCTGAGGAAGGAACACCTACTTAAGAAATATGCAGAGAACTCTACGACCTCTCATAGGTGCCACGGGAGTTTTTTTTATTTTTTAGTGTGGAAGGTTATAACAGCAGAAATCGTTTTGGTAGATAGATTTGGTAGACACATAAAGGACTAAAATAGAAATACAAAGTCGGAAAGGGACGAGCCTGGAATTGAACCCACGCAGAAGCGGTAGCCACTAGACCATCGGGCTCGTCTAAAATTTCGACCAAATTGTTATATGATCCCTATGTGTCATTTGACGAAGCATCATTCGACTGAATATATTTTAACCAGATGTTATAAATTCATTGTAGTCGGTTAGAGAGGTTTGACAAAGTCAATATTCTGTCGGAAATATTCACCGTTTTCCTGTTATTTATTATTACTATCAACCCATCATTCTTTGGACAGTATTGGTCATGTGACTTTTTGGAACACCACAATAAATCATCTATTTTTTAATTATTATTGACCAAAGTTCTTTTCTTTCAAATATCCATTCGATGGGACCTCATTCGACTTTTCGATCATAGCTTGAAAACGGCTGGATCCTTCAGAAGCTGCTCGTAAGCCTTCTTTCAAGAGGGTCCGAAACCTCCTGCCAATAGGCTCGGAAGCTTCCTTTCAAGAGGCTCGGGAGCCTTCACTCAAGAAGCTAGGAAGCCTTCTTTCAAGAGGCTCGGAAGCCTCCTTTCAAGAGATGAGGCTGGGACGCCTCTATCAAGAGGCTTGAAAGCCTCGTCTTAAAGGGCTCGAAAGCTTACTTTTAATGGGCTCGGAAGCCTCCTTTCAAGAGGCTCGGAAGCTTCCTTCCATGATGCGCGGAAGCCTCCTTTCAAGAAACACTGAAGCCTCCTTTCAAGAGGTTCGAAAGCTTTCTTTCAAGAGGCTCGGAAGCCTCCTTTCATGAGGCTCGGAAGCCTTCTTTCAAGAGGCTCGGAAGCCTCTTTCAATAGGCTCGGAAGCCTCCTTTCAAGTGGCTCGGAAGCCTCCTTTCAAGAGATGAGGCTGGGACGCCTCTATCAAGAGGCTTGAAAGCCTCGTCTTAAAGCTTACTTTTAATGGGCTCGGAAGCCTCCTTTCAAGAGGCTCGGAAGCTTCCTTCCATGATGCGCGGAAGCCTCCTTTCAAGAAACTCTGAAGCCTCCTTTCAAGAGACTCGGAAGCCTCCTTTCAAGAGGTTCGTAAGCTTTCTTTCAAGGGGCTCGGAAGCCTCCTTTCATGAGGCTCGGAAGCCTCCTTTCATGAGGCTCGGAAGCCTCCTTTCATGAGGCTCGGAAGCCTTCTTTCAAGAGGCTCGGAAGCATATTTCAAGAGGCTCGAAGGCTTTCTTCCAATAGGCACGAAAGCCTCCTTCCAAGAGGCTCGGAAGCCTCCTTCCAAGAGGCTCGGAAGCCTTCTTTCAAGAGGCTCTGAAGCCTTCTTTCAAGAGGCTCGGAAGCCTCCTTTCAAGAGGCTCGGAAGCCTCCTTTCAAGAGATGAGGCTGGGACGCCTCTATCAAGAGGCTTGAAAGCCTCGTCTTAAAGCATACTTTTAATGGGCTCGGAAGCCTCCTTTCAAGAGGCTCGGAAGCTTCCTTCCATGATGCGCGGAAGCCTCCTTTCAAGAAACTCTGAAGCCTCCTTTCAAGAGACTCGGAAGCCTCCTTTCAAGAGGTTCAGAAGCTTTCTTTCAAGAGGCTCGGAAGCCTCCTTTCATGAGGCTCGGAAGCCTTCTTTCAAGAGGCTCGGAAGCATCTTTCAATAGGCTCGAAAGCCTCCTTTCAAGTGGCTCGGAAGCCTCCTTTCAAGAGGCTCGGAAGCCTCCTTTCAAGAGGCTCGGAAGCCTCCTTTCAAGAGGCTCAGAAGCCTCCTTTCAAGAGGCTCGGAAGCCTCCCTTTCAAGAGGCTCAGAGCCTCCTTTCAAGAGCTGGAAGCCTCCTTTCAAGAGGCTCAGAGCCTCCTTTCAAGAGGCTCAGAAGCCTCCTTTCAAGAGGCTCAGAGCCTCCTTTCAAGAGGCTCAGAAGCCTCCTTTCAAAGGCTCAAGCCTCCTTTCAAGAGGCTCAGGCCTCCTTTCAAGAGGCTCAGAAGCCTCCTTTCAAGAGGCTCAGGCCTCCTTTCAAGAGGCTCAAGCCTCCTTTCAAGAGGCTCAGAAGCCTCCTTTCAAGAGGCTCAGAAGCCTCCTTTCAAGAGGCTCAGAAGCCTCCTTTCAAGAGGCTCAGGCCTCCTTTCAAGAGGCTCAGAAGCCTCCTTTCAAGAGGCTCAGAAGCCTCCTTTCAAGAGGCTCAGAAGCCTCCTTTCAAGAGGCTCAGAAGCCTCCTTTCAAGAGGCCTCAAGCCTCCTTTCAAGAGCTCAGGCCTCCTTTCAAGAGGCCTCAGAGGCCTCCTTTCAAGAGGCTCAGGCCTCCTTTCATGAGGCTCAGAAGCCTCCTTTCAAGAGGCTCAGAAGCCTCCTTTCAAGGGGCTCAGAAGCCTCCTTTCAAGAGGCTCAGGAAGCCTCCTTTCAAGAGGCTCAGGAAGCCTCCTTTCAAGAGGCTCAGAAGCCTCCTTTCATGAGGCTCAGAAGCCTCCTTTCAAGAGGCTCAAGAGCCTCCTTTCAAGGAGCTCAGAGCCTCCTTTCAAGAGGCTCAGGCCTCCTTTCAAGAGGCTCGGAAGCCTCCTTTCAAGAGGCTCGGAAGCCTCCTTTCAAGAGGCTCGGAAGCCTCCTTTCAAGAGGCTCAGAAGCTTCCTTTCAAGAGGCTCGGTAGCCTTCTTTTCAAGAGGCTTCGAAGCCTCCTCTCAAGAGGCTCGGAAGCCTCCTTTCAAAAGGCTCGGAAGCCTCTTTTCAAGAGGCTCCGAAGCCTCCTTGCAAGAGGCTCGGAAGCCTCCTTTCAAGAGGCTCAGAAGCCTCCTTTCAAGAGGCTCGAAAGCCTCCTTTAAAGAGGCTTGAAAGCCTTCTTTCATGAGACTCAGAGGCCTTCTTCCAAGAGGCTTGAAAACCTTCTTTCATGAGACTCAGAGGCCTTCTTCCAAGAGGCTCGAAAGCCTTTTTTCAGGAGGCTCGGAAGCCTTCTTTCAAGAAACTCGGGAGCCTCCTTTCAAGAGGCTCAGAAGCCTTCTTTCAAGAGGCTTAGAAGCCTTCTTTCAAGAGGCTCGGAAGCCTTCTTTCAAGAGGCTTGGAAGCCTTCTTTCAAGAGGCTCGAAAGCCTCTGTTCAAGAGGTTCGGAAGCCTCCTTTTGAAATGCTCAGAAGCTCTTTCGAAGTGGCTCGGAAGCCTCCTTCCAAGAGGCTCGGAAGCCTTTTTACAATAGGCTCGGAAGCCTCCTTTCCAGACGCTCGACAGCCTCCTTTCATGAGGCTCGCAGGCCTTCTTCTAAGAGGCTCGGAAGCCTTCTTTCAAGAGGCTTGTAAGGATTCGTTCAAGAGGCTTGGAAGCCTTCTTTTAAGAGACTCGAAAACCTCTTTTGAAGAAGTTCGGAAGCCTCCTTTCATGAAGCTCGGTAGCCTCCTTTCAAGAAACTTGGAAGCCTCCTTTCAAGTGGCTCGGAAGCCTCCTTTCATGAAGCTCGAAAGCCTCCTTTCATGAGGCTCGGAGGCATTCTTCCAAGAGGCTCGGAACCCTTCTTTCAAGAGGTTTGGAAGCCTTCTTTCAAGAGGCTCGGAAGCCTCCTTTCTTGATGCTCGGAAGCCCTTCTTTCAAGAGGCCTGGAAGCCTCCTTTTAAAAGGCTCGGAAGCCTTCTTTCAAGAGGCTCGGAGGCGTTCTTTCAATAGGCACGGAAGCCTCCTTTCAAGATGCTCGGAATCCTCCTTTAAAGAGGCCCGAAAGCCTTCTTTTATCAAGCAAGGTGGATCGATCAGATGGAAGCTGATTTGCGGACCCTTCGTAGACTGCGTTCTTGGCGGGTCGTAGGACAAAAGGTCGAAGATCAAAAGGTCGAAAGAACAAAAGCTCGAAGAGTCAAAAGGTCGAAGGGACAAAAGATCGAAACAGAAAATCTGTGTCAAACGGTCGAAAGGACAAAAGGTCGAAGGGTCAAAAGGTCGAAGGTCGAAGGTCAAAACATCGAAAGTAAAAACGTCGAAAGACAAAAGATCGAAAGAACAAAAGATAGAAATTGCGGTTGTTGGACAAAAGGTCGAACGTCAAAAAGTCGAAGATCAAAACTCGAAGGTCGAAAAAATTAGGCAAAACGTCGAGTATTAATCAACCATTCTTTTGCACATTTATGTATAAAAGAACGTCTAAAAATTTCATTTTTAGTGATGAAATCGGGACGAAAACGTGTTAAAATCGGGGAGTGACAAAATCGGGTCAACACTTTATTAACTTTAATTGTAATTCCTGAAAATAGTTCTTCACCCATTTTCATCAAAATGATCATTTAAAATATATCATTTTAGCTTAACATACCATCTTCGAATGTGCTCAAAAGATGATACATTTTTGTTCAAAAAAATTGATTTTAAGTTACTACACACTTAGTTTTTATTTCTGCAGCTCGGCAAAAATCCGCACAGCCGTGCGCCAGCAAAATGAAAAACTGTTATCCCGGCAAAATGACGTTTGTTAGCTGATTTTCGGCAAATTATTTGCTGATTTTCAGCAACTTTGACAGAAATCTCGGCAAAAAACATGTTTGCTGGGGCACGGTTGTGCGAATCTCGGTAAAAGTTCAACATTTTGCTGAGATCCCGGTAAAAAAAAATAAGTGTGTATTAACGAATATAATACATTTATTTTTATTATTAGAAACCGTTACATTACGCTGTGAAGTGGGGAGGGCTATGGAATTGCCAAAATTTGTGTTACATGATTTGTAAACGTTTGTGTTTTATTTTGAAGTCAACTAGTAACCCTCTAACGCCCAAGACCGCCTTTGGACGGGATACTCTATTTTTTTGTAATTTTTAATTGTTCAAATTTAATTTTTTTGATTTTTTCAACCTGTTTTTCTTTCGACCTGCTGTTATTTTTTCGACCTTCTTTTCCTTCGTTTTTTTTTGTGATTTCTACCTTTTGTCCTTTCTATTTTTTGACTTTCGACCTTTTGTACTTTCGGCCTTTTGTCCTTTCGACCTTTTGTCCTTTCGACCTTTTGACCTTTCGACCTTTTGTCCTTTCGACCTTTTGTCCTTCGACCTTTTGACACAGATTCTTATTGGCGACGTGCAGCCATGACTGAGCTAAATGGGGACGACTTTTATGTACTGCAAAGGCCATCCCGACATTAGTCTGAGTAAATAAATAAATAAATAATAAATCGTTAAAACATCTTTTAATAGATTTATTTCTGTTTTCATATAATAAATTATTTTCGTGCTAAACAAGACGGGTGCTCGTACATTAACCCTATTATGAGCCATAGTCCATGGCTGTGTGTTGTTATCAAACACAACCGGTACTGAATCGCTGCAACTGCGCTGTAACTGCGAGCACCATCTGATTAGATAGCACCTGCTGCAGAAGGATCGCTCGAATATTGTTTGGTTGGTTTTGTCTTGTTCTTTCCAAAGCATTTTTCTTCTCACAGCTATAAATACAATCACTATAGCATTCAGAGGTAGGTTACTTACTGGAAAGTGATTCAAACCTCAATCATTTACGCCACACGCTTTGGCGATGATTGATATCTTCCCGCGACTGTTTGAAGGTAGGGTAGCGTGCGGCATGTATTGATAATTGTATAATATGCAGACGGGTTTTCACAATATAAACTTCTTGCGCTGCGCATAGGACTAAATCTTAGATTTATCTTTCGATGTTAGTAGAAGAACAAAATGCTGAATTCGCTCTTAATCTAAATTGACTTTTTTTTTGCATATGAGTATGCTTAACCCATGATAGCTGTTTATATTATCGCTTTACGCGGTTTATAAGTGGCTGTTATGATGAAATGGCATCATCTACTTGTAAGTTGATCAGTATACAAATATGTAACCTCAAAATATTGTTTCGTCGAGTAACGCTAGATTTGCCAAACAATCTCATGTTTATTAGTTCATATCTGGGGATGATCAGCTAGCGGATTGCCCGCGAGTTGGATGCAGCACAAAAGGGTACGTATTTGTGGAGCAAACGACGTCAGCAAGCAATGTGAGGTGTAGTTTCTTGCCTTTCATATCTTTCTCGTAATTGGTTCAGCATACTAACCGGTTGAATGTTCTTGTTGACGGAACCCGACCTTGCATTAGTTACACAGTGGATTGTACGATTATGCAGAGTATTCTCTACTTCGGGTCAAAGATATTGCAGTGTAATGGCCGTGGGACTTGTAACGAGGACGGACAAAAAATATTTATGAGGAAAGTTGTTAGAGGATAAAGTGTGCAAATGCTGCAATTATTAGCTCGGGGGAGTGATGAACTTATAACATTTTTGAAAAATCTCTATATAAATTATTTGGAAGGAAATCAATTTTAAGTTAATTCACAGAATGGTTTATGCAAAACTTATTTAAACTTTCTATAGTGATCCAATGAAAGCAAAACTTAAAATATATAAATTATATTGAAAAGAAATTATGAAAGCCCTATACTAGACTGTAATTTAGGTTCACCATAGACAAACTTGTTCCAGCAAATAAATGCAAACTGCAGTTATAATGCAGTATGCAGTCATGCAGATATACGTACCCTCACAGATCAGCATTGTGAAATAGTGCTTCAAAATCTGACTGGCATCTAATGTACTGAGAAAGTTCTTGTTTGTATACCTACTTATGTACAACTATGAATTGATCGATGTTGTGTCAGACTGATCCAAGTCAAATACGGGAACAGAGATGTAGTTTTCCTATACTTGTTTAGATAATTTATGTTATTTATTTTTACACATAAATTACGCTACTTATTATTACATTGCAAACCTAATGAAAAGTAGCTTAAAGGCTCTGGATTGGATGCGATTATTGAATCATTTTATATTTTGCCCCGGTCTGGTTTAACACCAGTCATGACAGGAACCGGAACCGGGCCCAAACAAAAACCGATGGGCAAAATCGCCTCATGCATAACGTGGAATAGAAAGACCGTGAAAAAAGACCGAAGTGTTTGGAAATAAAAAAAAAACATTCAGTACCGTACCCCCGTAGCATTGCATTGCATCCATTGGCCTTGCCGTTGCGTTGATCCAATAAGCGTGTGCGGGGGTTTACTGAGCCTTAACTAACGTGGTTAATACCATCAACGTCGAAAAAGAGGGGTGCCGCGACCAGCAACGGTCCGGGGCGGTTATTGTTTAACGTTATTTGCTTCGTCGCGCTGCGGTTTGGTGAGCTGGATCACAGCTGTGGATTTTTATGTTTTGCGATCGTTGACCTCCGGCTAATCGGCGTCTGAGAAGTGCAACATGATTGTGATAATTGGCGCCTTATCCACTGTGATAAATTTGTAAAATGAAAATTTTGGGTATTTATCTCCGAATTTTGGGTGGATGCCCATAGATAAATATTTTCTGCCAAGCGATCCTTATAAAGCCATGTGGCATGTTTCCCTTTAGTAAAACATATAAAAATCTCAATTTAACGATAAATACCATTTATGCTGTTTTCCAAAGAAGCGGTACAAGTGCTTACCCAGGGCTCATTTGGAAAGGGGCTCTCCAAATGCCTCGTGGACAGGTTTTGGCCAGTTTCGATACCACCCTCCCCAAGCGTAGATAATTTTCGCTTAGATAATTATCCGTTTCAACACGGGGTTGGTGTCTTCATCAGGGGAAAAATATTATGTCTGTTTCTTGTCTAATGTGTGGTAGACAGTTATTGTAAGACCAAACATTAGACAAGGAACAAACATAATATTTTTCCCCCGATAAAGACACCAACCACGTATCGAAATGTTGGACAAATATAAATCTTGTTTTAATCCTTAAAGACTGCATAGCCGTTTTAAGTTAAAATAACAATAAACAGTCGAAAGCACATTTTCGCTTAACTTTTCAAAAGGCCTAAGTATATTTTTTTCATGAATTTATTTGAATATTGTAATCAACAGACCAATATGAAAGCTTTTGATTGCAGTACACAAATTAATTCATGTAAAAAATGTTACATAGCTCCTTTTGAAAAGATAAGCGAGAATTGCTCTTATACATTTTTAAAAATTGATTTGAACCGTGGACAATCGCTGTACCTCCCCTCTCCCCTAAAATGTCCACATGGTATATGAACATTGAGTAGCCCCAAACATAATCTTCTTCTTATATATAAAAATGAAATGGTCTGTGTTCGTATCCGCATAACTCGAAAACGGCTGGATGGATTTTTTCATTCCTTCAGCAGAAACATTCGTTATAGTTTCCGACGGGTTTATATGATATTTCCTAATGGGAAAATTACGAGTAAAGTTGAGCAAACCGTGAATAACTAAAATTGTGATTCCTATGCGAACTTTGCATGGGCAGTTCGGAATGCACATTCTCGCCTACTATGCAGGACAACGTCTGCCGGGTCGACAAGTTGCGTATAAACTTGAAAGTTACATATCAGTCGACACGAGTTTGCTTTAAATACTGCAGCTCTGGTTAAACAGATTAGCTAAGACCACTCTGATTCTACCAGACTCGGTTCGAATATCGTTTCAAATAAGCGACTCCCTACGAAATAACCCAAACGTCAACGTTCAAAATCTACTGAGGCCACGTGATGCTTCATTAACTCTTCAAACAATTAATATCAAGCTTAAGTTCCTTATTTTAGGTTTCCATCAGCCTTCAGTTGGACAAACCAAGTGCTTTGATAGATATCCAGCCATCTGAGCAGAATTATATTGCTGCGGAACACAAAATTGCAAATAATTCCGCTTGAAAGACAATACATTCCTTAGTCATCAAAAGATGCTGTTATGGTCTTATTTATAGGTTTTTCTTATGTGAATTCTACGGCGGTCAGCTCTGCACTCATAGGCACTCTCAAAATAAGAAGCAAATTTACTGCTCTTTATTTAGGAAAGATAATTTGATAAAGGTAGTCGTTGATGTGAGATTGCGATTAGTTTTCTGTTAGAGATTCTTGCAGTCCGTGCAGCCGACGTTTGCGAAATTCTTAAATTTAAAGTAGAATTGTACTGAAAAAAAAGAAAGTTGGGTACAAGACACGACCATCCGACGTAGACTACGCAAAACCTTTTGGTGCAATGATAATTCTAGCATCACGTAAATATTAGATTTTGAACGCACAGATACTATCCACGCGAATAAACGACGCACGCATGTTTCCGTTACTGATGCCTATTTTCTACCATCGCCAAGCGATTATGTTTTGTACTTTGACGAAAATTCATCTCGGATCAACTTTCTCATGTATAAAATTGTGGTTCTGAAAAGAACCAATTTATTTTGAATAATGTCCAATTACTAAGAGCAACAAAACGAAGGTCAGAATCGTGCGGGCCAATTTCATTTTTCGCGGACGACAGCCAAATCGATAATTATGCTATCATATTCAATACATTTTTTGCCAACCACTTGCTGACGGCCGACGCTCGAGCCGATACTAACGCCATTATATTTGTTTCAGTCATTATGCGAATAAATTTATTGTTTTATTGACCGATTAATTCTCAATACACATTTAAAATTGCCAACATCGCCAACCAAACTTAGAATCTTGCGAGTAAGTTTTACTGGCCATAAACTTGCTATATTTAGTCACAGTACAGTCTATAATTTTTTTTCCGAATGTAAACTTGGCTCTGATAAGAACTGATTTATTTTCCTTGATGTGCTTCTTTAATCACTATCAGCAAACCTCTTAATAGTTTTAACCTTGCGATTGGTTTAAGAGCTGCTTCCATTAAGGACATAGTTGGAGGAGTACCACGATGGCAGTCAATATGGCACCGGACCTTCCACGGGTCAACCCCACACCTCCCGCACTCCTCTCCTACCAACATTCGAATGCATCGAACACCATCGAACAAAAGTATAATATTCAAATTACTAACCTGTTCACAGCATATTTATTCACTTCCTGTGATAATGAACATGTTTCTCCAAAGGGTCCTATGTATTTCGGCTCGAATTATATCATAAATCAGCAGTTTCGTGCCAATTTATTTGCCGTTCGCAATTTTCTGCACTTCACTTCTTCTCAAAGGGCATTTGAAAAATCAAGTTTTTACTCACTTCTCCGCACATGAGCAGCCCGAAATGTTGATAGAATGCAAATTAAACATCACTTTTTGAAAACAGTCACTCGTTTTAACCGAAAACCAAATATAAGCAGCTATTTTTGCCCGAAAAAACGATTAAAAACTGACCGCGGAGCGAATGTAAACACTGGCAACGGCAGCAGCAAACTAATACATAGGGTGGTTCAAAAAATGATTTTGCTCCGCCGCGCTCAGTCGATTATGATTCATAATTTGGGTGTCATCCGATGGTTTGGGTTGGTTTGAATAAAGGCTTACCATGCACAGGTCGTTTCAGGTTTGTATGACAGTTGATATGGCGAGGTTGAATTTTACATTATTTTGATTGTGGCACTCCATTGGGCGCTGCGCTGGCGAGGGGGGAGACTATATGACTGGATGAAATATTCAAGAGCTTTAATTCCATAGACAATGGACATTGAATGGTGGTTTCGATAGTTGGGAGTCGGTTTTGATCGAGGTTGCGAATCTTTAGCATGATAATTAGGCTTATTTTTTGCGTTACATAATCAATGGAACTTTCCTGCGGTTCAGTGAAGTCTCTGGAATGTTGCTTTAAGCCATGTGGATTCTTGTTTCGCACGCGTTTGGAGGGAAGACGCTGTAGCCAGTGTAAAGAAAAGTTTGTTTTCTCATACTACTATACCAATGTGAATAGATAGAAGGTGAGGAAGAAGACCCAATGCAAGTGTATTAGTGGATGATAGAAAATGTAAACAGCAAATGGTGACGTACATATTTGCACGGCTTCTTATGGGTGCTCGTTCGAATGTAGTAGTGAAAGGTTTTTCGCCATACACGAAAGGCACGCACACAGTATATGGATTTCCATACCTTAGTATTTATTTTCATTGCTACTATACTATACAAACTTGAACCGGCTAGTGTTCAACCAGTTTTTGTTCAAATCGGTTTTTGGAAGACACTCGGAGCATGGGACGGAATCGAGTGAGCGTGGTGGAGCTGTGTCGTTTTTTGAACTACCCTACTAATATTCTTCGTTTTTTTATAAATACGACACCAATACTACTACAGTATATGACAGTTTTTATTGTATCAATACTTTCAAAGCTTTGTTTTGGTACTCAACCCACCTTCACCTTAAGGAGGACAGGTGTGACTGCCATTCGATGATTCGACGCCCCACCAGCGATGACTGCCAGTGATGTCGCTGTTGTCTGCTGCGGATATAATCGCTACCGAACACCGACGGCCGACCTCCTTGAAATCTCGAACGAAAAACAGAGTGGTCGGTCATTAGCCCCGCCCTAACAGCGAATAAGGAAATGCGTAACCAAGATTTGCATCCCTGGCGTTTGCCAAAGGGGCGGCGCTTATGGTGTCACTTCATTAAAGAAATAAAGAAAGCTAGTATCTCGCGGAGGCGTCATTTTGTCATTGGTTCCATCGGCGTGGGTACGCCTCCGGCAATCTTGCCGCACCCGTGAAATTTGTTCGTATCGGTGACGTTTGCAGAAGTGAGTGGTCGGAAAGCAGCTCTCAAGTCAGGTTTGTCTCGCAGGATTAAGAAAAATAGTTTGGTTATATTGCTATTAGTGATTAAAAATGTGCATTATTGAATATAATTCGATTTATCTGGACCACCAGTTGTCAATCTAAGTCAATGTTTCTCCATATTTCAAAGCACAATCGCTTGACCATGACAGACAGTTCGATTGTAACGATGCCGTCGGTATACCACTATCCAGCTTTCCACGCTTGGTAATGGCGGCTTGTCGTTGTGTAAAAATCAATCAGTTACTGTACTTTTTACACTAGCCGGAGGAAAGCTCACTGGCGTTCCTGGGTGAGGGGAAGGAAAAAAGGCCTTTTCGCCAGTAAGTTTTCCTCCAGCTAGTATCAAGAAGTACAGTGACCGATTGATTTTTACACAACGACAAGCCGCCATTACCGAGCGTGGAAAGCTGGATAGGATACTATAGCGGAATCACAAGCGTGTCGTAGAAAAGCGCTGCAATAAATTCATTCGCATGGTGACTGAACAAAGTTTGGATGTTGTCCGTAATAAAAATTCTGCAGCAATCAACTGCAAACGACCACCAATACTGACGTCGTCGAATTTTCTTCAGTCACCGTACGAATAAATCCATTGAAGCGTCATCATGTCAGTCATCATCATGTCATCATACAAATAAATTTATTGCATCGTCTCATTCCGACACGAGCTTGAGATTCTGCTACCGATGATGGCAACTTTGTGCCGTCGCCAAGCGATTATGCTTTGCACTTTGAATTAAATTCATTCCGGAACCGATTTCATTCACTTGTCATAAGACGAGTTAATACAATCCCATTGAATTCCACCACTTAATTGTATCTTGACAGATACGTATTTCGACCTCAACAGTAAGACCGTCTTCAGTGTTTCGTACTTGACTCGACTCGAAAGTCAACAATTAAGTGGTGGAATTCAATGGGATTGTATTAACTCGTCTTATGACAAGTGAAGACATTCCACTAAAAAGCTCAAAATAATTTTCTTATCACCAATTTCATTTCCAATCACCCGTCGATGGCCGCTGCTCGGACCGACACCAAGCTACCGACGCCAAGCGATTATGTTTTGTTCTATGAAAAAATGTTTGTTCAGAATCAATTCTCACTTGTTAGTCTTCTCTACAATACGCATTTTGAAGCACATAACCGAAGACAGAATCACGCGAAAAAAAATCACTGGAGAATTTGCAAGTCACTAGCGGTTGCTCATCTCAACTTTACCTTCTTTTCAAATATAATGAAAAGAACCGATTTATTTTAAATTATGTGCCTCACTAACAGCAACCACTTGACCGCGCAACCGCCATCCGATGGTTCGCCACTACAGGCGCTGCCGATTGCCAGATCCGCCGACGATTACTTCCAATGCTGATTTTGTACACGGACGTGATTGACGCGCTTCTGCTGCCTTGACCGCCCGAAAAGCGAAAATTTTTCTGCTGCACAACCACCGCTGCGACAGCCGTTGGCGCTAGGGCCGCTTCTGACGCGCGTGCACGAAACACGGGATCTTTAAAAAAACGGGTAAAATGAAGCAGTGCCTCAAAAGGGCCATACCTTACATCAATCTGATGTTCGTGTTGGAAATGCATGAACAGGATTGATTAATTTTGATTTTTTTACCGTATTTGGTCAGAAATAACATTTTCAATAGTTTAACGTTGATAATCAATAGTATCGATGTGTTTGGCAACTTACTGGTTAGTTTCCGAATCGATTGATTAGAAAATCTTGAAAATCCATTGAAAGATAAAGACGCTATTCACGTTTGAAATCTCTTCTAATTACGTGGTCTCGAATTTACAAATTTCCGAGCCTGTATCCGAGCCTTTCACTTAGACGTAGTTTACGTCAAAATCTGCCTGTCAAGATATGCAGGGCATGTATTACTGCATTTCCGTACATGCAAGGTCATCAAAAACGTTCTCGAGTTCAGGTCGTCAGAACAGAACTACAATCATGAAGACAGGTAACGTGTGTTTCAAATCAATCAGGTTATCCTTATCAGCATATCAAATAAATATGGTATTGAAGACGACTGGAAATAGTTTTCATGTAGAGATTTCGGCTATCTCTATCTTATAAAACCATTAAACGATTAGCGTTTTTCTCTGCCCGACGTTTCGACCATTGAATGTAGTCTTTTTCAAGGGAAATAATGGGTCAATTTTTCAATGATCGAAAAGTCGGGCAAAGTAAAATGCTAATCGTTTAATGGTTTTACAAGACTGAAATAGTCGAAACCTTTACACATCACTCGCTTTCTGTAATGCAACGGCCGTTGCCAACTGTTGTTAGACACTCATCGTGTTGTCCCGAGTAGACGAAAATATCTCATTATTATCAAATCGTGATTCGATAGCCAAATGAGCTATTAGCATGATTAACAATATCAATAATTATCACTGAAATATTATGATATTGGTTTATGCTATTTGGAAGAAGTGTTCAAACCCACGAGCTGTTAGTTTGTTCTCATTCATAGTATATTTTGATTTTTCAGGAATTTGTAAACAAAAATCGTTTCATAGGTTCCCTAGAATACAAACGTTTTACTGCAGAACTTATTTCCTTATCTGATAGGAGAAAGCTTTTTTTGTCGGATGCATACCGTTCTCAGGATATGCCTAGACCTACACTTAACAGGAATTTGCTTTCCAATGGTTGTTCAGAAAATCTAATACTAAAAATACTAAATAGTATTTAGCCCCGATAATATTTGGCAAATGTTAGGAGCATCCTTCTAAGAAGCTTGGAAGCCTCCTTCCAAGAGGCTCGGAAGCCTCCTTCCAAGAGGCTCGGAAGCCTCCTTCCAAGAGGCTCGGAAGCCTCCTTCCAAGAGGCTCGGAGGCCTCCTTCCAACAGGCTCGGAAGCCTACTTCCAACAGACTCGGAAGCCTCCTTCCAAGAGGCTCGGAAGCTTCCTTCCAAGAGGCTCGGAAGCTTCCTTCCAAGAGGCTTGGAAACCTCCTTCCAAGAGGCTTGGAAACCTCCTTCCAAGAGGCTTGGAAACCTCCTTCCAAGAGGCTTGGAAGCCTCCTTCCAAGAGGCTTGGAAGCCTCCTTCCAAGAGGCTCGGAAGCCTCCTTCCAAGAGGCTCGGAAGCCTCCTTCCTAGAGGCTTGGAAGCCTCCTTCCTAGAGGCTCGGAAGCCTCCTTCCTAGAGGCTCGGAAGCCTCCTTCCAAGAGGCTCGGGAGCCTCCTTCCAACAGGCTCGAAGGCCTCCTTCCAAGAGGCTCGGAGGCCTCCTTCCAACAGGCTCGGAAGCTTACTTCCAACAGGCTGGAAGCCTCCTTCCAAGAGGGTCGGAAGCCTTCTTCCAAGAGGGTCGGAAGCCTCCTTCCAACAGACTCGGAAGCCTCCTTCCAAGAGGCTCGGAAGCTTCCTTCCAAGAGGCTCGGAAGCTTCCTTCCAAGAGGCTCGGAAGCTTCCTTCCAAGAGGCTCGGAAGCCTCCTTCCAAGAGGCTCGGAAGCCTCCTTCCAAGAGGCTCGGAAGCCTCCTTCCAAGAGGCTCGGAGGCCTCCTTCCAACAGGCTCGGAAGCCTACTTCCAACAGACTCGGAAGCCTCCTTCCAAGAGGCTCAGGCTTCCTTCCAAGAGGCTCAGGCTTCCTTCCAAGAGGCTTGGAAACCTCCTTCCAAGAGGCTTCCAAGAGGCTTGGAAACCTCCTTCCAAGAGGCTCGGAAGCCTCCTTCCAAGAGGCTTGGAAGCCTCTTTCCAAGAGGCTCAGCATTCTCCTTCCAAGAGGCTCGGAAGCCTCCTTTTAAGAGGCTCAGGCCTCCTTCCTAGAGGCTTGAAGCCTCCTTCCCTAGAGCTGGAAGCCTCCTTCCTAGAGCTCAGAAGCCTCCTTCCAAGAGGCTCAGGAGCCTCCTTCCAACAGGCTCAGGCCTCCTTCCAAGAGGCTCAGGCCTCCTTCCAACAGGCTCAGAAGCCTACTTCCAACAGACTCGGAAGCCTCCTTCCAAGAGGCTCCAAGCTTCCTTCCAAGAGGCTCAGGCTTCCTTCCAAGAGGCTTGGAAACCTCCTTCCAAGAGGCTTGGAAACCTCCTTCCAAGAGGTTCGAAAGCCTCCTTCCAAGAAGCTCGAAAGCCTCCTTCCAAGAGGCTCAGGAAGCCTCCTTCCAAGAGGCTCAGAAGCCTCCTTCCCTAGAGGCTTGGAAGCCTCCTTCCTAGAGGCTCGGAAGCCTCCTTCCTAGAGGCTCGGAAGCCTCCTTCCAAGAGGCCCGGGAGCCTCCTTCCAACAGGCTCGGAGGCCTCCTTCCAAGAGGCTCGGAGGCCTCCTTCCAACAGGCTCGGAAGCCTCCTTCCAACAGGCTGGAAGCCTCCTTCCAAGAGGGTCAGAAGACTTCTTTCAAGACGTTCAGAAGCCTCCTTCCAACAGACTCAGAAGCCTCCTTCCAAGAGGCTCAGGCTTCCTTCCAAGAGGCTCAGAAGCTTCCTTCCAAGAGGCTCGGAAGCTTCCTTCCAAGAGGCTTGGAAGCCTCCTTCCAAGAGGCTTGGAAGCCTCCTTCCAAGAGGCTTGGAAGCCTTCTTCCAAGAGGCTTGGAAGCCTCCTTCCAAGAGGCTCGGAAGCCTTCTTCCAAAATGCTCGGAAGCCTCCTTCCAAAAGGTTCGGAAGCCTCCTTCCAAAAGGTTCGGAAGCCTCCTTCCAAAAGGTTCGGAAGCCTCCTTCCAAGAGACTCGGGAGCCTCCTTCCAAGAGGCTCGGAAGCCTCCTTCCAAGAGGCTCAGAAGCCTCCTTCCAAGAGGCTTGGAAGCCTCCTTCCAAGAGGCTCGGAAGCCTTCTTCCAAAATGCTCGGAAGCCTCCTTCCAAAAGGCTCGGAAGCCTCCTTCCCAAAGGCTCGGAAGCCTCCTTCCAAGAGACTCGGGAGCCTCCTTCCAAGAGGCTCGGAAGCCTTCTTCCAAGAGGCTCGGAAGCCTCCTTCCAAGAGGCTCGGAAGCCTCCTTCCAAGAGGCTCGGAAGCCTCCTTCCAAGAGGCCCGGAAGCCTCCTTCGAAGAGGCTTGGAAGCCTCCTTCCAAAAGGCGTGCAAGCCTCCTTCCAAAAGGCTCGGAAGCCTCCTTCCTCCGTCCTTTCAAAATGCCAAGAACCCTCCTTTCGCGACGTTCGGACGCCTCGTTTCAAGAATAATTAAGACGTTCATGTCCCATACAAGGCGGTCGCTCGTACCGTACAAGGTTGATGACGGATTATTTTGGACGCAGTTTAACCATCACCAGATAGTGGTCAGCGTCGGCGTTAGCGCCACGATAGATTCCGAGGTCAACAATGTTGTAGAAGCGACAGAACACGGAACACGGACGAAGCTCAGCCGCCCCTAACATGGGAAACAGATGCTACCTTTGACGTATAAGCTTCCTTGGTGGACAGATACTCGATCAGATTTGCACCTCCCCTTCCAAATTACCTCAGGGTTTTTGCCCAATGTCCTCTGGAGATTCTTCCGCTTTCCCCCGCGAAACTCATCCGAATTTCTTCCGAATATGCTCGGGAAATTCTTCCGAAATTTTTCTGAACTTTCTCTAGGATTTTTTTCCGAAGCACCTCAAGAAAAACTTTTTAATTTCATCAGGAAATTCTTCCAAATATCCGTCTAAATTCTTCTGAAATTCCTCGGTAAATTCTTACGAGTTTCCTTGGAAAATTCTTTCGAATTTCCTCGGGATTTTTTTCGAATTTTCACAGGAAACTCTTGAATTCCAAGTGAAATTATTTCAAATTTACGTTGAGAAATTTTTTTGAATATCCTCAGGAAATTATATCTAATTTAATCGGAAATTTATTTCGAATTTCCTCGAAAGTTCTTCCTGAATTCCTCCTAGTTTGAAAGATTTCTCGTGGTAATTAAAAAAACATGGAAGTCCGAAAAAACTCACAATGGAAATTTGATAGATGAACTTTCCGGGGAAAGTCGAAAAAATTTCCCAAAGAAATCCGAATGAATTTTGACGAATTTTCCGTAGAATGTTCTGCTATCTGGATACCGTATTTATTTTATATTTTTTTTTTCAAAGCATGATGAAATATCTATAGATTCCTTCTTTTCTTTCAATTTAACTAAATTAATCCTCTTGTTTCTATAAATGCTTCAAGATTCACGGCATAACAATTTTCTTATGTGGACTCATATTTCTTCAAACCTGACCTGCAAACGTTGACAGATTTCAAATAGTTCTACTATTGCGTGGAGCCTAAGGTTCACATTTTCAGAATAATGTAAAGTTAGATTAAACCACACAAACCCTAGGGTGCCAAATACGTCGAGGAATAAAATCAACCGGCCAGGATGCCTAAACGGACTTCCGTCGTCCCACTACCCTATCGATTCCGATTAGGTCACCAAACAATCAATTCCATCGCTTCAGTCAACGCTTCGCACCACCAGCCCGTGTGAGATAGATATGCGGGCAGACATAAACAGTCACACGTCGCTCAGTTGTTATCGATCGCCGGTCTTGGGTTGGACGGTCGACACCGACTTAATCCTATTTGTGCACTCAGTAGCGTGTCGGTCCCTAGGCGGAACTTAAAGCTTTTTGCAACCCAAGCCTTTACTCAGTACACTGTGAACGTTGGCGAAGTCAATAACGGGAAGAAAGCGTTACGTGCTTCTAAATCGGAAAACGGAAGTTATACAAGTGATTCGACTGAAGCTGAAGTAATCTGCAAGTGCATTTAGTGAACAGTAAGAAATTTTCATGAAGAAACGATAGTCAGTGAACTGATGTGGGTAATTGTGAAATTTTCCCGTCGAAGAAAATACCGACGTTGACATTAATCATCGTTCGAAAATCACCATTCGGATTGTCAGTTCCTCGTCTCAGATAAGATAAGTGATTCCCTTCGTTCGATAACGGAATCGAACGTTGCGCATATTGTTGATACGTCACCTGTTTGGAAATCGGAATCCATGTCGATTGTCGAATCCATGAGTGACTCGAAGTCTATGCTTACTTGTGCATATGGATCATCATTGTGAATCACCCAAAACTAAGAAAACCACCAAAAACTGATTAGAGTTAAGGCTGGTCAATACCAGTCCATCTTCGACACACGATTTATTAGTCTCGAGGGTAAATCCTGTCTAACAGTTATCTACCAGATTAGATTAGCAGACATTCAAGGGTTTTCCATTTCCAGAAAAATCGAATTCTGTGATGGAAATAGCTAATTTTATTAAAAGTATCCAGAAAAACTTTCAAAATTATTTTTCAAAACAATTTGGGAGGTTTTTGTTTGTCTTCACTACAATATAATAGCAAGGAGTTGAGATTTTAATTAATCAACTACGAAAATAATATTCTACGTCTCATGTTGTATTGGGCAGGCATTTCGGACAGTTTTGTCCCTCGTAGAATACAAATTAAATCAATTGGTAATTCGTTTAGTATACTTAGATGACCTGTAAAATCGCCTGATTATGAACCGTCTCTGGCCCGTTTACATATTCGCTAGCGGACAATGCATTATCCGACAATACCGCAACTCATATGTAACCAGATTCAGTCACAATCAAGTTGCTGTAAACAGCTGTAAACCTTTTTAGTCTGACTTGTGCTGCTCGAGGATGGTGCACCGCAGCAATGCTTGGGATAAAATCAGGATTCCAGAGACGAATAAAAGAATCGAACTTTACTGATTATGGATCGACTGTACGTTTTAATCATATTTGTTGAATGGCTACTCACGAGACTGGCCCAGGAAACAAAAAGTTGTCTAATTCCACGGGGCACCCCCCAGGATTGTGTCTTTGGGTGAGAAAATCAATATCTGAAAATTTCAGCTCAATCGCTTGTTGCATAAGCTGGCGCATTTGATTTGAAGTTTGTTTGGGGATTTCAGCCAAAATGTATAGGAAAATACACCTCCGGCACTCATTCGATCTGGAAATTGGTTCTGATTGCTCGATTGACCTCAGAATTGCAAAAACGGCAGTTGGTATGCTACAGAACAATTTCACAGAACATTGTATGATGATGAAATAAACTTTAATATGGGTTTCGGCTGATGCGATTCGATCAAAAAACCCAAAAATACACAAATCAGCTCCTAATAATTCAGCCGAAAATTATATAAAAGTTCATTTAATCATCATGCAATGTTCTGTGAAATTGTTCTGTAGCATACCAACTGCCGTTTTTGCAATTCTGAGGTCAATCGAGCAATCAGAACTGAAATCCCCATACAAACTTCAAATCAAATGCGCCAGCTTATGCAACAAGCGATTGAGCTGAAATTTTCAGAGATTGATTTTCTCACCCAAAGACACAATTCTGGGGGGTGCCCCGTGGAATTCGACAACATTTTTTTCTCCCCATAGTAATCTGGGCCAGTCTACTACTCACTGTGTCAATATTTTTCCCCTTGAAAAAGACATGTTGAAACGTCGGATAAATAAATAAAAAACTAATGAAAAATTAGGACTGAGTAGTCATTTAATAAATATAAGAATCGTGAACTATATCAAATCTGGAACTCTCAACACCCGTCTGTTGAAAGAACTCTGCAAAGAAATGCATGCAGATCACGAGCTCACGGTGATTATCAAAAGGCAATGCGTTTTTTGATTGAGGGATGGAATTAAAATTTTCTTGAAAAGTTAGGAAAGGACAATTTGCAAGCCTTTGCGGCAATGTTGAAAAACTGGCGACGCAATGTTAATGTCGGAATTATTACAAAGTTTTATAAACTGTGCAGTTTGATTGGGGAATAATCAACTTAGATAAACTCACTGGAGCAATAGTTTAATCGATATTTTCTTGAGCTTATTCAAGAAGATGTTTCATTAGTTCGCAATTCGTTTTCCATTTCATTTGCTAGCCTTCCAGATGAAATTCGGTATAAAGTGGAATTAATTGAAAGGATTCAGAAATATCATTTGGATATGCGGAATCATCGTCTCGTGAATTCGGTAAAAAAATGAGTCAGTTTTGAGTGCATTATTCGAAGCGTATGCAGAGGCAGCAGAAATATGTCAAAGGGCTTGACCATTCCTACCCAGGCCATCTGCGAGTTGTGGTGCCGCAAGGATGTGGGGACCTCCTTAGCCATGCGATAAGATGCGCGGCTACAAAGCAAGACCATGCTGAGGGTGGCTGGGTTCGATTCTCGGTACCGACCTACACAATTTTCGTATTGAAAATTGTCTCGACTTCCCTGGGCATGAGAGTATCATCGTGTTAGCCTCATGATATACAAATGCAGAAATGGTAACATGGCTTAGAAACCTCGCAGTTATAACAGTGGAAGTGCTTAATGAACAGTAAGCTGCGAGGCGGCTCTGTCCCAGTGTGGGGATGTGATGCCAAGAAGAAGAAGAAAAAGAACCTTTGGACCACCTCACGCTCGTTTGTAAGAAGGTTTCCGTTTATGTCCTTACACATATCGGGCTGTGGCACGCGGCCTTTACGTGAGCGAATTAACTTCTCATAGAACTTTCGTGCGTTCACTTTCGTGAACTTCCGGAGGAATTCCCGGAGGAACTTCCTGAGGAAGAGAGAGACAAGCAGAGATCATCTTGCATACGTAATGGTTGTCGTAAGCCGTGAAGTGAATTTATTTTAGCAGGTAAATCGAGCCCAGCATGCAAACTTTGTTGATAAAGCAGACATTCTATCTACCACTGTACCCTATTCGAAAACCAAAATACTTGCCTTACTCAATACAAAAAATATGTTATTTTCACACGACTGTTTTCAAGTTAAACTATAAAGAAGTGTTAAGATTTGTAAATAATCTATTTTGGGCTTTCATTTGACTTGAAACAACTTAGACATGTTCCGCTCAAATATGGATCAATTCTCCTCGATATGGGAATCAAGTCTCCCGCAAGTTTTTAAAATGTCACATTTCTATCTTTTTAAAAAAATCGATATTTTGATAACTTTTACGAAAAAATAATCGCTTCCAATGATGTTTTTGAATAACTAATATAATTTTTTATCAAGTCCACTTAAAACCGTTTAAACTTATGCATGTTAGATTACGAAATATTCGAAACAAAAAGTGGAGATCATGATTTGAAAAATGTATTGGAGGTAACCACTTTCCCTTCGATGGGACTTGAACCCACAAACCCACTCCCATCGAATACATTTTTCAAATCATTAGCTTCCACTTAATGTACATATTCACATATGAGTTTTCAGAACATTGTAAAAAAAAAGTTGGATTTTCCAAAATTCAGTTCCTTTATGCCTCAAATCAACGGTGAGAGGTACTGAGAAGCGAAAATTTTAGTTTTACAATAGTTCAGTATTTAGAGCTTGATTCTAATTTGGAAAATAGTAGGTCCACGAAGGTCCAGCTATAGCAGCTAACGCACGAACACGGATTTCCGAATAAACTGACACGGTTGATCAAGGCGACGATGGATCGAGTGTGTAGTTCAAGTTTCAGGGGCATTCTCGGGTCCCTTCGAAACGCGCAGAGGGTTACGGCAAGGTGATGGTCTTTCGTGTCTGCTATTCAACATCGCTTTGGAGGGCAGGGATTGACACGAGAGGTACGATTTTCACGAAGTCCGTCCAGTTATTTGGTTTCACCAACGACATTGATATTATGGCACGTACATAACTTTGGGGTCTCCAGTAGCCTTGCGAGCAAAGGCGTAGGATTGTCAATCCAGAGTTGGCGAGTTCGATTCTCGGTCCGGTCTATGATGTTTTCGGGTTGGAAACATTCTCGACACCCTGGATATAGTGTATCCATTGTGCTTGCCACACAAGATACATACTTATGCAATGGCGGGCATAGAAAAGCTTTCAATTAATAACTGAGGAAATGCTAATAGAATACTAAGTTGAAAAGCAGGCCAAGTTCAAGTTGGAATTTAGTCATTGAAGAAGAAGATGAAGACATAACTTTGAGAGGATGAAGGAAGCCTACATCAAACTGAAGAGGGAAGCTAAGCGGATCGGACTAGTCATCAACACGTCGAAGACGAAGTTCATGGTAGGAAGAGGTTCAAGAGAAGACAATGTGAGCCACCCTCCGCGAGTTTGCATCGGTGGGGACGAAATTGAGGTGGTAGAAGAATTTGTGTACTTGGGCTCACTGGTGACTGCCGAAATTGACTCCAACAGAGAAATTCGAAGACGCATAGCGACGTACGTATGTACTTTAGACTCCACAAGACGCTCTGATCGAATAGAGTTCGCCGCCGTACCAAACTGACAATCTACAAAACGCTCATTAGACCGGTAGTCCTCTACGGACACAAAACCTGGACGATGCTCGTGGAGGACCAACGCGCACTTGGAGTTTTCGGAAGGAAAGTACTGCGTACCATCTATGGTGGGGTGCAGATGGCAGACGGTAGGTGGAGGAGACGAATGAACCACGAGTTGCATAAGCTGCTGGGAGAACCATCCATCGTTCACACCGCGAAAATCGGTCGACTGCGGTGGGCCAGAATGTTGCACAGTAACCCGGTGAAAATGGTTCTCGACAACGATCCGACGGGCACAAGAAAGCAAGGTGCGCACGGCAAATGCTGGGTAAAGCGTACCATTGGTCCTTCGCGTACCTGAAGGAATAAAATAGACCCCATCTCGCGGTCCTTAGCCTCTTACCCAGCAACTCCTATCCCTACCTCCCCGCGGTGCTGGCCGGGATACGAGCAACCTTAGGGAAGATCGGGTAACCAACCCCGGTGGGAACTATGGTCGTATGCTGACAGGGAAGGGGGGTTTGCTCCTCTCCGGAGGTGCAAATCTTATTAAGCGTCTGTTCTCCATGTCAGGATCGGCTCACAACAGCGTCTGTTCTCCATGTTAGGGGCGGCTGATCATCGTCCGAGTGCCAGCGAGGGACTCTAAGTGAAACTGTGCACCATGGTCCACCGGAAATAAGGAGGAATGGTCCTCCGGAAATTTAGGGGGTTTGGTGTCAGGCCCTGCAAGCCAGCCAAAAAAAAAACTCACGCAACGAATAATCAACAAGAGAGTACGGACCGGAACCATCGGCGAAGACCACTGCGACGAAAAGGGACTAGCGATTGGAAACTCGGCTCGTGGAACTGCAAATCTCTCAACTTCATCGGAAGCACACGCATACTCGCCGATGTGCTCAAGGACCGTGGATTCGGCATCGTAGCGCTGCAAGAGGTTTGTTGGAAGAGATCAATGGTGCGAATGTTTAGAGGTAATCATACCATCTACCAGAGCTGCGGCAACACACACGAGCTGGGAACAGCTTTCATAGTGATGGGCGACATGCAAAGGCGTGTGATCGGGTGGTGGCCGATCAACGAGAGAATGTGCAGGTTGAGGATCAAAGGCCGGTTCTTCAACGTCAGCATAATCAACGTCCATAGCCCACACTCCGGAAGCACTGATGATGATAAGGACGCATTCTACGCGTAGCTGGAACGTGAGTACGATAGCTGCCCAAGCCTCGACGTCAAAATCATCATAGGAGATTTGAACGCTCAGGTTGGCCAAGAGGAGGAGTAGACCGACTATTGGGAAGTTCAGCGCTCACCGGCTGACGAACGAAAACGGCCTACGACTAATTGATTTCGCCGCCTCCAAGAATATGGCCATTCGCAGCACCTACTTCCAACACAGCCTCCCGTATCGGTACACCTGGAGATCATCACTGCAGACAGAATCACAAATCGACCACGTTCTGATTGATGGACGGCACTTCTCCGACATAATCGACGTCAGGACATATCGTGGCGCTAACATCGACTCTGACCACTATCTGGTGATAGTTAAACTGCGCCCAAAACTATTTGTCATCAACAATGTTCGGTACCGACGTCCGCCGCGGTACGACCTAGAGCGACTGAAGCAACCTGATGTCGCCACTGCATACGCGCAGCATCTCGAGGCAGCGTTGCCGGAAGAGGGTGAGCTCGATGGGACCCCTCTTGAGGACTGCTGGAATAAGTTAAAGCAGCCATTAACGACGCAGCGGAGAACAACGTCGGGTATATGGGACGAAGTCGACGGAACGATTGGTTCGACGAAGAGTGCAGACAGATTCTGGAGGAGAAGGACGCAGCGCGGGCGGTCGCGCTGCAGCAAGGTACCCGGCAGAACGTGGAACGTTATAGACGGAAGCGGAGACAGCAGACCCGCCTTTTCCAGGAGAAGAAACGCCGCCTGGAAGAAGCGGAGTGCGAGGAGATCGAACAGCTGTGCCGTTCTCAAAAAACACGCAAGTTCTACCAGAAGCTCAACGCATCCCGCAAAGGCTTCGTCTTCTTCTTCTTCTTATTGGCATTACATCCCCACACTGGGACAGAGCCGCCTCGCAGCTTAGTGTTCGTTAAGCACTTCCACAGTTATTAACTGCGAGGTTTCTAAGCCAAGTTACCATTTTTGCATTCGTATATCATGAGGCTTACACGATGATACTTTTATGCCCAGAGAAGTCGAGACAATTTCCAATCCGAAAATTGCCTAGACCGGCACCGGGAATCGAACCCAGCCACCCTCAGCATGGTCTTGCTTTATAGTCGTGCGTCTTACCGCACGGCTAAGGAGGGCCCCTAAGGCTTCGTGCCGCGAGCCGAAATGTGCCGGGATAAGGATGGGAGCGTCTTGACGGACGAACGTGTGGTGATCGAAAGGTAGAAGCAGCACTACGAGGAACATTTGAATGGCGCTGAGAGTACAGGTAGTGAAAGTCAAGGCAGCGGAGGAGATGACTACGTCAGTTCAGCGGACAATAGAAGCCAACCAGCCCCCACCTTGAGGGAAGTTAAGGATGTCATCCAACAGCTAAAGATCAATAAAGCAGCTGGTAAGGATGGTATCGGAGCTAAGCTCATCAAGATGGGCCCGGAAAAGCTAGCCACTTGCCTGCACAATTTGATAATCAGAATCTGGGAAACTGGACAGCTACCGGAGGAGTGGAAGGAAGGGGCTATATGCCCCACCTACAAGAAAGGCGACAAGCTGGAGTGTGAGAACTTTCGAGCGATCACCATCCTTAATGCCGCCTACAAAGTGATATCCCAGATCATCTTCCGTCGTCTGTCACCATTAGTGAATGAGTTCGTGGGAAGTTATCAAGCCGGCTTCGTTGACGGCTGCTCGACAACGGACCAGATCACAACGCATCATCTGTTCGTTGATTTCAAGGCGGCATACGACAGTATAGACCGCGTAGAGCTATGGAAAATTATGGACGAAGGCGCATCATCTGTGGAAGTCGGGCCTACTACGGGCTCCAGAAGAAACTGCGGTCGAAAAAGATTCGCCACCGCACCAAATGTGTCATGTACAAGACGTTAATAAGACCGGTAGTCCTCTACGCACATGAAACATGGACAATGCTCGAGGAGGACTTGCAAGCACTCGGAGTATTCGAGAGACGGGTGCTTAGGACCATCTTTGGTGGTGTGCAAGAAGACGGTGTGTGGCGGCGAAGAATGAACCATGAGCTCGCCCAACTCTACGGCGAACCCAGTATCCAGAAGGTAGCTAAAGCCGGATGGGTACGATGGGCAGGGCATGTTGCAAGAATGCCGGACAGCAACCCTGCAAAGATGGTGTTCGCTTCCGATCCGGCAGGTACGAGACGGCGTGGAGCGCAGCGAGCGAGATGGGCAGACCAGGTGCAGAACGACTTGGCGAGCGTGGGGCGTATCCGAGGATGGAGAGATGCGGCCTCGAACCGTGCATTGTGGCGTCAAATTGTTGATTCAGTGTTATCTGTTTAGATGTAGACTAAATAAATAAAAATGAAAGAAGGCGAGGTGCGCAGCGGGCAAGGTGGATCGATCAGATGGAAGATGACTTGCGGACCCTCCGTAGACTGCGTGGTTGGCGACGTGTAGCCATGGACCGAGCCGAATGGAGAAGACTCTTATGTATATACCGCACAGGCCACTTCGGCCTTAGTCTGAACAAATAATAATAATAGCTTCAGGCTCCACTTTGATGTGATTGCGACTTCACCCGCTGACCCACGTGTGCCAACATGCGATTGTTGACGATATAACCACCTTCGTCTTATGTTGAGCAAGCTCAAGGTCTCTAGCGCTCATTCAGTCCACCACCGTGCTGATCGAGTGTGCTGGGGTCAGTTCTACCTCCGGAATATACTCCCCATGGAGCTTCAAGGATACGTCACTATACGTCACCATACGTCATGACACCAGGAGGGAGCTTGAATCCCCAGAACCCCGTCGTTCAAAAGATTCCATAATACGGTACCGTTGGAACGCTTCTCTGACCGGCATCTGTCTCGTATATTAGTACACAGTTCTGGAAATAGCTTTCCAAGATCCTGTACAGGCCGGCGGGAAGGCAGAGCCGGCGTAACGAGAGCACGATGGCATCCCCGCTTGCGCTGTTCTTTACCACTGAGTTGGAAGCGTCCAACGTGGACTTGCCCTTACGAAATCCAAACTGATTACTTGACAGGCCGTGCGTACCCTTTGAATACGGGGTCAACCTGTTGAAGATGATCCTCTTCATCTTCAACAACTTACCCGTCGTGTCAATCAGGCAAAATTTCTTCAGAAACTCCAAAAAATATCCTGTGGAAGTTTCGATGAACTTCCCGTGGAAGTTTCAGGAAACCTCTGCTTGATCAGTGCAGTAACTGATGAAGTAAGTAGGTTAGGGTGGCTCAAATTAGTATGGAAAAAACTTCTTCCAATTTTTTTGATGGGCCCTCTTATTCGGTTCTATTTGATGCCCTGATGCTCTAGACAAAATTTCAGCCAAATCGGTCAACGTTTGGGCGGTGCTAAACTTGTTGGAAGTTTATATGCAAAAATGTATGCAGAAACATCCAAAAACAGTGATTTGCAGCTTGACGGCAAAATTTACGATGAAGAATTATGATATGAATCATGAAGAATTTAATACAGAATGTTATGCTGAAAACCGCGAAAAGATTAGTGTTTGCCCGGCGAAGTTATAAGCATTTCTCTGAAGTGGGGTTTGAGCAAATTTCGTTTCTTTTACCTTTGAAAAGAAATAAATTCACCCCTACAACACTCCAGTAAAATGCTAATATCTTTGCCTAATGAACTCTAATCTTCTCGCGGTTTTCAGCATAACATTCTGTATTTAATTCTCTAAAAACTGAATGAGTATCATAGCTCTTCATCGTAAATTGTGTCGTCTAACTGCAAATCACTGTTTTTGGATGTTTCTGCATACATTTTTACATATAAACTTTTAACGAGTTTAGCACCGGCCAAACGTTGACCGATTTGGCTAAAATTTTGTCCAGGTCATCAGGGCACGAAATAGAACCGAATAAGAGGGCGGCCCATCAAGAAATTTGAAAAAGTGTTTTTTGAGCCACCCTAAAGTAGGTATGTAGAAGTAGATGTCAGACAATAATGAATATTAACTCTTATCCGATTTGCATGTGTACAAACAATACATGGGGAAGATTTGGTTCTGCAACGTCTGTATGTAACCTTAATCTGGTGACAGATTAGTTCTAGTCCTTTTGGTTGGACTCAGGAGCAGCTAACCGCAATCACGAATTTGAACCTGGTCGGAGTCCTCGTCGTAGTCAGTGGAAACTACTTCTGAACTGTTAAAAAAGTTCATTCGACGAGGACCGAATCCATTCGTGACGTCATGCTGCAGAATCTAATTGAGAGTGTTGGACAATGTTGGCTCATCAGTATCCTCTAAGTTGCGGAGGAAGTCCTTCGTAGCTTAGTTGGGAAGGCACCTGACTAGGATACTGTGAGGTCGTGGGTTTAAACGCAAATGAAGGAAAATGATTACCTGTAATACATTTTGCAAACAAAATCATTGACATACTGTGCATACAAACATCGAGTTGTCGATCATTGTACAATGTGGTGCATTCTCCACAATGTCCGTTAACATTTGTATCACAGAAGATGTAGGAAGCCTACATCAAACCAGAAAGAGAAGCTACGTGGATCGGACTAGTCGTCAACGTGTCGAAGACGAAGTACATGACAGGAAGTGACCCAAGAGAAAACAATGTTTGCGATTACTTGAAATAGCATCAGATTCGCAAACAAAACGAGCGTCATTGTGGTAAATCCATGCCAGAGATGGATCGGGAAACTTACTTACTTAAGTCATTCAAGGACACTCAATCAGGCAAACAGGCCAACGGGTAGCGACATAATAAAGAAGAAACTTATATATGAGATTAGAAATTCTTCTATGTTAGAACAAATTCAAGAAATCGTATATTATGTAACATTCATATGTGTTGGAGAAAATTCATATCACCACTCGACAATTTCAATCAGTTCACTGAAGCTAGCAGTCAGTATATCTTATCTGTCAATTTGATATCGAATTATCTTCGTTTATCATAATTTTATTCCGTTTCATTTCAGATTGCATTAAATTGACAACAAAACATAACCTAAAGAAGTCTACAGGACGCACGCATTTCAACCAAAAGCCATATCCCAATAGATCTACAAACCTCGAGTTTAACTAAACATTTTTAAGATCATTTCAACTTTTGCCATCATCAACTTCCAATTCAAAAGGGAAGCACTGCAAAAAATATGAAACTAAAACAATCGTATTAGAAAGTACCGCATGGAACTGCACACGATTAGGATCACAAACAAGAATAGCAATTGTGCAAGAAACACATCGAATAGTTGAGTGAACATTAAAAAGGATAATTAACGGCTTTTACTTTCCATTTTTTTTCTAACCATCGCCGTTTTTGGCTGACTGCTAATCACAGCAATTGATACGAAATGATTGATAGTGATTGTAGTTGAAACGGAACTGATTCCTACTGAATGACCAATCGAGGCCATATCGAATTTTAATTCAAGTTTAAGTGAAAAGTGATTTTTTATACAAGGAATATAGAAGATAATTGTAAATATATTTTAAAACGATTACAAAATGTCGCTGACCGATAAAGAGTATTATAATCTGGTGAGTAACGCATGAATTGGGTGCTGCTTGGGGTACTAACAATCACATTTGCACTAAAACACCGCATTATCATCGAACAAATATCGCAAGCTAATTTTTAAAACCTTCTTACACCGTCCTCTCAGACCATGAGCATCTCCAAGGCGCTGAGCGTCCAGGAGATTCCCATCAAGGTCAAGCACGTCCGGGCGGCCATCATCGGGACGTTCCACAGCAAGGGAGGGCACGCCTTCTGGGCCATCGCCGTGCGGCAACCGATTCAGGACAATCGGATCGTGGCGTGGAAGTTCTGCCACCTGTTGCACAAGATTTTGCGCGAAGGGCATCCGCACTGCTGCCAGCACTCGATGCGCCACCGAGCCATGCTGACCGAAGCCGGCAAGCTGTGGGGCCACCTGAACGATGGCTACGGGATATGCATCAAACACTACACCAAACTGTTGGTGACGAAGCTGGAGTTTCACGATCGGAACGTGCAGATACCGGGCAGCCTGGCGCTGAAGCCGGGAGAACTCGAACGAATAGGAGACGGTGATATAAATTTCTAGTGAGTATTTTGGGTTTAAGGAGTTTACATAATATCTAGCATTATGGATAAGGATCTATGTATAAAGTGCTTCGTTGGGCACTTGGTTATGCGTTAATTACGGAAGTAAACTAAGATTTAATATTATTCCTTTGACAGCTTTCAATTGGCAGTGGAAATCTTTGACTATTTAGATGACATCATTGCTCTACAAGCTACCAGTAAGAGAACCTTTTCGCTCTATTCGTATCAGGAACTGCTTTTAATGTTATTCAAACTTTTTTTTCAGTTTTCAACTCCATCACTACATTCTGTGTCAGCTCGATGACTTCGGCAGGGCAATGCCGACTCGCCCCTCTCATTCCCTGTATTCAAGACTCCAACCCGCTCTATGATTTCCTCGTCCGGATAATGTTCAAATTACACGCTAACCTCCCTTCGGACCTACTCACAGGCCACCGCGAACGCTTCCGGACCATCTTCCATCAGCTTAAATCCTTTTACAACCAGTCCCGCAACCTTCAGTACTTTGTAAACCTGATCACCGTGCCCAAACTCCCTGATAGACCACCCAACTTCGAGCAGCAGAGTGACCTTGGAAACTACCAGGCGCCAGTTGTCGTCATGCCCGATTCGGACCCCATGGATAACGATACCGAATCCATCGCCTCGGAAAGCCTCATCGATACCACCGAAGCTGCACCGCCAATTCCCGAGCTTCCGCAACACCACCACCACAACAATGTCCAGCAGGCAACGCCACAGTCCGCCGCCCCCAGCTACCAGGTGCTGGAGTTGGAGCGACTGCTCAAGGAACGGGACGAACTGATCCGACACCTGCAGACGGAGATCGAACGGCTTACCAACTATGTGAAGTCGCTGACGATCGAACAGCGGGACGTGCAGCACCGGCTCGAGGATCAAATCGCCCAGCTGAACTCGCACCTGACGGACACCCGGGCCGAAGTGTCCAACCTGCGGATCCAGAAGGAAGAATTGGAGCTGCGGGCTCAATCAGCACCCACCTTGGAACGTGAGTACATTTTTAATCTAAGCAGAATATAAACGATTATAATTTTATTTCTTTATATAAAAGTCATATTTTTTTTTTTCATCCCGAACAGAAAAAGCCCAAGCTGAGGAAGAACGGGCCAAAGCGAGCGAGGAAAAGTTTCAGAAAATCAAATCCATGTACACCCAGATTCGGGACGAACACGTCAAGCTGCTTCGACAGGTGAGTTCGTTCCATGTTTTGATAATCAAAATCGAAAGTATTCAGTGTGGAATTATGATTCACGATCATCAGTTGAGGTTTATGTTTGAATTTTTAAAATTCCACTTTTCCACATCAATCACCTTTTCGACGGGGTTTGTTTTTTTACAAATATTGTTCTTCTAGTAGACACGCCTCATCAGGCGCAAAAAATACGATCTTAATCGCTTTTTCCACAAACGGGATGTAATCTATAAAAACGCGATCACTTTTACTTTTTCATCCACTCTAACTATCCATCATAAATAACTTCGATGTATGTATTTTTATGCTCGAATAATCTCGGCGCGTACATCGTCTTCGTTGGGATCGGCACCGTCGTCGGGTGAACGTAACCGGATACACCGATAATGGACGACGATATGCGAAACAATATCGAAATCGTCCAACCGAAAAACCGCTCGCCTCAGACCAAGTTTTATGAATACAAAATCAACTGCTACAGACAGGTGAATGGTTTGTGGAATAAACTGTAGACCACCGCTAGCGCCAGTGTGAAGTTAACAACACTTTGATAGACGTTGTACGTAGAAGCTAGGCAATAGATGATTAATTGTCCTATTGTTCGTTTTCAATGCTCCTCCTATTAGTCTATATAAATAAAAATATGTTTGGAACGTCACCGTTTAGCCATCGATTAGCCGACAACTTACTAGGTTTTTTAAACACAAAAGGTCAATCAAGTGTAAATCCTAGAGTGTGGAGCTGAAATGGCAAAAATCATTTCAGGTTTCAACTTGTACTTAACCGAGCAATTCAATTCTTAACTCTGTGATAGCTGGCCAGAACTGCATTCGCCAATGTATAATTTCGTTACGCCACTACAAGAGATCGAGTATGCCTCTGCATCTCCACGATTGTCTCAGGAAAGCAAATGTGTTAGTGAAAGGGAATATATCATCTGGACTCACCACGTCGAACGATCTTAATGATGCCAATAAACTAATGAGAATTAGAATTTCATATCTTAAAGTAATAAAATTAAATTTTGTTTGGATAAATATAGAACTTTGCCCTCGGTAAACAAATGATTTGCGAAGGCCAGATATATAAATAATTTACGAAATTTTTAAAACAATAATTTTATAGTCTGTTTGTCATGCCGTGGATTATTTCAATAAACTGAATCTAAGTAGTCCAATAACATTTTCAGCAACAACATGGATTTCCATGCATCTTTAAATTCTAGTTTGGCATATATTTTGAACAGCCTTCGAAACATCCGATTCTCAACCTGCTTAAATTCTCTGTGTTCTAAAATTCTTCCTACATCCGTAAACTCTAGCCAGGATGAGCTGTTCCAAGTAGTTTTAGAGGAGGTCTCTGCTACACCCGTGGTAAAATCCCTCGCTAATACCCCGCCTTCTCCCACTTTCAGCACGGAGAAATTGGCAAACAGCTTGCCGCGTCGTCCAAGGCCGCCTCGGACGCCACCAAAGCGAAAGAAGAACTCCGCGTACAGCTGGAGGAAATCCAACAGCAGCAATCAATCGTCCAGGAACAACTTCAGCAAAGTTCTTCCGAATCCAAGCGGGAACAGGAAGCAGCGGTCGAAGAGCTGAACGTCATTACCGAGAAGTACGAAACCCTACAGAGCAAGTACGAAGAGATGGAGGCCAACCGGCAGGCGGAAATTGCAGAGCTTCGCATCAACAAGGAACGGGTCGAAGAGGAGCTCAACACTTTTCAAAGCGAACGGGAGGTACTTCAGACGGAGAAGGGAGCTCTGGAGAGCAGTCTGAGTGAGATCCAGCAGGAGCGTCAACAGCTGGAGCAGCAGTACGAAGATGTTTTGGGTAAACTGGAGATGCTGCAGATAAGAACCGAAGAGCACTCGAAGGAGGAAGCAACGCTGCAACAAAGTGTTAGCGAGAAATCACAACAAATGCAAGGTAAGAAAAAGAACTGCGCGTTTTAGGGGTTATTTATAGTTTCAAATACACGTTCTTGTTTGCATGCTTTCGCACATTTTTGCGCCAACCGAATTGTGAGTTTCATTCCGCCGACTTAAAAACTTGACACGGTTTCACGCAACATCTAACATTTTTTTCTTCTCATCAGAACTCCTGGATCAACTGGAACAACTGCAACGGGACAACGAAACGTTGCAACAACAACACATCGAACTGGAAGCAGCCAAAGCAGCCCAGCAGGAGGAGTTCGACCGGGTCCACCAGGAAGATCTGCTCCGGCTAGATTCGCTGCAGGGCGAAATAAGCGTGCTGTGTGCGGAAAAGGATGGTTTATACGCGGTGAAGCAGGATACCTGCGCACAGTTGGTCCTGCTGCAAACGGAGTCCAGTCAGCGAAGCGCAGACTTTGATTCGCTGGAAAGAGACCTCAAAAACGTGATCGAACAGAAGGATCACGAGCTGGAGGAGATCCGAACCAAGTATCAGGAACTGGAGGAAAAGTATCAGGTATGGTGGGACGGTGGGGTGGCACTTTGTGTGGAACATCTGCAAGTAGCGATTCTCGAGTCATTGATTAGTTCATGTATTCCTAATTCTTAATTCACCTTTCCTGGTACATAATTTTGAAGCGGATTTGAAGCATTTTTTTATTTGGATTTGGATTGGATTTGGATTGAATTTGGATTGGATTTAGATTGGATTTGGATTGGATTTGGATTGGATTTGGATTGGATTTGGATTGGATTTGGATTGAATTTGGATTGGATTTAGATTGGATTTAGATTGGATTTGGATTGGATTTGGATTGGATTTGGATTGGATTTGGATTGGATTTAGATTGGTTTGGACTTGGTTTGGATTGGTTTGGATTGGTTTGGATTGGTTTGGATTGGTTTGGATTGGTTTGGATTGGTTTGGATTGGTTTGGATTGGTTGGATTGGTTTGGATTGGTTTGGATTGGTTTGGTTGGTTTGGTTGGTTTGGATTGGTTTGGTTGGTTTGGTTGGTTTGGATTGGTTTGGATTGGTTTGGTTGGTTTGGATTGGTTTGGTTGGTTTGGTTTGGATTGGTTTGGATTGGTTTGGATTGGTTTGGTTGGTTTGGATTGGTTTGGATTGGTTTGGTTGGTTTGGATTGGTTTGGATTGGTTTGGTTGGATTTGGTTGGTTTGGATTGGTTTGGATTGGTTTGGTTGGTTTGGATTGGTTTGGATTGGTTTGGATTGGTTTGGTTGGTTTGGATTGGTTTGGTTGGTTTGGTTGGTTTGGATTGGTTTGGATTGGTTTGGTTGGTTTGGTTGGTTTGGATTGGTTTGGATTGGTTTGGATTGGTTTGGTTGGTTTGGTTGGTTTGGATTGGTTTGGATTGGTTTGGTTGGTTTGGATTGGTTTGGTTGGTTTGGTTGGTTTGGATTGGTTTGGATTGGTTTGGTTGGTTTGGATTGGTTTGGTTGGTTTGGATTGGTTTGGATTGGTTTGGTTGGTTTGGATTGGTTGGATTGGTTTGGTTGGTTTGGATTGGTTTGGTTGGTTTGGATTGGTTTGGTTGGTTTGGATTGGTTTGGTTGGTTTGGATTGGTTTGGTTGGTTTGGATTGGTTTGGATTGGTTTGGATTGGTTTGGATTGGTTTGGTTGGTTTGGTTGGTTTGGATTGGTTTGGTTGGTTTGGTTGGTTTGGATTTGGTTTGGTTTGGATTGGTTTGGTTGGTTTGGGTTGGTTTGGATTGGTTTGGTTGGTTTGGATTGGTTGGATTGGTTGGATTGGTTTGGATTGGTTTGGATTGGTTTGGATTGGTTTGGTTGGTTTGGATTGGTTTGGATTGGTTTGGATTGGTTTGGATTGGTTGGATTGGTTTGGATTGGTTTGGATTGGTTTGGTTTGGTTGGTTTGGATTGGTTTGGATTGGTTTGGATTGGTTTGGATTGGTTTGGATTGGTTTGGATTGGTTTGGATTGGTTTGGATTGGTTTGGTTGGTTTGGATTGGTTTGGTTGGTTTGGATTGGTTTGGTTGGTTTGGATTGGTTTGGATTGGTTTGGTTGGTTTGGATTGGTTTGGATTGGTTTAGTTGGTTTGGATTGGTTTGGTTGGTTTGGATTGGTTTGGATTGGTTTGGATTGGTTTGGATTGGTTTGGGTTGGTTTGGTTGGTTTGGATTGGTTTGGTTTGGATTGGTTTGGTTGGTTTGGATTGGTTTGGATTGGTTTGGATTGGTTTGGTTGGTTTGGTTGGTTTGGATTGGTTTGGATTGGTTTGGTTGGTTTGGATTGGTTTGGATTGTTGGTTTGGTTGGTTGGATTGGTTTGGATTGGTTTGGTTTGGTTGGTTTGGATTGGTTTGGATTAGATTTGGATTGGTTTGGATTGGTTTGGTTGGTTTGGATTGGTTTTGGTTGGTTTGGATTGGTTTGGATTGGTTTGGATTGGTTTGGTTGGTTTGGATTGGTTTGGTTGGTTTGGATTGGTTTGGATTGGTTTGGATTGGTTTGGTTGGTTTGGTTGGTTTGGATTGGTTTGGATTGGTTTGGTTGGTTTGGATTGGTTTGGATTGGTTTGGATTGGTTTGGATTGGTTTGGTTGGTTTGGATTCGATTTGGTTGGTTTGGTTGGTTTGGATTGGTTTGGATTGGTTTGGATGGTTGGTTTGGATTGGTTTGGATTGGTTTGGATTGGTTTGGATTGGTTTGGATTGGTTTGGTTGGTTTGGTTGGTTTGGATTGGTTTGGATTGGTTTGGATTGGTTTGGATTGGTTTGGATTGGTTTGGATTGGTTTGGATTGGTTTGGTTGGTTTGGATTGGTTTGGATTGGTTTGGATTGGTTTGGTTGGTTTGGTTGGTTTGGATTGGTTTGGTTGGTTTGGATTGGTTTGGATTGGTTTGGATTGGTTGGATTGGTTTGGATTGGTTTGGTTGGTTTGGTTGGTTTGGATTGGTTTGGATTGGTTTGGTTGGTTTGGTTGGTTTGGATTGGTTTGGATTGGTTTGGATTGGTTTGGTTGGTTGGTTTGGATTGGTTTGGTTTGGATTGGTTTGGTTGGTTTGGATTGGTTTGGATTGGTTTGGTTGGTTTGGTTGGTTTGGATTGGTTTGGTTGGTTTGGATTGGTTTGGTTGGTTTGGATTGGTTTGGTTGGTTTGGATTGGTTTGGATTGGTTTGGTTGGTTTGGATTGGTTTGGTTGGTTTGGTTGGTTTGGATTGGTTTGGATTGGTTTGGTTGGTTTGGTTGGTTTGGATTGGTTTGGATTGGTTTGGTTGGTTTGGGATTGGTTTGGATTGGTTTGGATTGGTTTGGATTGGTTTGGATTGGTTTGGTTGGTTTGGTTGGTTTGGTTGGTTTGGATTGGTTTGGATTGGTTTGGTTGGTTTGGATTGGTTTGGATGGTTGGTTTGGTTGGTTTGGTTGGTTTGGATTGGTTGGATTGGTTTGGTTGGTTTGGATTGGTTTGGATTGGTTTGGTTGGTTTGGATTGGTTTGGTTGGTTTGGTTGGTTTGGATTGGTTTGGATTGGTTTGGATTGGTTTGGATTGGTTTGGATTGGTTTGGTTGGTTTGGTTGGTTTGGATTGGTTTGGATTGGTTTGGATTGGTTTGGTTGGTTTGGATTGGTTTGGATTGGTTTGGTTGGTTTGGATTGGTTTGGTTGGTTTGGTTGGTTTGGTTGGTTTGGTTGGTTTGGGTTGGTTTGGATTGGTTTGGTTGGTTTGGATTGGTTTGGATTGGTTTGGTTGGTTTGGTTGGTTTGGTTTGGTTTGGTTTGGTTTGGTTGGTTTGGTTTGGTTTGGTTGGTTTGGTTGGTTTGGTTGGTTTGGTTGGTTTCGGTTGGTTTCGATTGGTTTGGATTGGTTTGGTTGGGTTTGGATTGGTTTGGATTGGTTTGGTTGGTTTGGTTGGTTTGGATTGGTTTGGTTGGTTTGGATTGGTTTGGTTTGGATTGGTTGGTTTGGTTTGGTTTGGATTGGATTGGATTGGATTGGTTGGTTGGATTGGTTTGGATTGGTTTGGTTGGTTTGGTTTGGATTGGTTTGGGTTGGTTTTGGATTGGATTTGTGTTGGTTTGATTGGTTTGGTTGGTTTGGTTGGTTTGGATTGGATTGGGATTGGTTTGGATTGGTTTGGATTGGTTTGGATTGGTTTGGATTGGTTTGGATTGGTTTGGATTGGTTTGGTTGGTTTGGATTGGTTTGGATTGGTTTGGTTGGTTTGGATTGGTTTGGATTGGTTTGGATTGGTTTGGATTGGTTTGGATTGGTTTGGATTGGTTTGGATTGGTTTGGTTGGTTTGGATTGGTTTGGTTGGTTTGGATTGGTTTGGATTGGATTTGGATTGGTTTGGATTGGTTTGGGATTGGTTTGGATTGGTTTGGTTGGTTTGGTTGGTTTGGTTTGGTTGGTTGGTTTGGATTGGTTTGGATTGGTTTGGATTGGTTTGGATTGGTTTGGATTGGTTTGGATTGGTTTGGTTGGTTTGGTTGGTTTGGATTGGTTTGGTTGGTTTGGATTGGTTTGGATTGGTTTGGTTGGTTTGGATTGGTTTGGGATTGGTTTGGATTGGTTTGGTTGGTTTGGATTGGTTTGGATTGGTTTGGTTGGTTTGGATTGGTTTGGTTGGTTTGGATTGGTTTGGATTGGTTTGGTTGGTTTGGTTGGTTTGGTTGGTTTGGATTGGTTTGGATTGGTTTGGTTCGATTTGGATTGGTTTGGATTGGTTTGGATTGGTTTGGATTGGTTTGGATTGGTTTGGTTGGATTGGTTTGGGTTGGTTTGGTTGGTTTGGATTGGTTTGGATTGGTTTGGATTGGTTTGGATTGGTTTGGATTGGTTTGGATTGGTTTGGATTGGTTTGGATTGGTTTGGTTGGTTTGGATTGGTTTGGTTGGTTTGGTTGGTTTGGATTGGTTTGGATTGGTTTGGTTGGTTTGGGTTGGTTGGATTGGTTTGGATTGGTTTGGATTGGTTTGGATTGGTTTGGATTGGTTTGGATTGGTTTGGTTGGTTTGGTTGGTTTGGGTTGGTTTGGATTGGTTTGGTTGGTTTGGGTTGGTTTGGATTGGTTTGGATTGGTTTGGATTGGTTTGGTTGGTTTGGATTGGTTTGGTTGGTTTGGATTGGTTTGGATGGTTGGTTTGGTTGGTTTGGATTGGTTTGGTTGGTTTGGATTGGTTTGGATTGGTTTGGATTGGTTTGGATTGGTTTGGATTGGTTTGGTTGGTTTGGATTGGTTTGGATTGGTTTGGTTGGTTTGGATTGGTTTGGTTGGTTTGGATTGGTTTGGATTGGTTTGGATTGGTTTGGTTGGTTTGGATTGGTTTGGATTGGTTTGGATTGGTTTGGATTGGTTTGGATTGGTTTGGATTGGTTTGGATTGGTTTGGTTGGTTTGGATTGGTTTGGATTGGTTTGGATTGGTTTGGTTGGTTTGGATTGGTTTGGTTGGTTTGGATTGGTTTGGATTGGTTTGGATTGGTTTGGATTGGTTTGGATTGGTTTGGATTGGATTTGGTTGGTTTGGATTGGTTTGGTTGGTTTGGATTGGTTTGGTTTGGTTTGGTTTGGGTTGGTTTGGATTGGTTTGGATTGGTTTGGATTGGTTTCGGTTGGTTCAGGTTGGTTCGGTTGGTTTGGATTGGTTTGGATTGGTTTGGTTGGTTTGGATTGGTTTGGTTGGTTTGGATTGGTTTGGTTGGTTTGGTTGGTTTGGTTGGTTTGGATTGGTTTGGATTGGATTGGTTTGGTTTGGTTTGGATTGGATTGGTTGGTTGGATTGGTTTGGATTGGTTTGGATTGGTTTGGATTGGTTTGGTTGGTTTGGTTGGTTTGGTTGGTTTGATTGGTTTGGGTTTGGTTTGGTTGGTTTGGTTGGTTTGGATTGGTTTGGATTGGATTGGGATTGGTTTGGATTGGTTTGGGTTGGTTTGGATTGGTTTGGATTGGTTTGGTTGGTTTGGATTGGTTTGGTTGGTTTGGATTGGTTTGGATTGGTTTGGATTGGTTGGATTGGTTTGGTTGGTTTGGATTGGTTTGGATTGGTTTGGTTGGTTTGGATTGGTTTGGTTGGTTTGGATTGGTTTGGGTTGGGTTTGGATTGGTTTGGATTGGTTTGGTTGGTTTGGATTGGTTTGGTTGGTTTGGATTGGTTTGGTTGGTTTGGATTGGTTTGGATTGGTTTGGTTTGGATTGGTTTGGTTGGTTTGGATTGGTTTGGATTGGTTTGGATTGGTTTGGATTGGTTTGGGATTGGTTTGGTTGGTTTGGATTGGTTTGGGATTGGTTTGGTTGGTTTGGTTGGTTTGGATTGGTTTGGATTGGTTTGGATTGGTTTGGATTGGTTTGGTTGGTTTGGATTGGTTTGGTTGGTTTGGATTGGTTTGGTTGGTTTGGATTGGTTGGATTGGTTTGGATTGGTTTGGATTGGTTGGATTGGTTTGGATTGGTTGGGTTGGTTTGGATTGGTTTGGATTCGATTTGGATTGGTTTGGATTGGTTTGGATTGGTTTGGATTGGTTTGGATTGGTTTGGATTGGTTGGTTTGGATTGGTTTGGATTGGTTTGGATTGGTTTGGTTGGATTTGGATTGGTTTGGATTGGTTTGGATTGGTTTGGTTGGTTTGGATTGGTTTGGATTGGTTTGGATTGGTTTGGATTGGTTTGGATTGGTTTGGTTGGTTTGGATTGGTTTGGTTGGTTTGGATTGGTTTGGATTGGTTTGGATTGGTTTGGGATTGGTTTGGATTGGTTTGGATTGGTTTGGTTGGTTTGGATTGGTTTGGATTGGTTTGGTTGGTTTGGATTGGTTTGGTTGGTTTGGATTGGTTTGGTTGGTTTGGATTGGTTTGGATTGGTTTGGTTGGTTTGGTTGGTTTGGATTGGTTTGGATTGGTTTGGATTGGTTTGGATTGGTTCGATTGGTTTGGATTGGTTTGGATTGGTTTGGATTGGTTTGGATTGGTTTGGTTGGTTTGGTTGGTTTGGATTGGTTTGGTTGGATTGGTTTGGATTGGTTTGGATTGGTTGGTTTGGTTTGGTTTGGATTGGTTGGTTGGATTGGATTGGTTTGGATTGGTTTGGATTGGTTTGGATTGGTTTGGATTGGTTTGGATTGGTTTGATTGGTTTGGGTTTGGTTTGATTGGTTTGGATTGGTTTGGATTGGTTGGATTGGATTGGGTTGGTTTGGATTGGTTTGGATTGGTTTGGATTGGATTTGGATTGGTTTGGATTGGTTTGGATTGGTTTGGATTGGTTTGGTTGGTTTGGATTGGTTTGGTTGGTTTGGATTGGTTTGGATTGGTTTGGATTGGTTTGGGATTGGTTTGGATTGGTTTGGTTGGGTTTGGTTTGGATTGGTTTGGATTGGTTTGGATTGGTTTGGATTGGTTTGGTTGGTTTGGATTGGTTTGGTTGGTTTGGTTGGTTTGGATTGGTTTGGATTGGTTTGGATTGGTTTGGGTTGGTTTGGATTGGTTTGGATTGGTTTGGATTGGTTTGGTTGGTTTGGATTGGTTTGGATTGGATGTGGTTGGTTTGGGTTGGTTTGGTTGGTTTGGATTGGTTTGGTTGGTTTGGATTGGTTTGGATTGGTTTGGGTTGGTTTGGGTTGGTTTGGATTGGTTTGGATTGGTTGGTTGGATTGGTTGGGTTGGATTGGTTTGGTTGGTTTGGTTGGTTTGGATTGGTTTGGTTGGTTTGGTTTGGATTGGTTTGGATTGGTTTGGATTGGTTTGGATTGGTTTGGTTGGTTTGGATTGGTTTGGTTGGTTTGGGTTGGTTTGGATTGGTTTGGATTGGTTTGGTTGGTTTGGTTGGTTTGGTTGGTTTGGATTGGTTTGGATTGGTTTGGATTGGTTTGGTTGGTTTGGATTGGTTTGGATTGGTTTGGATTGGTTTGGATTGGTTTGGATTGGTTTGGGTTGGTTTGGATTGGTTTGGATTGGTTTGGATTGGTTTGGATTGGTTTGGATTGGTTTGGATTGGTTTGGATTGGTTTGGATTGGTTTGGATTGGTTTGGATTGGTTTGGATTGGTTTGGATTGGTTTGGATTGGTTTGGATTGGTTTGGATTGGTTTGGATTGGTTTGGTTTGGTTGGTTTGGATTGGTTTGGATTGGTTTGGATTGGTTTGGATTGGTTTGGATTGGTTTGGATTGGTTTGGATTGGTTTGGATTGGTTTGGTTGGTTTGGATTGGTTTGGTTGGTTTGGATTGGTTTGGATTGGTTTGGTTGGTTGGTTTGGATTGGTTTGGATTGGTTTGGTTGGTTTGGATTGGTTTGGATTGGTTTCGGTTGGTTTGGTTGGTTTGGATTGGTTTCGGTTGGTTTCGGTTGGTTTCGGTTGGTTTCGATTGGTTTCGGTTGGTTTGGATTGGTTTTGATTGGTTTTGATTGGTTTGGATTGGATTTGGATTGGTTTGGATTGGTTTGGATTGGTTTGGATTGGTTTGGATTGGTTTGGATTGGTTTGGATTGGTTTGGTTGGTTTGGATTGGTTTGGATTGGTTTGGATTGGTTTGGTTGGTTTGGATTGGTTTGGATTGGTTTGGATTGGTTTGGATTGGTTTGGATTGGTTTGGATTGGTTTGGTTGGTTTGGATTGGTTTGGATTGGTTTGGATTGGTTTGGATTGGTTTGGTTGGTTTGGATTGGTTTGGATTGGTTTGGTTGGTTTGGATTGGTTTGGATTGGTTTGGATTGGTTTGGTTGGTTTGGATTGGTTTGGTTGGTTTGGATTGGTTTGGATTGGTTTGGGTTGGTTTGGTTGGTTTGGTTGGTTTGGATTGGTTTGGATTGGTTTGGATTGGTTTGGATTGGTTTGGTTGGTTTGGATTGGTTTGGTTGGTTTGGTTGGTTTGGATTGGTTTGGTTGGTTTGGATTGGTTTGGTTGGTTTGGATTGGTTTGGATTGGTTTGGATTGGTTTGGTTGGTTTGGATTGGTTTGGTTGGTTTGGATTGGTTTGGATTGGTTTGGATTGGTTTGGTTGGTTTGGATTGGTTTGGATTGGTTTGGATTGGTTTGGATTGGTTTGGATTGGTTTGGATTGGTTTGATTTGGTTTGATTGGTTTGGTTGGTTTGGATTGGTTTGGGTTGGTTTGGATTGGTTTGGATTGGTTTGGATTGGTTGGTTGGTTTGGATTGGTTTGGATTGGATTTGGATTGGATTTGGATTGGATTTGGATTGGATTTGGATTGGATTTGGATTTGCTTTGGATTGGATTTGGATTGGATTTGGATTGGATTTGGATTGGATTTGGATTGGATTTGGATTGGATTTGGATTGGATTTGGATTGGATTTGGATTTGGATTGGATTTGGATCTGAATTGGATTGGATTGGGTTTGGATTTGATTTGGATTGGATTTTGATGGGTTTTGGATTGGATGGAGTCATGCAACAGCTGGTTGCTCACCGATGCGACGGAGTGGAGATCTCTGCTTCAGAAGCTTCGCCGATAATCTCATCTTCATGCTCCGAGATTCGTTGTCGAACCGCTTTTCTTCCACCAAAAATTCTTCCGAGAGTTGCTCTTTTAATTCTTCTACACATGTGATTTTCGATGTGATTGCTATCGAATTATTTTGTTATTTATCTTAAACATTCCTCAGTGTAAAAATCTTAAAACTAGTCAAATGATCACTACAAAAAATGTTGAACAATCGATAATCGCTACTTCAGATACTATTTTTGTGTTAACCAATCACGAACCTGTTCACATGAAAATCATTCGTAAATAACACAGCTTTTGGTCACTGCTAATGCATCGTCAAGGAAGTGTATTTTGTTATGTGTATGGTAGATGCTTCAGACGTCAAAAATTCTTTATACAGCCCCAATCCAGTAAAACGATTAAAGGAACACCATAGGTAAAGAAACCGCTTCACAGTACAAAACTGTTCATCCATATTGAGCGCTTTTCTAATGTCAATAACACCTGCTTCTCATCGGGTATTGCTTGCGGCAACACAGTCATATGGTAAAAGTGAGAGGTCATCCGATCATCTCTATGTTGATATTCCACAAGAACTCGACACGTAAATTAATCGAAACTTCTGTTCCTTCCTCAATCTCAAGTCCCTCGATGCAAACATGGACCGACTGCTGGCCGAAAAGGGAGCAATCGAGTCCGACCTGCAAGATTTACTTCACCAACAGGAGGAAATGGACCACAAATACCAGGACGCTCTCGGTACCATCAAAAATCTGGAGAACTGTCTGATCGATACCAAGATCAGCGGCGAAACGGCACTCCGAACGCTGCTGGAGGCCTGCATCAAGTCGTCGGAAAAGCTAACGGTGAGAGCGATCAGCGAGAACGAGATGCCCGGCGCCGGTGGCACGCCGACCTACTTCCTGATGATCGCCGAAGAGCTCCAGGAGGTGATGTCCAAGCTGTCGATCGTCCACGAGAACTACCTGAAGGACAACTCAACGAACGTGGAATCGCTCGCCCGGAAGGTGATCATCGGAGCGCATCTGCTGGCGTCGGCGCACGTCCAGGGAATGTCGATCTGCAACCGGTCCGCCAATATCGAGTGCGGTGAACGTAAGTTTTTGATTCCGAACTGTTGGATGATTCATGTTACTTAATATTTGAGTGTCCTATTATTCATGCATGCACAATTATTATTTTTGTTAATGTTTGACTCTGTAAGTATGTATTGGTTTAATAAAAGCATCTTACTAAAGATCATCAACATCCGTTTGCATCACCTTGATCTGATTTTTCTTACCCATAGGCATAGCGGAGGAGATCAAGGAGCTGAGCGGCTCCATCACCGGTCTCTTCCAGTCGCTGCAGAAAACGAGCGAATCGGCCAACGTCTCGGAGAAAATCACTGACCTGAAAGCGAAACTACACGCGGTCACCGAAATGATCGGAGACCTGAGTAAGCAAAGCGACGGCACGGAGAATCTCGGCGACCTGGTCGAGAACGAACTCACCAGCATGGACAAGGCGATCGAGGAAGCGGCTGCGCAAATCGAGGTAAATCCCCATCCCGATCCCATTCCACCGGTCGTCACTATTCCAGCTGCGATTCAAACTAGAGCGGTGGCGCTTCTGAACTGTAAAGTCACGAAGCGTACGCTCGTCGATGTGGATACCTTCGCCGTCAGGTTTCGGTGTTGCCTTCTTCTGCCCCGGTCTACAGTGGTGAGCCACGAATGAAGTGTTGTGCGCTAAGCTCGCGCGATACAGTGCGAGCTGGGGGATGAACGCGGTCTTCTATTTCTTTCGTTGATGTCGTATGACTAAAGATAGGTCATTGACGTTCTTTGTACAAAATGCTTCAATTCTATATTTCCAAGCTTGTTTTTACTGTTATGAATTGTTAATGAGTGCTATTCATTACTACAACTCTGCTTGTAAGCAGAACTAGTAGAGAAGGAAAACCAAAATGCAGTTTCTTTGAATTCCTTTTTCTCTTACTATACAGGATTTAACTTGTTCGAAGGAAATTTCTACTTCTATCTCAATTCCATGTTGTTATAATGACAAATTTAGTTGATTTTCAGGTTTTTACTAGAGGCCAATGAGTTTCGACTCGCTCTTAATTTGAATGGTCAATGAGTTCTAGCTTTTTTAAGTGGTTATGAACTACAGAGAAAGAATCCTTTTAAAGGCAAAACATACTTTTGCATATAAACGATAAAGACGGATCCATAAAAAACTGGAGAACGATCCATAAATAACATCTGAATGTTGCTTAAAACGCTACCATAAATCCATAAAATAGTTAATGAGATTCCATAAAGAATAATTTTTCGATCCATAACTAAGCTAAAATTTAGCAATTAATTGGGAAATATGTTCCATTAACATGGTAAAGAAAAACAATACAATTCTTGCTATTTTCCCATGAAAATATGACAAATGATCCATAAATCTTTGGAAAATGATCCATAAAACTTCAAATTTGCGCATTTTTTTTATCGTGATGATGATCCATAATTTCAGTAATATGATCCATAATTTTAGTCATATGATCCATAATTCTGGCCATTTGATCCATAACTTTGTTCAAATGATCCATAGTTTTGGTGATATGATCCATACATTTTGATAAATGATCCATAGATTTTATAAAATGTGGGGATCAATTAATATAGTTCCATTGGCCTTCTTTCCAAGCATTATGGATCACATTTTATAAAATTATGGATCATATGACCAAAATTATGGATCATATGGCTGAAATTATGGATCATCATTCGGATATAAATTGCGCAAATTTGAAGTTTCATGGATCAATATATAGTTTTTATGGATCATTTTTCAAAGTTTTATGGATCATAAAAATATTCTTTATGGAATCTCTCGAACTATTTTATGGATTTATGGTAGCGTTTTATGGAACATTCAGATGTTATTTATGGATCGTTTTTCATTCTTTTATGGATCGTTTTTCCACATTGAACGGTGCAAAGTAAGGGCTGCCCCTTTTAAATCGTCTTTAACCATTGCGTTTCCGACTTTTTTTGCGGGACCGAATTTCGATAACGTGTTTGCTTTAGCTCATTAAATATTTGACCGACCAGGATTTAACGGGCCCGGATTTATAGGAATCATAATGGGGTCTGTCGGGTAACCATTAGGGCATTTTTGACTTTTTTGCTTGTTATTCGTACCGTACTTTCTACGCTAATATTTATCACAACTTACCGTTTAGTGTTAGCATAGCTTTGTACATGTGGACAATATGGCTACGCCGTTTCGTCGAATAATTGGTAAACGAGAAGTTAGAGTTGAGAAATTAGCAGTTAGAAGTGAGCAATGAAAAGTGAGCAATTAGACGTCAGATGTGAGCAGTGAGAAGTGAGCCGTCTCACGTCTCACTTCTGAGTTCTAACTTCTGACTTCTCACTGTGGAAAGTGAGAAGTAAGATGTGAGAAACGCAAGAAATAATCGAGATGTTTCACATCCCACTTATTTCTTTCTTTTCATTTCTCCCTTTCACAGCTCACATCCCACTTCCCTCTGCTCCCTTATCATTTCTCACCTCTCCCTTCTCGTTTCTACCGAACTATCTGGTGAAACGGCATTATCAACAAGATAAGAAAATTATTTTGAGCTGTTTAGTGGAATATTTTCACTTGTCATAAGACGAGTTTTTACAATCCCATTGAATTCCACCACTTAATTGTGTCTTGACAGATACGTATTTCGACCTCAACAGTAAGGCCGTCTTCAGTGTCTCGTATTTGACTCGACTCGATTATCAACAATTATCGACTTGATTATCAACAAGACCAACGACGATTCACCACATAATACATAATACATATAAACTTCCACACCGACCCCTACTGCCACAATTTCACCCGTAGCATCAACCACTCGGCAACTCTTGTCATCAAAACATACTTGCCAACGGAAATCTGACTCGTCGACAGCTCCGGCACGTACTTAACGTCCGACATATAGTGCTACGAACCGGTTTGTTGTCACCATGAGCACTCCGCTTCCTACGCTCTTAATCTGCGTCTTCTTACCATCAGCCACTGTTATCCAGCCACCAGGAAATTCCCACAGCTCTTTAACACAGCACTAGTTCCGCTATCGATCACCCTCGATGAACACTTTCTCCAACAGTAAACGCGACACTACGACAGTCACTGTGCGCTGCTTTGGCACCTTCGTTTTTCTACTCACTTTTCGAACATTCGCCTTCTTTCTTGGAGGCCTGCAATTTCCTACAATTCCCGCGCAAATGGTCAGGCTTCTTGCAATGATGATATACTCGGGTTTCCTTATCCTTCCTCGCTTTTGCTTCAGCCGTTCGCATTGCCATTTCAGATTTCACCCTCGCTCGAGTCGACGATGGTATTCGTCCATTAGTCTTGACTTCACTACATCCAATGATCCAATGATATTTCGTCATCCAACCTTGAACCCAGCGCCGAAAGGATGCTGTTAAACGACGGAGGCAAACTGCGGAGCACCATGCTTATTTGTGATGGACGTGATGGACGGATCTTGACGTTTTCTTTACAGTGCGGAGAACAGTCCTTGGCGTTTTCGACTAGTGGAAATTGGCTGTCCTTCATAAATGATAATAAAAAGAATAAAGAATAAAGAATAAAGAATAAAGAATAAAGAATAAAGAATAAAGAATAAAGAATAAAGAATAAAGAATAAAGAATAAAGAATAAAGAATAAAGAATAAAGAATAAAGAATAAAGAATAAAGAATAAAGAATAAAGAATAAAGAATAAAGAATAAAGAATAAAGAATAAAGAATAAAGAATAAAGAATAAAGAATAAAGAATAAAGAAAAAAGAATAAAGAATAAAGAATAAAGAATAAAGAATAAAGAATAAAGAATAAAGAATAAAGAATAAAGAATAAAGAATAAAGAATAAAGAATAAAGAATAAAGAATAAAGAATAAAGAATAAAGAATAAAGAATAAGGAATAAAGAATAAAGAATAAAGAATAAAGAATAAAGAATAAAGAATAAAGAATAAAGAATAAAGAATAAAGAATAAAGAATAAAGAATAAAGAATAAGAATAAAGAATAAAGAATAAAAGAATAAAGAATAAAAGAATAAAGAATAAAAGAATAAAGAATAAAGAATAAAAGAATAAAGAATAAAAGAATAAAGAATAAAGAATAAAGAATAAAGAATAAAAGAATAAAAGAATAAAGAATAAAGAATAAAGAATAAAGAATAAAGAATAAAGAATAAAGAATAAAGAATAAAGAATAAAGAATAAAGAATAAAGAATAAAGAATAAAGAATAAAGAATAAAAGAATAAAGAATAAAGAATAAAGAATAAAGAATAAAGAATAAAGAATAAAGAATAAAGAATAAAAGAATAAAGAATAAAGAATAAAGAATAAAGAATAAAGAATAAAGAATAAAGAATAAAGAATAAAGAATAAAGAATAAAAGAATAAAGAATAAAGAATAAAGAATAAAGAATAAAGAATAAAGAATAAAGAATAAAGAATAAAGAATAAAAGAATAAAGAATAAAGAATAAAGAATAAAGAATAAAGAATAAAGAATAAAGAATAAAGAATAAAGAATAAAGAATAAAAGAATAAAGAATAAAGAATAAAGAATAAAAGAATAAAGAATAAAGAATAAAAGAATAAAGAATAAAGAATAAAATAATAATAGAATAAAGAATAAAGAATAAAGAATAAAGAATAAAGAATAAAGAATAAAGAATAAAGAATAAAGAATAAAGAATAAAGAATAAAGAATAAAGAATAAAGAATAAAGAATAAAGAATAAAGAATAAAGAATAAAGAATAAAGAATAAAGAATAAAAGATAAAGAAAAAAGAAAAAAGAATAAAAAATAAAAAAAAAAGAATAAAGAATAAAGAATAAAGAATAAAGAATAAAGAATAAAGAATAAAGAATAAAGAATAAAGAATAAAGAATAAAGAATAAAGAATAAAGAATAAAGAATAAAGAATAAAGAATAAAGAATAAAGAATAAAGAATAAAGAATAAAAGAATAAAGAATAAAGAATAAAGAATAAAGAATAAAGAATAAAGAATAAAGAATAAAGAATAAAGAATAAAGAATAAAGAATAAAGAATAAAGAATAAAGAATAAAAGAATAAAGAATAAAGAATAAAGAATAAAGAATAAAAGAATAAAGAATAAAAGAATAAAGAATAAAGAATAAAGAATAAAGAATAAAGAATAAAGAGAATAAAGAATAAAGAATAAAGAATAAAGAATAAAGAATAAAGAATAAAGAATAAAGAATAAAGAATAAAGAATAAAGAATAAAGAATAAAGAATAAAGAATAAAGAATAAAGAATAAAGAATAAAGAATAAAGAATAAAGAATAAAGAATAAAGAATAAAGAATAAAGAATAAAGAATAAAGAATAAAGAATAAAGAATAAAGAATAAAGAATAAAGAATAAAAGAATAAAGAATAAAGAATAAAGAATAAAGAATAAAGAATAAAGAATAAAGAATAAAGAATAAAGAATAAAGAATAAAGAATAAAGAATAAAGAATAAAGAATAAAGAATAAAGAATAAAGAATAAAGAATAAAGAATGAAGAATAAAGAATAAAGAATAAAGAATAAAGAATAAAGAATAAAGAATAGAGAATAGAGAATAAAGAATAAAGAATAAAAAATAAAAAATAAAAAATAAAAAATTAAGAATAAAGAATAAAGAATAAAGAATAAAGAATAAAGAGTAAAGAGCAGGGTTTCGATTTTTCGTTTCAATGAGAACAAAGCAAGCGTGTTTCGGGCCACGGGAGAATCTTTTTTCGTTGTTTATGTTGAGGATCATCTTTCACCCATCAATCTTTCCTTTAAAATAAGCCTTGGAAGATAAACGGAAATCATGCCTATTAGATGAAAATCCTTTTTCGTTTCATCACTTTTACCGCTCACTAACTTTTCGAGAGAATTATCGCAGAACAATTACAAAATTGTATGACTGCGCCGGGATTCGAACCCAGAATAGTAACAATAATAGCCGTAGGGATGCGCTTACTCTAGCCACACCACCACGCTATCTGTATAAAAGCATTAAGTTATTTGTTCCACATAAGCTACTACCATTTGCATTTGCATTGCCACGAAATGACTCGAATATGAAAGAAAAAGAGCAAACCAACGTTTGGCGGCAATCGAAGTGAGCGAAAAATGGTTATCACTCTCCAGGCTGTTTTTCTTTCCCGAAAAGTGATTTCTCCCCGAAAATGTTCGTGAGGGAGCATCCTGTGCTCTTGAGATTGAGTGAGCATTACGAACCCTTGTAAAGAGTAAAGAGTAAAGAATAAAGAGTAAATAATAAAGAGTTAAGAGTAAAGAATAAAGAATATAGAATAAAGAAGAATAAAGAATAAAGAATTAAGAATAGAGGTAGGCTGACCATACGTACCGTATTTAACGGGACAGTCCTGTTTTTTAGACCTTATTGTGCTGTCCCGTCGTAATCTAAAAAATCCTCAATTTGTCCCGTTTTTTCATTGATTCTTCCAAAGAGCTCCAAAATGGCATTTAAATTTGACCAATTTAATTAGTGGATTAAACGGAACCGGTAGCTTGGTAGGCAATTATATCCTGAAAATCAGGCCTTCACAACTTCAATAAAATGAAGCGCAGAGGCAGACAGATTTCCAGATTAAGTTCATTTTCGATTTTAAACGACGATGTTAAAAAATAATAATGAACAAGCTGAACAAAATCAAATCGAGTTTAAGGCGGTTTCAAACCAAGTGAAAATTTGATCGAATTTCGGTCTTCACGTACTTTAAGGCTAGTTTACAGATTAGGAGCTTCCATATGTGTGGACTTTAAAAAAAAAAAGATAGGAGCACCGTCTTTGACCAGAGGTCGTACAGACTGAACACTTAACACCTATGTAGACAACGGAGTTTTCTCCTTCCCGGGGCGGGAATCGAATTCATGCTCCATAACCCATGCGTCTAGACGATTGACGTCGCTAACCGCACGGCCACGAAGCCCATGAGAACAAAATAATGGACAAGATTTTCGAGATGTGATGCTTCTTTTAGCATCATTAAAATCAATTTCGACCAAAAAGGACTGTGAATTGATTATATTTGATATTTATTCACATGCGCCAACCATATTCATGGAAATAATTAAAATTACTTAATCATGTTCTTTCCTTGTTGAGATTCTTGTTCCGCAGATTTTTTCTCACTTATATTCATGGAAGAGGGTTTTGGCACGGGAAATCAATAATCCCTTTCTATTACTCTTTTCGCATTTATCTTTCGACATTTTTTTCTTAAAATATTTTTTTTAACTCTCTAATGCCCACACCGGCTTTAAAGGCTGGTTAACAGTTCGGAAAACGTGTCACGAGATTTGGTTCCCCATGCATTTTTAAAGGGGCGGGATTTGGGCTAGGAAAACGAAACTCTTCCCCTTGTAAAATGCATGAGGGACCACAACTCCCGTGACACGTTTTCCAAACTATAACTAGCCTTCAGGATACTTTGGCTATTTTTTTGTTATTTCGAATTGTTCAAAATTGGAAAAGTTGTTGATATTGGTCAGTAATAAAATCCTTAGACCTTAATGCATGTTTAAAAGTGGATTAAAATAAATTTTCAAAGCTCCACTTTTTTTTTTAATATAATCACCAATAATCACGCTTGTTAGCAAAAAGAAGCGACGAGTTTGGTGCTGTATTTCTTTGTTTTGCGATGAGATGAAGATATGTTCAGTGAGTTGGAAAATGGAACAGTTCCCCTACGTATTTTTTTGTTCCTTCGTGTTTTTGTCCGCGCCTCTTTGAAAGGTGAAATATTTGTTGTTCAGTATCCTTCCACAACTGATTTAATGCTTAGAAGGTTAGTTAAGGTACATAATAGAAGGTTATGATGGTGAAAAATTCACTCTAAAACTTTTCTCTAAAATTTTTACACGGAAAATTAAAACTAAGCCCATAAATTTTGAAATTTCCACAGCTCTTGAATTTTGTCACAAGGTTTCTGACATGTCCCGTTTTGCAAGTGCGTTTGTTTGTTTCCACCGAAAGGATCTGGTCAGCCTAAATAAAGGATAAAGAATAAAAAATAAAGAAGAATAAAGAATTAAGAATAAAGGATAAAGAATAAAGAATAAAGAATAATGGATAAAGGATAAAGAATAAATAATAAAAATTGCACAGAGACAAAGGAAGGAGGAAAGAAGAAAACGAAAGACGAAAGAAGGGAGAAATAAGACGGAAGAAGGAAAAAAAGGTGAAAGATTGAAGAAAGAAAATAGAAGAACGAAGGAGGGAAAAGTAAGGAAAGATGGAGGAAGGAATAATGATGAAGCCAGAAGAAACAAGGAAGCAGGAAGTCAGAAGAAGGAAGGATAAATATGGAAGAATGAAGAAGGAAGAAAGTAGAAAGAAGAAGAATGAAGAAAAAAGAAAAGGAAGAAGGTAAAAGAAAGAAGAAGGAAAATTAAGGATGAAGAAAACAGGACGAAAGAAGAAAGAAAAATGAAGAAACAAGGGACAAGGAAGAAAAGAAAGAAGAAAGAAAAGTAAAAAAGGTTGAAAGAATGAAGAAAGCAGAAAGAAGAAGGTAAAATGAAAAAATAATGGAGGGAAAGAAACTAGGAAAAAGAAGAAGGTAGAGGAAATAAAGCAGAAAGGAAGAAAAAACGAGGAAATGATAGAAGGAAGAACGAAGGAAAAAAGAAAAAACACGGAAAAGAAAGGAAGAAATAAGAAAGCAAACGGAAAGAATGAATTAGGAAGAAGAAAAACAAAGGAAGGAGAAACCAGAGAAAAAAAAGTAGGAAGAAGAAAAAAGGAACAAGGAAGGCAGAAGAGAGAAGATGGAAAAGAATTAAGAAGGAAGAACTAAGAAGAGGTAGGTAGGTAGTACGACGGAGACGAGCCAGCCTCGGGCTGCAAGTCTCTTTAATTAAGACAAAAAAGGTAGTACGAAGAAGGAAGAAAGAAATAGGAAGAAGGAACTAGGAACGGTTGAAGAAGAAAGAAGGAAAAAGGAAAGAATGGAATAAAAAAGAAAGAAGAAAAAAGGGAGAATGAAGTAGGAAACAAGAAAGAAGTATAAAGAAGGAAAAGGTAGAAGAGAAAAAAATAAAAAATAAGAAGGTAATCTTGGCAAGAATCAAAAACCAAATACAAGAGCCAAGCACAAAATAAAGTCTTGCTCCTTTCTATGTTACCGTTGTCGGGGGTGAAAATGGGTCAAATGGGGGTAAGAATGGGTCACTGTTTCAAGTACTTAGAACGCGTGTAGAATAGATTGAATGCATCTGAGAGCAAGAAGACTAAAATATAAGAGACCTTTTTGAAAGATTTTGCTATCCGACTTCCAGGCTGCCAGTGAGAGCGATGACCCATTCTCACCCCCCAGACCCATTATCACCCCCGATGGCGGTACCTCAAAATTTTTAGAGCTGTATAGACTAAAAAAATAAGAATTCCAGATAAAAATTGAAAGACAATAAAAAGTCGCAAGAAGGTTTCGGATCATTTGAGTTTGTTCCCTTAACGTCAAATGTGAAATTTTCCTCTAAAATTGGTTTCTCACGATTTTTCAGCTTTTTGAGTTTCAGCCTTTTATTTTTACAGCCTTATGGAAGGTTTTTACTTTTTCAGCCTTTCGTGTTCAGCCATATGTGATTCAGCCTTTCTTGGAACACCCATTTTTATTCCGCCCCGCTACTGGGCCCATAACTTGATGGCGGATCAGGCAGACAGCCGCAGCAGAAAAATGCTCGGAACAGAAATAGTATTAGCACGCAAGAAACTTTCGGTGATAAAATAACTTTTATTTAACGTAAAAACACTTGTCAGTCGCATCGGTAGGAGATGTATTCTCAATTGGAACCGAGGGGCACGCTGATGTGGATCAGTGTGAGAGTTTACACACTCAACAGAGTCATTTGGCCGAACGAGTGGACATTTTCGGTCATATAATCCATTCAACCAAATAACTCGACCATTTACACAACATTTTCGGCCAAACTACTGTTTGGGCCAAATGATCTGTTCGGCCAAACAACATTATTGGTCAAACGACCAATTTGGGCTAATAACCATTTCGTCCAAAGAGACATACAGCCGATCTTGTCGTTTAGTCGAATAGGTCATTTCGCCGTAATGGTCGGTTGGTACACCCAACCAGCGGATGGCAGATTTTAATACAGTTCTGCATAAGAACCTTACAGAAACTGTATAATAATTGGGCATATACAATTTCGGAAGATTTTAATACATTATTTGTATAAAAAGCTTACAGAATTGTATATGCCCAGATTTTATACAATAATTTTTTGGGTGTAGTTGGCCATTTGGTCGAAAATGTCATTTGGCCGAAGGGGTTGACAGTTTTGGAATATTATCCATCCGAACGACCTGTAAGGCAAACGGCTTGCCCGACCAAATACTCAGTTTGGATGTACATATATCCCTTTCGGTCGTATGTCGCTGAAGACCAAATGAAATTTTCAGCCAACCCGTTTCGACTTAAAGACCGTTTCGGCCAAATAATTCAGTTAGTTGGCTTTCGGCCTAAGCTGCCGTCCAGATTGACGGAAACTTCACAGTATTTCCCTCTGGAATTCAAAAAATGTAAACGACGCCGAAAACGCTGCTGCCGCCGTTCAACATTATGACAAACACCGCTGTTGACGATTTTTGGACCATGATACATTTGATACATTTGAAGGTATTTCGATAAATGTTCCCAGCTTGAGCCCAAGAACCGGTTATGGTGTGCCCAAAACGGGCCATCATGCTTCCAAATTCGTTCAGAGGCATCGCAAATAAGTTACCTCCACGTTAAGGTTATAGAAAGACAATGTTGGTACGAATAACAAACAAATCAAAAATGTCCTAATTGTCCACCCAATAGATCGCACTGGGATTGTATACAAATCTTGACCCGTTGAACCGACATTTCCAATCGATCAACCCTCGAAAACTGCGATCAACAATGGAATGAGCAAGACCAAAAACATTACCAAACTTTGGTTGCGCAAAAAAGTGTGTGAATGCAAAGGTTGATTATAATTTTATGAGCACACTAAGAAAAATCTTATACATGGTTTGAAGTCTAGGATTCCTTTCTCAATTCTAAATATGTTCTGATTTCTGAGATCTCTTCAGAATAGTGGCGACGGAACTCAAAGTTTTTCTCGTAATAAAAAGGATACTTATGTCATTTTCACATATTTAAAACTAGCTGTTCAGATTTCAGTTTGCTCCAGGTTCATTTTTTTAATATCTCTGTTTAAAGAATGATATAATTTTCATTTTGTTTTTAAGCGCTGTTTCAGATTTAAAATTTAAACAGAAAAAGTGATGGTAAGAGATTATTTGGGCAAAGTATAATCAAAGGTTTTCTGTTTAAAGCGACAAAAAATAGTATTAGTTGATACGGCACTTGTGAAAAAATCAAAAATTTATAACTGAAATGTTACTTGTCTAAATTATCTAAACTATGAATATCTGGTGTTTGGTCATGGCAACGAGTGCAATCGGACTAAGGTGAATCGCACAATACCCAAAAACACGACATATTCGGCGTCCAATCACCCGCCTCACCTGGTTCAATAGAAATTCTCCAAAATCATAACCCTATAGTTCGGGCCATCTCGAATGCGTGGAATTCCAGAAATTAATTTCATTTTCATACACCCTAGGAAATGCTTTCGAAATCCCGCGCGTCCGACTCCGGCATCAAATTGGAGGTGAACGAAAAGATCCTCGACGCCTGTACTTCGTTAATGCAGGCCATTCGCATACTGGTACAAAAGTCACGCCTCCTGCAGTCGGAAATCGTCGCCCTAGGAAAGGGTTCAGCCTCGGCCAAAGAATTCTACAAACGCAACCACCAGTGGACCGAAGGTCTCATCTCCGCTGCTAAAAGTGTGGCTCAGGGAGCTAATTTCCTGGTGTAAGCATCAATCGGCTCGAAAATTAAGAATCCGCAGTTACGTAATTATCTTTCTTCCACAGGACGGCCGCCAACAAAACGGTTTCCGGAGGGGCACGCCATCAATTGGATCTTATCGTAGCGGCGCAGGAAATTGCGGCCTGTACCGCCCAGCTCGTAGTTGCCAGCCGGGTCAAGGCCCCACGCGGCAGTCAGAATCTGGCTGCGTTGGGCACCGCTTCCAAAAATGTAACCCAGGCCACCGGAATCGTGGTGGCAACTGCCAAAGATTGTAGCCAACGTTTGGAGGACTCGCAGGATCTTGACCTGGGCTCCCTCACCGTTCACCAGGCCAAAACCAAAGAGATGGAAATCCAGGTAAAAGTGCTCGAACTGGAACAGGCCCTACAAACGGAACGGATGCGACTTGCCGCATTCCGGAAGAAAAACTACCAATCCCCAGTGGAAGATTAAATGTTATACTTGGAACTGATTGTTTACATCTCTCTAAACCAATAGTAGGACTATTGCTTGACAATACTACTTCGACAATGAAGCATTAAATTTACGGGCCGAACCCATTCCTTACCGGCGCTTTTATGTAGAATCGAAATGCACCCGCCAACTTCCTGAGGATGTGAAACTCCTAAAAAGCCATGAATATGATAGAGAAAGATATCTTCGTCGAAATATGGAAAACATGTGTATCTTTAGAAAATCATACGTGTAATAATTGTCAAACAATTTCAACACACCCCTTGGTCGAACATTGTTTTATTTCACGATATTGTTATCGAAGCGTAACTTATTGCTCTGTAAACGATGCTAAATTGTATTTATATTTATACGTATGTTTCCGAAGAAAGTATTTTCAAAAACCTAATCACCTGAGTCGTTTTTTCTTTCTAACTGATTAGTTATAAAGTTTACAATAATGATAATGGGAAAATAAAAGTACATTGTCTATTAGAAGTAAAATGTATCAGAAATTCAAAAATACAACACGTATATCAAAACGAAATCTGGTACCTATGATAATTTATTGTTTTGCCTTAGCTTTCCCATATATATCATGAGAATGATTCAAACGATTGTTGATATATATTTTTTTTTTAAAAACAGTTAGTACGTAGGAGATTATACATACTAAAATAAATGCTACCGTTATTCTATTTTAGATCTCCAACTTTGGTAATGTTTTATCCGAAAAATTGAATTTCAATCAACTCTTTAATAACAACAGTAAAATGGTAATCGTGATGCTCATAGTTCACGACCTCTAAAATCGACTGGTGGTTTGCACTAATTGATTGATTAGGGAAATGGCGAGATTATTAAGACAAAAAATGGATGGGGGAGAAGTTCGTCGCTTTGCTGGACGTTAAAGTCATTTGCATGGTTTATGTTAATAGAAAATGGAAATACATAATCACTGTCTTCGGCACAGACTGAGTAATTCAACACCTAGCATTAGACAACGGACGGGACACTTACGCAACACCAAGTGGACCAGTGGCGGATCTCCACTGTACGAAAAGTTTTCTCGTTACTAGACCCAGGGCGGGAATCGAACCCCCACTCCTCAGCACACAAATGCACCTAGACGATGGCCGTGAGGCTCACGAAGGAATTGAAACATAGAAGTTTTTTCTCTTTGTGCGTCCATTTCATTGTACTTTTGTAGCATACCCGTGTCATTTGTTTAGTGCATGTCTTTCTGCTCCATTTCTATTGAGAAGAAATGAAGAAGTTGTTTTTTATTCTGATATTCTCCAACTTAATGCAAGGCCTCTTTAGATTAAGGAACTGCTATTTATACCCTTCGAGAAATGGCTTATACTAACTCTCAAAGACGTGCCCCTCAATCAGTTTCGGCTCAACAATAAGTGTGGTAATACTGATTTTGACCATGCATCGGTTTTGAAGTTCAAGCATATTTTTGCTTCTTCAGTTCAGTTCAGAGTTCAGAATTCGTTTTTGTACAGAGATCTGATTTCATAGCGTTTGGAATTTCTGAATCTCACCTTTACACAGAGCTCTAATCAGTCAGAGGGTTCAGCAGATCCACCAAATTCGTATCCGTTTCTTTCCTAATTAATCAGCGCTCTGGAGCTTCATGTCGTCGGCTTTGAAACCAGCCAAAGATTGAGTTACGTTCTTATAATTTACTCCATTGACTCCATCTAAAAGGAGCAAAAGGTAGGTCATCTAAAAGCAATTTATAGTCGTTTCGTACTCTTCCAACCATCATTTATAAGTATTAACAAGAATAGTAAGAACTAGAGCACATTGTGGTAGATCTTACTCCGTAATTCACCACTACCCAGCATTACAGGGTCCGTTAAGGTGATTATACAATCAAGCCATGTGGTGAATTTCAAATTCACCACAAGGTTTTCTACTCCTATTATCAAAAGTTCAAATCTAGCGTAATAATTTTCGTACAATGCTGAAATTAAAGTCGATTGTTAAGCATGAGTAAGGAAACGATCTACGAATGTTTCATCCCCATGGGCGTTGTGATTCTCTCAATTGGTGCTCTTAAAAAATCACTAGAAAAAGCACGTGGTTTCCAAGATGGCCGATTTGTGGCTTTTTTGTATAACCACCTTAAGGTGATTGTTGACGCGCAAGACCAGGCTATAGACATCCCTATCTAACTCCCTTAGCCTAAAAATAGCCACCATGTCCCGGGCACAGTGTGCAGATAGACCGCTGTCAGTTGCATGAGATGTCAACAATCGTCAACAACACCAATGATTGTAGCTTGATGATTAAAAATATCCACAACAATAAAAGAGCAGGATTTATTTTTAAGTTCTGCTCAAGCTTTTCACGGTGAAATAAAAGACAAATTGTTGTTCTCCATGTAAGTAAAATCAAAATTGATCATGTAGATAAGTTTTGGATCAATTAAACTCATTAGTCATATTTAATGAATATTCCCGATTAAAGTTGCATATTGAAGAAAGCTGAATTTGGATGTTTTATGATGTTAAGCTTTTTAAGGTTTGACGTACGTTGCTCGACGTTGGTGTTGGTGTTGGCTACGCTAAACATGAGCTCTTAGCATAGGCCTGCGCAAGACAGATAGACCCTTTTTTGATGTACACCCAAAAAAATCTGCACGTTGTTTCCACCTGAAAAAGTACGTAGATCCTTTCCACCTGAAATTCACGTAACTTTCACCTGATTTTTTGATAGAATTTTCATTCTACGTGAAAATCAGGTAAGTTCTACCTGAGTTTTGGATAGAGTTCACCGGACACGTAAGTTTCACCTGAATTTTCTGAAGCGTTTGCAGTTAAGTGTGCACGTAAAATGTACCTGAAAATTCAGGTGGAAATAACGTTTAGATTATTTGCAGTGTACGACGCCTCCGTAACCTACCACTACATTCAGCATCGAACGTCGTCGTATAAATGAACCTGTCAAAAGTATACGACAACCCGGGATGACTAGCATAATATTGTTGATCGAAACAGCAAGCATTGTAATCACGTGAAACAAATTATTGCTAAATTATTCAACAGTTTATATTAGGGGTCGTACACTAATTACGTAAGCTTTTATGGGGGGAGGGGGGTCTGCCATTTTCTTACGCTTCATATAAATAAAAAATTTATATGGGTAAAATCTTACATGGGGGGAGGGGGGTTGAAAAACCCTGAAAAAATGCTTACGTAATAAATGTACGGCCCCTTAGTGCCTAAATCGTAGAAAATACCATACCAATTGAACTCCAGCAACCTCAGAGTTCGTTAGAAGGTGAAGTGTAATTAAATAGTCCTATAAATATTCTTGGCTTAGAAACCTCGCAGTTAATAACTGTGGAAGTGCTTAATGAACACTAAGCTGCGAGGCGGCTCTGTCCCAGTGTGGGGATGGAATGCCAATAAGAAGAAGAAGAAGAAGATAAATATTCTTATGTCTAATAGTGCGATTACTATTCAATATTCCTAGATAGATTTCCGCACGTATTATATTCTCCAGAAGTGAATTTAGGATAAACAGAATTTTCTTATAGTGAAAAAACCGTGAGTAACAGTATTGAATTAGTCCACTCAATGAGGTACTGTAATTCACCTTGTATAATAATAACAGGCTTTCAACGATAACCCCAAAGCAAGTGTAGGTTTAACAGCTACTCGCTCTATATCAGAAAACTTAATTGTAAGTGAACCGAATTTGTACCTATTAATGTGATTGAACATTCGATTAATCTTAAATATAATTTCAGTCGAGCCGCGCTACGCTCGGGCTACGAAAAAGTTTAACAGTGATTATACAATCAAGCCATGTTTATTTATTTATTATCAGACTAAGGCCGGAGTGGCCTGTGCTGCACATAAAAGTCTTCTTAATTCAGCTCGGTCCATGGCTGCAGTTCGCCAACCACGCAGTCTGCGGAGGGTCCGCAAATCGTCCTCCACCTGATCGATCCACCTTGCCCGCTGTGCACCTCGCCTTCTTGTTCCCGTCGGATCGTTGTCGAGAACCATTTTCACCGGATTACTGTCCGACATTCTGGCTACGTGCCCGGCCCACCGCAGTCTTCCGATTCTCCCAACAGCTGATGCAACTCGTGGTTCATTCGCCTCCTCCACGTACCGTCCGCCATCTGCACCCCACCATAGATGGTACGCAACACTTTCCTTTCAAAAACTCCCAGTGCGCGTTGGTCCTCCACGAGCATCGTCCAGGTCTCGTGCCCGTAGAGAACTACCGGTCTTATAAGCGTTTTGTAGATAGTCAGTTTGGTACGGCGGCGAACTCTATTCGATCGGAGCGTCTTACGGAGTCCAAAGTACGTACGATTTCCAGTCACTATGCGCCTCCGAATTTCTCTGCTGGTATCGTTATCGGCGGTCACCAGTGAGCCCAAGTACACAAATTCTTCTACCACCTCGATTTCGTCACCACCAATAGAAACTCGTGGTGGGTGGCTTACATTAACCTCTCTTGAGCCTCTTCCTATCATGTACTTCATCTTCGACGTATTGATGACTAGTCCAATCCGTTTAGCTTGCTTTTCAGTCTGATGTAGGCTTCCTCCATCCTCTCAAAGTTACGTGCCATGATATCAATGTCGTTGGCGAAACCAAATAACTGGACGGACTTAGTGAAAATCGTACCACTCGTGTCAATTCCAGCCCTTCGTATTACTCCCTCCAAAGCGATGTTGAATAGCAGACACGAAAGACCATCACCTTGCCGTAACCCTCTACACGTTTCGAAGGGACTCGAGAATGCCCCTGAAACTCGAACTACGCACATCACCCGATCCATCGTCGCCTTGATCAACCTTATCAGTTTATCCGGAAATCCGTTTTCGTGCATTAGCTGCCATAGCTGGTCCCGATCGATTGTATCATATGCGGCTTTGAAGTAGATAAATAGATGATGTGTGGGCACGTTGTATTCGCGGCATTTCTGCAATACCTGACGTATGGCGAACACCTGGTCTGTGGTAGAGCGTTCACCCATAAATCCAAGCCATGTGGTGAATTTTAAATTCACCACACGAGTTTCTACTCCTAATATCAAATATTCAAATCTAGCGTAATAATTGTCGTACAATGCTGAAATTAAAGTCGATTGTTTAGCATGAGTAAGGAAACGATCTACGAATGTTTCATCCCCATGGGCGTTATGGTTCTCTCAATTTGTGCTCTTGAAAAATCACTAGAAAAAGCACGTGGTTTCCAAGATGGCCGATTTGTGGCTTTGTAGTATAACCACCTTAACTGCCTGGCTAATTGTTCCACCCCAGGCCATTCATCCCCACGGCACGGGTCGCCTGACACCTTGGGATTCGGGGTTAGGGACGTCATATTGTCAGCTTCAGTGTTGTACCGAGCCTGGCGATATGACCGGATTTACACCGTTACGCACTACTTCAGAGTGTCCATATCCCAGCGTAACGGGAGAACATAAAAGTTATTTCGACTTTGGGCTTACCTGAGAACAGAGTAGTCCTTCCTCTCCTCCTTTTTTTAGACGTAGGATTTAATTTATAATTAATTTTTAATTGGTATCAATCAATCGACGAACTCTTTAAGATTTTCCGAAGCGTGGCGGTCGTTGACGGCAGCAGCAGTGGAACTCCAAAATGTTTCGCATCGGGGGCCTTCACCAATTCTGGCAGTGGTTGCTTATTGGAAATAAATCAGTCCTTTTCAGAACCACTATTTTACCACCATTTTTGCTGAGACAAATTTATTAGCAAGCGATTTTGGTTTTGTTGCTATTAGTGATTGTAAAGACGCATTATTGAGAATAAATCAGTTTTTTCAGGACCTCCATTTTACAAAAGGGTGGGAGACGCTGCAAAATTTATTCGCATGGATGACGTCTATAGCGTTTCAGAAGGGAAATCATCGAGTGGCTGGCGTTGGCGTCAGTAGTAGTTGAATGAAATATTCCCATAAGATTCTCATTCCGATTTTACTGCTGTTACTGATGCAATATTGAAAATAAAAGCTTCCCCAAACATCACGTGGCGTTAACTAGTGGTCGCGAATCTAACGCTGGGACGCTGCATGCACTGATCCTATGAACGTAGGGTAAATCCGGGTGAGATGCCGCACTTTAGAGATCTGGTAGATCAGACTTGATTTATTGGCCCAAATGTATGTGAGAGGGTGTCTTTTATAACGAAAACAAAAACGTAAGTAATAACTGCTCATTCTTATCAGCGAAAAAGTAATATGACGGTTAAACACTTTTATTTACGCCGCGGAGGCCGTAAAATTTCTAACGCAATTTTTAAGAAAGATTTTTTGTACGGTTTTGCTATAATTCTTACTAATTCACATGTATATTTAATTATTTGAATCCTCTAAAAACCTTGTAGGTTATGTTTGTATGCAATTAACGTTTTGAATAAAAATTATAGTGATGTGGAATCTATCCCTTACAATCGGTACAGATGCCGCAAAAAAATCAGGGTGATCAGCACTTTAATAAGACATTATTTTTTAGTGAAATAATTTGAAATACGAATACCAAGATTTTTCAAGGGATTAGGAGAATACTGCCCAGAAAATCCAAACGTTCTAGGATATTTGTTCCTTTTTTAATAATATCCTTCAAAATCAATGGTATTTGAAAAAAAGAATGATTTCAACATAATCTCTGTCGTTTTTACTTGACAATATAATGCGCGCTTACTACTAAAAACATCACAATAATGAGAAACAAATCAATTTGTGCACCATTTCTGCTTGTTCGTTGTTTTTAATATGAGTAAAACGTCCTATCGTTGTGGTATGTCCTAATGATGCGGTAGTGTTAAAATAGTTTATTCTGTATACAAAATTCCGTTCAAAATGATGAAAAATCAACATTTTTCATTAAAAATTTGAATTCTCTGAGCCTATTATTGCGGCAGTGCTAAGGTCCTATTATTGTGGTATCGACCTCTATAATAGACCTCTTCATGTTTTCAAAAAGTATCAAAAATTCAACCGGTCAGCCTAGAATCACAATTCTTATGCTAAAATAAGCCTCCTGTCAAATTTTCAGCTAATTCGGATAATATTTCGAGGTGGCTCATATCGATTTAGTGTTTTTGGGCTATTTTCAATTTTGAAAAAAAATCTAACGAGAGATATAAACGCCGAAAACCATCGCAACAACCTCTATATGGAAGTTTTTGGTGTGCTCTACAACTCTTGTGAATATTGCGATTCGTTCCGTTCACGTTTTGGCCATGTTAAACTGATTTTCAAGCTTTAAAGTGCATAAAAACACACTTCCCCCTTAAAGTCGTTGTTCTACAAAATTCTTGAATTTATGACAGAGGGAAAACAGAGTTTTTATACATCTAAAGGATTGAAAATCACTTTAACATCGTCAAAACGTGATCGTAACGAATCGCAATGTTCACAAGACTTGTAGAGCACACCAAAAGCATCCGTATAGAGGTTGTTGCGATAGTTTTCGGCGTTTATATCTCCTAATAGATTTTTTTTCAAAATTGGAAATAGCCCAAAAACACTAAATCGATATGGGCACCTCGAAATTTTATCCGAATTAGCTGAAAATTTGACAGAAGACTTATTTTAGCATAAGAATTATGATTCTGGGCTGACCGGTTGAATTTTTGATACTTTTTGAAAACATGAAGAGGTCTAATGTACATAGCATCCAAGTTTGATTAGAAGGGCAAAAAGTGGAGATAAACGACTGGAAGCGTTCTTGTTCCTAAGAGAAACCGTCGACGTAGTTTCCGGGACTAATCACCAATCGGTGTGACACCTGTTGGTTACAGCTTACAAATCCTCGTTGCGTGTTTTTGCTAAATACTAGTTTACGCTCGAGCTTGCGACAGAAATTTAAATTAATTGCGGATTACCTAAAATGGAGAAAATCATTTTAAAAAACATCTAAACAAATCATTTACCATGGTTACCGAACATTTAAAAAATATTGACAGTTATTAAATCAGATGTATAGTCAAAGACTACTTCGATATACCTTTTAAATCTGTACACAGCATCTGTCATAATTGAATCACCCCTCATCATATTTATAGCTAGCGTAAAAAGCTGGATAAGAATTACATGCAATACTGCAACAATAGGACTGGCCTTCAAAAAATATCCCAACGATAAGCAACTGCGTCCTATTATTGCGGTTGTTTGTTTTTATTGTGATTAAAACAGAACAACATAAGTCCAGCACAATTGACGTAATATTTACGGAACTATAGTGAACGAGCATCCTATATTCGACTACAGCAATATGGAAAAAGCCAACGGATATTTTTTAATAGAATTTTGAAATCAATTTTGTTTTGACAAGGTGCTTAACCACTCCATAATAAAAGGTCGTTTTACCCTACATACTATGAATTGCAAGAGCAGATACCCCACGAAGGAAAAGCAGACATGGGAGAGCATGGCAATGATGAACACCTGGGAGGGAGATTCAGATTCAAAAAATATGAATGTCAGTGCAGACCTAACTTTACTTGTCATGAAACGTCACTGTAGACCTAGCTGAAAATGTTTAATAAATGGGGAGTATCGATACTGATAATTTACTTGAAAACCATAAAAAGCAGAAAATTATATTGAACATTATCAATCTATATTTGAAACGATCCGTAGAGCTGGGCGAGCTCGTGGTTCATTCTTCGCCGCCGCACACTCGAATACTCCGAGTGCTTTCAAGTCCTCCTCGAGCATTGTCCATGTTTCATGTCCGAAGAAGACTACCGGTCTTATCAGCGTATTGTACATGACACATTTGGTGCGGTGGTGAATCTTTTTTGGCCGCAGTTTCTTCTGGAGCCCGTAGTAGGACCGACTTCCACAGATGCGCCTTCGTATTTCACGACTAACATTGTTATCAGCCGTTAGCGAGGATTCAAGGTAGACGAATTCCTCGACCACCTCGAAGGTATCCCCGCCTATCGTAACACTGCTTCCCAGGCGGGCCAAGTCGCGCTCGGCTCCGCCCAGTAGCATGTACTTTGTCTTCGATGGATTCACCACCAATCCAACTTTTGTTGCTTCACGTTTCAGGTAGGTGTACAATTCTGCCACCTTTGCAATTGTTCGGCCGACAATGTCCATGTCAAGATGAATACACAGCTAGGTGTTTCAGTCTGCCCAATTTATGGACGAGAAGAAGGCGGGGGTGAAAAATTCATTTTCGGTGCAAAACATAAACAAACCGGCTGGCTCTCCCATACTAAAATCCAAGATGGCTGAATCGTGAATTTGGCAGATTGGAACACCTAGTGGTGTATTCATCTTGGTCCATGCCATCCGCGAAACAAATATATTGACTGGATCTGTTGAAAATCGAATTTAAATTTGTTTTCAGCAAGTATCATCTATTTCCAGGTTATCTGTTGTTTTCACAATTCTTTCTTCCGATATTTGCACTAGATGGCCAGCCCTTTATCAGTCTGCCATATTTTATAGGATGTATAATAAAGCCTACATCATTTAGAAATGGGGCACTTCATTTTAGAGATAGTGACGCTCCTAGTGGTCGGATATACAAGTTTTTCACAGCGTTTCATAATTAGTAAGTAAACCATTTTTTTCGGTCTATTTCTTCTCACAGTTTGAAACTAACGTGGTTTCAAAATATTCACCATGCAGGAAGAGAAACGAAAAATAATTTTGCACAGTCCTGCAAGTTTTTGAGATGAACTGGAGTCCAGTTCATCCCAAAAAATCTGAGTCCGTCAAATTGTCCTCAGTTCCATGCAATAGAGTCATTTTGGGTGATTATTAACCAGAAACTGAAGATGAAGGGAGCAGTCACCACTGACATTGGCCGTATGGAGAGTTGGTGGAATCAGCTAGCCAAAATCATGACTGAAGAAGGTGTGCGCCGACTGACAAGCGGCATCAACAGAAAACTGCGAGAATTTATTCGAAATAACGATTCATGATTCGTTTCTGTCATTCATATGAAATAAAATAATATAACTTTTGTTCCATTCTTAGAAAGTTTTTCGATCAAACTAAAAGTTAAAAAAATACACGCATTTATTTACCTCTAGATACAGTGTCTCATCATTTCTCAAGCTAAGCTGTTGCTACATGCACAACTATCCTAAATTCAAGTAATTCGATTTATGGGCAGAAAGTTGGTCACGTAAGTCGTAGAAGCCCGTATTCGCAACAGCAATCCACAATTTCGTCTGAAAACCCCAAGAGCATAGTACTGCCGAGATGATGTACTTCATGTAGAATCGTGTTGCTTGTGCTGAGATAATCCTAGAACCTAGAAGGGGGTGTGTTTGTAGGTGTAGAAAAAAAATACCTTTGACATGTTTGTAAAGACTGACAATAATGTTTGCTGTGAAGTTTTTTTTTCTGTTATGAATAGTTATCTCCAGCGTACATAACCAGTTTTAGGCCTAAGTTAGGTCTTGTATAATACAGACGGAAACGAAATTCGCTCTTGCAAATGTCAGAAGATAAAAATGCAAAAAACAATATTCATCAGAGAACAGTATTGATGCCGGAGATAGATGATTGTTTAAAAATTAAAAAACACAAGAAATAGCTTGAGCTTGAGCTTGAGCTTGATTGACTGCTCGTAGTTGCTACTCCATTATGACCAGATCAGCTGTTCTTGCACAGGGAACCAACAGATGTTTGCTTGGGACTAGCACACATCTTCAATGTACAAGTACTGGTGATCTCATTTGTTAGGTCATACTGGCGCCTGCCACGTCAGAATGCAAGTCAATGTAGGGAAGGGGAGGAAATGATGATGCAATCACTCGCCCACTGCAAGCCGAATATACCTCTGCACTTGCCACGAGTTCATGCGGAATTTGTTGGAATTTCTGGGTTAGGTTGGAGAGGCAGAGGCTCGTCTTGGTTAACGAGCTGCCAATGTGATAGATAGGAGAAGGTAACTGATGGAATTTCTAATTGGATGTAGGAAACGAGCTCTATAGTTCATTTCCAATTCTAGCAGATTACTGTTAGAATACTCAAGTTGAAGGTATAGGAATAAAAATGGAAACGGTATGAAAGTCCATTTCCAGTTCTAGCGATTGCTAGAACATGAGAAATATAGAGGAAGATACAAAGTAGGAGAATGGAACGGACCTGGGATTGAACCCACGACCTCCTGCGTATGAGACAGAAGCAGTAGCCATATGACTACCAAGCCCGCTTCAAAAAATTAAAAAACACAAGAAATACTAATAAAAAAAAACGCTTCACCCACAGAAAAACGATGCTGGGCCATTAGGCCGAATCAGCAGTGGGGAGTGAGAAGTGAAGAAAGAAGAAGGAAGAAGGAAGAAGGAAGAAGGAAGAAGGTAGAAGGTAGAAGGTAGAAGGAAGAAGGAAGAAGAGAGAACGAAGAAGGAAGAAGATAGAAGGAAGAAGGAAGAAGGAAGAAAGAAGAAGGAAAAAGGTAAAAGGTAGAAGGAAGAAAGAAGAAGGAAGAAAGCAGAAGTAAGGAGGAAAAAGGAAGAAGGAAGAGGGAAAAAGGAAGAAGGCAGAAGTAAGGAAGAAAAAGGAAGAAGGAAGAAGGAAAAAAGAAAAAGGAAGGAGGAAGAAAAAAGAAGGAAGAAGGAAGAATAAATAAGGAAGAAGGAAGAAGTAAGAAATAAGAAGAAAGGAAGAAAGAAGAAGGAAGAAGAAAAAAGGAAGAAGGAAGAAGAAAAAGCAAAAAGTAAAAAGGAAGAAGGAAGTAGGAAGAAGAAAAAAATGAGAAAAAAAAAAGAAGAAAAAAATGAAGAAAAAAGAAGAAAAAAGAAGAAAGAAAGAAAAAAGAAGAAGGAAGAAGAAAAAAAGGAAAAGGGAAGAAAGAAAGAAGAAGAAGGAAGAATGAAGAAAGAAGAAAGAGGCAGGAAAAAAGTAGGAAGGAAGAAGGAAGAAGGGAAAAGAAAGAAGGAAGAAGGAACAAGGAAGTAGGAAGAAGAAAAAAAAAAGCAAGAGGGAAGAAGGAAGAAGGAAAAGGAAGAAGAAAGAAGAAAAAAAGGAATAGGGAAGAAGGAAGAAGGAAGAAAAAAGAAGGAAGGAAGAAGGAAAAAGGAAGAGGGAAGAAGGAAGAAGGAAAAAGGTAGAAGGAAGAAGAAAAAAAGGAAAAGGGAAGAAGTAAGAAGAAAGAAGCAAGAAGGAAGAATGGAGGAGGATGGAGGAAGAAGAAAAAAAAGAAGAAGGAAGAAGTAAGAAGTAAAGAAGGAAGAAGGAAGAAATAAGAAGGATGAAGGAAAGGGAAGACGGAAGAAGGAAGTAGGAAAAATGAAGAAAGAAGAAGGAAGAAGGAAGAAAGAAGATAGAAGAAGAAAGAAGAGAAAGAGAAGGAAGGGAGAAAAAAGAAGAAAGGAGAAAGGAGAAAGAAGGAAAAATTAAAAAGAAAAAAGTAAGAAGAAGGAAGAAAAAAGTTGGGCGAAGAAGGAAGAAGGAACAGCGAAGAACAAAGTATGGAGAAGAAATAGGAAAGATGAAGGAAGGAATAAGCAAGAAGGAAGAAAGAGGAAGGAAAAACTTTATTTCTTTTTCTCATTCGGCCTAATGACCATTTGGCCTAATGCCCTTCGGCCTAATGGCCTGACACCATATTTTTAATTTTGAGGGCCAATTTGAATGATTTATCCATTGCTAAGTGATCAATTGACTTTTTATACGATATATTGGAGAAGAAAATAATCAAACTTGCCTTTTTTCAAAAAATCGCCGATGAAATATTTTTAAACACCCCGTACCTCATTTCTAGTAACATTGGCTAACTTTTTGTGAAAAAAATCAAAGGTACATGAAACTTCGATAATAATACATTTTTTTACACCGTGCGGCGCGATTCGAACGAACTGCAGTGTTCGTCCGAAATCTTCACACAGTTTTTTGTTACTTTGATCAGTCTGGTAAGCATCCCAGGAAAGCTGTTCTCGTCCATAATTTTCCATAGCTCTACACGGTCTATACTGTCGTATGCCGCCTTGGAATCAATTAACAGATGGTGCGTTGGGACCTGGTATTCACGGCATTTTTGAAGGGTTTGCCGTACAGTAAAGATCTGGTCCGTTGTCGAACGGCGGTCAACGAAGCCAGCTTGATAACTTCCCACGAAGACGACGGAAGATGATCTGGGATATCACTTTGTAGGCGGCATTAAGAATGGTGATCACTCGAAAGTTCGCACACTCCAGCTTGTTGGGGCAGCAGGGACAGCAGGGACAGCATGATGTCCAAGGGCTTGACGACCCCTCCCCAGCTGTCTGCGAGTCAGGGAGAACTGCCTAGGGCGTGGTGGGATTTAGCAGTGGGCTCTGCTAAAATCCCTCCCAAAAAACCACAAGTGCCCGTAAGCGGACTCTATCAAAGCGACTGTGTGCCGCTTCAAAAGCACAAGCCCAGGGAGTGCCAATTGGCATGTGGAGTGTCCCTACTTCGGTAGGGTAGTGCGTGAGCTGCTTCGGCAGGGAGTGAGTGATCTGTTTGTGCTGAGGCAGGAGTGTCATAGCGCGTCACCGCTATTGTCACCTCGAAGCGCAGCAGAAGTCTGAGTATGGACTGCACATGCTAAGGTAAGGTCGTAGCGTAGTATCGTTGATTGGTCCCTACATACCGCTATCGACACCTCGAGGCATGGCAGTGGAGTGTTAGAGTGAGTTGTGGAGTGTACCTACTTCGGTAGGGTAGCGCGTGAGCTGCTTCGGCAGGGAGTGAGTGATCTGGTTGGGCTGAGGCAGGAGTGTCATAGCGTGTCGCCGCCGCTATTGTTACCTCGAAGCGCAGCAGAAGTCTGAGTATGGACTGCACATGCTGAGGTAGGAGTCGAGGTATCCCATCGACACCTCGAGGCATTGCAGTGGAGTGTTAGAGTGAGCACCCGAAAAAGGGTCACATGGAGCGAATGGTCTTTGGAGAAGCTGCTTCGGCGGCAGGGTAGCAGTGGGTTGTACCCACACACCTACAGTTGTGCACATGTGGTGCATGGGGAGTGTCCCTGCTTCGGCAGGGTAGCGTGTGGTCTGCTTCGGCAGTGGTGTGATTGATCTGCTCGTGCTGAGGCAGGAGTGTCGTAGCGTAATATCTGTAGGCCCAGGCAGTTACCGCTATTGACACCTCGAGGCATGGCAGCGGAGCGCCCAGGAGAGCATCCAAGTAAGACTCAAATGGAGTGAATGGTGTGCGAGCACCCAAGTCAGTCTCGCGTGGGACGAGTGCCTGTGTGAGCGATAATGAGCGAGTACGCTTAGTACTGCCGTCCCCCCAGAAGTAGTACTGCGAGGTAGTTCCTGGGGGAAACGATGGTGGAGCCCAAGGGAGTTTAGTCGGTATTACCGGTATGGTCGAGTCCGACACTCCAGTACACTTCCGTGTGGTAGTTTGGCAACTACAATGCACGTGTACTGGGTTAGTGTGTAAATGCATTCTCCCTTGTAAAAAAAAAACACTCCAGCTTGTCGCCTTTTTAGTAGATGGGGCATATAACCCCTTCCTTTTACTCCTCCGGTAGTTGTTAAGTTTCCCAGAATCTGACTATCAGTTTGTGCAGGCAAATGGCTAGCTTTTCCGGGCCCATCTTGATGAGCTCAACGCCGATACCATCCTTACCAGCTGCTTTATTGGTCTTCAGCTGTCGGATGGCATCCTCAACTTCCCCCAAGGTAGGAGCTGGTTGTCTTCCATCGTCCACTGAACTGACGTAGTCATCTCCTCCGCTGCCTTGACTTTCACTGCCTGTACTCTCAGCGCCATTCAAATGTTCCTTGTAGTGCTGCTTCCACCTTTCGATGATTTTTCAATGAAACAAGGCCTACACACCAAATTGGAAGAATATGTTTCAGCAAATTATTTTGCTGGTAATCAATCAGCAATTTGGAACTTTGCTGATAATTTTGGCAATTTGTTCGGTTTTCTGAAATTCAGTAAACCTTGCTAGATTGCTGTACATTCAGCTTGTTTTACTGCCGTCACTGTCATTGCATGCCTTGGTAAAAAACATCACGTTGGTTTTAGTCAAGATGAATACACCACTAGGTGTTCCAATCTGCCAAATTCACGATTCAGCCATCTTGGATTTTAGTATGGGAGAGCCAGCCGGTTTGTTTATGTTTTGCACCGAAAATGAATTTTTCACCCCCGCCTTCTTCTCGTCCATAAATTGGGCAGACTGCAACACCTAGCTGTGTATTCATCTTGGTTTTAGTTGTCTTAGACCGCGTTTCTAGTTTCGTTTAACACATTTTAAAATCGTAAAATCATCTTGAAGTACAGTGCTGGATCGATCTGGAAGTTTTGCAAACCTGAGGTCCAACCGTGGCAACGTGAGTGGTGAAGTGGAGCAGTATAAATGTTATCCGTAAGTTGAGCATTAAAAATAAAATAAGGTGTCTTTCTTTCAGAATTCAAAAAATGGCGGACACAAGTGTTTTAATTGTCATCCATCAATTGCATGGTCGATGGTCTTCGAAGAGGAGTCAAAAAGCATGCGGACATAGATACAAATGCATGCAAACTTTGTCCTTGCACTAAACTGAACATTTACATTAAATGTTTCATGGTATATTAATAAATGTAAATTTGATTTTCGAATTGCTTTTTATTGTTTTACTGCTTTGAATACAAGCCATAAAAATCTTAAATATTCCTTTGAATACATGAAGAAAAATAATAATTATAATAAATAAAATATGTAATCAGCTGGTTTTCACTAGAAATACTACAATAAGAGATCGGCGAAGACGCCATCTTGTTTCCAATCGAACCATCAAAAGCGGTTCCAAATCGACTTGTTTACTTTTTGCATCCATAAGAAGCAAGCAAAAAGTTCAAGTGATGCCAGTATTATTTTCACAATTTCATGCATTTTCATACGTTGCCATTTCGACAGTTTTTCACTCCGCCGGTCTCTGGTTATAGGGTGGCTAGTTTTCACCAGTTTTGCACATTTTGCTGAATTGATTCAGCAAAGTGCTGTCAATTCATATTCCAGCCCGAAATGCGGAATTTTCAGCATAACAAGCTGATGATTCAGTAAACGACTGACAGATATGACAGAACTTCAGTTTGCTGATAGTTTCGGTAAATTATTTTACTGAAATGATTGCTGACTTTTGCTGATTTTCGGCGAAAAAAAATTGGTGTGTAGGTATATTGATTAAAATATGTAAATATGTTCTACCGGTTAAGTGTCAAAAAGGCAATCTATGGAACTCACTCGGCCGCCATTACCGAGCGCAAAATACTGGATACAGAAGCAATGCACAACTATAATTTTTATCATTTCACGAATGAAGCGATTTCATGGTCGCAACTCTATTGCTAGGTCGCTGCATGCAATGTTCCATTTCCACTTCCACAGGGGAAGAGGTGGTAAAATGAACAGTTGGCTATATTTATATTAAAACACTATTTATGCGTCATTCGGTTTTTTTTCCTGAAGTACAGGTAGTGGTTTTTTTTCCGAAAGTGTTTTGAAGCATAGTGCTTGAGTGGAAGTGGTGCTTAGCTGTAGCAGTTAAGTAGCCATTTCGTTGGTTTTGCAACTACGCAAAACTTTGCAGTTTATTCGGCGTCCATCGCAGGCGCAGGCATCATCGTCCCACGCCGACAGTCATCATCCATCGTGTGTCTCCACCAACACAGACGCTGCCGTCCTGCCACCATCCATCCACCCAGTTGCAGTGTTGGGTGCGGCGAGAACACCAACAATAGCGTGGTTCGCTTCGACCGCACCACCGGCGAGTGTCCATCGAGCTAGTGTGTGCTGCCAGAACTGTTAGCCGGCAACACAGCAGTGTGAACGCAAGTATTTAATTGAGCTCCCTCTCATTGTTCCCTCTCTTCTCCATCCTATTGGAATAGTTTTTTCTTTCTTTTTACTCGTCTTCCCCTCTGTCCCAAATCATTATTTTGTTTGTGTGTGTGTTTTTCTGCCCTTGTGATAATTGTTTAGTTTTAAAATAGATTGTGCCTCGCTACAGCGGCGCATTTCGTGTCCGCAATGCGCGAAGGCGAAGTTGGCGGGGTACTTCGTATTCCATGTCAGATGTTTCGTTGCATTCAGGTGTTCCAAACCAAAACGAAATGGACACCAGCAACGCTAAAATTTCCTCTACGAGCCCCCGTCCCAAGGTCTACCCTCACGACTCTAGTGGGCCGTATGTTGTTTTCTTTCGACCCAAAGGCAAACGTTTGAATATCAGCCAGATTAGCAAAGATCTGGAAAAGCGATTTTCGTCTGTCACGACCATTGACATGGTTGGGTCCAGTAAACTCCGTGTCACGGTCAGTGATCGCAAACAGGCCAACGAGATTGTCACCTGTGAGCTTTTCACTCTCGAATATAGGGTGTATTTACCGTCAGCAGTGTGTGAGATCGCGGGGGTGGTGACGGAGGGAAGTATGACATGCGACGATTTGAAACAAGGTTTCGGTCGTTTCAAGAACGTTTCTTTGCCTCCTGTTGCGATACTGGATTGCAAACAAATGTATTCGGTGTCGCAGGAGGGAGAGAAGCGGAGTTATTCCCCGTCTGACTCTTTCTGCGTCACTTTTTCCGGGTCCGCACTGCCTGACTACGTAGTGATTGGCAAACTTCGTCTACCTGTTCGGCTGTATGTACCGAAAGTGATAAATTGTGTTAATTGCAAGCAGCTGGGCCACACCGCTCAGTACTGTTGCAATAAACCTCGCTGTGCATCATGCGGAGAGAAGCATGTGGAGGGCGCGTGCAAGACGGCACCGAAATGTGTCTATTGTAACGAAAGCCCTCCACATGCTCTTGAAGCTTGCCCAACGTACATACAGCAGCGAATCCACCAGAAGCGGTCTCTTCAGCAACGTTCTCGGCGAAGTTACGCCGAAATGTTGAGGAAGGCCGCTCCTCCACTCGTTTCTGACACCATCTACTCGTCTCTTCATTTGGACGATCAAGGTAGCTCTGACTCCGAGGTTGGAAATGGGGTTCCCTTTGTTTTCAATGGCCCAACGAGGAAGAGAATAAAACAGAGCCAGCGACCCTCGAAGAAGCCTAGAAAACAGCCTCAAAGTGAGCCCCAATCCAACATGGTCAAATTCAAAGCGGGAGGAAATACTCAAAAACGATCAACTTTCGTGGTTTCACATCGGGATGATCGAGAGTTTCCACCGCTTCCGGGAACATCTAAAATCCCAGATGCCCCATTTTTTGCGATTTCTCAGCCAGAAAGAGAGCATACAGAGCGAGCAGAAGAACTCCCTAGCGCTCCAATGTTCACACTTTCTGGCATCGTGGAGCTCATCCTCAACTTCTTTGATGCTTCCGACCCCGTGAAGAACATGGCCAAAACTGTTCTTCCTATTCTGACTCCTCTCCTGAAGCAGCTGGCTTCGAAAATGCCCCTCCTCGAGTCATTTGTATCCTTCGATGGCTAACTTAGTCAATAAGGGTAACATGATTTCGATTCTACAGTGGAACTGTCGAAGTATTCTTCCAAAATTAGATATTTTTAAATTTTTAGTTAACAAATTACAATGCGATGCTTTTGCTTTATGTGAAACATGGCTAACACCAGATGTGAACCTTCATTTTCCTGATTTCAACATAATCCGCCGCGATCGGGCAAATCTATATGGAGGGGTGCTTTTAGGGATCAAAAAACAGCACTCCTTCTATAGAGTCGATCTTGCGCCGATGTCTGGCACCGAAGCTGTCGCATGTCAGGTGACTATTCGAGGAAAAGACCTCAGTATCGCCTCGATATATCTTCCTCCAAACACCGCGATATCTCGAAGAGATCTCTCGCACATCTGCTCGGTTATGCCCGAGCCACGGTTGCTCCTGGGAGATTTTAACTCCCACGGAACAGGCTGGGGGGAACTGTACGACGACAACCGTTCATCAATGATATACGACCTCTGCGACGACTTCAATATGTCAATTTTGAATACAGGAGAAGTTACACGAGTGGCCCCTCCAGCAAGAGATAGCCGTCTAGATCTTTCCATTTGTTCGAGCTCATTATCGTTGGACTGTACTTGGAAGGTGGTCCAAGATCCCCATGGTAGTGATCATTTGCCGATCGAAGTTTCGATTTCCAATGGACATAAGCAATCTGCTTCCATCGATCTTTCATATGACCTCACGAAGCACATCGATTGGGGCAAATATGCGGACGCCATCAGCGATGGCATACAGTCGATAGAAGCACTTCCCCCGCGGGAAGAGTACAAGTTTCTATCGCAGTTGATTCTTGAAAGCGCTCTTCAGGCACAACGTCGGCCGGTGCCAGGAGCTTCGGTTCGTAGGAAATACTACAGTCCGTGGTGGGACATCGAGTGTACGCAACTTTATCGCGAGAAATCCGCCGCGTTCAAAGAATTTCGGAAACACGGGGCGATCGTTCTTCACAAACGATACACCGCGCTCGAAATCCAATTCAAGAAACTGGTCAAAGTGAAGAAGCGCGGATATTGGCGCACTTTTGTTGAAGGTTTATCGCGCGAGACTTCAATGAAAACTCTGTGGACCGTCGGGAGAAGAATGCGCAACGCGTCGTCCGTAAACGAAGATCGTGAAAGCTCGTCGCGGTGGATACTTGACTTCGCAAAGAAAGTTTGTCCGGATTCGGTACCGGTGAAGCAAGAGCTACGTGATGCTTTTGCAGACAGGGATGATATGGATCGTCCCTTTTCGATGATTGAATTCTCACTTGCTCTCCTTTCATGTAACAATTCCGCTCCAGGGATGGATAGAATCAGGTTCAATTTGCTCAAAAACCTCCCAGACGTCGCGAAGAGGCGCTTGTTGAACTTGTTCAATCAGTTACTGGAGTGCAACATTGTTCCGGATGATTGGAGGGAAGTGAGGGTGATAGCCATCCAGAAGCCCGGAAAACCCGCGTCGGATTGTAACTCGTATCGCCCCATCGCGATGCTGTCATGTCTTCGGAAGCTGTTGGAGAAGATGATTCTCTTCCGGCTAGACAAATGGGTTGAATCGAATAGTTTGTTGTCAGATACACAATTTGGTTTCCGCAGGGGGAAGGGAACGAACGACTGTCTAGCGTTGCTTTCTTCAGAAATTCAGCTTACTTTCGCTAAAAAAGAGCAAATGGGCTCAGTGTTTTTGGACATTAAGGGGGCTTTTGATTCAGTTTGCGTCGATGTCTTATCTGACAAACTCCACGAGTGTGGACTTTCACCAATTTTGAACAACTATTTGTACAATTTGTTGTCAGAGAAGCGTATGAGTTTTTCTCATGGTGACTCGGCAACTTCACGAATTAGCTACATGGGTCTCCCCCAGGGCTAATGTTTGAGCCCCCTTCTTTACAATTTTTACGTCAAAGACATTGATGAATGTCTCATGCCAAATTGCTCGTTGAGACAGCTTGCAGATGATTGTGTTGTATCCGTTTCGGGGCCAACATCGGTTGATCTGCAAGGACCATTGCAAGATACTTTGGACAATTTGTCTACTTGGGCTACGAAGCTGGGTATCGAATTCTCTCCGGAGAAAACTGAGATGGTTGTCTTTTCAAAAAAACATAAGCCGGCAAAGTTCCCGCTCCAACTGATGGGTAAGACAATCACTCATAGAATATCTTCTAAATACCTCGGGGTCTGGTTCGACTCGAAATGTACCTTCGGGAAGCACATTGTGTATCTGACACAAAAATGCCAGAAACGGATCAACTTCATGCGATCAATAACCGGAACATGGTGGGGAGCGCATCCCGAAGATCTTATGACGTTGTATAGAACAACCATTTTGTCGGTCCTCGAATACGGTAGTTTCTGCTTCCAGTCCGCGGCTAAAACACACATGCTGAAGCTTCAAAGGATTCAGTACCGCTGTCTCCGTATCGCGTTAGGATGTATGAATTCGACACATACAATGAGCTTGGAAGTACTTGCGGGAGTACTGCCACTAACAGATCGTTTCGCGGAATTATCGCTCCGGTTCCTCATCCGCTGTGAGGTTCTCAATCCATTGGTCATTGATAACTTCGAGAAGCTGCTCGAACAAAACCCTCAATCTCGATTCATGAGTATTTACCTCTGGTACATAACGCTGGAGGTAAGCCCTTCTTCGGTAGATACCAATCGTGCTAACTTCTTAGACTCTTACAGTTCCTCTGTTACTTTTGATCTGTCCATGAAGCAGGAGGTTCATGGAATACCAGACTTTCTGTGTGCGGAGGTCATACCTCCATTATTTGCAATCAAATACGGGCACGCCAGTGAGGAGAGAAGCTTTTTACAGACGGGTCAAAAATTGATGACTCCACTGGTTTCGGTGTTTTCAACGTTTTTCATAGCGCCTACTTTAAGCTCAAAGAGCCTTGTTCCGTGTATACTGCTGAGCTAGCAGCTATACACTATTCACTCGAGCAAATCGCATCCCTACCTCCTGACCACTTTTTCATCTTCACCGACAGTCTAAGTTCCTTGGAGGCTGTTCGGTCAATGAAACCGGTTAAGCACTCAGCGTATCTTCTGAATGGGATACGGAAAGTTTTGAGTGCCTTATCACAACGGTCTTACACAAACACCATGGCTTGGGTCCCTTCTCATTGCTCGATCCCGGGAAATGAGAAAGCGGACTCTTTGGCTAAGGTGGGCGCTATGGAAGGTGATATTTACGATCGGAAAATCACCTTCGATGAATTTTTCACATTAGTTCGTCAGGAAACCTTGAACAGCTGGCAACAGAAATGGACAAATGGGGAGTTGGGTAGATGGCTGTATTCAATTCGCCCGCAGGTGTCGAAGCGTCCATGGTTCAAAAATTGAATATGGGACGAGACTTCATTCGAACCATGTGTCGTCTAATGTCCAATCACTACACTCTAAATGCACATCTTTTCAGAGTGGGGCTCTCGGAAGGAAATCTCTGTGTTTGCGGCGAGGATTATCAGGACATCGATCATGTCGTGTGGGCGTGCGAGGAGCATCGTGGCCCCAGATCTGCGCTAACTGAACATCTCCGGGTCCGAGGAAAACAACCAAAGCCTATTAGGGAAGTGTTGTCGGGCCTTGATCTCGAGTACATGTCCCTGGTCCACCAATTTTGAAAGTTGCTGATGTAAAACTGTAATCATTGCCTGCCCATTCCCTTGTCTGTCGTACCCCATATCGAATGTCTTCCTCTTGTTGTACATTTCCATGTCTGTCGTTAATCCCTTCCGTATGTCTTCCTCTCGTCGTTGTCTCCCAAAAAAAGTTTGTTTGTCCCGTTACAGATGTAAAAATGCGAGGAATGTCAACTTTGTGAATATCAGCATCGTAATTACTTAAGCACCCTAAAATCCTTTCCTTTCCTACTGTATTATTGTATTCCCTAACCTCGACTAAACCGCGAGTCTTTCGGTTCCCCAAAGCTAACACTATGTATAAGAATCAAGAAATGTATTGTTAAACTTGATTTCGGCTCCGTAACGCTTCACGGCAAATGAGCCTTCCAAATAAACGAAAGTTAAAAAAAAAAACTATTTATGCGTATGTTAATCATGCACACGTTTTCCTCGAAATAAAATAATGTACCTGAGCTTATATTTTGGTTTTGAGACCGAACGAATAGCTATTACTATCCAAAATATCAAACGAGGCCGTAAAAATAGGGTCTGGTGTACTTTTCAACCATTTTCCGCAAGCTTTAATTCTTAATAAATTCATAATAACATTGATTCAAATTTGTTCTAACACAATCCACAACACAACCTTCACAAAGATTCACTAAATTCACTTCACTAAAATAATTAATCATTACTTCACAAAGATGTTGCAAGGGTAAATAGTAAAATTATTGGTTTGCATAGTTAGAGGAAGAGTTATTTATCACAAGGCACATATGGGGGTAAAATGAACACTTGCATCAAACTTTCACAAATTTATGATAAAAGTTGTGCAATTGTGAAGCGGAAGTTCAAGAAATAAACCATATCAAATAACCAAGATAAAACTTTGAATATGTAAATTTAATTTAAAAATAACTAAGATTTCAAAACTTTTTTACTTCTTTTTATTATATTGATAATTAAGAGCTTTTCAAAAGTTATATCAGATTTTTCAAAAGGCTCTCATAATCTTAACTAGTGCATACATTGCATACAGTGCAAGAGTTAAAAAAAGAAAATTAAATGTTTCAAAAGTGTTTTAGAAGCGATGTTCATTTTACCACCAGGCAGTGTTCATTTTACGCGCACTATTTTTGTACATACGAAATTTCGATGTTTTTTATTTCGCTGAAAAACTATATAAAACAATGTTTATTAGCGAAAAAATGTTCAGTGCAATAAGAATTTGAGTTAAATTGCTGAACCAAGTGGTAAAACTAGCAAATTATCCTCGTTTTATGATTGAATTCAACGCAAGTCCTTAAAGTGTTCATTTTACCACCTGTTCCCCTACCAACGGCGACAGAATCACACTCGCCAAGCGACGGCTTCGAATTGCTTCACCTCTTTGGCTACCGCTTCTCGCCTCTACTCCATACATCGCGATTTCCATACATCGCTTATTGAAGTAGCTTGCACGCGGACGCTTCGCTTCTCTCTCAACTCTTCTAATCGCCTCTCTTCTCTTCCAGTATGGTATCAGCCTTACGTTGTGTGTGTTTGGGGGAACGTTTAAGCTGAATACTGTTTCAGGATGAGCTGAATATGCATTTCTAACAAATTCCCACACATGCCTTCATATGTCTTATCAACCGTTAACACGTTCGTCTCTTACATAGCATTGCAGTCACTTATAACGAAGCAGCTTGTTCGTACTGAGCCATGATTCACAATTAGCATTAGCATTAGCATTATGCATTTCGCACAAATTCGTAGGTGGTAAAAGCCAACACTATTGTACGAGAGTAGCTTCACTTTCATCCGTTACCACAGATAATGATTTGGGACTAATCACTACTTCTTAGATGGAAGCAAGGCACTTTCCAATAGTCGAGATCTGTCCTGGCCACGTCCTTGCGAATGCTGAGGAAGGGGAAGGATGGTTAGTTGGACACCTACTTAAGAAAGATGCAGAGAACTCTACGACCTCTCATAGGTGCCACGGGAGGTTTTGGGATTGTGTGGAAGGTTATAACAGTAGGAATCGTTTTGGTAGAGAACGTGAAAAACAGAGAGAACTAAGATAGAAATACAAAGTAGGAAATGGACGAGCCTGGAATTGAACCCACGACCTCCTGCTTATAAGGCAGAAGCGGTAGCCACTAGACCACCGAGCTCGTGCCGTACTGAGCCATGATTCACAATGGACAATTATTGGACATCATTACATCACATAACTAATAAAAACGTCAGAACCTGAAATTCACAACCTTCATCAAAACCTTTCCATTACATTCGACAGAGAACCATTGAATTTGATTACAAACGGTCATTACGTTCGTAAAATATGAATAAAATGCCGTACCGAACCAATATTAAGGTAGGGAAACGGCAGGTATTTCCGTCCATCGTCGTAGGGGCTAAAACCAACGAAAGCAACGTACATTTGCTAGAACTCCACTATAGTAGGATTCTCCTTTCCAACTTCATTTCCTCTCGAGGGGGACGCCACTTTGCGATTGCACACTTAATCGCTGCCAGATCTTAGAAAATTCTGGTCGAAAAGCAATCGATTTTATTATCGCAACTAATCGCGAAGTGAATCGCATAATCGCACCCCATCGCGCTTTATCGCAACTGTTTATTGCTCGAATCGTAAGTTGCGATCCATTGTTACCAGAGTAACCGACCAAACTTGTTTTGTTTATTTCGAGTAGGTGAATTCAGTGGCATCGGTGACAACTGTAAATTTTAGCCCTGCAAGGACACCGACGTATTAACGTCCTTGGGCATCGGCTTCTCGCTTTTGCCGGTAAATGCCCTAGCAGCATGGAGATAAGAAAATTCGGCATCGGAAGCGCTTGCGTAATCGTCGGTGGTATGGACTGGCGACAAACGTAAAAATGTCAAAAGATGTTCCTGTTCCGGTGGATCTCGTACAAGTGAATCATATTTCCGAACACGGACGATTAGCGAAAAAAGATCTATTCAATTAAGTAGTTTACGTGATGGTATGGAATAAACCGTATGCTAAGTGAGCTGGCACTTTTTTTTCAATTTACGCGGGCAATTCTCTAAATGATTTTCAAGAAGTTCTTCGGTAATTTCTCAAAATTTCCACTGTAAATCATTCGTATTTTCCACAGAACTACAAATTGACCTTTTCCCATTTAAAATCTTGGACTAATCTTAGGTAAACTTCCCAAAAGAATCCCTTCTTTTTGAAGCTTCCAATCGTTCTAAAAATGGCAGCAAAATCATAACAGAAATTTTCCTATTTACGGCCCCGCTATCTTCCGCAGTCACGCGTTTTTTCCGTTTATTATTTTGAGTTCCATAGGTTTATTAATTTCCTAAGTTCCTAAAATATTTTCGTAGCAGTAGGTCCCCCACAGAGAGGTTTGCGGGTTCCAACAGCTCACGAACATCTGCCTCGATCTGCCTTTCGGTGAGGTCTTTCAAGGCAAGACACACCGGAAGGACCCGAAACTCCGTCAACTCAAGTAAAATTGTTATTGAAAAGCGAAATTGTTGTGAAAATATACTGATCGAATATCGGACAGCAAGAAATGTCATCATTATTAACAGTCAAAATTTTCGAGCAGTTTCGTGCTGTCAACGCGTTTATCGCATCATTATCGCGATTAATCGCGCTAATCGCAGGTGAAAAGTTTCATCGCAAAGAAAATCATTCTAATCGCGAAAATCTTTGTGCCAAGGAAGCATCATCTACGGCTCATCGTGGAAGTGGCGCACCCCTCGTTTCCTCTTCCTTTTCCCTTTTCACTTCCTTTTCCGTCAGGTAAATGATGAGAAAGGCCAGTGTAGGCGATGGCACAAATCTCCCAAATTGAGAAGAACGTGCCTCCTGAGCCGACGTTCTGATACCTGATACCTGATAGTAGGACGCTTCTCCTGAGCTTACGATTTGGTACGTATGAGTTTGTAACCTGCCAAATTGCTTACATTAGAAATTTACCTAAATTTACTATACATAATTAATTATTCATAAAATTCTACTTACTATTTACCTAAACTATTACCTACTATTGCTCTAAAATATTAAAACTGAAATGAACTTAAAAGTAACGGAATTGAAATAAAACTAATCGAATATTAAAATACGGAAACCATCTTGCCCATCCCTATCCCTATCCCGCATCACACCCGTAACGCACCTTTGACATCGACTGTCTGCGCGACAGTTTACCACTACTTCCTCACTCTCGTTGATGAACACGAAAAGAAAGCAGCGGTAATGCTACGTTTTGACAGGGCAAGTGAATTGAACAACTCAGTTGAATTCAATTGACTTGCCAAAAGTTGAACATGTTCAACTTTCTTTTCGTTCAAGTGAATTGAATTAAGGTGTTTACACGTTCAGTTCGCGTTCGATTCAAGCGACTTGGTCAATTCACTTGCCTTGTCTAAACGTAGCATAAAAGTCAACCGACGAACGAGCGGTCTCTACTAGTGAAGTGCGGTAAACGAGCAGCAAGTCGGCCATTGGTGGAATAAAGTGGAAGCAGGTGGTTGTATCGACACTAAAATCTCGGATAGTTCTCGTCGTTGGAACGAGGCCGGCGAAATCGAACTGGCATTCTGTGGCGCACGGAAACGTCTTGTCACCGGTTGTCCCAATTGCGGCAGCGGATTAGTGAGTCTCTCTGGTCGCGGGATGACAAAGCCTCGTGTGTCGATCCCTTGTAATGGCGGAAGCATGCCCCTTTGGAAGTACCAGGAGCGAACGAGAAGAGCCGACGATTCCTACTGATGTCCCGCGGATCCATCCCTCGTGGCCCGGCGCGAATAATGCCGGAGTGCTAAAGGTGTGTAATATTACCCATTCCATTTTATATTCCTGATCAACATCCGATCCAAAAACGAATAATTAAAACTATTTGAAATGCAACCATAAAATCCAGATTTGACATAATTTATTTTAGAGCAAATTCCATTATCTTTTTATTACTTTTAAATTGATTTCTCCACCTCGCATTGTATGACTATCCTCTTTGCTGTTGATTTGGGAAGTATTTCCGCCCTCCCTCCAATTTCTCCCAAGAGCATTCATAAAAACGACCCTGAGGTCACGACAAGGGCAGACGAAAGTCCCCAGCAAAAAGTATCTCTAACAAGTTTTACAAAAAGCGTCTCTTTTATTGGTTTTCGAGACTATGACGAACAGACGAAAATACCTGCCGTGTCCCTATGTGTTTTGGGTAAATACGAGAAAGGCAGTATCACTATTAGATGAATTTTTTTCATATAAAATTTGTTCTATGTTACTATATTTTTTTTAAACCATAACTTTGAGATATCCCAACAAAGAAGACTCGTATTGAAACAAAACCGTGCATACAAATATCACTACGCAATTAATTTTACTACCCTGAATCACGTATTACTATACAAATCCTAGTTGCTCACAACTAGACTTATGACGCGCTTGGCGTCGTCGTATTCCGCAGTCTGGGGGCTCGTCCCTGACTGTACCCCTTGGAAACTAGTTGATTTGTTAGTCAAATCAAATCAATCCCCCTCACTCGACCAGTCCTGTGTAGCTAAGACAAGTTGTAACTTGTTTGTTCCGTTGATCCGGAATTCAGATGTCCTCCCGAACCCAGTAGGCGATCATTACATCTGGCCAAACGAGTTCCCGCCGCAACGACGATCATCCGATTCAAACAACACAACAGACCGACCGCGCGCATGAAAGGGGTCCGTGATAAGGCTCATTCATTACGCATTCAGTTTCTAAACGAATGTGGAATTCTGTTTGGTCAGCATCCAACACAACAAGATTATCCAAAGTGTGGCGTCATAATGGATTCTTCTTAAATAGAGGCAAACAAATTGAGGCGCGACAGGTCCCCAAAAAAAACTGGACACCGGTAAACCTGTTTCCGATGATCGGTTACCGTCGGAGGAGGATCGTTTTGGTAACGTCATAAAATTCAATTGCACGGAATGTTTTCTTTCTGATAATTTCTGAGCAAAAACATATTGTTTCTAAGATTTTTGTATGGCTTCATGACTTTGCATTTTCAAACCGGTAGAAATTCAAATATCGTCGCTAGTCACTGCAGAACTGCGAAAACAAAAACAACTTGATAGTCGGCAAAACATGTTCCTAAGTCGCGTTAGCGGTCACAAACTCATTTGTTTATCATTGCAAACTTCCAACTTAGAAGGTTAGAGGGTTTCCAACTGCAAATTGTTTCAACCCCATCCGCAATGAACTCTGTCCTATTTGATAAGCAATAATCGTTAGTTTTTTATTAGACAAATGTCTAGATATCGACTGGACATTTTCCCGAAATATAAAGATGGAGAAGGAAGGACATGTAATAATTCACGCGCAATGTACGATACGGAGAAAGTTCTGAAGTAAATATTTGGAAACTTATCTCATTTTTTTGTATATTTTTCAAAAATGTATCTATTATACTGTTCGGAACTTTTTCCATGTCATACTTCAATCAGATTTTAATTTTTTGTCTAGAATTTATTAGAAGCATTTTAAAATGATCTTCCTATACTAAGATGTAGGATCTGTCAAAGTTAACACCGTCGTGTGTCTTCTTCTTATTTTTACCTAGATTTTTACTTGAATCCGTCTATAGTCTATATAATTCAATATAGAAGTTTGAGCACTACTGTCTTCAGAGCAGTATCGAAGCAACTAACATCAAGCAAAGCTACCTGTTGGGTCAAAACAAATTTCTCGAACTCGTCCCACTTTACCTATCATGTCACCACCCGCAATCGCTGCTCACTCTGCTCATACACTTCGACTTGATGGAAAATTGTCCAGACTATGTCCCGTCGACAACAATAAAGCACCTAGATAAGTTACCTGTTGACTGTCTGCACGACCGGGAACCCACCCAGCAACCAAATCAACCCCATCGACCGGCTTCTGCTGGCTGGCCGGTCGATCGTATAAAATCCATCCGACCGATCGATTGACCGTTTGCGCTTGGAAACATAACCAGTTCCGCAGCTCGGTTGAGTCTGCCTTGCACGCGCCGCGTGCGCGCCCATGATTCTTCGATTTCGAACCGCGAACGGTCAACGAAATCCTATAAAAGGTGGTTGGGTGCCGGCTTTGGCGATCAAGTTTGAAGTTAGACGCGGTGCGATAAGGTTCGGTTGTGGTTATTTGTGAAGTGGTAGAACTTTGATTTTAGACACCAAGTGATTCATACCTGGGATAGGATCTTCAGGAATAAGTGCATTACGAAACGTTGCTGAACACAGAGCCGGATAGTGATAGTGACGTGACTGCGGTGTTGTGTAGACTAAAACAGTTGTCAGCGTTTTTGTTAAAATGGTGAGTGAAAATGTATGAAGAATTTTCATCAAGATGAATGGGATTCCATCAAAATAAGAAGAATCATTTCTTACTCGCTGGGCCAAACCTGACTCTCGTCAGTTGGATTAAGTTTGTTTTGTAAAATCAGATAATTGTCGAATTATAACATCAACAGATAGCACACAGCCTTTAGAATATTTAAAATCTAACAACTATTTCGTAATCAGTTTTGTAGATATGACATCAACATAGATCCTGGTTTAATACAAGAATATTTAATAACGGACAAAGCATTTTAGAAGAGCTTGATTAGATTAGAATAAACTCAAAATGTGATGCGGATTCATTTTTTTTTCTATTGGGGACTCGGCACGTATTTCCGTCCATCATCGTAGGGGCTAAAACCAACGAAAGCAACGTCCATTTGCTAGAAGTTCATTATAGCAGAACGTTTCTCCTGAGTTTGGCAAAAAAAAATGTCTCTTTTATTGGTTTTCGAGACTATGAAAAAAATGCCTGCATTAACCCTATTTATTCGAGATTATTTTGCATATTTTTGGGGAGTATTACAGTTAAATCATGTACAAGCCATAATTATATGTCCTGTGAAAGACCATTTTTACTTCCTGTGAAACATATATTTTTTTTGTTTTTTTTTAGCAAGGGTAAACGGAAATCTGCATCCAGACACCTGAGGAGGTTAACTCAGGTAGTGTGGGGTTGGGTATGTTACCCGACCCACTAAAACCAAAACCCTTTCGTCAGGCCGTACCCCGGCCCGCAATTAAGCAATACATAAGGGGAGATTATTGAGAACGCTCACGCCTATGCTAACGCACTTGACGTTAATACACATCGACTTCAAGGGTGGTAACCTCACCACCCGTCGATCGCAAGCTATGATAGTAACCTAGCGGTCCGTATCATAATCTTACGTTGGAGACGAGCACCCCGACAACAACCACCGCGCATGAACCGCAATGACCTCTATATCTACATACGGAGGTCCCCGCAGCCCAACCGCGACATGTTGGTTGTCGGGGTGAGCAAAATGTTCACTGCATCACAGGTGCCCTTACTGCTTTCGTTGGTTTTGTTCAAGACGCCACCACCGCTGCAGTTTCGACATAATCTGTGCTGTGTTCACCGCATTCCATATAACTTCCTCCCGGCACATCCTCTCGACGAGGTTGTCCGGGGTTGTATCCATACCGCTAACAAGCAGCATGGCATTGCGTTCTACCTCGAATCGCGGGCATGCGAACATCACATGCTCTGCCGACTCTACCTCACCTACACATTCTGGACACTCCGCAGAATCTGCGAAGCCAAACCTGTGTAGGAATTTTTTAAAGCAACCATGTTCAGACAACACCTGTGTTAGGTGGAAGTTGACCTGACCATGTTTTCTATCGACCCAGTTGGACACATCCGGAATCAGTCTGTGGGTCCAACGACCTTTGACTGCGGTGTCCCATGCTCTTTGCCATTTGAGCAGCGAGGCTGCTCTCTTGACACGTCGCGTCGCACTTGCACCGAGTCCCTTTCGTTGTAGCACTCCACATCTTCCTCTAGGAGTATGTCTATCGGCTTCATCCCAGCTATAACGCACACCGCCTCATATGATATGGTGCGATATGCGCTCGCGACACGTAGGCACATCAGCCGGTGTACTCTGATCAGTTTCTTTACATTGTACTCGGCCTTTAGTGCTACGGCCCACGCCGGTACGCCATAGCGGATGATAGACAATGCTAAGCCCGCTATCAACCTACGCACTTGACTATGCACCGCCGATCTGTTGGACATCATTCGTGATAAAGATTTTATCGCCAATGAAGCCCGCTGGCATGTATAATCGACGTGGCTCGTAAAATTGAGCTTATCGTCGATCATCACGCCCAGATGCTTAAGAGACCTCACGGAGTTAACTGTGCAGGTCCCTACTCTTATCCTCGCTTGCTGCAACCCATGACGGTTATGCACCACCACGACTTCCGTCTTGTGGTGTGCAAGGGACAACCGCCTCGAGTTGAGCCATTCCTCCACTCTGCCAATCGCGCATGAAGCCTTCAGTTCGACTTCGTCGAGAGTGTCTCCTGTTACCTCTAGCATTACGTCATCCGCGAAGCCTTCTATTTTCACACCGGCCGGGAGACTTAAGCGTAATACTCCGTCGTACATAATATTCCACAGAACCGGTCCGAGGATCGACCCCTGTGGAACACCCGCAGACACTACGATCGACTTTTGACCAGCATCCGTGTCGTATATCAGCACCCTATTCTGAAAATAACTTTTCAGTATCCTGCACAGGTAATCCGGAACTCTCAATCGGTGCAGGGAGTCAGCAATAGCTATCCAGTTAGCATTGTTAAACGCATTTTTTACATCAAGTGTAATCAATGCGCAGTATCTAATACCTCGCCTGTTCAAACCTCTCGCTATCTTGGCCGTATCCGTTACCGATCGAATGGCTTCGACGGTGGAACGACCTTTACGGAAGCCATACTGGTTGTTTGATAGCCCACCAGTACGCTTGGTATAGGTCGACAATCTGTTCAGAATAACCCTCTCAAGCAGCTTACCAGCTCCGTCGAGGAGACAAATCGGTCTGTATGCCGAAGGTTCTCCCGGGGATTTCCCAGGCTTGGGCAATAGCACCAATTTCTGTCGTTTCCAACGATCTGGGAAGTTTCCTTCATCCAGACAACGTTGGAGGTAGCTCCTGAACATATCTGGAGCGGCAAGAATCGCGCGTTTAAGGGCCAGGTTCGGAATACCGTCCGGACCCGGCGCCTTATTAAGCTTAAAACCTCTAGCTGTTTCGATAAGCTCTTCGATAGTCACTAACGGGATCACGTCAACCGACCCATACGGTGTATCAGGCCAGTTTGGTGAATCATGCTTCGGGAACGGCCCTTCAACGATCCTAGCTAACATCTCCGGAGATCTCTCAGGAGGTGTGCTATTTGTTTTAGCCATCACTATCCTGTAAGCATCCCCCCATGGAGTGTTGTTTGCCATACTGCCTACACTTTATTTCGTAGTTTAGAGCTCTGCTTGCTGTCTGGAATGTCCGGCGTCTATCAAGTCGATCAACCTCGTTTCTTGCACGTCGTAGTCTTCTTTTGGCTTTAAGGCAAGATCTACGAAGTTCAACTATCGCGTCAGTCCACCAGTACGCTGGTTTGCGGTTCCCATATGGCTTACACTTCCTTGGCATAGCCATGTCGCAAGCTCGTGTCAAGACATCGGTCAACTCGTCACCATTAAGGTTCAAGGTCCGATCTTTCCACTGTAGTGATTCAATCAGCAGTTCTCGATCGAACTGTGAGGTGCGCCATCCTTGGTCAGCACCTCTGACCTTTCTCGTAGCTCTAGATCCAGTGGGGGTATAGCTAAGTTCCTGATGATTACTAGCTGTATACCCTTCATGTACTCTCCAATCCGGATTCAACGTCCATCCCGCGCTGCAGAAGGTCACGTCGATGCATGATTCACCGTTCGGTCCTCTGAATGTTGACACTTGGCCTTCATTCAGCAGGACTACATTAAGTCCCGCTAGAGACTTTAGCAGAATATGACCTCTAGCGTTGATGGTAAACCGGGATCCCCAGTCCACCACCCACGCGTTGAAGTCCCCTGCTACTACTAACGGTTTTAGACCAGTTAGTTTGACCGCAAGAGTGTCCACTACGCTATAGTATACTGCCCTATACTCCATCTAGGAGGATAGTAACAGCTACAAAAGTAAACTCCGTTTACCTTTGCTATAACGAAACCCTCATCGTTAGGAGATGATATTATCTCCTGAATGGGGAACCGCCCGCAAGTCCAGATTGCCACCGATCCGGACTTGTCAGCAACCCAACTGCCGTTTCCAGCAGAGATGCGATATGGGTCGGACAGCAAGTCAACATCAGCTTTACACTCAGTAACCGACTGTTGTAGCAGCGCTTACGCTGCCTCGCAGTGGTTTAAGTTTAGCTGTGTTACTTCCATGTCTGGTACCTTCTAGAGGCCGGACAGGCCTGTGCACCGGTGAGGTGTCTGTTGGCTGTATTAGGGGGACAGATCAGACACCTCGGTGCGGCCTGACAGGTGCGAGCTTTGTGGCCTTCAGCTCCACACCTGCGGCATAGCTTACTACGATCGGGACCCCGACAGCCAAAGGATTTATGACTGTAGCCGAGGCACCTATAGCAGGACTGAGGTGGCTGGATTATGCTCAACGAGCATACCGACCAGCCCACCTTCAACTTAGCCTTATCTAGTACCTTCCTGGCATCAACCAGAGGCACTTGGAATGTGGCAACCTGCATCCCAGCAAAGCTGATACGTAACCGAATCTCGAATTCCTGGAGTTGGACGTTGCACTGATCTCTCAGCGCGTCCACCAGGTCCGCAGCTTCGGTTATTTCATCCAGGCCGCGGCACTGGACGACCGATACTGGGCATACGGCTCTCACTTGAACTGCATCACCCAGTACCTCTTCTGTCAACTTTTTATACTCAGCACTCTTCTGAGCAGCATCCCGCTTTAGGACGAGAATTATCTCGCCTTTCCGCGTTCGACGGATGCAGTTGACGTCGCCTCCTAGGCCAGTAAGCTTATCATCGCTCCTCATGGCCTTCAAGACATCGGCATAGCTTTTATCATCAGACTTGACAATGATCGCTTCGCCTCTGTCTTTCCGCTTACCTTTGCCATTGGAAGGCCCACCCTTTGCAACACGGGCTCTACTCTTCTTAGCAGATGTAAGCTGCGTTCCACCTACCTCCTTGCCTGCGGCTTCTTTCGCTCGTCGCTTCGTCTTCTTGGGATTTACAACCACAGTCCAGGGTTGTTCATCGTTCCGGCGAACTTCAGTTGCCCTCCTAGGTGGAGGCACTGACTTCCTCTGTTCCTTAGGATCGGCAATTTGCACGACCCTCTCCCGGCGTGATACAGTTTCCTTCCTTGGTGGAGGAACTGGTTTCGATTTAGCTTCATTCTGGTCGGCCTGCACGACCTTGCTTAGCTTCGGAGTTGCTCCGCTAACGGCCATGCTTTTTTGAAGTTCTGCGGTATGGCTCTCGGCCAACCGCTTCTCATCAGTGAGGTGACGAATCTTTGATTCAGCCTCCTCACTGACCTTCACCGCCTGACTTATCGCCAACTCCTTTTCATTCACTGGCCTCTAGTAGAGACCTCCACTCTGACTTCGCCTCTACCACCACCGAGCAGAGGGTTAGTACAGCCTGTTTGAAGTCCCTACTATATCTGCAACGGTTGTCCAGAAAAGACATAATCACGTCCGTAATGTCCGTGATCACCTCCATTTTCTGGCCGCCGCCTTCCTCGTGGCTGGTCATCAACGACTTGATGACCCGGGTTAGAGTAGGGCCGTCCATTTTTACCTCAACCGGCACATCCTCAGACCCACCACGAGCCTCCCCGTCGCCTTCCCCCGGCGATCTTTGGGGTGACCTATTAAGGCCACTTCGTCTGGTGAAAGGATTCTCCTTTTCGCCAGACCCGCCATCAACATCCTCAACGGTATTTTTGTAGGAATTTGAAAAAATCATTGCTATTGGGTCCCCCTTACGGCTGCTGTAGAATCCTGCTGGAGTAGTCGCCTATTGTGATCCCATGGTTATCTATACATACCTTGCGGCATGCAGGGAGGCCATGCGAGGGTTGACACTTGCGTGTTCAGAGCCAGATCAGCGCAAATCAGGAATGTGCATCTGAGCCTACTCCCACGCAGCTTGTCAGACTGGTGGCAGAATTGTACCGCGTGCTATAAGGCCCACCACGGTTTTACGGGACGGATGACAGCCTGGCCATTAGCCCACTCGCCATTTCAGGTCGGTGTCACCCGGCCTTACTAAGAGAATAGAATGACCCGACTACCAGCCCTCGCTTCACAGTATTACAATAGCGGCACGCGGTCGCTTTGATAGGGCCTGCTTACGGACTCACGCAGCTTTTTATAGAGATTTGGCAGAGCCCACTGCCAAACCCCACCACTACCTGACAGGCCCCCTGACTCACAGATACCTAGGGGATGGGTCGTCAGGCTCTTGGACATAGTCCCTGTTGCCCCTTATGAAACATATAGCCTGAAAAAAATAGAAAGGTTGTTCATTGACAAAACGGTTGATTGCCATTTGAATACAAGTGGATGTTTTTGGCTTTTAAAGTACCTACTTTGGGACGCTAAAGTTCTAAATTTCACCAGGTCAAATATTCATTCCATGCAGACAATTGTTCTCTTTACGTTAAACAAAACGAAGTGATTTAGTCAAATGGACTAAACGAACTTACGCAGGTTGTGCAAAGGTGTTTCCGAATCAGATTCCAAGTAACCTAACGCAACGGAGTTGATGTAGCCCAAGTGAAAATCAACGTCAAGGGCGTTAATCGTTGATTAACGTTGACAACCCTGATCTGTATGTCAATCCTATCCTATGAAAATTCCAAATTTGTTTTTAAATAGTAGGAAATGATAGCTAAATACGAAAATCATGAATAACATCAACGGCGAGAATTTCACGTCGTCAACTGAGAGTGTTAAGAACTATCAAAACTCATAGATACAGTTATTCCCCGTTTGAATCAATGCATGATTATGTGTTCACCAAGATTGGAAGCAGCAACTTAACATTTTTTGCAGATGATTGTTAGGGTCTGTCTCATTTAGAGAAAAGACTGGTTTACAGTTCGAAAAACGTGTCCGGGGAATTAGTCAATTTTCAGCCGATAAGTCTCTAGGATTTTGCTTCGAGTTTTGAGAATCTGCGTATCCGCGCCCGTGCTTCTGAGTTTTGGTTCGGATTTCTTCATACAAACACACAAGAGCGACAAGAAAGATTGAGTGTGATGGAGAGAAAGAGGAAATGAATGAGCGAGTAAGTGAGTAAATGAGTGAGGGTGACTGAGTGAATGAGTCAAATGATGGTGAGAGCTAGTGAGTGAGTGAGTGAGTGAGTGAGATGAGTGTGTGTGTGGAGATTGATGGAGTTTTTTTCAGAGAAGCGACATGCAATTTTTTCACTATGGATTTTGACAGGTTTGCTTGAAGGTTCATTCTTTTTTGGGGGATAAATTTATCCTCCAGTGTCAAATTACCCCAATACTGATTTATTTTGCAATAGTATGTGAGTGAATTTTGAATGTTTACGTTTTTACAGGAGAATATGATGCAAAACGCCCATACCACTCAATAATGCAACATGATACAATCATAAGAAAATAGAAAAAAATTAACGAATTATCAATTAAAACAATTTTACACTCGATTCCATGCTTCAAACTTAAGAATGTTCAACTTATTTGTTCAATTATTTGGAATGCTAGTTGCACAAGGTACTGTCTATGCATTTGTTCGTTTCATATCATTTTCACCCTCGCAATTATTTATGTTGCATTCGCAGTGCACTCGTATTGGTGATTCAGAAAAGATGTGACAAAGATGGCGTAGCTTGTCATCCCCGTGGTTTTTTTTTCAAGGGTTCAAGGCTTTGGAAAAATCTGCGCGTCAGACAACTGAGCATCCACACTATGCTCGAAGGTGAACAGGGATGGGCTCCTCCCGACCTGCTAAAAATGTGACTCCCGGATAAACCGGGTCCCTTATCCTCCTTGCCTCAATCCCCCCGGGACCACGGGATGCTGCGACTACTTCGGGGGGAACTTAGCTCATGCACTTCTTCTAAAATTCCGGCCCCTAGCTTAGGCTAGTTCGCCGACTGGCTTACTGAGATCCACTGCTACGTTGTCTCGATCCCTCGACGGTCGTGCCGCAAACTTCCTCACTCGAATCCTCCTGACTTCCCCCGGCTTCCTTCGTCTTCGGGTTGCAGAGGTGGTCCGACAGTTCCGGTGGTGGATGACGTCCGCACTGGCGGTGCCCTATATACCCGAAGCACTTCCTTCTTTCTTCAGCAGGTTGGCTGATCGAGTGCCGAAGTCGGTTCGACGATTCCGGTTGGCAGAAGACTTCCGGTTCACCGGCGCCCTGATGACCCGAGGCCAAACATTGCTCACTATGCTGGATTTTCCTCCAAGCCGACGCTTATTTGCTGGTCCCTTCTCCATCTACGCTGCAGCTCAGACAGTATTTGCCTCACGACTCTGCTTACCGCATTCCACGTGTATTCATCGTGACACATTCGCTCTGCGATGTTGTCCACGCTTAGGGCAGGCATTCCTCTACGTGCTTCCGCAAACCTTGGACAATCGAATAACACGTGCTCTGGAGTCTCCTCTACGTTGATACACGCCGGGCAGAATGGCGATGACGCATGGCCACACCGGTGCAGATATTGGCGGAAACAACCGTGTCCAGATAGGAACTGAGTGAGGTTAAAGTTCACTTCTCCATGCTCCCTGTTCACCCACGTCGACACATTGGGGATGAGCCGGTGGGTCCACCTTCCACTATCTGCATTGTCCCACTCCTGCTGCCACATCACAATAGAGTCTAGTCTCACCGTCTCCCTCACATTTCTGGTATCTCTCCGTTGGTAGCACTCAATATCCTCTGCTAAGGTTAAGCAGATTGGAATCATCCCTGCGATAACGCAAACTGCCTCTGACGAAATGGTAAGATACGCATTCGCCACTCGAATGGCCATTATACGAAACACGCTATTCAACTTCCTGCAATTACGTTTCGTCTTGAGCGCAGCTCCCCAGTCTGGAACGCCGTACCCAAGTATTGAGGATGATACGGTCGCCAGAAGACGCCTACTGCTGCCTTTCGGTCCGCCGACGTTCGGCATGATCCTTGCAAGCGCAGTGACCATCTTAGCCGCCTCATCGCAGGAATAGGGCACTGCACGGACTACTTTGTCTCTTTCTCGCTGCAAAGAAATTAGAAAACAACAAGACCAGTAAGCGAGCCGAAATGTGCCGGGATAAGGATGGGAGCATCTTGACGGACGAACGTGTGGTGATCGAAAGGTGGAAGCAGCACTACGAGGAACATCTGAATGGCGCTGAGAGTACAGGCAGTGAAAGTCAAGGCAGCGGAGGAGATGACTACGTCAGTTCAGCGGACGATGGAAGCCAACCAGCCCCCACCTTGAGGGAAGTTAAGGATGCCATTCAACAGCTAAAGACCAACAAAGCCGCTGGTAAGGATGGTATCGGAGCTGAGCTCATCAAGATGGGCCCGGAAAAGCTGGCCACTTGCCTGCATAAACTGATAGTCAGAATCTGGGAAAACGAACAGCTACCGGAGGAGTGGAAGGAAGGGTTATATGCCCCATCTACAAGAAAGGCGACAAACTGGAGTGTGAGAACTTTCGAGCGATCACCATCCTTAATGCCGCCTACAAAGTGATATCCCAGATCATCTTCCGTCGTCTGTCACCATTAGTGAACGAGTTCGTGGGAAGTTATCAAGCCGGCTTCGTTGACGGCCGCTCGACAACGGACCAGATCTTTACTGTACGGCAAATCCTTCAAAAATGCCGTGAATACCAGGTCCCAACGCACCATCTGTTCGTTGATTTCAAGGCGGCATACGACAGTATAGACCGCGTAGAGCTATGGAAAATTATGGACGAGAACAGCTTCCTGGAAAGCTTACCAGACTGATCAAAGCAACGGTGGATGGTGTGCAAAACTGTGTGAAGATCTCGGGCGAACACTCCAGTTCGTTCGAATCGCGCCGGGGACTAAGACAAGGTGATGGACTTTCGTGCCTGTTGTTCAACATTGCGCTAGAAGGTGTCATGCGGAGAGCCGGGTGTAACAGCCGGGGTACGATTTTCAACAGATCCAGTCAATTTATTTGCTTCGCGGATGACATGGACATTGTCGGCCGAACATTTGCAAAGGTGGCAGAACTGTACACCCGCCTGAAACGTGAAGCAACAAAAGTTGGACTGGTGGTGAATGCGTCAAAGACAAAGTACATGCTTGTGGGTGGAACCGAGCGCGACAGGGTCCGCCTGGGAAGCAGTGTTACGATAGACAGGGATACCTTCGAGGTGGTCGAGGAATTCGTCTACCTCGGATCCTTGCTAACGGCTGACAACAACGTTAGTCGTGAAATACGAAGGCGCATCATCTGTGGAAGTCGGGCCTACTACGGGCTCCAGAAGAAACTGCGGTCGAAAAGATTCGCCACCGCACCAAATGTGTCATGTACAAGACGTTAATAAGACCGGTAGTCCTCTACGGACATGAAACATGGACAATGCTCGAGGAGGACTTGCAAGCACTCGGAGTATTCGAGAGACGGGTGCTTAGGACCATCTTTGGCGGTGTACAAGAAGACGGTGTGTGGCGGCGAAGAATGAACCATGAGCTCGCCCAGCTCTACGGCGAACCCAGTATCCAGAAGGTAGCTAAAGCCGGAAGGGTACGATGGGCAGGGCATGTTGCCGGACAGCAACCCTGCAAAGATGGTGTTCGCTTCCGATCCGGCAGGTACGAGACGACGTGGAGCGCAGCGAGCGAGATGGGCAGACCAGGTGCAGAACGACTTGGCGAGCGTGGGGCGTATTCGAGGATGGAGAGATGCGGCCTCGAACCGTGTATTGTGGCGTCAAATTGTTGATTCAGTGTTATCTGTATAGATGTAGACTAAATAAATGAAAAATGAAAGGCCAGTAAACGTCACAATTTATGAGGAACGAAAGAGAAAGAGATGTTTCCGTGCAGTGCCCTATAGTCGACATGGGTGTTGAATAGACTGGCCCAGGAAACAAAAAGTTGTCGAAATTCACGGGGCACCCCCCAGAATTGTGTCTTTTGGTGAGAAAATCAATCTCTCAAAATTTCAGTTCAATCGCTTGTTGCTGGCGCATTTGATTTGAAGTTTGTATGGGGATTTCAGCCAAAATGAATAGGAATATAGAGTAGAGTGGGGCAAGAGTGCGCGTGGGGTAAGAGTACGTTTTTGATTTTTTTAAGTAATAAAAAAAGATAAACTAGCAGCACTGCATCAGTTTGACAGGTATTCTGGCCAACTTTTATCATGTGTAATTGTTTTTAGGATAAGTTGAAGTAATTTGGTCGCTGGACCCTTGATTTTCGTTATTGCCACACGATAAGCATTGCCCCAAGGATCAGCGTCAGCTTCTTGGCACATCTGCTTGAAGCAGTTGGACTTGCTGACTTTGATCTCCCGTTTGAAAGCCGCTCTAGCTTCCCGGAAAACTATCTTACGCTCTTCTCTTACCGTTTCAGACCTTGCCCTCTGAAAACGTCTCCTGGCCCTAAGACAGGCAGCACGAAGATTGGCAAGAGATTCGTTCCACCAGTAATTTGGGCGTCGGCTGTCCAATGGCTCCAGTTTCCTTGGCATCGACGCATCGCAAGCCCTCGCTAATGTTTCCGTCAGTTCATCTGCTTCCAGATTTGTTGCGCCGCTGTCAACTCGAAGTGCTTTGATGAAAAGCTCCTTGTCAAAGTCCTTCGTCTTCCATCTTCGCCCGGAAGTCCTTATCCCTCTCCGCGTCGTTAGCCGTGTTCCAACACTATACACCCAGGTTTTTTTTTACACGGTTGGAATTCATTAATTTCTCGGGTAACCTGAATTTCCACTGCTTTCTAAATACCCCCTGAATTTTCTTTGATTTTTTCTGAATTTTTTCGTGGGGTTAACTCATTGTTTCATTGATGCTGAAGGTCTTAAACGACTAAAACCAAACCGTGTTAAAAAAAACTGGGTGTACCGGATAGCTTGGTGATCACTATGAGTGTAGTCCTCACAAACTCTCCAGCTCATGTTTCTCACCAATGACGGGCTGCAAAACGTCACGTCAATGATGGACTCCCTGCTGTCTCTGCGAAATGTACTAACGGTACCTTCGTTGCCCAGTCTGACTTCCAGCTTTGCAAGCGCCTCCAGCAAACTGTAACCTCTGGCGTTGGTCAGCCTGCTTCCCCATTCCACTGCCCAAGCATTGAAGTCGCCTCCGATGATTACGGGTTTAAGGCCGATCAACTTCTCCGTGAGTGCATACAGCATCCGATTATACTACTCTAAAGTCCACCGTAAGGGTGCGTAGCAGCTACACACGAAGATCCCGTTGATTTTGGCGACAACAAAACCTTCGCTAGAGCTGTCTACCACCTCTTGGATAGGGAATCTGCCCATCACTTGGATAGCCGCAATCCCCGTAGCATCCGCCACCCAGATGCCGTTGTCAGAAGGAATCTGGTACGGCTCAGCAATAATTGCCACGTCGCACATTGCTTCTGTTGTCGACTGCCACAACAGTTGCTGTGCAGTGTCGCAATGATTGAGATTCAACTGGATGATCTCCATTAATCCCGGTCCGCCATCGCCTTCTTGTATGCAGGGCATTGGAAGCCACCCGTCATATGGTCGTTTCCATCCTCCGGTTTGCAGATCAGGCATCTCGGTTGCTTCGTACAGTCCCTAGCACCGTGTCCTTCTTCGCCACATTTTCTACATAGACCGGATCTGTCCAAATCTTTGCAGTTTCGCGCCTGGTGTCAAAACGCCATGCATTTGAAGCATCGCTCCATCTCTTTGGTGACCCGCGGAGTGAGTCTCAACGGGCACACCGACCATCCGACTTTCACCTTGCCCACCTCCACCATTTTGTTGGCAGCAACTGCTGGTAATCGTATCGCTGCTACTTGTGTACCACCGTACGCTTTCCTCAGCCGGATCGTCATCTGCACTTCACTCAGCATACATTGCGAGACAAGAGCCTCCCTCAGTTCGTCTTCCGATGTAATCTCGTCCAGGTCTCTGCACTCGACTACTGCCTCCTGTGTAAGAGCTCTTACGATTGCTTCACTGCCCATGGTATTGGCAACGAGCTCCCGGAAGGCTGAGCTTTTGATTGTTGGATCTTTCTTCAGCTCGAACAACAACTCCCCCTTCTGGGTACGCCTAGTCTTCACTACTTTCTCTCCCAAATCCTTGAGATCCGGGTTTTCTCTCACTTTCCTTAGGATTGCTGCATACGTCGCCCTATCGCTCGCTTCGATGATCAGGGCGTCGCCCTTGACCCTCTGCTGAGGAGATCGACGTTTTTCTTTCTTCTTCTGTTCCTTCTTCTTTTCCACAGTCACCTTCTGCTTCTTCCTCTTCTCTTGCTGGCTTTCCACTGGTTTGCCAATCACCGTTCTTGGCGCCATCCGTCAGTACGCTAGCACAATCGTGCACGTTTCGCTGCTTCTGTATGTGACTGGGAGTAAGTGAGTGGGAGTGAGTCAGTGGGAGTGAGTGAGTGAAAGTGAGTAAGTGAAAGTGAGTGAGTGAGTGAGTGAGAATTAATTAGTGAGTGAGAATGAGTGAGTGTGAGTGAATAAGTGAATGAGTGAAAGTGAGTAAACCAGAGTTAGAGAGTGAGAGTGAGTGGGGCACAATGCCATAGCACTGGTCATATCTGACGAACGATTTGATGATGTTTATATTATTGTTTGTATTTCATCAAACCCCTGTATGAAGGGCCAAAAATGGGTTGGGTGGTTCGATAAGCAGAGACACGCGAAAACCACAGGATGAATAGAGAATCTCCTTCCAGAAGAGTTCGTACCAGCAATAATACAATTTGGCCCTTATTTTCCAGATTGACCCAATAGATAGGGAGAAGAGTCCGCCCTTTATTCACAATATGTTAACAATAGGAAGTTTATTTCTTTTTATATATTTTTTTCTATTTCTTTTTCTCCCTACAGACCACCTACACCGACAAGGGACCCAAACCCGACGGCGGAAAGTTCCTCTGTTTCGATCACGTCACCTTTTACGTGGGCAATGCCAAACAAGCGGCCAGCTATTACACAACCCGAATGGGTTTCACCGAGTTGGCCTACCAGGGACTGGAAACGGGCAGCCGCAAACTGGCCAAGCACGTGGTCCGCCAGAATAAGATCGTTTTTGTGTTCGTGTCCGCCTACGAACCGGACAACACCGAACTGGGTGCGCATCTAATTCGACATGGCGACGGAGTCAAGGACGTAGCCTTTACCGTTGAAGACCTGGACGTGATCGTCAAGCGAGCAAAACAGCGCGGAGCGGAAGTGGTTCGCGACGTTTGGGAAGAGAGCGACGAGTTCGGAACGGTGCGATTTGCCACCGTCAAGACATACGGCGATACTCAGCACACATTCGTCGAGAGGAAAAACTATCGGGGTCTTTTCCTGCCAGGCTACAAGGCTCCGCTGTACGATGATGTGCTTGTCAAGCAACTGCCTCCGACCAACCTCGACTTCATTGACCACGTTGTGGGCAACCAGCCCGACCTTCAAATGGAATCGGTGGCCGCATGGTACGAAAAGGTATTGATGTTCCATCGTTTCTGGTCCGTGGACGACAGCCAGATCCACACCGAATACTCCGCTCTGAGATCGATCGTGATGACCAACTACGAGGAAACGGTCAAAATGCCCATCAACGAGCCTGCCAAGGGCAAGAAAAAATCTCAAATAGAAGAATATGTGGACTACTATGGAGGAGCCGGTGTTCAGCATATCGCTTTGAACACCAGCGACATCATTAAGGCAATCGAGAATCTTCGCGCCAGAGGAATGCACTTTTTATCAGTACCGAACACTTACTACGATCAACTGCGAGAACGCCTGAAGAGCAGCAAGGTCAAGATTCAGGAGGACATGGACACACTGCAGAAACTGAACATTCTGATCGACTACGATGAAAATGGTTATCTGTTGCAAATATTCACCAAAAACATGCAGGACCGACCAACACTGTTCCTAGAAGTTATCCAGAGACATGGGCATAACGTAAGTTGATCCGTTTCTGATTCATGGAATTCGGCTAATCTAAATTTATTTACTCTTAACAGGGATTTGGAGCTGGAAACTTCAAGGCTTTGTTCGAGGCCATCGAAGCCGACCAGGACAAGCGTGGAAACTTGTAAAACAATGTGAATAATAACGAGACGCGGCAAACTGTATTCTGCATTGAGCCATAAACCAGAGTACACTCATCTTCATAAATCTATTTCATAATTGTTAGTACCGTGAATGTTACCTTAGATATGTATAGGATGTAAGTTTTTTTTATCGTAAACCGTTCTTGTAGCAACTATAAACTGATTGGTATCGTTTTATCCGTGAAGAATATCACTTCTTTTGTATTTCTGAAATAATTCAACAGGATTCTTGATAAAAGTGACCCTCAACATTCGGGACACAGATTTGCGACTAGCAAGCAAGAAGAGTGGTGGACCTTCCGTCAAACGCTAAATACATCTTCAACGCACACGTCAATTTTACTATAGTTCTACTCCCTGGTAAAGACCTTGGACGAACAAACGTCTTTTGTAGCCCTGGGTAGTCGATGAACGACTTCGGCACTCAGTGGGCGTAGATTCGCCAAGCATGAAGAACCTGTCCAGATCCACCCTCCAGTGCGGTCAATCGGGTGACCCAATCCCAACGTCCAATCTGTTTTTTTTTTTCAATGACCAATAGCACAATTCAACTGGTACGTCTTCTTACATATCGCCCCTACCTTCTACTGGCTCTAATCAAGACAGTCTTACAGATTCCTTTCAAAACCCCACGCTTTCTCTGGAGATCAAACTCTGCCTCCAATGGAATATTAACGAGTTTTGGAACAACCTACCCAGCCTGGATCATTGCCCTTCAAGAGGTCGTTCAGGTCTCGCACCATGCAATGGATCGCTCCCTTGGAGGGAAGTATAAATGAATATTTACGGTCGGGACCAATATTCGGAATTCCGTGGCAATCAAGCCTTCGCGAGACTACATTCGACGTACCTCAGCGCAACGTAGATCTCCCAGTCGTCGAAGTTCGTCTCCGAGACAGTCTTCTAGTCAGCGTGGTAAATGTATATCTACCCATAACATAAACATAAACGCTAATCATGCGGCCTGGGGAGGTCTTAGGTCGGATCCCTGAAGTACTACTCTACTAGAAGCGTTTGAGACGGCAACTTATGAATCCTGTACACCTCCGGTGGTGCAAAGGGCCGACTTGAGAGATCTCCATCCTGAGCGTTGCCCAGCTATCGCTTTAACCTGTTGCCAGGTTAGATTTCGGTCGACTTATTTTATTTCTTTTTTGAGGCTGCGCCGCCAAGAGCCTCTGGGTCTGCCTCTGCTGTGATGTCCCGCTGGGTTCCAGTCTAATGCTTGTTTACAGATTTCGTTTCCGCCCCTACGTAGAGTGTGGCCAACCCAGCCCCACTTTCGATCCCGAATTTCTGTTGCTATCGGCCTCTGGTGACAACGACGATGAAGCTCGTTGTTTGAGATCCAGTTGTTAGGCCACCAGGCCCGTATTATATACCGCCTGCAGCCGTTGAGTGTTCTCCACTGATACACACCATGTTTCGCTAGCGTATAACAGCACAGATTTCACGTTAGTGTTGAAAATTCGTATTTTGGTGCGATCACTTATCTGCCTGTTTTTCCAGATATTTCTTAAACTCGCAAAGGCAGCCCTTGCTTTCTTGATCCGTGCGCCTATGTCGATCTTGGTACCGCCGTCTGACGCCTTTTGGCTACCAAGATATTGGAAGCTTTCAACATTCTCCACTGGTTGCCCGGCTACTGTGAAACTGGAAGGAGTCACCGTGTTTACATCCAACGATTTGGTTTTGTTGACGTTGATTACTAAGCCTGCTGAAGAGGAGCGCTCGGCAAGGTCGTTGAGCTTACTTTGCATATCAGAGCGCCGTTGAGCGAGAAGTGCAACGTCATCAGCCAATTCGGAGTCGTTTGGGTGCTCCATGCTAATAGGCTGCCATAATAGCCCGCGGTTTGGTTCACGGTCAATCGCGCCTACCAGAATCTCGTCGATTACGATGAGGAACAGTAACGGTGATAGAATACATCCTTTCCTCACACCAGCTACGACCCGGATAGGGTCGGACAAGACCCCATTGTGCAGCACTCTACACGTAAAGGCCTCATACTGTGCCTCGATGAGGCCGATGATTTTCTCAGGAACCCCCTTGCGTATCAGGGCGCCCCACATATTCTCGTGATTGAGACGGTTGAAAGACGGTTTTCGTAGTCAGTGAATACCGAGTAAAAGGACTCTTGGAATTCGTTGACCTGCTCCAGAATCATGCTGAGCGTGACAATATGGTCCACACAGGATCTTCCGGCACGGAATCCGGCCTGCTGCCGCCGGAGAGTCGCATCGATCTTATCCTGAATCCGGGCTAGGATAATTTTGCATAGAACTTCGAGAACGGTACACAGCAACATAATGCCTCGCCAGTTATCGCATACAGTCAGGTCACCCTTTTTGGGTACCTTCACTAAGATACCTTGCATCCAGTCGACCTGGAAAGTTGCGGTGTCCCATATATTACGAAATATATATTACGAAGAAAAACTTTGTCGGTATCATGATTGTCATCATCTGTCTCGGGATCGTTTGCGGCTTGTTGATGGTTTTCATCGTGCAGTAGAGCCTCATCATTACATGCATTATCATCCAGAAAATCTTGTTCGAGATTCGCCGCTTCCGTCTCATCCATAGGGTATTCAGCGATATCATTGTTGTCCTCCCAGGTCAAATACTCAACATGTTCGAATCGTTCGAATGACCTATAGGCAAAATTCCACGAGTTAATTGATTGCGTAGAAGATTTTTTATTTATGCTACTCACTTATCCACGTATTCTTCCACAACGGGATCAGTCTGAAAAACATCCTCCTCATTTCCTCCGTCACCCTCTTCGTTGATTGTTTGCTCCATCCTTTACCCTTCCGGAAATTCGGTCACTTATTTATAGCACCAGAGAAACTAAATATTCCGTTTTGTAAAGACGGCGATGTTTATTTACCTCGACTGTTTGCGGTTTATCAATAAGGTCAGTGCTGCCAAATCATTTTTTTTTTTTCAAAAACTACTGTCGGAAATGTACCAAATCATTTGCGCTCTTACTTTGATTTTTATCGGCAGAGACGATGAACGATGCAGTAGCGGATGTCATGGGGTCAGCTTTAATTTAAGCATCTCGGCTGATATGCGATCGACCCCTGGGGCTTTATTCGATTTCATGCTTTGGATGGCTGCTTGAATCTCTAGCAGTGATGGAGCTTCGGTATTGACGCGTGTTATACATCGGATCCTAGCCAGATCATGCCGAGGTGGTGATGGCCTGGCTGGCACTTGAAAAAGTTGTTCTAGGTGCTCGAACCAGCGTTTCAGCTGGTCAGTTGGGTCGGTCAATAACTGATCATTCGCGTTTTTCACAGGCATCGTTGCATTCATCTTCGCCCTACTTAAGCGTCGTGAGATATCGTAGAGGAGGCAAATGTCCCCGGTTGCGGCGGCTCTCTCTCCTTCGTCGGTCAAAGAGTCTGCCCACGCTCGCGTGTTCTGTCGACATGAGCATTTTACTTCCTTCTCAAGGGCCGAGTATCGTTGACGGGCTAAGACTCCTCCGGTTTTTGATCGCTCTATCGCGGCTTTGGCTTCCCTGGATAAAAATTTACAGTAACTTGAATGACATAACCCATTGAAATACAATAGATTGTGTGGTAAACAATACAAACTATTGTACGCTTATTGTAAAATGTTCACGGTTGTAAAAGATTTTTATTGTACTTACATTAACATAACAATATATTTAAATGTTACCAATACATTCTATTATATTTTTATTGTTCGCTTATGTTTGGTATTGCACATCCAAAAACTAAACAAATTATGAAAGTATTCGGTTTGGATGATCTGGAAATTCGTCTAATGTAATTGAATTAATATAATTTTGGAATATTTCATGGATTTATTATATTGCTGAAATAACAATTGAAAACAATAAAATTACAGTAGCTTTGCTCATTAAATGAATAAAAATGTATACCGATTCTCAAGTAATATATTTTCATATTGCAGGTCTAGAAATGTTATGCAATAAAAATTGGAATTCGAAAAAATTGAAGGGAAAAGGTAAAATTTTGGCTCATCATTTTACTCGAAGAATGGCTGGAATCATTTGAGCGTGTACAGTTTTGTTTATAATTAGTGAAGAGATGAAAATAATGAAACTTTATGGTGCAGAAAGTGGCTTTTTCATTACAGTTTCTGGGTGCTGGGCAACGGTAGATCACTATGGCTTCTGTACCGTGGTAAGTATCTTAAAGTGTTGGAGCGCGTTAGAGCATCATTACTGGACCTTGAGGTATCCTGTCAAATGACAGCTCAGAGAAAGGGACAACTAGAGTCCATCGAATCAAGCTATCTCATGTTAAAGGTTTCTTGAGAATATACACTACTATACGCCGTCAGTTTATTATCGGCTCTCAACTAAACAGCATCTCTAATCCTAATCCGAAAACCCATCATTTGGACAGTACAGTTTGGCGACGAGGAACAACTTAATTGTGCCCAGAAAAAGTGATTGTCGAGCCCGGCATTAGATAGGCATTTGGGAAACCATCCATAGCGGAGCAACTGCCTTAGGATACGATACTGCGGGGTGGAGATCAGCATTCGAGAAGTCAAACACTTGGAGCGGCTAGTCAAATCTTCACCATATTTGCAAAAATTTAAGGTATTGTGGTTTGAGGTAAATTAGTGTGAAACAGCAATGGTGAATCTGATTTATTGCTAATTTGGCAATCAGTGCTACAATTTACGCCATTTTGGTATCGTGGCTTTATTCATTTACCTATTATTCACCCTAACAATACATCTGACACCCATTATATGCGAACAAACGAAAAGGCCTTTTCGATTCTTTCAGGAAAACTGACAACAAAGGACATACAAAGTGTTTTATTCTACTTATCAATTGATTCTTTTGGATATTTACACTGCCTTATTGGAAATTCTAAAACTGTTTTCTCTATCCAATTGACGTATAGAATTCCATTGGAAAGTTGCGAGTGGTGCGGCTACTCAAAGAATTAAATCAAAGTGAGCTTTGCTGTTTCTGCTGCCGAGTGGAAAAAGTGACACCTGGGAAAGGACGTGGATTTCCAGAAGATTTAAAACTGTTCCGAATATCGGCTATAACTGGACAAAGTGGAGACGATCGGTGTTTCGGATTACTTCAAGTGGCCGCCGAAAGGACTGACGAACCATAATCCAATCCACTGGCTACGTGCAGTATCTAGTATCTGTTGTAGAAAAGAACTGAAGTCGGTGAGTCCGTTTTAATTGTATCTTTACTCAGTGAGCTGATTTTGATTTTGTTCATAGCTCCGCAGTACGCATTTGCCTCGTTATTAGCCTTATCCACAATTCATAATATGTCTAACGTGAATGTAACTACTACCATTGAGCCTTATCGGAAGGGTATGCCATTCGGCGAATGGGTAGAGCGCTTAGAGTTTTATTTTTCCTTAAATGAAGTTTCTTCTACGGCAAAGAGGGCATATTTCATAACCCTCAGTGGCCCAGTGATATTGTGTCGCCAGCACTAAATTGTATTCCGACTTCCGACGTTTTACTTCCGAACTTACTTCCGACATCATGAACGTCAGAACAAAATTTGAATTTGCTACCAAAACATTGTCGGAAGAGCGTTCGGAAGTGTGGAAATCGACTTCCGAACCTCAATTTGGTGCCAGCGACGTTGTCAGCGACAAAACAAGCTCGTTTTTGTGACAGATAACACCGTGCAGTGCTGCATATTTGTTTTATTTTTCCGTGTGAATCTCGTCGGAAGTAGGCCTTGCTGCCAGTTCATCAGCGTCATATAAACAGTTTTGGTCTAAATGCACAATATACCATGAATTAAAACTGCTATTTCCTACGACTGCTTTATCTACAGTGTCCTATGAGGACATGGTAACTAAACTTCGTACACGGTTGGATAAAACAGAATCTGACATAATTCAGCGGTTGAAGTTCAACAACCGTATACAACAACCCGAAGAAACGGTTGAGGATTTTGTTCTGTCAGTAAAACTGCAGGCCGAGTTCTGCTCCTTCGGTGATTTTAAAGATTTGGCGATAAGGGATCGCATTTTAGCAGGAGTTCGCGAAAAGTCGCTTAGGGAAAGATTGTTAAATGAAGAAAAATTAACTCTTGCGTCTGCAGAAAAAATAATTGCAACGTGGGAGATAGCAGGAAAGAATAGTAAAAACTTGAATAATAGCAATGATGGTCCATTTGGCCAAGTTGCTTCTTTGAATCATCCACCTGCAAGGGTTGGATCCAGCATGGGGAGACTTTTAGCTGCTCATAATCTTGCGAGGGAATACAATAGTGGAGCGTCAACAAGTTCGCCTAGAGCTTCGGTTAAGGACAGGCTTGGTAATAAACCATATGATAAGAGAGTAAATAGTAGATCTGGAAGGCAAGATTGGAGGGAAACAGAAAAATTTAGACCAGGGCAATGGCGATCAAAGCCGAATCACGCAGATGTGATATGCCACTTCTGCGGAACAAAAGGACATATCAAAAGAAAATGTTTTAAATTAAAGAACATGAGACGCGACACTGTCCACATGGTGGACACCTACGACCAGGAAACCAGCACAGACATCTCAAATCTGCTAAACCGTATGCGAACAGACGACTCAGATAGTGACACAGATGATGGAGACTCAGGTGAATTAACTTGCATGATGATTTCTTCTATAAATAAGATTAGTGATCCCTGCCTCATAGAACTAATGGTTGAGGGCAGAAACTTGCAAATGGAAATAGATTGCGGTTCTTCAGTATCGGTTATTGGTAAAGACCATTATTTTTCCTTATTTAATACACCTCTTCAAAATTATACCAAACAACTGATTGTGGTTAACGGGGAAAAACTTAAGATTGTGGGAGAGGCAGTTCTGTCGGTGGTGTTCAATGGAACGGAAGCTAGAATGAAGTTATTGGTTTTGAACACTAATAATAAATTTACCCCCCTACTGGGCAGAACGTGGCTTGATGTATTTTTCTCTAAATGGAGACATTTTTTTTCGAGTACTATGACAGTGAACAACTTGATTGAGAACAATATTATGGAAGAAGTAAAAGATATTAGGCGCAGATACAAACATGTTTTTATAAAGGACTTTTCGTCTCCAATCAATGGTTTTGAGGCCGAATTGGTGCTAAAATCTGATATTCCTATATTCAAGAAAGCATATGATGTTCCGTACAGACTGAGGGAAAAAGTCCTAAGTTATTTGGAAAAACTAGAGAAAGAGAAGGTGATTACGCCCGTAAAGACAAGTGAGTGGGCATCACCCGTAGTCATCGTAATGAAGAAAAATAATGAAATAAGATTGGTGATTGACTGTAAGGTGTCAATAAATAAAGTTATAGTTCCCAATACGTATCCGCTGCCAACGGCACAGGATTTGTTCGCAGGTTTGGCTGGATGTAGAGTTTTTTGCGCATTAGATTTGGAGGGGGCATATACCCAATTAGCATTATCAGAGAGGTCTAAACATTTTATGACCATAAACACAATAAAGGGATTGTATACCTATAATAGGTTACCGCAAGGAGCAGCATCGAGCGCATCTATTTTTCAAAATGTTATGGATCAAGTTTTAGGAGATATTGAATATGTTTATTGTTATTTGGATGATGTGTTGATTGCAGGGATAAATATTGAGGAGTGTAGAAAAAAGTTATATCTGGTGTTGGAAAGATTGCAAAATGCGAATATTAAGGTTAACTGGGAAAAATGTAGATTTTTTGTTACAAGACTAGATTATTTGGGGCATGTTTTAAGCGAAAAAGGTCTGCTGCCATGCGAAAAGAAAGTTGAAACTATACAAAACGCAAAGGTGCCCAAAAATACAGCCGAATTAAAATCATTTCTTGGACTCATAAACTATTATAACAAATTTATTCCTCATTTATCAGCAAAGCTTTCGTATTTGTACAATTTATTAAAAACAGGTGTGAAGTTTCAATGGGACGATAATTGCAATAAGGCATTTCATGAAAGTAAAAGATCATTGTTAAGGGCAAATATTTTGGAGTTTTACGACCCCAAAAAGCCAATAATTGTTGTGTCTGACGCATCGGGATATGGTTTAGGTGGCGTAATCGCCCATGTGGTTGACAATATGGAAAGGCCAATTAGCTTCACATCGTTCTCATTAAATAATGCTCAGAAATCATACCCTATACTGCATCTGGAAGCGTTAGCCCTGGTATGCACCGTAAAAAAATTTCACAAATACTTATACACACAAAAAAAATCGTTGGTAGAATTAAAAGAAACGTTGGTAAAATTAAGAAAATCAGTTAGTGATTTTCAGTAGAAAGTATAAGACTGTTAAATCCACTAATGCAAAAAATGTCACTTCAGTAAGCACTTCGACATGAACCGTCTTTTCAAATTGACATTTTTCTCTCAAAACTAAATGTGTATTTTGCATTAGAGTCAACTAGTAATGCTGTCAAATTAACAATTTATGTGAGCTTTCAATTTGAGTATGCCAAAATAAAATTTTACGTATTCAAAATTTGTTTTCATTTTATTTATTATTAAATTTTGGAAGAAAAATGACAGGTATTAAATTTTGTTCGTTTCTTGTGGATTTTTTTCGATCTGATTTAATTAATGAGTTAGTTTCCACCGCCTCTAGGCCATTTTCACCGTAGCTCCTGTGATCGTTACCGTAACCATTCGACGATGAATCGTGATATCAGGTTGCGGTACAGAAGGCCTATATAAAATCCTGTTAATATAATAAGAACATTATTACAAGATGTAAAACCAAAAGCAAAAAAAAATGTACAGTTGCAATGAAATTCAATTAAAAGATCATTCTAATTAAAACTTACTTTTGCATTATCCCTGATCCGCTGCACCTACGCTGTTTGCATTCATACAGCTTCGTACGCATCATTCTCTTTGCTCTGCTCGTTGCTTTTATGCTCCATGAATGTTTTGTAGTGGGTTGTATATATCCCCTGTGAATGCATTGCCACAGGACCTGCCGGTTTACCGTTACAGGCAGCTTCTTCTCCCTGCATAGCGGATACCTCAGTGCCTTCGGGCACATACGAGTTTGCCGATTCCTCGGCCGATTCAACAATTCAGAGCTCACCTTTGTACTGCAAAAGCCGTCATCCTCGTCATAGTTTTCCTCGAATCTATGGTGGTGTCAATGGTTGAATGAATGCGGAAGTAGCGGATTCACACCAGTGCCTCGTTTCTGCTTTTCAGCGATGTGTAGTCTGTCTGTCTGTCATTCCAATATTCCAATGATTACATAGAGAACAAGGATGCGGAAGATGGTATAGTTACTGCTGCCTAACCGAGGTCATTCATTGAGGATCATTCGGAGGTATATGGTACTGCCGGGTAATTATGCTGTTTCCTGGTGAGATGAGAATGAGACGGATTATTAATAAAACTCTATTCCTGGTTGATTTGTGACACATTCCAAAAATAGAACTATGATTTACCTGTGGCGGTGCTAAATTTCCAATTCCAACTGGCCTAGGCGGAAGTGACAGTGGTGCTCCACATATAGAGGCTACTTGTGTGGACGATACAGATGATGTTGAGAGTAGCGAATCATTCTCAGGGTTAAGGCGTCTGCTGAGCCAGCGTATTCAGCATTCCCGAAGCTCTTTCCATAATCACTTGACACTTGTCCTTCTTTGGCTGTTCCCTAAAATGTAATATAAACAATGAATCAATTGATAGGAAAAGTCTTTTATTATATATACCCACTTTTTTCCAGTCAATTCCTGAGCCACCCGTTTTACATTACAATAAATTTTATTCTTTCTTGCCTTTAATTTCCATACAATATTTACATTCTTCAATCATTTTTTTCCCGCCGACAAATGACAAAACAAAAAACAATGACAGTTCAGTCCGGTTCCGTCAGTGGGCCTTTTCACGAGACGTTTAAAAACAGCTGATTTTATCGTCAATTGACAGTTCTTCTATGAAAGTGACAGCTTCGGACTTGCAGGCCTGTTCAGCGGTTGTAAACAAGTGCAGTCTCAGCAGTGTCACATGAAAAGGCCTGTTGCCAGACATTTTTTTATGAACAGGGTTGCCAAATTTAAAAAAAATAACAAACTCATTTGAAATGTTTCAATCCCTCAAAAGAAAAACTTTAACTTTTGAAATAACAACTTTTTATTTAGAAATCATTTATTGAGTTGAAAGTTTTTTTCTCAGATTAGGAGTTTCATTATTTAAATTCACTAGAATTGCTATAATGTTAAAATGAAAGTGCTAAATTTTTAAAAACACAATTTATTTTTTCTCTGTGTATGGACAGGCATTTACGGTTTATACGGACCATAAACCATTGGTTGGCATATTTGGAAAAAATGGTAAACATTCTATATACGTGACAAGGCTACAAAGATATATTCTGGAATTATCGATCTATGATTTCACCAGGGATTTCACTATTCAGTATAGACCGTCAGCTAAAATGGGGAATGCGGATTTTTGTTCGAGATTCCCTCTGGAACAACCGATACCTAGTGAATTTGATATAGAACATGTAAGAAGCATAAATTTTAGCAAAGAGTTTCCAATTGATTTCAAAGTGGTTGCAAGGGTAACAAAGTCGGATGTATTTCTTCAAAATATTATGGATTACATGAAAAATGGGTGGCCAGAGAAGCCTGGAAAATCGTATGTGGACGTTTTTTCGAACCAACACGATTTGGAAATAGTGGACGAGTGCCTTTTATATCAAGAGCGAGTGGTAATACCACAGATTCTTCAGGCAAATGTGTTGAAACTATTGCATGCCAATCATGCTGGCATGGTCAAAATGAAGCAAATGGCTAGGCGCACAATCTACTGGTTTGGAATAAATAAAGATATAGAAAAATATGTATCGCGATGTGAAGAGTGTAATAGTATGGCAATTCCCATTAAACCTGCAGAAAAATGTCAATGGATTCCTACTGACAGGCCGTTCAGTAGGGTACACATCGACTTCTTTCATTTCAACCATCACACATTTTTACTTATTGTGGACAGTCACTCGAAATGGGTAGAAATAGATTGGATGAAGACAGGTACTGACTGCGGTAAAGTCTTAAGGAAATTGATAGCATTTTTTGCCCGTTTCGGGTTACCTGATGTTTTAGTCTCTGATGGTGGTCCTCCATTCAACTCGCATACCTTTGTTGAATTTTTGAAGAAGCAGGGCATAAATGTGCTAAAAAGTCCGCCGTATAATCCATCAAGCAACGGGCAAGCAGAGCGGCTGGTACGAACAGTGAAAGAAGTCTTGAAGAAGTTCTTATTGGAACCTGCAATGCTGGAGTTGAATTTGGAGGACCAAGTTAATTTGTTTTTGTTCAATTATAGGAATAGCTGTTTGACGCTTGATGGTAAATTCCCATCGGAGAAAGTGTTCTCATTTAACCCTAAGACAATTATGGATTTGCTTAATCCAAAAAAATACTATAAAAATCATTTACTGTCAAAGCCTAATCATAATAACAAGAATGATTACATTGAAACTAACAAGCAGATGCATGACCCTCTATATAACCTGATGACAGGTGATGTGGTATGGTACAGAAACAATAACCCACATCACTTTGCACGATGGTGTAAAGCGACCTTTTTAAAACAAATTTCCAAAAATACCTTTCAGGTGGAAATTGGAAGCGTTCGCCTAATGGCGCATCGTCATCAGCTAAAAGTGGTTACTAATGAAGCAGCTGCGATACCGAATCTGACGCTTTCCTTCCAAAACGAAACAGTGAGCTGCCGGCTAGCAGTGAGGACGGGAATACGAAGGATTGCCAGATTCAATTCAAACAACATCGAAGAACAGTCTGAAGAGAAGCCGCCCTGATGCTGCGCTCGATTATACGCCAGGGCGTTCGAAAAGAAAACGAACGACAAAGGTCGACCTCGAATTTGTATATGATTGATTAAAAGTGCATGAAGCATTCTCAGAATAATGAATCTAAATTTCAAAATAGTATTTTGACTCGAAATTATTAAAATTATTTTTAGTGTTAAGTACAAAAGCAAAATTTTAATCTAAGTTGTTAAGTGTTATGAATTTAGCGAACGATCTCTTTTGAAAGGGAAGAACTGAGGTATCCTGTCAAATGACAGCTCAGAGAAAGGGACAACTAGAGTCCATCGAATCAAGCTATCTCATGTTAAAGGTTTCTTGAGAATATACACTACTATACGCCGTCAGTTTATTATCGGCTCTCAACTAAACAGCATCTCTAATCCTAATCCGAAAACCCATCATTTGGACAGTACAGACCTGAGCGCAAGTATTTTGATCACACTCGCCGTGCTGTCATTAGTCAAACTTTTTCGCATCGGTTACTATTTTCTATTATCATTTGGCTGTATTCCGTACAGGTGACGTTTGACATTTGATAGTTTATCAAATAGCAGCGGTGTTATCGCGCTGCAAAATTTGGTCACCTATGCGCGTTTAGTAGCGACCGGTAAAGTGTCAAGTAATGATACTGGGCTGGCAAACGGCTTATACTCACCACCGGTAATCGTAATCTTATACTACAAAAGTTCAATGTACATAATGGACGCAGTGGTTCATCCTGAACAAAAAAAATATCGTCATAATACCTGATGACATACCTGGTAACATGTATCCTTGTTTCTTTACAGAAATGAAGCTTATGATGAAATACTGATGCTTGGCCAATCTCACCCACGAGATATAATAAGAACTGATGCAGGTATTTTTTTCTTTTCTTCTCGAAGTACGTTCTAAAACTAACATTCTTTTATAATTTACATTTTGCACAGGTTTATAACTAGGGTAAAGTGTCTAATAGTGGACCCCCAACCAATAGTGGACCCTCCAGCCATTTTTGAATTATTACAGCACAATGTAAACATTTGGCTATGAAATTCCATCGGGAGAACCTACCTTACAGTTCTATGATTTGATTACATGCATTGGATATGCTATGGAAAGTAAAATTAGATGATTTTTTACAATTCTATAAAAAATAAACACGAGAGTATCCTTTATAGGAATATTTTGGGGGGTCCATAATAGGGAAGCAGAACATCCCGAAACGGAACATGAAAATCAAATGAAGTGTCTACTATAGGGAAGCAATTTCCTATTATGGACCCCCAGGGGGTCTACTATAGGTCGAATTCAATCAGACCTAAAATTTTTCATTTCAACAATGAACGTCGTATATCTGAGTATTTTATGTATGTATCGTAAAGAGGAGATGCAGAACTTGGTATTAGATGTCAAGCAGAATAAATATGTTGAAAATACATATTCTTTTTGACAGGAAGAGCAAAATTCCGCTACTAGGGGGTCCACTATTGGGTATTTTACCCTACATGTATTGAATCCGGAACCAAGTACGTCTTTTATACCGAAGTTGGATTTTTCTCCAGATACAGGCAACTTACCCAACTTCGAAAGTAGTGCGCTGGATTCGCCTAAAGATGCGCTAAACAACGCATCAATTAGTTTGACAGATAAAACTTTGGAAGAAAGTTCGGTTCGGAAGTCCCGACAGCAAAGCGAGGTAAAATGAGTGAAAATGAAGTTTAAACTGATTTAAAATTAAATTGAAAATAAAATAATTTGTAAAACAAATAATTGTATTGTATTTTTATTGTAATGTTGGAGTATAATGTATTCTAAATCCTGTTGTATTTCTATTGTAAAACAATAGAAACAGCAATTGAAAACATTTGAAACACAATGTTTTCTATTATTTTCTCGCTCGAAATCATCCCATTGAAGAACCGTAAAATCAATTGTTTTGCTCAAAATTTTGTATGGAAAATTTTCGATTTTTTTATTGTAAAGATACATAACAACCCCCCCTTTTTATTGTAAAAGTTCCATTTACCATTCATTTTATCGTGGAAAACCATTATTTCTCATGTGATTTTATTGTCAAAATTCCATTATATTCAATGGTAAAAAGTATGTTTTAAATGGTGTTGTAACAATAAAATTTATGATATTTTAATGATATTTTTTATCCGGGTCTCTTCACTCCTCTATCTTCCTCCAGGTCTCATCGGTGATACATTGTTTTCTCTGGGTGCGCAGTTCGCCCAGATTGTTCTCGATGGTGGCGATGAAGGCATTCTTGTTGGCGGTCCATTGGTCTTCCACGATGCCACATTCCGGAATATCTGCAGCACGCGTCAGGAATTCTTCAACGAAGAACCGTTTCACCGTGGCATTTTCCAGTCGGCGTATGTTGAACCGTCGTCCAACTCTCTCCTCATGATGATGATCAGACGCGATATCGGCACTACGTTTATTCCGTACATCAAGAAGGCTCCGTTTCCATTTTCGGCTGATGCAGATGTGGTCGATTTGATTTTCTGTAAAGCCGTCACGGGAGACCCACCTGACCTTGTGAACCGGTCGATGAGGGAAGAGTGATCCCCCGATCACCATGTCGTTATTACCACAAAATTCTGCGAACAGCTCTCCGTTTTCGCTCATTTCTCCGAGACCATGGCGTCCCATAATGCGCTCATGGTTCGAATTGTCGGATCCGATCTTCGCATTGAAGTCGCCCAAACAGATCTTGATATCACCCTTCGGCTTATAGGTTCCCACTTCATAACCGCAGAGTGTGCCTGAGCGCTTAGTAGGAAGGAAACTCCGCGATGCCGGGGAGCGTGTTCACCTCGTAAACAAGAGTATAGCAGAACTTATCCCGACGGCGTTCTGTGTTCTCCAAATTTTGGCAAGTTGTGCCAATTTACCCTGCTGGGCTAGGGTTAAAACGTTCCATGTTCCTATTCGTGTCCGTTGTTTCACGCTAAGAGTCGTCGCCGTAAAATCAGTCCGTATTCTTACATTATCGGATTCTCGAACAAATTGATGTTTCGGGAACAGTAGGTTGTTGGCCCAAGGTTCCCTATCCACCGGGATGGGGCTGCCATCTTAGGTACAGCTTCCGGGAAATAGCATTTCATACTCAGCCGCTGGATGCCAGAACAGACGCTGTTGGAGCCGCACCTCCTTGGTGAACAGACGTGAACAGATGATCAGTCGGGTCAAATTTATTTAAAGTCACACCCAACCCCAGGACTATGCTAGTGCGCTTTGAGCGGCACACGGTCGCTTTGATAGGGCCTGCTTGAGGACACATGCAGCTTTTTATAGAAGTTCAACAGAGCCCACTGTCGAACCCCACTACATCCTAGGCAGACCCCACAGGACGCACCCTCTCACTCTGTGTAGCTGATGTCAAAAGGACAACAGTGCCCAGACTACACTACCAGCTAAGTACGCAACCCTTAGCTGGCGGGCAATTGTCATCGGAAGACCCGTGGAAGCGTGAGTATTGGAAGTTGTGAGGACCAGAGCTATGTTAGGCGCTCTTTCCCGGATGTCAACTCACCAATTCGTAGCCCGCCAAGTAACCATTAAGCCGTTAAAATCGACTTTATTCCGGCTTTATAGTCGCAATAAAACCCTGTCAACAGTGCTAATAAGACTTAAAATATAGAGATGGGATTTTAACCCGTACACTTTTCCCGCGATTGGGTTTACACTTCGGGAAATTATGTTTTCGTGTAGATACTTCTTCTCCTGTCATGGGAAATGCAAATCCCGCTCCTATTTAAATTACATGGGAGACCAAATTCCGGAACACGTTTTCCGAACTGTAAATCAGGCTTTACCTGGGATGTAATGCAATATTATGCATTCCTATCTATTATAGCAAATAGACCTGCCTTGGGCTGAAAGTCTCGATAATAAAGACATAAAAAAAGACCTCTCTTCTTTCCCATATTTTAAACATAAATGCTTCAAACATTTTCAAACAAAACAAAAATGCTCCGCAACATCGTTTTTCTCGGACTCGAAATGAGTAAATTGTAAAGGTCGTCGGCTACCTGTTGGTGGTGTTGGTTTGGGTTGGAGTGCCATCAGATTGGACAAATCGATGTTTGAACAGGTTTGAATCTTCGATCACAAAATCATATACGTCCTTTTGAATAAATAACCGAAAAAAAAATCTTGATTTGTATATTAGTGATATTAGTGTATGATTAGTGTATGCTTCAATAAGCGTGTAAAACGTGTTCCACAAATAAATAAAACTTAAAAACCTTAAAAAAGCGCTTTGAGTTCAATCTGTCAGATCGCGGAACAATTTTTTTTTAATTTTGATATTGTTTTGTGCGATTAATTTTGATTTACTATTAATCCATTAGGAACAAAATTATTTCGTTTGTGTGATGCGGTGATAGCCAGGTGAAAATGTATGACTACGATATTTTAATCGAAAAATGTGAAGACTTTCAAAACGGCCGCCAAAAGTTCCGACAGATGTTCGACAATGTGATTGAAACCGTTCTCTGTAAGTTTGCCAACGAAATTCTCAATATATTTCCTTGATATCCTATCATTATACCGTTTAAGGTATGCAAATGCTTATGTCCGAGATGGACACAAATTACAATAAAATTCTTCAATTGCTAAAATCGCAACCCAAGAAAGATTCATCTCCGTCGCCGCAAAAACGTCGCAAGGCGCAATCTTTCGATTCGCCGTCATCAACGATGATGATAGTCCGGCAGGAGGTGACACCACGTAACCGTAGTGACCCTGAGGTATCGGCATCTATTCTGGATCAAAATATAGAACTGCCCGATACTGAGGATTCGTTCTTTGCACTGACTCAGAGTCCCACCGTACGTGATCCATTGTCACCCGTTAAAAGGCAGGATGAGAATGCCGCAGTAACAGCGCCTAACAAAAACTCGGTTAAGGCAGAACTATTTCCCAATAAGGATGAGAGTAAGACAGAGGTCAGGGATAAAAAGAAGAAAAAAAGTATTCTATCGTTAAGTCGATTCTCAAGCAGCTTTGAAACATCCCCAGAGACGAGTAAACAGGCAGAGATGCTTCCGATGCGACAAAAAACCACTCCAAAGCATAACATGAGTAGGTTGGAGCAAGAAAACGTAGCTCCACCACTGGCAAAATGGACAGCGAAGAAACCCGCTCCGGGAACTATCGGAAAGAGTGATTCCATGTTGCGAAAAACACCGACCAGCAGTTTCAAGAAAGATGAGTCGCTACTCAATCGGACCCGCATGAGACAAACGAAACTAAAATTTCCGGATTCTTTGAACAAGTCGTTGGCTGATGATGATGAGACCTATTTTGAGGAATTTGTAGTGCCGAGTCCAACCTCCGTAACGACCCTCAGCGGTTCGCGGTTTTCAAAAAGTGCCAAGAAAAAAGAACAATCAACATTTGTCGCTCCTCCGGTAGCGAAGACGAACACAACTGACGACGAGGACTTTGACATCGATCAAACCTATTTCTCGGAAGCGGAAAAGGATCTGACTCGACCGAAACAGTTGGTTCGACCTGCGGTCCCTACACCTCGCATCAAAACCGAACCCACGACTCAGAAAACGGTATCGCTTTTTGCCCCAAAGCCGGCAGTGGACACGCAGAGTTCCGACACAAGTAGTGTGCTATTCGTCAAACCGCCCTCACAGGACATCATCACGATCGAAGAGTCTCAGCCGAACAAAAAGGATTTGTTCATGGATGCCATTAGGGAGGAAACCCGCAAAGAGGACACTGCCCGTCTTTCGGTACTCAATGTTATGGGGCCATCAAAGCGTGATGTCAAAAAGGTAGAACTCTTCCCCATGAAGACTGATTTTAAAATGTTTATGAAGTCCTCGGGGCCTCAGGCAGTGTCAAATGAGCGTCGCTGTTCGAACTGTACGAAACAGTTACAGTATTTGCTAAACTGTGGTCATACGGCGGATTTTGCTCGCACAAAGCTACCTCAAAGTTGCCGCGAGTGTCGACTGGCGCAACTGCACGAAACTCCTCCCGGATTCTGGAATCCAGAGTTCACCCCGACCCAATTATGATGATCACCCATGTAAGTGCCATTTGATCCCTTTTTATTTGGTTGATAGATAAGTGCATTTAAACGAAGTTTTTGCTCTAAAGGAATATAATAGTTTTGTAATTCAGTTACGTTTTGAAACTGCTTGAAGTAGGGAAATGAATAAAAAAAATGAATTTCAATATTCACAATCTGTTTATTACCTAACCAATAAAACTTTCATTCGTTCCGAAGTATTTCTAATTCCTCCGGTACGGCGTGTATCCGCAGTTGTTTCTCCATCAGCAAATCCAGCAGCTGAGACAGTTCCTGTGGAGCGAAGAACGCACCATCCAAATATAGCATTTTGTTCCAAGGGCAGGCCTCCAGGGCCAGGTAAAGTGTCCGCTTGCATTGTTCTAGTGCGTTGTCTCCGGCCTGAAGAGAAGACGGTTGGTCAAACAGCTCCCGAAGGTACAACCGCCAGAGAAGAGCGTTCTGCCGTAGAGGCGAGTCCCTGCGTAGCGAATGTTTGAGTAGGTTCAAGATTCTTCGTTTGTAGACCTGATCGTCGCTGCTGTTTTCCAGCTCCCCCGGATGGGTAGCGGCATAGAGACTGCGGATGCGAGCCGCTGTGACCATCAAGAGGACAGATTTAACGGTCAAGTGCTTTCCAAGAATGGTGCGGATCTGGAACCACGATAGGGACTCCGAGAAGGTGCACATTCGAATGGTGGTCAGGTTCTCCGGATATTCATGTAGGACCCGATCGACGACCTGAAGGAAACAATCGGTGGTGAATTCTTCCAAGCGGAACTCCAGGACTTTTAGATAGATTTCGTAAATTTGCTCCCGAATAAAGCGATGCATCGGGTTGTCTTGGTCGTTGAAGTGGAAGAGTAGCCCATCGATCCGTTTGACCGTTTCCGCTTTCGACTTGATCAGGGCGAGATAGTACAGATATGCATAAATGCTGTTAGTTAACGGGCTTGTGATGAAGTACTGCTCCACTGGCATGTTCTCTGCATGGAAATCCTCAGACAGGTACTGACTAACGCGGTCGTTCAATTTTTGGAGAGCCAACAGTTTAGATGGATCTGAGACATTTTCCGTCGATTCGAAGCTAATTGTTGTAGGATTCAAAGCAAGTTTGGTCAGAACCCCAATCGCTTGTTTCATTTTGCCTTCCTTTAGAAGAATCTCGACAAATCTTACAACCAAGCCATAGAGATCGTTGTCATGCAATTTGTCGTCCTGTCCACAGAAGACCTGTACTGAAGTGTTGAAAATTTTAAGACAACTGGGCCCTAATCCTTCCATTTCGTATTCGATCAATCCGTACTCTATGTAGAAATTCAAATTGTTCTGATATTTGCTTCTCTTCAGTAGATTTTTGACACGTGTCCGAGTTGCTTTCTTACGTTGATCATCTAGCGGGCTTGTGTTTCTGTCAAAGACCAAAAGAATCCGTTCCAACCTCAAGTAAAGAAGCAGAAGAATAACATTTTTTACATCAGAGAAGTGCTCCGCGGCTGAGACCAGAAATTCTCGCAACACATCCAAATACGATTCGAAAGCCAGGTTTGTGTTAATGAAGGACGGAGGTGTGGTCAATTCTTTGATCAGATTCAAAATAATCGAATCTTTCTTCTTGTCTCTGGTCAAATTTAAAAATAGCGATAAAATCTGTTCTGGATGATCCGATTCGTATGACTCGGCTTTAAAAAACGAACACCTCTCAAAAGCATTACTTTCGAATGGATATTTCATCAATTTTAGAACCAGAATCACAAGATCAAAAGAATACTCCCTATTGATCAGCGGATAGACGAATCCCACAATATCTTCCTGCAAAACCATCCGTTGGGGGTCGCTGCACATTTGAGATCCTTGAAACGGCAAAAAGTGGAAGGCACTTCGCAACTTTTCAATCCTAAGCCAAATTTCGTTCATCGGAAGACCGGACTTCAAAATCAGCTCCTCATATTCAATCAACTGGCTGTACTGATCGGGCGATACGAACAAATGCTTCCCACTTGCAAAGTTTGCACTCACATTCAGGCTAACAGTTAACTGAATCAATGCGAAAAATTGCTCCCACAGTCCGGCTTGCCTGCAGAAAATCGCACACTTCTTGAAGAACTTCAACATCACCTCATCGCTTCTCTTCGCCAGGAACAAAGACCGGATACTTTTCTCGTACAATTTAAGCACATTCGGCACAATGCACTGCGCCATCGACGACTGCTTATTAGCAATCAGCGCATCCCACAGCTGAACATTCGTATTATCCATCTTAATCTGCTTCTGAATCAATTCCAGCACTTCATCGGTCGGATAAACCTTCACGATACCCTCAAGATATAATTCCATCAACAGCTCGTCATCCGGGTGCCGCTGCATAGCCCTTTCCACAATTGCCAACTCGGCCTTATGGTTCTGGTAGCTGTCAAAGTGCATCGGATGTTCCTTTTTGTACTGGTAATACTCAATCCACTTATCCACCGATGAATCACTCCTAGCCGCTTTCTCCAGTTGCATCTCCTTATCGATCGCTTGTCCCCCCACCTTGTTCTCACTCGAAACCTCCTTCCACTTCCTAAAGTACCTAAAATACCGTTGGGCATTGTTCCTTTTTTTCAACGCACCTCGTCCCGTTTGCGGAAATCTGTACGGACCCAATTTATACTTGGGACAAGCCGGTCTGTGAAGTGTCTCTACCGTCAGATAAATTTTCAGCGCATCTACATCTGTGTAGTACTCCAGCTCCGATACACTCATCGGCGGAGATTCCACTTTTTTCTGCTCGTCACGATTCGTCACTTCCGAATCGCTACCACTGCTGGAGTGCTTCCGGTGTCGCTTTCCACCCTTCTTGTGGTGTTTCTTTTTCTTTTTTCGCTTCCGTTGATGGCTGCTGGAAGGTTTGCTCTCTTCCAGTTCCGACACCTCCGAGTCTTCCTCAGCCGGGGCGGTGCTGGGAATCGCGATAAAACTTTGATTTGTCAGCCATGCAAGGTCAGTGGGTTTAACCGGCACTGGAACGGAAGAAAAGTAGGTAGTTAGGTTTATTATTTTCAAAAAGGCATCGAATTTCTGCTAATTTGGATGACTTACCTTGCGAAACACTAATGGAGTCCGTGGAATAAGCAGGAAATAGGGACATTTTTGGCTAGAATTTTGCACAAGTAAACGTTTAGGCTAAACAAAAACTAAAACGAACCAACGAGAGTTGCCTGCAAGACGCAGACCGCGCAGACCCATCAGCTGTTTTCGTTTACAAACATCTCCGTTGACGTTTTGCAGAAAACATGTTCCACAAATTTTGCACTGGAAGTAATTTTAACAATCAAAATAAATAATGGAAAATGTCAATTTATTTGTCTGACAAAGGTCTAACAAATCTTGCGTAACATTCAACAAATGCCTACATCTAAAACGTAATCATTGAAAAAATGCCGGATGATTGAAGCGGATTAAGGATTCCACAGCTCATACATGTACAGTATCCTCCCGCTTATCCGGACCTCGCTAGTCCGACGACTCGTTAGTCCGGATCTCGCTAATTCGGAATTTTCCGGATTAAAAAGTATCAACACCCATTTAAACACATCATGCTGTCAGTTTTCAAATTTGTGCTGTGATTTTGTTTTGGTTCATTTGTATGGATTGGACAGTCGGATTACCGAGAGAAACCCCGATAGTCCTGGCCATACATTTGTCGGATCAGCGGGGGTATACTGTACACGCAAAATAATCTGCATGTTGTTTCCACCTGAAAATTCTGGTACATTTTACGTGAAAACACACTACTAAAAATCCACACATATTTATTGGCAAAAATCCATAAATTTAACTTATGATGCATATCAGCGCACACATAACCATTCTCCACGCGAACTATGTATATCTTATATATAGATTTTTTTTTGGCAGTGCATAGTTGCAACAGGGACTATGTCCAAGGGCTTGACGATCCCTCCCCAGGCCATCTGCGAGTTGTGGCGTCTGCCTAGGATGTGGTGGGGTTTGACAGTGGGCCCTGTTAAACCTCTATGAAAAGCTGCATGTATCCGCAAGTAGGCTCCGCCAAAGCGACCGTGTGCCGCTCAAAGCGCACAAGCCCAAGTCCTGGTGTTAGGTGGGACGCTAAACAGCCCTGACACGACGGCCCTCCGACGAGACAGGAGGTTTGCGCAGGCCCAATAAGCCGCCTTTAAAAACAACTATTACGAACGACATAGAAGATAATACGACTCGATACAATCGGCAACGACCTAGGCGACGAATAAAGGATCACGATTGGAAGCTTGGAACATGGAACTGCAAGTCGCTAGGCTTCACAGGTTGCGATAGGATAATCTACGATGAATTACATCCCCGCAACTTCGATGTCGTAGCGCTGCAGGAAATCTGCTGGACAGGACAGAAAGTGTTGAAAAGCGGGCATCGAGCGGCTACCTTCTACCAAAGCTGTGGCACCACCAACGAGCTGGGAAGCGGGCATCGAGCGGCTACCTTCTACCAAAGCTGTGGCACCACCAACGAGCTGGGAACCGGCTTCATAGTAGGCTTCATAGCCGCGAATACAACGTGCCCACACATCATCTATTTATCGACTTCAAAGCCGCATATGATACAATCGATCGGGACCAGCTATGGCAGCTAATGCACGAAAACGGATTTGCGGATAAACTGATACGGTTGATCGAGGCGACGATGGATCGGGTGATGTGCGTAGTTCGAGTTTCAGAGGCATTCTCGAGTCCCTTCGAAACCCGTAGAGGGTTACGGCAAGGTGATGGACTTTCGTGTCTGCTATTCAACATCGCTTTGGAGGGAGTAATACGAAGGGCAGGGATTGACACGAGTGGTACGATTTTCACGAAGTCCGTCCAGTTATTTGGTTTCGCCGACGACATTGATATTATGGCACGTAACTTTGAGAGGATGGAGGAAGCCTACATCAGAATGAAAAGCGAAGCTATACGGATTGGACTAGTCATCAACACGTCGAAGACGAAGTACATGATAGGAAGAGTCTCAAGAGAGGTCGATGTGAGCCACCCACCACGAGTTTCTATCGGTGGTGACGAAATCGAGGTGGTTGAAGAATTCGTGTACTTGGGCTCACTGGTGACCGCCGATAACGATAACAACAGAGAAATTCGGAGATGCATAGTGGCTGGAAATCGTACGTACTTTCCCGCATAATTACAAACTGTACATGGATATTTTCCCGTGCGGTCGACAACAGTATCCTTTACTGTTGACAACTGTAAATGAACAATCTCATATAAAGTTTTAATAGTTTGTGGTACGGTTATTTGACAAATAACAATATGTTGAATGGGTTGTTAAGTTATGTCACCATAAAAAATCGTCTGTTTTCGCGTGCAAAATTTTCGCTCAACAGTATGATAAAATGTTGACATATAATGCAGGAAATAAAGAACATTTTAGAGACAGCATGTTATATGTTGACATTTAGTTATGTTGTCGAGCAGTTATGGTTGAATCGATCGAAAAGTATTCGATAACCGCAACGTGAACTGTGAAGCTATATCTTACATCGTAATAATGATTCTGACCATATAACATGTTGTTTTTAATTATGCGGGTTGTGTTGAAAATAAATTTAGCGTGCAATTCTCACCCCTCACAATCGAGATTATGCAATATAGGCGATATAGACACACCATGACTCTTGTTGTGTTATCGAAGTTATTATTGTTTATAGAAAATGTAAATAAATCAGAATCGTTATTCGTTCGTGTAAAGTCCAACTGAGTGGTTGTTTTCTTTCTTCCGTTCCGACGTTCCCGCTTCGCTTTATCGGTCCGCTGTACGTTAGTTGTCCACTGTTGCGCGCTCTCCAACAGGTTATTGGCCCAGGTATGGACGATAAAGTGAAAATCGCCGCGTTCGACGGATCCGGCTTCCACAACTGGAGGTTCCGGATGGAAACCATTCTCGACACTTTCGATTTGCTGGATTGCCTCCACCGGGAGATGAGTGAGATCGACGAGTTTAAATTGGTGGCGGACGATTCCGCTAGTGTAAAGTCGGAGAAGAAAAAGAAAATGGTGGAACGAAGAGCCGCGGAGAAAAAGTGTAAAGCTGTGATAATTCAGGCGATTGCTGACAGCCAGCTTGAACTTGTGAAAGACTGTGCGACACCGAAGAAAATATGGGACACGCTAAAAGCGGTGTTTGAGCGTCGCGGTGTTGCCGGACAATTATTTATCCGGAAGCAGCTCCTCACATTAAAGTATGTGGAGGATGCGAGTGATAGTTTGTCGGAACACCTGCTGAAGTTTGATCGGTTGATTCGGGAGTTGAAGGAAAGTGGTGCGGCTGTAGAAGACTCCGACGCGGTTTGTCATTTATTGTTGACACTGCCACCGTCGTTTGATTCAGTAGTTACTGCAATCGAAACACTTCCGACCGGTGTTACAATGGCGTTTGTAAAGAAGCGTTTAATCGATGTGGATATAAAACAAAGAAATCTACTGGCCCCTGGGGGCGATGATAAGGGTGTTGCCATGTTTAGCAGACAATGCTGGAGGAAGTATAAGTGTTTTCGGTGCGGTAAAGTTGGGCACAAACAAGCCGAATGCCATGTGAATATGTCTATGGGATCAGATCCGAGTGATTGTGATTACGGTAGAAATAAATACACCAGAAAAATCCAGCATCGTAGAGCGGACATAGCTGTTGAAGAAAATCGTTCGTCGGATCGTGTGGATGTGGCATTCCTGGCATCAAAAGAAGAAAAAGAAGAAATTGTGAAAATGC